>NC_080551.1:23085000-24285000 GCF_028640845.1 Ahaetulla prasina
GCAGAAATGTTGGGCTCAATTCGAGGACTACCTGTACATAGGAGGAATTAAGTTTTCGTCTCTTCCTTTCGTTCTGCCCCATTTCTCTTCTCCTTCTTCTTCATCCAATTATTTAGACTCTGGACATTCCTGTCCTTAAAACAGACCCGGTTTGAGAATAACGGATTGCACGGGAGATCTTCTTTTTTAAATTATCTGGTTCTCGAGCCCCTCATTTTTTTGCTTAATGGTGACAGATTCTTAATAAGTCCATGCATCACCAAAATGGAACGGCCATCCTTTCTGAAAATTAAGTAGCCTCCCAGCAGCTTGTTCTATGTTTGTTTTCAGAGATGGCCTGCTGTTTCCCTAGAGCTGCGATGGCGAAACTATGGCATGTGCCATCGCCAGCTGGACTTTTTAGCTGTTTTTCAGGCTGTTTTCAGGCTGTTTTTTGGGCCATTTTCAGGCCCAAAAAACAGCCAGAAACAGCCAGAAAAACAGGCATGAGACATGCCGGTCAGCTGGTCTTTGGGTTTCCGGTGCTCCGGTGAAGACCAGCTGGCTGGCGCACATGTGGGTGCCGAAAACCTGAAGACCAGCTGGCCAATGCATGCGTGCAAGCACACACATTCCAGTTTTGGGCACTCAGTGCCAAAAATATCCGCCATCGCTGCCCTAGAGGGATTTTGCTTGGGGGAAATCTCCGAATTCGCTTTGGGAAAAAACCCATCGAATTCAACCTAGTCCCAGCACCTTTTTCCTCACTGATTAGAGCAGATCGCGGCCAGGTTTCTGTTCTCCTGCCTTTTTAACACAGGGAGCGCCATATCCTGTGGCTAAAATACAAGGATTTCACCAAAAATGCACTTAAAAGCAGCGTTCGCCCTCCAAGGTCATGCTTTAATTTTAGCCAAGGACCTCTCTGCTCCACTCTGCTTTCTCAGGAAGCTTCAGAAGCGAGGAAGATGACTTGGGTAAAATTGGGAGGGGTTCGGGGGGTGGGGGGGGGCTGGACTGAATGGGGTCATCAGAGCCGGATTTTAAGATAGCTCTCTAGGACTGGGGTGTCAAATTCGATTTCATTGAGGACTGCATCAGGGTTGTGTTTGACCTCGGGGGCCCACGGTGGGCGTGGCCAGGGTGGGTGTGGTCAGCTCAACATCACTCGGGTCGGGGGGGGGGTACCTGTGGTAGCCCAAGCTCTCTGCCAGTGAAAACAGGCTCCCGAGCTCCGTTTTTGGCTGCGACGGCTTTGCTTTTCTTAGCAAAGAAAAGGTACCATATTTTTTGGTGTATAAGGCGCACCTTTTTACTCACCAAAAGAGGGTGAAAATCTGGGTGCGTCTTATACATCAAATGTAGCCCCTCCCACCTGCTGCCCCCCCCCCCTCTGGAGGTTGCACAGCCGCATGTCCTCATGAAAACGGTCTTGCATCTGCCGCGGCGCTTCAAAGGGCCGCACTACAGCTGATCAGCGCTGTAGGCGGCTAGTAGACCGGTGCCTCTATTTTCAAAGAAGGTAGACTGGTGCGCTCCCCAAAAAAAGGCAATTAGTAGACCAGTGCCTCTATTTTCAAAGAAGGTAGACTGGTGCGCTCCCCAAAAAAAGGCAATTAGTAGACCGGTGCCTCTATTTTCAAAGAAGGTAGACTGGTGCGCTCCCCAAAAAAAGGCAATTAGTAGACCGGTGCCTCTATTTTCAAAGAAGGTAGACTGGTGCGCTCCCCAAAAAAAGGCAATGAGTAGACCAGTGCCTCTATTTTTAAAGAAGATAGACCAGTGTGCTCCAAAAAAAGATAAGTAGACTGGTATGGCTCTGCTAGGCAGAATTCTTTTTTTCTTGTTTTCCTCTCTCAAAATTAAGGTGCGTCTTATACTCCGGTGCATCTTATACGCCAAAAAATACGGTATATTTGATTATACATGTAATAACTGCAGCGAGGACAGTATTTGCGCAAAGATGGAAAGTAGAGAAAATCCTTTCAGAGGAGGAAGTAATTAAGAAAATATTAAGATTGCGCAGAAATGAATAGACTGACTTTGATGATTAAAGAAAGAGAGGATGCAGAATATCGCAAGGTATGGAGACAATTTTACAATTGGTGGGAGAAGAGATATAGATAAATGTATTAATAGTAAACAAGAAAATGTTATAATAAATGAAGTATGGCGAGAATGTCATAATAAAGAAATGGGAAAAATCAAGAAATGATGAAGATCGGAGGAGGAGGAAGAAGAAGAATACACAAAAGAAACATCTAGATGATACACTGAATGAATGATTATGTATTTGCATGTTTGTTTGTTTATAAAATAAAATAAAAATATTTTAAAAAAAATACCTAGCAACATATTATCGTCTACGCGATAATAAAACAGACGACTGAATTAAAGGAGTTCCATTAACAGAAAAGAAAAGAAAAAACCCTCCTTATTCAGAAATGTACTACAAATTTTTAAACTCTTTTGCCTTTCCACATTCGGGGTTCCTTCCAAGCCCAAGAAAATCACACTTCCCAGATCTTTTTGCCTTCTTTCTCTTATTAAGCTTCTTCGGAGGCTCTGGACTTATCGTATGTGCTGGGTGGAAAGCATTAATTTGTCGTGACATCATCTAAGAGGCCTGCAGGCAAAAAAGAGAGGGATGGGTGGTGGGGGAGGGGGGTCTTTTCACATTAGCAAAGAAAAGAAGAGAGAAAACCAGACAGGAGGAGGAGAAGAAGAAAAACAAAAAAAGAAGAAAATCTTATCTGCAGTTCGGAGCAATAAACCCAGTTTAATTCTAAAAGCTTTATAGCCTCCTGGACAGCGAGAGAGAATCCGTCTTCATTAGGGAAGCCACCAACTGAACAGCTGCAGCCCTTGTGACAGGAAGGAAAACATGATAGGGACAATTTCAGGTTTTATAACCCTGGAGGCCACCGTCGCCTTCCAGCCTTCCATAGCTTTAAAAGGCAGAAAAAGGAGGCCTTTGCTTTTCAAGGGAAAATGGGGAAATGAAGGAGACACAAACGTGCCCCCTTAGACCACGGATCACCAACCTTTCAGATCTCAGTGTTGTGCCTCGCTCGCCCCCCGCCCCCCGCCGCAGCCGGGCCCCTCTCGTCTCCTGCCGGACGCTGATAGTGCAGAAGAATGTCCTGGCATGCCTCCAGCCCCCAATCCTGGCACCATGCCCAGACAAACGGAGAAGCTGGGCCCCTCCCCCACAGCATAATTTATCTTTAATGTCAGGTTATGTAAATTTAATAGTTGTAAGGTGATGAGAGATTGTAAGCTGAGGCAACCAGAAGCTGATGCAATAGGAATGAGGCAGCAGGGTTACTTCCACTTTAAGAAGCTGGGTAAGAAGCTGCCTATATAAGGGAAGCCATTAGAGGGCATTTCCTTCTCCTCTCTTGTCATGTATCTCATTGCTCTCCTTGTGTCAGTAGCTGTATGATAAGGTATTTAACCATGTATATGTATGTAACTATTTAGCTGTAGATAAAACCACTGTTAATTATCTAAAGGCTCTGTGTGCTGTGTTTTGCTCCTGGGTTTATCTCATAATAATAGTTACACTCCCTAAACTCTGACGTTTAAACAACTACAAGCTCTCATGGCAATTGCAGTCACCCTCCACTGGTTCAGTGTGAAGCCTGGGGAGTGTGAAGCCAGTCACGAGCTGGAATTGCCAGCAGCTGGAGGCTGGGGGGATCCACGCTTCCGGAGAATGGAGAGGCGACGTCAGCAAAAGGAAGGGAGGGGCAGGCCCGGATAAGTGCTGAGTCATGGAGCCACACCCCATGGCCTATATAAAGGATCTGCTTTCTGGCATTCTTTGAGTCAGGCAAAGTCTAACTTGGATTGCTGAAGTCACTTCCTGGTCTCCTGCCTGCCCTGAGAACTCTGACAGAACTTTGGCAAAGCTGCAGAGGCACGCTTGATACGGACTTCCCCGACCCGGCCGTCAGAGGAGGAGTGGGACACGACACTCAGGGACCACTACATTCATAATTTTAAATCCCACGGACCACTAATATGATCTGCCTAATGACCGGCTGGGTGGGCTTGGGTAGGTGGTCATGTGACTGGGTGGGCGTGGCCAACTCGATGTCATGTCGAGGGGCGCCTCGCCAGCCTTTACTTGCCCCTCCCCTCTCAGCCACTCCTTGCCTCCCCGCCTGGGCTCCTTAGGCCCCCTACAGGAAGTAGTTGCTGGAGCTAAGCAGCCACCACGAGAAAGAGTTGGCAAAACATCTGGATCAGTTTAAATTGGATCTAGCCGAGAAAGAGGCTCAGCAGAAGGACCTCACTGAGGACTACGAGCATAGCAGAGATGGGTTTCAGCAGGTTCCGAACAGTTCTAGAGAACCGGTAGCGGAAATTTTGAGTAGTTCGGAGAACCGGTAGTAAAAATTCTGACTGACCCCGCCCCCATCTATTCTCTGCCTCCCGGGTCCCAGCTGAATGGGAGGAAATGGGGATTTTTGCCCTTATCTTCCCCTGGAAGGATTTGCTAACAACCGGATGACTTGCAAGGAATATAAATCCTTCCGTTCCCCATTGTTCAATCAGAACTGAAGAAGCTTCTTGGGTGAGAAGCAAAACATCTTCAAGGAAAAACAAAGGAAGTCCAGTTGCCTTTTGAAAAAAGCACCTTTGAGACAACTGCTGGTGTTCTGACCCGGCTCCCCAAACACGACAAACCCTGTGATGTGAACTGAAAAGATTCCTTTATTAGGAATGCCGGCAGTCCCAGCAAAAAGTTTCTCTCGCAGGCTAACAAGTCCGTCTAGCCAGAAGATGAGTAGTTGTCTGCCACATCTATTCATCTCCGCCCCCTGCCTTTTATCCCCAGAGCTAGGGTGGGGCTTCACGAGCAGCGGTGGCTCTTCCGTCCCAAGGACCGGCCCATAGATTTCCACTGCTCTCCTCTCCTCTGCCTTCTGCACATCCGCGCGTCAGGCACTGGACCCAGCTGTTCCTCCTCTTCCTCATCCGCCACCTCCAGACCTGGGGGCTGTTGACTCTCCATCTGAGGGCTGACAGACGGCCCAGGCTCCACTTCTGTCTCTCTCCCTGACAGCCCCATTCCCTCTTCCCCCCTGGGAGCTTTCAGGTTGGCCTGATGCTGACCCTAACTCCCACGCCGCCTCCTCCTCCTCTGATTTGGCTACTGGAGGGGCTGGCAGCCAACAAGCCACAACACTTGGTATAAGTAAGCTTCTAGAGCAGGGATATCCAATCTTGGCCACCCCTGCTCTAGAGATTTAGCCTGGACTACAGGTGAAGACCAAGGAGGATGGTGTTGGAGATCATACGCACTACAATCATTCTCCATGTGAGTTTCGCATGTCTTACGCTTCTTTCTCTCCCTTCCTGTTCAGCTGTGCTTGAAAATGGAAGGAACTGACCCGAAAGCAAGTACAACTCTCTAATGCACAGGGAACATTTTGAAAAGTGAACTCAGGGCTGCCTGCACTGAAAAACACCACCGTTCAGTCCGTGTAAGTGATTTCTCTCCAAACCTTCCTGAAAATGCAGAATTAAAAAAAGAAAAGAAAAGATGCAGCTGAAATTGTTCAAATTGTCTCAGATTCGGACCTTAGTTGTTCAGGGCAAACTTCAAGTGGTCAGTAAACAAATAGTTGTAAGTTGAGGATTACCTGTAACATTACCTACAGTAGTGGCTAAAATTGTGGAAACCTTTTGGGAAAAACCTTTTTGAGGTTTGATGGCTAATAACACCACTTTTTTTCCCTGGATTTTCAAGATAATCCTATTCCACTGCTGGAATGGCCTGGGAATAGCCCAGACCTTCACCCAACTGAAAATCTATGGAGGCGACTAAAGAAACTTGTTAGTCAGAAGCGACCCAGCAATAAAACCCAGTTAATAGAAGCCATCATTCAATCTTGGTTTCACGTTACAACAGCTGCAGAACTAAAAGACTTGGTTCACTCCATGGGAAGACATTGTAAGACCGTCGTTCATGCTAAAAGTTCCCCAACTAAGGATTAACTGACATGGTGATAATTTTTGTATGTCTCATTTTTTCTACGTGTTTCACTTTTCTTCTTTATACTATAACTGCTATTCTAATAGCAAAACCTTCATAAAAGTTATCGCATTACATTCTTGATTAAATTATCTTTCCGTTGATATATGATTTTATGGTCTTACTTCCCCAAAAAAGTGGTGTTATTAGCTAGGTTTAGAAAATACACTTTTCCCAAAAGGTTCCCACAATTTTGGCCACTACCGTAATTGGAAGGAGCCAATTAGGGCCCAGAGAGCACTGGATGTGCAGATGGGTGTCTACTTACCATGCTTGCAAAATAGGGAGCATCCAGACACACGAGAAAACTATTAGCAAATTTCTGAGGAGCGTAAAATTTTTAGAAATTCTCTCTCTAAAAAACAAAACAAAACCAGCAACCAACTTCAGGGCGACTCTGAAAAAAAGACACCACTGCAAACATCAAAAATGCTCCCCGCTACAATATTTAATCCCAGATTCCACTTTCCTCCCTTCTTTCTCTCCTCCTTCTTTCTTCCCTAACTGTGCATTTACACACGTTTATTTGTATATTTATTTATTTATTTTAACCCGGGCTAGGGACAGCCTTTTTTCCCCCCCCCTGCAAAAAATGAGAATCTTATCAGCATTGCTTCCTTCTATCTATGCAATCCAATTAAACCTCGCTCCCAGCTTTCTGCTAGTCTATTTTACTATACAGAAAATTCTGCAGCTCTGGGCTGACAAAAGGAAAGGTGGGGGGGGGGGGGAAAGGGAAAAAAAACCCATCCAGCAAAGCTGAGTCAGCTACATGAAACCAGCAATGCAATTTCACTTCAGGATTCTAGTCAGATCTACCCGGATTTCTCGCCCGTATGACTCAAATCCAGCTTTTAGTACTTCGGCCTGAAAACTTCCCAATCCGTGTCCTCACTTGGGCAATCTCAGGTGACCATACCTTAAGAGCACGCCTTTAGGCACTGATGAAGTAAGTTACATAAAATATGTTTTCATATGCCGAACAGATTTTTCCAAAATTTCTTCTAAGCACATCCAGTCTAGAGATTCTCCAATGTCTACAGACTGCCACCTGCCGTTCAAATTGGAAAATACCATCCTTCTCCCACTCTTTCGCAGTGCTAGTCTTGAGTTATTTACAGAGTTTACAGATTAGTAGGATTAGAAGGGACCTTGTAGGTCATCTAGTCCAACCCATCCACCCCGCCCACCCAAGCAGGAGACCTTACGCATTTCTGACAGATGGCAGTCTTCTTGAAAGATGGCAGTGATGAAGCTCCCACAACTTCTGAAGGCAACTTCTGTTCCATCGGTTGATTGTTCTAGCTGTCAGAAAATTTCTCCTTAGTTCTAAGTTGCTTCTCTCCTTGATTAGTTTCCATTCATTGCTTCTTGTCCTGCCTTCAGGTGCTTAGGAGAATAGCTTGACTCCCTCTTCTTTGTGGCAGCCCCTGAGATATTGGAAGACTGCTATCCTGTCTCCCCTAGTCCTTCTTTTCATTAAACTAGACATACCCAGTTCCTGCAACCGTTCTTCGTATGTTTTAGCCTCCAGTCCCCTAATCCTCTTGGTTGCTCTTCTCTGCACTCTTTCTAGAGTCTCCACATTTTTTTATAGTGTGGTGACAAAAACTGGATGCAGTACTCTAGGTGTGGCCTTACTAGGACTTCATAGCAGTGGTGGGTTTCAAAAATTTTTACTACCAGTTCTGTGGGTGTGGCTAGGTGGGTGTGGCATGGGAAGGCTACTGTAAAATCTCCATTCCCACCCCACTCCAGGGGAAGGCTACTGCAAAATCCCCATTTCCTCCTGATCAGCTGGGACTCAGGAGGCCGATGGGGGCGGGGCCAGCCAGAATGTTTACTACCGGTTCTCCGAACTACTCAAAATTTCTGCTACCAGTTCTCCACAACTGGTCAGAACCTGCTGAAACCCACCTCTGTTTTATAGGTAGGGTTTATTTTTTTATTTATTTTATTAGCACAGAAAGAGCATGCAAAGCTCCTGGTGAAGCTAGAAGTGACAAAAATCAAGAAGAAGAAGCACCAGGAGAATCTCAAAAATTAAAGCCAAATATTTCTCCCTTAGGCTCTGCATTTCAAGGTTCATCTTCAGGAGTGAAGACATTGTGCAGGTCATACAGGTAGTCTTTGACTTACAACCCAATGGAGCCCACAGCTTCTGTGGCTGAGCAAGACAGCTGTTGCGGAGTTTGGCCCCATTGTACGACCTGACTTGCCACCATTGTTAAGTTGAATCAGCAGAGTTGTTAAGCAAATCCGGCTTCCCCCATCGAATTTGCGTGTTGGAAGGTCGCAAAAGCGGATCACATGACCCCAGCCGGCACCCGGGGTGAAATCTACTCACCTTCCTTACCAGTTCGGAAGTGCACGCGTGTGCGCATCCCATGCACATGCACACCCTCTGCGCTTGCGCAAAACCTTTCTGCACATGCACAGAGGATACAAAACACATGACTTCCTGGTTAAAACCAAGAAGTAACGACAGCCGGGCGGGTGGACGGAGCCTCGCACCGCGATTGCTACTGGTTCTCCGAACCACCTGGCCGCGATTGCTACCGGATTGGACGATCCGGTCCAAACCGGGAGCATTTCAACCCTGCCCGGGACACTGCAACCGTCATAAGTCCATGCCAGTTGCCAAGTGCCTGAATTTTGATCATATGACTGTGGGACTGCTGCAATGGTTGTAAGTGTGAAAAACGGCCATAAGTCACTTCTTTCAGTACCCTCGTAACTTGGAAGAGTTGCTCAACGAACCATTGTGCCTTTTGTGGCTCCCACCCCCGAACCTGGCCCCATGCCCGAAAGTGCCTTGGAGCCGGGCCTGCTGCCAGAAAGTGATTTGGACAGTGAGGGGGAAGGGCCATCAGGACTTACCTCGAAAGCACCGGCCTCCCTGGATCAGCTCCAGGAGCCAGAAGCAGGCCAAGCGAAAGAGATAACGAGGCCTCCTTCTCCTGACTCTTCCCCCCCCCAGGCCACGCCTGCAGACCCAGCTGACAGCAATCAGGCTTGGCTCAATCCCAGCTTTTGTAGGCAGGAGAGAAGGGAATGACAGAAACAGGGGAGGGGCAGGCCTAGGAAGTGCTGAGTCATGGAGCCACACCCCACAGGATATAAAAGGCAGCAAGAGCTGGTGTGTCTCTTTGTATCAGGCAAATCCACGGATTGACTAGAGCTGAAGGTTGTGACTCACCAGCGTCTTGGCAGCTATCGAGGGCTCTTGGCAGACGCTGGCTCTTTTGCTGCCAGAGCTGATACAAGCCGGCTAATTAAGCCATCGTTCAGACGGAAGCGAGGAGGACACAATAGTGCCTGTATTATTCTTAGTGTGCAGTGTTAACCCGTATCAGGTTATCCTTTGCATTCAAAGATAATGGGAAATTCAAATTAAATTAATTCAAATGAAAGGAGAAAAAAAAAGTTAATGACTGGATTTTCTGGGACACCACAATGACAAGCGAAGTGGCCGTAAGGTTAGTTGTTAAGAAAGAGAGGAGAGAATAAATAATATCCAAGGAACAAGCAATGTGATATGAATATTTAAATACACACGCCCCTCCTGTTTCCGTGCAGCTAAAAAAATAATAATAATACGAAGTGGGTTTAGTCATCCCAAGAGCCTGGAGAAAGCCAATGCTCTCTCCGAGGTGGACTTCTATTAGGTTCTTCTTCTGCTTTTTCCACCGGGTTTCTCCATTAGAGAGTTTACAGAGCACCGTGTGAGCAAACAGCTTTCTAGCTAAAGGCATCCGTAGCGTTACCAAGAACCTGAAAGTCAGACCTTTGGGAGTACGCAGAAATTTCAGAGATGATTTAAAAGCCAAAGTGCCGATGGAGAAACTCAACGTCTCTTTGTTGGTCCCAAAGGAGCGGGTTCTTTTCTCCCCTCCCTGCAAACACACCTTTGGGAGGAGCAAACAACTGGGCAGGGCGATTTAAAACCGTTTTAATTTTTAATCCATTTCCCACTGGTCACCGGAGTAGAAGAAGTTGCATCCTGCCGCTGCATAATAAAGTCCAGTGAACTGATTTTTTTTTTTAAAATGGTGCAAACACCATTTCGATCTTCTGCGCTATCCATGACCTTCTGAAGGAAGCTTTGCAAGAAAACGCGTGCCCTGATGGTGTTTCTCTAAATCCCCCAAGGGTTTCGGGCTGCAAAGTCCTGATTTTTCAGTGGACTGCTTCGTTTGTTTTTTTTTTTTTTTTTTTTTAAAAAGGAACATTGCTTAAAGCGACTGTGTACATTTAGGTTTCGGATTCATTCAAATACAGGGTTCCTGCTGTGTTGTTGGGCTCTTGGCTAGATGGAGATGCGGTAGTTTGTAGAATAGAATAACAGAGTTGGAAGAGACCTTGGAGGTCTTCTAGCCCAACCCCTTGCTTAGGCAGGAAAATCTTACACCACTTCAGACAAATGGTTGTCCAACATCTTCTTAAAAACTTCCAGTGTTGGAGCATTCACAACTTCTGGAGGCAAGTTGTTCCACTGATTAATTGTTCTAACTGTCAGGAAATTTCTCCTTAGTTCTAGATTGTTTTTCTCCTTGATGAGCTTCCATCTGTTGCTTCTTGTCCTGCCTTCAGGTGCTTTGGAGAATAGCTTGACTCCCTCTTCTTTGTGGCAGCCCCTGAGAGATTGGAACACAGCTATCATGTCTCCCGTCGTCCTCCTTCTCATTAAACTAGACGTACCCAGTTCCTGCAACCATTCTTCATATGTTTTAGCTAGTGGTGAAATGTAAAATTTGTTACTACCGGTTCTCTGAGCGTGGTTTGGGGGGGTAATGTGACTGGGTGGGCGTGGCCATTTTTTTTTTTAACTTTTAAAAGCATTTTTTCTACAACCTCTTCGGTTGAATTAGAAGACATCCAAGGTCCTTCCAGTCCTATTATCTTACGTTCTAAGAATTCCTAGACAAGCATATTTATTTATTTATTTTATTTATTTTTATTTGCATTTATATCCCGCCCTTCTCCGAAGACTCAGGGCGGCTTACACTATGTCAAGCAATAGTCTTCATCCATTTCTATATTATATACAAAGTCAACTTATTGCCCCCAACAATCTGGGTCCTCATTTTACCTACCTTATAAAGGATGGAAGGCTGAGTCAACCTTGGGCCTGGTGGGACTAGAACCTGCAGTAATTGCAGGCAGCTGCTGTTAATAACAGACTGTCTTACCAGTCTGAGCCACAGAGGCCCCTTGGCCAGAGGGATAGCCAACCCAACTTTTCAAGAAAAGTTTGAACTTCCAGTAACAACAATAATATTAAAATCTACAAGGGAATGTCCAGATCCAGTGAAGGGTATCAGAAGATCAGTATAAACAGAAGCTGGGACGGATCACTGCAGCTTTCTGTTCTAGAGACGACCCTAAACTTAAGCCTGGTAGTTCAGCAACCCTGGGAATCAGCCAGTTGGGTTCACAGCAGTCGCTGTTAACCTCACTAGCCTGCCACTGTCAGCCACAGCTGTGGCTCACATGTCAGAAGCAATTACATCTCTCCAGTGCAGAAAAGTTCAGACTGCTTTCAGCTAAACCCTTAAACAGGGAGGAGGAGGAGGAGAAGCAGGAGAAGGAGGAGGAGGAGGAGGAGGAGAAGGAGAAGGAGAAGAAGAGATACCACACCCATTTGCTTCTACTCTACAAGGGAGAATCAACTTTTGCCATGTAAAAAAATAGCAATCATCTTGAGATGAGACTTTATTAACAGCCATGATGGTTGCTTGATCAACAACCACCGCAAAAAATTGGGCCAGTCCCATGGGGTGACTTGCTACGTGAGCATCATGACTTACAAGCACAATGGAAATGTCACAAATTGAGGATTACCTGTTACTGTTACTGCTACCTGTCCAGGCTGCTAATTTTCATGGAGATATCGTGGAGCTGGACCAGTGATGTTGAGAAAACAAGGCCTTTCCCTGGGTGACAACCCCTGAGATTTCATTAGGCATCCCCACCCAGATTGAACAAAGGGTCTCACGGTAAAAGCCAACAATCTAATCTGCTCCTCACGCGCGGAGCAGGTGCCTCGGTTAGTCATTCCCTTCCAGAATTGAGCTCAGCAACCTTCCTAGGCTCTCTAATGATGAGGAGACATGGTCTCCATCATTTCCAACTGAGCAGCT
Organism: Ahaetulla prasina; assembly: GCF_028640845.1. Lineage (NCBI taxonomy): Eukaryota > Metazoa > Chordata > Lepidosauria > Squamata > Colubridae > Ahaetulla > Ahaetulla prasina. The sequence continues at coordinate 23,097,169 of NC_080551.1, forward strand.
CGGAAGAAATGATCCTTCTGGTAAAACAAGAGATTGATCCAGTCAGCGATTCAATTATGCACCCGGAGATTCAATTTGACGAGCAACGAATGTCCTCTTGGGCCGGGGAGGAGAACACCAACGCAGGAGGCAAATTCATGCTCTGACAACCTAAATTAAGATGGGAGACTGCCAGATGTCCAATTTCCCCCTCGCAGATAATTGAATTCAGCCCTTATCAAATGGGGCCTCCAGAGGCCGGGCGTGAGTCATGCTTGTCTTCAGAAGTTGTCTGAAAGCCGGAGGGGAAGAACAAAAACTCAGCGTAGAGCATCAGTCAGATCTAGAATCCTAGACCCCCTAGGGCTGGAAGGGACCTTGGAGGTCTTCTAGTCCAACCCCCTGACCAAGGCAGGGGACCTTACGCCACCCCTCATAAATGTTTATCCAGTCTTTTTCTTGAAGACCTCCAGCGATGCAGCACCCTCAACTTCTAAAGGCAAGCCGTTCCATGAATTACCGTAATTCTTCCAAACAGCCCTTCTTGGAAGTGAATTTGTTCGCTTAATTGTTCCGACACCCATCCCTTGGATGTGAAAATGCATTTTCCCCTGGAATTCAAGGGGCGTCTCTTCGATAAAAAATAAATATTTGCATAGGGAGCTAAAGAGAAGGGGATTCTTCAAATAGGAAGTCGAATGGGCATTACAGCAAGGGAGAAAGTGATTCATACTCAGTCCCCTTGCTATGTCCACCCTGTAGAGAAGACATGTAGAGCTAATCTTACCCTTAGATTAAAAACTAATGGATGGAAACTCATCAAAGAAAGAAACAACTTCGAACTAAGAAATTTCCTGACAGTTAGAACAATTAATCAGTGGAACAACTTGCCTTCAGAAGTTGTGAATGCTCCAACACTGGAAGTTTTTAAGAAAATGTTGGATAACCATTTGTCTGAAGTGGTGCAGGGTTTCCTGCTTGAGCAGTGGGTTGGACTAGAAGACCTCCAAGCTCCCTCCCAAGTCCGTGGTTCTTCTGTTAAAAAACAGTTTTGTTTCCTTGATTTGGACACCCCGTTTTGTAGGCAATCCAGTCGCAATTTCAATCATTGCAACAAAAACCCAATCAAAATTCAAATTCAAAGGATAATGAGGAGCTGAAGGAGGCCAATGGTTTTATATATATATATATATATATATATTGCTCCCAGAAGTACGAAGCTGAAGCCTGAAGATGACGAATGAGACTTCGTCGAAATGTCGCCAAGACACTTCCAATTTTATGCGGGAGAAAACCCGAATAATCAAAGACCTACATGCAAACACCCGCGAAAACCTCAGATGTTTTCTGAGGTTTTCGCGGGTGTCTTTGGTTATTCGGGTTTTCTCCCATGAAAAATTGGAAGTGTCTTGACGACGTTTCAACGAAGTCTCATTCGACATCTTCAGGCTAGTGTTTACAGCTTCGTGCTTCTAGGAGCGAAGGTGTTTACACAAAGCACGAAGCTGTAAACACCTTCGTGCTGTAAACACCCATGTATACACACACACACACACACACACACACACACACACATATATATATATAAATAATAAGGTTTAAGTCATGCCAGAAATATTCAGCACAGTCTCTGCCCAGGGAAGTTTATTTCCAAGCATGGATCATCACCATCAAAGCTACTTCTGGGCTGTCACTGAGCAGTGAACCACAAGCCACAACGTGGAGAATTGATGTTCCTCTGAAGACCGTAGGTGCCCCGGGAGGCCAGTGGCATTTAAAACGATCTTTAAAATATGGCAGAGGAAAGTTGTGGGCCGCTTGTCCACCTGTGCCATTTAAGCACACCTTTTCCTTTCAGATATAAAAACAGCAACTTCCTTATCAGGACTGAAGGCGCTGCAGGGTGAACAGGTGCGTCATTTTGTTTCCCGCTGCAAGGAGCAGAAAACCGTTGTGCACGGAACAGCCTGCTCACATGCAGGCATAACTTAACAACTGTTGCGGCCTCCCCATGGTGACTTGCAGGAGTGGAATCCAGCAAGTTCTGACAAGTTCGGGAGAACCGGTAGCGGAAATTTTGAGTAGTTCGGAGAACCAGCAAATGCCACCTCTGGCTGGCCCCAGGAGTGGGGAGTGAATGAGTCCTTCGGGAGAAGGGCGGTATAGAAATTTAAATAATAAATAAATAAATAAATAAATAAATAAAATGAGGATTTTGCAATAGCCTTCCCCCAGGAGTGGGGAGGGAATGAGGATTTTGCAATTTTCAGAGTCAGTTTTTACCCAGATATATGCCAATATATTTCCAATAAAAGTGTTCTTTTAGGGATTCAATCCTGTGGTGGGTTTCAAATTTTTTTACTACGAGTTCTGTGGGAGTGGCATGGCTTGGTGGGCGTGGCAAGGGAAGGTTACTGCAAAATCCCCATTTCCTCCCGATCAGCTGGGACTTAGGAGGCAGAGAATAGATGGGGATAGGGCCAGTCAGAATTTTTACTACCGGTTCTCCGAACTACTCAAAATTTCCGCTACCGGTTCTCCGGAACTGGTCAGAATCTGCTGAAACCCACCTCTGATTCAATCGCCTTGCAATGGACCTATTACTTGGAGACCTGACATTAACCAGACTCGGTGGATTTTGTAGTGACAGCAGAGAAATAAAGTGCAGTCCATGTGCCAGAGAAGCCAAACTCCCTTCTACTTAAGCTCCTTAATCTAATTGGATCCTGTTTTCCAAGTAATATAGTCTTATTCAACAGAACAATTTGCCCTTATCGTATGTAGCACTGCTAAGATATAATTTCTTCCCCATTTCCAGAAGGGATGGCTCCCTTAACTCTTAAGTAGTTACTTACTTACTTACTGATTTGATTTGATTTGATTTGATTTGATTTGATTTGATTTGATTTGATTTGATTTGATTTGATTTGATTGCTGCCTGTGTCACTACGAGGCAGGGGTGAAATGCTCCTGGTTTGTTTGTTTGTTTGTTTGTTTGTTTGTTTGTTTGTTTGTTTATTTATTTATTTATTTACTTATTTATTTATTTATTTACATTTATATCCCGCCCTTCTCCGAAGACTCAGGGCAGCTTACACTATGTTAAGCAATAGTCTTCATCCTATTTGTATATTTATATACAATAGTCTTCATCCTATTTGTATATTTATATACAAAGTCAACTTATTGTCCCCCCAACAATCTGGGTCCTCATTTTACCTACCTTATAAAGGATGGAAGGCTGAGTCAACCTTGGGCCTGGTGGGACTCGAGCCTGCAGTAATTGCAAGCAGCTGTGTTTAATAACAGACTGCTGCTATTAACTCAAGGACCCTGGTTCGGACCGGATCAGCCGATCTGGTAGCGATGGCGACGGGTGGTTCGGAGAACCGGTAGCAAAAATCCCTTCCCTCTCCCCCATGCCCAGCTGAGCCACGCAATCATCAGAGCCTTTTTTTTTTTACTTTTTAAAAGCATTTTTTTAACAACCTGTTCAACCAAAGAAGTTGTAAAAAAAATGCTTTTAAAGGGTTAAAACAAGGCTCTGACAATCCCAGCTGAGTTGCCTGATTGTCAGAGGTTTTTTTTGTTTTACTTTTAAAAGTATTTTTTAAAAGATAAAAAAGCTGAAGCCTGCTAGCCAAAAAATGGGGGGTGTAGGCAAAAAATGGGGGGGTTCATGTGTGTGTGTGAGAGAGACAGAGAGAGGGAAGGAAGGAAGGAAGGAAGGAAGGAAGGAAGGAAGGAAGGAAGGAAGGAAGGAAGGAAGGAAGGAAGGAAGGAAGGAAGGAAGGAAGGAAGGAAGGAGGGAGGGAGGGTGGGAGGAAAAAGGAGAGAAAGGAAAGACTACAAACCTGGTACTAGACGCAGCTTCAGTGGATAATCCAGGGCTGGAAGGGACCTAGAGGTCATCTAGTCCAACCCTGCTCCAGCAGGAGATTGTTAGTGAATTTCCGTCTTTTGATCCCCCCCAGTCACATGTTTACATAGCCACGCCCACCCGGTCACATGACTCCCCGGCCAGGCCACGCCCACCAAGCCACGCCCACAGAACCGGTAGGAAAGAAATTTAGATTTCACCACCGCTACGAGATGACTGGCCGGCTTGCTACAATTTTAAAAAGCCAATCAAACTAGGGGGCAGTTGTCATTGCTCTATAAGAAAGCACCCCGGCTTTCAGATGTATGCAATGGGAGGTTTTGAGGCTTATCCACACAGCCCATGGATCTGTCCCCGTCGTGGTGGGATTTACTCATGGTGCTAAACTGCGGTTTGCTTAATAGAATAGAATAGAACAGATATTTTTATTGGCCAAGTGTGATTGGACACACAAGGAATTTGTCTTGGTGCATAGGCTCTCAGGGTACATAATAGAAAAGATATGTTCATCAAGGTACTTGGTCCTTGTTTCCTGAATAAATCCCGGTCCAAATAAGGCCAAATTCAAAACAGGCCAGTTAACTGCTGTGCCAACCCCTCCATCTTTCTCCTTGTTTAGTCCAACATAACTTTTCGGCCGTCTGACCTTGGAAATGCAGTTGTGTATGATCAGAGAGAAAGCCGGCTGCTGCATTTATTCCAAAATTAAAACCGACGGCCTTGATGCAAAATGCAACAGCAGATCCCGTTCATTTGGCGATTGCAGCAAAAGCTCAGCGGGGATTTTCGGTCATAAATGTTTCAGTCCCGGCAATGTAAGGGATTTGATTCATTCTTCCTCTTTCTTCCAGATCTGAGAGCTTGCTGTGCTTTTAACTTAATAATTGTAAATAATGCAGTAGGGGGTCTCTATCGCAATCTCGGTTTTATCTCCGGTCTGGAAGCTGATCTTTGCACTAAGCAAACCTTTTGCATTTGCAAAGGTTGACTTAGCCTTCCCGTCCTATGGGGGCAATATGCTGACTCTGTAAACTGCTTAGAGTGGGCTGGAAAACACTGTGAAGCGATATATAAGTCTAAGTGCTATTGCTATTTTCCTTCCTTCCTTCCTTCCTTCCTTCCTTCCTTCCTTCCTTCCTTCCTTCTTTCCTTCCCTTCCCTTCCCTTCCCTTCCCTTCCCTTCCCTTCCCTTTCCTTCCCAGTGGTTAGAGTACAGAACTGCAGGCTAACTCTGCCCACAGCCAGGAGTTCGATCCTGAGTGGCTCACAGTTGACTCAGCCTTCCATCCTTCCGAGGTGGGTAAAATGAAGACCTAGATTGTTGGGGGCAAGAGGCTGACTCTGTAAACCACTTAGAGAGGGCTGTAAAAGCACTATGAAGTGGTATATAAGTCTTAAGTGCTATTGCTATTTTCCTTCCTTCCTTCCTTCCCACCCTTCCCTTCCCTTCCCTTCCCTTCTCTTCCCAGTGGTTAGAGTGCAGAATGCAAATGCGAGTAGATAAATAGGTACCACTTCGGTGGAAAGCATGCAAATGCGAGTAGATAAATAGGTACCACTTCGGTGGGAAACTAACAGCCTTCCATGCACCTTTGGTGTATAGCCATGCTAGCCACACGACCAAGGAAAATGTCTTCAGACAACTCTGGCTTCCTCATCCAGGAAACAGAGATGAGCGTGGTCCTTTAGAATCGGCCACAGCTGGACAGGGGAAACCTGTGCCCTACATTACGTACGTTTCCAGCTGGCCTTGACTATACTTGTTTCTGCAGATAACAATCCGGCTTCTGTTCCTCCTGACCTAGCTGTAAATTCAGCATTTCCGATGCATGCTGAATTAATCTTTAAAACTCAGATGGCTGATTGGATAAGAGGGAACGGGTTCCCGTACGGTTAGGTGAGCATTTATGTGAAATATATGTCCTGCGATCGTTGCACTGAATCATAACACGCTAAATGATTTATAGGGAAAACAGGCTAATTCCGGCGGTGTAGAAATCCGAGAACACAATAAATAATGAAGGCAGGACAAGCAGTTCTTCGGGTATGAATTAGTTGCCTATTAGGGCCCGTGTCACCGGAAGCAGGTGAAAAATGCAGGGATGAGCTCAGCATCTTCTAAAGCATCTTTGCTTCCCAAAATACAGAGGTCAAAAATGAATTCTTGGAAAACCCAACAGTGCTTTTTCAAAAGGCGCCTGGACTTTCTCGGTTTCCTCCCCCCACTTGAAAACATTTTGCCTCTCAGCCAAGAAGCTTCTCCGGTTCTTCTCATATGAGAAAGGAGACATTTTCAAGGGGGGGGGAGGAACCCCATAAAGGGTTTTGGGCTAACACAAGGGCTGCAAACTTTCAAATTATTGAAGAATGGAAGTGATCTCTGGTGAATAAGCTCTCAGTGTACAAACAAGCAATAAGTAAGAAATCATGATCATGGTCATTGTAAAGATACATTCATCATAAATCATAAGATACAACACTTGGCGATAGTCATAGGATATTTATAGAATAGAATAGAATGAGACTATTGCCTTACACAATGTAAGCCGCCCTGAGTCTTCGGAGAAGGGCGGGATATAAATGTAAATAAATAAATAAATAATAAATAAATAAATAAATTTCAACTTTAACAGATTAACAGACTTGGAAGGGACCTTGTAGGACATCTAGTCCAACCCTCCGCCCAAGCAGGAAACCCTATTTCATTTCAGATAATTGTCCAGTCTCTTCTTGAAAGCCTCCAATGATGAAGCTCCCACAACTTCAGAAGGCAACTTCTGTTCCACTGGTTGATTGTTCCTCATTTCTCCTATTAAATAAGCAATCAACATAAATCATACTAGGATACCAAGTAAACAATATAATCACAAGATATAAACAACAAAGTTATAGCCCGAAGAAGATAAGGAGATAGTTTGACAGTGTTGTGGGAATTTATAATCCTTTATAAATCCATCCTTTATAAGGTAGGTAAAATGAGGACCCATATTGTTGGGGGCAATAAGTTGACTTTCTATATAAATATACAAATAGGATGAAGATTATTGCTAACATAGTGTAAGCCACCCTGAGTCTTCGGAGAAGGGCGGGATATAAATGCAAATTTTTTTAAAAAATTAGTTGTTTAGCAGAGTGAAGAGAGTAGAGGTTGTTGTTGTTGTTATAAGATACATCAACAAATTGCAGCTTCCTGCAATAACACCAGCGGAACTGCAAAAAACTGTGCTACTTGGAACATCATATATCGTAAGGTACTTGGTTGATACCTAGGACACTGGCAGCAACCCGTAACAACCATTAACACCAGTTAATAATATTTGTGATACATTTTTAAATGTTCAGTTGACTGAGTTTCATATTTAATGAATAGAATAGAATAGAATAGAATTTTATTGGCCAAGTGTGATTGGACACACAAGGAATTTGTCTTGGTGCATATGCTCTCAGTGTACATAAAAGAAAAGATACCTTCATCAAGGTAGAACATTTACAACACAATTGATGGTCAATATATCAATATTGAGTATTATTTATTGAGATAATAATAATAATAATAATAATAATAATAATAATAATAATAATAATAATAATAATAATAGCCTAAAGACTTAGGCAAGCACTTAAAAGAAATTGGCGCTGACAAGATCACCATTGGTCAGCTGCAGAAGGCCACCTTACTGGGATCTGCTCGCATAATTCGCCGATACATCACGCAGTCCTAAACGCTTGGGAAGTGTTCGACTAGTGATCTGTGATACGAAATCCAGCAGAGTTATCTCGTTTGCTGTGTATACTGTCATTTTGTGTAAATAATAATAATAATAATAATAATAATAATAATAATAATAATAATAATAATAATAAAAAAAACAAAAAAACAAAAAAAAAACAGCTAACTGTAATGCGTAGCAGCTGTTGTGCAACTGTTTTCTTCCCTTTCCAGAACAGTGGGAGCCAAAAAAAGTTGCCAAAAAATCTTCAGGCTCTGTAGCTGTGCATCCTGGAGATGGTTTCTGTTTAATTTGATGGATCATAAACTTCTTGGGCCTGCTCGTTCTCATTTGTTTATTGGTCTTTCAGAAATTGCAGAAGGCGCATTACTCATCAGAAAACACACCCGGAAAGGGAGCAGGCAGTTGGGGATAGGTCTCCTACATTCAAAGGCTCTCAACCGTATTAATAGTCCAATCAGGGTTTATTCACCATTCATTCAGCCCAAGGAAAGCTTATTTTAAAAATATATTCAGATGCACAAAAACAGCTTCTGAGAACGTTGCTTGTTTTCCTAGCACTCTTCTGGCTACTTTAAGGCTCAAGATGCAAATCGTCCTTGACTTGCAACCGTTCGTTTAGTGACCAAAGTTGCAACAGCACTGAAGAAAGTGACTTACGACTGCTTTTCACACTTGTGACTATTGCAAAATCCCTCTGGTCATGTGCTCAGAATTTGGGTGCTTGGTAAGAATAGAACAGAATAGAATTTTTTATTGGGCAAGTGTGATTGGACACACAAGGAATTTGCTTGGTGCATACATAAAAGAAAAGATACCTTCATCAAGAATCATAAGGTACAACACTTAATGATAGTCATAGGGAACAAATAAGCAATCAGGAAACAATCAATATCAAGATAAATCGTAAGGATTACCAGCAACAAAGTGACAGTCATACAGTCATAAGTGGAAGGAGATGGGTGATGGGAACGATGAGACGATTAATAGTAGTGCAGATTTAGTAAATAGTTTGACAGTGTTGAGGGAATTATTTGTTTAGCAGAGTGATGGCCTTCGGGATGTTCTTGTGTCTAGTTGTTCTGGTGTGCAGGGCTCTGTAGCGTCATTTTGAGGGTAGGAGTTGAAACAGTTTATTTCCAGGATGTGAGGGGTCTGTACATATTTTCACAGCCCTCTTTTTGACTGGCATGTATTTAGTACGGTTGCAGTGTCCCAGAGTCACGTGATCGCCCTCGTAACCTTCGTAACTGGTTTCCGACAAGCAAAGTCATTGGAGGAAACCAGATTGGCTTAACGACCTCATGGCTCATCTAACAGCTGCAGTGATTCACTTGACAACGGTGGCAAAAAAGGTCGTAAAATGGAGCAAAACTCACTTAACAACCACCTTGTTTAGCAACGGGAATTTTTGGCTATCCGTACCTGCTGTTTGGTGTTTGTAAATGCAATAAAGTTGCTTTTAATTTGTTCGCTGGCTCTCTTCCAGGGACTTGGTTAGAAAATCTAACATTTTTTATTCCTTTGCTGCCCTCTTCTGGTTGTCTATTGCATGAAAACTTCTGATCCACTGAACTCCCCAAGAAAAGGTGCTTTTTCAAGAGGCAACTGGACTTTTTTTTTGTTTTTCTTTGAAGACTTTTCACTTCTCATCCAAGAAGCTTCTTCAGCTCGGACTGGATGGAGGGGAACGGAAGGATTTCTCTCCCTTGCAGAATATAAATTTGCCAGCTCTGACTGAATCCAGAAGAATTAAAGAAGCTTCTTGGATGAGAAACAAAACGTCTTCAAAGAATAACAAGAAAGTCCAGTTGTCTCTTGAAAAAAGCACCTTTGGGACAACCAGGACCTGGAGGACTGAGAATCTCCTTAGATCCCTTGAACTAATTTTTTTCTGTACTCCATTGGGCCCATTTTCACTCCATTGGGCCCATTTTCAAGTGGGACGTGAGAAAAGCTATTGAAGCTTTTTATTCCCATTTCAACCCCAAATCTTGACCAAAATGTCCTGCATGAATAAATACAAGGGAGAGTTTTCTGGGGATGTTCCCCGTTTCCAGCAATGAGGCATATTTAAAGCATGCCACTCCAAGAATCACGCTTTATTTTTGTAATATAATAAATTTTGCCATTGATGTTTCAGATTTATATAGCTATTTCCCTCACATCTATGACTCTGGGTTGTTTACACACAGTGGAAAGAATTTAAAACAACCAACAATGCAAGAGTTTTAAAAAAAAGAATATAAAAGCATATGAAAAGGTCATCATTCATGCATCATAAAAATATTGTGAAATTCACAGCTGAGATAATCACATCTATTAATAAGATGCGGTTACAATAATCTGTACAGATTATTTTCCAATTTTTCCTGCTTTTCTTTCTTTTTAAAAATAAAATAAAATAAAATTAACCGGCCTGGAAATGTTCTAAAGCTTTGAAGGACTTTAAAAAAATAAAAAATGGAGGTTGTGAAGCAGAAACGTAATTAAGATGAACGTAATAAAATAACTATCACAGCCAGGAACCACAAGAGAAGCTTCAAAACAACCAAACGGCAAACATCAGTCACAACTTAAATACTAAAAGCCACCTGGAGGAAAGATTTGGGTAATCATAAAAAGTGGATTTTCCTTCACACCTCAACTTTAGCAAGTACCATCAAAACTATTCAGGGCAGGAAATTCCACAATCAAGGGCTCTTATTGCTTTTTAGGACTGGAAGTGCCGAAGGAGAGCTGGAAGCAAAAATATTTTTGGGGGGGGCCCCTCCTCCCCCAAAGCTTTAAACACATTTTCTGGAAGAGTGGTGATGGTGGAACCCATCTAAATAAATAAAAAATCAGAAGTTTGGGAGCACTAACTAACACACTTTAGTAAAAAGTTTCATATTATTATTATAATTCACCGTGCAATCAGCAAGATGTTTCAACAGGACTTGGCCTTTTTATCGACCTAGCAACTACTTTCCAAAGACCTGGCAAAGACAGATGTGGTTGTTTAGATAGCGCTGACGGGTATCAATGCAGAATGTGAGCTGTTGTAGATAAAGCTGCCTTTTGCAATTGACTGGTGGCGATTTTGTCAATGCCAGTGGTGTTTCCATCAGAATAGAGCTGGAAGGGACCTTGGAGGTCTTCTAGCCCAGTCCCCTGCTCAAGCGGGAGATGCTCCCTACACTATTTCAGACAGATGAATCTGTCTGTCCAATCTTTTCTTAAAAACCTCCAGTGATGGAGCGCCCACAACTTCTGGTGGCAAGCTGTTCTACTGGTTCATTGTCCTCATCGTCAGGAAGTTTCTCCTTAATTCCGGATTGCTTCTCTCCTTGATTCGTTTTCAAGTGGTGTTCCAGATATTTGACGATGGTTGTTCATTCTGCTTGATCCCACAATCAATCAGAAGTTTAACCTGGATATGTCACTTTTGTCCCCCCTATTGAGTCCTTCCCAAAGCCGTAGGGCAGATGTATGTGGTTAGATCATGTTAAAGGTATTGTAGGAAGGAAGCCTTCCAACTGCCTTCCAGTAAGCCTTTTGCAATTGACCGATGGGGATTTTGTCAATTGCAAAAACCAGCTCGACTTGGAACTCGTCTCTCGCAATAATAGCTTTAATGCCATCAAAGGACATTTCCAACATACAAGTTTAATACATTTTAATGGTTCATCATCATCGTTTGATGGTGTTAAAGGTATCACCTCAGTTGTAAGTTGTTATTATGGTTTGGCACACAGTCAGCCAGATGTTCAGACAGGACTTGGCATTTTTATTCATCTATTTATTATTATTATTATTTACTTTATTCATTAAACATGAAACTCAAGTCAACTGAACATTCAAAAAGGCGTCACAAATACCATTGACTGGTGCTAATGGTTGATACGGGTTGCTGCCAGGGTCCTAGGTATCAACCAAGTACCTTCTTAAGATGTACGATGTTCCGAGTAGTGCAGTTTTTTGCAGTTCCGCTGGTGTTATTGCAGGAAGCTGCAATTTATTGATGTATTTTATAAAATTCTTGGACATGGTACCAAGTGCCCCTATGACAATGGGTATCGCTGTTACATGTTTCATCCATAGCTGTGTAGTTTCGATGGCCTGGTCGCGATATTTCATTTTTTCTAGTTCTTTTTCTTCGACTCCGGCATCTCCTGGTACCGTGATGTCTATTACTATTATTATTATTATTACTATTATTATTATTATTATTATTATTATTATTATTATTATTATTATTATTATTATTATTACTATTATTATTATTGTTGTTGTTGTTGTTGTTGTTGTTATTGAACTATTTGCAAGGAGGTCTGTATGCACCATCATACAGCAAAGCAAATAAGGATAACCAGCATTTATTTGAAGCAACCCCTCTGCTTTGAAAATAATTTTTGGTTAATTGAATGGAAGATAAAAGACTCCCTTCTCCCCCCCCCCTCCCTCACTTCATTTTCAGACCTCTGCAGATTTGGATGCAGCTACACAACCGGAGTTGCGTTACAAAAGAAAATTGTCTACTCAGATGAAACTGCTCTGGAAAAACGGGTAGGGTTTTGTTCTGTTTTTTAAATCTTCAGAGAATGATATCTCAGTTTATCTGCATTTTTTTTTTCTTTTGAGCTCAGATTTGCTTGTTTCCAATCCGTTTCTAATGAACACACGTGCCACAGTGTTGTGACATTGACTGGCCCACGTACACATGTTCAGAAGGTCGCAGAACTGAATTCAGGGTCAGTGGCACATAATCGTAAACATGTATAAAAAAATAAGCAGCTAAAATGAGATTTTAGTAGGCCCAGAACGGCCCATGGAAGAATTTTTTTTTCCGGCAAGGAAGTATTGTAAGGATAGTGTTAAATATATATATATAGCCCAAATGGATTGGATTGTGTCAACTGCCCTTAAAAGTGTGTTTTCTTGCAAGTCACCCTATCCCTTCCAACAGGGAGCCATGTAACGTTTGCCTCTGGCTTAGATCCCAACTCCCATTATCCCCAGCAAGCCTCAGCCCAATAAACCCCTACACGGGGTAGGTTTTTATGATTTTAGCTCCCATGATCATTTCACCAGGAAACAGGAAGATTCTGTGGAGGGTGGGAATTATCTCCAACCCCACCCCCCGCACAACCTGCCCCCTCCCCTCACTGAAAAATCAAATCCCATCGTCCCATCCCTATCCCTATCAAATCCCATCGTCCACTTGAAGAGAGGGAGGAAGGGAAGTAGTAGATGCTTTTGGAAGCTCTAAGAGCCCAACCTCATCTTCTTGGGGATGATGGGAGCTGGGATCCCCCGAGTTTGAAGAGGAAAGCAGGAAAGGAATGGAGCCAGGTCTGTCCCAATGGCTTTGGGGATGATGGGAACTGGAATCTTTCTTATTTGGGGGAGAGGTGGCTCTTCTCTACCGGGGACTTCCTTATCGTTGGGGAGAGTAGGTGATGGAGTCCCTGTTGGGGGGGAAGGCAGTCCCTTCCCTATCGGAGACTCCCCCCAATCCTTGGGGATGATGGGCGCTGGAATCCTCATTGAGGAGAAGCAGCCCCTTCCCCCACTGAGACCCTTTTTATCCTTGGGAATGATGGCCCTGGAATGCGGGGGGGGGGCCAGGCAGCCCCGTCCCCTCCTCTATTAGAGACCCCTCCATCCTTGGGAACGATGGGCCCTAGAGTCCTTATTCGGTGTTCTTTTTGGGGAGAAGCAGCCCCTTCCCTCTCAGGACCCTTCCATCCTGGGGGACGATGGGCACTGGAGTCCCTATTTGGGGAGATACGACCCTTTCTCCTTCAGGAACCCCTCCCTCCTTGGGAACGATGGGCCCTAGAGTCCCTACTGGGGGTTCTTTTAGGGAGAAGCAGCCCCTTCCCTATCAAGACCGTTGATGGGCGCTGGAGTCCCTATTCAGGGAGATACAACCCTTTCTCCTTCGCCTCCCCTCCCCTCTTGGGAATGATGGGCATTGGAGTCCCTATTCGGGGAGAGACAACCCTTTCTCCTTCGCCTCCCCTCCCTCCTTGGGAACGATGGGCATTGGAGTCCCTATTCGGGGAGAGACAACCCTTTCCCCTTCGCCTCCCCTCCCCCCTTGGGAATGATGGGCATTGGAGTCCCTATTCGGGGAGAGACAACCCTTTCTCCTTCGCCTCCCCTCCCTCCTTGGGAACGATGGGCATTGGGGTCCCTATCGGGGGAGAGACAAGCCCTTCTCCTTCGCCTCCCTCCCTCCTCCTTGGGAACGATGGGCATTGGAGTCCCTATCGGGAGATACAACCCTTTCTCCTTCGCCTCCCCTCCCCTCTTGGGAATGATGGGCATTGGAGTCCCTATTCGGGGAGAGACAACCCTTTCTCCTTCGCCTCCCCTCCCTCCTTGGGAACGATGGGCATTGGAGTCCCTATCGGGGGAGAGACAAGCCCTTCTCCTTCGCCTCCCCTCCCTCCTTGGGAACGATGGGCGTTGGAGTCCCTATTCAGGGAGATACAACCCTTTCTCCTTCGCCTCCCCTCCCCCCTTGGGAATGATGGGCATTGGAGTCCCTATTCGGGGAGAGACAACCCTTTCTCCTTCGCCTCCCCTCCCTCCTTGGGAACGATGGGCTTTGGAGTCCCTATCGGGGGAGAGACAAGCCCTTCTCCTTCGCCTCCCCTCCCTCCTTGGGAACGATGGGCGTTGGAGTCCCTATCGGGGGAGAGACAAGCCCTTCTCCTTCGCCTCCCCTCCCTCCTTGGGAACGATGGGCGTTGGAGTCCCTATCGGGGGAGAGACAAGCCCTTCTCCTTCGCCTCCCCTCCCCGCTTGGGAACGATGGGCGTTGGAGTCTCTATCGGGGGAGAGACAAGCCCTTCTCCTTCGCCCCCCCTCCCTCCTTGGGAACGATGGGCATTGGAGTCCCTATTCGGGGAGAGACAAACCCTTCTCCTTCGCCTCCCCTCCCCCCTTGGGAACGATGGGCATTGGAGTCCCTATTCGGGGAGAGACAAACCCTTCTCCTTCGCCTCCCCTCCCTCCTTGGGAACGATGGGCATTGGAGTCCCTATTCGGGGAGAGACAACCCTTTCCCCTTCGCCTCCCCTCCCCCCTTGGGAATGATGGGCATTGGAGTCCCTATTCGGGGAGAGACAACCCTTTCTCCTTCGCCTCCCCTCCCTCCTTGGGAACGATGGGCATTGGGGTCCCTATCGGGGGAGAGACAAGCCCTTCTCCTTCGCCTCCCCTCCCTCCTTGGGAACGATGGGCATTGGGGTCCCTATTCGGGGAGAGACAAACCCTTCTCCTTCGCCTCCCCTCCCTCCTTGGGAACGATGGGCATTGGAGTCCCTATTCGGGGAGAGACAAACCCTTCTCCTTCGCCTCCCCTCCCTCCTTGGGAACGATGGGCGTTGGAGTCCCTATCGGGGGAGAGACAAGCCCTTCTCCTTCGCCTCCCCTCCCTCCTTGGGAACGATGGGCGTTGGAGTCCCTATCGGGGGAGAGACAAGCCCTTCTCCTTCGCCTCCCCTCCCTCCTTGGGAACGATGGGCGTTGGAGTCCCTATCGGGGGAGAGACAAGCCCTTCTCCTTCGCCTCCCCTCCCTCCTTGGGAACGATGGGCGTTGGAGTCCCTATCGGGGGAGAGACAAGCCCTTCTCCTTCGCCTCCCCTCCCCGCTTGGGAACGATGGGCGTTGGAGTCTCTATCGGGGGAGAGACAAGCCCTTCTCCTTCGCCCCCCCTCCCTCCTTGGGAACGATGGGCATTGGAGTCCCTATTCGGGGAGAGAAGAGCCCTTCTCCTTCGCCTCCCCTCCCTCCTTGGGAACGATGGGCATTGGGGTCCCTATCGGGGGAGAGACAAGCCCTTCTCCTTCGCCTCCCCTCCCTCCTTGGGAACGATGGGCATTGGAGTCCCTATTCGGGGAGAGACAAACCCTTCTCCTTCGCCTCCCCTCCCTCCTTGGGAACGATGGGCATTGGGGTCCCTATTCGGGGAGAGACAAACCCTTCTCCTTCGCCTCCCCTCCCCCCTTGGGAACGATGGGCGTTGGAGTCCCTATCGGGGGAGAGACAAGCCCTTCTCCTTCGCCTCCCCTCCCTCCTTGGGAACGATGGGCGTTGGAGTCCCTATCGGGGGAGAGACAAGCCCTTCTCCTTCGGCCCCCCTCCCTCCTTGGGGACCATGGGTGCTGGAGTCCACCCACCCACCCCCAAGGCCGGCAGTGGCGGCCGCCCCTTCCCCTCCTTCCCTCCCTCCCTCCCTCCTTCGGGGCGGGGGAAGGGGCGGGGGAAGGGGCGGCCCGGCGGGGCTCGGCGGGGCTCGGCCGGGCGGGCGGGTGGGGCCGGCTGGGCTGGAGCTGGGCTGGGGCGGCGAGGCCTGGAGCGGCGGCGGCGATGCGGCCAGGATGGCCGTCTCGGGGCTGAAGGCCGAACTGCGCCTCCTCGAGTCCATTTTCGGCCGCGACCACGAGCGCTTCCGCATCGCCTCCTGGAAGCCCGACGAGCTGCATTGCCTCTTCGTGCCCCCCGACGGCCCCGGCCCGGCCCCGCCGCCCGCCATCCACTGCAACATCACGGTGCGCTGGGAAAGGCGGGGAGGGGGGTCGCGGTCGGGTCCCCTCCCCTCCCTCCCCCCGGCAGCCATCATTCAACCCCTCCCCCCGAGGAATTGGGGGCTGCCCCCTAGACGCCCCCTCCCCCAGCTGCCCGTGGGGAGGGGGCTGGTGGTCGCCGGGGAGGTCGTGGGGCCGGAGGAGGCGCTCTCTTCTTCTCCCCCCCCTCTTTAAAGAGTCGGGGTTCCCCCCAGGGAGGACCGCCTCCCCCTCCCCAAAGCTGGAGGGTCTCATCTGGAGTGGGGGGGGGGAGGGAGGCGGTTCGATGGGGAGGAGGCGGCCTCCTTTTTTGGGGGGCCGGGGGTGGGATGGGGGACGAAAAAGGCGCTACAACCCGCTTCTGAACTCTGTGTAGGCTCAGAGGCTGGAGGCATTCGCGGGCCCGGCTGGCAGGAAACTTAAGGAGGAGGGAGGAGTGAGCGCGGGGGTTCTGTCCAGATGACCTCGACGTGCCTCCCAAGGCGTTTGGGACCGGACTGGAAGAGTGGGGGATAGAGGACTACATGTCCCATCTTACAGACCCTCCGCCGTGGGAAAAACACTGGCTGGTGGGTGAGGGAGTGGGGGGGGGGGAAGTGACTTCCCATTCAGATTTCTCCGTCTGTCTCTCTTTCTCTCTCCCTCCTTCCGGAAATCGGGTTTTTTGAACTCCCAAAAGTTTTGAAAAGCTGATTCGGAAAGGAAAATGTGTCGTTTCTCCCCCCCCCCACCGCCCCCCCTCCCTCATCTTCAAAGAAACATTGTAGCTTCGGTCTGGGTTTTGCAACAAACAGGAAGGCCAAACATTGGAATAACGCCGCTCTCCTGCCTGCCTTCCTTCCGCTCCAGACTTCTGACTTAGGGCTTCAGTGTTGTAAAAAGGGGCGGGGGGGCCCCGGAGGGACAAAGGTCTTCCCCCTTTCCCCCCCCCCTCACCCCTTTGTCTCCCCCCCCCATCACCATTACAGAGGCTGTTTCTGAAGGTAGAATTCCAAAGCTGGTTAATATTGCAAGTCACTGGGGAAAAGAGAAGGGGGGGGAGGGGGAAAAAACCCCTTTCCTTTACTAACCAAAGGTTGTCCTGGACTTACGACCGGTAATCCAGCCCCAAAATTTCTGTGGGTAAGGGAGACCTTTCAGCTCCAGTTTGAGTTTGGAAGACTTTCCCTTGCCCGTGGTCATTAAGTGAATTGTTGCAGGGGTGAAGCTAGGGTTTCGGGGTTAGCTAGGAACATGGTTGTTAAGTGAATCTGGCTCCCCCTGTTGAAGGGAATCGCTTGACCCCTAGGGGACCGTCGTAAATAAATAGGAGTCCGTTGCCGAGGGCCTTCAATTTGGATCGCGGGACCGTGGGGGAATGCTGCGACGGTCGTAAGTGTGAGAAAAACACTCACAACAAGTCGCGTTTTTTTTTTCTCCGTTGCCGTGGAGGCGGTCGCTAAAGGGGCTATTGTAAGTTGAGGACTGCCATTCGTTTCGGAGCCAGTCCTGGTCAGCTGGAAAGAGGGTGGATGTGCTAGTGAGAGTATATCCCTCTCTCGGTCTTTAAACTTGGCATTATTAAGGAGGATGGGCCAAGGAAGTGAGGTAGGTAAGCTTAGCCCTACCTACCCCTTTGAAAAAAATAAAGATTTTTTGCCAGGGGAAAAAAGATGGTGTAATCTTTTGAGATCTCTCAAACGTTGCCTTTGCTGGTTCCAAGCTCCCCCTCCGCCCCCCCTGACCTCTTCGGATGAGCTTCCAACGTGTCTAGGGTGGCATTCTGGGGAGGGAGGGGGTAAAATTGGGGCACGAAGGAGGGATCCCCTCGTTTGCATTAAATCATTCGGATTTAATGCAAACGCCCCATTAAAAACGCAGGTCCCCTTGGCCCTTGGAATAACGTCGAGCCTTATGGATTGGAACCACACCGGAAATCTGGCTTTTCTCATTGAGACGCCCACCCCCACCCCCTCTTCATGTCTTGACCCACTTTCGATTTTGATGAGGGGGGGTTGAACGGTAGGAAATCCTGACTTTGATATTAGCTTGTCTGGGCAAAGCAGGGTTGAGTAACCGATAGCAATCCCACTCGGCTTCAGAGGGCCCTGCTTTGGCGTGGGCATTTGGATGGGCTAAACTGGAATCCTGTAAGAACTCATCCCAGTTTTGCCCGGACAGGCGAGATCCTGGTTCTGGCAAGGATCCTTTGTTTGGCAAGCGGAAAAATCCCCTTTGTAATTCGCCGTTGTTTCTTTGGCTGGCTCCAATTTTCCCTCTGCTGTATTGGATCAGGAATCACGATTTGAAAATCCCTAGGATCATCGGCTTTAAAGCAGTGATCTATGCATAAGGGACACATGGAGGGAATCTTTAAAGGTAGTACAGGGATCCTCGACATTTCTGTTGCTAAGCAAGGACACTTGTTTGTGGAGTTGAGCCTCCGTGTTATGACCGTTTTGAGTGAATAGAATAGAATAGAATAGAATAGAATAGAAAGAATTTTTTATTGGCCAAGTGATTGGATACACAAGGAATTTGTCTTGGTGCATAAGCTCCTGGTGTACATAAAAGAAAAGATACCTTCATCAAAGTACAACACTTAACTTAGTTGTGGTCATTAAGCCCATCGGGCCTACCCCATTGACTTTGCTGGACAGAAGCTGGCTGGGAAGTTTGCGTGATTTTGGGATAATATAACCATCATAAATATTAACAGATTATCAGAGTTGGAAGGGAACTTGTAGGTCATCTAGTCCAACCCACCCACCCGCCCAAGCAGGAGACCCTATACTATTTTATTTTTATTTTATTTATTTATTTTGTCACAACATTATATATAAACACATATAATGAAATAAAACAATAGGACAGGAACGGTAGGCACTTTTGTGCACTTACGCACGCCCCTTATGGTCCTGTTAGGAATGGGGTGAGGTCACTGGTAGACAGTTTTTGGTTGAAGCTTTTGGGAGTTTGAGAAGAGACCACAGAGTCAGGTACTGTGTTCCAAGCGTTAACAACTCTGTTACTGAAGTCGTATTTTCTGCAATCAAGATTGAAGCGGTTAACATTAAGTTTGAATCATTTAACATTACCATTTCTGACAGATGGCAGTCCAGTTTCTTCTTGAAAGCCTCCAGTGTTGAAGCTCCCACAACTTCTAAATAACAGAATAGTAACAGAATAACAGAGTTGAAAGGCATCTTAGAGGTCATCTAGTCCAACCCCCCCCCCCCGCCCAAGCAGACCCTACACCCTTTCTGACAGATGGGAGTCCAGTCTCTTCTTGAAAGCTTCCAGTGGTGAAACTCCCACAACTTCCGAAGGCAACTTCTGTTCCATCGCTTGATGGTTCTCACTGTCAGGAAATTTTCATTACGTGACTTTGGGACAATGCGGCCATCGTAAATGTGAGAACTGGTCCCCAGCCCCTATTTCTTCAGCGCGGTTATAACTTTGTAACTTAACGGTCACGAAAAGAATGGCTGTACATCCAGGGCTACCTGTATTTATCGTGGTTGGGGAGAGAATTCAATTACAGCACAAAGGCGGTTATGGATTGCGGTGGGGGATTGCTATGCATATCTTTAATTTGGGGTGGTGGGGTGTGAAGTCCCGAAAAGCATTTGGTCCTGGAAGACAGAATCTTGTAATGAATAGAGTAGAATAACGGAATAATGGAAGGGACCTTGGAGGTCTTCTAGTCCAACCCCCTGCCTAGGCAGGAAACCCGACACCACTTCAACAGAGGGAGGGGGCAACCCGGTTTGGGGGTGGAGGAGGATTTGCCTGGAGCATGGCATGGTGGTCAGTGAATAACCAGGGGGGCTGCCTGTAGTTCAAAAATCCTCTTGGTTGCCTTTGGCTCTTTTTTTTACAATTGGCCAACATGGTTTTTCTACCTTTTTAATCCAGCCAGAAAATATCAGCATAATCCAGAGGTCTTCAAACTTGGCAGTTTTAAGACTTGTGGACTTCAACTCCCAGAATTCTCCAGCCAGCATAGCTTGAAGTCCACAAGTCTTAAAGCTGCCAAGTTTGAAGACCTCTGGCGTAATCGTTAAAGGCAAAGTTTAAAATATTCCCCTGGTCACTCTTGACTTTTCTTGGCAATAATACGGAAGAGGTTTTGACGTCGCTGCTTATTTTACATTTTTCCCAGCTTTGCCCAGTCTAAACTCCCGTTCTGGGCCACCAAACCAAACACTAAACCAGATCCTACCTTCTCGGACTGGGTGCTATTCCCCCAAACCCCCATTTTGCGGGGAATTAAACGGGAGAGCGGCTCGGCAGTTCCTCCTCCCTCCCTAAGCCCTTCTTTTCACCATCTAAAAATATTCCCTTTTCCTGAACTGCCTCAAAAATCCATTGTGGAGGGTTCTGAGAGGGGAGAAGCCCAGAGGGTGAGAAGCCCCTGGCAGGAATTCTAGCTGGTGGGGGATCCGTTTTGGGATCTCCTGTTCTTCTAAAGAGAGGCAGGAGGCCAAGATCTAGTCTAGTTTAATGAAAAGAAGGACTAGGGGAGACATGATAGCAGTGTTCCAGTATCTCAGGGGTTGCCACGAAGAAGAGAGAGTCAAGCTATTCTCCAAAGCACCTGAGGGTAGGACAAGAAGCAATGGATGGAAACTGACCAAGGAGAGAAGCAACTTAGAACTAAGGAGAAATTTCCTGACAGTTAGAACAATTAATCGGTGGAACAACTTGCCTGCAGAAGTTGTGAATGCTCCAATTTTTAAGAAAATGTTGGATAACCATCTGTCTGAGATGGTGTAGGGTTTCCTGCCTGGGCAGGGGGTTGGACTAGAAGGCCTCCAAGGTCCCTTCCAACTCTGTTGTTATTATTATTAAGATCGAGCAATGGCGAACAGCAGAGAATCGCAGGAAGTTGTGGGTAGAAGATTCCTCGGTTTGGAGATCGCGTTGGGCTGAATCTCGAAATATACACAGGAGGGAAGAGTCTATTGGCAGGAAGTGCAGAGGGACTGGGAGGGAAGAGTCCCGAAAATCTCAAGGAAGTTGGCAGAGATCCCCCCACCCCAGGGTGGTGATGGGGGGTTGGACGTGATTGAATAAATAATCAAGCTCATCCTAGATTTGAGCAGAGCTCAGGATTAGCCCTGGGACAAAAATATCCAGCTCTCCTGCTCATTAAGTCTCATTTAGTGGCTGAGATATAGCTGGTCGTTGCTTTTGTCTCCTACCCGGCGTCGAAATACAGGCATTCCTCCACTTACGACCAAAATTCGTGTGGCTAAATGAGAAATTCATTAAGGGAGTTTTGCCCCGTTTTACCACTTTTCTTGGCTGAGTAAATCACTGCAGTTGCTAAGTGAGTCACACGGTTGTTAAATGAATCTGGCTTCCCCACCAACTTCACCGTCATAAATGTGAATTAGCTGTCAAGCTAAATTTGATCACGGGACCATGGGGATGGTGCGGCGGTCATTTAAGTCTGTCAAACAGTCGTAAGTCCCTTTTTTTCAGTGCTGTTGTAAACTTTGAACGGACACTAAATGAGCTACTTTAAATCGGGGGCTGCCTGAAGTCTTGAATCTCTTAGAATCTCACAGAATCGTCTATTGTAATGTCCTTCTGGTTAAAGACTACTTCAGCTTTAATTGCAATAATACTAGAGCAACTAATAGATTTAAACTAAATGTCAACCGCTTTAATCTAGATTGCAGAAAATATGACTTCTGCAACAGAATCACCAGTGCTTGGAATACTTTACCTGACTCTGTGGTCTCTTCCTATAATCCTAAAAGCTTTAACCAAAAACTTTCTACTATTGACCTCACCCCATTCCTAAGAGGACCATAAGGGGCGTGCATAAGATCACAAAACGTGCCTACCGTTCCTGTCCTATTGTTTTTCTTTTCTTCTTTCTATATATATGCTTATACCTCCTTATATTTACCCATATATGTTTATATACTATATAATCTTTTGTATGATTCCTACATATATATGGATATACCTATAGTATATCCATACAATATACATATATTGTGACAAAAGAAAGAAAGAAAGAAAGAAAGAATGCAAGTTTTGGGATTTGAGAAGAAGACGTTGCTAAGGATGCGAGTATAACTCACTGTGTTTTTCTGGCCAGCTAATAATTACAAATTTTATCTTTGGGGAGGGGAGGGAGGAACAAGGGCCTGCCCACCAGAGACCATTTTTGGGTTTTCCATCCCCCGCATTGTCTGCTTGGGAGCCACCGCCCTGAGCTCAAGACCAGAAATTTTTGCCATCGTCTGGTTAGTTGTGATCCGTCAGATAAAGAGATGCTGAGATTTAGGCCAGCCTTGATTTTTTCCTCTGCTGTTCCCCTCCCTAAATCATCCTTAAAATTCTGGCCTGATCCAGCAGGTCATGTAGTCCCTGCGGAGGGAGGGACATCCTGGAGAAAAAGGACACAGCTGCTTTCAAGAGTTGCAAATGGATGCAGGCTCCAAAACTACTCCTCGAATTATTTTCAAAACTTTGCATGGCTCTGTTGTGGCCAGCTTCCGGAGCTGCTGGATCCTGGAGATCTGCAAAGTAGAATTTGGGATCATTCTCCAGCACGGTGGAATTCTTCCCCCCCCCTCCCCCCCGCCTCTTGCCAAACTGTTGTGCAGATTAGATTGACTTCCTCTGCTATAGCCATAAAGGTAAAGGTTCCCCTCGCACATACGTGCTAGTCGTTCCCAACTCTAGGGGGCGGTGCTCATCTCTGTTTCAAAGCCGAAGAGCCAGCGCTGTCCGAAGATGTCTCCATGGCCGGCATGATTCAACGCCAGAGGCGCACGGAACGCTGTTCCCTTCCCACCAAAAGTGGTCCCTATTTTTCTACTTCCATTTTTTTAATGTGTTTTCGAACTGCTAGGTTGGCAGAAGCTGGGACAAGTCACGGGAGCTCACCCTGCTACGTGGCACTAGGGATTCGAACCGCTGAACTGACGACCTTTTCGATCGACAAGCTCAGTGACCCATAGCTGGCTTATAAAAGGTGGTTTGCTGCCTAGGCTAGAGTTGACCGAGTTTGCATATCAAGCTCAACGTTAAACCACAGTTTATCATCTGCCTTGACTTTAGATCATGCCACGGGGCTGGGGGAAGAGAGCCTTCCCCTCCTTAATCAATCAGCTGGACTTTGGTGAACAGAACTTCGGGTATTTAGGCACCGCCATGTCATTTGCTTGTCAAGACTGTTTTAGGAATGGGAAATCGATGTCGGTTTCAGTAGGAGGTTGAAGATGTTTCTTCTTTAGGATTCTTTTGTGGCGTCCTCTCCCAGAGAAAGGAAAAATGCCAATTGTTCCTTAGCAGTGAGGGTTGTTTTGTTTTGTTTTGTTTTGGTACAGCTTTTCTTTCGTCTGGTGCCTTCTGGGTATTTGGAACAAGGCTTCCTATCTTCCCCTAGTTAGCGCCGTAGAAGGACAAAGCTGTTGTCAGACAATGCGCGTTGCTGGGGTTATGAGCCGTCCTTGAACGGCGGGCTTCTGCATCCTTGCTAGACACCGGGTCACAAAAACAGGAATTTCAATCAAACGCCTCTTCAACCTCACCCAGTGGCTGGCACACTTCCTGCTGGAATTCCTGTATGGAGGAAATGGTAGCCTTCGTGCCAGGAAAGGAAATAGATATTCGTTTTGGGCCAAGCAGAATTTTCTCAGTCTTAGCAACTTCAAGATGTTGTTAGTTGTGAAGTCGTGTCCGACCCATCGCGACCCCATGAGCTATGCTCCTCCAGGCCTTCCTGTCCTCTACCATCCTCTGGATTCCATTTAAGCTCATGCCGACTGCTTCAATGACTCCATCCGGCCACCTCCTTCTCTGTCGTCCCTTTCTTCTTTTGCCCTCCATCCTTCCCAGCATTAGGCTCTTCTCCAGGGAGTCCTTCCTTCTCATTAGGCGGCTAAAGTATTTCAGTTTCATCTTCAGGATCTGGTGGACTTCAATTTTTAACTCCCGGAATTCCCCAGCTGGCAATGCAACAACCTCACAATTCCCTTCACAACTGCAGATTCTCTTAGCAAGCGTGGGGCTGGGTGGGTGGGTGGGTGGGTGGCGGGTGTGTCATATAAATCACGCACGACTCGTTTGAATTCTGGTTGTTTTAAGTCGAGGGCTACCTGCAGAACCCCGAACCCAACTCCCAAGGCAAAGCCAACTTAAATTGTTATCGGATGATGTCAAGTCCCGGTTTCTGCGCATGGAGGTGCTGTGTCGCACACACCACAAATACAATGTGCTTTCAAAAGGGAATTGTTTGTTCCACCCGGGACAGAGCATTGTATTCAGGCAAAAAAATCCTTACGCAGTTGAGCTGCGAAGCCGTCAACACCCTGGATTAAAAAAAACAAAACCCAACAGCCAGGTCAATTTGTCCCTGGACAGAAGTATCCTTTCACGTCACAAGGCTGTGCTTCAGATCTTTCAGGATGTGGGCGAGGGGTAGCACCCAGCTGACCTTGGCTCACTTTAGAGCAGCGGTTCTCAACCTGTGGGTTGCGACCCCATTGGGGGTCGAATGACGATTTGCCAGGGGTCGCCTAAGACCATCGGAAATATGGGAAGTATACTTGCGAGTCGAAGAATCGCGAATTCGGTTTCAGGCACGATGAATTAAAAAAGAGAGAAATCTTTGCTCTGGTGTCTCCCTCTCAAGCCAGCTGCAATCATTCCCAATCGCTAGCCTAATCTGGCTTCAGGCGCCATAAACTTAATAGGGGAGGAGTCTCCGCTTTAATGCCTCCGTCCTCAAGGCAATCGCAAGCAGTTCAGATTGCTAGCCAATACAGCTTCAAGTGCGATAAATTCAAAAAAACAGTTTGCCGGGCTTTGGACCATGTCGTGCCTTTGCGGCCTCTGACCCGGCGCAGATCTCAATTGGCTCCTTGGTTTTCTGAGGAGCTGAGAGAGAGATGAAACGCCGGAGAAGACGCCTAGAGAGTACCTGGAGGTCCAGCCATTCCGAGGCTGATCGGACACTAGTTAGGCCTTTCTCGAAGACCTACCTAGTGGCACTGAGGGAGGCGAAACGTTCCTACGTTTCCACCCTCGTTGCGTCGGCAGATAACCGCCCGGCCGCCCTGTCTCTTTTCTATCTTCCATCTTTCACCTGCTTTGTTATTCATATTTCCTTTATTTAACTCTTCGCATCTATTTATATTAAAAGTTTCATCCTTCATTCTTTCATTGCTCAGTGTTTCAATGTACACTTCTGGTACCAATCACAGTCATTTAAACATAGAGCGTAAATATATTCATATTCTTTCCAATCGTCCAACCAGCGTGATTCTACTATTAATAATAATAACAATAAGATGGAGGTTTAGAAATTGAAGGGCGGTAGTATTAGGTGGGTTTAAACAACCTGAAACAATGAAAACGAAACGTAATAACTATGAGTAATAATATTATGTCTATTTGTATTAAAAAATACGATACCCAGGTATCACACTATTCAAGCATTGATATGTATAAATAATATAAAATAAAAAACTTGGAAGGGGAAAAAAAAGAGGTTTTGCCAGTCTGTGAACGGCAGTAAACAGAAACGGCTTCACGCTGGCCAGACAGGAACCGTTGCTTCCTATTTTGGGGCCAGAAACGTCTCTTCTGTTTTCAATTTCTACAGTCTGTTGGGTGCCTGGGTGAAGGCGGTTTTGGTTGCATCAGGCGTCAAAGAAGCACACTGAATCATGATTTGAATCGGTGGGGTTTATTTTCTGGGCCAGCCATCTTCATTTCTAGAATGAAGTCTGAGTCCTTCGGGAGATAGGGCGGTATATAAATTTGATTAAATAAATAAATAAATTCCTGGAGGGATGCTACAGTAGTGGCCAAAATTGTGGAAACCTTTTGGGAAAAGTGTATTTTCTAAAACTAGCTAATAACACCACTTTTTTTTTTTTTTTTGGAGCAGTACAATAAAATTATGTATCAATGGAAAGATCATTGAATCAAGAATGTAATGCAATAACTTTTATGAAGGATTTGCTATTGGAACAGCAGTTACAGTATAAAGAAGGAAAGTGAAACCCGTAGAAAAAACGAGATATACAAAAAGAATCCCCATAGAAAAAATGAGATATACAAAAATTATCCCCATAATTTTTGTTAATCCTTAGTTGGGTAACCTTTAGCATGAATTACGACCTTATAATATCTTCCCATGGAGTGAACCGAGTCTTTTAGTTCTGCAGCTGTTATCATGTGAAACCAAGATTGAATGATGGCTTCTATTAACTGGGTTTTATTGCTGGGTCGCTTCTGACTAACCAGTTTCTTTAGTCGGCTCCATAGATTTTCAATTGGGTGAAGGTCTGGGCTATTCCCAGGCCATTCCAGCAATGGAATAGGATTATCTTGAAACTCCAGGGGGGAAAAAAAGTGGTGTTATTAGCCTCAAAAATACACTTTTCCCAAAAAATTTCCACAATTTTGGCCACTACTGTAAGGCACTTAGGAGTTTTTCTGTGCTAAACCGTTTGTTCTCCCTAAAAATGCAGGAGTCCTACCCATCTTCCTCGCCAATATGGTTTGTGGAATCAGATGACCCCAACTTGACTTCAGTGCTGGAGCGACTAGACGATATTAAAAGCAATACTTTGGTAAGGAATCCATTCTTGAGCTTTTTTTACTCCAGAGGGGCCTTGGGTTCAAATCTCGGAAGGATTCTGTTTTGAATGGAGTTCAGCTCTGAGATCTCTCTCTCTCTCTCTCTCTCTCTCTCTCTCACACACACACACACACACACACACACACACACACACACACACACCAGCGATCCAGCGAAGCCCTTCACAAAATAACAATTATCTCATCTGGTCGATAATGTGTTTTAATTACTAACACCCGAGCTAAATAACATTCACAAATCCTTCAGCAGCTGCAAGCCAGGAAATGCATAAACTCTGCTGGAG
The DNA here is from genome assembly GCF_028640845.1 of Ahaetulla prasina. Classification (NCBI taxonomy): domain Eukaryota; kingdom Metazoa; phylum Chordata; class Lepidosauria; order Squamata; family Colubridae; genus Ahaetulla; species Ahaetulla prasina. Next base: position 23,124,222 of record NC_080551.1, read on the forward strand.
GTGAGGAAACCTACCTGCGGTGTGCCACATTTTTGCAAACAACTTAAGCGAGAGTTATTATTTTGATTTACATCCCAACGTTCTGCATATACCGGAGAAAGCAGGGAGGAAAAATGTCTCTTTGCAAACATAATTTCCAGCACCTGGAGGTAGAAATTAAAAAAAAAAATGACAGCTTCCTTCTCTTATCACTGTCTTGCAGCGGGCTGGATCCTGGCTTCGAATGCCGGCTTCTGTTTTTCCTTTAGTCATGTTGCAGAACTCTTAGAAGGCCCTTTTTTTATTATTATTATTGGCAAACTTAATTGTCTCCCTGCTGGCACTTAGAATCCGTTTTTACTGTTTGTATAGGCAGCAATTGGATTTTTGAATTGCTTTCCCTAAGCCACCTGCCAAAGGATTCATTTTCAGAGGCTGGAGAATCATTGACTAATTCCAAGGACTCGCTGCCTACAGAGAATTAACAGTAGCACAGGCAGTTCTCGACTTACAGCCGCCAAATTTCTGTGGCTAAGCAAAATGGTTATTGAGCGAGTCACACCCGCTGAGCGAATCACTGCAGTTGCTAAGTGAATCGCCAGTCGTTAAGCAGACCCAGCTTCCCCCATTGACTTTGCCGGCTGTGAAGGTCACAAATAGCAATCCCCTGAGCCCAGAACTCTTGAATTGTTATAAATGCATGCCCTGCACCCAGATTTTGATCACGTGGTCATAAGTGTAAGGATTCGTCGTAAGCCCCCTTTTTTTTAGTGCCATTATAGCTTTGAACAGTCACTAAATGAAAGATTGTAAGCAGAGGTGGTATTTACTTTTTTTTAATTTATTTAGTTACATTTATATCCCGCCCTTCTCCGAAGACTCAGGGCGGCTTACAGTGTGTAAGGCAATAGTCTCATTCTATTTGTATATTTACAAAGTCAACTTATTGCCCCCAACAATCTGGGTCCTCATTTTACCTACCTTATAAAGGATGGAAGGCTGAGTCAACCTTGGGCCTGGTGGGACTAGAACCTGCAGTAATTGCAGGCAGCTGTGTTTTAATAACAGGCTTCTTACAGCCTGAGCCACACCGCGGCACTTAACTTCGCTACCGCTTCACTCGCACACACCACCTCCGCGCCTGCGCAGGGTCTTCCGTGCATGCGCAGAACATCAAAAACGGGATGTGATGACGTCCGGATGGGTGGGTGGAGCCTCCTGCAGCTGCCACTACCGGTTTACCCGAACCGGATAGAACCGGCTGAATGCTACCGCTGGTTGTAAATCAAGAACCACCTGTAGAAAACGAGAGACAGCTTCTAGATAATTCTAGATTGATGCATTGATTTTCCGTGAACTCTGGCATGAATTTTAACCAGAGGAGGAGGTGGATCAGGCTTTTTCTGTTCATTTTGCTTGGATAATTGGAACAAAATGTTTCCGAGGAGAATTTAGTTAGAACTAAAGATCTAACACCAGTAAGTTTTTATTGAGTCTGTCATTTGCACCTCTATAACTGTCTGGTTCGGTTCTGCAACCCAACAAGAAAAACACAGACTTCAGAGGATAATTAGAACTGCAGAAAAAATAATTGCTACCAACCTGCCTTCCATTGAGGACCTGTATACTGCACGAATCAAGAAGAGGGCCGTGAAAATATTTACAGACCCCTCGCATCCTGGACATAAACTTTTTCAACTCCTACCCTCAAAACGACGCTATAGAGCATTGCACACCAGAACAACTAGACACAAGGACAGTTTTTCCCCGAAGGCCATCACTCTGCTAAACAAATAATTCCCTCAACACTGTCAGACTATTTACTGAATCTGCACTACTATTAATCGTTTCATAGTTCCCATCACCAATCTCTTTCCACTTATGACTGTATGACTATAACTTGTTGCTGGCAATCCTTATGATTTATATTGATATATTGACCATCAATTGTGTTGTAAATGTTGTACCTTGATGAACGTATCTTTTCTTTTATGTACACTGAGAGCATATGCACCAAGACAAATTCCTTGTGTGTCCAATCACACTTGGCCAATAAAATTCTATTCTATTCTATTCTATTCTATTCTATTCTATTCTATTCTATTCTATTCTAAAGAAAAGTACTTGATTTTTCCTTGATCCCTGGATTTGCTAGTAGAGACGGCTCACCTTTTGATCGTAACACGAGGAAAACCAGCATTCCTTGTGAAGGCATGAGCTGAAGAGGCCACAACCACCAGAAGACCACCAACCAAGGTGGAGGGGACAATTCACTGCGGCCAACTCACGTTTCATTCTATCTCTCCTTTTAGGATAAAATAGAATTCTTTATTGGCCAAGTGTGATTGGACACCCAAGGAATTTGTCTCTGGTGCATAAGCTGTCACTGTACATAAAAGCTATAAGTGATAAATCATGATCGTAGTCAGCATAAAAATACATTCATCATAAATCCTAAGATGCAACACTTAGTGATAGTCGTAGGATACCAAATAAGCAAGCAACATAAATCGTACTAAGAAACTAAATAAAACAATATAAATCATAAAGATACAAGCAACAAAGTTGTAGTCCTAAGTAGAAAAGGTGATAGGTACCAAGGAAAGATGAGAAGAAGAATATTAATACATTCTTACTAAATAGTTTTGACAGTGTTGAGCGGATTATTTGTTTAGCAGAGTGATGGCATTTGGGGAAAAACTGTCCTTGTGTCTAGTTGTTTGGTGCATAGTGTTCTATAGCGTCATTTTGAGGGTAGTTTATGTCCAGGATGCAAGGGGTCTGTAGATATTTTCCCAGCCCTCTTTTGACTCGTGGAGTATACAGGTCCTCCATGGAAGGCAGATTGGTAGCCATTGTTTTTTCTGCAGTTCTAATTATCTAATTATTTTACAACCTTTCTTTAATGATTCTGTTCCACCATTTCTTTGATATTAGTGTAATTCTTGTCCTGCAGTGAGTTGGCCATGGGGAGTTGACCATGGGGAGTTGGCTGTGGTGAATTGTGAATTGTGAATTGTCATAGACCCAATCACGGATGCCCCTTTAAATCTCTTCTTTTTCCCCTCCCGCAGCTTCTCCAGCAGCTGAAGCGGTTGATATGTGACCTCTGCCGGCTCTACAACCTTCCCCAGCATCCGGATGTCGAAATGTTAGATCAGCCTTTGCCGTCTGGCCAGGTAAAGGCCCTGATGAAATGGCTTTAGGGCAGAGGACCGAAATGCCCTGCCAAGCAGGGAGATGACTGCCAAGTTTCATGGCAGGGCGTGAGAGATGACTCAGAAACCTGTCATTGCTGGCCACTTTGATTATGTTCCGTGGTGGCTCTCCATGAAGGATGCAAGTTTGCTCTGTTCAGGTCTGCTAGCAAAAGGCCCCACCTAGAAATTCTGGGTTTCCTTACTCAAGTCGTCTTCAAAGAGAGGGCAGTTTGGGTTGACTTTCTCTTCCTGCCTTCCCCAAACTTCTTTGCGAAAACAGATAGTCCTCGACCCACGACCCCAGTCGAGCCCCAAATTTCTCTTTGCGAAACGAGAGGGGGTCGTTAAGTGAGTTCGGACCCGTGTTTACGACGTGAATCACGTGTTCATTTAACGGTGAACGGCGTTACTCTCTTAACAATGGTGTTTAGGGAGTAACCCGGTTGTTAAGTGAATCTAGCTTTCCTCGGCCCCCCCGGGACGCTGCAACTGTCGTAAATATGAGTCAGTTGGGTCTGAATTTTGATCATGTGACCATGGGGGATGCTGCAATGGCCATTAGAATGAAAAACGGTCGTTAAGTCACTTTTTTCAATGCCGTTGTAAGTAACTTCAAATGGTCACTAAACAAATTTGTAAGTCAAGAACCCCCTGTATTATTATTATTATTATTATTATTATTATTATTATTATTATTATTATTATTATTATTATTATTTAAATTTTTATACCGCCCTTCTCCCGAAGGACTCAGGGCGGTTTACAGCCATGATAAAAACAACAACAGGATACACATAAAACCATAATTTAAAAAACTTATTTTACAAATGGCCGAATTAAAACATTTAGAATAAAACCCAAATTTTAAAATGTTAAAACATTAAAACTAATTAAAATTCCTATGCCAGTCCTGCGCGAACAAACAAGTAGGTCTTCAGTTCTCGGCGGAAAGTCCGAAGGTCCGGCAGTTGCCGAAGTCCAGGGGGAAGTTCGTTCCAAAGGGTGGGAGCCCCCACAGAGAAGGCCCTCCCCCTGGGGGCCGCCAGCCGACATTGCTTGGCGGACGGCACCCTAAGGAGTCCCTCTCTGCGCGAGCGAACAGGTCGGTGGGAGGCATTCGGTAACAGCAGGCGGTCCCGTAAGTACCTCCAGGTTGTTCTGTAGTTCCTCCAGGTTTTAAAAGCAGGGTAGTCTCCCTTTCAGAAGAGATGGGGGGGGTGGCTAGAAAGTCAGAATGGCAGCTATTGTAGGGCAGCCGTAGGGAGACGAGGAAGCCGTAGGTCAGGGCTGTTGGGAAGGAGGGCTCCTTCAGCAACCTCTGGAAACCCATCCCTCTTCCACCGTCATCACTGTTTTGGGGTGCTAAAAACATGTCATCCACCTTCGTTTTATGCATTCCCACTCAGTGGTATGTTGGAAAGAAATGATGCAAATGGTCCACCGACGATTGCAATTGGAACTCCAGATGCTAAGCTATGTGATCGTTAAGTGAATCGCGCCCAATATGACGGCCTTTTTCGCCACAGTCATTCAGCAAATCCAGCTTCCTTTTGACTTCGCTTGTCGGCAGTTCCATGGGAGTATTATTTATTGATTGATTGATTGATTTTATTTGATTTTTATACCGCCCTTCTCCCGAAGGACTCAGGGCGGTGTACAGGCAACAATAAAATACAAACACCACAATATACAATTTAAAATACGAGTTAAAAAACTTATTATAATTAGCCTAGAACCTTAAAATTTATAAAACCAAACCCCATTTAAAATTAGTAGAAAATTTAAAATCGATAAAATTTATGTAGTTTAAAATTTAAAATTTAAAATGTAAAATTTAAAATTTAGGCCAGCCCCGTGCGAATAAAAAGGTATGTCTTCAGTTCGCGGCGGAAAGTCCGAAGGTCAGGTATTTGACGTAAGCCTGGGGGAAGCTCGTTCCAAAGTGTAGGAGCCCCCACAGAGAAGGCCCTTCCTCTGGGGGCCGCCAGCCGACATTGTTTGGCGGACGGCACCCTGAGAAGTCCCTCTCTGTGAGAGTGTACGGGTCGGTGGGAGGCATATGGTAACAGCAGGCGGTCCCGTAAGTACCCAGGCCCCAAGCCATGGAGCGCTTTAAAGGTCGTAACCAACACCTTAAAGTGCACTCGGAAGGCCACAGGTAGCCAGTGCAGTCTGCACAGGAGCGGTGTTACGTTATTATTATTATAATATATTACGTAATTATATATTACGTTATTATAAATGTCGATCCCATCTTAAAGACATACCAGTTGACAAACCCCAGAATTTTGATCCTATGATTGCAGGGTTGCAGTGAAAGTCGTAAGTGCAAAGACTGGTCGTAAGCAGGGGTGAAATGCTACCGGTTCGTACCGGTTCAGGCGAACCGGTAGCAGCGGCGGGTAGTTCGGAGAATCGGTAGCGGTGGCAGCACGAGACTCCGCCCACCTGCCCAGACGTCATTACTTCCTGGTTTTAACCGGGAAGTAACCTGTTTTTTACCCTGTGCGCATGCATAAAAGGCTTTGTGCATGTGCAGAGGGTTTAAAATCGCATGTGACGTGCATGAGCAGAGCGAGTGCACACACAGCGTGTTTACTTCCGAACCAGTAGGGAATGTAAGTAGATTTCACCCCTGGTCGTAAGTCCCTTTTTTCCCAGCATCGTCGTAACTTCAAATGTTCGTTACATGAATGGTTATAAGCTGAGGACTAGGGACCTGAGTCTCTGTTCCACAGCCACAGCCATTTAGTGGAACTCTGCCCCGTAGCTGCTCTGCCCATCTGCTGCCTGGGTTTTTTTGTAGAGGGAAAAAGAAAGAAAGAAAACGCTTATTTAATTGATGAGAAACTTTTGTCATGTTCTAGAATGGAACGACCGAAGAGGTGACATCAGAAGAGGAAGAGGAGGAAGATATGGGTGAAGTAGGTGTCTCCGCTCACTTGCAGCCTGCTCTGCTCTTCGTTTTTGCTTCTGGATCTTTTATCTGTCCAGAAAACAAAGGTGGGAGGATCTAAGGACATCATTGAAGGGCCAAAACGGCTGTCCAATCTGTTCTTAAAAACCTCCAGTGATGAAGCACCCACAGCTTCTGGTGGCAAGCTGTTCCGCTGGTTAATTGTCCTCATTGTTAGGAAATTTCTCCTTAATTCCAGGTTGCTTCTCTCCTTGATGAGTTTCCACCCATTGCTTCTTGTCCTGCCCTCAGGTGCTTTGGAGAATATCTTAACTCCCTTTTCTTTGTGGCAGCCCCTGAGATATTGGAAGACTGCTATCATGTCTCCCCTAGTCCCTCTTTTCATTTCATCACCTACCCATTCCAGATCTTCCGTCATCTTCACACTCCTTTCCACTGCTCCAGTTGTGGTATTGGAAGCCTTGCCTGTTCCTCTTACCTGAACACTTGTGCCTTCGTGTTTCTCTTTCCCCCAAGCTGAGAAATTAGCGTATTTTTCAGAGTATAAGACGCACCTTAGTTTTTGGGGAGGAAAATAAAAAAAAAAGCTGATTGGCAGGTGGATGGGCCTCTCGGAATACCCCCCAATCGACTGTTCCCAGAGGTGAATGTTAGCAACAGGTTCCTTGGTTGTGAGCTCTGTGCCTGGCTTTTTTTTTTTTTTTTTGGCTTTTTTTTCTGCCTCTGAAACTCTGTTTCAGAAAAAACTTTTTTCTGCCTCTGAAAGCCTCCAAAACAGAACTTCAGAAAAAAAGCCTCTGAAGCTCTATTTGGGGGCTTCTTTTCCTGAAACTCTGTTTGGGGTTTTTTTTTCTGAAGCTTTGTTTGGAGGCTTATTTTCTGAAGCTCTATTTGGGGGCTTATTTTCTGAAGCTCTGTTTGGGGGCTTCTTTTCTGAAGCTCTCTTTGGGGGCTTCTTTCCTGAAGCTCTGTTTGGGGGCTTCTTTTCTGAAGCTCTGTTTGGGGGCTTCTTTTCTGAAGCTCTATTTGGGGGCTTTTTTTCTGAAGCTCTGTTTGGGGGGCTTCTTTTCTGAAGCTCTGTTTGAGGGCTTCTTTTCTGAAGCTCTATTTGGGGGCTTTTTTTCTGAAGCTCTGTTTGAGGGCTTCTTTTCTGAAGCTCTGTTTGGGGGCTTCTTTTCTGAAGCTCTGTTTGAGGGCTTATTTTCTGAAGCTCTGTTTGGGGGCATATTTTCTGAAGCTCTGTTTGGGGGCTTCTTTTCTGAAGCTTCTTTCAGCCTCTGAAACCTCTGTTTAAGAAGCTGGGTGGGGCTACATTCGCACCCAGATTTTCACCCTCTTTTTTGGGGGAAAAAGGTGCATTTTATACTCCAAAAAATACAGTATGCGTGATCCATGCAAACCGCCGAACTGCTGGCGTGGTCCTGAGCGATCGGTTGCTTCTGCTTTCCCCTCCCCCTACTCTGCAATCTTGTCTCGTAGGACATCGATCTGGATCATTATGACATGAAGGAGGAAGGGCCTGCCGAAGGGAAGAAAACGGAGGATGACGGCATCGAGAAGGAGAATCTGGCCATCTTGGAAAAAATTCGGAAGAATCAAAGGGAGGATCACCTAAACGTAAGTGCTTGGTAGGTGAGAGGAAAGGGATCCATTAGAAAGTTCATTGCATTTCACGTATGAAAGAATTGAAAGTGGACGGAGGGCGTTAGAGACACAAGAGGCCTTAAATTCATGTTATTTTAGACTTTTGAAAGGTCACTCAAAAGGTCACTCAAAAGTAAAATGGCCTTTATTACAGAAAGTCCTTAACTTAACGACCACAATTGCGGTCTTTCAGGACTTCCATCGTTAAGCAATTTGGTCATTAATTGAGTTGCACCCCGTTTTTTCCCCCCAAGGTCTTTAAGCGAATCATCATGGTTCTTTAAATGCATCCTGCATTGATTTTGCTAGTTTTTTGTTTTTATTTATTTGAATTTATATCCCGCCCTTCTCCGAAGACTCAGGGCGGCTTACATTGTGTTAAGCAATAGTCTTCATCCATTTGTATATTATATACAAAGTCAACTTTTTTTATTGCCCCCAACAATCTGGGTCCTCATTTTACCTACTCTGTTTTTGCCCTTTTTCTGTCTGCAGGGTGCGGTTTCTGGGTCTGTCCAAGCATCGGATCGACTAATGAAAGAGCTCAGGGATATATATAGGTCGCAAAGTTTTAAGACAGGTAAGTGATTTATTTTTCTAACGGAGCAAATAATGGGATATCTTGCAGCATGGGCATAATTTCTTTTGGTAAGCCTGTTTCAAACTATGATCCCTATCCTGCTTAAATAAGTTAAAAGGCTGAAAAACAGCTTCTATCCCAGGGCAATAGCCATATTCATTCTACGGTATAGTGCAGGGGTCAGCAACCTGTGGCTCGGGAGCCGCATGTGGCTCTTTCACCCCTCTGCTGCGGCTCCCTGTTGCTCAAAATATGCATCACAACTGCCAATGTGAGACACCTGCCAGCACACAATTTATTGAGGTTTTCGACCCATCTTTTTTTTTTTTTTGAGTTCAAAATGTTTTTGTTGCATGCAGAAATAAAAATTCATTTTCGCTGTAGCACTTCATTGATTTCATAAATGCAACACACTATAGGTTTTTGTTATACATAGCATAAAGGTAAAAAAAAAAGATATATGCAGTGTTATCTTCATTTTAGATGTCAGAAGGGTTTTGTGGCTCCTGGTGTTTTCTTTTCTGTGGGAAACAGGTCCAAATGGCTCTTTTGAGTGTTTTAAAAAAAAAAATTCTATTCTATTAAGGTTGCAGACCCCTGGTACAGCGCAATATCAGGTTTTCAATTTCAATTATATAAAATGTAAAGGATGTATGTTTGTGTTTTTATTTTTATAGTTATAATGTACACTGAAGACAGCATTTAATTTCGTTGTACCTTGTGCAATGACAGTAAAGTAAAGTAAACTAAAGTAAACTAAAGCCCACGGGAAGCTTTTAAAAGAAGGGGAATAGATTTGCACCGTCAACCGGTAAAATAATAATAATAATAGTAGTAGTAGTAGTAGTAATAGTAACAGAGTTGGAAGGGACCTTGGAGGCCTTCTAGTCCAACCCCTTGCCCAGGCAGGAAACCCTACACCATCTCAGTCAGATGGTTATCCAACATTTTCTTAAAAACTTCCAGTGTTGGAGCATTCACAACTTCTGCAGGCAAGTTGTTCCACTTATTGATTGTTCTAACTGTCAGGAAATTTCTCCTGACAGTTTAAAATCTGGAATTATGTGACTTATTTTTGTGTGTAAGAGATAATGATGCGATATTTAGATGATGCTGGGTTGTTGTTTTTTAATTTTTACTTCTCCAGCTGTGTTATCGTGACGTTATTTCCAAGTGAATTTCCTCTCTTGGTTACCCTTTGTTCAAAAGAGGCTTTTTAAAAATAAATAAAAAAAAAAAACACCTCACCTTTTTTTTTCTTCAATTGGAATGAAAACATTTTTTTTTACACCTTCTCAAAATACCACAGGTGACGTGACAAACGGATGTCAGGAGTCCTGATTCTTTGCCTACTTCTCAGAAAGTGCTAATGAGGGCAGGTTGCACAAGACCTTGTGCAACCATGGCTCCAGAGCTGGGCCTCAATTAAATTCAGTAGCACCTTCTTGGCTACTGTGAGAGACAATCCTTTTTTTAGCTGAAAATTATGGGTGGGTTCTTTTTTCCCAGAACATGATTTTCTTGCAAAAAAAGACCGAAAGTGAATAATAATAATAATAATAATAATTCGTTCTTTCCCCCCCCCCCCTGCAATTATCTATTTTCCACTGATTGCTTCATCTGCTTCACTAAGCGGACGGTTTCCTGTTGTGTCTTTTCTGTTCTGCATGAGAAAACACCCTTGCATTGGTCTCCTTTCGTATTTATAGTTTATACAGGTAGTCCTCTACTTATAAACGTTCGTTTAGTGACCGTTGGAAGCTACAACGGCACTGATCAAAGTGACCTGACTTGTTTTTCACATTTGAAACCATTTTAAGTGTGAAAATCATAGCAACATCCCTGGGGTCATGTGGTCAAAATTCACACGCTTGGCAACTGGCTTGTACTTACGACGGTTGCAATGTCCCGGGGTCATGTGATCCCCTTTTGCGACCGTCAGACAAGCGAAGTCAATTGGGGAAGCCGCATTCGCTTAAACAATCGAGCTACTCATTTTAACGACTGCAATGTGTCAGGATTCCAAGCAACACCCCCGATGTTCAACGATTCCACTGAACGACGGCAGCGAGAAAGGTCGTAAAACGGGACAATACTCAAACAAACGTCTCACTTAGCGACAGAAATTCGGGGCCGAATTGCGGTCGTAAGTCGAGAACTGCTGATACCGATCGAGCAAGGATGCTTGCTATAAACAGCAGAAAAGCCCCAGGTAAATGCAAATTCTGGTGCCCACAACGAATTGTAAGGTTCAGAATGCTGCAGGGTGTTGTCGTTTGGTTGTTGAAAATTTTGTGTATGTCTTTTGCCCTGGTTAAATAGTTCCATCCTGAACTCCTAGATTTAAAAAAACAAAAACGAAAAACAACTGACCAAATTGCAAAGCTTCCTCCCATAGAAGGTCATGTTCATAGATGTTAGATGGTACATAGATGACATAGATGTCAAAGCTTTTTATGCGCTGGCGTGAGATGGAACCGCCTGTCCTCCTGGCAGATGGCAGCTCTTGGCTGACCTTGGCTGATCTTGAAGAAGCTAAGCAGGGTTGGCTTGCTTAATATTGGGGGGGGTGTTATTTGAATTTATATCCCGCCCTTCTCCGAAGACTCAGGGCGGCTTACAATGTGTTAAGCAATAGTCTTCATCCATTTGTATATTATATACAAAGTCAACTTATTGCCCCCAACAATCTGGGTCCTCATTTTACCTACCTTATAAAGGATGGAAGGCTGAGTCAACCTTGGGCCTGGTGGGACTTGAACCTGCAGTAATTGCAAGCAGCTGTGTTAATAACAGACTGTCTTAGCAGTCTGAGCCACCAGAGGCCCAGAACATTCAGGGAAATATCCAGTGATAAATATCCAATGATAAAAGCCACCATTATGGAGCTGATGACCGTGGAGATTGTCAGTCCTCCAGATCACCGTGTGTTGTTTTTTTTTAATCCTGGAAGGTGTTTCGCTTCTCATCCAAGAAGCTTCCTCAGTTCTGAAGAAGTGAAAAAGCTGAAGAACTGAAGAAGCGTCTTGGATGAGAAGCGAAACTTCTTCAAGGAAAAACAAAACCAAAGAAACAACGAAAGTCCAGCTGCCTTTTTTTAAAAGCACCTTTGGAATATGGAGCAGATGCTTCGCATAGAAGTGGCGGGACCACCGCGGGCCCCCCACGGGGTCTGTCTGTGTCTTTCTACGTTTTTATACTCGTGCAAGTTTCTTTTATTTAGACAACCTCTCCTTGGATAAAAAGTAGAGGGAATTCACGGAGATATTGAAACCTTTCTGATATTGGGGGGGGGGGGGGGAAACCTTCCTTGTGCCAAATTGGCTTGTTTTGAAGCTTTGTGAAGTTCCAAGTCCAATCCCAAACCTTGATTACCTAATCAAGCTCTTCTTCTTTTTTCATTTCTTCCCCACCTCCCCCACAGGGATTTATTCAGTGGAACTCGTGAATGACAGCTTGTATGAGTGGCACGTGAAACTTCTAAAGTAAGTAAACTAAGAAACTGTAAAACAAAGATGTTGAGACTCTAGAAAGAGTGCAGAGAAGAGCAACAAAGATGATTAGGGGGCTGGAGGCTAAAACATATGGAGAACAGTTGCAGGAACTCGGTATGTCTAGTTTAAGGAAAAGAAGGACTAAGGGAGACATGATAGCAGTGTTCCAATATCTCAGGGGCTGCCCCAAAGAAGAGGGAGTCAAGCTATTCTCCAAAGCACCCGAGGGTAGAACAAAAAGCAATGGGTGGAAACTAATCAAGGAGAGAAGCAACTTCGAACTAAGGAAAAATTTCCTGACAGTGAGAACAATTAATCAGTGGAACAACTTGCCAACAGAAATTGTGGATGCTCCAACACTGGAAGTTTTTAAGAAGATGTTGGATAACATCTTGTTGGTTTTTTTTTGTTTTTTTTAAAGCATTTTTTTCTTCGACCAAAAATGCTTTTAAACGTTAAAAAAAAAAGCCTCTGATGATCGTGCGGCTCAGCTGGAATCACCAGAGGAGCCTTTTAAAAGCATTTTTTCTTCGACCAAAAATGCTTTTAAAAAAAAAGAAAAACCTCTGACGATCAGGCAACTCAGCTGGGATCACCAGAGGAGCCTTTTAAAAGCATTTTTTTACAACCTCTTCGGCTGAAGAGGTTGTAGAAAAAATGCTTTTAAACGTTAAAAAAAAAAGCCTCTGATGATCGTGCGGCTCAGCTGGGATCACCAGAGGAGCCTTTTAAAAGCATTTTTTTACAACCTCTTCGGCTGAAGAGGTTGTAGAAAAAATGCTTTTAAAAGAAAAAAGAAAAAAAAATTGGCCACACCCAACCAGTCACATCCCCACCACCAAGCCACGCCCGCAGAACTGGTAGTAACAAATTTTACATTTCAACCCTGGTTTGAGCCCTTAAATTATAGGCGAGTCACTCCCCGGTTCTTCTTTGAAGAGAGCATGAGAGATAGGAAGGCATTGCAATCCAGTTATTGCATCTCTTCTTCCTTTTTCTCTTTCTTGTGATTAGGGTCGATCCCGACAGTCCGTTACACAGCGATCTCCAAGTCTTAAAAGAGAAAGAAGGCGTGGAATATATTTTACTCAGCTTCTCTTTTAAGGTAAGTAGGTAGGAAGGAAAGAAACAATTCACCGGTGGGAGGCTGTTTCTTTTAATGAGCGTATTCTTTAACGAAATTTCAGCCTCTTCCGAGCTCACCGCTCTGGTAGAGAATAGACTTTTCCAAGATTTAAGACTAATGGATCTCTCTTATTTGTTTCAGGATAATTTTCCATTTGACCCTCCATTTGTACGAGTAGTCTCTCCAGTACTCAGTGGAGGGTAGGTTCAATTATTATTTCTTAATCGGTCATTATTCAGGAATTACAAATCTGACATTCCTCTTACTTTCTGGACAATGATCGGCGCAGCTTTTTGAATATTTCTTTGGAAACCTTATAGTAAGAGAATGGTAAGAAATGCTGGTTAGTTCTATTAAATCTAAGCGGAGTATCAAGAACTTTTTTTCTCCAATCGCTCCTGAATTGGGCTGTCAGCAGTCCAATCTATTTTCTTTTGAGTAGGAAATATTTGCATGTGAGATATTGAGGGGATTCCTGTTCTAACTACGAGCAAGAATTAAAAGGCGTGAGAATTTTAATATTTATCAAGATTTCCTAAGCCACTCCGGGAGTAGTAAAGTGCAGTGTGAAAAATGCCCTGAATGAAAATGAGACTGTTGTCACAAAAGGGAAACTTGAAATAGTTGCACAGTGCTTCCTGCTAAATTATTCTCGTGGCAGAGCCGATAGTCAAACTATTTGCCAACTGATTTTACAGCTTCGATGGTCTCCGTTTCCAAACTGTCACCTGTGGAATGGACATGGCGCAAACAAATAGACAAACCAAAGGGGATTCTTCAAATTAACTTTAGAGTCTTGGGCTCCTATCTCCCTAAGTTTAACTCATAGAAGTCTAAGTTTAAACATGATGTTAACTACCCATTTCGGAGAAGGCTAGTAGACTAGTGCAAAATCTCACTACCCACTCTATATACACACTGGGGTTTTTAAAAAATCCATTTTAATATTAATTCTAATGTTTTAGCTTTTAATGCCTGCTGTTTTAATGGTATAATTCAGTGATAGCTAGCCTTTTCCGGACCATGTGCCCAAAGCGCATGGGCCCGAACCCCCAAAATGCAATGCGTGTGTGGGCCTGTGCAGGCACACGCAGCCCCCACACACGCACCCCATCCGCATGTCCTCATATGGTCCCCCCGCCGCCTGTGCATGCGCGACAGAGACTTGAAGACCAGCTGGCTGGCAGGAGGCATGCGCACATGCACAGAGGAGCTGAACTAGGGTGACAGCTCTCGGGCCATCATCACGCGTGCCATAGGTTCGCCATCATGGCTACAACGGTTTCATTCTGTTAGTTACGGTATTGTAGGCTGCCTCGAGTCCCCCGCTAGAGAGATGGGCAGCCTACAAATTTAATGCCTAAATAAATAAATATTGGAAATGTTCTCAGTGTGCGTTTTATGTGTCTCAGGTACGTTCTGGGTGGAGGCGCCCTATGCATGGAACTTCTAACCAAACAGGTAAATGCAGGTCTGGAGGGTGGCTGCCCATGGTGGAATTACCACCTGATTTTTATGTACTGGTAGTCCTTGACTTATGACCACAAGTAGTTGTTCAGTGAGTCACCCCCGATTTTCCCATCTTTTTTTTGGCACGGTTGTTAAACGAATCATTGAAGTTGTTGTTGTGACCCAGGCCCAAGTAGGTAGTAGGAAACTCAGTCAATGTAAAAACAAACAAACTTTATTAGAGCAGCTGAGAATTACTTCATTCCCAGCGCAGTCCAACTAAATTAAAGCAAATTCCTCCCCACACAATTCCTCAGTCCTATCACTACCCTTGGTCCAATTAGGTACAACTGCCAAAGGCCTTTCATGGCAAAAGTTCAGAAGACTCCGATACAAAATAAATGCAACAAGACAAAGCTATCAACATTGTTTTCCAACAAAGAGCCCAAACGCTGTTGCTGGTCTTTTAAGCCTTATGGGAGGGCCAATCATCTCTTGGCCTTACTCCCCAGTCGTCCTCTTTGCTTGAGCTCTTGCCTTCTGGCAGCTCTTCTCATGCATGCATTAGGAACAGGTTCCTCCTGTTCCTCTGCCTCACTACTGTCAGCCTCTGGAGGCTCTGGAGTCCGCACCTCACTTCCCGATGGCCCTGGCCCCACCTCTGCCTCTGATGCAGAGCCCTCATCCGGGCCTTCCCCAGCCTCCAGGACTGGCCCCTGTTCTTCCTCAACCTCATTGCTGTCCAACTCTGTTGCCAGCTCCGCAGGCTTCTGGCGCACCGCAACAGTTGTTAAGGGAATTGTGTGAATCAATGAATCTGGCTTTCCCCCATTCGTCTTGCTGGTTGGGAAGATCGCCAGTGGCGATCACGCCACCCCAGGAAGCTGCAACTGTTGTAAACTCACGCTGCTTGCCAAGTGTGCAAATTGATCACCTGCCCGGGGAAGAATGCTGTGACAGTCCTAAGAGCAAAAACTGGTCGCGAGTCCCTTTTTTTCAGTGTTGTTGTCACTGTATGGTTGTTAAACAAAAGGTTGGAATTTGAGGACCACCTGTCCATGACGCTGTGGATACTCCTGATTCTGGAGGACTTCCCTTCACCTTCTTCCTCTCCCCCACGGGACCCTCCCCCCGTGTTTCTAGGGTTGGAGCAGCGCCTATTCCACAGAATCGGTCATCATGCAGATTAATGCCACGTTGGTCAAAGGAAAGGCCAGAGTTCAGTTTGGGGCGAATAAGGTAGGCGACACCATTGTGTGTTCCCAGTTGTTTAAGACTTCCATTTGCCTCTTCCGCTGCAAACCAACGGGCTTAAATTTCATTGTCAAAGTAGAGGGGGTCATTTGATCACATCATGTCCAGGTTTTAAAGCAAATCCATAGAACTGAAAAACGATTTGAAGTTCTCCCATATTGGACACCGGTGTTTCCCAATCTCGGCCCCGTGAAGAGGTGTGGACTTCCAAGTCCCAAAATGTCCCAGCCAGCCAGGCGTGGCCAGAAGCGTGTTTGGAAGCCATGTAAATTTTCTAAATAAAGTAAATACAACCTCTTTTGGGTAAATGAAACAGGGGTGCCCTTGGTACATCCCGCTAGCTTCTCAGTGGTTAGAATAAGAATAATAACAGAGTTGGAAGGGACCTTGGAGGCCTTCTAGTCCAACCCCCTGCCCAGGCAGGGAACCCTACACCACTTCAGACAAATGGTTATCCAACATCATCTTAAACACTTCCAGTGTCGGAGCATTCACAACTTCTGGAGGCAAGTTGTTCCATTGATTAATTGTTCTCACTGTCAGGCAATTTCTCCTTAGTTCTAAGTTGCTTCTCTCCTTGATTAGTTTCCACCCATTGCTTTTTGTCCTACCCTCAATGGAGCCAATCAGTGTGGGGTGTTTACATCTTAAGGTGTGTTGAACTCGGGCATCTGCAGTTTATTCCAGTTTATTCCAAAACCAAGTTCCAAGTAACACCCCCAGCAAAAGAAAACACTGAGACTTGAAGTTCCTCAAAGTTCCATTTTATGAGAGATGTCATATTGGCACATCTGGGAAAACCCGAATCTGAAAGCTTCCAGGTTTTCCCCACCCAAACAAAAGTCCAAGTGCCTGCGCAGCACCCATATGGTCCAATCAATGCACCATCCCAACTGGAGATGCCTCCCAATCACACCCCTCCAGGTGCGGGGCAAGATGTCCTTGACTTTCAGAGAAAGGAATGTTATTTTGACAACATATCACCCCTGCTCCATACAATCCCCCCTCCCAGTTTCCCACAGCAGTAAATGTGGCAGGCCTGAAGGCCCAGTGCCAAAGATGGCTTCCAGGCCTGACACCCGGTTAGGTTTTGTCTTAGCATGGCATGAAAGTTTCTGTATAAGTCTCTTAGTTGCCCACCATCTCAACCTCTTCTTTGTCCGAGCTGATTTTGTCTCCTTAGAAGGAAAACGTTAAAAGCACATTCTCTCTCTTCCAGAGCCAATACAATCTAGCAAGAGCACAGCAGTCTCATAAATCTCTAGTACAGTTACATGAGAAAAATGGTATGTATGTATGGTATGTATGTGAAACCCATAGTTTTGTAAGTATAACATCAGAAGAGAGCGACTGGAAAGGGGAGGGGGCATTTTAAGCCACTGTACCCCCATGTATCTCTCGTACATTTCTGTCTCTGCCGACTGACCCTCATTATGGGTCTGCTGAATTCAGAACAGGTAGTCCTTGACTTGTGACCACAGTTGAACCCAAAACATTGCTAAGTCAGACATTTGTTAAATGAGTCTTGCTCACATTTGAAGACTTTTCTTGCCACCACTGTTAAGCGAATCAGTGCAGTTGTTAAGTTAGCCACAGGGTTGTTTAGTGAATTTGGCTTCCCCATTGACTTTGCTTGTCAGAAGGTCGCAAAACGGGATCGCGTGACCCCTGGGGGACTCTGCAACCGTCATAAATCCGAATATAAATTGTGCGACCGTGTGGATTCGGTCACAAGTGTGAACAATGGTTATCAGTCAATGTTTTCATTGCCGCTGTAATATGGTTACTAAGCGAACTGTCCTAAGTTGAAGACTACCTGTAATTGAGCCCTGGGACAATAATTCAAACCCATTGAGCTGGAAATTAAAAATGTATTTGGTTTTGGTTCCGATACGTTGACGAGAAGAAGAGAAATTTTAATGCTTGGCCTCCTTGGTGCTTCTATCACCCTTCAACCTTAGAAGATAGAATAACAGAGTTGGAAGGGACCTTGGAGGTCTTCTAGTCCAACCCCCTGCCTAGGCAGGAAACTCTACACCACTTCAGACAAATGGTTATCTAACATCTTCTTTAAAACTTCCAGTGCTGGAGCACCCACAACTTCTGGAGGCAAATCATTCTGTTGACTAATTGTTTTGTTGGACAATTTCTCCTTAGTTCTAAGTTGCTTCTCTCGTTGATGAGTTTCCATCCGTTGCTTCTTGTCCTGCCCTTTTTGGAGAATAGCTTGACTCCCTCTTCTTTGTGGCAGCCGAGAAGCCTCTGTCTAAAGGAGGAAAAGTAGAGCAATATGCTTCTCTTTCAGTGATGAATTAATTGAATTTATTTGGAGCTTCCTATCACAGAGGAATACATCTTGAGGGCCTCACAGGAGCTTGGATGGATCCAAAGAGGAAAAAAACCATGCAGAGCCCCTTGGTGTCCTCTGGGCTTGGTTGTTGGCTTGCAGACATCTCATTACCCATTGAGGTAACGTTACCGGAGTGTTGATGGTCTCCATGGTGATAGTCTCCCAGTTGAGGTGTTGATGGCCTTCAGGTTGATGGTCTTTCTCATCATCACAGCTTGCAGTGTTGATGGTGATCTGATGATGACCCTCAGGTACTGATGATGTTACCTAAGTGGGTAATGAAATGCCTGCAAGAAAACAGCTAACCAATCAAGCTGAGCATCCAAGCTCAGAGAGCACCAAGGACTAACTCCACAGTTCAGTTGTGGAGCTACAGATAGCTACTTCTACTGGAAGAAAAAGAAGCTTTGGAAGTCATAGGAGGCAGACTGAGCCCATCTGCAATTCTTCAGGTGGCTGCATCATGATCCCAGGAAGCCTTGTGTTGCACCTTAGAGACTGCAGAAAAGTCTACGTTTTGTCCCCACGCCCCCCAATGCTGCACAATCCTATAAGCCATAAACAAACACGGATCCTTCAGAATCCCAGAAACGTGGTAGATAGGTGTCCTTCAGTGGCGTGCATTCTAGACTTCAGGGATACTATATAGAATTATTGTAAAGCATAAAAGCGTCTCGTTTACCATTGTTCCTGCGTATTTGACAATGTGTAATTATTTTTTCTTCTTCTTCCAGGCTGGTTCACACCTCCAAAAGAAGATGGATAATATTGAGGGCCACATTTAACATTTGGACCAATATCAGTAAAAGATTTTATTTGCAGACTCAAGCTATAAATGCCCCATAACAGCTCATAAATGAATCAGTCAATATCCAGTATAAAATTACAGCCATACTGTTCTGCTCATTGGACAAATATTTTGGACAGAACAATTTAAGACTTTCCTATATTTTCCCAGCGGATTGAACACACCTGCGTTTTAGTACTGAGTCCCTCAAACTGGGTTCTTGGTTTACTCAAAATTTCCTATTGACTTTTCTATGCACTTCAGGGGTGGTTGACGTTTTTTTTTTCTCCAGAATGGACTGCAGAGGATTGCAATATATTTTATTTAAAGCCAACCAAGAGGAATAAAATTAGTTTGATAATGTGTGTTGTAGAGTTTTCAGATCTTGTAAAACCAATCTCTCTTTTCTTTTTTTTTTTTTTTTTTTTCCCGGCTTAAAATTTGAGAACCTTTCTAGAATTTCTTAATTCGAAAAGCGATAATAGGAGAAAGCTTGCAATGTGAAAGAATTAAAATGTTTTATTTTACGGCTGTCTTGAGGTTAGAACTCCTTAGTTTAAGCAAAGCCAGGCTGTGCCAATAGAACTTTGCAACGGGTCGTATCTGCTAGGGTTGCTGAGCTGTTCTGATAATTTTTGAGTCTCTAGCATCTTCTTCTCAAGAGGAAGCCCTAGGTGTAAAGCTTGAAAATTTATTTAAAATGCTAGAAAGCCTCTTTACAAGGTCAATTCCATTAACGGGTTGTTGCAATCATTTGTTGATAATGAACTTAAAAAGCAATGGGCAAAAATCAAGACACTCCTTACTTTTTTTTTTAAGAAGACCAATTTTTTTTAAAAAAAAACAAAAGCCCCAAAATTCCCAGGAAGGTCTTGATTCAGATTGGTGGTTTCTTCTAAACGTCACTATCATCGTGACCATGGATTTTGTTCAGAAAATAACAGGGACACGCTCTTCCATTTTTTTTTAGAAAACCAATTTGGATTGGAAACTGCTGTGAGCCAGTAACTGCTTTATCATTGCCTTACTTTTTTTAAAAAATCAGGTGTTTTTAATTTTTAGAGCTGAATTTGGGATCACTTTCTTTTGTTCATTGGAATTGTATTAAAGGAATCGGCATTTTTCTTTCCAAGATCAGAAATGCACAGTTCTCCTGTGCCCCACCATTGTCGCCTCCAAAGTTACATCTGTACTTTCTTTGATACCCAAAATATGATCATAGATGCTGGACTTCAGTTTGAAAGACAAGATTTGAAGACTTCTGTCCGGTGGAACTTAATTTCTTACGATCTTTTGAAGACGTTCTCCAGATCATTTCCAGGATTTTGGCTTACTCGGTTGTACATATTGTTTCTATCGAATTGTCTTAGCCGCCTTAAATCAAAGGACAAATTCTATGAGTTTCCTATAGCTCATTTGAAAACCTGAGGGTAATATTTTGGATACCTTATCAAATTGTTTAATATTTCTAATGGACTAGCACAATGACAGGTGCACACCCTCGGCTTCTCTATTTTATTTTATTGGGAGTTTCGTTGTTTTTTTTTTAATATTCAGAAGTACTTAGCAGCGTACAATAATCTGTAAACTTGCATCAAGTTTATGAATAAAATGAACCATTTTAAGAATCCTGTTACTATTTAATGTTTCTGGAAGAGCCATTTGAGGGGGGATTTGAGTGTGACCTTAAGCTCATATAACTATCAATGCAGCGTTTAAAAGCTGGACTGACTTTGAACTTTTAGTAATGGTAAAAAACATTAAAAAGTTGTGGTACACAACATAGTAATTGGAAGCTCTTCAGCTAATTTACAGGTGCTCCTCGGCTTGGGGCCAGAATTTCTGTTACTAAGCAAGGTGGTTAAGTACGCCACACCCGATTTTACAACTTTTCCCACCGTTGTTAAGCAAATCGCTCCCATTATTAAGTGAATTGTGCGGCTGTTAAACAAATCCGGCTTCCCTCATTGGCTCTGCTTGTCGGAAACCCCCTGAGAGGATTGAAAAATTGTGATCGCAATATTTCTGGGATGCTGCAACCGTCATAATACACAAGCCAATTGCTAAATGTCCTAATTTTGAGTACGTGACCCTGAGGATGCTGTTGAATGGGCAAGGGCTGGTTAATTCACTTTCTTCCGTGCTGCTGTAACTGCAAATGGTTGCTAAAGAAATGGTTGTAAGTTGAGGTTTGCTTATAGAATAGAATAGGATTTTATTGGCCAAGTGTGATTGGACACACAAGGAATTTGTCTTCGTGCATATGCTCTCAGTGTACATAAAAGAAAAGATACGTTCATCAAGGTACAACATTTACAACACAATTGATGATCAATGTATCAATATAAATCATAAGGATTGCCAGCAACAGTCATACAGTCATAAGTGGAAAGAGATTGGTGATGGGAACTATGAAACGATTAATAGTAGTGCAGATTCAGTAAATAGTCTGACAGTGTTGAGGGAATTATTTGTTTAGCAGAGTGATGGCCTTCGGGGAAAAAACTGTTCTTGTGTCTTGTTGTTCTGGTGTGCAGTGCTCTATAGCGTCGTTTTGAGGGTAGGAGTTGAAAGTTTATGTCCAGGATGCGAGGGATCTGCAAATATTTTCACGGCCCTCTTCTTGATTCATGCAGTATACAGGTCCTCAATGGAAGGCAAGTTGGTAGCAATTATGGTAGCAAATATAGTCCTACTAGTCCTGTTGTATTTTATTTATTATTTATCAACTAGTTTGGAATCGCCTCAATTTTCTTCCTGACTGGCAGAGAGACTGGCTCCTTTCTGGTTTCTTCAGATCCCGTGTTTTTATAGTTTTTCCATCCCACTTTGACCTTTTATCCCCCTAAACGATGATGCTCCCAAAAGATAACGGGGGATTCCTCTTGTTCTTGACACCATTCTAGTGACTCTCCTGTCTTGCATCTGTCCCATCATCCTGAAGATCTGTAACTGAAGCTGGACACAAATCCAACATGCAGCAGCTGCAAACCGTGGATTATGTCAGCCGAAGATTTGCAAAACCCCTGGAAACATTTCACTTGCAAAGAACTCTTCCTTGCTCCATTAAAAAAGAAATTAGGAGGAAATGCAAGGAAAGGAACTGATTATTCAAGAGTTATGCATAAATATTTCCCAGCCACAGTGAACTTTCATTCTTCGTGCCTTCAAGATTTCTCCCTAAACAGTTTTTTTAAACAAAACCTTGCTCTATACAGGTAGTTCTTGAGTTACAACTGCAATTTTATGTCGCTAAGAGACACATTTTGTTGTGCGTTGCTCCATTTTACAACCTTTCCAGACACGGTTGCTAAGTGAATCACTGCAATTGTTAGCAACCCAGTTGTTAAGTGAATCTGGCTTCCCCATTGATTTTGGGGGTCAGAAGGTCGCAAAAGGGGATAATGTGACCCCCGGGATATTGCAACCATCATAAGTGGGGATGCTGCAACAGTTGTAAGTGTGAAAAAACGGTCATAAGTCACTTTTCACTGTTGTTCATTGAGGATTATCTGCACTTTTCTAGGTCTGTGGTCTCCCCTCCAACCTCAAGCTGTGAGTTCATAGAGATAGGAAAAATGTAGCATTAAAAGTCGGCAGATTCCGTTCTTCCGAGTCCCGTTCTGAGCTTCGTAACGTAAGGGAGCGCTCATCATAGAAATGCAAAAGGCTAGAGCGACTATCCTTGATCACTCGCGACTAAGGGAGGGTTTCCGGATTCCTTCTCCCCCCCCGCGCGTCGGTCTCCACGGCAACGGGGAGCGTCGCGTCGCCGTTGGCGTCAGCAACGCGCCGGAGCTTCCGGGCTGGCGCTTTTTTGGGCGGGGGGGTGGGCTCGCGCGGCCTGCGGTTGTCATGGAGCCGGACCCCAAAGGCAGCTACGTGTTGAGCAGCCTCGCCGAGGTGGTGGAGCGGATCCTCGGCTTCCTGCCCACCAAGGCCCTCCTGCGGGCGGCCTGGTGAGCAAGGGAGCGGCCGGGCCGCCAATGGACCCCGAAGAGCGACGAGAGAGGAACAAGCGCCCCTCGAATTGGGGGTGGAGGGGTAGCTGGTGGTCGTAGCCACGGAGAGAAGGGGGGGTCGGGAGAGGGCAGGCTGGTGGCGGTGGCAGCGGAGGCAGGCAGAAGTCCCGAGGGAGCAGCTGACATCCCTGGAATGGATGGGATGGGGGGGGGCTTCAGGAGGAGGCTGCAATTGCCCCCTCCCCCAATACAATGTGATCAATTGATCTGTCTAATCTATCATCCGTCTATCATCTATCCAATCTATCATGTCTCCATCTATTTATCATCTGTCATCTGTCTGTCATCTATCTATCTAATCTATCATCTGTCTCTATCATTGATTTATCTATCTACATCATCTGTCTATCCATCTATCTATGATTTATCTATATCTGCCTGTCATCTGTCTCTATCATGCATCTATATCTATCTCTCTATCTCTCTATCATGTCTCCATCTATCATTTGTCTGTCATCTGTCTCTATCATCTATCTATATTTATCATATATCTATCTAATCTATCACGTCTCCATCTATCATCTGTCTCTATCATTTATTTATCTATCTATATCATCTGTCTCCACCCATCATCTATCTATATCTATCTGTCATCTCTCTGGCTGTCCATTTATCATTTGTCTGTCATCTGTCTTTATCATCTGTCTATATCTATCATCTATCTATCTGTCTAATCTATCATGTCTCCATCTATCTATCATCTGTCTGTCATCTGTCTCTATCATCTATATCTATCATCTGTCTCTGTCATTGATTTATCTATCTATATCATCTGTCTATCCATCTATCTATCATTTATCTATATCTGCCTGTCATCTGTCTCTATCATGCATCTATATCTATCATCTATCTATCTAATCTATCATGTCATATTGCTTAACATAGTGTAAGCCGCCCTGAGTCTTCGGAGAAGGGCGGGATATAAATGCAAATTTTAAAAAAAATGTCTCCATCTATCATCTGTCTCTATCATCGATTTATCTATCATCTATCTGTCTGTCCATCTATCATTTGTCTGTCATCTGTCTTTATCATCTGTCTATATCTATCATCTATCTATCTAATCTATCATATCTCTATCCATCTATCATCTGTCTGTCATCTGTCTCTATCATCTATATCTATCATCTGTCTATCTATCTAATCTATCATATCTCTATCCATCTATCATCTGTCGGTCATCTGTCTCTATCATCAGTTTATACCATCTGTCTCTATCCATCTATCCTCTATCTATCTATCTATCTTTCTATCATTTGTCTCTATCATCTATCTATAACTATCTGTCATCTGTCTATCATCTATATCTATCATCTATCTATCTATTTCTCTATATAATTATTTCTATAAATATATATATATATATTTCTGTTACAGTGTGTGCCAGCTGTGGCGGGAGTGTTCCCGCAGAATCCTGCGAACACAGCAGAGCATCACCTGGATCTCTGCCCTGGAACCAGGCCCGTCCAACAGCCATGTCCTGGTCCACGTGTTAGCAGAAGACATTGAGGTAAGCGGTTTGGACAGATGGACTGAAGTAGGTCTTTGCCTGTTGTTGTTGAGCTTCATTCTTAAGGTTGCAACTTTGAAACCCCATCAATTTGGCAAGCTTTGTTCATGTTTGTTACATTATCACATTTACTGTTCTTTTTTTTTCCTAAACGATGATTGTTAAGAAACAGCCTTTTGACTGTGCAGTTATATCTTTTTTTCCAGTGACAAGTCAAGAAGCAGCCAATTTTTTTCAAGTTTAATTTGGTTCTAGTTGAAGAAATATCCGCAGCGCAGGGTGAACTCTGGGATCCTTGTTGCGCTCTGAGCTTGGTGGTTTTCTTGCAGACATTTCATTACCCAACTAGGGAACATGATCAGTACTTGATGATCACCATCACCATCAGAGCACTACCAGCACCGTCCGAACACTGATGATGTCACCTAGTCCGGTAACGAAACATTTGCAAGCGAACAATCAAGCTCAGTCAAGAACACCGAGGACCCCAAGTTGTATTGCTAGCTGTGCTTGTTTTTCATATACAAGACAAGTTCCTGATGTGTGACTGTCCATTGTCCATCATGTTGTGTTTTGTGTTTACATTACAGAAAGTTCAAGTCCTCCCCCAGATAGCGTTATATGTAATATCAGATGCAGTGATGTTAACTGAAAGAGAACTTTGCGGCTATGGTTCTAAGAAAGGTAAGTGGCCAGCGAGACTGTTTCCCTCCTCAGTGAGCTGTGTTCTTAGCCATTGATCTATACACACGGGGCAAGGAAGCTGTCACCTGATTGGACTGTTTGGGTTCTGTAGACAAAATGATACCCTTGAATGGGACTCTCTGCTCTGTTATGACTTAATTAGACAACTTTGGAGAAGTATTGTTTGGCACTCACAAAGGGTGTTGAGATTTAGGGGATAAAGTGGGTCTATAGATTTAGTTGGCCTAAGTAATTGAATTTATCGGAGTCTCTTGTTATTTGCCAGTTGCAGGAGCACGAAAGTATATTGCTGGAAGAATCCTATAGAGCAGTATTTTTCAAACCTGGCAACTTTAAAGTATGGACTTCAACTCCCAGAATTCTGGGACTTCAAATTTTCTCAGAAGTCACAATGGCTGGAGAATTATGGGAGCTGAAGTCCACAAAATCATAAAAGTTGCCAAGTTTGGAAAACAGGATTTATCTTGATCTTCTGCTCCAAGCTTGACCTTGGGAATAGAGAGCTGGCAGAGGTTGCTGCTGCTGCTGCTCTGCAGACTCTCGACAACTTTTTACCAGGTAGCCTTCGAAAGAACTTTGAAAATAAGATCTTTCCTTGTTTGTCCATACATTTGGAAAGGTTAAATTCCTGGACGATAGATTATACAAATCATACTTCCTTCTAACAAACAGAGATGCATAGCGGAGAATGTTTGTAGCTTGGGGTTGAAACAAGAGGTCCTTGGTGCTCTCTGAGCTTGGTGGTTGCCTTGCAGATGTTTCATTACCCAAACTAGGTAATAAGGTAAAGGTTCCCCTCGCACATATGTCCTTCCCGACTCTAGGGGGCAGTGCTCATCTCCATTTCAAAGCCGAAGAGTCAGCGCTGTCCAAAAACATCTCCGTGGTCATGTGGCTGGCATGACTCAACACCAAAGGCTCACGGAACGCTGTAACCTTCCCACCAAAGGTGGTCCCTATTTTTCTACTTGCATTTTTTACATGCTTTTGAACTGCTCGGTTGGCAGAAGCTGGGACTATTCACGGGAGCTTATCCAGTTACGCAGCACTAGGGATTCAAGCCGCTGAACTGCCGACCTTTCGATCGACAAGCTCAGCGTCTTAGCCACTGAGCCACTGCACCCCCTTTTAAACTAGGTAATACCATCAGCCTAAATTCAAATCTCATTTTTATCTCTTTGTTCCTGCTGGAAGCCTATCCCAATGAGCCATGAATCATCTGAAACCTTATTCCTGAAAATTGTGAAGACCAACCAATGACGGATGTGTGACTTTCAAGCAGCTCTCCTTACTCCTAGGGATCTCCATGTTTACTGCAGCAGTTAATTAAAATACTTAGAAAAACTGGATGCTGCCCCCAAGGTTGTTATTGATCCTGCAGGAACTTAGACTAACCATTTTTTTTTTGTTGTTGCATTTATAGCACGGCGAAGATACAGTAAAGAAATTGCAGCCGCTTTGGAAAAACTGCTCCCTGCACGATGCGAGGTGCTTGGTCTTGTGACACCTGGAGTTGTAGGTAAGGAGAACAACCTCTACAAAATAAGCTCCCTGACTTTTTCCCTCGATACAGCTGTACGTCCAGTCTGGTCTTTCCACCTGCTTAAAAGACACAACATTCTGTAAAATTAATTGCAAATAAAAGTAGAATTTGGACTTCTGATTAGAATGGAAACCAAGATGGTGCAGTAGTCTAGAGGTGGAGCTCTCACCTCACAATCAAGAGGCTGTGAGTTCAATCCTAGGTAGAGGCAGATATTTCTCTCTCTGGGCACTATGAGAATATATCTGCTGAACAAAACTCCCCATTGGCAACAGGAAGGGCATCCGGCCATTAAAAGAATCTGCTAGCTCCATTCAGTTGCCCAGACTCCAACTCGCAAGGGATTATGGGGTCATTAAAAGAAGATGATAAGAATGGAAAGCGTTCCCATGTCCTCACAAGTCCTGGGTAAGTTACTGGGGCCCAGCAGATCCCTAGTTCTCTCTCAGGTTTGCCTCAAAATGAACTGAAAGGACTGTAATGTTGAATGGCTTGACATCCAGAGTTGCAAAATCCACTTAAAACATATGTTTCACTTAGCCACAAAAATTGGCGGCTCAACTGTGGCCATCAAGTCGAGGACTAACCTTTAAAAACACCAAAGAATAATAGGGAGGATGCTTCACGATTGAATGGCCTGCGCTTCGCTTTCTGCTCCTTATGGAAAACGAGAGCAGGTTTCAAAACGATTATTGGAGTTTGGAAAATGAGATTAACCCCTTTTTAACGGCACTGAACGTTGCTCTTTCAGTTACTCCCAAAGGCTCCGGCAGCCATCGTCCAGTGGAGATTGAAGAAGGAGAAGGCGGCTTCGCCCTGCTCTTCCCCAAAATCGATGGGGTGAAGATTCAGACCTTCCATTTTTTTAAAGACCCGAAGAAGCAAACCATAGACGAAGAACAGTTTGCTGAAGCAGGCAAGCCGAAGGGGGTGGGGGGGCTGTTTGGGGGCTCTCTTTGAACTCGTGCTATTATTTAAAGCTGTCACAGTCTGGCCTTTTATTTCCCAGTGGTAATTCACACAAGATTGTAAAAGCTGATACAGCTGACCCTCATAAGACGAACGCAGGCTTGAGCAGCGCAACGTGGGAATTGCTTTGAAGATATTTTTTGGAGTAGATTGGAAGGCTGCGATTTGGCCAGAGTGGTACAGTGGCCTAGAGGTAGAGTTCTCGCCTCACAATCAGAAGGGTGTGAGTTCGATCCTAGGTAGAGGCAGATACTTCTGTCGTGTCCCACCCCCCACTCCGACGAACGAGTCAAGGAAGTCCGTGGCAAACTTGGCAACGAAGCCTCTGCAGCTTGCCAAGTCCCTTCAAGGTTTATCAGGGTAGGCAGGAGTCCAAGTTGTGACTTCAGCGATAGGGTCCGGTATCAGCAAACTCGATACGACTTTGCTTGACTCAAGGTTGGAATGCCAAAAGCAGGTCCTTTATATAGGCTGTGGGGTGTGGCTCCATGACTCAGCATTTATCCAGGCCTGCCCCACCCCTCCTTCTGCTGGCGTCGCCTCTCAGATCTCCAGAAGCGAGGGTCCTCCCACGCTGAATTGTCTTCAGCTGGATCTGCTGGCAGCTTCTGGAAAGGGAGGGGTCAGAGGGTGTAGGGCCGAGTAATTCCAGCACCTGGCTGCCTTCTTGCTCTGACGGCTGAGCCAAAGAAACACAAGCTGTAGGAGTGAAGTTTATCGGGCTTGTCCGTTCATTCCTGGAATCCTCTCTGGGCATGGGGCCAGGGACAGGGGCTGGAGGCATGACAGGCCATTCATCTTCATTATCAGACTCGGAGTCTGATAACAAGCCCGGTTGGAGACAAGAGGGGCCCGGCTGAGGAGAGGAGGGAGGACGAGTCACAACAACTTCTATCTCTGGGCACAATGAGAATATATCTGCTGAACAGAACTCCGCATCGGCAACAGGAAGGGCATCCGGCCATTAAAACGCTCCGCTAGCTCCATTCAGTTGCCCAGACTCCACCCTGCAAGGGATTATGGGGTCGTTAAATGATGAGGGTGATGATTGGAAGGTTGTGATTTGTGATGTAGTGTTTGGCTGAAAAGACTAGGAAGAAACTTAGTGATTCTTGGAACCGAATCGTATTTTCTAAGTCTTCCTGCCGTTCTTTCCATACCGATCTGATCTAGTGGTAGAGGCACCAAGCTAGAAACTGGCAGACGGAGAGTTCTAGTCCTGCTTTAGGATGCAAGGCAATGGGTGACTTTGGGCCGAGCACTGGGAGAGAGTGAGTTCTAGTCCTGCCTTTGGCATAAAAGCCGACTGGGTGACTTTGGTGCAGTCTGTCTCTTTCAGCCCAACTCATTTTACAAGGTTGTTGTGAGGAAAAGAGGAGGAGGAGGAAGGTGTATTAGGTAAGGCTCGCTACCTAGTATTGTTTATAAAAATAGATAATAAAGGCAGGCTAGAAATAATTAATATTTTCTCCATCCTTACCCACCAGAAACAGCTAAGCGAGAGAGCAAAAGATCCCTTCTCCAGTGAACACACGCAATAGACTTAAGTCAACCGGTTTGTTCTCCAACTTTGTGCCTCTCCCTGCTAAACCACAACTGGTTCCCGTGGTTTTTACAGGGTTTTTATAACCGGGAGGAAATGTTGAGTCCTTTTTTTCTAGCTATATCTGTTGTTGGCCAGTTTCCTTGCTGGGCTCCCTGTATTCTGATATGTAAAAGGTTAAAACTGCTGGTGAAGTTTGCCCAATACAAAACATATGATTAGAGCCTTACACACACACACACAAAAAAAAACAACCCTCCAGGATTAGTACCCAAGAGGTCAGAAATTTGCTGGAGGGCTTCTTATGACAACAACAAACCTCGTGGGAACCTTTCGATATGCGTACAGGCTGCTCTGTCCCTTTAGGGAAAGTAGGTCAGAAAACATAAACAGATTCAGCTCGTAGACTAAACGATGCATGTCTTTTGGCACCTGGTTGTTATCAGCAGAAAGACAGAGATTAATAATATTGTTCTCTCCCCCCCTCCCTCTCTCTCTCCTTTTACTCCAACCAGGTCTTAAGAATATCCCGGACCTTAGAGCCATGCTCCTCTTTGGATACAACAACTGGAAGTCGGGATCGTCACGATTTTTCCGCCAAATTGTCAATCGCTTGAACGAAAAAAGCATCATCTTAGCAGGCGGATACGTAGAGAGCATTCCCTCCTTGACTTCGTGAGTGTCTCGGTTTGTTAGGTTTCTGTGGTCACAGGTAGTCCCCGCCGTACGGCCACCGTGGAGCCCAAAAGGGGGTTTGCCCCATTTTACCGCCTTTCTTGCCACCGTTGTTAAATGAATCACTGCAGTTAACTTAGTAACACGATGGTTGAGGGAACCTGGCTTCCCCATTGACTCTTCATTGTCAGGAGGTCGCAGAAGGGGATCACGTGACCCCGGGGACACTGCAACGGACGTAAGCGTGGAAACTGGTCATAAGCCTTGTACCCCACACACCTCCGAACAGTCACTAAATGGAACGGTTGTAAGTCGAGGAACGTCTGTAGGGTTCAGTCCGGTCGGCTTTTATCTGTTTCTGAAAATCTTGGCTTCTCTATTGCGATCAAGGAAGATTCTGATTTTCCTGGCCTGCTTGTATTTCTTGGGCTGATAAAAGTTGTTCGAGCAAAGAGAAGCTGGGTTGGATCAGGCCTTCCCACTCATCGTTATGGCTGGTTGCAGCCTTCCACAGTCATGTGACCGCAATTTACAATGGGGTGGGTTTTTTTTGGTTTTTGTTGTGTCTTCGGCTCTCGAGCCTGGCCTCTTGGCAGAGAGTGACTCAGAGAGTGAGGGGGAAGAGCTGACAGGGCTTCCCTCTGCGGGACCTTCCCCTCTGGCTCCACTCCAGGTCCCAGAGGCAGGCCAGGTGGAGGAGATGACGAGGCCTCTTTCTCCCGCACCTTCCCCCTCCCAGGCAACGCCTCAAGACCCAGCTGCTGACAATCAGTCCTGGTTAAATCCCAGGCATCGCAGAAAGGAGAGGCGGGAACAACAAAAGAAGGGGTGGGGCAGGCCTAGAGAGTGCTGAGTCACGGAGCCACACCCCACAGGGTATAAAAGCAGGAGGAGCTGCTCTATAGCTTCTTGTGACGGACAAAAACTGACTCTTGGAAACTTTGGCTGCAATATTTCGAGACTAAGAATTTGGCTTCTGGATTTCTGTTTATTTCTGAACCCTTGGTTGCACCAGCAACGAACTGCAGTTACGCTGGCTTCTGAGGAGATAAGAGAACTTGGCAGGCAATCGCAGGTTCATTGCCAGAACTGATATCTGTCGTAGGAATAAGTTGCTGGCAAATATAGTCAGCTCTTGTGTCTTCTTGGTTGTGATGGTGGGGGGGCAGAAGTTTTTTTTGCCTGTTTCCAGCTTTTTTTGTCCAGTTTCTAGCCAAAAAAAACCACAAAAACCTGTGCATAAGAATGCATTGATTTGCTTAATGGAATGGCCTGGGCCTGTGATGGTGAACCTATGGCTCAGGTGGCACGCGGAGCCATATCTCTGTTGCCCTAGCTCACCTCCAGTTTGCTTGCACACGCCGGCCACCCGATTTTCTGGCCTTCCAGGCCCACTAGAAGTTGGGAAACGGGGCCCTTTGCAGCGGAGTTTTGCAGCGGGGCCCTTTGCAGCGGAAAACTTTGCAGCCCTTTGCAGCGGAAAACTTTGCAGGAGTTTTCACCTTCCCCAGGCTCCTAGAAAGCCTCTGGGACCTGGGGAGGGTGAAAAATGGGCCCACCAGGCCATCACGTACCAAAAGCGGGGGGATCGCAGGGTGGGAGGTGTGCAGGCATGTGGGGGGAGCGCATTGAATTATGGGTGTGGGCACACACACGTGTGACCCCCCCCTGCGCTCCCCACGCTTTTGGCATGCAACAGCAAAAAGGTTAGCTATTACTGGCCTAGTGCTGAATGACCATCACGTTCACTTAACAACTGCCGCAAAAAGAAGCCAGTCACAAGAGTGCCTCAACTTACAACCGTCGTCACTTACAAGGAAAATTCCAGGCTCCTCCACAGTTGTAGATCTAGGACTACCTGTAAACCTCCATGGGTTTTTTTTTTCCTTTTTATTTCCTTTTCGAGGAGAATAGGGTTTCCTGAAAAGTTTTTCCTGATTTGGAGTCGGCCACTTTCATTCGATCCTCGCGTTAAAGGAAGGAAGAGAGATTTGTGCCAACTGCTCGTACAGTGAACCACTTTTAAAACGCTTCGTGTTCTGCCAAGTTATCATTTGTTTGTCTAAATTTAGAAGTGCCAATGATGTGTGTTACAGCCCTTTCGTCATCTTCACCCCTCCCCTCCGTTTGCACTTCTCACCTTATTTGAGTGACTTCCTTTCTGTCAGTTAGATAACACACTCTTGAGCCCCTTAGCCCTTTAGCTTTTAACCAGCTTCCAGTTAAGAGGCTAATTTAATTTATGTATTTAAAAAAACAAAACAAGAAGCTTCAGATTTTCAATATTTGGACCTCTTACTGCAGGGCTGCCAAACTTAAGGCCCGTTGGCCGGATGCCGCCCACGGGGTGCTTAGATCTGGCCTGCGGAGCATCCCTGAAAAGAGCAAAGGGCCGGCCCGCGATGCCTCTGCCAGCGAAAACGGAGCTCAGGAGGGCTGCGGGCTGCCTTCCTGAGCTTCGTTTTGGCTGGCAGAAGGTCACAGGAGGCCGTCGCAGCTGAAAACGGAGCTCTGGAGCCTGTTTCCACTGGTAGAGCAATCGGCCCACTGCAGGCGCCCCTGACATGAGAGTCCTTGAGCTGGTCATGCCCACCTTGGCCACGCCACCCTCTTCCCCAAGGTCAAACACAACCCTGATGCATCCCTCAGTGAAATCGAGTTTGACCACCCCTGTCTTAATGCCCACGGGGAATTTTCTCAGGGAAGTGGGCAAGTTGATTCGCTGCTGTCCATCAGAGTAGTTTTGTCTTGGGAGAAGTCGGAGAAAATTCTGATGCCTAAAATGCCCATTTGGGAGCTGAGAATAGCGTATTTGGGTTGGTGAGATAATCCTCGATTTACAACAGTTGGGACCCTCCCTAACTGAGGCAGTTGTGAAGTGAGTTGGCAAGTGAACCTGGCTTCTCCCATTGACTCCCACTATTCTCCCACAGAGGGCCATCACCTGACACAGCAACCATCGAAAATACACGGCAGTTGTGCCAAGCAGTGAGAGCAATCAACCCGTGGAACAGAAGTTGCCTTCAGACGTTTTGGGAGCTTCATCACTGGAAGCTTTCAAGAAGAGACCGGACTGCCATTTGTCAGAAATGGCACAAGGCAGGAGTCTCCAAACCTGAAAAATTTAAGACTTGTGGACTCCCAGAATTCTGGGAGTTGAAGTCCACAAGTCTTAAAGTTGCCAAGTTTGGAGACCCCCAGCGTAGGGTCTCCTGCTTGGGCGCAGGTTGGACTAGATCAGGGGTCTCCAACCTTGACAACTTTAAGCCTGGTGGACTTCAACCTCCAGGAAGCCCCAGCCAGCAAAGCTGGCTGGGGCATTCTGGGAGTTGAAGTCCTCCAGGCTTAAAGTTGCCAAGGTTGGAGACCCCTGGACTAGATGACCTACAAGGTCCCTTCCAACTCTGTTAATCTGTTAAAAGTTTGATCAAGCAACAATTGTTAAGCCTGAGAATCTGTCATGAGTCACATCTTTGAGCACCGTTGTAAGTTCGAACCTTCGCTAAACGAACGATTACCTGTATTACTTTGCATGGCCTTTTGGGCGATGTTGGGTTGTGACCCGCCAGCTTCTGACTCTGTTTTCTCCCCCCTCCCCTCCTCTCTTCCAGTCACACCCAGCCTGCCGAGTCGTGGGGCGTGGTCGGCCTGGCATTCAGCGGTGCCCAGATCCAGTGTGCCTCCGTCCTGCTGGATCAAGAAGTCACGGATGAAAAGTTAGCCGAAGCGGCCATGCGACGCCTCAAAGCGGCCAACATTCCCGAGCACCACAGCCTGGCTTTCATGTTCGCCTGCGTGGGCAGGGGGAGCCACTTTTATCACAACAAAGTGAACGTGGAAGCCGACGTTTTTCGAAAGTACTTCCCCAACGTGCCGCTATTTGGCTTCTTCGGACACGGGGAGATCGGATGCGATCGAATCGTGACGGGGAATTTCGTCCTCCGGGAATGTCACGAGACCAAGGATGTCCTCCTGCACAGCTACACCACGGTCGTGGCGCTTCTGCACTTCGGTTCGGCTAAAGGCAATCAAGCTTAAAATTCTCTCTCTTTTTCTCTTTTCTCTTCTGCCCCTGTACAGTGGCCAACCAGGCTGCAATTAATTGTGAGAAACGGGCCATTCTGGGCATGTCATTACGCGTGCCTCCTGAAACAAAAAGGAAGGCTTTTTCCCGTCGATTTGACGGTCTCCCCGATGATGTGATCTTAAATTCGGGGAAGAAAAGAAGATTTTTTTTTAAACTCCATTTTCTAAAACTGAAAGTGTTTCGTATATATACGGTAGATTTTTACTTTGTTCCGGTAGTTGCGAATGATGGTGGTTAGCATCACCAATGCTTTCATGGTGGAAAAAAATATCAGTGGTTTTTTTTTCATGCTCTTAGTGGATTACTGAACAAGTCAGCCTATGAACTAAGCCTGTCTTAAGCTGTCTTTTATTGTTTGTCTCTGGAAATGCAAAGCTTCAGGTCTGAACTGAGCTCTTTAAAATCATCTGTTAAGGTAAGGTGGCAAAGTAGCCCATGGAGGCCTAGTCAAATTTGAAACCACGTTTGTACTTGAATATTCATCCTTTAGATCAGAGGTCTTCAAACTCGGCAGCTTTAAGACTTGTGGACTTCAACTCCTAGAATTCTCCAGCCAGCTATGCTGGTTGGAGAATTCTGGGAGTAAAAGTCCACAAGTCTTAAAGCTGCCGAGTTTGAAGACCTCTGCTTTAGATGGTCTGGATTCTTGGCCTTATCTTGGTAAAAAGATTGCCAGTCTTGTACACTAGCTACAGTTTATATTATAAATTAGTTGCTTGCTTCTTAATCGCTTCGGTTGAAGGAAGGAATATATTCCTTGGGGGTCTTAAATATATGAAGGAACCTCAAGATTTGTCTTAATTTGGTTTGAATTCTGCTGTTGAGTGTTTTAAATATGAATTGTCGTGACCTGGAGCTGTCTAAATGGCAACAATCTAATATGGCTTCCTTCCTGTGCCAACCCCCCCCCACTTGAATTCACTGCTTTTATCAATGTAGGAAGGATGAACGGCAGCAGAATTATATGACCGAAAGATGTTTAACTTGATATTCAGCTTTCTCTCTGACATTAAAGCTACTGAAGATATTTTATGATTTGGTTTAATGTCCTACGGTTATACTGGGGAAGTCGGGCAAGTGCAAAATAAGGTAACAGAGAATTAAATACACATTTTTTTCCCCTTTCAACCTCAAGTAATATTCTTTCTGTCTTCCTCCAAAAGCAGAGGGCCAGGAAGTTTTGACTTTCTTTTTTTTTTTTTTTTTCCCTCACAAAAATGTGCTTGTCTTTTCCATGAAAAATTGAAAACCGTGATGCAAGGAAACACCATTTTTCATTCTGGATAAAAGTGTCCATATGATGTATTTTGGGAGTCGTTTCAGACTTGACTGCTTTTAATGCCTTGGAAGAAACGCCGTTTGCTGGACTAGCTTTAATGACCTACTTCATTACGTAGCTGTTGGTGCTGTTTTTGAATACATGAAGGATGGCAATCCAGCTTCAGGACCAAATTCTTCACGTAGTTGAAGTCGTTGCCTAACATTGAGAGTCCCTGATCATCTTTCTTCTGGTTTGATTTGGTAATGTTAATGCAATACCCACCCGCAATACTAAAACTTAGGGAAATATTAGGGGTAGGAATACAGAAGGTTGGTTAGTGTACTCTAGGTTGATGCAGGTTTATGGGCCAAGTTTCAGGGTTTTTTTGCCAACGTGATTCATAAAGCCAGTAATTCAAAAGTTTTAGGGAAGTCATTTTTAAAATAATATTTAAAATGCGCAAAACTGAAACTCTGCTTACGTCTCAGAGACATCCCATTCTGAAGCCACTTCTGAGATGGGTTTGCCTGTGGAGCACGCTAGCTAGGTTGCTTTAAAAGAAGTCGGGTTTTAACAGCCAGCGTGTTTATTTTAAAGCAAGGATCCTCAAACTTGGCAGCTTTAAGACTTGTAGACTTCAAGTCCAAGAATTCTCCAGCCAGCTATGGGAGTTGAAGTCCAAAAGTCTTAAAGCTGCCAAGTTTGAAGGTATCTGGATTACACTGATATTTTCTGGCTGGTTTAAAAAGGCAGAAAAACCAGCCAGCTGGGGAAATCTGTGGCTTACAGACAGCTGGGGAATTCTGGGAGTTTAGTTTAGTTTTAGTTTTATTAAATTTTTATACCGCCCTTCTCCCGAAGGACTCAGGGCGGTGTACAGCCTAAAGGTAAAAAACATGAAAAAATACAGTTAAGACAACAATTTAAAACCGAGCAAATTAGAAGAAATGGCCAAAATTAAAAAATTTAAAATTTAAAATTTCAAACTCCAAAATGATAAAACCCCAATTAAAAAATTTAAAAAATATTAGGCCAGTCCCGCTTGAATAAATAAGTGTGTTTTCAGCTCACGGCGGAAGGTCCGAAGATCAGGCACTTGACGTAATCCAGGGGGAAGTTCGTTCCAGAGCGTAGGAGCTCCCACAGAAGTCCACAAGTCTTAAAGCTGCCAAGTTTGAAGGCCTCTGTTTTAAAGTAAACTTTTTGTGTTGGAAAACTTAGCGCTGCTTTACGGAAGACAATCTAAAGTGCATATTGAATATGTATCTCTCTGTTAAAGTTGGCATTGACACGTGCTGGGCACACGAGAGTAATTTGGTTGCTTTAAAAAGTTTCCTGAACTGAGATGGATTCTGGAAAATTTGGTATATGGTCAACTCAGTTTTCTGGGTAAATTTCCTGGGTAGTGTAAAAACAAATTCAGTTTTGGGATTGTAATGCAGAGGTGAGATTCTGTTAGAAATAAATCCATTTATAGCCAAATGGCTAAATAGGTTTTTTTCTCCTCCTCAATTCTGCGGGTCTGTGGTTGGCAATTTTTTCAAATCAGAAGGTGTGCAAAAAAACAACAACACCAAACCTTTAAAGAAGAAGCCTACAGACCAATTGATGGTTTCATGAGTAAGAAGAAGAAATGATTTGTGAGTCATTACAGAACTACATATAATTTTATGTTAGTTTGCTGAACTTTTTTTCCCACCTCAGTTTTCTTCCAGAACAGGGGTGTCAAACTGAAGGTGTTGATCCAGTCCACGGGGAGCTTAAATGCAGCCCATGCAGCCAGACTGGAAATACCGAAGGATCAGTCCTCAGTGCCTCTGGCGGCTAAAATGGGCCCGAAAAACAGCCCAAAAACGGGGCCGAAAATGGCCACCAGAGTGCTGCAGAAGGCCTGGGGGGTGAAAACGAGGCCCGGAGGAGTGGACCCCCCACACCTCATTTTGGCTGGCAGGGTGCTGCAGGAAGCATCCGTCCCATCTCCTTCCCCTCCCCCAGCCCACAGAGGCTGATCCAGTCCTCGAAGAAATCCAGTTTGACACCCTTGTTCTAGAAACTCTTCCAACTCTTTTCTAAAACAGAAACTTTGTCAGTAGACTGGACTGAGAGTAAGTTAACCCCAGGACCAAGGTGGCCCCACACCTGAGCCTCCCCAATCCTCGTCCTTAACTATTACTCTACTCTGGCTTGGCCAGGCGTCGTTTCTTAATTAGTTGTCTTTTACAACCAACTGATAACACATGAATGAATTTCAAACCCAGGATACTTTGGAGAGACTTCAGATACATCTTTGAAAAGGATAAACTTTATTTACAAATGGAAATGTTTCAAACAGAAGGGGAAAAAAAGGAATACGGTGACTACATCATGACCCTAAAAGGGCTCCCCCCCCCCCGGACGTCAACCACTGTACATTGTGGGAACTTTTACATAAAATGGTTCTGATTTTGTTCGCTAAGCTTGCTCCTGACATGGAAAGTCCGTTGCAGGATACTAAAGCATAAAGCTGATTTCGCCTTCAATAAAAACGGATGGAAGATATCCAACAGCTTTTCAATACTACCTACTAATGTTCGGAAATACTTTAAAAGCATTTTGTCCATTTTAATTACCGAGGACGGAGTTGACTCAAATGTCTCTCTCAGCATCTTCACATACCTCTGACCTCCAGCGTCTGGGAACGGTAAGAACATAAGCTGTGCATATTTCTGCATAG
This sequence comes from Ahaetulla prasina, assembly GCF_028640845.1. Taxonomy (NCBI): domain Eukaryota; kingdom Metazoa; phylum Chordata; class Lepidosauria; order Squamata; family Colubridae; genus Ahaetulla; species Ahaetulla prasina. Next base: position 23,162,030 of record NC_080551.1, read on the forward strand.
ATATTTGGTCCCGTAAATCACGTTTTTCGTTCAGAGTATCTGGGAACACTGATACAGATTCCTGAAAATCACAGAAGACAGTGGCTTTATTAGACTTTTCTTTTTTTTTTAAAAAAAAAATGTCAAATTATGTCTTATCTTTCCCATCATTTCCGTCAAGGCAGCTTGCAAAAAGGTATTAAAATAGCACACTAGTCTTTGTACCCGCAGGAATTAATTAAGCACATCGAAAACGAGGAACTGAAAATCCTCAAGACTACAATGAGCAAATTTTAACTCGTTCATCGGCTTGTCCTAAGAATCTGTTTTGAAGATCTCTCATTTAATTATTAGGTGTTGCTTTGTTCAGGGAAGGAAAAGGAGTGGCATTTACATAGCAGGATTTATTTTGGGGTCCGTCTTCAGTCTGCATGGAATTCTTTAACATTTATTCTTCGTCCGGTCACATTTTTGTTTGTCTCCGAAACAATATCGGGCAGCAAAAAAGGATCTGGGTGGAACACAATGGGATGTGAACCAACAGTGTAAGGTGGCTTCAGAAAAGGAAGGGTAGTGCTTGGATCATCAACAAGTATAGAGTCATCATCAAGAGAAATTGCATAGGTTGCATTATCCCTAGAACAGGGATTGGCAACCTGCAGCTCTGGAGCCGCATGTGGCTCTTTCATCCCTCTGCTGCGGCTCCCTGTCGCCAGTCGGCTCCACAATTGATAAGTCTTTCGGTTAGGACAGGTAGAGGAAAAAGGACGCCGCGCTAGGAGGAGACTCTATGGTGGGAGAATACCGGACTTCCGGTCAGCTCCAGAATTGAGTGGGGGGATCTTTGTGGCTCTTTGAGTATTTAAGGTTGCCGATCCCTGCCTTAGAACATAGCATCTGGAGACTGAACAGAAGACAGTATCTCAAGATGGTAGGAGCCTGGAAAGAAAAACCTATGAATTCCCATTTCCCTGATAATTTGTTTATTTGTTTTTACCTTTATATCCATGTACAAATACAATTCTCATCCCAGCCCGTTCTCCTTTCATGCATTAAAAGAAGCCTTTGTGGAAAAATGCGAGCCGATGCGATTTATTCATAATTTTTGGCCAAGCAAATTGCATTATTCAAGTGTGCCTAAATAGGTGTCTAGAATAATTCACAGCTTCTTCGCTCTCACCGTGCGTTTTTGTAGCAGGCCAAAATTACCAGACACAGCCTAAACAGATGTCGTTATTTTTTTTTCTCCCCCTTTATCAGGATGATAATGCATCAGAATCTTGTGACCTCGCTGTTTTTGCATAATAAAAACACCCTCCTGTAATAAAAAATGGAAAAGTTGGAAAAGTATGAAAAATTCAGAGAAGATGTCCATGCAACACGTCAGACTTCTCCGCGAGAGCCCCTCTTCCTTTGAAACGGGATCCTAAATATAGCTGGCCTGGTAAATCTTTAATTAGCACAACACTTTTGTCACAGATATCCGTTCCGCCCTCTTACCATATCCTCCAACGTGGTTTCAGCTTTTCCACTTCTCTTGCAGCTGGTCCATAATTCCTTCTTTGGATTTCTTTATTCAGTTATTTCTGAAAAAGACACCAATTTCCATCAGACCCACTGGGCAATCTCTTATGGGGGTGTGCGTAATGACTTGGGGGTTTGGGTCTGCAGTGGTCCACGACTTGGGATGAGGGATTGGAAGTGTGACTATCAAGCGCGGGAAATCAGGAAACCCAGGTAGTTCAACTAAATACAGGTTTATTGCAAGTTGATGCTCTCGACAAGAATCTGAACTACTAACAGTCAAGGCAAATTGGCGGCAGATAAGAGCCAACAGAATTCAAGGTTTGCTGGACTGCACTCTTGCGGGCGCGCAGGGAGTTGAGACTGATGACGCGTTTGACCTTCCCTCCCTCAGGCTCAGCCTGGTCATCTCCTACAGCAACCTCGTTTTAAGCTAGAGAGTTTTTTAGGCTATCTTTCAGTTTTGACTCCACTCCCTGTTTCAAAACCGGGAATAGGGAAAACTACCCATGCTATCAGTCGCTTTGGATAGCGAGGTGAACGGCCTATAAACTTAAATCAATCAATCAATCGGGGCCGATGACGATTCAAGTGCTGATGGCTACAAAAAAAGTGGATTTAGAGCAGGGGCCTCCAACCTTGTACACTTTTAAGACCTGTGGACTTCAGCTCCCAGAATTCCCCAGCCAGCATAGCTCGCATTACGTTTGTACTTGAAACTGGCATAGCTGGCTGGGGAATTCTGGGAGCTGAAGTCCACCAATGGCCACGGTTGGGCGCCCCTGATTTAGAGGCTGCAGGCAGCTTCCCTACACCTGTCCTCCCCCACCCCCTGCTCCTTACACCAGGTATTGAGTGGAGAAGTACTCACTGTTGCAAGCATCCCTGCCATTTCCCTCAAACAGGTGTTCGCCACGCTCCAGGGCATTGGCCCGTGGGATCTGGCCTTTCCTGGCAAGAAGGGATAAAGGGAATGAGACAACAAAGAGACAGAAGATGGATAATCCGAGAAAGCCGGTGGGTTTTAGCTTCCCCTCTCACACTTCTCAATGGAAGTGGCTTAAGGCTGTGAATGGCCTGAAACGGAGCATAAGACGCAATTGTTGGCCGCTCTTTGTGCCAGCCTGTCTCAACTCAACGCTCTTTATAAACTCTGCTCTCAGGACAATGCGGTTTGCCTTGTTTGAAAATGTGTGTGCCAGCTTCCCTTGACTCAGCTTTACAGCTTCTCTGAGGTTTTGTTTTATTTATTTTATATTTTAGCCAAGGAACTAAAGCGGCACGGCCCGATTGTGAGTCAGCTGCCCAGAAACACTGTTATCTTCAGATTAATTCAAACACAGAATTCAAGACAAATTCCTGATGTGTCCAATCACACTTGGCCAATAAAAAATTCTATTCTATTCTGTTCGTAGAGTTTATCTGAGAATGGAATTGGTCTCAGCTCTTTTAGAAAGCGATACGGGAAATTACACATTCTGGTCAGTGTTAAAGAGCAACGGCACGTACGTTAAAGTTTGGACTACAGAACGGGAACTTTTATTCTGCCAATTCGAACAGCCCAAATCTCTCTGGGTCAATAAGTAATTTCAGCTACTTTACCTGCAAAGGAAAAAAAACGCTCCGGCTACCAAGACGCTGAGAACGACAACCGAAGCCAACACGGCTACAAACAGTTCTCCTCTTGAGTGGCTCTTGATGCTGGGGAGCAAGATTGCTTCGCAACGAGCTCCTGTGTAGTTGTCAACACACCTGGGAACAAAGGTGAGTGAGTTTGTGAGCTGAAACAAAGCCACATTTCCTCCCCCTCCCCACCACAAGGTTGGTCCATGTTCCCTCTCCCTCTTCACTTTCTCGGTTGTCTCCAGTGGTGGGATTCAAAAATTTTTACTACCAGTTCTGTGGGCGTGGCTTGGTGGGCGCGGCAGGGGAAGGATACTGTAAAATCTCCATTCCTACCCTATTCCAGGGGAAGGTTACTATAAAATCCCCATTTCCTCCCGATCAGCTGGACTCGGGAGGCAGAGAATAGATGGGGGCGGGGCCAGTCAGAATTTTTACTACCGATTCTCCGAACTACTAAAAATTTCCGCTGCCGGTTCTCCAGAACTGGTCAGAACCTGCTGAAACCCACCTCTGGTTGTCTCCCAATACAATGAGCGTTAGAGCGAAGAGCTCAAGGAGTTGTGGAAAGGGTATTGTAGTTGCAGTACAGGTACGTTGCTCGAATTCCCTGTTTGTTCTTTATTTGACTCATGCTCTGTTCTGCAAGAATGCGAAGGCAGCACGCACAATATGCCTTTCTCCTGTTTTACCAACCCTGAGTCATTAGATGAAGTGTGGACCAGAGGTGGGTTTCACCAGGTTCTAGACCAGTTCTGGAGAACCGGTAGCGGAAATTTTGAGTGGTTCGGGGAACCGGTAGTAAAACTCCTGTCTGGCCCTGCCCGCATCTAGTCTCTGCCTCCCGAGTCCCAGCTGATCAGGAGGAAATGGAGATTTTGCAGTAACCTACCTCTGGAGTGTGGAGGGAATGGAGATTTTACAGTATTCTTCCCCTGCCATGCCCACCAAGCCATGCCCACAGAACCGGTAGTAAAAAAAATTGAAACCCATCACTGGTGTGGACTTCAAGTTCCAGAATGCCCCAGGCAACATGCCTGAACTTCAGTACTCAGAATGCTGGTTGGGGCATTCTGGAACTTGGAAGTCCACGTGTCTTCAAATTGCCCGAGTTGAAAAACACTGGGATTACACAGACAGTCCTAAATCTGCCAGGCTGAAGATTTTATGACCGTCATTTTCTCCATGGTGGCTGTTTTGAGTAGACCCAGTGACCACGGAATCTGGGAAAGGGACCAGCAACACTGCGTCATGATGTCACACCATGCAGTTGAAGTTAAAACGCAGGTGAGGCCCGCTGTGGCTTCTTATGGACACCTTTGCACAACCCCAAAGATGCGAAATGTGGCGTCTCAAAATATAAATCTCCACTGTGTAAGGAGAATGTTGACGTGCGAATCCAACAAAAGATTCTGGCTACTTAGAAGGATTGAAAAATCTGAATATTAAAGGAAATAATTCGGTGCGGGCAATTGGGGGAAATATCGGAATCAGCAAACCATGGGGATATGAGAGATTGAGGCAAAATGACACCGTATGAGAAGAGGACTTGAATGGAAAGCTTGCATTTTGCTAGGGTTGAATAACACAGCAACGAAAACTGCCCCCCAAAACCGGAATGACAGTTCATTGTGAGGATGCTTGCAAAAATGGAGGCTTTTCTTTACTGAAGGAAAGGGAAACATTTATTGCGGGGTTTTAATTGAAATATGACATGAACAGAGGAGAGGTTACGATCTTTGAAAGATTCCCTAATGACAAATTTTAATTACAGCGTGCACTGGAATGTAATCTTATCTGTCTGTAATGGAGTAATAATGTGCACAAAATTCCCAGAATTGAATGTTAAAATTGCCACCTTACAGTGAAATCTGCTTTCCATGTGTTGCAGGGAAGATTTCAAGGAACATGAGAATATCCTATTTTCATTCTGGCCCAGCCGATACTAGCCAGGTCACCCTGTGAGAATTGCCTCTTCTACAGGACCGCGGCATGTATGTTTACTTATATTTACCGCTACAATGAATGTAATGTTCTGCAGACTAATCAGTCTTTTAGGAAAGAAAATCTATACTTTTTAAATTTCGTAGGTCATGAGTAAAAGTGGAGTAAAGTACGCTTTGGCCTCTGGTGCTGATTTGGAAAACAAATAGGGGTTGCTTGTAAGCAGAAGGAGACGAGAAGAAGGAAGATGTGACAGAGTTCTCTATTTGTAGAAAACTTTTTACAGTATATCTAACAAAAAATTAGCACCTGATCTAATTGGGAGTAAAAGGTTATTGGAATAATATTGGAATTATTCGAATAATAAAATTGGAATTATTGGAATAATAACATACAGGTAGTCCTCAATTTACAATAGTTCATTTAGTGGCCATTCAAAGCTACAAGGGCAATGAAAAAAGGAACTTATGGCCATTTTTCACAGTTACGACCGTTGCAGCATCCCTGCGGTCGCATGATCAAAATTCAGATGCTAGACAACTGACTCGTATTTACGACGGTTGCAATGTCCCGGGGTCACGTGATCCCCTTTTGTGACCTTCTGACAAGCCAAGTCAAGGAAGCCAGATAACCCTTAACAGCCATGCTCCTCACTTAGGAACTGCAGTGATTCACTTAACAACTGGGACAGGGAAAGTCATAAAATGGAGCAAAGCTCAACTGAACAAATGTTTCACTTAGCAGCATAAACTTTGGGCTCGATTGCGGTCATAACCCGAGAACTACCTGGACACAAATAATGCATACATCAAGGGCTGAGATATTCGTCTTTTCCTTATCTCTCTGGGATTTGCTACTGGGTTGGTTTTTAAAAGCCTCTTTTCACTCGGGAAGTATTTCCTCTTCCATTGAAATGCCCAGTCTGACCATAAAGTGCAATAACTATTTAGTGCTGAAAGGTAAACGGGAATTATCGATTTCCATCCTGTGCGTTAAGACAACAGCAATTAATTGCTGTAATTCTGGGGACACAAGGTTTCCTTGCATCTCCACAATGATCGGATTTAGACATCGCCTCTCAATATGGTATCCCTTTTCCGGCCACGATCTGTCAGTCTACAATTAGGCCAATATGCCTTGGTATTTCCTACTGTTCTCTCTCTCTCTCTCTCTCTCTCCCTCTGTCTCTAGGGACTTCCCGGAGGCTTCGTGCCTGGGAAATTAGCTGATGCAGAGGCTGTAAAAGACTTCTCTTAAACCAGCACTTTTGCGGCTGGGTATCACATTTTTCAAGTGAATAAAACATAACACCGGGTCGAATCAGCAAGGGCAGCTCTACCCTACAGCTAATGCACCCTACAGCTAATGCACCGGGAAAGGGGCAAACGCTGTGATGTTTGAAAAAGCCACGGCCCTTAAGCCACAAAGCGTAATTGTCAACGTTTCGCCTACCTGCAAAACGGATTGGAAGCAGAAGGTATGGTATAACAGATCCCACCATTCAGACAGAAAGATCCATAACTGCTGCCACAGAGTTCTTCATGATCTAAAACGGAGCAGGGTGGGGGGAGGAAAAAAAACTTCTGAAAAACTTCACCGAGAAAACTGCGTGGTCAACCTCCGAAAATCGGACATGAACCAACAGGAAAAAAAAAAAAGAAGAAGAAAACCGTATCTATTGCTTGCTCTGAATAAATGTTTTTACTCAAAGCCACATAACAAATCTCAAATATTATTTCGTTATTTTTGAACACTGAAGCCGTCTCCATGAAAAACGGAGCATCACATGGGGTTGAAAACTGGTGCTATCTTGCACATTAGGTGTGAAAGTCCTGGATTGTTTTTATTATTTCTACACTCCCTGAAAAATGGGGACATAAATATCCTTAACTGGAAGCATGGGAAGTTGCTGCAGGGAACTTGGTGCTAGTCGTTCCTGACTCTAGGGGGCGGTGCTCATCTCCGTTTCAAAACCGCTGTCTGAAGAGGTCTCCATGGTCATGTGGCCGGCATGACTCAACGCCAAAGGCGCACGGAACGCTGTTCCCTTCCCACCAAAGGTGGTCCCTATTTTCCTACTTGCATTTTTTACCTGCTTTCGAACTGCTAGGTTGGCAGAAGCTGGGACAAGTCACAGGAGCTCACCCCACTACGTGGCACTAGGGATTCGAACCGCTGAACTGCCGACCTTTTCGATCGTCAAGCTCGATGTCTTAGCCACTGAGCCACCGCATCCTCTTTGAGCCACTGTGTCCTCTTAAGAAATTTTGACCACCCTGCAAATTGAGGTGGGGCGGGGGGACTCTGGCAATTTCCCCTTGCCCGAATTCTGAAAAGCAAAGCTCATCCAGGGCCTGATATTTTCACTACTCTCAAGGCAGCCATCTCTCTGATGAGTAAAAATGAGGATGGCAGCCATGCTGTTGATGGCAGCTACCAACTGAGATTTTCCATCCTGCCTGTTATTCCATAAGTCAGGAGGGAGCTGTGCCAGTAGGGTGGGGAGCAGCCCACTCTTCCCTTACATCAATAAGTTTGGTTTATAGACTCATAACCTGACCAGCTGGTTCATCCAGTATACTTACTGCTCTTTGCTAACTAAACTCAACCAACCAGAATTTCTATTTTTACTCTGAAGGCTTTGCTTGGTGAAGACGTTTGCTTCGGATTTTTAGAGGCGAAAGGATAGATTTTGCCAGAAGTTCATGTTCTGGACGCGAGAGATGTGAGGTTAAGACTGAAACCTGTGTTATCCAGGTCAAAATAACAAAGTTAATGGTTTACAAACCGGTGATTTGTTAGAGAGAACATCTAGAATTCACGTCTCCCATAAATAGAAAGCTACGGTCTCTTAGCAAACAACCAACCATGTGAGGAACAAAATAGGAACAAAACGGAGCGATGCCGTCTCATTCCGACCTTCTTGAATCGTCTATTGAAGAACATAGAATAATAGAGGTGGAAAGGACCTTGGAGGTCTTCTAGTCCAACCCCCTGCTCAAGCAGGAGACCCTGTGTACCATTTCAGACAAATGATTGTCCAGCCTCTTCTTAAAAGCCTCCAGGGATGAAGCACTCACAACTTCTGAAGGCAACTTCTGTTCCATTGATTGATTGCTTCTCACTATTAGGAAATTTCTCCTTAGATCTAGGTTGCTTCTCTCCTTGGTTAGTTTCCATCCATAATATAATAACGGAGTTGGAAGGGACCTTGGAGGTCTTCTAGACCAAGAAGCAGTGGAATAATTGCAAGAGACCATCTCACTTCAGACAACCCATGCAGAAGAATACCCCAATCTAAGGAAATGAAATCTAATGAGATCCCTCTAAAGCAGGGGTCTCCAACCTGGGCAACTTTAAGACTTTAAAACTTTGAGAATTCTGGAGTTGAAGTCCACAAGTCTTAAAGTTGCCCAGGTTGGAGACCCCTGCTCTAAAGTGGGTCTCCCTGCCACTTTCACTCTTTTTTTTGTTTGTTTGTTTACATTTATACCCCGCCCTTCTCCGAAGACTCAGGGCGGCTTACAATGTATAAGGCAATAGTCTCATTCTATTTGTATATTATTTTTTTTTACAAAGTCAACTTATTGCCCCCCCAACACTCTGGGTCCTCATTTTACCTACCTTATAAAGGGTGGAAGGCTGAGTCAACCTTGGGCCGGGCTCGAACCTGCAGTAATTGCAGGCTCTGTGTTCTAATAACAGGCTTCTCTATTGCCTGAGCTATCCCGGCCCCTACCTTCCTCATCTCACAAAACAAAAGAATTTCATCGTTTTGAAATCCAGTCTCGATGGCATTTTGTCTAAAACATCTGTTTCAGTGGTGGGTTTCAATTTTTTTTACTACCGATTCTGTGGGCGTGGCTTGGTAGACATGGCAGGGGAAGGGTACTCTAAAATCTCCATTCCCTCCCCACTCCAGGGGAAGGTTACTGCAAAATCCCCATTTCCTCCCAGTCAGCTGGGACTTGAGAGGCAGAGAATAGATGGGGGTGAGGCCAGTCAGAACTTTTACTACCGGTACTCTGAATTATTCAAAATTTCCGCCCCGGTTCTCCAGAACTGGTCAGAACCTGCTGAAACTCACCTCTGATCTGTTTGCCCCCAAAGCATTGAAGCCAGTGTTTTCTAAACAATTCCAAATACTTTTGGGCAAAATAAATTACTGGTGTTTATTATTTCTAATATCCTGCCCAGGGTGGAAGTTAGCAAAAAGCCCACACACTCTTTATGACTTGAGGGCCTAGATTTGAGTTTTGTTTTGTTTTTTAAAACGTTCCACTCGTGTGTTTTAAAAATTTGGGGGAAATGAATAGAGGATGGAGACGTGCAAAACTCTCTGCACTTTAATTCTGCTGTCTACTTTAATAATGTCAAGGTTTTTCCTGGAGAGAGTTCAGACTGCCTTGCTAGTCTGGTTTTGAGCCTGTCTGTCCCCTCCTTGCCTGTCCTGTCTCGCAGCCGACACGTAGATCAATAACAAAAATCCAGCAGGCAGGTTTTCCTGACTCGTAAGACCTAAACTTTCAACTTGACAACCATTTATCTGAAATGGTATATAGGGCAGGGGTCTGCAACCTTAAACACTCAAAGAACCATTTGGACCAGTGGTGAAATCCAATTTTTTTTACAAAGTCAACTTATTGCCCCCCCAACACTCTGGGTCCTCATTTTACCTACCTTATAAAGGGTGGAAGGCTGAGTCAACCTTGGGCCGGGCTCGAACCTGCAGTAATTGCAGGCTCTGTGTTCTAATAACAGGCTTCTCTATTGCCTGAGCTATCCCGGCCCCTACCTTCCTCATCTCACAAAACAAAAGAATTTCATCGTTTTGAAATCCAGTCTCGATGGCATTTTGTCTAAAACATCTGTTTCAGTGGTGGGTTTCAATTTTTTTTACTACCGATTCTGTGGGCGTGGCTTGGTAGACATGGCAGGGGAAGGGTACTCTAAAATCTCCATTCCCTCCCCACTCCAGGGGAAGGTTACTGCAAAATCCCCATTTCCTCCCAGTCAGCTGGGACTTGAGAGGCAGAGAATAGATGGGGGTGAGGCCAGTCAGAACTTTTACTACCGGTACTCTGAATTATTCAAAATTTCCGCTCCCGGTTCTCCAGAACTGGTCAGAACCTGCTGAAACTCACCTCTGATCTGTTTGCCCCCAAAGCATTGAAGCCAGTGTTTTCTAAACAATTCCAAATACTTTTGGGCAAAATAAATTACTGGTGTTTATTATTTCTAATATCCTGCCCAGGGTGGAAGTTAGCAAAAAGCCCACACACTCTTTATGACTTGAGGGCCTAGATTTGAGTTTTGTTTTGTTTTTTAAAACGTTCCACTCGTGTGTTTTAAAAATTTGGGGGAAATGAATAGAGGGATGGAGACGTGCAAAACTCTCTGCACTTTAATTCTGCTGTCTACTTTAATAATGTCAAGGTTTTTCCTGGAGAGAGTTCAGACTGCCTTGCTAGTCTGGTTTTGAGCCTGTCTGTCCCCTCCTTGCCTGTCCTGTCTCGCAGCCGACACGTAGATCAATAACAAAAATCCAGCAGGCAGGTTTTCCTGACTCGTAAGACCTAAACTTTCAACTTGACAACCATTTATCTGAAATGGTATATAGGGCAGGGGTCTGCAACCTTAAACACTCAAAGAACCATTTGGACCAGTGGTGAAATCCAATTTTTTTTTTTACTACTGGTTCTGTGGGTGTGGCTTAGGCGTGGTGTGTGGCTTGGTGGGCATGGCAGCAGAAGGATACTGCAAAATCCCCATTCCTTCCCCGCTCCAGGGGAAGGATACTGCAAAATCCCCATTCCCACTCCACTCTGGGGCCAACCAGAGATGGTATTTGCCGGTTCTCCGAACTGCTCAGAATTTCCGCTACCGGTTCTCCACAACCTGTCCGAACCTGTTGGATTTCACCCTGGATTTGGACCCGTTTCCCACAGAAAAGAAATCAGTGGGAGCCACAAAACCTGGACGGGTGTGGCCAACCCGACATCACTCCCTCCCTCCCAGTCACATGACATACACACACACCCCCACAGCCACGCTTACCCAGGTTTTGTGCCTCCTGGTATAAAATTAGGTAATTGCCGTTGCCTTCTTAGGCCAGGCGAGGAGTGACTGGGAGGGGAGGGCGAGGGGCAGGGCCAGCCAGTGGTGGGTTCAGCGGACAGGGAGCCACAGCAGGGGGACGAAAGAGCTACATGCGGCTCTGGAGCCGCAGGTTGCAGACACCCAGTATAGGGTTTCCTGCCTGAGCAAAGGGTTGGAGTAGAAGACCTCCAAGGTCCCTTCCAACTCTGTCATTCTGTAATTATCAAAAGTAGACTGCAATTCACAGTTTGATTCCGGATTCTGAAGGATACCTCAAATTATAATTTGGCTCTAACGGTATATTGCGCTGATTTTAAAAGGCCGAAATGAATTATATACCCCATATGCAATGAGAAGACCAATATAAGCAACACACTTCTCCATATCCACCAAATCATAACCTGAACGTATTTGAGTTTATCCCGCATATAAAGTAGTTTGAATTCTCTAAAGATTATTATTAGCATCACATTCAGGCCAGCCTTCAAAACAATCAAAATATTGCACACAAAGTGTGCATTATTCCAAACAGATATGACTTAATGTTAGAATAAACGAAAAGATTCATGGGATTACCTGTTCGCATATTATTCTGACCACAATTTGTAATTCTTGGACACAGGCTGTTCTTCAAAAATTGCCCTGCAGAAGACAAAAAAAAACACCCTTGTTTTAATCCAAATATCTACTTTCTGATTAACTGCAACTTGGGTTAAACATCAATATGGAATACGTTACCTTTACTCGCTATAGATAATGAATGATTTTAATGTTCTACATGAACTCAATTAATTTTAAATACAATGGCAAATCTTCCTTGCGCTTGGCAAAACCTTGTTGGCTTACTGGTACTAATTTGTGGGGTGGGGTGTGGGGAATAATCCGACTTTTTTTAGGTTGCTTTGTTCCAACAGAATTGTTAAGATTCCTGGAAATCTTACAAGAAATAAATGAACATGTTCAAACACCGCAGAGATTCTTGAGATGAACTGATGAATTAAATTCACGGACTAGATTCAGAATTAAACCTACATTTTAGCTCTTTACAATAACCCTTTTCTGGGAGCTGAATTTTTGGGGTAGAGCATATCCCCATGATGTTACGTCTATGTGTGGTGCCTAGTCTTGTCATTTTCGTGTAATTTGAGATAATACTCTAATTTTGAAATCAGAATTGCATCACTGATCTCATCTAAGATCATCAGGCCAAGCACCACTGTATTAAGACTTCAAAGAACTACATGACCCTTAATTAAATACTTCTGCTTGCAATTACATCCCATTTTGTTGCTTTCTAATAACTGGGTAAAGTTGACCCTATTAAATGACCCACTTAATTATCTTAATATCCATTTCTGAATTAGCACGGAGGAGGTTGCATTACTGTCTCCCATTTGGTATTAGCATTTTCTTGCGCTAAACAAAAAATCCTAGCCATAGGAGGGATAGCCATAGAGGGAGTCAAGCTATTCTCCAAAGCACCTGAAGGCAGGACAAGAAGCAATGGGTGGAAACTCATCAAGGAGAGAAGCAACCTGGAATTAAGGAGAAACTTCCTAACAGTGAGGACAATTAACCAGTGGAACAGCTTGTCACCAGAAGTTGTGAATGCTCCAACACTGGAAATTTTTAAGAAAATGTTGGATAGCCATTTGTCTGAAATGGTGTAGGGTTTCCTGCCTGCGCAGGGGGTTGGACTAGAAGACCTCCAAGGTCCCTTCCAACTCTGTTATTATGTTATGTTATGTTATGATTTAAGGGAGCAAAAAATTACAATATTTTAAATTAAAAGAGAGAGAAGCTAAACATTCAAGACTGCAACATAGCTTAAGCTTTAGGGCCCTCTAGATTCTCCAACTTTATGGTTAGCAGAACAGTAATCGAAACAGGGGATGGAAATGACCGTCTCCATGGTCATTTCCATCCCATTTCAATTACTGTTCTGCCTTACCTAAAATCTGCCCAACTCGTTACAGATAGTTCTCAACTTGTGACCATAATTGAGGCCAAAATTTCGGTTGCTAAGTGAGCTTTACCCGTTCTATGACCTTCCTTGCCACCATTGTTAAGTGAATCACTGCGATTGTTGAGTGCCACGGTCGTTAAGTGAATCCGGGTTTCCCCCTTGACTTGACTTGTCAGAAGGTCGCCAAAGAGGACCACGTGACACCCGCCCCAGGACACTGCAGCCGTCATAAATACGAGCCAATTGCCAAGCATCTGAATTTTGATGAATTTGTGACCATTGGGAATGCTGTAATGGTCGTAAGTGTGGAAAATGGTCCTAAGTCACTTTTTTTCAGTGCTGTTGTAACTTCGAACAGTCCCTAAATCAGGGGTCTCCAACCTTGGTCCCTTTAAGACTCGTGGACTTCAACTCCCAGAGTCCCTCAGCCAGCTTTGGAACTCTGGGAGTTGAAGTCCACAAGTCTTAAAGGGACCAAGGTTGGAGACCCCTGCTCTAGACCTCAGCTTTGCTGACTGAGGAACTCTGGGAGTTGAAGTCCACAAGTCTTAAAGGGACCAAGGTTGGAGACCCCTGCCCTAAATGAACGGTTGTAAGTCGAGGACTATCTGTATGCCAAGGTCATGGGTGGATGAGTGTCATGACGTAACCGTTGAGATTGCAGGGGGATTAAAAAGATAAAAGAAAGAAATTAAATAGTTTACAGAAGGGCTGCTCCCAAACTTTAAAAATAATCCATCTGCATGAATACCTTCCCTCGCCTCCAGATATAAAACAAATGCTTTCCCCAAAGTTAAAGTTGAGTAATAAAGATTCCCTTTTCATAACTAAATGCGTATATAGGTTATATTAGTTAATAATCACAACAAAGAACAAAACTTTTGGACCCAATTTGGACAAGGCTCCTGCCTCTTCCACTCAGATACTCAGTTCATCTTAAAGTTTTACGCGTTTTTTTCAGGCGTTTAAGTAGCGTCACTATATACATTCTTTTTCTTTTTAAATCAAATACAAGCGTGCAAGGATTACTCGTAATTTGACTGCGAACGTCCTTCTAATTTAGGGGGACGGCCGGCATAACGAACAGCGTATAAGTTTAATAAATAAATGAATAACTTTCGTACAGACCTCCCAAAGAACTCCTTAAAGAAATGCCACGCGATCTTTTGCGACACACAACCGCAGGTAGGGTACACACTGGCTCTTGGCTATTTTTAGTCCTCTTCCTGCAGGTCAGGAGGTTGGCAAAAATCAACCTCAGTTGAGTCGTCTCCCTCAGGAAAGTCATGGTGTGACTTCTCCTAGCCCGGAAAGACCTTTGCAGTTGCTTTAGCAAACACTGGATGGACATAGTTTTCTCATACCAATTGTGAGAGAACGCGGACCTTAGGAAATTTCATAATTGCTGACATCCGCTTAAGGAATTTATAATGTACGGGAATATTTCACAAGCACGAAACACAAAATCTCCAGGAAACACCTAGGAAGGCAGCGTGTGGACTTCAGTTTCCAGAATTCCCTAGTCAGCATTCCCGGCCTAGCACCTGGGGAATTCCCAATCTGCATGCTGGTTTGGGAAATTCTGGGAGTTGAGGTTCATGCACTTAAAGTTGCCAAGGTTGAAAAACACTGAAGGATGGGAAAGGCAGCGTGAAGGAACTTCACTCTCCAAAGTCCAGCTCAGAAAGAAACTTACTTCTACGTAGGCATGCATAAGGTTTGATTTCATTTTATTTTAAGGGTATTGTAGGTGTTTTAATGTATTTATACATCCTGGGACTCACTGAGAATCACAAGACTGCCATGAGAAAGATATTCAGCGAATAAATGAGCACATCAATAATTATAATCTCATTTATTTAATTATAAATTTGACGCAGTCTGGAGAACTACCTGTTTTACACAAGCTGGAAGGATGAGAACATTTCATCATGCTCACTCCATTGTCATTTCCAACTATTATTCCTTCCAAGTTACGTTGGGCAAAAAAAAAAAAATTGAAACCAGATATTTACAAGAAAATTCTAAGATTGGATAAATCATTGATTCAAAGTATTTAAAAGCCTAGTTACAAAACCGTAATACACACTTAAAAAGCAATTCTACGCAAATAGAGTCCCAAATAGAATGAACTGATTGCAAGATAACTCATTTTCAGATATATAATATTTTAGCCTGAGGGAGTTCTTGGCAAAGTAACCAGTTTTATACTCTGCTAAACAACATATTAACTTACATGCTGTTTTCCTCAAATATATATTTGTCTGTGGTTTTTTTTAAAAGAAAAATATTTTCCTTATTTCTGCAGTAGCATTTTGAAAAATGGAACAAGGTAAATAGAATAACACCGTATGACCTTTCTCTTTGTATAAACTTTGCTGCAAGATATTTACGCCGGAACTGCCTCTTACTACTTAATTAATCATGGGGTGATATTTTTCTTTTGTGGACCCTGAATTGTGGGCCCATCTTTAATTCTTCACTTGAAGTATTTTTACCTTTCCATCAAAGAACCTAAGCGCATGGCGGCGGCGTGAAAATAAGATGCTCGAAACGACCTCTCTGCTTATCAACGAAGGATAATCGCGTACGGATTTATCAATAAGAGATTTATCAATAATTTGTCAGAAATAGTATGTAGGGTCTCCTGCTTGGGCGGGGTGAGGGGTTGGGGTTGGACTAGATGACCTACAAGGTCCCTTCCAACTCTGTTAATCTAAACATCAATAGGCGAGCAGTATCTATACTTACTCTATCACTATAACCAAATACTGGTGCTCCTTCTAAGGTGATTTGATGTCTTTGTTGTTCTTCTGCGTCTTCTGAGTCTGCAATGCAAAGATGGAAATGCAACTCCTTGTGTTATGTAAGCCTGGCCCCTGTTTTGCCTCCTGGCTTTCTCTTACGCCTCATCGACCTTCTAGATAGGTAAGATAGCGCAGTTTTCAAAACAGCGGTTAGAACGGAAACAAACCGAACGGAAAGAGGCTTACCTGGGGAGGAACGTCCCAAGTGCTCGCCCCCAAATAAAAAACAACAACCACGCACCTCCACAGGTAAAGCTCTTTTGCTCATCCAGGAGATTTGGCATTGTGCACCTGATGCTTCGAAAGCTGGGGATTTATAGGACGGCATCGTGGAACGTAGGTGAGGTTGACAGACGCTCTGAAGTTTACACAGAGGCCAAGTATGGGCAGGAGAACCGCCCATTTGCTCTCCGGGAACGGAAGGCCTGTCAATCTCCGAGAAGACTTTGATCGTAAAGTGAAAATGCCCTGTCACTGACATTCGGAGTGGACTTCGGAGCAGCGCCCAAATAGCAACACAAACACAACACAACACAAACGCCCCCAACCTAGTTACCAGGTTTGACAGGCGTTTCATTCCCTTTAAGTCTACACTTCAGAGAAACACACACACACACCCCGCACGCAGTTATACAACAGCCGTTGTTTGCAACTCCTTCCCAGCGTTAGGTCTCTGCTCTTAGGGCAACCTAAGTGTTATTTATGTGACCAGCACATTCTTCCCACCTGTTTTTCATATCTGACACAGACACAAATTCTGAGACAGACGGTTGTTGTTGTTGTTGTTGTTGTTTTTTTGCATTGCATGCGTTCTGAAGCAGAGCGAGATAGAAGAATTTTGAAAGTTTCACGGAGGTGTAAGAGATGAGGGGTTTGGGCTGTCGAACTCCTCGCCCACCCAACGAGTATGGAATAATGTACTAACTTCCAAAGCATCGTACTGCTATTGTTTCACATTCCTATCTAGAAATAATGAGATTGAGACTTTCAAACGTTGAACCTAGCTGTCGTGTCCCACTCCTCCGCTGACGGCCGGGTCAGGGAAATCCGAATCAGGCTTGCCTCTGCAGCTCTGCCCAAAGTCCTAGCAAAGTCCTCAGAGCAGGCAGGAGACCAGTAAGTGACTTCAGCAAGATAAGTTCGACTTTTGCCTGACTCAGAGAATGCCAGAAAGCAGATCCTTTATATAGGCCATGGGGTGTGGCTCCATGACTCAGCACTCATTAAGGCCTGCCCCTCCCTTCCTTCTGTTGCCTCCGCCTATCCAATCTTCTGATACGAGGGTCACTCCAATCAGCTGTTGGTAATAAACCCTCCTCAGGCTCACATGCTGTGGAGGAGGGGGAGGGGTCTAGCTGCTCCGTTTGCCTGGGCATGGAGTCAGGGCTGGGGCCGGGAGGTGCTCCTTCTTCTGCAGTTTGTCTGGGCATGGAGCCAGGACTGGGGCCGGGAGGCATACATTTCTCAGTGTTCGGGAGCAGATAAGAAGGCCCTGGCTGCTCTGAGGGCGGGCAAGACACAACACTAGCTAAATTTGGACTTACGGAAAGTTTTTGGATACGGAAGGAGAGAGTTGGGAAATGCCAAGCCACATATTATTTTAACATCCTCAGTTACCATTTTAAAATTCTGAATCCTATAATCGCATATGGACAGATTAACAGAATTAGAAGGGACCTTGTAGGTCATCCAGTCCAACTCCCCCGCCCAAGCGGGAGACCCTACACCCTTTCTGACAAAATGGCAGTCCCATCTCTTCTTGAAAACTTCTAGTGATGAAGCTCCCACAACTTCTGAAGGCAACTTCTGTTCCATGGTTGGATTGTTCTCACTGTCAGAAAATTTCTCCTTATTTCTAGGTTGGTTTTCTCCTTGTTCAGTTTCCATCCATTATTCCTTGTCTGGCCTTCAAGTGCTTTGAAAAACAGCTTGATCCCCTTCCTCCTCTCTGTGGCAGCCCTTCAGATATTGGAAGACTGCTATCCTGTCTCCCCTGGTCCTTCTCTTCCCTAGACTAGCCATGCCCAGTTCCTGCAACCATTCATCATATGTTTTAGCCTCCAGTCCCCTAATCATCCTGGTTGGTCTTCTCTGCACCTTTTCTAGAGTTTCAACAACTTTTTTATAGTGTGGTGACCAAAACTGGATGCAGTACTCTAGGTGAGGTCTTACTAAGGCTTTATAGAGTGGTATATATATATTAGGAATGTTTTTTGCACAGTGGAGTCAGACTTCATTAAAACCCCTGAGGCTTGCATGGCGAAAAGTACAAGATAATGTAAACCATTCTTCATAGCGTATTGTTATATGTATGTAAACTGCGCACTTTGGCTTATTCAGCAAATTCTGCATAAGATATTGTCAATTTACCCCCACGATAGTGTCAGTAGAGGTAGTTCTCAACTTACGACCACAATTGGGCCCAAAATTTGTGTTGTTAAGTGAGACATTTGTTGAGTAACCTCTGCCCCATTTTTTTTTTATTTGCATTTATATCCTGCCCTTCTCTTTTTTTGGAAAAGCTACCTTTTTGGGTCAACGGGTGATGCCAAACCACCCCTCTGCAGTTTCCTTTGGACAGGGGTCTGCAAACTTGGCTCTTTTGTGGACTTCAACTCCCAGAGTTCAGAGTTTTGCTGGCTGATGAACTCTGGGAGTTGAAGTCCACAAGTCTTAAAAGAGCTAAGTTTGCAGACCCCTGCCATAGGAGAAGGGAGAGAGACTCATTTTGATTGTCAAGGGTGCAAATGCCATTTTTCAGCCAAGGGCAGTAGTGTTTGCCTGTGAAGTCAAGATAGGTTTTGCCCTCTTATTATTATATCTATCTATCTATCTATCTATCTATCTATCTATCTATCTATCTATCTATCTATCTATCTTTTTTTTTTTTTTTTTGCATTTATATCCCGCCCTTCTCCGAAGACTCAGGGCGGCTTACACTATGTTAGCAATAGTCTTCATCCTATTTGTATATTTACATACAAAATCAACTTATTGCCCCCCTCAACAATCTGGGTCCTCATTTTACCTACCTTATAAAGGATGGAAGGCTGAGTCAACCTTGGGCCTGGTGGGACTTGAACCTGCAGTAATTGCAAGCAGCTGCTGTTAATAACAGACTGTCTTAGCAATCTGAGCCACTCAAGGACCCTTCCAGAATTTTATGACCTTTCTTGCCACAGTCGTTAAGTGAACCACTGCAGTTAAGTTAGTAACCCTGGATTTTAAATGAATCTGGCTTCCCGATGACTTTGCTTGTCAGAAGGTCGCAAAAGGGAATCACAGGACTCAGGGACACTGCAACCGTCATAAATACGAGCCAGTTGCCAAGCAACCGAATTTCGGTCGTTGACCAGAAGGATGCTGCAATGGTCACAAGTCTGAAAAATGCTGACAAGTCACTTTTTTCAGTGCCGTTATAACTTTGGTCACTAAATGAACTGTTGTAAGTGGAGGACTACCCCTATTTTTCATAAACCCCAAGGGCATGGAACTGGGGGTGAAATCCAGCAGGTTCTGACAGGTTCTAGAGAACCGGTAGTGGAAATTTTGAGCAGTTCGGAGAACCTGCAAATACCACCTCCGGCTGGCCCCCGAGTTGGGTGGGAATGGAGATTTTGCAGTATCCGTCCCCCGGAGTGGGGAAGTAATGGAGATTTTGCAATATCCTTCCCCCAGGAGTGGGGAGGGAATGGGGATTTTGCAGTATCCTTCCCCTGGAGTGGGGTGGGAATGGAGATTTTGCAGTATCCTTCCCCTGCCACGCCCACCAAGCCACGCCCACAGAACCGGTAATTAAAAAAATTGGAATTTCACCACTGCATGGAACCTATCCCTAGATTTATTTTACATTTATTTATTTATTTATTTATTTATTTATCCAACTTATATACCGCACCATCTCCCGTAGGACTCAGGGCGGTTCACAGGCATATTAAAACAATATAATAAATAACCATTAAAACCCAGTTAAAACTAAATATTATCTTGGCCTGATCACTAAAACAGTAAAAACCAATAAAACCCCCATTAAAATTTAACTAAAACATTTTATTCTTAGGCTAGTCCCGCACGCCGGAATAATAAAGTCTTCAGTTCCCGTCTGAAGGTCCGGAGGTCGGGGAGTCATCAACCTACTACTCCTCATCAGATTTGTTGAAGCACCTTCCAGAATTCTAGACATCTTACATTTTGGAAGTGCAGCTATGGTAACTGCCCAAACAAACCCAAACTCAGTTTTTTGCATTGCAGATAGGAATGAAATATTTTGTGACATGGTGTAGGGAATAATCTTTCTATCTGGAACTGACAGGGTGATTCAGTTTGTTTGCAAAACGATACCACTTTACTTGGAATCTTGTCATAAAAATACAGTGACACATCCGCTGACATAGTCAGTGGAGTATTCAGATTTATTTATTTATTTTTTTTAAAAAGTGATACTTCATAGTACACTTTTATTCTAGACTGTCCTACTGGCTCCATCCTTTCAGACTCCGAAAACTTCAGGGCAGAGACAGATCTCCTCATGCTGATCAATGGCGTTGATCATTAAATTCCCAAGATATAGTCATGGGGAAAGATTTGAACTGATCTCTTAGCCAAAAGGTTTTCTTGGCAAAGGCTGTGGTTTCCTCAGACTTTTTTCCGTATTTCCCAAAGCTTAGGACACCGTTTTCATTTTTGTTACCTACTACTCGGTCCACATATCCATAGTTTATCGAACAAACGGATTAAATGGTTTGGCTTTTCGTAATTTAAACCTTTCCCTGTTAACTTTGAGGGCCGTGATGGCTCAGGCTGTAAGATAGCCTGTTATTAAAACACAGCAGCCTGCAATTACTGCAGGCTCGAATCCCACCAGGCCCAAGGTTGACTCAGCCTTCCATCCTTTATAAGGTAGGTAAAATGAGGACCCAAATTGTTGGGGCGGCAATAAGTTGACTTTGTAAATATACAAATAGAATGAGACTATTGCCTTACACACTGTAAGCCGCCCTGAGTCTTCGGAGAAGGGCGGGATATAAATGTAAATTAAAAAAAACAAAACACTCTAAATCTGGAACTAAATTCTGCATGAAAGCAGCACTTTTATCAGAAGCAAGAAAGTGGGTGCTTATAATTAAATCCTAAAAAATTATTCTCTCCCTCCCCCTTTCCCTCCCTCTCTCTCCCTTCCTCCCTCCCTTTCCCTCTCTCTCCCTCCCTTTTTTCTCTCTCCCTTCCTCTTTCTCCTTCTTTCTCCCTCTCCCTCCTCCTTTCTCACTCCCTTCCTCTCTTCCTTTCCCTCTCTCTTCCTCCCTCTTTCTCTCCCTCCCTTTCTCCTTCTTTCTCCCTCCCTCTCTCCCTCTCCCTCTCCCTCTTCCTTTCTCCCCCCCTCTCCCTTTCTCTCTCTCCCTTCCCCCCTCTCTCTTTGCAACCAGCATATATTTATCACAGTGGCAGCATCCGAGGATCACAGAACAGCATTCCGAGCCAGCTCTCGATAAGCAAAGTCAATGGAGGAAGCTGGATACATTCAAGGACCACAGGATTCGAATAACAAGGGCAACGATTTGCTCAACATCCTTGGCAAAAGTTGCAGAATGTGGGCCTGTGTCACTTAACAACCGTCCTTGCTCAGCAACGGAAATTCTGATTTTAACGTTACCTCCTGTAAAGTACCAGTAATATAGTTGGTTGAAGAGAGAGAGAGAGAGAGAGAGATAAAAGGTGGCATTTGGTTTCTGCTTCTTTGTGGGAGGGAGGTATTTCATAGCAGATTGCTCGGTGGCCCCAGCCAAGCAAATACTAGATCAGTGATGGCTTTTTGCCATCACATGCCAGGAGGGGGGGGCCGCGTGTGCCCACACCCATAATTCTATATGTCCCACCCCCACGTGTGCAACCCCCCCGCTCCCTCCCCGCTCCTGGCACATAATGGCCCAGTAGGCCTGTTTTGCTCTCTCACCTGGCTCCAGAGCCTCTCTCTGAGTCTGGGGAGGACAAAAATGGGCTTCGCCCTCAGAGGCCCTCTGGAGGCCAGAAACGGCCCATTTCCCAACTTGCGGTTGGACAGGAAGTGATGTTTTTTGCTGTCCCCAGCCTCCAGGGACTGCTAGAAAGGCTCTGGAGGCTGGGGACAGCAAAAAATATCACTTCCTGTCCAACCGGAAGTTGGGAAACGGGCCGTTTCTGGCCTCCAGAGGACCTCCGGCGAATGGGTGAGAAATGCCATTTTTGCCCTCCCCAGACTCAGAGAGAGGCTCTGGAGCCAGGTGAGGGAGAAAAACGGGCCTTCCCCACCACCCGCCAGACCCTCCGGAGGCAGCAAACAGCCTATTTCCCTACTTCTGGTGGGCGCGCCGGAGCTGAGCTCGTGTGTCCACTGATATGGCTACACATGCCACCTGTGGCACGCGTGCCATAGGTTCGCCATCACAATACTAGATCAATAATTACCATATATTGTCCTAATTTCCCCATTTGGGGTTAAAAAGACGGAGACCCGGCAGTGCAAGAATTGAGGTGTACGTGTGTGTGTGAGTGTTATTGGGTTGTTGGGAGGAGGCTAAGAGAGGTAAACACCGGGTTTTTTTGCCTCAGGAGGGAGTTCTCGTCTTACAAAGTCCTCCTTTCTTTTTGTGGCTTCAACCTTGAAAAAGAATCCTCGCCTTTAAGGCATTGAGAGTTCAGTTCAGCTGATTAATGGACCCAGCATGGACAAAAGGGCTCAAGGCAGAGCTCTGGGCAAGGCCAGGGATGTCGAAGGCTTTTCCTCGGGCACCACGAATGAATCCTGACTGGTATCCCAGCGTTAAGAGAAGCATTTCCAACCTTTGGATGCGGAGGGGAGGAAAACCAAAGGTAAGGCTTTTCAAACCAGGTGTGAAAACGAAATGCCAAGGAGAGGGAACAAAAATTCATGAAGAATATTTGGTACCAGTGGTTTTTTGTTTTGGTTTTTTCCTCCCCTGAATTTGCTGGGGCCTAAACTTGAAAAAAAAAACCGAAAAACGATGGATGGAAACTAACCAAGGAGAGTCATGGGAGAATTATTTTGCTTATTTCGCTAATTCCTGCTTGCTTCTGGACTTCTGTACGAATCTATCCAGCTTCCTCTTCCATCAAGGATCCACTGCCTATCATGGCTGGCACTAGAAGTGCTGTGAATTACAGGTTTAATTTATTTTCTTGTTTTCTTTCTAGTTTTGTTTTCTTGAGATGCTCCCTCTGGTTACCATGGGGTGGGGAGGAGAAAAAAACACATCCTTGAGGCTTCCCCGAAGGTGTCTTGTGACAGCAAGATGATATTAACTGATTACAGGCAGGTTTTACTAGAGCGAGAAAGCCTCTTGTAGATAGTTTCTCCTACACGTCAGCCATTTATTTCTCTCTGTCAACGGATTGTTATTGCTTCTCAAAGCAGAAAAGACAACTGTTAAGAAACTTGAAGATAACAAGAGAAAAGGAGAAACTGGGTGGTTTCATACCTAGCTGTGTTTCTGCCTCTTGAAGTTGAAGTTGCATCTGCAATATCCACTACTATAAGCTTAACTGTACTCACTCTGTGGTTTTATGGAACTACGGGCCGCTGACATCTAAGTGAACATATGTAGAATCAACCCCTGCCTTTAATGACAGAACTGGGTTGTTGTTGTTTTTAACAACACGATAAACAACATGAGAAAACTCTACCTGAACAATCATAACAGCGTGAATAAGAGTTTTATTTGTGGACAGTGATCATCTCAAATGCTCTTTCCATTAGAATAGAATAGAATAGAATAGAATAGAATAGAATAGAATAGAATAGAATAGAATAGAATAGAATAGAATAGAATAGAATTTTATTGGCCAAGTGTGATTGGACACACAAGGAATTTGTCTTGGTGCATATGCTCTCAGTGTACATAAAAGAAAAGATACGTTCATCAAGGTACAACATTTACAACACAATTGATGATCAATATATCAATATAAATCATAAGGATTGCCAGCAACAAGTTATAGTCATACAGTCATAAGTGGAAAGAGATTGGTGATGGGAACTATGAAACGATTAATAGTAGTGCAGATTCAGTAAATAGTAAATTATTATTATTATTATTATTCAGTAAATTATTGAAAGCATGCCTAAGGGAGGAGATGGAGAAGCTGGTGGCGGGAGGACAACCCAGCTGGTAACCTCCAAGGCCTTCTCCTGGCTTGTGGGGGCTGCAGATGGCCCCAAATTATCAATCCCACCACTTTTTTACATGGGCTTGAAAACTGATTTTTTTTAAAAAAAAAAAAGATCTTGAAAAACGCTGAAACCTGGTTTCTGGTATGAGGCATGAAGGTAGTAACTTACTGTGATGCTGCCCACAACCATAATTCTAATTTATAAAGGGAGCTGCTCCTCCTGTTTAAAAGACTGCGGCTGGAAGGGCGAGACTCAGCAAATAATTTGAAACATGCTAAACGCAGTTTGGAAAATCAGACGATCTAAGCAAATGCAAATGCATTGTACAATAATCGATTCACAAGTATGCTGTAGATCAACATCGAAATTAATGGTCTGTGTGAGAGAATTTTCTGTGTGTCTGAGAAAGCAATATACTAAAGAGCATAAAATTATTTCAGTTAACAAGCAAAAAAAAATGTGATTGATTAACCCACTAGGCATGTTCAAGCTACCAAGTTTGCATTCTGGAAACATTCCTCCCCCCCAAAACATTTAATTTAGAATAGAGCAACAAATAACTTTTAAGCACTTTTCAGACTTAAATCTTATTATTTAAGTCCTAGAAGCAATCGATCAAAAACGAATTGTGGTCCTTTAGTGCTTTTGTGCAGTATTATATTAATATTTTTTTCCTCATCTTTAAGATATTGCACAGCTGTTGAATTTCAAGCAAGAGAGTAAGATATACTCTCCCAATTAATGAACAATATTCTATTTATGATATACATCCCACGGAAGGACGGCGGATTTTAATTCTAGCATCTCTGGGATTAGAATCTGACAATGACAGAGGTGCAGATCTGCAGTCAGCCCAGCCTTGAACAAAAGGGAAGCGGTGGCTTGCTTCCATTAAATGAAGGTGAAATGGCTAAAGATGCATAGCTACTGCAATGTCTGGTAGCTAACCCTAAATAATAATAATCATCATCATCATCCTAAACGCTTGGGAAGTGTTCGACTAGTAATCTGTGATACGAAATCCAGCATATTTATCTCGTTTGCTGTGTATATTGTCATTTTCTGTAAATAAAATTATGATGATGATGATGATGACAGTCATTTTGTGTGTATACTGTCATTTTGTGTAAATAAAATAATAATAATAATAATAATGACAGTATACACAGCAAACGAGATAAATATGCTGGATTTCGTATCACAGATCACTAGTCAAACACTTCCTAAGCGTTTAGGACTGTGTTGTTGTTGTTGTTGTTGTTGTTATTGTTGTTGTTGTTGTTCCTGTTCCTCCTCCTCCTCCTCCTCCTCCTCCTCCTCCTCCTCCTCCTCCTCCTCCTCCTCCTTCTTCTTTTCTCCTTCTATTATTTCTGGGATTCCAAGGACTGAGCAGCTTCCCACTGCAATGTCTGGTAGCTAACCCTAATTAATTCCTTCTTCTCCTTGTCCTTCCTCCTCCTCCTCTTCTTTTCCTCCTCCTTCTTTGTCTATCCACTGCAGGATGAAGGCTTCTTCCGCACATTTCCAACCCATACGGTCCTAAGCTTTCTTTGACCAATTTGACTTGAAATTTTGGGCTTAGAAAATTTAGAACTATGCCGCCTTCTGTGTGACCTAAGAACAGCTCATAAAATCATCTGCTACAATGTCCTACCTGTCAATGACTACTTCAGCTTCAACCACAATAATACACGAGCACACAATAGATACAAACTCAAGGTAAACCGCACCAAACTCGACTGCAGAAAATACGACTTCAGCAACAGAGTGGTCAATGCCTGGAATGCACTACCAGATTCTGTGGTCTCATCCCCAAACCCCCAAAATTTTAACCTTAGACTGGCTACTGTTGACCTCACCCCATTTCTAAGAGGTCTGTAAGGGGCGTGCATAAGCCCACCAGCGTTCTTACCGTCCCTGTCCTAATGTTTCCTTTAATTGTATTCACTTTATGTATTCAATTCATGCTTATACATATATATTATCTAATACGTACTCGACAAATAAATAAATAAATAAAAATAAAATAAATTGGGCCTGCCATACTTGCTGATGTCGCCGATCCATCTTATTTTGGGTCTCTTTCGTGAACACTTTTTATCCGGTGGGATCAAATTGCCTTCAGAAGTTGTGAATGCTCCAACACTGGAAATTTTTAAGAAAATGTTGGATAACCATCTGACTGAGATGGTGTAGGGTTTCCTGCCTGGGCAGGGGGTTGGACTAGAAGGCCTCCAAGGTCCCTTCCAACTCTGATGTTATGTTATGTTATGTTAAATAATTGAACAAATTATGCACTCCTGAACTCCACATTGATCTTAAATGAATCAATGAACAAAGTCTGCCCGAACAAAAAGTTGTGGCATTTCCCTGAAGTTGGGTACATTTATTAAAAGCTTAAAAAGATATTCCTGCGATGTCCCTCATGGAGAACTCTTTATAAGCTGAAGTGGCGTCAAAGCAGATACCTCCATTTCCTAATACCAAAGGAGGGCTGGAGGGGGTATTTTTTTATGGTGCTTTAGCACATAATCTGTTGGAGCACAGAATAATGTGATTTCCGCTGCAACGTGCCACTGAAAGTATGCTTGCGCAGCAAATGCGCAATATTCCTGACTCGGCACAATAGTAATGATCTGGAAACAGGAGGAGGGACTGTGGGAAAGCCAAGAATTTCCCTTCCAAGCTGTGCAGCTTGCAACGAAAGCAGGAAGCTGACCGCCCACCGTACTTTAAGGTATTCCCACAGAACAGGTAGTCCTTGATTTACGACCCACAACCGAGCCCAAAATTTATGTTGCTAAGTGAAACATTTCTTCAGTGAGTTTTGCCCCGTTTTCGACATTTCTTGTTGTTAAATTAGCAACACGGTGGTTAAGCCAATCCGGCTTCCCCATTGACTTTGCTTGTCAGGAGGTCTCAAAAGGGGATCACGTGACTTCAGGACACTGCAACCGTCATAAGTACATGTCAGTTGCCAAGCATCCGAATTTTGATCACGTGACCACGGGAATGCCGCAGTGGTCGTAAATGTGAGGAAATGGTCCTAAGTCACTTTTTTCAATGCCTGTGTAACTTCAAACGGTCACTAAATGAACTGTTGTAAGTTGAGGACAACATACGACTCACTTTTGAGCCCGCGATTTTGGCTATAAATCAGGACAATCATAAAGAATCACCATGTGACCAGACGCCATTTTATGACCTTTTCTGCAGCATTCATAAAGAGGGAGCAACGGTCTTTAAGCAACCACCCCAGTCATTAAGCAAACCTGTTGTTTGCTATGGGGCAGTTTTTTACTGGAAATTGGACATAAATGCTGGTTTATGGCAAAAACACTGTCAATCATGGTCTCGCGATTGTGGGGCACTGCAAACAACTGTTAATGTGGGCCAGTTGCCGAGCATTCAAAATGTGGCCACATAACGGGGGCAGAGAGGTCGTAACTTCGAATCTGGGTTGTCAATTCCAGTTTTGGGGTCTGTGGTAACTTCACTGATTTTTGGTTTTGGGGCTTAGCAACTGGCCCACAGTGGGCCAAATACCCGTATTTTTCGGAGTATAAGACGCACCTTTTTCCCCCGTAAAAGGGGGTGAAAATTTGGGTGTGTCTTATACACCGAATGTAGCCCTGCCCACCCACTGGCCCCCACGCTTTGGCCTCCGCCTCCCAGCAATTTACCTCCTTGCAGCAAGCAGCAAGAAGAAACAGCCCATTTCAGCTTCAGCACAACCTGATTAGCACAAGTTGATTGTCCTTGGATGGCTTCCCGACTCTCAGCTGTTTCAGGCTGCAGGGATTGCCCTGTGCAGGCCTCAGCTGATTGCTGCAAAGAGGTAAATTGCTGGGAGCAGATTTTTTTTTTCTTGTGCTAATCAAGCTATGCTGAAAACGAAAATGAAAGTAAAGCAGGCTGTTTGCTGTTTGCTGCAAGGAGGCAAAATTGCTGGGAGGCAGAGGCAGATTTCTTTTTCTTGTTTTCCTCACCAAAAAAGGTAGGTGCGGCTTATAGTCCCGAGCGTCTTATATTCCAAAAAATACGGTATATGTTTAATAGATAGAAGGCAGATGTGAGGCGACAACTTACCTACAATTATTCATCTTTTTTGTTGGGATGACAGAAATTATTCTCAGTGCAAAGCTGATGCCCGTGAACTTTCTGCCTAAAGGAAGGAAGGAAATTTATTAGGACTTTAAAAAGGCAAAACATTGCCATAAATAAATTGGAATTCAACCTAGATTTCTGGCAAATTTTGGCACAAAGGGCTTCAATTGCTATTTTACACCTCAATGTCTAGGGCAGAAGGGATCTATCAGAAATTCATTTTTTGTAATGTACTTAAACATTTTTTTTAAAATCATCTTGAATGATCACTGTTAATAGTTCGGAACTTAAAAGCAGACCAGAATTGTAGCTAGGTCAAGAAACAGCCAAGAATAACATAGCAACTAATCTTTGCTGCTAATTGTTGCCCAACAAATGAAAATGAGGAATACATTTCTTCTGAATTTCCAGATACGATACTCCTATTGTCACTTTCTTCTCTAATTTACCTGCCTATTTTTGCTTCAAAAAAGGTGACTCATCCCAGCTTTAAAATAGTGCCTCTTAAAATAATCCCTTTTTTGAAATTGGGGGTGACTTTTACTATTTATTTTAAAAGGGATTAATCCGCTTTCCAACGTTTAAGCCAATATATAAACCGCTTCAATAAGTGTGAATGTGACTTAAGGAATAGTATGTTGGGTTCCAAATTATATCTCCTTTTTTTTGATTAAGGATTTAGTTCCAGTGAAGCTGGTAAGGATTTGACTTCAAGCTAGTATGCATAAAATACAGTACGTTGTTACAGTCTGTGCTAGTGGAGTGCAAGACATATTTTCAAATAAGCCTGTAAAGTCATAATTCAATATGCAGATTTGATCACTGCTGGCAAGCTAAGTGAGACAGAAATACATACAGATGGAGTTTTGTCTGCCATGAAGCATTAAACTGCACAGTTAGTTGTGCTTCAGCATAATCAAAATAATATGAGTAGAAAGAACATAATTCTAATTTTGGATATGAAATATTCATTGCGTGAGCCATAGCACAAGTAATACAAGGAGCAGAATTATTATAATTATATACACAACGTGAAATCACAGTTCTCCAGCCGGTGCTGGCCATCATATGCATCAACTTCTTCCCAATGAACCTAGGATGTCATAAATGTATTGGCATAATACGGGTAGTCCTCAACTTACAACCACAATTGAGACCAAAATTTTGTGTTGCTAAGTAAGACATTTGCTTAAATGAGTTTTTCCCCCCCATTTTATAACTTTTCTTCCCCCATTTGTTAAGTGAATCACTGCAGTTGTTAACTTAGTAACCCGGTCGTTAAATTGTTAAATTAGTAATGCTGTTGTTAAGTGAATATGGTTTCCCCTCTGACGTTGCTTGTCAGAAGGTCACAAAAGGGGATCACGTGACCCCGGGACACTGCAACCGTCATAAATGTGAACCAGTTGTCAAGAATTCTAATGTAAATCACCATGGGGATACCGCACCGGTCATAAGTGTGAAAAATGGTCCTTAGTCACTTTTTTCAGTGCCTATGTAAATTTGAACAGTCACTAAATGAACTGTTTTAAATTGAGGATTACCTGTATATGTGCAGATCCAGTAGTATGGCCTTTTTATAACTGACCAATGGACATTCTGTCAATGCTCAGATAACAAACTAAATACGTTCCAGAAAACCAGATGTACTGAAGATGCGTGAATGCAGTTGAGAACAGCTGTCGCACTATTTCTGAATCTGTCCACAGATATATAAAATCATAGGAACAATAACCAGGAAACCTTTAATGGCATAGAGTAGTTTGCATACATGTCATTAGATGTAACATAATCATTTAAACTTGGGAAAAGCCATTACCATTCAAGAGAGAA
Source organism: Ahaetulla prasina (assembly GCF_028640845.1). Lineage (NCBI taxonomy): Eukaryota > Metazoa > Chordata > Lepidosauria > Squamata > Colubridae > Ahaetulla > Ahaetulla prasina. The sequence goes on from NC_080551.1 coordinate 23,192,076, forward strand.
TGCTGTTAAGATTCTCTTTCTTCCTCAAAAAACTTTCGAAACTTTTGCAATCTTGTTTATTCCAAAGTAAGCCTGCTGAATTTGCATTGCATTGCAACTTTAAATTCAAAAGAGCATTTTCACTCATTCTTATTTTATTCAGGTTTTTTTTTTTTTTAAAAAGAAATTTTAAACTTGAATGTAAGAGAGTATTGTGGATGACAGGCTGGCCAAAATGAATGCATCGTATTAGAAATTAATAAAGGCATAAATAAATGCATATCTTGGCTTAGAAGATTCCCCAGAGGTATTCTTATAAATTATACAAGGGTTATAAACTCAATTCTTACACTCGGTATGAAAAGACTTCTTTTTGCATCAACTTGCCTTGCAATTTAAGTTCCTTATGATGCTGTTACAGATCACAAGAAATGACAGTCTCAGTTGCGGTTTCTCATTTCACAAATTCTTTCCCAGAGCGACATGCCTCTGTAGTTTCCTTTCTAAAAAGTGAAGAGTATATTGCATTGCCCATCTTTTTATGGCCTACTATTCAACATTGTTTCTAATATTCCAATACAAGTTTCATTATTTATAAATAAATCAGTTTTGCTATATGTAGCGAAGTAGAAAATAAAGCACAATCTATCGTTTTACTTGATACTATAGTCGCAATACTCCTAAAGATCCTGAATGCTGACATGAATGTAGCAATTTTAATAATTCTTGTTTGCATAGCAAATTCCAGGGTTTTTTTTTTTTAAAAACCACCCACTTTTTACTATACCACCCCTTTGTTCTTTTCACCGTAACGTATATTTGGCCAGGATTTTCCATGTTTGCCTAAACATTGCACCATCCACACGTCTAAAACACGACTAACCCGCTATTCTTTTTAAAGCATTTTATTTATTTTCATACCTCGGGTAAAGAATTAATTGGGGCGAACGACTGTTGGAGATAGGCATTTGCATTTATGGAAAACATAAAATTTCACAACAAGAAGACCTGAAACCTCATGATCACCAAAACAAGGTTTGTTGCGTGGCTACCATCCATCCTGAAATTCCATAATAAAACTAGGCATAATACCAGGTGCACAGTAGAACTATTTATACCTCTCATCTCAGAATATAATCTGAAATATTTTGTCATGGCTATGAAGAGTACCAACCTTATGAAGGAACCCATTTAGGACTTTTATCTTTAGAGGCGATTAGTTGTCCTAATATCGAAATCAAGTGATTACAATTAATCCTATTTCGGGGTGGTGGTTGTTTTACTTTTTTCATTTTCCCAAGCTTTTTTTGTCACCCTATTTTAATCCCATTGTTATCGTAATTTAATTTGTATATCAGTTTAGATTAGCATGACTATTGGGCTTCTGTGGGGCTTTTATTTTGCATTTTATTGGGTATCCTTGACGATAATGATGCTATCCATTCTATCTTGCCCAATTCTTGGTGATTCTATGAATCCCATACAGGAGTTTTATTAGATAGCCTTTCTTTCTTTCTTTCCTTCTTTTTCTTTTTCTTTCTTTTTCTTCTTTTTCTTTCTTCTTTTTCTTTCTTTCTTTTTCTTTTCCTTCCCTCATTTTATTTTATTTTATTTTATTGATATCTTGTGCCTTTATTATTTTTATAAATAACTCAAGGTTGCAAACCTAATATTCCTCCCTCCTAATGTGAATGTGAAGGAATTCCTTCTTCCAGCTATTATTACTTTTTTTTAAAATGTATTTATTGTCAACCACAACAAGATCATTGGTCTCTGTGCAGAGGATTCCCTTTCAGAGGGACATGGGCGGATTTAAAAATCTGATAAATAAAATATGTAATATACAAAATTCCGCCTATATTTTATAGATTATTTACATTAACTATGCCATGTACAACATTAGATAACACTAGTTAATGTTACACATTTTACATAGAGATTAGATACTATAGGTGGTTTTATATATTATTAATATGAGTGTCACACCTGGAAGATGAGAGATATTCATGTATTTTATACATTATGGTATAAAATGTTTTCTCCGTTTTATATTGCAAAGTAAAAGAACAAGGGACTTTTATTAATAGAGCTCATATTGATAAATACTAACATTAAATACAAATAATGGTAATAAATATTTTATTAACACATATTAATGACACGATTACAATTATACAGAATCCTCAAATAAATCCTTTCCCTCACAACCTCCCCGCCTCACTCCTTTCTCCCCTCCCCCCACCACACACCCAGGAAGCCCCTCCCCTCAGCAACCGCCCTCCCCTTTTCTGGACTCCACCCCTTTTTCTCCCCTCCCCTCTCGTACTATTACTACAAACTCCCTCTTTCCCCCCCCCCGCACCCAGTCCCCCCCCTCCCCCAGCACCCGCGCCGTACTCATCCGTCCGCCTCGATTGGCCGGCGCGCGAGCGCGTCACGTGACGAGAGGGAGGGAGGGAGGGAGGGAGGGAGGTTGAGGAGGAGGAGGCGGCGATCTCGCGCCCGAGGGCCGGCCGCGCGAGCGGGCGAGGGAGGGAGGGAGGGAGCGCGCGCGCGCGCACACAAACACTCCTCCGCCGGGTCGGTTTCCAAGGCGACCGGAGGAGGAAGAGGAAGGAGGAAGAGGGAGAGAGCGAGGCCCATGACGGGGAAGGGAGGGAGGGAGCGGGCCCGCCCCCGGAGGGGAGGGGCCCCGGGCGCGCGCCCTCGGAGAAGGCTCAGGAGAGAGAGGGAGAACGCGCATGCGCGCGTCCGCTCGCTCGCTCGCTTCCCTCGCCTGCCCGCTTGCCTCTTGCAGCAGAGCGGAGCCCGGCGAGGAGGAGGAGGAGGAGGAGGAACCTCGGTTGCAGCAGCAGCAGCAGCAGGTACCTCTCCATCGGCCTCCGAGTCCCCTGGCCGGGGGTGGAGGTGGGGTGTGGGGGTGTCCCTGGCTCGTGCTTGCTCCTCCGCCTTGCCCTGCTCCCCCAGCCCGGCCTCCGCAAAGGGCACGTGCTCACCTGCTGCAATGGGAGGCGCTGGGGTCCCCGATCCCGAGGGCACCAGGAGGAACCCTGCAAGGAATAGGGGAGGTGGGAAGTAGGGGAGGGAGGGTGGGAGGGGAAGGAAGGAAGGAAGGAAATGGGAATGAGAGGCGGTGGGGGAGAGGAGAAAGGAAAGGGAATAGGAAGGGGAAGGTGGAGGGGAAGAGGAGGAATGGAAGGAAGGAAGGAAGGAATAGGAGAGGAAGGAAGGAATAGGAGAGGAAGGATGGAATAGGAGAGAGAATGGAAGGAAAGAAGGAATGGAAGGAAGGAATAGGAGAGATGAAGGAATAGAAGGAAGGAAGGAATAGGAGAGAAAGGAAGGAAAGAAGGAAAGGAAGGAAGGAATAGGAGAGAGGAAGGAAGGAATAGGAGAGAGGAAGGAATGGAAGGAATAGGAGAGGAAGGATGGAATAGGAGAGAATGGAAGGAAGGAAGGAATAGGAGAGAAGAAGAAAGGAAGGAATAGAAGAGAAAGGAAGGAAAGAAGGAAAGGAAGGAAGGAGTAGGAGAGAGGAAGGAATGAAAGAAGGAAGGAATAGGAAAGAGGAAGGAAGGAAGGAAGGAATAGGAGAGAGAAGGGAAGGAAGGAAGGAAGGAGAAAGAGGAGCAAAGGGGTCCTTTCAGCCCCAGCAAAGTATCCCACCCTCCCTGTCACCCACCCCAGTGTCCCTGCTGGGCAAGAGTGCCTGTGGGCTCGGGCGAGAGGGGTCCTGCCTATCTCAAGGCTGGGCCATGGGGTGGGGGTGGGGGGCAGGTAGAGGCCAGGCATTTCCTAAATTCAAGGGGTGGGGGGACTCAGGAAGGGGAAGCGGGGACACCTCCTTGCGCTGAAGAGCAGGGCATCCCTCCTGTAAAAAGCTGAGTAAGAGCAGTGGCGTCTTCCACGCTTGGAGGGGAGGAAGAGGAAGGAGCAGGTTCTACCCCGGATAAAGTCACCCACTGGGGCTCCCGACTTTTCCTCCAACCAGGCTTTCCTCTCATATAGGAAGATCTCCCCTGCAGCCGGGGAGAGGGGGGGGGCACAGATTTTCCCTCCCCTCCCCTCTCCTGCCCTTCTCATCCATGCTCTTCCCATGTGCAGGTAAACATCCTTCTTCTCCAACCTGGTGCAGGGGTGAAGATGAGGGCAGTGCATCTCCAAATTTTTATTTTAAAGCCGCAGATTCCCGGGGGAGCCTAAAAGAGAGCGGCCGATTATTATACTCCGGTGTTGAGTTCCAAATGTCTATAAACGTGCATTTATTTTTATTTATTTATATTTTTTTGCAAGAGGGAAAGAGCTTTTTCCCCAATAGGGGACCCGGCTGTCCTCAATTTGTTTTCCTGACCAGATATTCTGATTATAGAGATAAGAACATCTCAAAGAGAAGATGAGGTACCCTCGATGGAAAAGATGAGTAGGAACTGCTCTCTATGCTGCGTGTTGAAACATTAACAGTTCTTCTCTTTGCGTTCTTTACACTCTGAATTAGAAATGGAGCTATGCTCCTATTCAGTGATTGGTGAGGTTTGTCTGTTTGAGACCTTAAAGGTGTTCGTGTTAATTTTCCTAGGTGCATGGAAAAGATTTAACCTCGGAGAAATTATTTTAATTGCAGCTTTTGAGGCTACAGCTTGGCTGATGAGTTTGGGGGAGGATGAGGGTGAGAAGTTTTCTAATTAAGCAAGAAACTTGGTCTTCAAAGCTTGAAAATTTGCCAAGATGTTATACCTTCTTAGGAGCCTAGTCGTTTTAGACCCATTAGTGGAAGAAAGGAGAAAGCAAAGGAAAGGAAGATAGGGGTTTAAAAAGGTTAAATCATGGCAAATGGATCAACGTTTACAAGTTGCCACAGATTTCATCTTTTTAGAGGAAATGGATCTAAATGGATCTATCTATTGCCTGGATGATTGAGTCTTCATTTATATGGGTAGAGGTTGTGCAGAAGGATATTCTGTTGGATCGTAATAGCAAAATGATACATTTCTGATTTCCCTAACTTGTCAGGATCTGAGAAATTAACAAAAAGGTTTTGGGGTTTTATTTTATGATGAATGAGCTGGGAGTCTTTAAAAAGGTGCATAATTTGTAGTTGTTTTGACATGGTCAGTTATGAAATCAGTGCATGTGCTATTCACCTGTTGCATGTGGATGTTAGTTGCCGATCCCTTGTTCGCTTTGTATGTTTCAGAGCATTCAAACTATGTTTTATTACTTGTGATAAATATTTTTAAAAGGATTTTTTTTTGTTAGCTGTATTTAGTCTACCATAGTAAGGATAGAATAAGTTACAAGTAACAGTTCGTGTCCTATTGAGGTTATATAGTACAAAGTATCTTTCAAAACAATAAAGTTACATTGATTAAGGATAAAGCCAAAAATCCACTACATCAAATGAGGTTACTTCACAGTAACTATGCTGATATGAGTAGCAAGTATCTATTGAATGGGAGATGTTTGCTCCTATTAAAAACAACAACAACAACCATTGACCATTCTTTAATAAAATTGTTCAAATCTTTTAAAAGTAATTGTGGGCAAAGAGCTTTGTCTCCATGCAGATAAAACTAGTATGCAATCCATATAATAATTTACTTAATTGCAGAAATTGAGATAGATAGATAGATAGATAGATAGATAGATAGATAGATAGATAGATAGATAGATAGATAGATAGATAGATATGAGATAAATAGATAAGAGAGATGAGATAGATAGACAAATAGATAGATAGAAGATAGCTAGAAGATAGAGATGAGATAAATAGATGAGAGAGAGAGAGCTAGAAGATAGAGATAAATAGATGAGAGAGAGAGAGAGAGAGAGAGAAGATAGATATAGATGAGAGATAAATAGATGAGATAGATAGATAGATAGATAGATAGATAGATAGATAGATAGATAGATAGATAGATAGATAGATAGATAGATATGGATGGGGAGAGATAAAGAGATGGAAAGGGAGAGAGAGGGTGAGTAGGTAGGTAGGTAGGTAGGTAGATATGGATGGATGGATGGATTAAATCCAGCTGAGATTTGCTGAGATTTGATCTGATCAACCATTCCTAATATATGAGCCATTTTATTTATATACAGAAGAAGAATTCATGGGGCCCATTTCTTGAACCCAGAAGGTTCCACTTTGATCCTTATTACCATTTAAAAAAAAAAACACTCAAACTGATTTGTTTGGTTATTTAAGACAAATCTCTGCCCAGCATTCCGAAGAGCCAGTCGCATAGACAGCTGTGGCCTATAGAAGTGTTCCTGCACCTCAGAAACTTTTAAGAGGTGTGGACTTCAACTCCCAGAATTCTCCAGCCACCACGTCCACATGCAAAGTTGCTGGAGTTGAGAAATGCTGGATTACGGGGAATCTGCAAAATGTGCTGATTGGAGCGGTCTTCTGCTTTCCATGCAGGCCATACCAAATCTCTACTTGTATCAACTTCCAGAATGACCTGATCTAGGAAAAGGGTCGGCATTCGTCTGGAGGGAGAAGGAGCCTTCAAGATCACGTGAAGTATTAGCACTTCACATTTAAGTACACCATATAAACGCCGCACACACAGAATAGCTAGGGAGCACCTAAGCACACGAGAGAAGTTCTTTGAGGATGGGCTCCAGCACAAGGAAGACAAAACCTCTGGTCCCAGTGACCGGCCCAGGTTGGATCCTGCAACATTATCCCGGGATGCCTATATTCGCTTTCCTTCATAGTATTAGTACCACTTTATAAACGCCTTGGTAAGACCAGACTTAGAATACTGTATCCAATTTTGGTCACCCTGTTATAAAAAAAGATGTAGAGACAAAGGAAAGAGTGCAGAGAAGAGCAGCAAAGATGATTTAGGGGGCTGAAGGCTAAAGCCTATGAAGAACGTTTGCAGGATTTGGGTTTGTCTAATCTAGCAAAAAGAAGGACTGGGGAGACATGACAGCAGTCTTCCAATATTTGAGGGGCTGCCACAAAGAAGAGGCAGTCAAGCTGTTCTCCAAAGCTCATGAAAGCAGGACCAGAAGCAATGAATAGGAACTTACCAAGGAGAGAAGCAACCTAGAACTAAGGAGAAATTTTTCGGAAAGAAAATTAATCCATAGAACGACTTGCCTCCAGAAATTGTGGGTGAAACTCCACTGGAAGCTTTTAAGAAGAGACTGGACAGTCACTAGTCTGGAATGGTAGAGGGTCTCCTGCTTGTACAAAGGGTTGGACTAGAAGATCTCCAAGGTCCCTCCCCAACACTCTTTTTTCTATTTCTGTTTCATTCTGAAATTTCCTGGCATGATGAGTTTTTGCAACTCCCTGCCATGCAACAATATTACATAACTTTTAAAGTGCTTTAAAGGAGTTTCTTTTGCTGTTAGCAGAGTTACGGACATAAAAGTTGCTTCTGAATTTGTCCATCCTAGATGATCATCATGGATCAGCAGTCTCATCTGAGGTCACTTTTTATAGGTGTGGAATGCATGGAGATGTGGAAATGCTTTGAGTATGGATGGTTCCATTTAGCCTGGTACTCATCTATTTTTAAAAACCACCGTTTGACCTTGGCATATCTTCTTCTTCTCCATTCACAATAGTCTTTCTACTTTCAGTGTTCCCTTTCTGTCCTAATCTCCTCCTTCCCCTGAATAGATGGATAAGTTCCCTGGAAGCAGTCTTTGAAGTCTGTGTAATTATTTTTGGCACTCTGTGTTGTGATGTTGTGATGTTAAAAAATATATATATACAGTATATTCTGACAAGGTAGTAGTTCTTCAGCCTAACTCCATTTAAGCGGTAGCTTTATGCTTTTGAAGTTAAATTTCAGTCAATGCCAATCGGATGAGGGAACTGTTTTCTAACACGCAATGTTGCTTTTTTAAAAAAAAAATAATGATAATAATTTGAAAATGTGGGCTGCAGCTTTCCATCTCCTTAAGGAATGGGATCTCAAGGCCAAAAATAGGAAAAATGTCAGGCGGATTTCAGGCAGAGATGAGGGAACAGCTTCCCCCTCAGAGGCTATGATGCTTTTGGAGAGTTGTGAAGTTTATTTCTGTACATGCAAAGACATTTTGGGAACTGACTACGTCCCATTGTTAACGGTTGCAACAGAGAGAAGGTTGAGTCTTCCTTGGCAGGGAAAACATTTCTGCACAAAGGGGACATTGCTGTTACCGCAGTCACCCTCTCACTATCAAGGCTTCTACTCTCTCTGTGGTAATTTTAAATAAATAATAACAGCAGGATTAAAAAAAAAAGTTTGAGGCAAGTTCATTGTATCACCAGCCAAGAAAATATAACCTAAAACCCTGAAGTTAATTCATGTATCTGTCTGTCGCAGGGCTCTCCAACCTTGGCGTCTGTAAGACCTGTGGACTTCAACTCCCAGAATTCCCCAGCCAGCCATGCTGGCAGTTGAAAGTCCATGCACCTTAAAAGTTGCTGAAGTTAATAAGAAACACTGATCCATAACCGATTGGTGGTAGTTCTGTTGAAATACTAAAAGGAGGGATGAAGAAATGCAGTTTTTACACTCGATTGCCCCAATTCAGATGCTGGCTGGGAGTCTTGAAAATCAATTCCCATGCATCTAGAGTGTACCATCTGGAGACAGTGCCAGGGTTTTGATACTGAAGATGCCCTGGGTTGCCAAAAATGGTATCTTCCTTTTAGTTCTAGGGATGATGCTTTGGAATCTCTCTCTCTCTCTCTTTCTCTCTTTCTCTCTCTCATCTATCACAATCAGTCAATCATCGATCTATCCCTATCTCTGTCTGTCTGTCTATATCAATCAATCAATCAATCAATCAATCACAATTGGTCATTGATCTATCCCTATCTGTCTGTTTATCTATCTATCTATCTATCTATCTATCTATCTATCTATCTATCTATCTATCTATCTATCTATCTATCTATCTTATCTATCTTTCTTTCTTTCTTTCTTTCTTCCTATCTATCTATCTATCTATCTATCTATCTATCTATCTATCTATCTATCTATCTTTCTTTCTTTCTTTCTTTCTTCCTATCTATCTTATCTATCTATCTATCTATCTATCTATCTATCTATCTATCTATCTATCTATCTATCTATCTATCTTTGATCTATCCCTGTCTCTGTCTGTCTGTCTAAATCAATCAATCAATCTATCCCTCTGTCTATGTCTCTATCTTATCTATCTATCTTTGATCTATCTCTATCTCTGTCTGTCTGTCTAAATCAATAATTGATCTATCCCTATCTGTCTGTCTATGTCTCTATCTATGTCTCTATCTATCTTATCTATCTTATCTATCTATCTTTGATCTATCGCTATCTCTGTCTGTCTGTCTAAATCAATAATTGATCTGTCCCTATCTGTCTGTCTATGTCTCTATCTATGTCTCTTTCTATCTATCATTGATCTATCCCTATCTCTGTCTGTCTATGTCTATCTTTATCTATCTACCTACCTACCTACCTACCTTTCTCTCTCTCTCTCTCCTTGTTAATAGTACAAGCAAAGCTAATGTAGCTGTATGAATGTGAAGCTTTTTTTTTTAACAGACATGCCAACTGAATTCTATTTTGAGAAAAATGCTTTTGGGGTTGAGTAAATTTTTTTAAAAAGCTTTCTTTCTCTCTCCCCCCCCCCATCCCCTTTCTTTTTCAATCTCTTTCCTTTCTCTTAAACTCCCCGGAAGAAAAAATGCCTTCCACTTACATCCGCAAATATCAGTTGCTACTGACAACCAAAAAATAAACTCTTGCCAACTACTACTGAAATTTATTGCATCCTCTCTCCCTGTTGCAGGTGGGATGGGCTCTTTCCACTCGGTGACTCTAAAGGTATTAAGGAAAGGGTGAGAAAGAGGTGTACATGTCCACACACACACACACACACACACACACACACACACACACGGTGTCCCCCCCCCCCCCGAGCAAATTGCTGCAAATAACATTTTGTACTTCAGTTCTACAAATGAGGCTGCAAAATTGGAAGGACTTTCTTCCATTAGTCCTAGAAGTTGTAGAATTATCAACTTTGGGACCAAATGGGATTAACTGACAGTCCTCGATTTACAACAACAGTTCATTTAGTGACCTTTTGAAGTTACAACGGTACTGACAAAAGGGACTTGCGACCGTTTTTCACAGTTACGACTTTCCCAGCATTCCCCATGATCATGTGATCAAAATTCAGGCACTTGGCAACTGCTTCATACTTACGACCATTGCCAGATTCACATGGCAAGAAAGATCGTAAAACTCACTTAACAACAGAGATTTTGGGCTCAGTCAGAACTACCTGTATAAGGTTTCATTTAAGATATTTTTCAGAAGTTTTTAATTGCCAGCTTTTTATCCTTCCCAGAGGAATCCTGTTACCTCCCTCCCTTCCTGGACATGGACTAAAGCAATAAGTAATGGTGCTTATTTAAATATTCCTTTCATGTTTTCTTTATCTTTGGGGAAAAAAGTAACAACTCCAAAGTGTGCATGTGTGTGTGTGTTTATTGATTCTTGCTATGCGTTTCGAAAACTATTTTGGCCACTTTCATTGCCATTCATTACACATTGCCCAAATAACTAATGAGTCAATTAACTTCAGTTAGACTTCGCTAATTGGGTCATGATCAGGTTTTCACAGCTTAAGTTGTGAAAACTTCATCATGCCCCAATTAGCAAGGCCTATTCCATGTGCCCAAGCTAGGCTGAAAAATCAATAGCTTAATTTCAATATTCCAGTTTTGCTTGGAGAAAGAGAAAACCAATATATTTTCCAAAATGTACCAGCCTTACCAAGGAAAATGATTTGCTAACTGGACTTTCCTCATTCCCCTTCCCGCTGTTCATCAAAAGAGAAACTGAGGCAGCTAAATGGCATTGTGTACCAAGAAGAAGGTGGTTTCCTGATAGTTTGTGGATTGCCAAGATTGGCAGCAGCAAATCCACAGAAAACAAAAAGAACAAATTACAGCATCTCAAAGAACAACCCTCAGTCTTTAAATATTCTCCAGTAACATAGGAAGTCAAAGTTCAAAACATTCTTAATGGACACGATTTATTGATCTTTTCAACTCTGGGTAGGCCAACCATGGATAAATCCAAGAAAAGAAAAGTTTCAGAAGAAAATGAAATGTTTAATTCAACTACATATGCTAGTTTTGTGGCTACTCAGGAAATAGTCAGGCATGGGAAGGGTTTTGTGGCTCCCGGTGTTTTCTTTTCTGTGGGAAATGGGGTCCAAATGGCTCTATGAGTGTTTAAGGTTGCCAACACCTGGACTAAGTGAATGGCTTCAGTGATTCACAAGGAAGGTCATAAAATTCACTGAGTAGCCGCCTCGCTTAGCAACAAAGGTTTTAGGCTCAATTGTGGTCGTAAGTCAAGGACTAACTTTAGTACAGTTCTCTGTCAGATGCTGTTGATTACTTGAGCTAAACACACTCCGGCTATCATTTCATAGCAATGAAACACATCCATTCTGGAAAGATGCCCATCGTATTAATGACAAATGATGGCAGCCAAATACTTCTTCATGCCAGCTTATTTCATTTTCGACGGGGTGGCTGTTTCCGCAAGCTTTTCGCTTCTTATTTGACTCCCCTGGTGTGATTGTTCTGAGTTAGTTCAAGTTTGGTTGGCTGTTATAAAGTTTGACTAGTTATAAACTTGCTTAGGTAAGTCATCCTCGACTGAACAATCGTAACTGAGCAGTTGTACATCATGGTCCTTAAACAGATCACCAGGTAGACCTTCTGATTTTATGACCTTTTTGGGGGCAGTTCTTGAGCCTACTTTCTTCATTGGATGTTTTTTGCAGGAAATGGCAAAAAAAAACCCACCTGAAAACGTAGTTAGGTGATGCTACAAATGACTGTAAATGCCAGTCAATTGTCAGATGCCCCAAAATGCAGTGAAGTGACCTCAGGGGGCTGCGGGGAGGAGGAGAAGGGTCATGCGGCCATAAGAACTTGGAGCCGGTTATACATAGCTCTGGGGAGGTCTGTCGTAACGTTGAACAGCTGCTAAGCAACTGGTCATTAAGTGAGGACTGCCTGTGACCCCCCAAATCAGGTCATAGTTAATGATGGAATCGATTTGGCTGGGTGGGGAATTCTGGGAGTTGGAAGTCCTCAAGTTACCAAGGTTGAGAAACACTGCTCCAGAGTATAAAATCAAAAAAGACAAATGAAGAGAACATTTCTAGGTCAATTTTAGCCCAAAGCATGTATTTTTCATAGCCAGAGAATGTTTCATTAAGGGGAAGCGGTTAAAATTTATACCATAATTTCTACGAATGTTTTTTTTTTTTTTTCAAAACACGTATGATATTTTCTGTTCTAATAGCATTTCCCGTTCTGCTGCTAGGTATAAGCCAAATGTTGTATAATACCAGAAAGCTAGTCGCCTAATAAATTAAGAACAGCATAAAAGGTAGTCCTCGTCTTATGACCACATTTGAGCCCGAAATCTCTCTCTTAAATGGGAGCCAGTTGTCAAGCATCTGAATGTAAACCACATGACCATGGGGATGTTGCAACAGTTATAAGTATGAAAAATGGTCATATGTCACTTTTTCAGTGCTGTTGTAACTTCAAACGGTCACTAGGTGAACTGTTGTAAGTCAAGGACTATCTGGAGTACTTGACCCAAGCAAAATGGACCTTAAAAATATTCCACTGTAAATTCATAAATCAAAGGTGAGCAACTATGACACTTTTGCAACCTGTGGACTTCAACTTCCAGAATTCCTGGCGTGGCTGGCTCTGGGAATTCTGGGAGTTGAAGTCCACAGGTCATAAAGTTGCCATAGTTGTTCACCCCCTGACATAGATGGTAGAGGCATCTTATGACTATCCCAAAGGTGGCTTTTTCAAGAGGCAACTGGACTTCCCTGTGAAGGTGAGAATTCTAGGGCTGGAAGGGACCCTAGAGGTCTTCTAGCCGAACCCCCTGCCCCCCTTATGGCATCTCAGACTTTGTTCAACCTTTCCTTGAAGAACCTCCAGCAATGGAGCACTACAGCTCCAGCAGGCAAGCCATTCCATTGATTAAATACCTCCTCTTGGAGAAGAAGCACTATTTTTGAACTATCAGACGTCACTTCTTCAGTTCGGAAGAAGCTCCTTTCTATGAGAAGTGAAACGTCTTCAAAGAAAAAAACCCAGAAAGTTCAGTTGCCTCTTGAAAAAACTTGAAAGTTCAATTGCCTTTGGGTCAACCATGACTTGGATGACTGAGAATCTCCATAGATCAGGGATGTCCAAACTTGGCAACTTTAAGATTTGTGGACTTCAACTCCCAGAATTCCTCAGCCAGCTTTGCTTTGCTGGCTGAGGAATTCTGGGAGTTGAAGTCCATAAGTCTTAAAGTTGCCAAGTTTGGACCCTCCTGCCATAGATGCTCTCCTCCGACTAATGGAAACTTTCTATGTTTCCATCAGCTGAGCTGAGATGCCCAAAGCCAGAAGTTTATACATTTCCTAGAGATAATCGCAGCTCAAGATAGCATTCTTGTCATATTGTTTTTCCTGGCCCCCCCACAAAATGTAATACTTTTGTAATTTTCAAATAACCCCTGGCAGAAACGCAGGGGCCATGTTTATATTAAGGTTTCAAATGTCCCTGAGCTATACAATCACATTAGCCAGAAATCCTATTGTGTTGGGATGCTTTGAATAGAACAGTTGAATCAGAAGCATCTCCTACACAACTCAGGACGATACACAAGTACCGTATTTCACGTACAAAGGTCTCATTCGAAAGGAATTTCCTGGCTCAAAACCGGGTTGTAATGAAATTCATTATTTATAGGATTTATATTTATATATTTATATTTATATTATTTACAGGATTTATAGGATTTATTTGTAGAAAAGATGAACGTATCTTTCCTTTTATGTACACTGAGAGCGTATGTACCAAGATAAATTCCTTGTGTATCCAAATCACAGTTGGCCAATAAAAAAATTCTATTCTATTCTATTCTTTAGACTAGAATAACAAGAGTTGGAAGGGACCTTGGAGGTCATCTAGTCCAACCCCTTGCTTAGGCAGGAAACCCTACACCTCTTCAGACAAATGGTTATTCAACACCTTCTTAAAAACTTCCAGTGTTGGAGCATTTACAACTTCTGGAGGCAAGTTGTTCCACTGATTAATTGTTCTGACTGTCAGGAAATTTCTCCTTAGTTCTAAGTTGCTTCTCTCCTTGATTAGTTTCCATCTGTTGCTTCTTGTCCTGCCTTCAGGTGCTTTGGAGAATAGCTTGACTCCCTCTTTTTTGGGGCAGCCCCTGAGATATTGGAAGACTCCCCTAGTCCTTCTTTTCATTAAACTAGGCATATCCAGTTCCTGCAACTGTTCTTCATATGTTTTAGGCTCCAGTCCCCTAATCATCTGCACTCTTTCTAGAGTCTCCACATCCTTTTTACATCGTGGGGACCAAAACTGGATGCTGTATCCCAAGTGTGGCCTTACCAAGGCATTATAAAGTAGTATTAACACTTCACATGATCTTGATTCTCTCCCTCTGTTGATGCAGCCTAGAACTGTGTTGGCTTTTTTGGCAGCTGCTGCACACGGCTGGCTTCTATTAAAACGGTTGCCCACTAAGACTCCAATATCCCTCTCACAGTTACTATTATTGAGAAAGATACCGCATATAGTGCATCTGTGCATTTTGTTTAGCAAGATGCTCAAGTTTGCTTAACAACGTATAAAAAAAATAACACAGGAAAGCACACGAGTGTGTAATAAGGCAGTCATAACCTAGAACTAAAGAAAAATAATTAAAAGGCTAATCAAATCAAACCAGAGAAAAATTATGTGAGTGTAAAAAGAAAACTCAATAAGAAAAAGGACAAAGAAATCCTGTTGAAACAAACGAATGTAAGCTTCTCCTATTGCTCTCCGTTGCCAGTTGAACATACGGTATACACACAAACACAACAGGTGAGCACAAAGAACAAGGAGAAGGAAATTGCCTCCCTTTACATGTCGATGGCTTGCAATTTCCAGCTGTCTAAGGGAAATGCTCAGTGCCAACTAATGTTGGTAATCGTAGCTCAGTGACATTTTGAAAAGTCAGAATTTCCCCCCATTAAGTTTGCAAGTCCTATTCAGTGGCTCTCCCACTTAAATGCCTATTACAACACTATTTAACAAATAAACAACATTCCTGGAGCCTCTACAAATCATAGTTTTCCAGCCAAGATCAGTGGAACACAAAATAGACTTGTTTTTCCTGTAAATTATTCTATTTGTTTCTTGTGGTGAAAATAAGGAGATTGGTAGGGAACTTTTTGAATAAGATGAAATTTTGTTGAAGAAAGTTTCTCCTAAGTTTCTCTCTAAAGCACTGCTAGGCTCAATTTTTTTTAAACTCTGCTGATTAAATTAAAATATGAGTTAGCAAACATCCAGAGTAACAAATCTACTGTTTTTGCTCCTAACATACAGAGAACTTTAACTTAGCAACAAAAAACTGTACCATCCACATTCTTCTTGCCTTCGGTTACTACCAACGTTGTATTTTGAAATTGCACTTACAGACAGAGCAATCACACAGGGGCTATTATAACGTTCCAAAGTTCTTATACCAAAAAAGAAGAAGTGGATAATGTTTACATTTTGGCTGGACTATGCACAATGACCATCAGGATTGTGTCACAGGACAAATAAAACTCCTCTACCCAGCCCAAGTATGACTTCAGAGAAAGCTGATGCAAATCAAAACCCCGCAGGATTTCCGGGGATATCCCCCTTGGCGAAGTTTGGCCACAAAATGTTTTAAGACACACAAAGAAAAGAAAAAAAAGCTTCTAAAGGCTTCCCCTCCTGTTGTAACTCTCCGCTTTTTTCCAAGGAAGAAGGATGGGTTACGTGCAGCACGGAATTCCCACTGCAGTTAAGCTTGTAGTAACTCAGACGTCGTTCGTACTCACACTTCGAAGTTTGTCTTCCGAAGCAGAGATTGATGAATGCTTGGTGAAAATCAGAAATTCTTGCCTGTCTGACGTACCGACCGGGGCCTTCGGTGGTGGTCAGAAAACTTCACGGGACAGAATATTAGCTGCTCAGATTCTTTTTTTAGGCCGTGCCTCATGGTGGCTCCTCTTTTAGGGCCCTCCCCTTTCCACTGGCCGGGAGGGAGGTGTGTTTCCCAGCCTTGCCTCTTTTGGAGTGCAAACAAAAGATAAGGAGAACACAATCCAACCGGCTGGCTTTGGATGGCCAGATCTCAATGGTCCTTCCCTTCTCCTGATCCACCAGGTGTGGCCACCACTCTCAGCTCAACATTTCTGTTGTTGACATTTGTTAAGTCCCATTTTATTGCCTTCCTCGCCGCCATTGTTAAATCACTGCGGTTGATAAGTCTTAGTAACCCAGTCATTAAGTGAATCTCTTCCTCGTTGACGTCGCTTATCCGGAAGGTGGCCATAGGGGATCACGTGACCTTGGGACACAGCAACATGGTCATAAGTGTGAACCGGTTGCCAGGCATCTGAGTTTTGCACCCATGAGCGTGGGGATGCTACAAAGGTTGTAAGTGAGAAAAACAGTCCCTTTTTTTCAGTTCTGTTGTAACTTTGAACGGTCACTAAACGAACTGTTGTAAGTTGAGGACTTCCTGCACAACAGAAGCACATTCCTCTTAATACCCCTGAGTAGGTTGCAGCCATAGCATTTGTTCCATCCTTAAGAAGGTTTGTTTTCCTCGCCGTGTACATCCGAACTAGACCATGTTGTTTCTCTGTGTCATATAATCTATGCGGGTATATGCATAATTTTGCATTTGTTTGTTTATTTTGTCCTGTTTATATGTTGTATATTGGAGGTGGTGACCCTTTGAGAGCCGCATGCAACGAAATTTCATTTTAATCTATGCCGATTAGTGTACATTCAGAGCAACAATAAAGTTATTCTAAGTTCTTTTTTCGCGGTGGCTCAGGGGCTAAGACGCTGAGCTTGTCGATCGAAAGGTCGGCAGTTCAGCGGTTCGAATCCCTAGTGCCGCGTAACGGGGTGAGCTGCCGTTCCTTGTCCCAGCTTCTGCCAACCTAGCAGTTCTAAAGCATGTAAAAAATGCAAGTAGAAAAAATAAGGACCACCTTTGGTGGGAAGGTAACAGCGTTCTGTGCTCCTTTGGCATTGAGTCATGCCTGCCACATGATCACGGAGACGTCTTCGGACAGCGCGGGCTCTTCGGCTTTGAATCGGAGATGAGCACCACCCCCTAGAGTCGGGAAAGACTAGCACATATGTGCGAGGGGAACCTTTACCTTTTACCTTAAGTTCTTTTTTTAAAAAAAAAATTGTGAAAATCTTTACTCCCTTATCATTCCTTCCTGTTCTCCCCCATCCCCGCCCCACCCCCTAATTTTCTGATTTTCTTTTCATTTGCAACTGATCTGTGCCCTTTTCATGTAAGGGCATTTGAAGTAGGTGCTTCTTCCTTCCAATCACTGAGTGGATTTGATTTGTTAAGGAATCTTTAGTATTGATCCACTCTCATTCCGTCTGGGGGATGATGGGTCTCTTTCAAATGACAGCGCAAGACTTTGACATGTAAGGACAGCCGCAGGCTGTATAGAACAGGGGTCTCCAACCTTGACAACTTTAAGACTTGTGGACTTCAACAGGTATTCTGGGAGTTGAAGTCCACAAGTCTTAAAATTGCCAAGGTTGGAGACCCCTGGTATAGAATAGAGTTGGCATCAGTTCTTGGTTCAGTTTGAGTTCTGCATCCAACCTGTTGTCTTCATCTAAACATATTTAGATGAACTAGAACAACTAGACACAAGGACAGTTTTTTCCCGCACGCCATCACTCTGCTAAACAAATAATTCCCTCAACACTGATGACACCCAGCTGTACTTTTCCACACCGGGCCACCCCAATGAAGCTATCGAAGTGCTGTCCCGGTGTTTGGAAGCCGTACGGGTCTGGATGGGGAGAAACAGGCTCAAGCCACGAGGGGTGATAGAGGGAGCCCCTCGTGGCTCCCGAGTGATACCTATCCTGCGCAGGCTGCACTGGGTACCTGTGGCCTTCCGGGTGCGCTTCAAGGTGTTGGTGAACGTCTTTAAAGCGCTCCATGGCATAGGGCCGGGTTATTTACGGGACCGCCTGCTGCTACCGAATACCTCTCACCGACCCGTGCGCTCTCACAGAGAGGGACTCCTCAGGGTGCCGTCGGCGCGACAGTGTCGTCTGGCGACACCCAGGGGAAGGGCCTTCTCTGTGGGGGCTCCCGCCCTCTGGAACGAACTCCCCCCAGGACTTCGTCAACTTCCGGACCTCCGAACCTTTCGCATGAGCTTAAAACCCACTTATTCATCTGCGCTGGACTGGGTTAGTATTTTAAGTTATGGGTTTTTAATGGGTTTTATCTCCAAATTTTAATTGTGGCCAATTTAATAAGTTTTTTAAATTGTATTTTAATTGTATTTATAGTGTATTGTGTGTTTTTACTTGGCTGTGAACCGCCCTGAGTCCTTCGGGAGAAGGGCGGTATACAAATTTAAATAATAAATAAAATAAAATAAATAAATAATAAATCCCTCCAAGACGGAGTGGCTGTGGATGCCAGCATCCCGGTACAGTCAGCTGAGTCCGCGGCTGACTGTCGGGAGCGAGTCATTGGCCCCGATGGAGAGGGTGCGCAATTTGGGCGTTCTCCTGGATGAATGGCTGTCTTTTGAAGACCATTTGACGGCCGTCTCCAGGAGAGCTTTCCACCAGGTCCGCCTGGTGTGCCAGTTGCGCCCCTTTCTAGACCGGGATGCCTTGTGCACAGTCACTCACGCCCTTGTGACGTCTCGTCTGGACTACTGCAATGCTCTCTACATGGGGCTCCCCTTGAGGGGCATCCGGAGGCTACAGTTAGTCCAGAATGCAGCTGGGCGGGTGATAGAGGGAGCCCCTCGTGGCTCCCGAGTGACACCTATCCTGCGCAGGCTGCACTGGCTACCTGTGGCCTTCGGGTGCGCTTCAAGGTGGTGGTGAACGACGTTAAAGCGGGCCAGGGCATAGGGCGGGGGTACTTACGGGACCGCCGGCTGCTAGCGAATACCTCTCACCGACCGGAGCGCGCTCACAGAGAGGGACTCCTCAGGGTGCCGTCGGCGCGACAGTGTCGCCTGGCGACACCCAGGGAAGGGCCTTCTCTGTGGGGCTCCCGCCTCTGGAACGAACTCCCCAGGACTTCGTCAACTTCCGGACCTCCGAACCTTTCGCATGAGCTTAAAACTTACTTATTTATCTCGCTGGACTGGGTTAGTATTTTAAGTTATGGGTTTTAATGGGTTTTATCTCCAAATTTTAATTGTGGCCAATTTAATAAGTTTTTAAATTGTATTTTAATTGTATTTATAGTGTATTGTGTGTTTTACTTGGCTGTGAACCGCCCTGAGTCCTTCGGGAGAAGGCGGTATACAAATTAAATAATAAATAAAATAAAATAAATAAATAATAAATCCCTCCAAGACGGAGTGGCTGTGGATGCCAGCATCCCGGTACAGTCAGCTGAGTCCGCGGCTGACTGTCGGGAGCGAGTCATTGGCCCCGATGGAGAGGGTGCGCAATTTGGGCGTTCTCCTGGATGAATGGCTGTCTTTTGAAGACCATTTGTGGCCGTCTCCAGGAGAGCTTTCCACCAGGTCCGCCTGGTGCGCCAGTTCGCCCTTTCTGAACCGGGATGCCTTGTGCACAGTCACTCACGCCCTTGTGACGTCTCGTCTGGACTACTGCAATGCTCTCTACATGGGGCTCCCCTTGAGGGGCATCCGGAGGCTACAGTTAGTCAGAATGCAGCTGCTGGTGATAGAGGAGCCCTCGTGGCTCCCGAGTGACACCTATCCTGCGCAGGCTGCACTGGCTACCTGTGGCCTTCGGGTGCGCTTCAAGGTGTTGGTGAGCGTCTTTAAAGCGCTCCATGGCATAGGGCGGGTTACTTACGGGACCGCCTGCTGCTACGAATACCTCTCACCGACCCGTGCGCTCTCACAGAGGGACTCCTCAGGGTGCCGTCGGTAGCGACAGTGTCGTCTGGCGACACCAGGAAGGGCCTTCTCTGTGGGGCTCCGCCCTCTGGGCGAACTCCCCAGGACTTCGTCAACTTCCGGACCTCCGAACCTTTAGCATGAGCTTAAAACTTACTTATTTATCTCGCTGGACTGGGTTAGTGTTTTAAGTTTATGGGTTTTAATGGGTTTTAGTCCTAAATTTTAATCGTGGCCAATTTAATAAGTTTTTAACTGTATTTTAATTGTATTTATAGTGTACTGTGTTTTACTTGGCTGTGAACCGCCCTGAGTCCTTCGGGAGAAGGCGGTATACAAATTAAATAATAAATAAAATAAAATAAATAAATAATAAATCCCTCCAAGACGGAGTGGCTGTGGATGCCAGCATCCCGGTACAGTCAGCTGAGTCCGCGGCTGACTGTCGGGAGCGAGTCATTGGCCCCGATGGAGAGGGTGCGCAATTTGGGCGTTCTCCTGGATGAATGGCTGTCTTTTGAAGACCATTTGTGGCCGTCTCCAGGAGAGCTTTCCACCAGGTCCGCCTGGTGCGCCAGTTCGCCCTTTCTGAACCGGGATGCCTTGTGCACAGTCACTCACGCCCTTGTGACGTCTCGTCTGGACTACTGCAATGCTCTCTACATGGGGCTCCCCTTGAGGGGCATCCGGAGGCTACAGTTAGTCAGAATGCAGCTCTTGTGGTGATAGAGGAGCCCTCGTGGCTCCCGAGTGACACCTATCCTGCGCAGGCTGCACTGGCTACCTGTGGCCTTCGGGTGCGCTTCAAGGTGTTGGTGAGCGTCTTTAAAGCGCTCCATGGCATAGGGCGGGTTACTTACGGGACCGCCTGCTGCTACGAATACCTCTCACCGACCCGTGCGCTCTCACAGAGGGACTCCTCAGGGTGCCGTCGGTAGCGACAGTGTCGTCTGGCGACACCAGGAAGGGCCTTCTCTGTGGGGCTCCGCCCTCTGGGCGAACTCCCCAGGACTTCGTCAACTTCCGGACCTCGAACCTTTAGCATGAGCTTAAAACTTACTTATTTATCTGCGCTGGACTGGGTTAGTGTTTTAAGTTTATGGGTTTTAATGGGTTTTAGTCCTAAATTTTAATCGTGGCCAATTTAATAAGTTTTTTAACTGTATTTTAATTGTATTTATAGTGTACTGTGTTTTTTACTTGGCTGTGAACCGCCCTGAGTCCTTCGGGAGAAGGGCGGTATACAAATTTAAATAATAAATAAATAAATAAATAAATAAACACTGTCAAACTATTTACTAAATCTGCACTACTATTAATCTTCTCATCGTTCCTGTCACCCATCTCCTTCCACTTATGACTGTATGACTGTAACTTTGTTGCTGGTATCCTTACGATTTATATTGATATTGATTGGTTCCTGATTGCTTATTTGTACCCTATGACTATCATTAAGTGTTGTACCTTATGATTCTTGATGAAGGTATCTTTTCTTCTATGTACACTGAGAGCCTATGCACCAAGACCTTGTGTGTCCAATCACACTTGGCCAATAAACTATTCTATTCTATTCTGTTCTGGGCCAATAAACCTGTTCTGTTCTGTTCTGTTCTGTTCTGTTCTGTTCTGTTCTGTTCTGTTCTGTTCTATTCTATTCACCGAGTAAGCAGTTTCCTGGGTTTGTCTGTGTAGTGATTGATGAGACCAGTTTTTGGCACTAATACAGGAACTGCTCAACGTACGACCGGAATTGAGCTCCAAAGCTATGTTGCTAAACGAGAAATGTGTTGAGCGAGTTTTGCCCCCTTTTTACGAATGTTCTCGCCTCGATTGTTACGGGATCCGCTGTAGTTCTCCAGTTAGTAACATGGTTGTTAAGTGAATCTGGTTTCCCCGTTGACTTTGCTCGTCGGAAGGCCGCAAAAGGGGATCGCGTGACTCCGGGACACTGCGACCGTCATAAATGTGAGTCAGTTGTCAAGCAGCTGAGTGCAAAATCACGTGACTGTGGGGATGCTTCAAGGGTCGTAAGTGTAAAAAAACGGTCGTGGGTCCACTTTTTCAGGACCGTTGTAACGTTGTCACTAAACAAACTGTCATAAGTCGAGGACTGCCTGTATAAGAAGAGTCTTGAGACATCGGTTTCGGGGATCTTTTGTGCCTGATTCCTGGATGGGCTGTCGTTTGATGTTTCTGACGCGCGTTCTGCTCAAATTATTCAAGCATTCTGCTTGATGAGTAGGTACGGTTCAAGAATTTGGAAAGCAGCCTTAGAAACTTTAGTAAAGCCGTGGTTTTTGGCAAGGTTTCCGGAAAAGGAAAAAAAGACTTCTCTTTTATCTGAAACAATCCCTTGGGAGGAAAAAAGATGAGAAAGTGATGAGCTCCGAAGACCTTCGGTGTCCCACAGTATGTCCTGAAACAGGAAGAAAGATTAATTCACCCTTTGCTGATGTAGGCAGATTAGGAGTAAATGCCAGGTCTCTGTTTTGCTTCTGTGCAGCTTCCTTATCGACACAGGAGCCTATTCATCCTAAATGTCAACCTCCCAGACACCAAAAAAGAAAGAAAGAACGACTTTAAAAAAAAAATTCTGCACCCACCAATTGAGTCCTGGCCTGGAATTTGGTGAGCCGACGTCTGGGTTTCACCTTATTTTAAGACCTATCTAACCTGCTTATGTGTTAAAAGAATTCCTAAGGATTGTTAGCGGCATTAATGTTTGCTTCTATGCCTTTGGTGCATAAAGGAGGTTTGGCCACTAAGTCACAACGTTTTATTCCGTGTTTTCTCCTTCCAAAGGATTTTCTCCTCCTGAGGCAACCTATTCATGACTGAGGAGCTGGAAACGGCTAGACGAGTCCTGCCTTGGTTTCATCCTTCAACATGACCAACCCCCAGTGAGTACGGATGCTTGGATAAGAATCTCTTGCTTTTTTATACGGTGGTGTTCTGTTTGATATCAAAAAGGCAACAGGCAATGAACTAAGTCTCTCTTGGTCAGGAAAGTTGGAGATTGTGGTAGTAGAAAACTTTCAGTGGTGTGGATGACTTGTAAAACCTCCCCATTTCCTTCCAACCTTTAATTTCACATGGAGCTTTCATATACATATACATAAACACACATATATATAGTAGTAACTGTGAGAGGTATCTTGGACAACCATTTAAATATGAGCCAGTTATGTGCAGCAGCTGCCAAAAAAGCCAACACAGTTCTGGGCTGCATAAACAGAGGGATAGAATCAAGATCACGTGAAGTATTAACACTACTTTATAAGGCCTTGGTAAGGCCACACTTGGAATATTGCATTCAGTTTTGGTCGCCACGATGTAAAAAAGATGTTGAGACTCTAGAAAGAGTGCAGAGAAGAGCAACAAAGATGATTAGGGGACTGCAGGCTAAAACATATTAAGAATGGTTGCAGGAACTGGGTATGCCTAGTTTAATGAAAAGAAGGACTAGGGGAGACAGGATAGCAGTGTTCCAATATCTCAGGGGTTGTCACAAAGAAGAGGGAGTCAAGCTATTCTCCAAAGCACCTGAGGGTAGAGCAAGAAGCAGTGTTCGGGTCTTTTCCCGTGTAAGATTGGAAGTATTTAGGCAACATTTCAATGAGATCTCACTCATCATCTTCAGGCTTTGGCTTTGTTCTTATGTGAGCAAAGTTTGCTCACATTTTGCTCACATAAGAACAAGCCCTCTCTACAGCCCTCTCTTAAGCAGTTTACAGAGTCAGCATCTTGCCCCCAACAATCTTCAGTCCTCGTTTAACTGACCTCGGAAAGATGGAAGGCTGAGTCAACCCTGAGCCTGGTGAGATTCGATTTGCCAAATTGCAGGTTGACAGCAGTCAGCAGAAATAGCCTGCAGTACCACACTCTAACCACTGTGCCACCGCGGCAAAAGAAGGAAGGAAAGACACTTAGACTTACATACCGCTTCACAGTGCTTTCCAGCCCTCTCTAAGCAGTTTACAGAGTCAGCCTCTTGCCCCCAATAATCTGGGTCCTCCTTTTACCCACCTCGGAAGGATGGAAGGCTGAGTCCACCTTGAGTCTTAATCTCTAATTGTTGGTCATTCCAACTGGGTTTGATGGTAATCAAAAGCATTTGGTCTGGCTGTGAGCATCTAGCTCTGTTCTAATATATTCTTCTCAAATACTCCTGGTTGCTGCTCCTTCCCCCCCCCTTTTCCTTTTGTTAGCTAGAAACAAGAGAATATATAATACGGTTTGCTGTTCCGCTTTTTCAATCCCTCATGTTCATGCGAAAAACAGATGTTTTGTTTGGGGCAAATATTCTTGCATAATTTGCCCCCTGGAATAGAGTGTCTTCTATAATTATCCGGCTGATTATCCAGGCCGTTTAATTCACTAGAGGATTTTAAACACTTTTTTTTTCCCCCAGAGAGAAATCAGTGTAAGGTCTGCAGCCAGCTCATCAAAATGGAGTTGAACGTGAACCCTTTCCCCCCCCCTGCCCCCACCCCGGCTTACCTTACCTTGTTTGTTCCAGTCTCATGAAGTTTATTAAGCTGTTATCCTACGTGACTGAGAGCAGAGGGTGGCAGGTGGGAGAGCTGGCTTAGACCAGGGGTCTGCAAACTTGGCTCTTTTAAGACTTGTGGACTTCAACTCCCAGAGTTCCTCAGCCAGCTTTGCTTTGCTGGCTGAGGAACTCTGGGAGTTGAAGTCCACAAGTCTTAAAAGAGCCAAGTTTGCAGACCCCTGGTTTAGACCCTTTGGCCTTCCAACAGGCAGCCCTTGAGGTGGGATAATTAATCCTGTTTCTCTTCATCGTTTCTCCGAGACTGCGTATTATTTGTCAGCCATTTGAGGAAAACCAGAACAGGGAATAGCTCAAGATGGTACGAAGGTCACTGTTGTTGTGAGGTGTAATAATAGAAGCCCTTTGCAAATTCTTATACCGGTGTTGGCGAACCTTTTCGGTGTCAGGGTTCCAAGTAACACTCCCAACGAAATCAAAACTCCGAGGCTTGCAGTTCCCCAAAGCTAACTTTTATGAGAGATGTCATAATTGGCACATCTGGGAAAACCCGAATCTGAGACCTTCCGGGTTTTCCTCACCCAAAAGAAAGTCCAAGACCTTGCCCGCTTCTCCCACATGGCCACCACGGCTCCGATCAATTTCTTAACGTGCAGAAGACAACCTCTTGTCACTTGAGCCCCAACATTTCTGCGGTTGAAGTTAAGCGAATTTCTTGCCACCGTTGTTAAGGGAACCACTGCAGTTGATAAGTCAGTCGGCCGGTTGTTAAGTGAATCTGGCTCCCCCACTGGCTTCGCTTGTCAGAAGGTCGCAAAAGCGGATCACATGGATACAGCGACGGTCATAAATCTGAGCCAGCTTCCAGGAGCCTGAATTTTAATCACATGGTCACTGGGACCCTGCAAGAGTCATAACTCTGAAAAACGGTCTTAAGTCCCCTTTTTTTCCCAGCGCTGGTGCAACGGCGAACGGTCACTCAACAAACAATTGTACAGTAGTGGCCAAAATTGTGGAAACCTTTTGGGGAAAGTGTATTTTGTAAAACTAGCTAATAACACCACTTTTTTTTTTTTTTTTTGGAGTAGTACTATAAAATTATATATCAATGGAAAGATAATTTAATCACGAATGTAATGCAATAACTTTTATGAAGGATTTGCTATTAGAATAGCAGTTACAGTATAAAGAAGAAAAGTGAAACACGTAGAAAAAACGAGATACACAAAAATGATCAGCATGTCAGTTAATCCTTAGTTGGGTAACCTTTCGCATGAATTATGGCCTTACAACTTCTTCCCATGGAATGAACCAAGTCTTTTGAGTTCTGCAGCTGTTATAACGTGAAACCTAGATTGAATGATGGCTTCAATTAACTGGGTTTTATTGCTGGGTTGCTTCTGACTAACAAGTTTCTTTAGTCGCCTCCATAGATTTTCAATTGAGTGAAGGTCTGGGCTAATCCCAGGCCGTTCCAGCAATGGAATAGGATTATCTTGAAACTCCAGGAAAAAAAAGTGGTGTTATGAGCCATCAAACCTCAAAAAAACACTTTTCCCAAAAGGTTTCCACAATTTTGGCCACTCCTGTAAGTCAACAATTTCCTGTAAAGGACTGCTCTGAGTAGGAGTTCGCAGTTGAGGTGGAGGCTGGTTCTTATTTTTGCCTTTCCTTCATTAGGCCTCCTATAGAAGGTGGCGTTTCCGAAGTTGAAATAATTTCACAACAAATAGAAGAAGAAACCAGGAGCGTCGCACCCATACAGCTTGTTAATTTCGCCTATCGGGACTTACCTCTGGCTGCGCTAGATTTGTCCATAGCAGGCTCCCAGCTCCTGTCGAATTTGGATGAGGAATACCAACGAGAAGGGTAAGCACACATTCTCACTTACTTTTAACTCCCCAAACTTTTTTCTTAAATATATTTATTTATATATATATATAAATCCAAATCCGAGTAAGGGTATGGCTAGCTGATGAGAGCTAAATAGCTTGAAATAGATCTGTACCAGTCTCCCTTTATTTCTTCATCAGCGAACACAGATTTGGTACAAAATAGTTTGTCGTGAAAGCGACTGCCTGAGGGTTCCTGGATTGGAGTTGAAAGGCGAAAGGGAAGCAGAATGCCCCCTCTCATATATATATATATATATATATATATAGGTCTTTGGTTACTCGGGTTTTCTCCCGCATAAAATTGGTGTCTTGGCAACGTTTCGACGAAATCCCATTCGTCATCTTCAGGCTAGGTGTTTACAGCTTCGTGCTTCTAGGAGAAATTATATATAGAAATTTTTCTATACATAGGTCTTGGCATTTAAAATTAAATTTAAATTAAATTTAAATTAAATTTAAAATTAAAATTAAAAAAGCAGTTAAAATCCACACTTTGCTCACATAAAAAGCCAAAAAAACTCCAGCCTGAAGATGATGAGTGAGATCTCATCGAAACGTTGCCTAAATACTTTCAATCTTACACGGGAAAAGACCCGAACATACCAAAACCTGCATATATATGTATACACACACACACACATATACACACATATATACACACACACACATATAAAGTGTTTTTCTGTCGAAGCACCTGGTCTGCCCCAATACACACACACACACACACATCAGGTAACCCTGGTTTTACACTATTGCTCTTACCCAATCATGTTAGAGCTCTTAAAATTACAATTTTAATCCCTTACCAGGGAAAAGGGTTTGTTCATTGTTGTTGTTTTTATTGGAGCCAAGACTTTTAGTTTCTGACTCTGGACGGTTTGGGTGACAAGTTCTAGTTCCACAGTCTTAATGTATCGTATTATGTGTAATGGGAAAGAACAGTTATAAAATGCTTTTAGGCTGGGTAACTTTGGGGTTCTTAAAATGCTTTTAAGGAGCTGGGCGAATGCAGCAGAGGATCATTCTTCTAAAAAGAGCCTTAGAAGAAATAAGATTCAGGCCGTTCTTGACATAATGCAGAATTGGAGGCAAAATGAAGTTTTAGCAGAGTTCTTCCCAAGCACTACAAATAACAGCTTCCCTTTTCTGGTTTAAAGAGTTTTCAGCTTAATGAATGTAGTTCTTTCGATAGAAATACATCCATTGTCAAAAAGAAAAAAAGGGGGGAAAATGCTTTTTTAAAAATTGAAAAAAATACTATCCACAAAAAAGGGGAAAAGTGTGATATATCATTACAACAGTAAACAGTTACAGCAACTAATGATATATCACAGTTTTTTACTTATTTATTCAAGGTTGACTCAGCCTTCCATCCTTCTGAGGTGGGTAAAATGGGGACCCAGATTGTTGGGGACCAGAGGCTGTAAACCGCTTAGAGGAGGCTGTAAAAGCCCTTCCTTCCTTCCTTCCTTCCTTCCTTCCTTCCTTCCTTCCTTCCTTCCTTCCTTCCTTCCTTCCTTCCTTCATTCATTCCTCCCTCCCTCCCTCCCTCCCTCCCTCCTTTCCAATGGTTAGAATGCAGTATTGCAGGCTAACTCTCCCACAGTCTGGAGTTTGATCCTGACCGGCTCAAGGTTGACTCAACCTTCCCTCCTTCCGAGGTGGGTAAAATGAGGACCCAGATTGTTGGGGGGCAAGAGGCTGACTCCATAAACCGCTTAGAGGGGGCTGTAAAAGCACTGTGAAGCAGTATATAAGTCTTAAGAGCTATTGCTATCTAATGCACTTTATCTATTTTACTTATCCTAATGCACTTTATTTAATGATCTAATGCAAATTATCTTTTGAGTTTCTTTTCCTTTTTTTTTGTTATTATTTCAAGAGCGATAAAAACAATTAAAAGGATGAATATAGTTCTATGAACAGATTGAGATAACAAGACAATTGGTTGCATGGAAGGTCAAGGGGCTCTCTAAAACCTCCAGAGAATAAAATTAATTAATGCATTGAAGGTATTTTCCCATGTCTTCTTCTGTTTACAAAACCAAGTTTACGATCCTGAGCTGGCCATTGCTGACATAATCCATTTCACAAAGGGGGATTATGAGAATAAAAAGGTGAGATGCGGCAGTACAAATCAGATTATCATTATTATTTTTTTGGAAACATAGACTTTTCTTTTAAACATGTTTTATTTGCAGTTTTCTATTTTATGGTCAGTGTGTTGGCTGGGTCAAGTCTTTTTTAAACAATACTAACAATAATAATACAAATAAATATGTGTAATCCTAATCTTCCAACTTCAACAATACTATTCTCTCTTCATAATCCTTTATCATTTTTCCGATTAATTCATTTAAGCATAAATACCATTTCTTTGCGCCATGTATTTGTTATCACTTACTAAATTACTATTATTTAATATTTTAAGAATTACTCATTGTTCCACCATTACTTCAATATTTCAAATGTGTAGGGTTACTAATAACGCCAGATATTAACAATATTTAATCAATTCCATGTATCTCAAAATCCCCACAATTTCTAATCCTTAATATTTTAAATTTGCAATATACTTTAACACACTATTAATGTTAATAATACAATTAAATTACCTAATCCTAAATTTCCATCTACTAATCTTAACTTATTTTTAGTTATAATAAGTTGTATTATCTATTAATATATATATAGTACTATTTTCCCTACATGTATTTTCCCATTTTATTAATATAGACTTTTCTAAAGATATTCCGTCCCATCTACAACTAACCCCTCTCCATTTCTTTTTCCTCTTCCCAACAATCAACTTTTTGTGCCCGTGGAATATAACCAGCTCTTTGCCAGAGTTTCCCTATAATCCTTCAATTTTTCTCTTCTATAAATGATGAAGTTTCTCTTGAAACTTGCTTATTCATTCTTTGTTAAGTGGATGGGGCAAATCAGCATCTACAGCAGGGGTGCTCAACCTTGGCAACTTTTAAGACCCATGGATTTCAATTCCCAGAATTCTGGGGAATTCTGGGAGTTGAAGTCCACAGCTCTTAAAAGATGCCAAGGGGTTGAACACCTCTGCCCTACAGTACATTTGAAGTAGTAGTTCACTCTTAAAAGCTACAAAATGATGACCTCATCTTAATATTTTGGGATTCTTTTAAGTGTCAGACTTAGTGTCTAAAAATTATATGCCCTGTTTCCCCCAAAATAAGACATCCCCTGATAATAAGCCCAATCGGGCTTTTGAGCGCATGGCAATAAGGCCAAGCGCTTATTTCAGGATTCAAAAAAATATAAGACAGGGTCCTATTTTTGGGGAAACACGATAGATAGGTAGGTAGGTAGGTAGGTAGGTAGGTAGGTAGGTAGATAGATAGACAGACAGACAGACAGACAGACAGGCAGGCAGGCAGGCAGGCAGGCAGATAGACTAATAGACAGATGGATAGAGATAGATAGATACTCTGCTTCCCCCAAAATAAGACATCCCGTGATAATAAGCCCAATTGGGCTTTTGAGCGCATGGCAATAAGGCCAAGCGCTTATTTCAGGAGTCAAAAAAATATAAGACAGGGTCATATTTTTGGGGAAACATGATAGATAGACAGACAGACAGACAGACAGACAGGCAGGCAGGCAGGCAGGCAGGCAGGCAGATAGACTAATAGACAGATGGATAGAGATAGATAGATACTCTGCTTCCCCCAAAATAAGACCTCCCCTGATAATAAGCCCAATCGGGCTTTTGAGCGCATGGCAATAAGGCCAAGCGCTTATTTCAGGGTTCAAAAAAATATAAGGCAGGGTCTTATTTTCAGGGAAACACGGTATATATATATATATATAGGGGTAGTCCTCGACTTACGGCCACAGTTGACCCCCAAATGTCTGTTGTTAAGAGAGCTTTGTCCCATTTTACGACCTTTCTTGCCGCAGTTGTTAAGTGAATCATTGCAGTTGATAATTTAGTAACATTTTGCTTGTTAAGGTGAATCTGGCTTCCCCCATTGACTCTGCTTGTCAGGAGGTCGCAAAAGGGGATCACATGACCTTGGGACAGTGGCGGGTTCCGTTTACCTTCGCTACCGGTTTGGAACGGTGAGCGCGTGCATGCACACGCTCGCTTCGCTCTCGCTCGGCGCTTCTGCGCATGCCTAGAACCTTCTGCGCATGTGCAGAGTGTCCATGGTGATGTCTGAGTGGGTGGGTGGAGCCTCCCGCCACTGCCATTACCGGTTCGCTCGAACCAGGGTGAACTGGTAGAAACCCACCACTGCCTTGGGACACAGCAGCGATCGTAAGTATGAACCAATTGCCCAGCCTCTGAATTTTGATCATGCGATCATAGGGATGCTACAACGGTCATAAGTCCCTTTTTTTCGGTGCTGTTGTAACTTTGAACGGTCACTAAATGAACTGTTTTTAAGTCGAGGACTACCTATATATTTAGTTTTTGGACCTAAAGGTTGATACATCCCTTTGCTAAATTGGATGCTGTCGTGGACTGTATTTTGTATCCACGTCCTTCTGCGTGGCACGGTGCTGCGTTTGGTGGCATCGCGTCCCCTCCCCCCGTTCTCCAAGTCACGAAAGCGGAAACTGTGACATCTGTTAACAGCTTGAGTTGGAGTGTTTGTAGTGGCTCATTACCAGAGTATTATGGTAATCTTTTCCCTCTCTCGTTCGCTGTTGAGCATTCGCTTAAACAGCGGTATATTACGAAAATTGTCAGTTGGTAATAGAATTGGCTTTGTACACAGGGAAAGGCAGTTTCGAGATGCGCATTTCTCCTCCTTTCGTAAATTGGCGCCTTCCCCTCTCAGCGTATTTTTAAAACCCCTCAGTTTAAAAAAGAAATGCATAAATAGATTTATAGCAGGGATTTCACATAACAGCTTGCTTTTAAAAGGAAAATATCGCAGAATTATATTTATTTCCATAAATGCTCCGTTGCTGATGAAAGCGATTTGATCTTTTCCTTTGAAGAGGTTCAGCTTGTTCTAGAATTCGCTTGATCAAATTGCCGTCTCTTTAATCTGTGTATCCTACTTAAAACTAGAAAGAAATTTATCTGTTTTTTTTACAACTTACATCTAATCAGTCCTGGGAACTGTCTGCGAGGTAAAATTCAGGCATCTATTCTTCTACCACTTTGCTAGCAACTGGAAATGTTTTCGATGGATGTTTTGATGATTCTTTGGTTGTGATCCTTTTAAATGTTTGTTGTTATAATAATATGCTGCTTTTAAATGACGGGTATAATTTACAAAATACACACTTACTACTTACTGTACATCCCTAAAGAATGATAAACATACATTTTATAAGTGATGACTTTAAAAACGGGATTTTTCTAACCGATCCTGATCTTTAATTGTATCTTTTTGTTGGTAGTAATTTCAGACCCATTCCAATGTCTATATTTCTCTCCGTTTGTTTTATTTTTGCTTTTAACAAGGTGAGCCCCGGTTAAAATGACAGCCTTATATACCAACCGTTGCTTTAAATATAGCATCTTTGCCATCTACTGTCCATTCTGGGGAATTTTTAAAAATCACGGAATGAGAATAAACATTTAAGAATGACAAATGAAATAGGAACCTAGATTTTATAGCATCTAGAAATATTGTTGGGAGAAGAAAGCAGTTATTTATTTTTTTAAATGTAAGTAGATCATCCCGTAGCTATGATTTTAGAAAAATACTGCAATTTTAATATCGCGATAACTCCTGCGTATCTGTAATTAGCCCCCAGTTTTTGATAGATGGCAATTGAAGTCTTGAGAGAATGACTTGGGAAGTTTATTCGTAAATTTGGGTCCAAGTTTGCTGCTCTCTGTTCTGTTGCATTATGTAAAGACTTAATAATATTTGCTCTAGAACATTAAGTCTTGTAGAGAAAGAACACGTTCGGTTGCGTTGGCAGAAGTTACAAGGAAGAATAAACGCTTTGCATACTGAAAAGGTTCCTGTTCAATCAGATGTTGGTGTCTAAAATTAAAAATTCTCAGGTAGCCAGCGTTGGGGAAGACCTCTGCAGTATTCACTGCTGGATAAAACGATTTAGTGCTTTGATTCGCACTTATTGTCTTAACTGTTGTTCCTTTACTCGTACAATATGTCAAAACGTAGGAATAACAAAGCAGGAAACTACAAGAAGCAGTCATGTTTATGTTCATTCCTTCTTTGTTTCGATGCCGAAGTTGTATGAAGAATTCGGTAGGCTTCGTTACCTGCGCAGTCCTTGGTCCTCTGAAAAATTAAAATGGGAAAATGCGCTTCTGCAGTTACACGCACGCACCACGTGAAATAAAACAGATTGCAAGTCATCAGAGAAGGTCACTTAATCTAGATTTAGAAATGCTTTTCAGTTTTTAAATATATTTCAAGGAGTCCTAGATACTGATGGTCAATGGCTTTAAAGCAGTGGTGAAATCCAATTTTTTTTATTACCGGCTCTGTGGGAGTGGCTTGGTGGGCGTGGCTTGGTGGGGTGTGGCAGGGGAAGGATACTGTAAAATCCCCATTCCCTCCCCACTCCTGGGGGAAGGATATTACAAAATCTCCATTCCCACCCCACTCTGGGGCCAGCCAGAGGTGGTATTTGCCGGTTCTCTGAACTACTCAAGAATTCTGCTACTGGTTCTCCAAACTGCTCAAAATTTCCACTACCAGTTCTCCAGAACCTGTCAGAACCTGCTGGATTTCACCCCTGTTTTAAAGGACAATTGGGTAAGGTCAGGCAAGAAAATAAAGCTGGTAATGGATACCAATTGGGACCATTACTTAATAATTCCAGTTTTGAAAGGCACATACCTTTAAGTCGCCTAGGGTCACCTCTTGACAGAGATGGACAGCATATAAATTTAATTAATAAATAATTACCCACTAATGGCAAAGATCAATAGGTGTGGGTTCTTGAGCTTGTACCTTGCTTCTGGTCTTCTAGTTGCCAAGTGCGTGGCCTGAATAAAAGAGTAGCTGGACTAGAAGACCTCCATGGTCCCTTCCAACTCATTCATTCTATTCTTTTGGTCTGATCCTGCATCGCTTCTCTTCGCTGTTTGCGCATTTTGTACAAAAAGGAATCATTGGGAGTTGAATCTGGACTCTCTCCGTGCTTACTTATTACGAGGAGAACTTTGCAAACTGGACTTAACACCAGGTGTGCAGTGAGCACGGTACGTTCACTAAGCAGATGGGTTGAGTACATATGTACCCCTAAAGATAGGTTTCATTAAGGATATTGTGTTGTGATGATTTAGGCGGGGCTGGATCAGGACCAAGTACAGTAACTCGGTGGAGGGATGGTCCGGCCACATCCTTTCAGCCCAAGTATTTACGATCCCTGCTAAGGGTGTGAGAACCCCAGATTAAATTTGCATCTTGCATCAGAAGAAAAGATGGAGTATAAATTTAATCAAGAGAAGAGAATCGGGAATAGAATAATAGAATAGATTAGAAAAATAGAATAGAATTAAAAGAATGGAATAGAGAATAGACTAGAAGAGAAGAGAACCAAGAATAGAATAATAGAATTATAGAATAGATTAGAAAATTAGAATAGAATTAAAAGAATAGAATAGAGCAAGGGTCTCCAACCTTGGTCCTTTTAAGACTTGTGGACTTCAATTCCCAGAGTCCCTCAGCCGGCAAAGAGACCCCTGGAATAGAGAATAGACTAGAAGGGAAGGGAAGGGAAAGGGAAGGGAAGGGAAGGGAAGGGAAGGGAAGGGAAGAGAAGAGAAGAGAAGAGAAGAGAAGAGAAGAGAAGAGAAGAGAAGAGAAGAGAAGAGAAGAGAAGAGAAGAGAAGAGAAGAGTTGGAAGAGACCTTGGAGGTCTTCTAGTCCAGGGGTCTCCAAGCTTGGCAACTTTAAGACTTGTGGACTTCAACCCCTAGAGTTCCTCAGCCAGCAAAGCTGGCTGAGGACCTCTAGGAGTTGAAGTCCACAAGTCTTAAAGATGCCAAGCTTGGAGACCCCTGTTCTAGTCCAACCCCCTGCTAAATAAGCATTTTAAGACTCTTAAATGCCCCCAACCGCTTTCTGCTGAAACGGAACCCTGTTGCTGCTTCTGCCTTGCTCTTCTTTACCTGTCTGCCTTTTTCTCGTCTGTCTTCCTCTTCTTCCTCCTTCCCTCTGTTTTTCTCCCTTCAGATCTAACTGGCTTAAGCCGTGCTGCGGGAGGCGAGCGGCCGTCTGGCAGGTATTTTTGCTCAGTGCGAGTCTCAACAGTTTCCTGGTAGCCTGTGTAGTTTTGGTGGTCTTCCTTCTGACTTTGGAGCTCCTAATAGATATAAAGCTTCTCCAGTGTGAGTAGCAGGCTTTACCGTTATTTTTCTTTGGTTTATTTTTTTCCCTCTTCCTGAAATGTTTGAAAAAAAACCATCGTCCTCGCTTTACAACAGCTTGTTGAGTGACCTTTTGAAGTTACGACGGCACTGAGTTATGACCCTTTTTCATACTTACAAAGACTACCAAGTACGACATGGCATGAAACCTCATGCAGCCACAAAAAAAAATACAATTTTTTTTAAACAGTTTATTTATATATTTTCACATTACATGCATAGTGACACGGCGTATTGTCCGGATTGTCATTTTATTTTGTCTATAATAATACTTTTCCCTCTCCTGATTTCTACCTCTACTGTCCAGCCATTTGTAAAACAAGGCCCATGTTTGAAAATACTCCGTGTCTTCTTTTTCTTTTAATTTTAGTGTCAGTTTTTCCATTTGTGCACAAACCAACGTTTTTTAATTACATTTTCTTCTGTAGGTGTTTCTTCATTTTTCCAGTACTGTGCACATACAGTTCCTACTGCTCTCAGAACATGTAGTAATATTAAATATAGATTCCCTTTGTCATACTTTTCCAGTATTATGCCTAACAAAAATATTTCTGTCTTATAATCTAATTTTTGGTTTATCATTTTTTTCTTAATATGTATGTATTTTTGTCCGGTATTTCTTTGCTTTTTCACAAGTCCACTGCATGTATATGTACCCAGTATCTGGTTACATTTCCAACATCTGGCGGACATGTTTTTAAACTTCTTTGCTAATCTGGCCAATAGTAAATGCCACCTATAAAACATTTTATATTAATTTTCCTTATATGTAGTTGCCATTGTCGACTTACAATTCCTTTCCCCAAGTTTTTGCCCTTGGTCTAATTCTATAGTATATCCCAAAAAAATTGTTTTGCCCATACTATCATTGTCTCATTGTAATAATAAAAATTATTAGGTTTTATTTGAATATCGTTTCTGTTTCCCCTCCCCCTTCCCCATTTTTTGTAAACAAACGCAGACACGGCTCTTATAGCCTCACTTTTGCAAATTTGTGTTTCTGTGTTATTTGCTCTTCTAGCGTAAAAACCCATCATTTCATTTGCAGGATTTGAAAAGTTTAAGAAACAACACTTAAATGCTGTTGTATTTGCCCTTCTTTTGTTTTGGGGCTGGTTCCTGTGAAATTCCTGCTGTCAGTTATGGAATGTATGTGGGTACATGTTGGTGTGTCTGCACATATACACGTATATCAG
Organism: Ahaetulla prasina; assembly: GCF_028640845.1. Lineage (NCBI taxonomy): Eukaryota > Metazoa > Chordata > Lepidosauria > Squamata > Colubridae > Ahaetulla > Ahaetulla prasina. The sequence goes on from NC_080551.1 coordinate 23,227,992, forward strand.
TGGTGAAATCCTCGCCAGTTTGCTGCCTCTGCAGGCTGCATGCGCAGTGCGCACCAAATTGACGCTGCACACTCATGCACAATACAACCAAATGCACGCTGTGCACTCATGCGCAATACATGCCAAATGCATGCTGCACATGCACAGTACGTGCGGAAAAAGGAGGCTTCAGAAGGCAAGTAGAACAACGAGGGGGAGGAACAGCTTTGCTGCTCGAGAAAGCAGGATTTCCTGCTTTCTAGCGATTTTAAATCACGCGGCACAGCTGATCATCAGAAATACTGGTTCGGACCAACTGGTAGCCTTTTTTTTTACCGAACCAGTAGCTTTTATCACTACCGGTTCGCCCGAATCTGTGCGAACTGATAGGATTTCACCACTGACGTACATACACAAACATACACCCCTCTTTGTGTCTGCTTATTGCCATATTGATTTTGTCTTCTTTTCTTATGGCCAGGAGGGTTTTCTATGCATTTTCTTTGCGTGATAACAGTCACTGTTATATTCTCACGTTATAGTAATAGGTGTGATCTCAAAAAAAATATATCAGGGAATTCTTCTATAAAAGGAGAGGCTTTCTTAAGTTGGAGGTACCAGTGCAGAGCAAATATTGCCTCCTTCAAACGTGTCCGTTTTGCAGGATCCAACTTGGGTCGTTCACTGAGACTAAAGACTTAGTCTTCTGAGCTTTGAAGTTTGAAGTTCCCTAAGGATGGTGCTCCAGCACAAGTCCAAGAGCTCGGAAGACTAAAACCCGATGAATGACCCAGATTGGATCTTGAAGCATTATCCTGAGACCCATATGTTTGCCTTCATTCATGTTCGTTTTGACTCATAACCCGATGTTCTGGAAATTCCCCTAAATCCTTTATAAACTTTATTTCCCATAGTATCGTCTTTGAATCAATCGCACTCTCCAAGCGATCTAGGATCATTTGCTGCAGCCAATTCCCCACAGGACAAAAGTTTACGCTAATATCAAAGAAATGATGGAAGAGAATTGTTAACGAAAGGAGGGACAGAAATGGGAATGACAAAAATTTAAATACTTTTTTAAAATTTCTTTTAAATAATTAAATTGAAGGATTAAATTGTCCCGCAGTGTGTCGGCCACGTCGAGTCGGCCCATTCCTTTCTCTCTCAGGGCTTCTGAACAACTTTTCATCAGAATATCGATATATGCCTGTGATGGTGAACCTATGGCATGTTGCTCTTTTGGGTTCTGGCACACCGGCTAGCTGGTCTTCACATGTGCAGGAGGACCAGAAACGAGAAGAGCAGCCTCCTGGTGCGCATGCACACACCAGGTAGATAATATTCCGGTTTCCAGCATGCGCATGTTCACTGTCCAGCTGGTCTTGAAGGTGTGTGCCATAAACCAGAAAATTATCTTCTCGGCGTGTGCATGCGCACCAGGCAGCTCCTCTTCTGGTTTCCAGCACGCACACACGCATGAACCTCCACTCGCCAACACTGCTATATGCCCTCTTGTTTTTATTGATACCTTCTCTTTACCCATCTTAAGGTTTCTGCGACTTCCGGGTTTTTGAACCGGCTTTCCCAAAATGGTGATATGAATGTAAAGAATAAGAACGAAAATGACAGCTCCATTTAATTTTCAAACACATTTTAAGACTGACCGTTTCTGCTTTGGCTTTTATGCGTTGCACGCCTCATATCTAACTTGCTTTTTTGTCCTTCGTTTTAGTTTCAAGCGCATCACAATTTGCTGGCGTCATTCACTGGATCAGTCTGGTTATCCTGTCTGTCTTCTTTTCAGAGGTAAGAGAAATACGAATCGTTACTGCATGGAAAAGAAATACGGCTGAATTTTCTCCGAGGAGAATTTTTTTCCCCCCGTATCCTTCAGTAAATGTATTTTTAATTGGGACTTAACAGACTTTCGGGTTTCAGAAGAGGCTTTCCATAACTAAATTTTAATGTGCTAATGGTTGGGGGAAGACCAGTGTACCAATCAGCTCCCGATTAAGAACAGAGAATGTCCCAGAAGTTCTCTTGAGACTCAGAGAGAAAGAAAGAGCCATAAATAGCAGCTTTTATTGACAGATGCTTCTTCCATTGTCACTTGAAGTGTTGAAATGAGTGGCACGATCAATAGAAATGAGAACAATTGGCCTCTACAGTGTTCCAGAGGACTTAGTTGGGGCATTGTCTACAATTAAAAAGACATCTCAATTAAGGATTAGAATTACAGCAGTGGCCAAAATTGTGGAAACCTTTTGGGAAAAGGGTCTTTTCGAGGTTTGGCTAAGAACACCATTTTTATTTTTTTATTTTTTTGAGTTTCAAGATAATCCTATTTCACTGCTGAAATGGTCTGGGATATTCCCAGGCCATCTTCACCCAACTGAAAATCTATGGAGTTGACTAAAGAAACTTGTTCGTCAGAAGCGACCCAGCAATAAAACCCAGTTAATAGAAGCCATCATTCAATCTTGGTTTCACGTTATAACAGCTGCAGAACTCAAAGACTCGGTTCACTCCATGGGAAGAAGTTGTAAGGCCATAAATCATGCTAAAGGTTACCCAACTAAGGATTAACTGATGATCATTTTTGTATGTCTCATTTTTTTCTAGGGTGATAATTTTTTGCGTATCTCGTTTTTTTCTACGTGTTTCACTTTTCTTCTTTATACTGTAACTGCTATTCTAATAGCAAATCCTTCATAAAAGTTACTGCATTGCATTCTTGATTAAATTATCTTTCCATGGATATATAATTTTATTGTACTACTCAAAAAAAAAAGTGGTGTTATTAGTTAGTTTTTGAAAATATACTTTTCCCAAAAGGTTCCCACAATTTTGGCCACTACTGTGAGTCTAGAATTAAAAACTTCTTGACTAGGACTGATGATGGTTTCCTAGTTTGGGTAATGAAATGTCTGTACGAAAACAACCAAGCTCATTGGGCACCAAGGATCCCACAGTCCTCCTCCTCCTTCACCTTCACCTCCACCTCCACATTGCAAACCCCACTCCCTTCCAGCAGTGATAATGTTAGCTAGTTGGGTAACGATCTGCAAGAAAACCACCAAACTCAGAAAAGTACCAAGGACCCTTCAAAGTCGTCTCAATCTGCCACCCTAATCTACGCCTCCATTTTCCTCCCTTCTTTCTTGGCATTTAATTTATAGCTTCTTTGGAGCAGAGGTGTAGTTTTCGGGTTGTGTTATTTACATTAACAGTGCCGCAAAAACGGCTTCCCCTAAAATGTCGCAGGTGCATTAATCCAGTACAATCCAAGGGGATTTTTTTTTTCTTTTAGGGTTGTCACCATTTGAAATGTGTAGCAAATTGGGCGTATTCCTCTGTGGGTTTTTTGGTTTTTTGAAATGGTAAACTTCCTAGAACTTGTTCTGCCTTAGAAAAATACAAGAAATTTAGAACACAGAGTAGTTGAAAAAGCCTCAGATCTCTTCTCTCACAGCCCACATTGTTGTGTCTGCGCCCCCCCGAGCTGGGGCCCCTGCCAGAAAGTGACTCGGAAAGTGAGGGGGAAGGGCTATCAGGACTTACCTCTGGAGCACCGGCTTCCCTGGCTCAGCTCCAGGAGCCAGAGGCAGGCCAGGTGGAGGAGATAACGAGGCCTCTGTCCCCTGACTCTTTCCCCCCCCCAGGCCACGCCTCCAGACCCGGCTGATGGCAATCAGGCCTGGCTGGACCCTAGATTTCATAGGCAGGAGAGGCGGGAACAACAGAAGCAAGGGTGGGGCAGGCCTAGGAAGTGCTGAGTCATAGAGCCACACCCCACAGGATATAAAAGCAGCAAGGGCTGCTATACCACTTTGTGGTGAGCAAATCTCAACTGCTTAGAGGGAGAATTAGAGTTGAAGTCCTGTTTGTTCCTGGTTTCCTGGCTGACTCATCGGCATCAAGAGAGTTAACAGAGACACTTGGCATACGCTCGCTAGTTTGCTGCCAGAGCTGATAGTTGCCGGCTAATTAAGTCATCGCTCGTGTCTCCCGGACTGAGGAGGGGGACAGAACACACATATACCAGATTGTTTAAACCGGGGGTGTCCAGTCTTGGCAACTTGATGACCTGTGGACTTCAACTCCCAGAATGCTGGGAGTTGACATCCACAGGTCTTCCAAGTTGCCAAGATTGGAGACCCCCGGTTTAAACTGTCCAGGTCCTGTTAAATAACACTTGTTTGCAAGCTTGCAAGTGCCCATGCTTTAAGAGATTTAATTCCTCATTACCTGCTTGTAAATGGCCAAATTCATACTTCATTAGGAACATGTTTTCTTGCCAAACTTCAAATAAGGCATGAAATTGGCTTAGCAGCTGTGTTCACTTAAACCGTTGGGCAGGCTCGGTTCTTCCTCCTGACACCCCCCCACTCCATCAGCAATTGGGTTAGAAATGGATCGTTTTAACACTGGGATTGTTTTAGGCTCATCCCTCGTTAACCGTATCGCACAAATGTGGACGGAGACCATTAATCTCCCTTCCCAGCTAAACAGCCCCGAAGATAAAATATTTAGAACGGACCCACAAAATTAGGATTAGCCCACGAATTCCCCTTGCGCTGTTTGTTTTACAGGTAATCCTCCATTTACGACCGCAGTTTGGTCGTAAGTCATTGCAGTCATTCAGCGGGTAGCCACTTTTCTGCCCTGAGGAAAAAAAAGAAACATTTGTATTTGCAAATGGTCTAAAACAGGGGTGTCCAACTGTGGTCCCTTTAAGACTTGTGGACTTCAACTCCCAGAGTCCCTCAGCCAGCAAAGCTGGCTGAGGAACTCTGGGAGTTGAAGTCCACAAGTCTTAAAGGGACCACGGTTGGAGACCCCTGGTCTAAAATGTTTGGCAGCTCCTCTCCATTAAAATCTACAAAAGGGGGTGAAAATTGCACTAACTTAAAAGTAGGATCCATGGAGACTTTAAGCAACGCTACCCATGAGTTGGAGAATGACTGCTATTAAACATGGAAATATCGGTCCTATTATTCTGGAATTTTACCTATCTTTTCCATTATTCCTGGGAACAAATTAAAAATAAGAAAAAGCATTTTCCATGTTGAGCTGCCTTTCAACCAAAAGAAAATGGAACTACTCCCAAGAACTTGGAGCATTTAAATATTGCACTTCTATATAAAAAAAAGAAAGAAATCCCTAACGGCAAATACAGAAACACCTTTGGGTCATGTTCCTTATACTCTCGTCTCTTTGACTAACATTACTATCATCAGGTCAATCATATCTTCATATTAACTTCTATCAAAAGCTCCTCCCTCTTGCTTCGACCAGAATGTATATAGGACTTGTTGCGTTCCATTTTATTTCCCTCCCTTTAAAATTATTCGAAATCGGCAACTTTTTCGGATTTACTGTGAAGGAACCAGACTCTGAATCCCTTCTCTGTTATTTTCTGGGTTCCTTCTTTCCTCCCAAACTTTCCTCCCACGCGCACCTCACTGCCTCTTTATATGTGACGCTGGTGGGCATCACATAATTTAACAAGCGGTTCACCCCAGCTTCGAAAATGTGAGCATGTAGTTTGCTTGTGCGTGCGCGCTTGCATGCATGAGTGCGGCTTAAAAATGCAGCTAAATAGGACTGGGGCGAATGGGACGGCATAGCGCTGGGGCAGGCAGGTCACAACTACCGGTTCGCCCGAACCAGCATTTTTTTTTTTTAAGGAATCTGAAAAACACAAATGCTAATTTCCCCTCTTCTCCCTCCTTCCCTTCTTTTGTTTCCCAACGTGGACTGACTCTAGACTATTTTGAGAATAGTCGTACTTGGTATATGGGACTATATTGAAAACAAAATAGAGGTAAGTGCAATGTAACGAATTTTCTCCTGAGCTGTCCCTCTCGCCCAAACATTTTTGGTGTGTTGTTGATCAGGTTTCTGCTACTCGTTGTAGCCAACCAGGTTAAAGTCAAGATGTTAAACTAAACATAATCCTTGACTTAACGACTACAGTTGAGCCCAAAATTTGTGTTGCTAAACAAGACAGATGTTTAATCTTGCCTCTTTTTGAGACCTTTCTTGCCACAGTTGTTAAGTGGGTCACTGCAGTTGTTAAATTAGTAACCTGGTCGTTAAGTGACTCTGGGTTCCCCATTGACTCTGCTTGTGAGAAGGTCGCAAAAGGGGATCCCATGCAGTGGTGGGTTTCAAAATTTTTTACTACCGGCTCTGTGGCCGTGGCTTGGTGAGCATGGCAGGGGAAGGATACTGTAAAATCTCCATTCCCTCCCCAATCCAGGGAAAGGATACTGCAAAATCCCCATTTTCTCCTGATCAGCTGGGACTCCGGAGGCAGAGAATAGATGGGGGCGGGGCCAGTCAGAATTTTTACTACCGCTTCTCTGAACTACTCAAAATTTCCGCTACCAGTTCTCCAGAACTGGTCAGAACCTGCTGAAACCCACCTCTGATCCCATGACGCTGGGACCCCGTCATAAATAGGAGTCAGTTGCCAAGCATCTGAATTTTGATCACACGTCTATGGGGGATGCTGCAACGGTTGTAAGTGTGGGAAAACAGTCATAAGTCATTTTTCCCAGCGCCGTTGTAACTTGGAACGGTCCCTAAGTGAACTGTTGTTAGTCAAGGACTTACCTGTATAGGACAATTCCTTTGAAATGTGATTACAGTAAATATGACAAATGCAGTATGGGGAACATTGTGGGTAAAATAAGAAGAAGAGGAAGGGTTGCATTGCCGCTTGATAATGTCAGGCACAAGAAACCAGGATCCAGGATAGAGTTCAAAAGTACTACAAGTTTACTTCCTGTTACTTATACACAAGAATCTGATCTACTCACAGTCAAGGCAAATTGGCACTAGGATAAGAGTCGGCAGAAATTCACAGAGGGCTGGATTTACGTCTCTTGTGGCTGCATAACGATTCCAAACTAATGACACACTTGACCCCACCCTCAGCCTCAACCTGGTCCTCTCCTACAGATAACACACGTTCAGAAATAACATATATGTGATTCCCGTGAAATCCTTTTCACCTTAGGTATTTGATGGTGCTGTGATCATCTTATCTTTGGCTCCCATGGTGGCGTCTACAGTGGCTAATGGACCAAGCAGTCCATGGGATGCTATTAGTCTCATCATTACCTTGAGAATTTGGAGAGTCAAGCGAATTATTGATGGTAAGTCCACGGTGAATTGTTGTTTTTTAGGTTGTTTTTTTAACTCGGTGGTGCGCTGCCCGGAGTCAACTTGTTTGGTGAAGAGGAGTGGCTGTATAAATTTGAAAAAATAACAAATAAAAATAGGCCATTCCTTTGTTAAATGGATAAAATCTGTTTTAGACTAATTGCAAATGGAAAAGGCAGCTTTTAAGCAGTTGACCCTCCCTGAGAAGATAAAACAAATCCCCAATGTACTTAAGTCACATGTAACTGTGTGGGCAATTAGAATTTTGCTATTATTATTATTATTATTATTATTATTATTATTATTATTATTATTATTATTATTATTATTATTATTATTATTATCTGCTCGCATAATTTGCTGATACATCACGCAGTCCTAAACACTTGGAAAGTATTCGACTAGTGATCTGTGATACGAAATCCAGCGTAGTTATCTCGATTGCTGTGTATACTGTCATTTTGTGTAAATTATAATAATAATAATATCATCACCATCATCTGCAGCAGGATGTGGAGCTAGGAAAAAGAAAAAGACGCCAACTCAGTTCAATGGTTGGCAACTTCTTTTAAAGAAACTGCATGTGAAAACTGCTGGACTAGCCTGATTTTTATTTTTATTGGATGGGTTTTTAAAATTGTGTTATTTTACAGGGGAGTATGTTTTTTAACATTTTGGGCATTTAAATTAGTTTTTTAAGGGTTGTTTTAAATTATTGTGTGTATTTATATTTTATCTGCCTGTTCACCGCCCTGAGTCCTTCGGGAGAAGGGCGGTATACAAATTAAAATATTATTATTATTATTATTATTAAAATCCTACTGTGAGACATTAGACCAATATTTCTCAACCTTGGCCATTTTAAGAGGTGTGGACTTCAACTCCCAGAATTCCCCATGCTGGCTGGGGAATTCTGGGAGTTGAAGTCCACCCTTCTTAAAATGGCCAAGGTTGAGAAACCCTACATTAGACAATTAGAGTAGAACGGGTGATCTTGAAGGAGCAAATCTTGCTTCCATTTTCCTAAGTAATTCCACCCAGCTTTTAAAAACCTGTAAAGCTGATTTGAGAAGATCTGAGACGACTCGGGAGGTAATAGGTGATTTTGACAAGCGGAGAGAATCTTATCTTAAAGATGGTTGTTCAGAATTATCCTCTCTCCTAATTGCACCCCAGTTCTTTAAATCTAACTTGCTGAGGGAAGCACCGTGACCCCTTTTGCTTTCAGTAGCCGTAGGAAGCCTGCCTTTGTGGTAGCTCATGAGTTGTAAGGAAGAGCCTTCCACCTGGTGTAAAATGTCCTATTTATACGGTTGTGATTCGTAGCCTACGTCCTGCCGGTTAAAGTGGAAATGGAGATGGTTATTCAACAGTACGAAAAAGCAAAGGTTATTCAGGATGAACAGCTGGAAAGACTGACCCACATCTGCCAAGAACAGGGGGTAAGTAAGACACCCTGTTAATATTTTCATGCCAGTGTCAAAGGGGTTTTTTTGTTCTTGAATTTTGGCTTTGCTTAAAATTAATCAGGCAGGCATACTTGTTTCTGTTAATAAACCAAAGTCCGTGAAATAATTATATCCAGTCACATCACTGTGAGTTCAGAGCGTAAAAAAAAAACACATCAGTATAACATTGACTGATTATTTTTTTAATTTGCATTTGTATCCCGCCCTTCTCCGAAGACTCAGGGCGGCTTACACTGTGTCAAGCAATAGTCTTCATCCATTTGTATATTATATACAAAATCAACTTATTGCCCCCAACAATCTGGGTCCTCGTTTTACCTACCTTATAAAGGATGGAAGGCTGAGTCAACCTTGGGCCTGGTGAGACTTGAACCTGCAGTAATTGCAGGCAGCTGCTGTTAATAACAGACTGTTTCAGCAGTCTGAGCCACACAGAGGCCCAACCTATAATAAAAGGGACCGAAATTGGCTTGGCCCCATCAGGCACTGCCAAGAGATGTTTGGAACTGCACACGTCCAACACTCTTTCAGTCCTTATTCCTGACTGCCGACGTCCTAAAATAGATCATTAATGGTGGACGGGTAGAATTCCTGCTCTCCTCTAAGCAATATTACACTCAACTAATATTTCTTGACTGGGGACAGACTAGATGAGGTTTCCCAGTCTCTGGGAAGGGATTACCCCAAACCTGCCCCTAGCTATTGAAGAATTCTTGCCCTCTTTCAAAAATGACAACTTAAGGCGTGAAATAGGTGTCTAATGTGTTGGTTATACAGGTAATCCTTGACTTAACAGCAGTCCATTTAGTGACAGTTCAAACTCTGGTGGCTCAGCAGACTAAGTCTGTCTGTTATTAACACAGCTGCTTGCAATTACTGAAGGTTCAAGCCCCACTAGGCCCAAGGTTGACTCAGCCTTCCATCCTTTATAAGGTAGGTAAAATGAGGACCCAGATTGTTGGGGGCAATAAAAGTTGACTTAGTATATAATATACAAATGGATGAAGACTATTGCTTAACACAGTGTAAGCCGCCCTGAGTCTTCGGAGAAGGGCGGGATATAAATTCAAAAAAAAAAAAAAAAAGTCACCACGATTACCTGATCAAAATTCAGATGCTTGGCAACCGGCTCACATATATGACGGTGGCAGTGTCCCGGGGTCACACGATCCCCTTTTGTGACCTTCTGGCAAGCAAAGCCAGTGAAAAAGGAAGTGTCCTCGTGTCTGTGAGGGCAGGGAAAAACTAGAAAGCAGAAAACCTCTTTGGCTAAATCTTCAAAAAATCCAGATTACAGTAACAGAATTGCAAAGTTTAGGCCTTTAACCTAAAGGGAACAAGCTTTATATATATATATATATATATCAAATCTCCTGGGTGTCAGAAACTCTGGATCCTGACCAGTAGTGAAATCCAATTTTTTTTTTCTACCGGTTCTGTGGCCGTGGCTTGGTGGGCGTGGCAGGGGAAGGATATTGCAAAATCCCCATTCCCACCCCACTCCAGGGGGAAGGATACTGCAAAATCCCCATTCCCTCCCCGCTCCTGAGGCCAGCCAGAGGTGGTGTTTGCGAACTACTCAAAATTTCTGCTACCGGTTCTCCAGAACCTGTCAAAACCTGCTGCCCATTTCTACATTAGCAAATGCTCCAGGCTCGACTGCCAGGCTGCGCTCATGCCTTCTGGCCACAGGGTGGCAGCAAAGACGCTTCTTTCATTTTCCTTGGTCAATCTGACCTCTTATGTAATTCTCAATGCTTATTTAACTTTTTCCTCTCCAAATAATTATTTGTGAATTGGGGGGGTGGGGTCGCCTTGCATCCTCAACTTGTCCGAATATTAAGCCTTCCTGGAAGAAAAGGTTTATCTGGTGGAATTAAATGATTTTTCCCACCACCTGAACACACATTTTTTTTCTCCTTTTCAGCGCCAGGCTCTTTCTAGGTGTTTTAGGGAAAACTGTTATTAATTGAGGGTCGTCCTTTGATGTAAATACAGCATTTTTATTCTGCTTGCCGTCTTTCAAATTCTCGTGGTTGTTTTTTCCCATGCTTCCCAAAATTGCATTTCTAGTAAAAGGTAAAGGTAAAGGTTCCCCTCGCACATACGTGCTAGTCGTTCCCGACTCTAGGGGGCGGTGCTCATCTCCGTTTCAAAGCCGAAGAGCCAGCGCTGTCCGAAGACGTCTCCGTGGTCATGTGGCCGGCATGACTAGACACCAAACGCTGTTACCTTCCCACCAAAGATGGTCCCTATTTTTTCTACTTGCATTTTTACGTGCTTTCAAAACTGCTAGGTTGGCAGAAGCTGGGACAAGTAACAGGAGCTCACCCCGTTACACAGCAGCACTAGGGATTCGAACCGCTGAGCTGCCGACCTTTCGATCAACAAGCTCAGTGTCCTAGCCCCTGAGCCACCGTGTCCCTACATTTCTACATTCTACATGTACTACATTCTACATTCTACATGTACTACATTTCTAGTAGATCGTACCAAAATGTTGAATTTAGAAAAGCAGTACTATTACATGCCCACTGCTTCCTTCCACTTATTTCATATTCCTGGCCATGTAGGCACCTCCAAGTATTAAATGCCGTGGGATCCATTTTCCCAGGAAAGACAAAACACCACTTAATAGATCTCTCAGGGAATCACGTATCACGCTTTCTACCTCGACTGACTTTTGCTGAGAGAAATTGGGGAATTGTTGAGACTTGGGGAAACTCTATCTGCCTTGGTTCTAGAGGTCAGATAGCAGGTTCTTATATCCTAACGGCCATCCAGTTCTGCTTCTTGTCCATCAATATAATGCCTGATTTTTGGAGCACAGACGGTCTTTGGAGCTCCAAAATTCGGCCAAGACACAGTTCCCCGTGCAGTCAAATTTGGCTGCATGAAACTCTTTAACTACCTCTAAAGAACCAACTTCACACAGTGGCCTCTGATGTTGAGGCTTGTTTGACTTTGAGGCTCTAAAAAAAGACAAGCAGTAGCAAAACCCTATAAGCTGGAAACCACAGCTTTCTATTACAAGTGGATATCACCGTGGCTACTCCAGAAGTACCAGGAAATTTAGATGTACAGCTGTATATGTATTTATATCTAGAGAAAGCGTGTCTAGTTTTTGGAGCAAGCATAACATCAGTGCAAATTGCATGCCAGTTTTCACAACCTCAGTTTGGTTTCAGAGCCAGGATAAGCCATATTGAGTTTTGTGTGAGTGGATCACTTAACCCCGTAATTGTGGATAAACTCACCCGTGCCTTATTTAATGCAGCGTGTCTACCCCGTGACAGCCTTTAGCAGCCCTTGAACCATTGTTACGTCATCCTAAACCCTTTGAAAGCTAGAACTGTTCGAACAGGTCAAGCTGGTCATCCTCACAGATGTTGCCCAGGTCTGAGACCTTCGAACTCTGAGGCCGAGATGTCCTTTTAGGAGCCCGGCCAGAACACTGCGCCTTGTGTGGGCGTCTGTTTTTACACGCAAGATACCTCTGCACATTGGACATGTTAAAAGAAAAACCTAATTTTTTTTCTCTCTCTCTCTTTCTTTGGCTTCAGTTCGAAATTAGACAGTTGCGGGCACATCTGGCCCAGCAAGACCTGGACCTGGCAGCTGAGAGGGAGGCAGCTTTGCAGGTGCCTCACATGCTGAAGAAACAGACGGGCAACCGGTACAAAGTGGTAGCCACCGGAGGCGATTCCGATGACGAAACCACCGAGAACATCACGGAGTTGCGTCCTGCTCGGGGTAAGTGGCCGAGAGTCCCCTGTTACGTCTTCCCTTTCCACCCACCCACTTAAACGTAGTGGAGAATGTTTAAGTTGTGGTATTCTTGTTAAGTCGTGTCTGATGTGAAGATCTATAACCTTCCCCAGGTTGTAGAAGGAAGTGACAGACAGGATCTCCTTAGGATCAGGACAATATGCAGGGGCTGCACTTTTAGGAAGTGGGTTTGCGCCTTTAGTAGTTTTCATCCGAGAGAGGAGTCTTGGATTCCTCATTTAGTAGGACACTATTTCTGAATCTCACCAACTTTTAGATGACTTCAAGGGTCCTTGGTGGCTCAGACTGCTAAGACAGTCTGTTATTAACAGCAGCTGCTTGCAATTACTGCAGGTTCAAGTCCCACCAGGCCCAAGGTTGACTCAGCCTTCCATTCTTTATAATGTAGGTAAAATGAGGACCCAGATTGTTGGGGGCAATAAGTTGACTTTGTATATGATATACAAATGGATGCAGACTATTGCTTGACATAGTGTAAGCCGCCCTGAGTCTTTGGAGAAGGGCGGGATATAAATGCAAATAAAAAAAAAAATCCCAGCATTCCCCAGCCAGCTGGCTGGGGAATTGAAGTCCATGCATCTAAAAGTTGCCAAGGTTCAGAAACGTTGCAATAGGCAATAGGATGCTTGCTTAGAAAGCTCTTCGTAAAAACCCATAATAAATAATCTATTTGTGCAGCATCAGGATTTGCAATTATCTCCCACCAACAGGTTAAACAGGGATCCCTCTTACCTATACAGGTAGTTTTCAGCAAAACTGACCTATGGCAAACCATTGTTTTGCTTAACCGCCCCCAGCATTCACTTGACAATTGCCGCAACAATGATCGTAAATTCGAGCTTTATGTGGGTGATCTGTTTTACGACCGTCAGAGCTCCTCCACTATGGTCCTAAGGCGAGGATTATCCACAGTAATTTTGTACAGAGGTCCAGTGCTTTTGTTGATATTGCCAAGTGGGCAATATCACTGGGGCCGGGATAGCTCAGGCAATAGAGAAGCCTGTTATTAGAACACAAAGCCTGCAATTACTGCAGGTTCGAGCCCGGCCCGAGATTGACTCAGCCTTCCACCCTTTATAAGGTAGGTAAAATGAGGACCCAGATTGTTGGGGGGGCAATAAAGTTGACTTTGTAAAAAATATACAAATAGAATGAGACTATTGCCTTATACATTGTAAGCCGCCCTGAGTCTTCGGAGAAGGGCGGGGTATAAATGTAAAACAAAAAAAACAAAAAAAGTCGTGTTCCGTTGACGGGTGGCTTTCCAAAGTGAGTTTGCATCCCAGTTTCATTAATCCACTTATTCTTTTACATCTGAATACCTGAACATAACTTTATAATTTATACATATGTTCCTTGAGGGTTACATTAGGAGTGGAAGAGAATAGCGCAGACTTCTAAGTAGTGTTGAAATCCCCATGTTTTGCAGGGCCAGCCTTAAACTTTTATGCTTCCTACAGTATGTTTCTAGGTAGCTACAAGCACAGAGTGCTTCAGCTGGGTCATACATAAAACATGACCGATCCGCCAGGCAAATAAATCATTCCTGAACGTCTGTACATGGTACTTAAGCATACTTACAATTCGCAGCCTGCTTGAAAAACAAGACGGGCTAAAATCAATTAGAATTTGTTTTGAAGGCGGTTTGTGTTTGAGGGAAGGGGAGTTAGGTTGCAGTCTGGCGGTGTTCAGACAAACGAGAATTTTAGCTGGTACGTAGTCCTTGAGTTATGATCACAGTTGCGTCTAAAATTTACGTTGCTAAGTGAAACGTATAGAGTTTTGCCCCCGTTTTATGACAGTTGTTAAGCGAATCATTGCATTTGTTAAGTTAGTGACGTGGTTGTTACGTGAATCTGACTTCCCCATTGAGTTTGCTCGCCAGAAGGTCACAAGAACTGATCACGTAACCTCAGGTCATTACAACCGTCATAAAGACGAGGCACTTGCCAGGCTTCTGGATTTTGATCACATGACCCTGGGGATTCCCAGCTGCAAGTGTGAAAAATGGTCGTAAGTCACTTTTTTTAGCTCCGTCGTAACTAAACGATCCCTAAATGAACTGTTGAAAGTACTTTAAGAAAAACAAGTCCCTCTACTTAAAATTGATCCCAGATTATTCAACTGAATTTCATGGAAATTACTCTTCAAAGTACACAATCTCTTCAGCGCCAACATGGAAAAAAAAACGGATGCAATTATGCTTACAGATGTGTCGCAAATTTCTCTTTATTTTTTTACCACAGTACAACTAAAAGTTCAGATGCGGGGAATCAGAATGGCTCTCTCCTTGCTTAACTTACCCCCAGTGACTTAAACTTGACCTTTCAGAAGCTGTCCAAGACAGAACCATCCAATGTTTCAAAAATGTTTTTTTTCCAAAAAAAAAACAACCCAAAAAATAACCAACTGGACTTTCTTGGTTTTTCTCCTTTGAAAACATTTCACTTCTTATCCAAGAAGCTTCCTCAGTTCTGCAGCCAAAAGTTTTCAAAGGAAAAATAAGTCTAGTTGCCTTTTGAATAGAATAGAATAGAATAGAATTCTTTATTGGCCAAGTGTGATTGGACACACAAGGAATTTGTTTTTGGTGCATATGCTCTCAGTGTACATAAAAGAAAAGATACCTTCATCAAGAATCATAAGGTACAACACTTAATGATAGTCATAGGAATAGAATAGAATAGAATAGAATAGAATAGAATAGAATAGAATAGAATAGAATAGAATAGAATAGAATAGAATTTATTGGCCAAGTGTGGTTGGACACACAAGGAATTTGTCTTTGGTGCATAGGCTCTCAGTGTACCTAAAAGAAAAGATATATTTGTCAAGAATCATAAGGTACAGCACTTAATGATGGTCATATCATTGGAAGGAAAAAAGGCACCTTTGGAACAACCATGACCTGGATGATGGAGAATCTCCGTAGACATTGAACCATCCAACGGATTTGAGTCTTTGGTATTATGTTATGGCTGTGGATTAATAGTACGTCTGAGGAGCAGAGGGATAAAACCAATGGTGAAATCCACATTTTTTTGCTACCAGTTCGGTGGGCGTAGCTTTGTGGGCATGGTGTGGCTTTGTGGGCATGGCAGGGGAAGGATACTGCAAAATCCCCATTCCCTCCCCACTCTGGGGCCAGCCAGAGGTGGTATTTGCCGGTTCTCCGAACTACTCAAAATTTCCACTACCGGTTCTCCGAACTGCTCAAAATTTCCGCTACCAGTTCACCAGAACCTGCTGGATGTCACCCCTGGATAAAACAGGTTAGATTACTCTTCGCTGTGGAAATATTGCTTCTGAGTCCCTCCAAAATCTTCTCACCTGGAGATCTTTCAGTCCAGGTTCAACAACAATGGCCTTTTAGTGAGCGAGCCCTACCTAATTCCGGAGAAAGGGGATACTCCCTCCCCACCCCCTGAAGCCAATTATATTTCCCCGACTCGTAAAGAACAATGCAAACATTCACCATGAACTATTTGACCGTGAAGAGTTGCAAACCTACACGAGAAAGATTAGACTTTGCTGATTTTCAGCCCCCTTTCCCCTGCACAGTATTTTTACGGGAAAGGCTCGTGAGTTAAAGCTCCACCGAGATCGGCACAAATTTGGCTGTATCTCGTGTCATCTGCATCAGGCCTCTTCGGAGCCAAATTTGAGAGCCCCCCCACAGGCACCGAGCATCCCGTAAACCCTTAGAACATCTCCCCAAATTGGCAGTTAAGAACTCGGATGAGCTATGAAACGCTGGAAATGATATTCTGGCAGGTGGTAGGTGTGTATAAGTTTTAAAATACTTGCATTAAAAAAAAATATAGCATCCGTTTCTGATAATAGTCTGGCCTTCTCTGGTTTCATTTTTCGTGGGGAAAAGGCAGAGGAACCTTTGGCACATTAAAAAGGGGGGGGGAATGTTTCCAGCCTGCCTTGAATGATGTAGGTCAATGTTTCTCAACCTTGAGAACTTAAAAGATGTGTGGACTTCAACTCCCAGAATTCCCCAGCCGAGCCATGCTGGCTGGGGAATTCTGGGAGTTGGAATCCACACATCTTTTAAGTTTCTGAGGTTGAGAAACACCAGTCTAGGCGGCTTCTGATCCATGATCATTAAGGTTGCCAAGCTAATTAGCATTTAGGAATTATATATATTTTTTACCCTTTTCTTAAATAATGCTCAAGATTGACTAAGAAGAAGATCCAGCTTCCATCCCACTCATATATTGGTGCCTACTTTCCCCAGTTTTTGTTAATGTTTTTATTCTTCTTTTTATGATGCTATTATAAGCCACCCCGAGTCACTCAGTAGTAAGATGGACAGCATATAATATAATAAATAAATTGTATAATTGTATAAGCAGGTTCCTCCATATATTGCAAGCAGGATCATTCTCAGGTAGTCCTCAACTTACAACGGTTTGTTTAGTGACCATGCAAAGTTTCAACGGCACTGAAAAAAGTGACTTAAGGACCGTTTTTCACACTTACGACAATTGCAACATATCCCCATGGTCATGTGATCAAAACTCAGACGCTTGGAAACTGACTTGTATCCTTGACAGTTGCAGTGTCCCGTGGTCATGCGATCTCCTTTCACTTAATGGTGTCACTAACTTAGCAACTGCAGTGATTCACTTAACGACTGTGGCAAGAAAGGACGTAAAACAGGGCAAGCTTCACTTAACAAAATGTCTCTCTTAGCAACGGAAACGTTGGGCTCAATTCTGGTCGTAAGTCGAGGACTGTCTGGGGGAAGGCTCAGAACGGAGCCTGCAACCAAAGCTGCCATCGCCACCCCGGTCAATGTCTTGCCAGTCTTTGTCTCTCTCTGCCTACACCCAGATTGCAGCTCTTAACAGATTCAATATGCCAACCGTTAGCCTTGCTGCTCTAAACCTGCCTTCAGATCTTAGGGAAAAAGCCTTTATGGAGTACTAATAGCTCCCGAACCTCTTAAAATTTCCTTTATGAGCCTTTCATCTCTTCCATCGCTTGTGAAACCTTCTCTCTTTCTTCTTTTCTTTTCTTTTTTTTTTTAAGACTTTGCAGAAATGCGCTCCTAACTTGTTCAAAGTCAGAGAGGTTTTGGGTTTTTTTTGTGTGAAATCTTTGCAAAGAGAATGGCCTTGAAATTGTGTTTAATATTTCAAAACGACTTCCTTTTTTTTTTCCTTCTAGAAAGGGGAGGGGGGGACAAGGGGCACGTGACACCCTTCCCCCCTAATTGTTCGAGATGCGCCGAACTCTTTTCTCCTTTTCCCCCGTTCTTAATTCCTGCAGCCGGGAGACCTTGTCTAGCCGTCCATTAAAACAATTACAAGTCTTTGGGAGTGGGTGATTATTCGGTCCTCCCCCGAGACATGGAGAGTTAGTTTATTAAATGAAGACCCAATAAGGCAGCCAAACTGCGGAGGCACTAATGACATTAAGGCTCTTTTTCATCCATTTTCCAGCCTTTGTTCCACAAATGCAAAATCTATACGGATAAAGTTTAAGGAGGAGGGGGTTGTTTTCATAGGTACCCCAGGAAGTCAATGCAGCAGCATCTTTTTTAAACAGTTTTTTTAATCACGAATCAATTGTGCCCTACTTAATATCAAAAGATGGTCCAGATATATTTGTTAATGAAGCAATGCCAATCAGGGTAAGAGAGGGTTATTATTGAAATGCCGGATCGATGATCCCAGATGATATAAAAAATATTAGTCGGGGAAAGAAGCAAGAGAAGAAATGGACTGTTTATTTCAAAATAGCCCTTGTAACCTTTGATTATTAGAGGTGTTTAATTGCTGAGAACTCAAACAAGTAATCGATTGATTTAATGCACATGTGGGGAAAATCTTCTTAAGAGGCCCTGGCCTCATATTTTCATTAATCTTCTGTAGTTCAAGTCTGTCGCAGGAAGAGGTTCCCTAAGTCATTGTAATAAAAATCGGATTTATTTTTTTTAAAAAAAAATCAAGCTTCTTGTTCAGTAAACTGGAGCCCTTGGCTAATTTATCAGACTAGTAGTTCAAACCTTATTCTTACACCTTGCAGAGTTTTAACTACAAGTAGTCAGGGTTAGGCTAAGAGGTGGGAAAAAAGAGATGTAAAAAAGATGCTGAGACTCTAGAGCAGGGTTCCCCAACCTTGGCCACTTTAAGCCTGGTGGACTTCAACTCCCAGAATTCCCCAGCCAGCAAAGCTGGCTGGGGAATTCTGGGAGTTGAAGTCCACCAGGCTTAAAGTGGCCAAGGTTGGGGAACCCTGCTCTAGAAAGAGTGCAGAGAAGAGCAACAAAGATGATTAGGGGGCTGGAGGCTAGAACATATGAAGAACGGTTGCAGGAACTGGATATGTCCAGTTTAATGAAAAGATGGACTAGGGGAGACAGGATAGCAGTGTTCCAGTATCTCAGGGGCTGCCCCAAAGAAGAGGAGTCAAGCTGTTCTCCAAAGCACCTGAGGGTAGAACAAGAAGCAATGGGTGGAAACAAGGAGAGAAGCAACTTAGAACTAAGGAGAAATTTCCTGCAGTCAGAACAATTAATTAGTGGAACAACTTGCCTCCAGAAGTTATGAATGCTCCAACACGGGAAATTTTTTAGAAAATGTTGGATAACCATCTGTCTGAGATGGTGTAGGGTTTCCTGCCTGGGCAGGGGGTTGGACTAGAAGGCCTCCAAGGTCCCTTCCAACTCTGTTGTTATTATCATTATTATTTTCTTCTTGTGCTAAGAAAAATTCTAGATACAGCATTTGGCACAGCTGATATTATTGTGAGGAACACTTAAAGCTTTAATGAGAACAGACCGGATATTTGGCTGCAAAGGGTCTCACATTCTGATTTGTAGCTTCTCCTGATAGGGCTGGGAAAGAGTTTTCAAGTGGTAATACAGAACATAACAAGGTAGTTATTCTGTAGAAGGCTGTGCGGTACTTAGTGCTCTCTTGAGTTTGGTTGTTTTCCTGGAGATATCTCATTACCCAACTAGGTAACTTCATCAGTGTTGGAAGGGAGTGAGTTTGCTCTCTTTTTATATACTAGTGGCTTGCTGTGTCATGTTGGTGGGGTTCTTCTTGGCGGTTCCTTGATTAGACTGGATTGAATGTTTGATTGAGTTGATAGTTCCTAGATTGGGATATTGTTGACTGCTTGATTGTTGTTCTGATATTAATTCTTGGTGTTAATCTTTGCTTATCTGGCTATTGATTGCTAGGGAGGGCATGGTTTGGTCTTTTTGTTTCCTTTTTAGTTTTTCAGTTATGTCTTTTGAATAGATAATAGATAGATAGAATTCTTTGTTGGCCAAGTGTGATTGGACGCACAACGAATTTGTCTTTGGTGCATATGCTCTCAGTGAACATAACAAGAAAAGATATATTTGTTAAGAACCATAAGGTACAACACTTAATGATAGTCATAAGGTACAAATTAGCAATCAAATCATACTAGGAAACAGTGGTATAAATCTTAAGGATACCAGCAACAAGGTCAAAGTCATGCAGTCATAAGTGGGAGGAGATGGGCGATAGGAACAATGAGAAGATTAATAGCAGTGCAGACTTAATAACTAGTTTGACAGTGTTGTGGGAATTATTTGTTTAGCAGAGCGATGGCATTGGGGGGAAAACTGTTCTTGTGTCTAGTTGTTCTGGTGTGCAGTGCTCTATAGCGTCGTTTTAAGGATAGGAGTTGAAACAGTTTATGTCCAGGATGTGAGGGATCTGTAAATATTTTCACAGCCTTCTTTTTGATTCGTGCAGTATACAGGTCCTCAATGGAAGGCAGGTTGGTAGCCATTGTTTCTCCTGCAGTTCTAATTATCCTTTGAAATCTGTGTCTGTCTTGTTGGGTTGCAGAATGGTATGAAGATGTTGTTTATCTCTATGTGCAAAGTGTAGCAGAAAATGATACCATTCAAAAAGAACAAGGCTCTGGTTGTATGATTTTGACTTTTTTGACCCGCATGGTTACCTGTAACCAAAGCATTTGTTTTACATAGCTGAGAAGCTCAGGTTTATGGTAAAAAGCTTTTTGAAACCAACCGGGAGTGATGGAAAAGATTTTTTTAAAAATGGGAATCGGGAAACACAAATATTTTTTAACCCCTAAACTGAATCTTTTGCAAAGCAGATGATGAGGCTCGCCAGGTGGGTTGCAAACGCAGCTAAGTGGGTTGCTTTGGATCTGAACAAATGGCCGACATTCATGGAGCATTAGAAGCATTTTCTAAGCCGCCGCCCCCCCGCCTCCGGTGAAGTGTTTTTTATGTTGGAAAAGTTGACACCTGTCACCTGTAGTTTGGGAGAAAGGCTGAATATTTCAGTTTACATCTTTGCATCAGAGGAAACTTCAGGCTCGTAATTTTCCTGCCAAAGCATAAAGTACTCAGAATGCTTCTCATCCTTTATGGGAGACATGATTTGAACCTGAATTATTTACACTCGCTGTAACCGATCTTACCTGAGAACACGGAGTTGGCCTGGTTTTATTTCTCTCGTTGCAGTGAACAGTCAGTTCACCTGTGACTCTTGCAAAACACTTCCTTAAGGAAAACGGGGTCCCATCCAGAGCCAACAGCCCTAACTTGTTCATTGTCCAGGTTGTTCTTTTGGTGAAAAAATTGGGTCATTTTTCTTGTATCGAGGAAAGCATCTATTTATTTGTGCAGGACTGGACTAGAATTTTAAATTTTAATTTGGTTTTAAGGGGTTTTTATTATTTTTATTGCAATTTTTAACATTCGGCCTTATTTAATAAGTTTTTTAAATTGGTGTTTTTTTCTGTATTTATATGCATGTTTTTATTAGGCTGTAAACCGCCCTGAGTCCCCTGAGAGATAGGGCGGTATATAAATGTGATTAAATAAATAAATAAATAAATAAAGCCATCGCTCATTTTCAGAACGAGTTGTAGCCAATTACAGCAGGATCTTCAGAGCTGGTATTTAGCCGGTTCGGGCGAACCAGTAGTAGCGACCTGCAGGTGTACAATCCCGTACTACAGGGGTCTCCAACCTTGGTCCCTTTAAGACTTGTGGACTTCAACTCCCAGAGTCCCCCAGCCAGCAAAGCTGGCTGAGGGACTCTGGGAATTGAAATCCACAAGTCTTAAAGGGACCAAGATTGGAGACCCCCTGCCGTACTATATCACTGTTTTTGACACCACCCACATGTGTGGAAGGCACGTGCAAGCGAATTACTGTGTTTTGTGACACCGCAGGCATGTGTGGACAATACACACGCAAGCTCAGCAAGCGGGCGCACGCTCACATTTCCAGTGCTGGGCGAATCCCACCTCTTAAGTATCTTCAACTGTGTTGAAACTCATCGAATTTGGTACTCAACGCATTATGATGTGAAAAATTTGTCCCGGTACTGATAGCTTGTTTGATACTCAACGCACTCGAGGTATAGAAATTGTCGGTGTCAGTGATTCATTAAATTATTCCTTATGGGAAAATTTTGTTCGGTAATCACCATTTCTAATACTCGTTGTGACTTCCAGAACCAATTAACAATGGTTCTGGAAGTCCAAAGCACCACTGTAACTACCGTACTTTGGTTTTGATGTACCTATTGGCTTATTTGCTGTCCCGTTTCTCTACTCCAAATAATACACTTTGTCAGGATCTGAGATTTTTGCCGCTACTTGTGTCTTACATTTTGTTGAAAACCTGAACAGAGATTAGGGGTTGTTTTTTTTCTCTTTCATCTCTCACAATACAAGGACACAGGGTCATCTCCTGAAATCAAATGGAGAAAGACTGGCAGCAAATTTTGTTAGAAAATGACATCCCTGGGCCTACATAATCGCCAGGAGTTGAGCTCAGCTTGAGAAAGACTTTAGGGGAGATGATTGAACTTGTAGGGTTTGCTGCCCTCTTGGATGTAATGGTGAAGACCATGGTGCTCAAAAAAGTTCTAGACCAGGGGTCTCCAACTTGGCAACTTTTAAGACTTGCGGACTTCAACTCCCAAAGCTGGCTGAGGAACTCTGGGAGTTGAAGTCCACAAGTCTTAAAGTTGCCAAGGTTGGAGACCCCTGGTCTAGACCGTTGTTTCTCAACCGTGGCAGCTTGAAGATGGGTGGACTTCAACTCTCAGAAATGAAGGTCGGAGTTTCTCAATCTTGAGAACTTTTAAGATGTGTGGACATCAACTCCCAGAATTCCCCCGCCAGCTAGGCTGGTGGGGGAATTCTGGGAGTTGAAGTCCATCTAGCTTCAAACTGCAGAAGTTGAGAAACACTGATCTAGACAATTTCTAGAGAGGTTTTCTGTCCCGTTGGGTGTGTACTGCCCTCTGAATTTCAAGACAGGCTCCCTTAAACACCAGCCGTTGCAGGAGCAACACTGGGAGAGGGTTTTTTTTTTTAAAGAGGCCCAAACACACCTGGTTTGCTGCTGCAGGAGCCAGAACCATGGCGAAGGAGCTAAGCTTGTGCAGATAGCCTTTCCTTCTTCATTTTCATAGCACTTTGGATCCATTGCATTTGCAGCGTGGGCTTGCCATGGAGATACCTGCAGCTTGGGATCATCCTTGGCCACTCCTGTCACAACGGGTCACCAACGGTGCATGTAGCCACGTCTCCGTGCGGGTTTTTGTAGGAGCCAGTAATGGATGAACGAGACAAAACGCATCGAACATCACGTAGCTGACAAGCCTCGCAGGGCTCTCCCTGACCCACGAGCTTGCCTTGAGCTGCACTGAGGCTTCTTTCTAAACTCGAGACATTAGCAGGGAAGACGCCCTCGGACTGCAAGGCATTTAAAGATCAACAGAGGCCAAAAAAGCTTTTAAAAAGCCAGCGAAACCAGCAGGGCGGCCATGCCTCCCTTTTGAATGTCAGGTTAGATTGCCATCTCCAGAGCTTCATTCGTTCAGGTACCAAGCACTCAGCGGTTTGAGGCCGGCCAGGGAAACGTGTACCCAGAAAACATCTGTTCCTTTCACCTACAAACCACAATGGGTTGTGAAGAAGGCTGGGCTGTAGCCACAGAGACCCGGGGGGGGGGGTTAAAGAGATCCCCACTGGGAGGATCGAGCAAGGCCTGACTTCTCCCCTCCCTCCTGAAATGGGTTTTTTTTTAAAAAAAAAACACAACCATGCACATAAAAGAAGAGATGCTTTTAAGGCATTCAGCACGCCATAAAGTGAGCAGATCAAGTTGCTGACTCTTCCTGCCCACATGTGGCTTCTTACAGAATTATTTTTGCGATTTCTAACCTCCCCTTTTTTCCCTCCCCCTCACGGGGTGGGTGGGTGGGTGGGTGGATTCAGTGGCACGGGATTGACATTTCCATTCCTGATCATTTTAGCATCCTCTGAGTTTCTCCGATATCAAAATAGGTGTGTGTGTGTGTGTGTTGTTGTTTTTAACCAAAATCTGGGAGGGCAATAAGGCTTCATGTCTCCCATTATGTCCTGCGGAGCGGCTGGCATTTTCGTCTTCAGTATGGCATGGGTTGCTAGCTTACCAGAACTTTTGTGAAGGAGGTATTTCTAAAAGCGTGGCGGAAAAAATATTGAGAATTTACCCTCTTTGCAAATTACATCGTTGGGTCATCTGGTGACAGTGAGGGAGAGTTTATCAGAAGGTAAGGCCACCCAGAGTCACCTTGCAGGGGAGACCGGGGGGAGGGCATAAAAATTTAATTAATCATTTAATAAGGGCCCTCCTTGTAAGGACCTCCTCCTCCTCCTCCTCCTCCTTCTTCTGCCATATCTGTCATCGGGCGTTGGCAGTCATGTTGGCTTACTTAGTAAGTATTTTACTAAAGTTGATTCCTGCCTCCAAATTAAGAAGGGACGGATTTCTCCTTTACTGCCACCAAAATACACAGTCAAATAAGTACGATGAAAAAGCTGGGGAGACTTGCGTTGTGTGACTTACTTGCATTTTTGAAGGAAGTTTTAAGTAAGGAACTTTTCTTAAGGGCATGTCTTTCCTGAGCATGTGAAAAATAAATAGTTCTGGAGCCTGTTAAAAGTTAGCAGGAGCTCTCAAGACCATCAAGTGTCCATCAAGTGTCCATCAGTGTCATATATGAGCTGTGAACTTTTTCTATAACAGGCATTTTACAACATTGGGTGGGTTTTTTTCCCCCTATTTAAAATGGCTCCATACACTCTTTCAGAAAATGCATCTTCCTCCCCCCACCCACATCCTCTTACAAACTTTGTATAAAACAGGATACTGACTGAGAGGCGTCTGAACCCCAAAGAGGCTTGTGAACTCTGGAATTAGGGAACCCTAATCTTGCAAATCTTGACCCAGTTGTTGTGGCCCCCCAGCAGAGCTGGCAGCAGTCAAACAGTGAGGAGGTTGGGGAGGAACGTGGGGGACCAAGGCCATCTGGTAGTTCTTTGCTGCCTCCGGAGTCTGACAGCAGCGAGGCAGAAGAACAGTGTGAGCCTGTTCCCAGCGTGCGCATGTGCAGAGCTCCCAGAAGACAGGAACAATTAAGAAAACAGGGTCGACTTGGGAGTAAGGCTTGGAGATGATTGGCCTCTCCCATAAGACATAAAAGGGAAGTGAACGGGAGAAGTGCAGGAAGCAATTAGTTCATCTGGTCGGGAAAAGCTCTGTTTGACTCTGTGCTAAGTTTGGCCTTGCCCTGCGTGGGGCAATTAGTTCTCTGGCAGCATTCCAAGGAAGATAAGTTGGGTGTTTGTAAACACTCCCCTGATAAGACTGTTTAAAAAGCCTTTCGGACTGGGAATGACAATAATTCACAGCCGTTTGAATTAAAGAGGTTTGCCAGGACAAAGTTTGTGTGCTTTCTAAGGGAGGCTAGTTCAGATCACCAGTCTACGGTTGGGAGTTTTCCCATTAATGATTCCCATTTTGCCTTTCTAGAGACTGTGGTGAAAGACGACATGAACAACTACATCAGTCAATACTACAACGAACCCAGCAGTGGTAAGCTTGGGTTTTGAAACTTAAGAGGCACTCACCCTCAAGGGAGTCTTTAGGAAGGCGGCCTTCCCCAGAAACGATCTGCTGCCCCTTCTTAGCTCCCCCTTGAATTTCAGGAAGAGATGGCCCTTCTGTCCCAGCTCCAACTCCTTCCTCCCTTTAGGAACATTATCAATGTGAGATTTGTGTTGTTCCAACATTGCCTCAGCAGCTGACACAAGCAGCTGGGACTCCCCTTCCACCTCCTTGTCTCAGGTGGCAACGCAGGCCAGGAGCAGCCCTATTAACGCCTGTATTTTGCAATTACCGTATTTTTCAGAGTATAAGATGCACCGGAGTATAGTTTAGTTTTGGGGAAGGAAAATAAGAAAAAAGCTGATTGGCAGGTAGAATACCCCCAATCAGCTGTTCCCAGAGGTGAATTTTAGCCAGAGGTTCCTTGGTTGTTCCTTGCTTTTTTTTTCAGCCTCTGAAACCTGTTTCAATGGTTCTCAAACAATCTTCCAACTGTATTTCTGTGTGTGTGTGTGTGCGCGCACGTGTGTCTTTCACACCCTTTTCCAGACAAAGCTCAGGGCTTCTTATAGCTGGGAAGGCACTTCTCTGAATCTAAACTCGCGGTCCTCTAACCTTTGACCTCTTCACCCACAGACAGCGGTGTGCCTGAAGGGGCCTTCTGCGTCATCACAACAGCGGCCATCGACGTCCACCAGCCCAACGTCTCCTCTGACCTCTTCATGGTGGAAATGCCGATGAAGATGATGGAGAGCAACGGGATTTCCACGAGCGCCGCGTCAGGCAGCGCCTCCAGGTCCACGGACAGCTCGGTCACCCGGGCGCAGAGCGACAGCAGCCAGACCTTTGGCTCTTCCACAGACTGCAGCACGACTCGGGAGGAATCCTCCGAGTATTGCCCCTTGAAGCGGCCCTGTCAGGCGACTCAAGGCGCTCAGGTCAGCTCTTCGTCTCCCCACCGCAGGGTCCATAATGCTGTCGTCCAAGAACTGTTGTCCTCCTTATCCGAAGACTCCTGCTTAACCCAAAAGGGACTGGACCCCGTTAACCTTAAACTGCCAAGCCCAGCGGGGTCGGCCACAGCCAGCCCCGAACTGGAGCGCCGCGTCAATATTTACAACAAAAAGAACCAAGAAAATTTTGGGGGGGTCTTTCAGAAAAAGCCGGTCATCCACTTCCAGCAGAAGACACAGATGATTGACAAGTACACGTCGTTGGAATCCAAACAGCCAAGGTTCAACAGCATCCCGGATTCCTAGTCTTCGGTGGAGTTGCGCGGTTCAGACAAGACCGGTGGTTCGCCAGGGGACACACACACTAAAGCTTTAAAAACAGGGCCCTTGGAACCATTCCGGGGTGGGTGTTTTATGCGGATTTAAGAATTGGAAATTCGTTTTTTCAAAATGCATGAGTTACAAGAGCCAGCACGAAAATAAGAAATTGACAAATTCTGCCACTTGGAGTCTGTGGGGTGTCACCCTCAAGGGAGAATTAGGGGGGCAGGGGAGGTGAATGCGGTTAAAACAATGACCTCAAAAGATGTATAGATTCTTAAGGTGTGTGTGGGGTTTTTGTACGCCGAGCGAACACAAATCCTATCCTTTTTACTGAACTTCGGACAATCTTCTATAAAAACTCACAATCTCCCCTCCTCCTAACGATTTCTTACGACGTCCCTTTGTATGTGACCAATTATGAATCCATTTGTATTGACAGTTATTTTTGATCTTACTGGAAAAAAAACCCCACCCTGTTTTTCAAAAAGTACTTTGAACGATGCCACTCAAAGACATCTTTAAATACTTCAAAAGAATTTTAAAGTAAGTGTTCTCTTATTTTTAGCATGAACTTTGGGGAAGAAATATTTTGGGGAAAAAAATTATTATTGCCTCCGGGATAAACAAAACAAAAATGGGCATTTTACAAATACAATTTTAATTAAAATATTTTTTTTAAAAAAGCAATATTTTAAATAAGTGTTTTCAATTTTTTTTCCTAGCTGGAGGAACTAATCATGCAACTTTTGCTTAAAGGTTTTTTTTTTAAGAAAAATATTTTAAACACAAAACTTTTAATTTATAATTGATTTTTTCTCTCTGTTTCCACCATATGATCAGGTGTGCTCGCATTACCTTGTGTGAATTTCAAAAGCTACCAACTAGTCATTTCCACATGGAGTAACTTGTAACATTTTTCTAAATCAGGGGTCTTCAACCTTGGCCACTTTAAGACATGTGGATTTCAACTCCCAGAATATCTCAGCCAGCTTTGCTGGGAGTTGAAGTCCACAAGTCTTAGTGGCTAAGGCTGGAGACCCCTGGTCTAAATTGTAAGAGCTGTTCAATTCTCAGAACCCACTGGTTGGAGGCGTTTAGAATATTGTACCCGCCAATTGAGATCAAGATGGAGAACCGTCTATTTCCAAAAAATCCATTTACACTCAGAAACCGGGACATAAATGGTAACTGGTAGTAGATCCCCAAAACAGGACATTTCATAGGTTGATTTTGGATCCTTTGAAATTCCACACATGCTGGTTCCCCTCTCTCTGTTTTGCCATAGCCCCCCCCCTTCTTTTGGTAAGTAATGTGATGAACTAAGTTGCAACAGCATACCCCCAACGTGGCATGATCTGGTCAGGGTTTCTAAGGATTCAGGTTAGGGAAGCTGCCTTATCTTCCCAGATGTTACGGTTAGCCACTCTACGTCAGAGTAGGTCTTACTAAGGAGGAAATCACAAGTCCCAGAGACACTAGCTTTACCAATAGTTGACTAGCTTTTAAAAGATGTAGGTTATACTAGAGCAGCATACAAGCACAAGTTAAATTGAAACTTCAGTGACCAAGCAGTGCCAGCATTGAAGAAAACAAAAAAAATCAAAATGATGCTTACCTCTGTATATCTCAAGTGTCTCAGACAGATCCATAGGCCTGTTAAGCATAGAGCTGCAATAGCTACTGGAAGTATTAAACAGGAAGCAACTGACTCTAGGAACTGGAGAAGGCACCAGCATCAATACCTAGTTTTTCAACTATTAAAAGCTTGGGGCAAGAGGACAGAAGCTGGCTAGCCGAAGAAAACTGGAAAAATTGTTGGGTTTCATGGATTGCTCCAGTGGCCACATTAAAATACGCAACGGATGTTTCCACCTGGTATTTTTTGATCAGGTGGTAACTCTTGGCATTCTCAAGCAGCTTAGCCCAAAATCTCTGGAGCTGTTAGTTCAGCACATCTGGAGGTTGTTTTGATTGAATATCTAAAGAGAAGGGCACAGATAGTTTGAAGTTGCAGGATAAGGATGGTTGCAGGAACTGGGTGTGTCTGGTTTAATGAAAAAGAAGAACTAAGGGAGACATGATAGCAGTCTTCCAAAATCTAGGGGGCACAAAGAAGAGGGGGGGTCAACCCTTCACCAAAGCACCTGAAGGCAGGACAAGCAGCAAAGGATATCGAGGAGAGAAGCAACCTTCCTGACAGAACAATTAGTCAGCGGAACAACTTGCCTCCAGAAGTTAGTAATGCTCCACCACTGGAGGTTTTTAAGAAGAGATTGGACAACCATTTTTGTGAATTGGTGGAAGGTTGGGGTTAGATTAGAAGACATCTAAGATCCCTTCTAACTCTTATTCTGTTATTAAGTCAATATCAACTCTTTAATGACAACGCTGTAAGGAATTTCCACAGCCTGATATAATACAAAATACAGTGGCTGCATGTTTATTAGAGAATTAGAAAAAGAGTTCAGGAAATAACGAAGCCAAATGGAAATGAAAAGGGCAAAAATTGATATATTGCAAGATCGTCATTGGCAATTTTGTTTTTGGCAATTTTAACATTTCTAGTTTGCTAAAACATAATTTAAACTGCTTAAAAATAATTTCTCTTTGTATGAAGAAATACTCATTCCTTCCCTAATGTGGAATAGCTTTCATTTTTTTAATGTTGCCGTCAATTCGGGAACCACCTGGAAGCAACACAAAACAACAAGCTTTACCATCAGCCAAATAACAACAGGCAACAGACGTTTATCCAACTTTTAATCAATGTAAAAGAGATGCTTATTCATCCACATTGGAAGCAACTAAATATTTGAATTCAGGTTTTTTTTTTAAAAAAAAAATAATGCTGGCAAAACTTACAAAATACGTAAACCTGGACTGCCAATCAACTAACCTACTGATTTATTTTAGTTTCTGGGTTCATTGTTTGGACCACAGGAAGCTATTATAGACAAAGAGTTTAACTTTTGGAAGCAGTCAGCTGGGGGGGGAAAAAGCCACTATTTGTGGAAATCGGTGCCGAGGAATGGCCCCCAATGGTGGAACTGCCAAGGCTAAACACCTGGGGCAGCTTAGGTGATTCCTTGTAGAGCGTCAGAGGATGAGAACAGGTGGCATGTTCCTTACCGGTTACACCTGAACACTTGCGCAAACGGCTTGTGTAAAATATCCATTCCTTTTACCTTTCCAGGCGCCGTAAGGATGCCCTCGCTTGGAGAGATCCCAGCTGAACTCGCCGTCTGATGAATACAGCCTCTCAATTATTTAAGAGAGCTACATTTCCATTAAGTGGAAATAATGTGGTCGTACAAAATTTATTAAGGAAATTGTCTACATCGTGTTTCTTCCGAATGTCGCTTTGTCTCCAGCTTATTAAAAGGCCGGTGTTTACTGCCAAGCTGGCAGGCAATCACCGAGGAACAGCATTAACTGCTGGCAGACTTCGGGCCGTCTTCTCGCCTTGCGGGAATGTCCACGGGGCATAATGGGGGAGGGAAAAGCAAGATGGCGGCCGCAATGGTACAGCCAAAGTGCCTGCAACTTTTTTATGCGTGTTGCATGGAATCGGGCGGAGTGGCCTTCACATCATTGTGGCTGCCATCTTGACAGTGTGATGCATTGATGATGTTCCCTAGTTGGGTAATGAAACGGTCTGCAAAAAATGGCCAACCTCAGAAAGCACCGAGGACCCCATAATAACTTGGTATAAGAACACATAGGTAATTTCTTGCTTCCTAGCATGTCGGTCTTAAAAAAACCCTGATAAGATGGCCTTTATTGCCATTTTTTTTACTGTGAGCATACTGGCACATATTAAAAAGGAAATTCTGTTACCTGCTTTCAACAGGTGATCTACCGCCTAATAATAACAATCAACAGATCCCCTAAATGTTGGCAGAGACACTGGGTATAAAACCTTTTCCAAATCTCCAACAATCGTGTTTTATAGCAATCTCGCCCAACTTGGTCTCTTGCATTGCTACCGAGACATGTCTTCATATTCTTGAAAAAAGAATATAGTCTATGGGGCAATAGATCATTGAGTTCATAAGAAGTCAATTGTTGCATTTTCACGTATGCTTGCTATAGAATAGATTTTTTTATTATTATTGGCCAAGTGTGATTGGACACACAAGGAATTTGTCTTGGTGCATAGGCTCTCAGTGTACACAAAAGAAAAGATATCTTCATCAAAGGTATCAAAATTGGAGGTCAGAAAGTTGAAACGTTTGGTGCAAGGGTCTCCAACCTTGGTCCCTTTAAGACTTGTGGACTTCAACTCCCAGAGTCCCTCAGCCAGCTTTATCCACCAAACCAGGGGTCTCCAACCTTGGTCCCTTTAAGACTCTGGGAGTTGAAGTCCACAAGTCTTAAAGGGACCAAGGTTGGAGACCCCTGGTTTGGTGGATAAAGCTTTCCATGGCTTGAAATATTAAGGGTCAGGAGACCCAGTGCTGTAACCCTAGACAGAGGTGAGACCTTCCATGCAGAATAAGAAGGACTAAATGCCATGTTCGAAGTCTTAATTCAACTTCCACCCCTGGCATCAAGAGGAGGAATGTGCTTGGGTTGATTCCCCTAGAAGCAAGACTCACCTTGAACAGGTCAGCTACGATACCATAGTCTGCAACTTGGAATATGGGCGCTTCAGGGTCTTTGTTGATGGCGACGATGGTCTGTGAGAGAAGGAAATGGGGCTATTTAGAGGCGCCTAGTTATGTTACAGGGCAGCCTATAGACGCTGCAGTGTTATGCATGGCTTTGCTGCTATTGGCCGAAACACAACAGCTTTTCCATAATGAGTTCCCTTCCATTGTTCACAAAGCAGAAGTTCAAAAATGAAGTGAATGAAAAAACTTTTCTCATAAAATTCCTACATAGGCAAATGTCAAAAGTTCCAGCTTGTGTGCCATCTTCTCTGAAACCCAGGAAGAGACCCCAAAGCAAAAAACTCTGCTTAGTAGACTCATCTTGACTTCCCACTTTTATCCCAGTGGGATATATTGCAAGCATCCAAAAACAAAAAAATCCAAAGTGCTCAGCTTAATAGTAATAAATACAATTTTCTGGGGTGTTCCCAACTTACAGTCTAAGGAGCTAAAAGCTCAGAACCACGATGGCGGAATCACTGGCCAGGTGATTTTCAGGTTTCTGCGGCGCATGCGCGCGGAGCGAGCCTCATGTGGAAGACGCGCACGCATGTGTGGGGGGTTGCATGCGCGTGCATGGGGTGGGGGCCCGTTTTTGGTCCCAGGATGCTGCAGGAAGGCCTGCTAGGCCTAAAGTGGTATGTGGGGAGTCACATGTGCATGCGTGGAAGAAGTGCATGGGGGTCACGTGTACATGTGCGGGGGAGGGCGCGCATCGCATGCAGATTGCATTGTGGGTGCCAGCACATGTACATACGCTTTCAGCACGCGATGACAAAAAGGTTAGCCATCACTGGCTTAGAAATTGGTTGCAATGAGTAATTCTACTCGGGGGCTGCAAAAATTGCAAACTGGGAGCTACAGATGATCTGCTATCAGTTTTTGCAAAGAGAGGTGGCCTTCAATTCCCAGAATTCCTCATGCTGGCTGGGGAATTTTGGGAATCGAAGTCCATCCCTCTTAAAAGTTGCTGAGACTGACATTGTCATCCACCTTCACTCCACTAGATGAAATTATGGTCTATTTAGCCTAGCATCCATAAAGCAAGGGAGGGAGGGGCAACAGGAGGGGGCACCCTCTACTAAACCCGTTTTCTACCGTTGTAAGTGAAGTAAATAATACATTTTAGTTGCAGAACGCTCAAGGGGATTCCCTACCCAATTTCTCATAATGGCTGATATTTCCTAGCGTGAGGGAAAAGCCAGACAGTTAATGTGATTACAGAGAGTTCCTTTAAACAAACATTATTTGTTTGAGTAAAGACGGTATGTTTTAAATTTTCTAAAACACAGAGGTAGAGCACAGGTAAAATCGAAGTGAAATAAAAAAAAAATTGGGTCTGGAAAATCCATGTTTGGAATTTAAATATCTAAATAAAAAATCAGATTAACAGCGTTAACACCGACAGCGTAGAAACAGATAATAAATTTGATCCAGTCCACCAATTACTCAAATTAATGAATTGTAAGATGAACTTAACTTCCTAGCCAGGGGTGGAATCCTACCGGTTGAGCAACTGGTTCGCTGAGCGCGTGCGTGTGGACACAGTCTCCATAAAATTGAACTTCCACATCGCAAACAAGGAAAGGAGCAAGGAAAACGGCTGATTCAGGGCCAATTCAACCTGCCGCCCCGATCGGCTGGGCTTCAGAAGCAGAAATAAAGCTCAGTATAGCGCAGGCGGGCCCACTTTCACAGCAACAGAGAACCCAGGAAGTGGGAGCTACTGGTTCGGCCAAACCGGTCCGAACCGGTAGAATCCCACCACTGTTCCCAGCCCAAATCAAATCAAGCCAAACAGATTTTTCTGTTCACTTCTGAAGACAGGGAGAGATCATTTAGTAAAAACAAAAAGTGTTCTGTAACCTGAACTCTTTTACAAAATCTAAAACAGGAGGGAGTTGATAGAATCGCTTCATACACCTTGAAATGGCTCAACTTTACCGACACTCATCAATTTATCATTATCGATACAACTGCCTCCATTTTGGACTGGAATTTATAACACCTGGTTCCCTTCCTTTATTGCCATTATCACGCCAATTCTGGATCACTTATTACTTTTTAACTGCACGCGGTTTAATCTAAATCATCCCTCTCCATCAAGCTAAAATAGTTACCATTTCAGTGCCTAACACTTAAAATGTTCATTCCACTTTTACAATTTCATAAAATATATGGGTAGCTTTTAGCTAACGTCACTTAAGAGGAAAGGGAGGGTATGAATTTCAGATCTTTTTATTCTTCAATTTTAGAACAGAGTCAATTTTCAGGGCAACCCAGAAGAAGATTTTACTACAGTCAAGTGATGTTTAATCTCAGGTAAATGTCAGACCTCATCCTTAAAATATTTCCAGGGTCGGATTCCCTGGACAATATATCTTGCTTTAGGAGTGATCCACAAGTAAAACACACCTGAATGTTACTAAACAATCTCCTTCAAGGGTTATGTTAAAATGTGCCCTGAATTAGTTTGCTGCATAAATATTACTATTTAAAGCAAACATGGGATATTGTAATAGCATTCTGTTGCACTGATTCGGAGCTCCTTAAAAATATTTCTGCAAGTGGAGGGGAAGAATCTGATTTTATTATTTTAAAGAGAAAAAGCAGTGTGGAAAAAAGAATATTTTAGATGAACACGCAACTCCTTTATAGTTTTATACAGCCCTACATACTTGTATACAGCTTGAAGAGGAATGGGGTTTGTGTGTGAGAATCACCTTTTGAAATTGGCGAGAAATATTTTTCTAAAAAGGCGAGAAATATTTTTTTAAAAACAGAGTTTTTCCTTGGCATCACAGGTCAGGTTGGATAAGAATCCAACACGGGTTAAACACGGGTACTAACGAGTTAAGTTTTTGAAGCTTTTATCATTTTATATTAGGTTTTCCATCTGAGTGGATAAATTGTGGAATATTCAAAGACGCCTTTTTCTCCGCGCAATAGTGAATCCATAATTCAGGCTGTACATCGTCATGCATGAATTCATGCCTCACAGTCTGAGATATATGAAAATGCATCGGGTCTACGGATCCTAATTTTATTTTCACATTGAAAACTCAAGTTTGTTTCTCGCTCAAGTTTCCAGATTTGGCAGTCGCAAGATTTAAAGGCGAGGCTCTATTAATAACGTTCTCCTGTGAACTGCTGGAACGTTATGTGAGTTATTTGAAACCAATTGATTTTTGGAATAGAATTCATCTGGAGTCCTTTAGGTTTTGCATTGTCAGTAACAACAACAACAAAACCTGATTTGGGAAACGGAAACCATCCACTCCTTGTAGCAACAAAAAAGAAGTTTTGGACTGTACCTTACTGTCTTTCATTCCGGCCAAATGCTGAATGGCTCCGGATATTCCTACAGCGATATATAATTCCTGCACGGAAAAACAATTTACAATATTTTAAAAACCTTTTATGATGACAAAGATTCTGCAAATTCTGCAGAAGTACGGGTAATCCTTGTCTTTACGACAACTGAGCCCAAAAATTTCTGTTAAGTGAGACATTTGTTAAGTGAGTTTTACGACCTTTCTTGCTCACAGACGTTAAGTGAATCACTGCAGTTGATAAGTTAGTCACACGGTTGTTAAGTGAAATCTGGCTCCCCCGTCGCCTTTACTGATCAGAAGGTCACCAAAGGGGATCACGTG
Source organism: Ahaetulla prasina (assembly GCF_028640845.1). NCBI lineage: Eukaryota > Metazoa > Chordata > Lepidosauria > Squamata > Colubridae > Ahaetulla > Ahaetulla prasina. Next base: position 23,262,912 of record NC_080551.1, read on the forward strand.
ACCCCGGGACACTGCAACTGTCATAAATATGAGTCAGTTGCCAAGCATCTGAATTTTAATCACGTGACTTTGGGGATGCTGCAATGGTCGTTAAGTCCCTTTTTTTCAGTGCTGTCGTAACTTTGAACGGTCGCTAAATGAACTGTTGTAACTCCAATTTCAGGGACAGCATTGCCTATCCACCTGTTGTGCCTCGCTCGCCCCCCTCTCCGCAGCCGGGCCCCTCTCGTCTCCTGCCGGATGCTGAGAGTGCAGAAGAATGTCCTGGCATGCCTCCAGCCCCCAGTCCTGGCACCATGCCCGGACAGACGGAGCAACTGGGCCCCTCCCCCACAGCATGTGAGCCTGGGGAGTGTGAAGCCAGTCACGAGCTGGAATTGCCGGCAGCTGGAGGGTGGAGGGATCCACGCTTCCGGAGAGTGGAGAGGCGACGTCAGCAAAAGGAAGGGAGGGGCAGGCCTGGATAAGTGCTGAGTCATGGAGCCACACCCCATGGCCCATGGAAAGGACCTGCTTTCTGGCATTCTTTGAGGCAAAGTCTAAATTGGATTGCTGAAGTCACATCCTGGTCTCCTGCCTGCCCTGAGAACTCTGACAGAACTTTGGCAAAGCTGCAGAGGCACGCTTGATATGGACTTCCCTGACCCGGCCGTCAGAGGAGGAGTGGGACATGACATCCCCGATCTCTGTTTTCGGCTGGGATGGCCCCCTGCAACCCTCTGCCAGTGAAAACGGAGCTCGGGAGGGCTGCGTGCAGTTGCAAAAGGCCACCCCAGCCAAAAACGGAGATTGGGAGCCTGTTTTCGCCGGCAAAGGCACCGTGGGCCTCCACAGGCGCCCCCGACATGAGTGATGTCGAGCTGGCCATGCCCACTTTGGCCACGCCCCACCACCCCCCGAGGTCAAACACAACCCTGATGCGGCCCTCAATGAAATTGAGTTTGACACCCCTGACCTATGTGATCCACACAGTAGCTTTAGGGTTCGTTTTCCGTCAAATGTGACAGTCATTGAAATGTGCATTATTATCATATTTAGTGTAGCTGCTAAAACTAGCAACACCCAAAGAGTTGCAACACCCAACGTTCATTTCCAGATTTAGTGAAGTCATGAAACAACAGAGCGACGCATTTATTCGCTGGAAGCTTTGCGACACAATCCTATATTAAGAAACCGTGCTGGTTGCAACTGGACCTATTCCCTCGTGCGTAGCAGGACTGCTTCCAAGCAGGACTGTTCGCAAAGTGGCCTGGGCACCAGCTGTTGTGCGCCTGGAACAGCTGGTTTGGAGTGATTTGTTCCCGACTCGAAATACGTCTCTGATCTGGATACAAACCAAATCAGAACAGATTTTGCAGGCAGATGTAACAGGAGTGGGGGAGGGAGAGATGGAAAAAGCTCAGGTTTCCATACAGAAAGTCATGCCGCCTTCATTAAAAGCAATTTGGCTGTCATTTTTTTTTTCTTCTTTTTCAACACTGTGGGGGTCCTTCGTGCTCTCTGAGTTTGGAGGTTTGCTTGCAAACGTTTTATTACCCAACCAGGTAACAATATCAGTGTGATGAACGTGGGGGTTTTCCCCCTGCTTATATACGTAGTGTGCCCTGCCATTGTTGGGGGAAGTGTGGTTTCTCCTTGGTAGTTTCTTGATTTTGGGGATTGTTTTCTGCTTCATTGTTTGTCTGGTGTTAATCCCTGCTTATCTGGGTGTAGGCTGCTGGAGGGGATGTGCTCTGGTCTTTTTGTTTATGGGTTCTGTTTTTATTTTTTTTGTCTCTTTTGAATGTGTGATTTATTTCTGTATCTCTATGCTAGGTAATTAACAGGGCGCAAACCCCAAACCACCACTCTCACCAGCACTGATGAGGTTACGTAGTTGGGTAATGAAAGCAGCAAAATCCCCACAATTGTCCCTCTCCTCCTCCACAGACCCCACTCCCTTCCAGCACTGATGGTGTTACCTCGTTGGGTTAACAAAACGTCTGCAAGAAGGCAACCAAGCTCAGAGACCCCCACGGTTCAACCCTGAGCTCCAAATACTCTCTTCGATTTTTGATACGGTAATGATTTTTCACGTGATCCTGGTTCCAATCCCAACCACAGAATAATTTCGTGTTCCTAAGGAGTCCGAGAGGTCAAGCATTTTCATCCCTCTCTAATACTTTTTCATTTTAAGAACCTTTGATCAGCTCGTACACATGATGACTCTTAAGAAGCTGGCTTGGGGTGTTCGCTTGAGTGCAGGGCCCTGCAGTTTTAAGTTGGTGTGGGGTTTTTTTTGCTTTGTTCTCCTGGGAGAAGCACATCAATTGCTTTCAGCTAAATGCACTCTCATATGAATATTTTAGTACAATTTAATGTTTCTGCACCAATCCCCAAGGAGCAGAGCATCAATCTGAGAACTCTCGGACTTAAAAGCCGTGTCGGATAATGCAGTTCGAACAAGGGCTGTCAGTCTTAAAACTTAAAATTCACAGGGCGGGGAAAGAGCTTAAACATATATTTTTTTGTCCTGGATACGGGCAAACAACGCTTTGAAGTTGTACCTTGAAAACCTTTCAAAAGGCATAAACAATTTCTTAATCGAAAGCAAATTTCTCCCAAATTTTAATCAGCCACAACGGTTTATCAGTGGTAGCCTGGTGATAAAAATAACCTGATACAGTGAGATGCACTGTACGTTTTAAAAGTTCGGGCTCGGTGAAATAGAAGAAGCTTGAAGCGATCTTCAATCTTTGCAGAAATTTTAGTGGAAAAATCTTCCAGGAATGCATGTTATTAAAAGTGTGAAGTTGCTCTCCGCGGTATCAGTTTCCTAATGCACAACTCAAAACAATGGCTTGAATTTCTTAAGTACGGGGCACAAAAACGTGGATGCAAAATAAGAAAATATGCAACAACAAAAAGGTTGAATTAGAAAGAAGTCTTTATAATGTTAACTAATTTTTAAAGCAAACAATTTATTTTACCTAAAGTCTGGGTTTTTTTAGACAGAAGAAGAACAACTAAGATGATTAATGGCCTGGAGACTAAAATCTATGAAGAAGGGTTGCAGAAATTGGGTATGGCCAGTCTAGCGAAAAGAAGGACTAGAGGGGACATGATAGCAGTCTTCCAGTATTTGATGGGCTGCCACAAAGAGGATGGGGGCCAACTTATTCTCCAAAGCACTTGAAGGCAGGACAAGCAATAATGCATGGAAACTAATCAAGGAGAGAAGCAACCTGGAATTAAGGAGAAACTTCCTGACAGCTGGAATAAAATTAGCCAGTGGAATAGCTTGCCACCAGATGCTGTGAGTGCTCCATCACTGGAGGCTTTCAAGAAGAGACTGGAAAAGCTTCTGAAATGGCACAGGGCCTCCTGCTTGAGCAGGGAGTTGAGGACTAGAAGACCTCCAAGGTCCCTTTCTGACTGATACTTTCACCAAGCAGGAAAATCCAGATGGAAAGAAGACAGAATGCCTATCCTTTCTTCACTGGCTGAACTCAGAAAGCGTTTTAAGCGCAGCCACTGAATATCCAAATGACCTGGAAGATATCTACATAGACCCCCCGGGAGAGCATTCAGATGGGCATCGAGAGTGCAAACCAACTTCCAGCGGAGTTCAAACCAACATTAGAAAATGGGCCTCTCGGCAAAACTCCTTGGCACTCAACGCAAGTAGAGCAGAAACATCCGGCTAACAGTCACTGCTTCGTTGCTAACCATCAATCTAACAAATGGGGGTTTGCAACTAAGCCCTTGACTCATGTTGGGCCAATGTTCCAGCCGGCTGTGCAATTCTCACCCCCAAGTGACCTTAACCTTGATTCAGTCTCCACTGAGCTGTGTGGTGGGTGGGGGGCAACAGAGTCTGAATGACCCAGCCTTCGCAGAAGCAAGAAACAGGCTCCTCGCAAATAAAAACCCTTCTTTATTTACACTTTGTGAATTAACTGCATTCACCGACAGAAAGTCCAGGCAAGGGTCCTGCAAGGAGCTAACTGAAGCAATAGGTCTGATCAGCTCCTTACGATAATTGCAAGGCAGGGAGGCCCCAGCAGAAAGGCTGCAAATGAAGCCACTTCAAGTAGACAAACCTCCGTTCTGGCAGTCTTTGTCGCACGAAACACACGAGGAGGAAACTTTCCAGAAATACGAACGGTTGTCCGCTACGACCACCACTCCCCTTTCCTCCTATTTTATTCCCCAGCCAGGGAGGGGCCATTCGGCGTCCACGTTTGTTTTGCTTCCCGAGTCGACTCCTTGTCCTCCGTTGTCCACCTCTCCTATCTGCTCTGCGCATAGGCGCATTTGGAAGAGGCCCCAGCTGTTCCTCCTCCTCACTCATCTCAGCCTCCAAAGGCAGCCGCCTCTCTGGCGGGTGGGAAATGTCGGACGGCCCTGGTGCTATCTCTGCATCCGACGTTGAGCATCCATCAGAGCCTTTCCCAGACTCCAGCACTGGCCCAAGTTCCTCCCCAACCTCTTCATCGTCCAAGTCTGCCGCCAGCTCTGCTGGCAGCTGATGGGCCACAACACTGTTACACACACACACACACACACACACACATCCCCAGTTGTTACTGTTTGCACTTCACAGGAATCATAGAGTTGGAAGGATCCAGAGAAGCTTCCATGCCTGTGCAGGAATTTAAAATACTAAAGAGTAATCCTCCACTGACCATCACAACTGAACTCAACATTTCTGTTGCTAAGTGAGACAGTTTTGCCCCATTGTACAACTTTTGCCAGAGCTGTTAAGCGAAAAAGTGACTTACAACCGTTTTTCAGAGTTACCACCTTTGCAGCATCCCCAGGGTCACATGATCAAAAGTCAGATGCTTGGCAACCGCTTCGCACTTATGACGGTCACAGTGTCCCGGGGTGGGGGGTGTCATGTGATCCCCTTTTGCGACCTTCTGACAAGCGAAAATCAAAGTGAAGCCAGATTCATTTAATGACTGGATGATTAACTTATCAGCTGCAGCTCAGAGCTGAAGAAGCTTCTCAGAGAAGTGAAACGTCTTCAGAAGAAAAAAACCCAGAAAGTCCAGTTGCCTTTGGGGCCACCACAGCCTGGGTGTGACTGAGGATCTCCACAGACATTTTATCAGTGATTCACTTAACAACTGTGGTGAGAAAGGTCGTAAAATGGAAAAAAAACCCTCAAAATCTCTCACTTCAAAACAGAAACCTTGGGCTCAACTGTGGTCGTTGAGTCGAGGACTACCAGTAGAAGGAGTGATGCAACTCACATAACCAGCTCTGTGACCACACACACACACACACAAACAAACAAACACACAAGCAACCTTCGGGATGCTATGGCTATGAATAAGGCCGTTCTCCTCCTTCAATCTCCGCTGATTTCTTGGCCAGCTAATAACCTGGAAGAAGAGATAAGCCACTTGTGGCAGTTCCCTAAACAGAAATCAGATCCATAAAGCAATCCGGCTTCCCTGATGATCGTAATGCCAACACAACATTGTAAACCGAGGCTCATTTACATCTATAGTAAAAGCCTTTTCAACAACATCCCTGTTGAATTGGGTGTTTCTCTTTCGCAACTCTCCTCAGGTCAACAAACGAAGTGATGTTGCTTAGATCTGAATGTCCTGTTCTGAAGAATATTCCCTGCCCCCAGGGCGTCTTTCTCAACCTTGGCAACTTTTAAGATATGTGGAAGTCAACGCTCAGAATTCCCCGGCCAGCCATGAATTCTGGGAATTGGCTCAACAGACTAATGCAGCCTGTTATTAACAGCAACTGCCTGCAATATTGCAGGTTCAAGTCCCACCAGGCCCAAGGTTGACTCAGCCTTCCATCCTTTATAAGGTAGGTAAAATGAGAACCCAAATTGTTGGGGGGCAATAAGTTGACTTTGTATATAGTATACAAATGGATGAAGACTATTGCCTGACATAGTGTAAGCCACCCTGAGTCTTCGGAGAAGGGCGGGATATAAATGCAAATAAAAAAAAAAAAGTCCACGGGTCGCAAAAGTTGCCAAGGTTGGATGGATACGGCTAAAAGAATCAGGATAGAGCTGGAAGGGACCCTGGAGGTCTTCTAGTCCAGCCCCTTGCTCAAGCAGGACACCCTATGCCCTTTCAGATAAGTGACTGTCTAGTTTCTTCTTAAAAACCTGCAGTGATGGAGCACCCACAACTTCTGGTGGCAAGCTGTTCCGCTGGTTAATTGTCCTTACTGTTAGGAAGTTTCTCCTCAATTCCAGGTTGCTTCTCTCCTTGGTTGGTTTCCATCCATTTTTTCTTACCTTGCCTCCTGGTACTTTGGAAAATAAGTTGACACCCACCCCACCCCTTCTCTTCTTTGTGGCAGCCCCTCAAATACTAGAACAGGGGTCTCCAAACTTGGCAACTTTAAGCCTGGTGGACTTCAACTCCCAGAATTCCCCAGCCAGCAAAGCTTTGCTGGCTGGGGAATTCTGGGAGTTGAAATCCACCAGGTTTAAAGTTGCCAAGTTGGAGACCCCTGTACTAGAAGACTGCAAAACTTTTAAGACTTGGGGATTCCAACTCCCAGAAATCTCCAGCCAGGATGGGTGGACTGCAGCTCCCCAAATCCACGCTTGCTGCCCGGGGAATTCTGGGAGTTGAAGTCCACACCTTTTAAAAGATGAAAAACACCGGTACAAACAACCATAAAAGCAGCCATGCCCTACTACAACCAGCAGAAACTGAGCGTGGGAGACAGGCTGATCCCTTCCGAACAAATTAACAAGCACTGCTCCTCTCCAACAATATTCAAAATGTAAGATTCACTCAGCTTCAGGCAACTGACGATCGCAAATAGCCGTAGGAAGGAGACGCGACAGCCTTCCAACCACTTTGGTTTCCAAAACTTACCGGCGCTACGATTTTGCCCGTCTGTCCAACTTGCATGTCGTTGGGGACAAAGCCGGCATCTACCGCTGCTCGAGAAGCACCAACTGAAAGCAAGGAAGATGGTTCGATATGAAAACAAAACGTTCACCGCTTGGTCCCAATCCCTTCCCTGAGGTTAAGAGTCCTTCGTTTGGCCAATTTCCATTTCTAGATCCCGCCCGTGCCCTGGATTGACAGGACTGATCATATTCCTTAAAGGGCCTTAAGACCAGGAAAAGAATATTTGTAGCTCAAAGAGTTGAACGGTGGTGCTCACTGAGTTTGATTGCCTGCTTACAGACCTTTTCATGACCCAACTAGGTCAGTGGTGGGTTTCAAATTTTTTTACTACTGATTCTGTGGGTGTGGCTTGGTGGGCGTGGCTTGGTGGATGTGGAAGGGGAAGGATACAGCAAAATCGCCATTCCTACCACACTCCAGGGGAAGGATACTGCAAAATCTCCATCCTCTCCCAATCAGCTGGGACTTGGGAGGCAGAGAATAGATGGGGGGGGGCAGTCAGAATTTTTACTACCAGTTCTCTGAACTACTCAAAATTTCCGCTACCGGTTCTCCAGAACTGGTCAGAACCTGCTGAAACCCACCACTGAACTAGGTCACATCATCACCATCAGAGCACTGATGATGTGACCTAGCTGGGTCATGAAACTTCTGCAAGCCAACAACCAAGCTCGGAAAGAGGAACAAGGAACCCACAGAGATAGCAGCATCCGAGCCAACCGATCCCTCGCTTATCAATGGCCAACCTTGAACCAGCCTCCCCACTTAAAAACCACCAACGATTGAATATGAATTGTTTAAAGCAGGGGTCTCAACTTGGCAACTTTAAGCCTGGTGGACTTCAACTCCCAGAATTCCCCAGCCAGCAAAGCTTTGCTGGCTGGAGAATTCTGGGAGTTGAAATCCACCAGGCTTAAAGTTGCCAAGTTGGAGACCCCTGTACTAGAAGACTGCAAAACTTTTAAGACTTGGGGATTCCAACTCCCAGAAATCTCCAGCCAGGATGGGTGGACTGCAGCTCCCCAAATCCACGCTTGCTGCCCGGGGAATTCTGGGAGTTGAAGTCCACACCTTTTAAAAGATGAAAAACACCGGTATAAACAACCATAAAAGCAGCCACGCCCTACTACAACCAGCAGAAACTGAGCGTGGGAGACAGGCTGATCCCTTCCGAACAAATTAACAAGCACTGCTCCTCTCCAACAATATTCAAAATGTAAGATCCACTCAGCTTCAGGCAACTGACGATCGCAAATAGCTTTGGTTTCCGAAACTTACCGGCGCTACGATTTTGCCCGTCTGTCCAACTTGCATGTCGTTGGGGACAAAGCCGGCATCTACCGCTGCTCGAGAAGCACCAACTGAAAGCAAGGAAGATGGTTCGATATGAAGACAAAACGTTCACTGCTTGGTCCCAATCCCTTCCCTGAGGTTAAGAGTCCTTCGTTTGGCCAATTTCCATTTCTAGATCCCGCCCGTGCCCTGGATTGACAGGACTGATCATATTCCTTAAAGGGCCTTAAAAGACCAGGAAAAGAATATTTGTAGCTCAGTTGAACGGTGGTGCTCACTGAGTTTGATTGCCTGCTTACAGACCTTTTCATGACCCAACTAGGTCAGTGGTGGGTTTCAAATTTTTTTACTACCGGTTCTGTGGGTGTGGCTTGGTGGGCATGGCTTGGTGGATGTGGAAGGGGAAGGATACAGCAAAATCGCCATTCCTACCACACTCCAGGGGAAGGATACTGCAAAATCTCCATTCCCTCCCAATCAGCTGGGACTTGGGAGGCAGAGAATAGATGGGGGGGGGCAGTCAGAATTTTTACTACCAGTTCTCTGAACTACTCAAAATTTCCACTGGTCAGAACCTGCTAAAACCCACCACTGACTTAGGTCACATCATCACCATCAGTGCACTGATGATGTGACCTAGATGGGTCGTGAAACTTCTGCAAGCCAACAACCAAGCTCGGAAAGAGGACCAAGGAACCCACAGAGATAGCAGCATCCGAGCCAACCGATCCCTCGCTTATCAATGGCCAACCTTGAACCAGCCTCCCCACTTAAAAACCACCAACGATTGAATATGAATTGTTTAAAGTAGGGGTCTTCAACCTTGGCAACTTTAAGCCTGGTGGACTTCAGCTCCCAGAATTCCCCAGCCAGCTTTGCTGGGAGCTGAAGTCCACCAGGCTTAAAGTTGCCAAGGTTGGAGACCCCTGCTTTAAAGAATCAAAACTAAAAACACTTTTTACCTGCGGCGTGCAACTGATCAGCCAGGTCGTACAACAGCTTAAAGTTATCGCCACTCTTCAAGCCTCGCCCTGAAAAATAAGAAAATTAAATCTGTTCAAATTAAAGTCCAAACAGTGTCAAAGAGATTCCCTTTGGGGGCTGGCGAACTCTCTCTTGCTGGAGATTTTTTTTTAAAAAAAGGCAAGGATGCGAGAATCGTGGGTTGCTGTTGTTGTTTTGCATTAGACCAGGGGGTAGGTCTAGCTGATCTCTAAACCCCTTCCAATTCTTGCATTCTGTACTCTGGCTTCTTCTGTCCCATTAATTCCTCCATGCACTCCAGCAAAGGAACAGGAAGAATTCGGATGGTGTTTGGTATGCAAGCCTTGCTTTGAGATTAACGGGCTTATTTCCTTATCCTTGCACAACAAAATAAAACAGGACTTAAAATCTTGGCAAAAGGTCCTCCCTTTTGCTACCGATTTTCTAGCCGGAAAGCAGAGGAAAATTTCACTTCTTTCTTTTAAGGTAGAGGTACTGAGTGAGAAGAAAGGCTGACCGCCAAAGAATTGAGGCCTTTTGTCGTGTCCCACTCCTCCGCTGACGGCCGGGTCAGGGAAATCCGAATCAGGTGTGCCTCTGCAGCTCTGCCAAAGTCCTAGCAAAGTCCTCAGGGCAGGCAGGAGACCAGGAAGTGACTTCAGCAAGATAAGGTAGACTTTGCCTGACTCAGAGAATGCCAGAAAGCAGATCCTTTATATAGGCCATGGGGTGTGGCTCCATGACTCAGCACTTATCCCTTCCTTCTGTTGACGCCGCCTATCAATTCTCCTGAAGTGAGGGTCACTCCAGGCTCCAGCTGTTGGTAATTGACCTTCCTCAGGCTCACATGCTGTGGGGGAGGGGGAGGGGTCTAGTTGCTCCGTTTGCCTGGGCATGGAGCCAGGCCTGGGGGCTGGAAGCACTTCTTCTTCCTCGGCCTGTCTGGGCATGGTGCCAGGGCTGGGGGCTGGAGGCATGCCAGGACATTCCTCAGCGTTCGGGAGGAGATAAGACGGGCCCGGCTGCGGGGAAAGCGAACGAGACACAACACTTTTGAACTCTGGTGCTGGAGAAGACTCCTGCAAGTCCCTTGGACTGCAAGGCGAACAAACAAGTCAATTCTAGAGGAGATCAACCCTGACTGCTCTTTAGAAGGCCAGATCCTGAAGATGAAACTGAAATACTTTGGCCACTTAATGAGAAAGAAGGACTCACTGGAGAAGAGCCTAATGCTGGGAAAAATTGAGGGCAAAAGAAGAAGGGGACGGCAGAGAACGAGGTGGCTGGATGGAGTCACTGAAGCAGTAGGCATGAGTTTAAATGGACTCCAGAGGATGGTAGAGGACAGGAAGGCCTGGAGGAATGTTGTCCATGGGGTCGCAATGGGTCGGACACGACTTTGCAACTAACAACAACAACAACTGAGTGAGAGTCGGCCTGATAAAATTATCTGCCCACTGTGACCAATGAAGTGTGGATGAGTTTGGAATGAAGGCTTTTTATTGGAGTCCTTCACCAATTGTTAAGTCAAAGGTTGGTATTTATGGTGATAGATGTCAGGTACACCTGGGCAGACAGTGCAGTCGGGGTTTCTCCCTTTATCTCTGGCTGGAAGCTCCAAAGCCAGAATTTTGGTCGGGTATACACTTTTTTTAAAATGCAGGCAAGTCTTTGACTTACAGCCGTCTCTGTTGCTAAACGAGACAGTTGTTAAGAGAGTTTTGCACCCATTTTATGACCTTTCTTGCCACAGTCATTAAATGAACCACTGCAGTTCAGTTAGTAACCTGGTTGTTAAGTGAATCTGGTTTCCCCCCTTTGACTTTGTTTGTCAGAAGGGGATCTTTTGGGACCTTGGGACTGTCGTAAGTATGAGTCAGGGGCCAAGAGTCCAAATTTTGACCACGTAACCATGGGGTCATAAATCAATTTTATCAGTCATTGTAAATTTGAATGGTCGCTATACGAACGGCTGTGAGGCAAGGATTACCTGTATACATTCTCCCTTTTGAATTTGAATAAACTTTTGATTAATCACTACTCACCACCTGATACAACCACTTTTGCACTAGTTAGTTCTGGCCGGTCACTTTTGGTTAATTTCTGCTCGATCCATTCCGACTGGCCGACAGGTGCAGGGGCTGATACTGTGGATATTAACAAGACAGTAATTAAAAATTAATCCTGACACTTAAGAGGGGCTGAATAGTTCTGCAGAGTCTAAAGTACTCCCCAGCTACTACTTCTAAGCCAAAATATTCTTCTCTAAAAACATATTTTAAACAGGATTATAAATAAAAGAGCCGTAATCGGATTAGCATTCATTTCATAGGATGATGGACTTCACTCCATAGAAACTTACATCACAAATCTGAATCTAGTGTAAAACATTCCCTTCAAGCACTGATGATGTTCCCTAGTTGGGTCATGAAACGTTTGCAAGAAAACCACCAAGCTCAGAGAGCAACAAGGACCCCGCTGTCGTCATTCTTCCCCTCTTCCTCCTCCTCTTCGCAAGCCCCATTCCCTTCTGGTACTGATGATGTTCCCTAGCTGGGTAATGAAATGTCTCCGAGAAAACAACCAAGCTCAGAAAGCACCATTAAAAGTAGTTTACTCCAACTGCTTTCTACCATTTTCAAGCATGACATTAAGGATTGTCACCTTGGCAGGGTGAAGGTTTGAGTCTAAAACGAGTTAGATATTGCAAGGTGTGGGATCCAAGAATTCTGCACGCCTTGCATTTCCACAAAATATCCACCTAGATTTTCTAAGCCCAGAAAAGAACCTTCTAGAGAACTTTGAGAATCGGAAATTGTGAGAAGAGGAGAGGAGCATGCAAGAAACATGTGTAACTACCCTGTTTCCCCCAAAATAAGACACCCCCTGATAATAAGCCCAATTGGGCTTTTGAGCGCATGGCAATAAGGCCAAGCGTTTATTTCAGGGTTCAAAAAAATATAAAAGCAGGGTCTTATTTTAGGGGAAACACAGTATATTAAGACAGCAAGTTTTGGTATTTAATAAATGTTTTAACTCAATGACATCTGAAGCAGAAGAAGGCAAAAAAAAAACCCACTCACTTTTTTCTACGGCTGCGCTGCCCCCACTCGCTGGGGCAGCCTCAAAGGAAGTCCCTCGGACAGAAAGGACCTTGATTTTCTCATCACACTTCACAGTGCACAGAGCGTTGCCTGACACAAAAAAAAAACCCAGGGGGAAAAAAAAGAGTTAAATACAGTTGCACCAAAACCAGGGCTTGTCTGCTGTTCGGAGGAAACTACAGTATTTTTCAGACTACAAGACGCACATGACTATAAGACCCACCTAAATTTAAAAGAGGACAACAAAAGTTTTTGGCCTACCTTTTTAGGGGCCTTTTCCAGTCTTTTTTGGCCCATTTTCAAGGCTTTTTTGGCCCGTTTTTGAGGCTTTTGGGGGGCTGTTTTCGAGGCTTTTTTCAGCCTGTTTGGCCAAAAAACGGGCCAAAAACAGCCTTGAAAACGGGCCAAAAACAGCCTTGAAAACGGGCCAAAAAAGGCCTGAAAAAAGGCCTGAAAATGGGCCGTGCAGAGGGAAAAAAACTGCCGGCAGGTGGGCGGAGCTTCGGCAATATTCAGTCTATAAGACACAAAGACATTTTCACCCCCTTTTGGGAGACAAAAAAAGGGTGTCTTGTAGTCCGAAAAATACCGTACTTCAGACAGTGAAACTGAAAGGCTCCCAAGTTGCGTGGTCCCACTTTTTCCATGAGCCAACTCTAGCTTAAGAATTCTTCCCTTTCTTCGTGAAGCTGAATGGCTTGACATTTTTGGGAGAATGAATTTGTGCAATTTTTGCCAAGAGTCTGCAGTTGTGGTTTCGCAGGAAAAAGCACCTACTGTCTGAACCCAGGGCCTGCAAGCCACAATCACAAAGAAGAATGCTTCGTGAGAGTAGGGAGTTTGGGGGAGGAGGAGGAGGAGGAGGAGGAGGAGGAGGAGGAGGAGGGAAGGAAGGAAGGAAGGAAGGATGGAAGGACAGAAGGAAGGAAGGAAGGAAGGAAGGAAAGAAGGAAGGAAAGAAGGAAGGAAGGAGGGAGGGAGGGAGGGAGGGGAGAAGAGGAGAAAGGAGGAGAAAGGAGGAGGAGGAGGAGGAGGAGGAGGAGAAGGAAGAGAAAGAAGAACAGAATAGAATAGAATAACAGAGTTGGAAGAGACCTTGGAGGTCTTCTAGTCCAGCCCCTTGCTTAGGCAAGAAAATCTTACACCACTTCAGACAAATGGTTATTCAACATCTTCTTAAAAACTTCCAGTGTTGGAACACTGACAACTTCTGGAGGCAAGTTGTTCCACTGATTAATTGTTCGGTCAGGAAATTTCTCCTTAGTTCTAAGTTACTTCTCTCCTTGATGAGTTTCTTGTCCTGCCCTCAGGTGCTTTGGAGAATAGCTTGACCCCCTCTTCTGTGGGGCAGCCCCTGAGTTATTGGAAGACTGCTATCATGTCTCCCCTGGTCCTTCTCTTCACTAGACTAGCCATGCCCAGTTCCTGCAACCGTTCATATGTTTTAGCCTCCACTCCCCTAAGAGGAGAAGAAGAAAAGAGGAGGAGGAGAAAGAAGAGGAGGAAAGAGAAGAGGAGGAGGAGGGAGAGAAAGCAGAGGAGGAAGAAGAGGAAGAGAAAGAGGAGAGGGAGGGAGGGAGGAAGAAGAAGAGGGAGAGGAAGGTGAGGAGGAAAAGGTGGAGAAAGGTAAGGAGGAGGGAGAGGAGGAAAGAGGGAGGGAGGAGGGGGAGGGAGGGAGGGAGGGAAGGAGATATTATCCACTGGTACACCGGCATAATGATTTTTAAAAAGGAAATTATTAGACGGTGATACAAGCCTCTCTCTATGCAATCCATCAATCTCCAAGGCAGGACAGCATTGACCAAAGGAAAAAAAAAGAGAGACTGCCATAACAAATTTAAAATGACATAAAAGCTCATGTTTCCATGTCCAAATTACATTAGGGGATCAGATAAAAGTAATGAGGCTAGACAAGTATTTGGGCTGCACAATAATTAAGGGGGAAGTCAATTAAATATTACAAATAATTGTATCAATGTCCTGCTAACCAAGAAAAATAACCCTACGCAGCTTGGCTGAAATCCGAACTAATGTGTAACCCCCGTGAAATAAAAGGGACGAAGCCGGATGGCTGAGGGTTGGCAAAATCTGATCAGAAGTGCATTAGAAGAACGCAATACAAATTTCCTAAAATAAAATAAATACATTTCAGGAATGTCTGCAGATTGGGTTAATTAAGCTCTCCGCTTTCTCAGAAACACCGAGCTACAATCCTACAGGACCGAAGGATCCCGTCAGCTGTGTCGAAAAATCATTTCTGGTTCTCCAGATTCTAAAGTTTCCTTTTTTTGTGGGGGGGGGGGGAGCTTCTGTGGGTCACAGGTAACCCCGAAAAAGCCCGCAAGCCTCACCTGCATAAATAGTCCTCACAAAAGTATCCGGTGACTTGATTTCAATGATGTCTGAGATGGGAGCAACATCCAATTTAGCTGCCACTCTGGGAAGCAGGTTCTAAATATTAAAAATACACTGGGGGTCACAACAACAACAACACCTTGGCAACCCCAAGATAAAACTAAGTGGAGGTTCGGAATTCTACCCTGGAAATTACAGAAACATTTAAGAAGTATATTTAGGGCCTGAGTGACCCAAGCTCCATTAAGACAAAGCAAGATTGGATGGATTGAAAGCAAATGCAATACTCTGGCAGTGCCTCCAATATTCAGGATCCTATTTACAAGCAATCCTTAAGTTACTAGTCCTTATTTAATCACCACTTAAAACTATAAAGGACCCACCAACATTTATTTACCAGCTGAGTCTAAAGTTAGGATGATTGGCCCAACAAGCAAGGTCAATGGGGGAAGCCAAATTCGTTTAACCGCCACGATTCACTTTAAAAACTGCAGCGAAAAACTCAACAGCTACCTTGCTTATATTGTAAGGCAAGGACTACCTGTTTCGGCAGCCACACACCTGAATCGTGGGCTTGCTTAACAACCGTCGTGTTTGCTGAAAGGTTGTAAAATCAGGTCTGGTCACGCGATGACCTGCTTTGCAACTGTTATGGTAGTCCTCGACTTACAACAGTTCATTTAGTGACCATTCGAAGCTGCAACGGAGCTGAAAAAAGTGACTTAGAATCGTTTCTCACACTTGTGACCCTGGCACCATTCCCGTGGTCGAAGGCCAGATGCTTGGCAACGGATTCATATCCATGACGGTTGCAGTGTCCCAGGGGGTCATGCGATCTCCTTTTTGCAACACGCTGACAAGCAAAGTCAATGGGGGAATTCAGATTCACTTAACGACCATGTCACTAACTTAAGAACGGCAGTGATTTACTTAACAAAGGTGGCAAGAAAATTCATAACGTGGGGGCAAATTGTCACTTAACAAATGTTTCACTTAGCAACATAAATTTTGGCCTCAATTGTGGTCGCAACCCGAGGACTAAAAGCAATTGCCAGGCTCAATTACAGTCATAAATCGAGGACTACCTCTACATATAGTGGTTCAATGTCTTTGGAGCAAAGGATTCCTGGGTGGTTTAAAAACTGAATTTAAAATCTCACCTTCCCAAAAGCAGATGCTCCAGCACAGATGTGCGTGCAATTTAATTGTTTCTGAATTTCCAAAATCAGTGGCGTCAGTTCCTCTGGAGAGAAAATGCAACCGGTCAGAGCAAGCTTATTTTTTTCTTCTTTTTAAGGAGGGTCTGGGGCAAAAGACAGCCTGCCAAGAATTTCAATGCAAAATCAATCCGCTTGGAGGGTAAAAAAAAAAGACTCACCAGCCAGAAGTCCTTTATATGCATCGTGTTGGGCGAAAAGCACCTTGGAAACTCCCGGGACTTTGCTCAGCTCTTGTGCCACCTGGGAGAAGCAGATCAGGGGGGTCAGTGTTCCCCAATTCCCAGAATTCCTAGCTGCCTCCACACATCTGGAATGTTAAGGTTATTATTTGTACAGGGCAGTGTTTGTCAATTTGGGCAGCTCTGAGATTTGTGGACTTCAATTCCCAGAATTCCCCAGCCAGCCAGTCATGCTAGCTGAGGAATTCTGGGAATTGAAGTCCATATATCTCAGAGTTGCCACGGCTGAGAAATATTGGTCTAAGGCAGGGGTCTGCAAACTTGGCTCTTTTAAGACTCCCAGAGTTAAAGTCCACAATTCTTAAAAGAGCCAAGTTTGCAGACCCGTGGTCTAAGGGAAGCATTTCTCCCTGGCCTAGATGTTGGTGAGAAAATAATTACTGGGGTAGGGGTGCAGAACTGCAGTTAAGAGCAGTTTCTCAACTTTAAGACATGTGGACTTCATCTCCCAGAATTCCATGATGGCTGGGGAATTCTGGGAGTTGGAGTTACCAAGGTTGAAAAATATTGATTTAGAGCTAGGATATTCTTAATTCCTTAAGTGTTGTAAGTGTTGTACCTTGATGAAGGTATCTTTTCTTTTATGTACACTGAGAACATATGCACCAAGACAAATTCCTTGTGTGTCCAATCACACTTGGCCAAGAAAAAATTCTATTCTATTCTATTCAGGCCTACTAAGATATCTTAGACAGCTCCAACATTAGAATTATTTTAAATTTCTGTACTCGAGTTTGAAAAAGTCTCACACCAAATTAATTAGCATTTTAACTAAGCAAGGGGCCGTGATAGCTCAGGCTGTAAGGAGCCTGTTATTAGAACACAGCAGCTTGCAATTACTGCAGGTTCAAGCCCGGCCCAAGGTTGACTCAGCCTTCCACCCTTTATAAGGTAGGTAAAATGAGGACCCAGATTGTTTGGGGGGGCAATAAGTTGACTTTGTAAAAATATACAAATAGAATGAGACTATTGCCTTATACACTGTAAGCCGCCCTGAGTCTTCGGAGAAGGGCGGGGTATAAATGTAAACAAACAAAAAAAAGTTATAAATGACACCAACTCCCTGGGTCAGCAGACTTTTTTGTTTTACCTTTTCGCAATTGGTCCCTGCCACTAAACAGGACACTTCACCCCCAAGTCGTTTTGCCGCAGTAATGGTATTCAAAGTAATTGGTGTCAGGGCCTCGTTGGCGTGTTCAGCGATTACCAACGTACTTTGAAACCGGTGAAGTAACGAAACCTGGAAAAGACCAAGGAAGAAAAAAAAAAGGAGTTCGATTAAAAATCAAACACACTTGAAGTTCTGCACGGACAAATAAGGTATGCCACAAATTTTTGGCATTCATTTACTATTCTGTTTTCATCAACAGGATAAATTATTTTGTAGATAGAGGCTTGTATGCCCAGCATTTACAAGCTTCAAGCAAGATCGGTTGCTTTCCGTCAAGATCTATTTGTGAAGGGCTCTACATGCCTCGATATCTTTGGTCTCTCTAATATAATTTTTATCATCCCTAAACAATACACTGCAGGGTGATTATGGTTATAAATCATGGAAGGTTGTCGTAACATAATCTACCATGCTAGTATTCTGAGTTGGTAGCTAAATGGTTTAAATGTCCCAGTTTAGGGCTGAAAAATGCCTGGCCAAAATTCACCCGAGCATCTTCCATACTTAAAAACCAGTTAGAATTTGGATCTCCTTTGGTCATAATTGGGTCGGAGGGTTGGACTAAATGACCTACAAGGTCCCTTCCAATCAATGGTGGAATTCAATTTTTTTTACTACCGGTTCTGTGGGCGTGGCTTGGTGGGCGTGGCAGGGGAAGGATACTGCAAAATCTCCATTCCCACTCCATTCTGGGGCCAGCCAGAGGTGGTGTTTGCCGGTTCTCCAAACTACTCAAAATTTCCACTACCGGTTCTCCAGAACCTGTCAGAACTGGTTGAATAGCACCCCTGCTTCCAACTCTGTTAATCTGCATCTGTGTCTAATCCATTACCTTAACCACTATGCCGCAGTGCTTCTCGGTCTATGAAATACCATGCCAAAAATACACGGAGGACACGTAACAGTGGAAATAAGGACACTGTCAGGCAGTCCTTGACACAACAGTTCGTTTAGTGACAGTTTGAGGTTACAACGGCATTGAAAAGACTGACTTATGACCATTTTTCACACTTATGACTGCTGCAGCATCCCCATGGTCAGGGGTCTCCAATCTTGGCAACTTTAAGACTTGTGGACTTCAACTACCAGAATTCCTCAGCCAGCAAAGCAAAGCTGGCTGAGGAATTCTGGGAGTTGAAGTCCACAAGTCTTAAAAGTTGCCAAGGTTGGAGACCCCTGACCAAATCACATGATCAAAATTCAGATGCTTGGCAGCTATTCATGATGGCCGCAGTGTCCCAAGGTCATGTGATCACTTTTTGCAACCTTCTGACGAGCAAAGTCAATGGGGAAAGCCAGATTCACTTAACAACCGCCTTTCTAACTTAACGACCGTGACAAGGAAGCTCGTAACACAGGGCAAAATTCAGTTAACGGCCATCTCAGTTAGTGACAGAAATTGTGGTCATACGTCGAGGACTACCTATACACATCTTAGCTTAAATCTCCAAGGTTTTTTTCCAGTTAGCAAAAACCAAAGACATTCCTTGCTATTCATTTCCCCACTTAGAACAACCGATTCTCCAATTTATTAGATTACCCCACGCCCTTAATGTTCACTTCAAATTCATAACTACCTTTTTCAATTGCTTCATTACTGGCTGAACATAAAAGAGATTTTATTGAGACCTGCAGGTTATGAAGGTGCCCTGAATGATGTGCTCAGTGATCCATGATTTAAGACCTCGTGGGAAGAATAGCCCCGGTTTCTGTAGGATGCCTCATGTTCCAACGTAAGGGTATTAAATCATCAAAAAGTGTAAAAAGATTTTTAAATCATTTGAGGTGAATTACCAGGAAGAAATTACTTATTTCCAACGTACATCAAAAAGAGGGCATTTCTGATGACGCTCCATCCATCATTTCCCAGAAAAAGTTACAAGGCCACAGGGCGCTGCCTGAGGAATAAATCTATCTCTTTGTGGCAAAATGCCCACATTTCCTTAAATTTATAGGCCTGTCGGAAAGGGAAATATGCTGTAACTGCCTAAAGTTGGGAGGTTTAAGTTTCCAGCGGGAACCGAGAGGCGCTTGAAAAGTCCATCCACCAACAAAAAAATACCCAGGGTAGAATTCGTGATGATGGGATCAAATGACACTTTTCTGGAGTCTTCAAAAGTCTTCAACTTTTGGGGCCCAAAATTCCCGTGGTTAAGGGAGACATTTGGGTTAAGTGAGTTTTAACCCCATTTTACAAGCTTGCTCGCCTCCGTTGCTAAGTGGATCGCTGCGGTTGATAAAGTGAGTAACCCGGTTGTTAAGTGAATCGGGTTTCCCCGCTGACTTTTGCTTGTGAGGGGGTCGCCCAAGGGGATCAAGTAACCACGGAGCACTGCAACCGTCGTAAATGTGAGTCTGGATTTTGACCCCAGGGATGCTTACGAGGGTTGGGAGGGTGAAAAAACGGTCGCAATTCGGTTTTTACAATGCCGTTGTAACCTTGGACGGTCACTAAACGAACCATTGTAAAGCGAAGACTACATTTCCCCTTGAAGTGATCTCTCTACCTTTGTGGAAAGAGGCAGATCTTATCCAGAATGTAGACCAGCCGATTGGCTGCTGCTGCTGCTGATCACCTTTTCTCCTCAAACCTTCTGATGTATTTGTCTTGGGATTACTTTTATCTTTACTTTACTTTACTTTATCTTTACTTTATCTTTATTCAGGGGACTTTTCTTATTACTAGATATATAGTTTGTTATCCCTGGTGCCTTGCTCTGTTTTCAAGATTTTTAAAAGCATGGTTTTTCTTTTTGTATCTTTCCAGGTCCTTCCTTAAAAAACAGAGCCTATAAATACGCTCAATGTCTTTTTAAAAGGTTGGTTTCTTCTCTGTCCTGTTCCAAACTTGCTCTCTTTGAAAGCCGATCCACTTTTGACCTATTAGGAACCCAGCCAGGAGGGAGGGGGGGAGGATCGGACCACGGGGTCCTGGCCACTGGCGGGATTCCAATTAACTATTAACAGAGGAGCCCGGCAGAAAGGACCTGGGTACTTACGGGACCGCCTGCTGCTACCACACGCCTCCCACCGACCCGTACGCTCCCACAGAGAGGGACTTCTCAGGGTGCCGTCCGCCAAACAATGCCGGCTGGCGGCCCCCAGGGGAAGGGCCTTCTCTGTGGGGGCTCCCACACTTTGGAACGAGCTTCCCCCGGGTTTACGTCAAATACCTGACCTTCGGACATTCCGTCGCGAACTGAAGACACATCTCTTTATTCGCGCGGGGCTGGCTTAAATTGGATTTAATGTGAAATTTTATCAATTTTTAAACGGGGTTTTTAGTTTACGGAAATTTTTAATTTTAGGCTAATTTAAATAAGTTTTTTAAATGGTATTTTAATCTGTATATTGTATTGTTTTTATCTTGCCTGTACACCGCCCTGAGTCCTTTGGGAGAAGGGCGGTATAAAAATCAAATAAATAAATAAATAAAATAAAGCACAATTTTCTCACTGGCCTACTTGCGCAAAAAAAACACATATGGCTTCCCCACCCATGACGGCTTCATTAAGCAAAACTTCACCGACAGGCTCTGCTACTTCCTTCACTGCTCCAGCTCCCGAATCTCTTTTGAGGTAGCCGGTCGTTGCTGCCTTGCCAGCTCTTCCGCTGGGGCCCTGATGCAAACTGCGGGAGAGAACATCCACCAGCAGGGAATTTGTTTTAACGAAAGCTTGAGGGCCACATAATTCACCCGTGACACATTGATGGGTACTTTGCTGGGAATGTATAAAACGCACAGTGGAAGTAGGATGGCTCTATTCACCTTTATAGAGCTGACTTCCACAGGCTTAAAGCTGGGGGTTTCGAACCTTTTCAGAAAACAAATTCCCCAAATTCCTGACCTAGTAAGAGAAAATGAGACTGCATTTGAGGATGTTTCAGTTTTTCCTGTTCTTTACCTGCCACGCAACCCCCGCTAAACCCAGTTTGAGAAATATTGGTTTAAAAGTTCAGCAGATATACAGATAGATCTGTAAGATCTGTTCAAGCAGAGGATAAAGATTTGAGGAGGGGAATGCTTTAATCTGAATTCCTACACTGCAAGGGTTTGTTGTGACCCAGGCCCAAGTAGGTAGTAGGAAACTCAGTCAGTATAAAAACAAACAAATGTTATTCGAACAGCTGAGAATTACTTCATTCTCAGCGTAGTCCAACTAAATTAAAGCAAATTCCTCCCAACACAAATTCCTCAGTCCTATCATCAATCTTGGTCCAATTAGGCACAACTGCCAAAGGTCTTTCATGGCAAAAGTTCAGAAGACACCGATACAAAATAAATGCAACAAGACGAAGCTATCAACATTGTTTTCCGGCAAAGAGCCCAAAGGCCGTTGCTGCTCTTTTAAGCCTTATGGGAGAGGCCAATCATCTCCTCGCCTTACTCCTGAGTCGTCCTTTTTGCTTTAGCTGCTCTTGCCTTCTGGCAGCTCTTCTCATGCGTGCATTAGGAACAGGCTCCTCCTGTTCCTCTGCCTCACTACTGTCAGTCTCTGGAGGCTCCGGAGTCCGCACATCACTCCCCAATGATCCTGGCCCCACCTCAGCGTCCGACACAGAGCTCTCATCCGGGCCTTCCCCAGCCTCCAAGACTGTCCCACGCTCTTCCTCAGCCTCATTGCTGTCTGACTCAGTTGCCAGCTCTGCAGCTGCTGGCAGACCACAACAGGGTTGTGTTCTTTCCGTTTCTACAAGCCCAAGAGACAGCCTGTCTTAAGCTACCAGCGGGCACTCTCCAGTTTTGTAAATTTCATGCATTACTGACTCAAGTTTCAAAAGCGGCCTCTAACTCAGTATCAAAGGTAAGCTGCTTCCCCAACTTCTAGGGATACCATCTCAGGAGGGTCCATGGTCAATTTTCACAAACTGACAACCACAAAAGCTACAATGCTACGCTGAAGACCCAGCCATCCTGTCTTGGCACCCTCACGCCAACTGTCCAGTTGGCGAATCCAGAAAAAAGAAACTCCTGGGATATTATTTTTCCAAGAATATATAACCTTACCGAATAAACCACATTGGCACAGAAGAAGCAAAACCAGCTCTAGATTTCCCATGCCAAAGCGGGCGTAGTTAAACCCTTCTTTTTCTTTACGGGCCACACACATGTCCACTCATGATTCCTGTTCATCTCTATCCTTCGCATGGTGATGCCACAACTTATTTGATGGTTGTTGTCAATGGCACTATGAGGAAGCTATGAACTTTGGAGCCGAATGGTTGACTCCTGGTTTTTTGTTTTTTTGAAGTCTTGATGTTTTGTGGGCGGCTGTGGAGGCAGAACCAATTTCTTTGTAGCCGATCTCTGAGCTGCCAAGACACCAGAAAATTAGACCACGGCCATTCAGCCCCTGGTCGACTGACCCCACCCGTGAAAGCCAACCCAGAATAACCAGTATGAAGGTTGACATGCCAGCAACGGGCCAGGAACATTCCTCAAGGGCTTTCCACGGCTTTGCAGAAACTATACACACCAAGCCGCTTAAATTCATATGCCACCCATAGATGCCTGGATATAATTTAGCAACTGTATATAAATGTACTCCCCAATTTTTTTTAAAAAAAAATAATGTCAATAAGAGGCAGACAATCTATCAGGATATGGTCACTAAAAACTGGAAATCGCCTCGCAACTGTTCACTTAGTGACCATTCAAAGTTACAAAGGCACATGACTGTTTTTCACGCTTAATAGCATCCCCACGATCACGTGGTCAAAATTCAGACGCTTGGCCACCGACTCGTGTTTAAGACGGCAGCAGCGATTATCTGAACCCCTTTTTGCGATCTTCTGACGCGCAAAGTCAACGGGGGAAGCCGGGATTCGCTTAACCACCGATGGGGAGGGGGGGGGGCGGTGGCGGCAAGAAAGGTGTTAAAATGGGGCAAGAGGCACTTAAACCAACGTCTCGCTCAGCAAGAGACATGTTGCCCTCAATGGCGGTCGTAAGTCAAGGAACTTGATCATCCAGCTGTTAAAATAGAGATAAAAGAAACCCAGCCGTCAAATCCCAAACCTGGCTGCTCCAAAAGCAGGGGTCTCCAACCTTGGTCCCTTTAAGACTTGTGGACTTCAACTCCCAAAGTTGGCTGAGGAACTCTGGGAGTTGAAAGTCCACAAGTCTTAAAGGGACCAAGGTTGGAGACCCCTGGTTTAGATTGCAAAACGCCCCTGCCCTTAAATTCTTGGTGATTGAAAAACAAACTAAATTTAAGGGCAGGGGCGTTGTAATCTAAACCAGGGTCTCAACCTTGGTCCTTTAAGACTTAGATTCAACTCCCAGAGTCCCTCAGCCAGCAAAGGGACTCTGGGAGTTGAAAGTCCACAAGTCTTAAAGGGACCAAGGTTGGAGACCCCTGCTCCAAAAGGTGGCATTTCTTCAGAGGGGATTTATTTTTTGGGGGGGCTACATCAGATTCTCAGGACCCCCCCCCAAGAGTATCCGGTGCTGTGACGGAGCCACCTGGGCACATGCCCAGAATGAAGGGGGGGGAGGGGGCATGTCAAAGCGGCCCATGCCATCCTGCCCCCCCCTCCTTGGGTGCCCCCAAGACCCTTCACTGGGACACACAAAGGGGACCCCTTTCCTGACCCCAATTTAGGCAGCCACGCTGCAAATGGACTGCTGCCTTTGGGGCACAGAGGGGGGGGGAGCCCCCAATTTGCAATGAGGAGGTTAAAAGGTGGGGGAGGGGTTTCCAGGGGAGAGGGGCGTGTCTGTGTTTATCCCCGCCCCCAAAGACACCCCCCCCCACTTAAGTGGGACAAACCTGGGTCATTGCCAGCCCCACTTTGCCCTCCCTGTCCTACCCTGCAGGGCCGGCAGAGGGAGGGGCTTTTTAAGGGCCACGCCCCTCCACAGGAGCCCCTCCCACCCAGTCCTCAGCTAGAGTGACCTTTGCCCTTGGGAGCGCGGCCGGCCTACCCTGCAGGGCCGGCCGTCAGGAAAGTCGGGCCCGTGGCTTCAGCCGTCGACTCACCGCTCTCCGCCCCAGGCGCTGCGCCCTGAGGAAACCCCGAAGCGCGGTCATGGCGACGACCCCGGACGGCGAGCCTTCCTCTTCCTCCTCCTCGGCCTCAGGCGCCGCCTCCGCCCCGTTTCATCTCGCGAGAGTTTCTGGGGAGCGAGGGGCGGAGCCGAGTCCGCCATTGAGGTGAGGGGGAGAGGAGGAGGAGGAGGAGGAGGAGGAGGAACAGCGGCGGCGCTGCTCATTGGCGGATGGCGGCCAATCGGCGGAAAAGGCGGGAACGCCAATTTTTTTTTTTTTCGCCCAGTCGATCCGCCGTTGACATGAGCTTAGAAAGAGGCGTGGTGACTTTTTGACGGAGTGGCCAATCAGGGGAAAAGGGGGCGTGGCGGGTGTTTGTGATTCATCTGATTCTTAGCGCCGCCTGGAAGGATGCAGCGCTTGGACTTCATCTCCCATAAGCCCTTTCGCGAGGGGCTTCTGGGAATTGTCCTACCTACAATCCCAAATGGTATAAACCAGAGGTCTCCAACCTTGGTCCCTTTAAGACTTGTGGACTTCAACTCCCAGAGTCCCTCAGCCAGCAAAGCTGGCTGAGGAACTCTGGGAGTTGAAGTCCACAAGTCTTAAAGGGACCAAGGTTGGGGACCCCTGGTATAAAACAGGGTTTCCCAAACTTTGGCAACTCTAATATGGACTTCAATTCCCACAATTCCCCAGCCACGAATCCTTTCTTCTGTATTAAATACACAAACATTTTCAAATTTCACCTCCCTGTCAGCACTTCCAATGAACAATCTGCTTTTATGGCATCTAATATTAAAATATTTTATTCTTCTTGTTTTCAACTGCTTTCTCCAGCGCCCGTGATTTTGCGTCATTCAGTCGGTCCACCTTTCCCTGCCGTTTATGTAGTTATGCCTGATGTTTGTGCGATGGGTACAACAATCTCTCTGCCCTTTTAAATATCAGAGAGATATCGTAATATTTGGCTAGATTTATCATTTATTCTATGCCATAGGGTGATTTTGTGACCATAAACAGCCTGGCTGGTTAGAATAGAATAGAATAGAATAGAATAGAATAGAATAGAATAGAATAGAATAGAATAGAATTCTTTATTGGCCAAGTGTGATTGGACACACAAGGAATTTGTCTTGGTGCATATGCTCTCAGTGTACATAAAAGAAAAGATACGTTCATCAAGGTACAACATTTACAACACAATTGATGATCAATATATCAATATAAATCATAAGTTAGTCTAAATCCGTAGCAGAAGCGCCCCGTCTACTATTTAAACAAGTCATGAAGATTTTTGGACTAGTTAGGATAGTAAACTAGTAAATTTAAGCCTCGAGCCGTTTTACTAATCCAGAAGGCTTGGCACCTGGAGCACGACAGGTGTTTAAGCCCTTTCAAACCAAGGGAATGGAGTCTCCATTTGTAGCAGACATCAGTCAGCCTTCCTAGGAGACTTTTTACAGTTAGTCCTCGACTTACAACTATTTGTTTAGTGACATTCCAATGTCATAACAGCACTGGAAAAAGTGACTTGCAACCAGGCCTCGTACTTAGCAACCGTCACTCTCCTTTTGGCCTGAATGAAAGAAATATTAAACCTCCCTCCTTCTTCTCCACTTCGCATCTGCTCAAAGCTTGCAGGGGCTTTGCGTAATCTGTCTGTAGGTGCCTGGAACGAGACTGAAAAGCCGAAATGCTCAGAGTTTCTTCCCTCTTTCTTCTCCCTCCGCTTCCCCTCTCCTCTTGCCAACTGTCTGTTTGACCTAGCAGCTTCAAAGCCCAGTCATGCCACACACCATCCCGGCCCCGTCCAAGAGATTTACTACTCCGTCAGCTGACGCTCCTTCCTCAGACGCAGCTCAAAGGCCATTAAATCTGCGGCAGAGCCCAAGTTCCAAGAGACCCAGGCTCCTTCTTTCCCTTCTATAATTTATGGGCTTTCAAGGGGTTTTTAAGGAACCGAGAAGCCTCTTGGTCTCAGGATTTGAATTTCACGGAGCAATATGAAAATGATTAAAGGAGAACTCCTCGGAAGGCGGGTTGGCGTTCCGGAGGCAGCAGATGCGACCGACCAAATCAGTGGAAGAATGGATGGAAACTGAACAAGGAGAGATTCAACCTGGAAATAAGGAGAAATTTTCTGACGGTGAGAATAATCAACCCATGGAACAGAAATTGCCTTTGGAAGTTGTGGGAGCTTCATCCCTGGAGGCTTTCAAGAAGAGACTGGACTGCCATCTGTCAGAAACGGTGCAGGGTCTCCTGCTTGGGTGGGGGGCTGGACTAGATGACCTAAAAGATCTTTTCCAACTCTGTTAATCCATTAAATCCAACCTCGGTGGTTTACCTAATCTTGTTCAGGACAAGCCGCGCAGCCCAATTGCAGCTGGTCATCGTGGCATAAAGCCTGTGGAAGAAACAGGGTGCCAGGATGTCACCAGAACTGCGGCGGCTTTCAAAACACCAAAGAAAGTCTTTTGGCACCTCTTACAGGGAGTTTACAACAATCCATTTAGCGCGTCAGGGTTCCAAGGAACACCCCCATAGCGCAACAGACTGAAAAAAGTGACTCGTAACCGTTTTTCGACCTTGGCAACATCCCCGGGGTCGCATGTTCAAAATTCAGATGCTTGGGAACTGGTTCATACTTACGACCGTTGTTGTGTCAAATGATCCCCTTTCGCCACCTTCTGACAAGCAAAGTCAATGAGGAAGCCAGATTCACATAATGATTACTTTAACTGCAGTCATTCACTTAACAACCGTGGCAAGGAAGGTCATACAATGGGGCAAAACTCGCTTAAGAACTGTCTTAGCTTAGCAACAGACGTTTTGGGCTCAGTTGAGGTTGTAAGTCAAGGACTACCCCATATTGGATTTTTCTTGGATTCTGGACAGGATTACAGGTTATAATCTAGTCCAATACCCACCCACCCCCGTCCAAGCAAGAGACCCTACATTTATTGCAATGCAAAGTCCTTTTTTTCCCTGGCCCACTGCAATAAAAGTAGGAACCATCAACTGGAAATTAAACGGGGCTGCATGGGGAGCTTTAAACACTAACTCCGTTAAAAAAAAATCTCATTGAGATGCAAGAAGAAAAAAGTCAGGATTTTCTAGAGAATAGAATAGAGTAGAGTAAGTAGAGTAGGATAGGATAGGATAGGATAGGATAGGATAGGATAGGATAGGATAGGATAGGATAGGATAGGATAGGATAGGATAGGATAGGATTTCTTATTGGCCAAGTGTGATTGGACACACAAGGAATTTGTCTTGATGCATAGGCTCTCAGTGTACATAATAGAAAATATATGTTCATCAAGAATTCTAAGGTACAACACTTAATGATAGTCATAGGGTACAAATCAGGAAACAATATCAATATTAATCATAAGGATAAAAGCAACAAAGTTACAGTCATAAGTGGAAGGAGATGGGTGATAGGAACGATGAGAAGATTAATAGTAGTGCAGATTTAGTAAATAGTTTGACAGTGTTGAGGGAATGATTTGTTTAGCAGAGTGATGGCGTTTGGGAAAAAAACTTCTTGTGTCTAGTTGTTCTGGTGTGCAGTGCTCTGTAGTGTCGTTTTGAGGGTGGGAGTTATGTCCAGAATGTGAGGGGTTTGTAAATATTTTCACAGCCCTCTTTTTGACTTGTACAGTATGCAGGTCCTCCATGGAAGGCAGGTTGGTAGCCATGGTTTCTTCCGCAGTTCTAATGATCCTCTGAAGTCTGTCTAGATAAGTCTAGATAACTATATAAACTAATTTCCACCCCACCTCGGCAGATAATCCTAATTCTGTTTTAGAAAGAGTTGGCTGAGGAAGAAAAAACCCACATACAAAATCAATACCCTCCGTATAATAATAATCGGAGATAAATTTTACGCCAGTTGAATGCATATGTTAGGCACTAAATCCTTGGCTTACGATAATAAAAGAAACGGGGAATGTACAAACATCTCAGAAACTTTTGAGGGGGGAGGCTAGCCAGCAGGTGTCTGCGCTTGCAAATCAATGAGATCAATAGAGCAGACCGAGACCATATGGATCGGTGCCACATGTCCGTAACTCTTGTAAACCAGAAATCAATTAATTGCAGTTGTCCGTCTCTAACTCAACCAGTCTAGGGTGACAGGGAACGGCTTGTGAACGTTCTCCAAAGGTTTGCCCGGCATTGTAAAATAAAAGAGGGGGAAAGCGCCTCAGAGGTCATCTATTCCACCCCCTTCTACCCGGTGCAGGGTTCTGCAGATAGTCCTTGACTTACAACAGTTTGTTTAGTGACCGTTCTGTTGTGACCCAGGCCCAAGTAGGTAATAGTGGACACACTTAGTTCAAAAACAAACAGACTTTATTAGAACAGCTGAGAATTAACTCATTCTCAGCGTAGTCCAAACTAAATCAAAGCAAATTCTTCCTAACACAATTCTTCAGTCTTATCACCAACCTTGGTCTAATTAGGCAAACTGCCAAAGGCTTTTCTTGGCAAAAGTTCAAAAGCAGCAAACATCAAAAGAAATAAATGCAGCAAGACAAAGAGCAAGGCTATCAACATTGTTTTCCGACAAAGAGCCCAAATGCCGTTGCTGGTCTTTTAAGCCTTCTGGGAGGGGCCAATCATCTCTTGGCCCTACACCCAAGTTGTCCTCTTTGCTTTACCTGCTCTTGCCTTCTGGCAGCTCTTCTCATGCGTGCATTAGGAACAGGCTCTTCTTATTCCTCTGCCTCACTACCGTCAGCCTCTGGAGGCTTTGGAGTCCACTCATCACTCCCAGATGGCCCTGGCCCCACCTCTGCCTCCGACGCAGAGTCCTCATCCAGGCCTTCCCCAGCCTCCAGGACTGGCCCATGTTCTTCCTCAGCCTCATCGCTGTCTGACTCCTTTGCCAGCTCCACAGGCTGCCGGCGGACCACAACACATTCAGCGTTAGAACAGCACTGAAAAAAGTGACTTATGACTGATTTTCACAATTACGACCTTGGAAGCATCCCTATGATCAGAATTCAGAGGCTTGGCCACTGACTCATCTTTATGACCGTTGCAGTGTCCCTGGGTCCCGTAATCCGCTTTTGCGACCTTCTGACAAACGAAGTCAATGAGGAAACCAGATTCACTTAACAACCGTGTTAGTAACTTAACAAGTCCAGGGATTCACTTAACGACTGGAACCAGAAAGGTCATAAAATGGGGCAAAATTCGCTGAACAAAATGTCTCACTTTGCAACAGAAATTCGGGGCTCAGTTATGGTCGTAAGTCGAGGATTACCTGTGCTATTATGGCAAGCTTGACAGATGGCGTATCTTGCCCCTAATTCAGTGTGTATTTCAACATTGGCCACTTTAAAATGGGTGGACTTCAACTCCAAGAATTCCCCAGCCAGCAGGCTGGGGAATTCTGGGAGTTGAAGTCCAGCCATTTTAAAGTGGCCAGAGTTGAAAAACACTGCTATAATTGTTCCAAAACAACTCACCATCGTTCCTGAAACTGGCGATCACTCTACTTTCACAATCCAACTGGATCACCGAAGGAAATCTTTTTTCGTCACATCCCAACGTGCCACAAACAACCACTCCTGTGCCTTGCCAAAGTAACACACAAGCCCTGTTCTCACAACAGCTGGCGGGGGGGGGGGGGCTCTTCTCTGTCTGCGTTGATCCAGCTAGCCAAGTTTTATTATTTTATTTCTGCGGGTTTTTCTTAGAGTCCAGTTTCGTTCTCGTATATTGTTTGCTGTTGTAAGGGATTTCCTCCCGCCGATCGGCTGGGTGGTTTGGCTGCTTGGATATCCGGTCTGATTCTGAGATTTGGGGGGGTGGGTGGGTTTAAGTTGCGAGAAGAGACAAGAGATTCGGTGCGTTTGGGGCACCGATGGAAAACCGGTTGGCCAAGAGTGAATCCTATTGAAGCAAACGCGAATAGATGCGGTCAATCAGTTGGTGGGTTTTGTGAAAATGGGGAGAGGGACATGGGAGGGAAAGGCTAAAGGATCCGGAGAAAAGCTGACGTGCCAGACAAGGCTTGGGCCCACTCAGTGGCTGGAGAACCGCCGAAAGCAAAAATAAAAACAAAACCAGAATCCCACTACCTAAAGGAAACATTTCCCCCCATTTGGCAGGGCGTTTTAGAAGCTTCTAATAAGGGTGAAGATCATATCAGTTTGATCCAATTTAGCTGAACCACAACAAAATCTTTCTCTGGGGTGGGGGAGGGGTGGGGAAAAGGCTTTCAGTGTAATGGAGTTTAAAAAGAAGAAAAAAACAGGCCTAGGGTTGCGCTTTTTACACCCATCCTACTAAACCAGAGCCTGTTTGTTGTTTAGAGTTCTCTTTGGAATGTTATTTTAATAAAAAAGAAAGAAAAGAGGGGGGGAGAAATGTCATGAGTGACTTTTTTTAAAGAAAGCTCATTGTTACCCTGGATTAAATCCCATGCATGCCCTGTTCTGGTTTATTTTAATGATAGATAAATGATAGATGGAGACAGAGGTAAATGATTAGATAGATAGGTAGATCGATAGATAGATAGATAGATAGATAGATAGATAGATAGGTAGATAGATAGATAGATAGAAGATAGAAGTTAGATAGATAGATATAGATGAGAGAGAGATAAACAGATGAGAGAGAGAGAGAAGATGAGATGAGAGAGAGAGAGAGAGAGAGATGAGATAGATAGATAGATGATAGATAGAAGATAGGGATGAGATAGATAAATAGATGATAGAGAGGATAGATAGATAGATAGATAGATAGATAGATAGATAGATAGATAGATAGATAGGTAGGTAGGTAGGTAGGTAGGTAGGTAGATAGATAGATAGATAGATAGATAGATAGATAGATAGATAGATAGATAGATAGATAGATAGATAGATAGATAGATAGATAGATAGAGATAAGAGATAAATAGAGAGAGATGAGATAGAGAGCTAGAGAGAGAGAGAGAGAAGAGAGAGAGAGAGAGAGAGAGATATGAGATAGATAGATAGATAGATAGATAGATAGATAGATAGATAGATAGATAGATAGATAGATATAGATGAGAGTTAAATAAATTAGAGAGAGATGAGATAGATAGTTGTCTTTCCAAGACCACTGAGAGTTTCTATCTTCTTCCCCTGTCAAAAAGAGAGGTGGAAATACACAAATAACTGCTCAGAGTAGGACCTGAAGGAGCCAGGACACTGATAGAGTCAGCTAAGGTAGCAGATAGTCCATCTGAAGCACCAGGACCTTGGACAGCTCCAGCCCAACAAATGGTTCCAAGAAGGTCAAGAACCCAACGGAGACTTCAGCTGGCTTCATATCATGGGCCTAGTCCTCTTTGAATTGAACAGAGAAGGCCTGATTTTGGTCTGAAAATGCTCTACATCATTATTCATCTAGTTCAATGTTGAGGTCTACCCATCTTAACGTGGCTAAGGTTTTGAGAAACGCTGACCTAGAGAGACCTGATTAGATTCGGTAGTCCAAGACGGGACTTGAATCTTAAGCCTGGTGGAATCTCTGAAACTCCATCCAGCCTGGGATATAGCAAACTCAGATTCCCTTTTTTAAAAAAACAATTTATTTATACATTTTCCTTAAAAGGTAAAGGTAAAGGTTACCCTTGCACATACGTGCTAGTCGTTCCCGACTCTAGGGGGCAGTGCTCATCTCCATTTCAAAGCCGAAGAGCCAGCACTGTCCGAAGATGTCTCATGTGGCCGGCATGACTCAACGCCATTTCTATTCTTATATATATATATATATATATATATATATATATATATATATAGGTATTTGGTTGTTCGGGTTTTCTCCCGTGTAAAATTGGAAGTGTCTTGGCGACGTTTCGACGAAGTCTCATTCGTCATCTTCAGGCTTATTATTATTATTATTTGAATTTATATCCCGCCCTTCTCCGAAGACTCAGGGCGGCTTACACTATGTCAAGCAATAGTCTTCATCCTATTTGTATATTTATATACAAAGTCAACTTTTATTGCCCCCAACAATCTGGGTCCTCATTTTACCTACCTTATAAAGGATGGAAGGCTGAGTCAACCTTGGGCTTGGTGGGGCTTGAACCTGCAGTAATTGCAAGCAGCTGTGTTAATAACAGACAGACTTAGTCTGCTGAACCACCAGAGGCCCAAATATATATATAAAGTTGCTGCCTATGTCTTATTTGGACAATTTTTTACTGTATTGGGTGGAACAGAGGAAAAAATTTAGAATTTAAAACAACAGAGTTGGAAGGGACCTTGGAGCAGGGGTGAAATGCTCCTGGTTCGAACCGGATCACACGATCTGGTAGCGATCGTGGCCGGCGGTTCACCGATCCGGTAGCGATGGCGGAATGAAGCTCCACCCACCCACTCAGGTGGCATTTAAACCTGGTTTTACCCAGGAAGTAAAGTGTTTTTTACCTTCTGTGCATGTGCAGAAAGTCTTGCACATGCGCAGGTCTGTGTTTGTATGTGACATGTGCGCATGAGACAAGTGTGCGTGTGCACTTCCGAACCGGTAAGGAAGGTAAGTAGATTTCACCCCTACCTTGGAGGTCTTCTAGTCCAACCCCCTCCTTAGGCAGGAAATCCTACATCACTTCAGACAATGGTTATCCAACATCATCTTAAAAACTTCCAGTGTTGGAGCATTCACAACTTCTGAAGGCAAATTGTTCTACTGATGAATTGTTCTCACTGTCAGGAAATTTCTCCTTAGTTCCAGGTTGCTTCTCTCCTTCCTTAGTTTCCACCCATTGCTTCTTGTCCTGCCTTCAGGTGCTTTGTAAAATAGTTTGACTCCCTCTTCTTTGGGGCAGCCCCTGAGATATTGGAACACTGCTATCATGTCTCCCCTAGTCCTTCTTTTCATTAATATATTTATTAAAAAATATAACTGTATTCGAAGGTTTTTGGGAGAAATCTGAAATAGGAGGCATTTAATGTTTCCTTCTTTTTCAGCTCTGCTTACTTTTAATAGGCTCTGCTTGGAAATTTGCAAATGAAGTGCTATATAAATGGATTTACACAGCTTCATGTTAATGGAAGGAAATAAATTCCTTCCTACATAAATTACCTTTCAGTTACAAGCTAATCCATTAGGGAGAAAGCTTCAAACCCAGACATTTTCAGGTTCAGAAAAAGCATTTGCAAATGTGATCATCCATTTACATTTTGAAACCTTTGGCAATTATTTAATAAGAAATTGTCCATCGATCAATAAACCGTGTAATCCACTGATCGGTTTTGTAAGTCAAAACCCACTGATGTTATTGGATAATATAGAAGAGCTTGTTTTGGTTATGCGGATCTTCCAAAAATATTTCCCTACTATTTTATTCAACTCTAGGAATGGATTATGTCCATTTAACCAAAACACCCAGGCACAGAGATCTAGAAACCATCCACAATAAGCATGCTGGTTCTGTTATGATCAAAATATCTATTGTCTGGCATTATGTTAGCCCTTTTTGATTTTATCTGAAAGTTCCATAGCCTTTTGAGGAGAGATTGACAAATAATTATGATATATTATTATAATAGCCTAATCATAAATGTGCAAAGTAGGTCAAAGAACGCTTGTCCGCTAGAAAACCATAACCAATGTATTGGTTTTTCTTCTAAGGAAATAAATGTTAGTTTGTTAATATTCTCAAATAAATCTGTACTTGCAGGATTCTTAAATGTTGACTTTACTTCAGAGAAAGCAATTCGTCTGAGTGAGATTCAATTTGCTGGGTTTTCTTTCTCTAAGAAACCCGGTGTGCTGATAGACCACAAATTGGAAAATAGAGAATTAGTTTGCTAATGGGATTCGGCCTTCTCCGGCTGTCCACGGAGATTATCTGATGTCTAATTATGGACAGATTGTGATTAATGTGATTACGGATTGGATATTAATCTGATTTTGGATTGATCTTGTAATGTTTTTGTCTGTTCCAAATGGCTAATTGGATCTGGGATGATAGCAATGCAGATTGAACCAGATTTTCTGTCTTTAACACTCGATGAAAGCTGGTTTGTTTGTTTTTTAAATAGGGGGAAGTAGAAGAGCCTCTCTATGTACAAGAATCACAAAAGGAATCATTGTGCATTGCCATTAAATAAATTACATACATGCATATAAAAATATATACATACACACACATATACACCCATGGGAGAAAGAGGAGAAATAGAGAGAAACAGAAGAAGGGAAGGAGGGGATGAAGGAAGGGAGGTAGAATGGAAAAGGAAGAATGGAGAAAAGGGAGGATACTGAGAAGGGAGGAGAGGAGAGGAGAGGAGAGGAGAGGAACGGAAAGGAAAGGAAAGGAAAGGAAAGGAATCAGGAGGAGGGAGGGAGGATGGAAAGAAAGAAGGAAGGAAAGAGAAGGAATAATGAATGAAGGAGGGAGGGAGGGAGGGAGGGAAGGAAGGAAGGAAGGAAGGAAGGAAGGAAGGAAGGAAGGAAGGAAGGAAGGAAGGAAGGAATGTTTTCTGCTTTTGTAGAAGAGAAACTATGTTAGTCAATGGCGCGCCAAACCTAAAGGATTTTGGTTAGCCCCTTTTCAGACTAGTCAATTTTACTGAAAGGCGCTTCAGTAAATTGTGTGATGAAGCAGGCTGCAGCTCATGAGAGCTTATTCCCTTTAAGTAACTTTTTTTTTTTTGCAAAACCCCAAATATGTCTAGAAAACAACAAACATGAATCATCCATCATATCCAAAGACCTGCCATTATTCTTTAAAAAAACACACACACACACACACACCTCTGTGTGTTATGTCCAAAAAATACTTTAGGAGCAGAGTCAAAAAAAAATAAATTTTCTGTTTGGGGAAGGCCAAACACTTCCTTTCTAATCTGCCTGCAAGAATTCAGAGGAGAAATAAAACTGCATTTTGTCCTTATGTAAGGCAAGGCCTCCCACAGGATGTCAGGCATCCAGCAAAGAGGGGATGGGGGGAAAAACATCCATCGACCAGTTCAATCCCCCAAGTGCAGGTTGTAAACCTTTCCTTCACAGGGGAGCCAAGAGGCACTTTTCCAACACAACCACATGGAAAACACAACCCAGCCTTGTCTGTCCTTCGGAGTGCCTCTGCTGTGTAGCAATGGACGTTTGACTTTTTGTGACTGTTTGCTCCAGTCATCTGTGGCCTGCGGAGGAAGTGGTTGGACTGGATCAAGGCACCAAACCCCAAAGGTAAAAGGGAAAGGCAGGAGAGAAAGATGGGGGAGCCGAGGATGTTACCGATAGTTAGCTTATGTCTGGGACATAAGGAAGAGTCTTCACTGGTTCTTGTAGAAGCAAGGTTTCAAGCGGTGTTTTTCAAACGTGACCCCTTTAAAGAGGTGTGGACTTCAACTATCCCAGAATTCCCCAGCCACATATCTTTGAAGTTGCCACCTGGAAACTTGAGTTCTAGTCCTGCCTTTAAGGCATGAAAGCTGGTTGGGTGACTTTGGGCCAATCACCAGGAGACGGAGAGTTCTAGTCCCGCCTTAGGAACAAAAGCTGGCTGGGTGACTTTGGGCCAATCACCAGGATATGGGAGAGTTCTAGTCCCGCCTTAGCTATGAAAACCAGTTCAGTGAATGAAGCAGTCCCTCTCCATCAATCCATCCCACCTCACAGGATTGTTGTAGTGGAGAAAATAGGAGGAGGAAGATGTGCTGGATATGTTTGTCAGCTTGAGTTATTTGTAAAAAAAAATATGAATAAAGATGAGAAACAAACAAATACACAATGTGCTCTTTTGTTCATAAACATGCTTCTTGGAAGCCTTTTTCGCCTTTTTATATCTGTCTTGGGAAGCTCCAGATTCTCAGAAAAAAAGAAGATTGGCTGCTATTAGAAGAGAAGAGAAGGGAAGGGAAGGGAAAGGAAGGGAACAGAACAGAACAGAACAGAACAGAACAGAACAGCTCACTTTCTTTGGCTAAGTGTGATTAGACAGGTGGGGAATTTGTCTCTGGTTCAGAAGCTCTCATTGTACATGCAAAACAACAGACGAATAATAAAATAATAAAAGAGGCGGGAACAGAAAATATTGGCCTTAAACCACCTCATTTCAAAATTCCCGGAGGTGAAAGACATGGGGGGAAATACCAGAGTGATGTTTTTAGCTAGCAGCCTTTTTGCTTCCTGCTTTCTGGCTTCTTCCTAGCCCAGGTTGCAAGGTGTGACTTTGACACACCCCAATTTCCCATCTGAGGAGGGACTGGCGCAAAACCTCTTCCACAGAATTTCCGCCTCCTGGCTGGATTTTGTACAAAGCCGCAAAATGATTGTGTTTCAGTGCAGTTCTGGGAATTGGGGTGGGAGGTTTGGATGCCTTTTTATTTCGAGGGGAGGGGGCGGGGGGGCAATGGAGGGAGGACACACTGACAGGGGTTGCAAGGAACAGAAAGGGGGAGGGAGGTTACAAAGACATATTCTGATCCTCCCTTTTCCAGCCTCAAAGCAGAGAAATCCCAGCCGAGGGTCTCCGAAGTTCTTCCATTAGACATTAGCCGCGTTCATACGACCTGCTTCTCCTGGACATTGATTTTGTCTGCCTTCCCACGTCATGCATGGAATCCCGCATTAGCTGGGGGAAAGGGGCGACTGAGAGGAGCCTTCGCACATCCGTCCCTCTCTTCCCCCACTAATGCAGCTGCTCTTAGAGAGGCGGGTCGGTGGGTCGTGTGAATGCAACACTCCAGCAAAGCGGATTCCCCCCCCCCCGGCTGCACGGGGCGAGCCTCTTTCTGGGTCGTGGGTGCGGGTGGGGGAAGAAGACCCTCTATCTCCAAATCGTTCCTTACAAGCAAAGGCCCAGAGAATCTCCCTGCGCAGACGCGCGATTGTGGCCCGGAGGTGGAGGAGCAGACACGGATACAAGGAGACATGTGAACGGGAGCTCCAGGTACCCCTTCCCTTTCAAGACTGAGGTCCGCTGGTTGCTGATCGTCGGCTGTCAACCATCAGGGCCCCGTGATTGAGTTTGTCTAGCTTTGGAAGATAACGTCAGACCACGTTAGGGCTTGGAAAGGTGACCACGAGGAAACGTCCAACTGTGTTTCAGACTCTAACCGACCAAATCGCACCAAGTTTGGAAAAAAACGTCTAACGTAGCCCCTAAAGTCACTTGTTGGAGGGGATCAAATTGCTCAGGAATCACACGGCACTTCAAGGAGTCTATTTCTATGTATGTCAATGTGCCTTCGTGTTAAATGCGGGATGTACCTCGGGAGCATTGGGTGTGACCTGGTTTCCGAATTAATTCAGTTTTTGCCTTTGCAAACTGCCCTCGGCCATCCCCAAACCATCAAAACACGCTAAACCACAGAAAAATTGAATCCAGGTTCAAATTACTCTAGCAGAGCCGTTGATCTGTATTAACTAGGTTTTCTTTCGGCCCTGATGAAGCCTGTGTTGAGAACTCAGGCCCTGCGCAAATGCATACCATTGTGTAAATTGGATAAAACCTGTATTTTTTTTTCACAATCCCCAAAAGATAGGCACACAGTACACCTATTTCCATTGTATAGCGATTACTAGAAAGATTAAGCCACCTATTGGGGTTTATATGCGTGAATTATATCTGAGGATGAAATATAGTCAAATAATCACATACTTTACTATTGTTGTTATTCAAATGAAAAGGGTAAAAATAAAATTTCGGTCTTGTTCAATAAAGTTAAAGTTAAAATTTCCAGCATGGTGTAAGTTTTCCCTGCGCTTCAGATATAGGAAGTTATCTGAAGAGAAACGTATACAGGAAAAACAAAAATATTTTTTGTTTTTATTTTAAAGTTGCCCTGACTTTAAAATAGGTATGTCCAGAGGTTATAGTATGAATTAACACACTAGTGCACCAACAGTGTAACAGTCCCAGTTGTTAATCTATAGGGTTGACCAACAAAACAATAAAAAAGCAACTAAACCTTAAATTTATGGAATAAGCCTTACTGACAAACCACGCCTGTCACTAAATATCCATTTTGTCTGGTCTGACGAGGAATTCTGCCTAGTTCACAAATGTGCATCTCTTGCCTATACTGAAGGCGAATCAAAAAAAATATTATTGCTCCGAATTCATTTTATACATGAGACTCTAAAGCCCTGCCAGCTTCTTCTATGGGGGCAAAGAACTTTTGAGGGGAAAAATGTGGGAGATTAAAATGTAGCTTTGAAATCGACCGTCTCCGACTTTTGGCTCTGTTAGTGCAAGAAATCGGAACCCATCGCATTTAAAGAATTTGAGTTGAATCTACAATTTAGAATTTTAAAAAGTCTGAAATTTTCTTAAATGTTTTAAAAGTGGCCTCAGCGGTTTTGCTTCTTCGTGGGCGACTATTTTAAAATCCAGATACACCTTATTTCAAGAGCGACCTAACATTTTGCATTCCTGCCGGTTACATTTTTTTTTTTTTTAGGGAATGGAGTTATTTAAAAAATACTATCGGGCTCGATTTGAAACAAAAGTTCCATATTTGGAAATATATTTCCAGTTTTTCCAAGAACTGGAAACGGAGAACTAGAGTGCCGGGCTGTCTTTCTGCTGGTAAGGATCGAGTTACCCCGCGCCAAAGAAAACGAAACGCATCTTCGAGGCGATCGCTGGTGGGTTTTTTAGGATCGAGTTAGAAAGGACAACGCGGCCAGATGGTTAAAGTCTTCGCGCCCGTAGCAACCATAAAACGCCGTTCCTGCGGAAGTTTTCTTTAAAAAAAAAAAAAAACATTGCAAGAAATGAATAAAATCGAGAGGAGGGGATGGGCAGAGGAGGATAATGACTAGGAACGGTCCAAAACCGAAAGAGAAATTTACAGGCGGCTCAGATTTGGCGAGACGGGCTGCGCGATGTTTCTTTTTCTCAGCGCTGTTTTTTTCTTCGGTTTACTCAAAAGTAAGCCTTGCCAGATCTCTCGGTTGGGTAGAAAAGAATGCCGATCCTACTTACTTAGCGAGTAAGCTAAACTTTCAGGAGACCAAGGAAGCGCGCCGAAAATGGCGCTAAAAAAACCAGAAACTTGCAATCTTGTATTTCGGATGCGATCCTTCCCCGCCCTGATGCCCGCCTCCCCGGATAAAGCGGGCCTTACAGCGGGGTAAATATAGAATCGGGCCGCACTCGGAGTATTTGCTGGGGAAGAAAACCAATTAATTCCTTAATCGGAACCCCCAGAAATGGGTGGATTAGTTACTGGCGTTGCTATAAGGTTATCTCCGCGAAGTCAGGAATGCTAGCCCAGACTATTGGATGGCTACTTCCTCCTCCTCCTCCTCCTCATCATCAATCATTATTATTATTTATTGCAACATTGAAACAAGAGAGATATTTTTTTCCCCGGCTGCGTTTTTCCCACGCCCCGAAGCCCTTCTGCAAAGGACGGAGACGGGCGGGAGGGGGGGTCTCTGCTTTTTCAACGGCAGCTCCCCTCCACGCCGAAGGACGGAACCGGGTAGCTGCGTTCCCCGGGCACCCAGCCGCCGTGCAAAGCCCGCTTAGTCGCCGCCGCTGCAAGTACCAAGCAGCCGCAGCCGCAGCAGCGGAGGAGCCAAGCAAGCGCGCGAGACCCCCGGCAGCCGAGCTCCTTCTGCCCGGGACCCCAAAGTTCTGCGTTCCATTGTTCGCCTTCGGCCAATCAACTCCGGCCGCCTCCGCCTCGGCCAATCGCTTTCGAGGGCTGCCGGAGCATCCCTCTGTGACGTCACCCTTCCTCCTGGTCCTCCCCCTTTCGGGGGGCTGAGTGGGTGGTCCGCGCCGTGCTGACGTCATGCTGCGTATGGGACACTCTCTCTGCTCTCCGGCCGGGCTGCAGGAGTTTAGGCTGGAGCAGGGCAGCGGCCGGAGACGCCCCCCTCCCCTTTTATTATTATTATTATTATTATTATTATTACTTTATTTTTATTCCTCCTTTTTTTCCCCCTCCCCTTCTTTTTTTCTTTCTGCATCACAACGTT
The DNA here is from genome assembly GCF_028640845.1 of Ahaetulla prasina. Lineage (NCBI taxonomy): Eukaryota > Metazoa > Chordata > Lepidosauria > Squamata > Colubridae > Ahaetulla > Ahaetulla prasina. The sequence continues at coordinate 23,303,102 of NC_080551.1, forward strand.
TCCCAGCATCTCCTTCTGCATGGTGGATATTATTTTTCCTTCCCCTTTTGGAGGTGCGATGGGGGATCACACCAAAAGTAAGTCGCTCTTTTTTGAAAATTTCCCCTCCCCCCCCCATCTCCGCTCAGACCCCGCGCTGGGAAGATTTGGGGCGCACTTGGAAGAGGGGGCGCGCAAGGATGCCTCTGGAAAAGAAGGGGGTTGCTTTGGATGGACCGCTTGGAAAAAGGGTGAGGAGAGGGAGGGGGGAAAGGAGGTGCAAAAATAAGATTTATTAATACGATTATTATGGTTCGTCGCACAATCGGCCAGATGTTTAGCCTGGATTTGGCATTTTTGTTTAGCTAGCGAGTCCTTTTCCAAGGACCTGGGATAGGCAGATGTGGACGTTGGATGGTGTTACAGATGATGATTATTTAAGATTTCACCTTCAATTCGATTCAGAGTCTGGGACTGGTAAAAACTTAACAGTTCAAGTCCTAACCAAGGACCTGTTAAGGTAACGTTTGAGGATATATAGGTAATTCCGAGTACGCTGTGTTTTTTTTTTGCAAAGTCAGAATATTCAGGATCTGCTAAATTCAAACATTTCCCTGTATCTAAGCAGCCTTTTGGGTATTGCTCCAAGAGCTTCTATTACTGTTGGTACAACCCCTGATTTCTTCCTCCAATTATTATTATACTTTATTCATTAAACATGAAACTCAGTCAACTGAACACTGAAAAATGCATCACAAATACCATCGATGGTGCTAATGGTTGATACAGATTGCTGCCAGCGTCCTAGGTATCAACCAAGTACTGTCTTGGTTATTATTATTATTAATAATAATTATTAATAATAATAATATTATTTTATTATTTTATCCTTTTATTTATTAAACATGAAACTCCAACTGAACATTTAAAAATGTATCACTGTTGTTGTTATTATTTTCCTGCTAATGGGGAAGTTAATTTAGAGTGAGTTGCAAACGCTTGTGCGTTGCAGAAAAGGGCTTTTCTTCATCTTTATATTTCCCTTTTAATGTTGTTAATTTGGCTTTATTGCCCGGAATAATTGAGCACCTCGCCAGAAAGTGTCGAAGGAAAAGATGATGATGATGATGAAGAAAGTCCATACTTTCTTTTTTCTCTTCTGCATCTTTTCATCCATAAAATCATTTTCAACCCATCTGGGAAATGGGTCGATGGAAAAACGACTGCCGAAACGGCCGGGCCGAAATTTTTCTCCCCCGCTGCTCTTTCCTTCCTCTGTTTTCCCTTTTTTTTTGGGGGGGGGGGTCTCGGCGACCCCTTCGGGCTGTCCTGCCATCCAGGCCTTCGGAGGGGCTTTGGGGCTCGGTTCCTTTTCGTTCGGCCGGCGGGGGGGGGGGCGTGGTGCGCTCCTTCGGCCCAACCCGTTGCGAAGTTTTCCTGAGTGTCTTTTTGCCGCTTTTCCCTTCTTCCCCTCCCCTCCCCTCCCCCCCCACCCGGCAGAGAAACCCGGGATCGCCACGTGCGTGGGCTGCGGGAGCGAAATCCACGACCAGTACATCCTCAAGGTCTCGCCGGACCTGGAGTGGCACGCGGCGTGTCTGAAGTGCGCGGATTGTAGCCAGTACCTGGACGAGACGTGTACTTGCTTCGTGCGCGATGGCAAAACTTACTGTAAAAGAGATTACATCAGGTAGAAGAGCCCCCCCACCCTCCTCAATTCCTTTCTAAGCGGGGGGGGAATGGGGGACCCCCCTTTATTTTTAAGCTTCTCCTGGGAGCTTTGCGCGGGCGAGCGTGGACCCCCCCTCCGCTTGGGGCTCTTAGCCTGGCTTCTTGGGGTTGGTGGAGGGGGGGTGTCTCTGAAAGAGTCTCGCCTCCCTCTTCCCTCCTCCCCCAGCGTTTAGTGGAAGTTTTCTTTTAAGGTGGGGGGGGGATGGAATTATAAGGCGGGTCGCCGAAGGTGGAGCGAGGCGCGTGGGTTTTGGAAACCCCTGATGGCCGGAAGTTCAAGACGCCTTGCCAGGAGAAGGGAACCATCTGTCATCTCTCCTCCACCCCCACCCCCACCCCGACAAACACGCACACACACAAGGATGGTCGGACTATGGACAACTGCTCACCTGGAGGCCTTACTGTGAAATTCAGGGAGGGGGGGGAGGAACCCTTGCCTTGACACCCATCCACGCGTGGCCTTTTCTAACATTGACACAAACTCTTTTGCACGCCCACTTCCCCTCACGCCTCTCTTGCACCGACACAAACACACACGTATGCACCTATGCTTTTTATAAAGTTGGGGGCAGAAATCTTTGCACGCCCATTCCACTACATGCCTCTCTGTAAAATATTTGGGGAACCCTTGCACAAACGCGTGCACACATGTATACCAACTTGCCTTCTATACAACGGGGGGTGGGGGGGGCACAAGTTCCTGACACACCCACAGGCCTGTCTGTAAAATCCTTGCATACGCACAGATCCACACACTTAACGCACACCTGCTTTCTTATAGAGGGGGGGATCCTTGCACGCTGACACATCTGTGCACAAATCCTAAGGGTGTATACTTCTTCGGACATTAACTCCACTGATTTCTGGGGAGTTTATTTCGAAAGGAAAGGCGTCTGCAGGCTCGGCCGACCCTTGGTTTCTTCACCCCTGGCCAAAAGTCGGCCCCTGTCCTCCCGTTTCGCTCCCAGGTTCGCCTCGAAATCCCGCCAGCGGCAGCTCCAATTCTTGCGCAGACGAAAAGTAAACCAAAAGAGCTTGGATGGGAATAATATTTCTATTATTATTAATAATAAAAACAACAACGGGAAGGACTGTCTGTTAATGACCCCGGGAGCGGATTCTTGATTTCCTCGTTTGTTTAGCTGTCGCTAGCGAAATATTCGTTCCTGGAGCCCCTTAGCGGTTCGGGGGGTGGGGGTTCGGTCTCGGCTCGCGAGGAGCTTCCAAGGAACCGCTGCGCTGCGGACGGGCGGACGGGCAGGGCAGGGCAGGGCAGGGCTGGGCGCGGCTGTCCGGCCTGGCAGCGCTTGCTTGACCGCCGCCCTCCGTCCGCTGGCTCCACAGGCTCTTCGGCATCAAGTGCGCCAAGTGCGCGGGCGGCTTCAGCAGCAGCGACCTGGTCATGCGCGCCCGCGACCACGTCTACCACCTGGAATGCTTCCGATGCTCAGTCTGCAGCCGGCAGCTCCTGCCCGGGGACGAGTTCTCGCTGCGCGACCACGAGCTGCTCTGCCGCGCCGACCACAGCCTCCTGCTCGACGGCGCCGGCTCAGCCGAGAGCCCCCCGCGCAGCCCCGGACACCTGCAGGGCGCCAGGCCGGGACACCTCCAGCTCCCAGGTAAGCCTCCAGCCTGGCCGCCCATCCAAAGGCAGCCCCTTCCCCAAGTCTCATTCAGTTCGCAGCAGTCCTTCCTTCCTTCCTTCCTTCCTTCCTTCCTTCCTTCCTTCCTTCCTTCCTTCCTTCCTTCCTTCCTTCCTTCCTTCCTTCCTTCCTTCCCTCCTTCCTTCCCTTCCCTTTTCTCTCCCCTTTATTCCTTCTTTCTTTCTTTCCTCCCTCCCTCCCTTCCCTCTTCTCTCACCTTTTCCCTCCCTCCCTCCCTCCCTCTCTCTCTCTCTCTCTCTCCCCCTGACACCCACATATTTATTCCTCTCCCTTCCTTTCTCTGCATTTTCTGCTTCATCCTCCCTCCAGCCCTTGTCTGGATCCACAACTCCATATCTCCTCCGGGGACCTGGTTTTGTGTCCCCCTCCTCCACTCACTCTGTTGGGGGTGGGGTGGGGGTCTTTTTCACAGGACTTTCACCGTTTCTGGGGGATCAAAACTAGTTTGGCTGCTTTCGTTGGTTAGGGCAGTTTTAAAGTGCTCTAAGTTGCAAAAGGCCACGTGGCTATTTCAAAGATTAGCAGGAAGACAGGAAATAACCAGGTGTTTGTTTGTTTTTTAATTTTAACCTACAGGTCCCGGGCATGTTTTGGGCAGCCTACACATGAGCACCTTCCAGCTGTGCTGCCTAACTAACTCCCCACCATTCCTAACCCAGATGCCGGCCCTGGGTTCAAGGAAAGGGGGAAAGATTGGCCCCTGGGACAGAAGCGAGCAGAAGGCCTGGCTAAGCCCCGTTGCCCGTTCATGGCTAGTCAGAAAGTCCTAATTCTTGAAACTCCAACCTCAGAGAAATCCCTTAGACACCCTCTCTCTCTTTTCCCCAAACTTGATTCTCCCCTCCCCCCTCCTCCAAGATGCTGTTGTCAAAATGTAAAAGAAAAAAAAAGGGGGGTTGTAAACAGAGAAGACTCACAAGGAGGTGCAGTAACGAACCCCAATATCTCCCTTAATGAGTTAATAGAAAGCAGATCCTCCCAATATCAAAGTAACTGTGGGGCAGGCCAGGGGGTGTTTGGTAGATCCCTGATTTAGCCTCGAATGTCGTTCTTGGACTTAAATCTCCCGATTGCCTCCAAACAAAAGAATTCTGGGAACTTCCGGGTGTGGAGAGGGATCCCCAGGAACCCCTCCCTCTGCTGACTAAGAAGACGATCCTAAATAAAACTAGTGTGGATCCTGTTTAAATCTGCTCTGGCACATTTTCTCTTTCCCCAAGCCCAAATCTACCTCCGCCAAACCAGCCCAAATAGTACTGTGGGGCTTGTTCTGTGGTTCAATTGCCGCCTTTCACCTGCACACACCTTTACCTGTTTGCCTTTCGCTGCTTTCTCGTGGCTTCCGAGTCCCACCAGCACGTTTATGATGTTGGAAACCGAGAGGGCCAAACGTGCCTCTTGAAATTGATTGGAGGTGATGAAGGCAAGAAGGAAAGGGGAAAATAAAAAAAGGGGAAAAAAAGAAAGGGAGAGAAAGAGGAAAAAAAATAAAAGAGAGAAGGAAGGGAAGAGGGAGGGAAAGAAAAAAGGAAGTGAAGGGAAGTGAAGTGAAGCAAAGGGAAGGGAAGGAAAAAGAAGGGAAGGAAAAGAAGAGAGAAGACGGAAAAAGAAGGGAAGGGAAAGGGGGGAAAGGAAAGGAAAAGAAAGGAAAGGAAAAAGAAGGGAAGGAAGGAGAAGGGAGAAGAAGGAAAAAAAGGAAAGAGAAGGGGAAAAAGGAAAGGAAAAGACAGAAAAGGAAAGGAAAAAGAAGGGAAAGAGGAAAGGAAAGGAAAAAAAGGAAAGGGAAGGAAAAAGAAGGGAAGGAAAGAGAAGGGAGAAGAAGGGAGGGGGAACGGGAAAAAACGGAAAGGGGAAGATAGAAAAGGAAAGGAAAAGCAAGGGAAGGGGGAAAGGAAAGGAAAAGGAAAAGGAAAAAGAAAGGAAGGAAAGAGAAGGGAGGGGAGGGAAAGGGAAGGAAAAGAAAGGAAAAAGAAGGGAAGGAAACGCCATCTTTCCTCTTTCTCCTAGCCTCAAAGATCCGTTTCCCCGGGGAATAGATTCCCCCGTTCGTCTATCTAAGGGCCTCGGCGCCTGGTGAATGTGACCCCGGCAGGCCTAAAACCTCGCAGGGTTTACTCGGGAGGAAGCTCCCCCGCGGTCCCAATCAGTGAAGGGCCGCGGGTGCGTTTGAAGCCCTCCGCCTTCTTTCCCCGCAACGAAGCCCACCCAATTTAGAGAAGCTTCCCGCCAGGTAAACCTGCTAAAAACGAACCCAACCGAGCTCGGCTTTTTTCCCCCCCGAACCGAAATCCGGGTGGGCTATATATATATATAAATATATATATATAAAACGTGTTTGCAGAGTGCAGGCGCGGCGGGCCATCTTGCAAATCCGTGTTAAACGCGCGCGGCCTTAATTCAGCCCCGCGAAGGGTCGAGGGACAATTTATGGGGGGGGGAGAAACCTGCGAGGGGTATTGAGAAACGATCTTTGGAAAGAGCCAGGTGGGGGTCTTAAGCGGGGGGGGGGGGGAAATGAGAGGAATTGGAGGAACACACCCGGGGTCTCCTCCGTGTCTAATTAGGTCGCGTTGGCCGACTTTGAATTCGCCTCCTTTTCGTTCGGAAAAAGAGGAATTTTTAAATCGCGCCCCCAATCTTTCCTCGTGGACCAGAAGGTGTCTGCGCGCGTGTGATAGTTACACACATGGACGCGCTCACAGCTGGAGGCTGCTGCGATTTTTACGGGTGATTTAAAAAGAAAAAGTTAAGCAGGAATCTCTTTTTCAGTTTTCTTTCAAAACGCTCAAGAGACGTTCGCTGGTTCTTTTCGCATTCGCTCCTCGCAGTCCGGCCGCTGATTGATTAAAATTTTAAATAAGTTGGGCGTTTATTATTTTAAAACCGACCGAAAGGGAAGAGACGGCATTCTGGATTCCGCAGGGCCTTCCCGTAGCTCCCGAGTTTGAAATCAGGCGTTGGAAATGTATGGAAGTTAGCAATAGGACCCAGATTGTTGGGGGGCAATAAAGTTGACTTTGTATATAATATACAAATGGATGAAGGCTATTGCTTAACACAGTGTAAGCCGCCCTGAGTCTTCGGAGAAGGGCGGGATATAAATTCAAATTAAAAAAATAAAAATAAAATAAAATAATGACATGAAATATCAGAAGGATTGAAATGGGCAAGGGCAGAATCTGTTTTGAGAGAAGGAAATAATAATAATAATAATAATAATAATAATAATAATAATAATAATAATAATAATAATAATAATAATAATAGCAGCAGCAATTATAATCATCATAAACAACCCATTAGGTCTGTCTTCCAGATAGGGATGGAGAATTAGTCCCAAGAAATATGGCTTTTTTTGCGTGGGGGCTCCCACGCGGCCTTTCAACCTCCCCCACCCTGCATTTTTGGGTCCGACCTGGGCCGTGGGACCATCCCGAGGCGGGTAATATGCCAGGATCCCCGCTTAGCTCCGTGGCTCCGTTCACACGGCTGATTGGACTCGGGTTTTTTTCAGGGAACGCGACCAGATCCGTTTGCATCTCAGAAGTTGAACAGCGCCGGTCAGTTTTCCCTGCTGGGGAAAGATTTGTTTATTTTTTTGGGGGGGGGATTTATAATTGGGTCCCCCCCCAATTCTGCAGGTCTCAAAAGAAGAAAGTAAACTTTTCCTTTCTCCTTTCTCTTACTTTCGTTTTTACTGTAGACGCATTTTATTCCGTTGTGAAAACAACCAAGATTCCTCGAATTGACTGAGTTTCGGTTTTTCTTTCTTTTTTCTTTTCTTTTCTGGGGGAAGCAATTAAATTAAATTAAACTGGAGGCAATTTAAGTTTCTCCCGTCCTGTTCTCAAGGGCGAATCGTCGGCTTTCCGACGGCTTCCCCAGTTCATTCTGCCGGGCTTTGCCGAATCGCTTGCGCTGCTCAGCCGCTCCTCCGTATTTCGAATAAAATGGGCCCTTATTTTCTGCGCCCCGTTTTTAGGACAAGCTGCTGCCCGCCCCACCCCACCCACCCTCGCCCAGATGGAGACAGGAAAATTGTCTCTTTCATTGCTGTATGCCCAGCAAAACTAAGAAACCCTCCGAAGGTCAAAATAAAAATGGTTTTATTGTATTATTTATTAGATTTATATGCCGCTCTCAAGCGACACTGGGCGACGTCGGGCGTATTTAATGACCACTAAATTATGATTAGGCTTCTGTTCAGGTTCGCAAAGCGATTGGGGATTAAGGTCGAGGGAACCAGGATGCAAACTGTCTTCAGTAGGAGAGACGCCTTCCGTGACTTTGGACCTGGTGGCCTACCTTGCAGGGTTGTCGTTGGGGAAAGAAGGGGGAGTCCTCCCGACTCCTTCGCCTCCGGAGGAAGAGGGGGCTACTATCCTGGAGGATAGAAAATGTTCCCCAAAAAATCTGGGATGGGAGGAATTCCCCTCTGTGGGTATGTTTTTGCGGCCCTCTTTCTAGGGGTCCGCCTCGCTCTCCCTCCTGGCCTCGTTTTCACGCTGGCCTGGACCTCCCCCCCGCTCCTTCTCTCCGCAGACGCGGTGCCCGGGCGGCAGCCCTCCCTGCGTCCCCACGTGCACAAGCAGGCGGAGAAGACGACGCGGGTTCGGACGGTGCTGAACGAGAAGCAGCTTCACACGCTGCGCACCTGCTACGCGGCCAACCCGCGGCCGGACGCGCTGATGAAGGAGCAGCTGGTGGAGATGACCGGGCTGAGCCCACGCGTGATCCGCGTCTGGTTCCAGAACAAGCGCTGCAAAGACAAGAAGAAGTCCATCCTCATGAAACAGCTGCAGCAGCAGCAGCAGCAGCACAGCGACAAGGCAGTAAGTGAACCAGCCGAGCCGAGCCGAGCCGAGCCGGCCCAAAGAGCCTTTCCCACTCTCTTGTCTCCCCGCTTGCGCTGGGAGCGAAGGTACTACACCCCAGGAGCGAACCAGCCCCCTGAACCTGGTGGGTTCCTCCAACTTAGACTCTCGTGGCTACAGTGGAATCCCCCTTGCCAGACTCTCAGGACTACATTTCCCATAATGCTGGAGGCTTCCCCTCTCCCAGACTCTCAGCACTACAATTCCCATAATGCCAGCCAGCTCCCCTCTCCCAAACTCTTGGAAGTAAAATCCCCATAATGCCAATAGGTTCTCCCTCTCAGACTCTCAGGACTACAATTCCCATACACTCTGGCAGGGTGGAATTGCGGTTCTCTCTCTCTCTCTCTCCTTCAAGGCAGCTCTTTTCTTGCCTTGTCCCCTTCCAGTCTTTTACGGAGTCCTAGTTTTTTTGTGGGGGGCTTTAGGGAGGCAATGAAGGGAATTTCAAGTGGCAGGAAGGTTCCTCTGGCATCAGCATATATTTTGCCACTGATGAAGGGAGAGGAGATTAAGCTCAGCCCCAAATTCATTGTCTCATCGTCTGCTGCCTGCCTTCATAGGCAAAGTCTAAAAAGTGAGGAATGGCAGCATTTACATGAGATGCTAAAGGTGTTTAGGAAATAGCCCCTCCTTTTTCCCCCAATAAGGGTAATTTTTTGAGCCATCCAGGGGGGCATAGCCTCCACCCAATTCCCCCTTCCCCAGCAGAGAGAGCTTCAGTCTCAATAGAGGTTGAATGGAGCTCAGGTTTCAGTGCAGGAGAATGGATTTGTTGGGTCTTCAAGAGAGTAAGGCAAGCAAGGGCCAGAGACTAGACTAGACTAGACTAGACTAGACTAGATAGAATAGAATAGAATAGAATAGAATAGAATAGAATAGAATAGAATAGAATAGAATAGAATAGAATAGAATAGAATTTTTTCTTGGCCAAGTGTGATTGGACACACAAGGAATTTGTCTTGGTGCATATGCTCTTGGAGTACATAAAATAAAAGATACCTTCATCAACAATTCTAAGGTACAACACTTAATGATAGTCATAGGATACAAATAAGCAATCAGGAAACAATATCAATATAAATCATGATACAAGCAACAAAGTCATACCATCATAAGTGGAAGGAGATGGGTGATGGGAATGATGAGAAGATTAATAGTAGTGCAAACTTAGTGAATAGTTTGACAGTGTTGAGGGAATTACTTGTTGAGCAGAGTGATGGCGTTCGGGAAAAAACTGTTCTTGTGTCTAGTTGTTCTGGTGTGTAATGCTCTATAGCATCGTTTTGAGGGTAGGAGTTGAAACAGTTTATGTCCAGGATGTGAGGGGTCTGTAGATATTTTCACAGTCCTCTTTTTGACTCCTGCAGTATACAGGTCCTCCATGGAAGGCAGATTGGTAGCAATTATTTTTTCTGCAGTTCTAATGATCCTCTGAAATCTGTGTCTGTCTTGTTGGGTTGTAGAACCAAACCAGGCAGTTATAGAGGTGCAGATGACACACTCAATAATTCCTCTGTAGAATTGGATCATCAACTCCTTGGGCAGTTTGATGGGTTCTTGGGTTTGGGAGAAGTTTTGGGAGTTTGGAAGAGGGGTTGGGCTCTCCAAATTCTACAAGGTGGAATAAGAGGAAGGAGGAAGGACATATCTCCTGTCTAGTTATTTATAAAAATAACAGAGGTGGGCTCAAAATCTAATAAACAAAGAAATAAATTAGAGCAAAGGCCATTTTTCCGAACAGAGTTTTACTGACTAGGACTGGGGAGGGAAAATTCTCAGGATCAGGGCTTCTTTGGATCTCAATTCTGGGGGCGGGGGTGTCATCAACTAGTCCCACCAATTTGGAGTAAGGACCCATAGATTTGAGGGTACCACGTCAGGATTACAAGCTCTAAGACCTTTCGCAGACCAGATATGGTAGCCCTACGTTGCCCCATCGACTCCAATGCAACTGACTTTGTGCAGAGACCTAGCAAACCTTCTGCTCAAGGTGCAAATCTACTCAGTGCCTAAAGTAGGTGTAGCTCCTCTTTGGGGCCTAAGCCCTAGTCGCACATATCTAGCACTGCACCACAAAGAGTTCTCCACCATTAGGCTCTTAAGCACAGCAATAGTATCTATTTTTATTTGCGGCTGTCCGCCAGGTGATATTTAAGCAATATTGATTTTTTCCCCCCGGGCTCAAGATCAATAGTGTCTCATGTAGGAGATCTCTGCGTGAGTCAATCTGTCTGCAGGGAAAGGCAGGAATAATAATGATGGCAATAAGAATAACAACAATAACAGCCGTAATGATTCATTGAACTTATTTTAAAAAAACGTTCCCCCCCCACAAAAGCAGCCACGATATCTTCTTTATATTTATTTCATCTACCGAAAAGTAAAAGGATTGTTTCAAATAAGCCTGATTTTGGGGACTGTTTTTAAAGCAAGCCGAATTTTAATGGTCGGTGGTGGTTGTTTTTTTAAAAAGGCTTCCCAAAAAATAAGGATAGTTGAGCTGTGGTTTTGTTTGCTGTTTTTCCATAGTGTTCCCTTCTGCTAAAAGTTATTTGATCTCTGCTGTAAATTCTGCAGAAGACATCTCAGGCTGCCTTCCAGATGTTCTGAGCTGCTTTGCTGAAGCCCATCATGGGTGCACCAGATGGGGAGGGAAAAAGGGATTGGGGGGTGTAGGAAGTTAGCACCCACCCCTCTCCTAGAAGAATGAAATATTTTAGAAAATATGAAAAAAGGCAGAATATTATATTTCCCTGGATGAGAAATGGAGAGCAGAAGGGGGGGAAAATAGGTGGGATGGGCTCATGGTGGGAGGGGGGGCGTCTTCTCTTCCTCATTTATCAGAATCAAATTACTTTGATTGATTCCGTAAATCAAAGGATTGGAGGTACTCCCTCCCATTGATGGCTGATGGAGTGGAGCAGCTGGCTGATAGCAAGGTGGGAGGGGGTGGGGAAGGGAAAATCTTCCGGCATCTTAAAAATTAATTCCAACCCTTCCCAGAAGGAGTCAGAAAAGGCAAGATGGTGACTTGCACAGTCAGAGCACTGCCCCCCCTTTCTTTGTGTGTGTGGGGGGCGGTATCTGGCTTTTAGTTTTGGCATATTTAGTTTTTTTAGTTCCTCCTGTTTGGAAATGATACTGAGAGGAGCTCCAGTTTTGTAAGGAAGGAAAGATGGAAGATAAATGGATAGATAGATAGATAGATAGATAGATAGATAGATAGATAGATAGATAGATAGAAGAGAGAGAGAGATGAGAGAGAGAGAGAGAAAATATATAGAGAGAGATAAAAAGAGAGAGAGAAATCATAGATAGATAGATAGGTAGACAGACAGACAGACATAGATGAGAGAGAGAGAGATGAGAGAGAGAAATATAGAGATAGAGTTAGAGAGATAAACGGAGAGAGATATAGTAAGAGAGAGGAGACAGAGAGATGAGAGAGAGATATATCATAAATGATAGATAGCTAGATGATAGCTAGATGATAGATAGCTAGATGATAGCTAGCTAGCTAGCTAGCTAGGGATGGATATAGTTAGAGATAGACGGATAGATAAATGGATGGATAGATAGATAGATAGATAGATAGATAGATAGGTAGACAGACAGACAGACATAGATGAGAGAGAGAGAGATGAGAGAGAGAAATATAGAGATAGAGTTACAGAGATAAACGGAGAGAGATATAGTGAGAGAGATATAGTGAGAGAGAGGAGACAGAGAGATGAGAGAGAGAGATATCATAAATGATAGATAGCTAGATGATAGATAGCTAGATGATAGCTAGCTAGCTAGCTAGGGATGGATATAGTTAGAGATAGACGGATAGATAAATGGATGGATAGATAGATAGATAGATGACATACAGACAGATATTGGCATTTAGCTTATTCAGTATGTGAGGGTTTTTTTTTTAATTCTACCCCTCAAATAATTTTCCAGATCCCCAAACTAATTAAAAACAATCAGATGATTCTTTCTCCATAGGGATGTGTCTGTTCACCACTTTTATGTATTTTTGCACACATAAAGAACTGGAGAGTTCATCAGAAGAAAATCTCTCTCTTTTTGCTTCTTTTTCTAATCAAGGGCATTAATAATAAGAGTAATAAGAATAATCTCCTTCATTGGGCGATCACTTCTACATACTCAGGGCTGCCAGAAAGCAGACCCCTGATCGCGTCAAGAGTTCTCAGTACTAATTTGCCAGTTATCCCTGCCCTCCCCAACCCCATAGGTAGCCTTCACAGATGTGGATTGCAATATGTGGCCAAAGGTGATTTTTAAACATTTCCCCTTTCTGATACGACATGTTCCCATTCTCTGCAGCTATGGTGGGACATCCGTCATTGATTCCGCAGGTGAGGTGTTGAGTTTAGGTGATAGTGAGGAGAAAGCTGGTTTAATTTCTAGTTTGGGGCAAGAGATCCCAAAAGACATCCTCCATGCCCCCCAATATGCCATCTAGATCAGGGGTCTCCAACCTTGGTCCCTTTAAGACTTGTGGATTTCAACTCCCAGAGTTGAAGGGAGGTTGGAGACCCCTGATCTAGAGGGGCCAAATTAAACCTGAAAACAAATTGCAGAGGATGTGGGATCGTCTTCGAAACTGAGCAGATTCGGCTGCATTCTAGCTGACCTTTTCTTCTCCAACTTTCTCCCTTCCGGTCTCCCTCCAAGAGCTTGCAGGGCTTAACAGGCACCCCTTTGGTTGCTGGCAGCCCCATCCGCCACGACAGCGCCGTGCAAGGGAGCGCGGTAGAGGTGCAGACGTACCAGCCGCCCTGGAAAGCTCTCAGCAATTTTGCTCTGCAGAGCGACTTGGATCAGCCCGCCTTCCAGCAACTGGTAAGCGACTGAGAATCCGCCCCATAACTGGAGGGCAGGGAGTGGGGCAGTGGAGGGGAAAGTTGCCTTTTGTTGCATTGCCACCTTAATCACCCCACTCATCCCTAGGGCTGGTTCCCCTACCTCTGGCAGCAACAGTCACTTCCCTGGATTCTGCCTTAAGAAAAGTGGAGAATATATGGAAGGATTCTGCCCTTCCCTCCATCACTTCTGTCTCTCTCCTCTTCTCTCCCCCCACCCCACCAAAGAGAATCCCAAGGCTGTGCATTTGAAATGTGGAGCCCAGCCCTGGGAAGGACATTCCCCTCCTCCCGCATTGTGTTTGGGAAGATAAAAGGTGTCATATTTTGCTTGTGAAATGATCTTGACTGCAAAATATTTGTTCAAAGATTGGCTGCGTAAGAAGAGAGAGAGAGAGAGAGAGAGAGAGAGAGAGAGGGAGGCTTTGGGTGTGGGCGTGGATGAGAAAGACAGAGAAAGAAATTAAAAAAAAAACAAACCCAGCCTCTAATTGGAGCTGATGGTGCAAATAATAATAATAATTTATTTTTAATAACTTGGTATTGGTATGTGTGAGGTTGGAGAAAAGGGCCCTGGATGGATGGTGATGGTGCAATGGCACACCTGTGCCCTCTTGCAAAAGGTGCATCGAAGGCCCCTGGTGCGTGGCAGGTGTCTCCCCAACAGGAATAGATCCTCCTAAATTGCAGGGAATGGGGCAACCAGGAACCCTTTGGGGTGGCCTTGAAAAATAATAGCCCCTCTTTGGGGGCCAAAGAGCCCTGAAATAGGAATGTTTGGCCCCTGACATTTTTAAGAATTGCAATACATGTACGCAAGAAATGCAAGATTTTGTTAAAGACTGAGAACAGGGCCAGGTTTCCCTTTGGCAAAGACTAGCATTCGTTTCAGGGAGCAGAATTTGGAACTCGTTAGGCCAAAGAGAAACAGGTTCCCACCACTAGGCCACACAGCCGGCTTAGCTTAACCTGTACCTCTGGGTCTCCACCTCTGTAGTTCGTTTCCCAGATCATGCGAAGGTGGCTTTTGGCTTCCAGTGTGGACTTTGGCATAGGTGTGTGCGAGAGACCCTCCCGGATAGATTTTGCACGAAGTGATAAGTTACGATTTGGTGTCTTGGGCGAACTCAGAAGATGGATTAATCCTTTAAGGGGGCCAAGCATGTGGGTTTGGATGCAGCTTCGGTCCAGCTGCCAGAATTGAAATCTGAACTGGCTGCAAAAATCTAGTCAGCTTCAATGCCAGGAAGATGGGGATGGCTTTCTATTCTTTTGCTTGGGGTGGAGTAGGGGCAAAATTTATTTATTTATTAAACATATTTGCTGCCCATCTCGCTGTGGGTCTACTAGAAATCTCTTGAGCCGGTTGCCGAAGCTTAAAAAGCCGCTGTATCCTGCCGTGCATAGACCTTTGGGGCAGGGGTGAAATGTAAAATTTGTTACTACCAGTTCTGTGGGCGTGGCTTGGTGGTGGTGGGGGTAATGTGACTGGGTGGGCGTGGCCAACAGGTGGTGTTTTTTTTACTTTTAAAAGCATTTTTTTTCTACAACCTCTCCGGCCGAAGAAGTGGTAAAAAAATGCTTTTAAAAGGCTCCTCTGACGATCCTGGCTGAGCCACGCGATTATCAGAGGCTTTTTTTAATTTTTAAAAGCATTTTTTCGGCTCAGCTGGGCATGGGGGGTGGGGGCAGGGATTTTTGCTACCGGTTCTCCAAACCACCTGCCGCCATCGCTACTGGATCAGGCGATCCGGTCCGAACCGGGAGTATTTCACCCCTGCTTTGGGGGTATTTATCTCTAAAATATTGCAAATCACTTTCCCTGCCCCCGAAGATGGCTCTTCTCTCCCAAGTTGCTGAATTTCAGGTGCGGCCATGCTTAGACTCAGCCTCAGAAAATGCCTTCCCATTTTCCCTCCCTTTATTAAGCAAAACCGCTTATCAGAAAGTCTTATCGAAGTTTTGGGACCCGATCGTAGCTCTCTTCCTTCAGCACTGTCGTAACTTTGAACAGTCGCTCAAGGAACGGTCGTAACCTGAGAACTAGAAAGGGAATTTATGAAAGCCAGATCCCTGAACAATCTTTAGGTTGTTTCAACATATCACGGTTGATAATTTCATTGGTTTTCCTCTTAATAGGAATACTTTGGGAGACTGTTAAATATATTTTAAAACAGTCCCCTTTAATAATTTAAACAATACAGTTGAAAGACAAACAAAGCAGTGGTGAGATGCTACTGGTTCACACCGGTTCGGAAGAATCGGTAGCGGCGGGTGGTGGATTGGAGAGCCAGTAGCGGCAGCAGCACAAGGCTCTGCTCACCCACCTGGACGTCGTTACTCCCTGGTTTTAACCAGGAAGTAACCTGTTTTTTATCCTCTGCACATGCGCAGAGAGTCCAAAGTTGCATGTGACACGCACGTACTTCCGAAACAGTAGGGAAGGTAAGTAGATTTCACCCCTGGAACAGAGGTAATGCAAGCATTTCATATTGACTCTTCAGTACCTACATTACAATAACACGGTTAAAATAGATCTAATAGATCTTATATTTGAGGCCGATTTTAACCGTGTTATTGTAATGTAGGTACTGAAGAGTCAATACGAAATGCTTGCATCTACCTCTGCTTGTCTTTTGGCTGTATAGTTTAAATATATTTTAGTTCATGGGGCCATCTTTTAAGTCAGCTTAAGTGCCTCTGTTGGGCTGGGTCATGGGTTTGTGCGTTGTCACCCGAAGAAAAACCACATTTACCTAATTGGGGGTAATTTACCTAGTTTTAAGGAATCTTCCTATGGATTAATCTTCCTATGGGGTGATTCCAGCCATAAACAGCTTTGTCAAGATGGGAAAGAAAATAAGTCGCCAGAATAGGGATGCAAAGGTGGATTTCCAGCTCCCGGAATTCCCCAGCCAGACCTTCAAAAAAAAATACAAGCCCCTGAATTTTGATCATGTGACCATAGCAACGCTGCCACAGGGGTGGGCTTCAAAAATGTTAGCAAGGGGTTCTTTGCCCGGTTGCTGGGTGGGCGTGGGCATGGTGGGTGTGACCTAGTCAGCCTCCTGCACCACAGCGAGGGAGGGGCATTTCTGCCCTCCCCGGGTTCCGGAGGCTTTTCTTGAGCCTTCGGAAGTGCAAAAAGGGCCTCCCCAGGCTCTGGAGGGCCTCTGGAGGCGGGAAATGGGCCCATTTCTGGCCTTCCCAAACTTCTGGTAGGCCCATTTTTCACCCTCTCTGATCTTCAGGGCATGCCTTGCACTTACAGGCTGTGTGGGGACTCCTGGGAGGGGAGGGAGGGGAGGAGTGGGCAGGGGCCGGCCAGGAGTGGGATTTGGGGGGTTCTCCGAACTGCACAGAATCTTAGCTAGAGGTTCTCACAAACCCCTGCGAACTCCCAGCAGCCCACCCCTACACTGCCATAGTTGTAAGTGCGAGGACTGGTCTTTTTTTTTAATGCCACTTTAACTTCAAACAGTTACTTTAACGGATGATTGTAAGACAAGGATGACCTGTACTAAAATAGAGTCTCTTCTACCCTGGTTTTTACCCATTGAGATTGTTTTATCTCATTTTTCTAACTTCTCTCTCCCAATCTTGTTCCTTTTTTTTTTTTGGACATTCCTCCACAGCTCTCCATTTCTGAATCCGGCTCCTTAGGGAACTCCTCGGGCAGCGACGTCACCTCTTTATCGTCCCAGCTCCCAGATACCCCCAACAGCATGGTTCCTAGTCCAGTGGAAACGTGAAGGGGGTCTTTCGGAACGCCTGACCCCTCAAGAACTGTTCCGCATGCTTTTTTTTGCTTCCTGCATGAGAACTTGAGCGCTAAGCCAACACGACGTGTTAAATTATTCTCTTTTATTTAAAAACCCGGCTCCATCTCGACTTTTGTCCGTCGATAGCTGGAAGTCTTCCAGGGTTCCTCTGACTTTGCCAAACAGGGAGAGGGAAAAGGAGTTAAACTTCCCAGGAATTCTGGTTCCCTCCTCCTTCAAATACTTCTGGATTTTACTCGAAGGAGATTCTGATCGAAGGAGATTCAGATCCCATTCTTGTCGTTTTAAAAAATGGCTTTTTCCATTTTCTTGGTTTTTTTTTCCTCAATGGAAGGAATCAGCTCAACATGGAAACGGTGTAGAGGCACCCAGGCATCCTTTGCCTTCATCATCTCAGCCAGTTCTGGATGCCCGTCACCAACCTCTCTTGTGGCTTCCATTTTCCCTGGAAAAAGCTGGAACTTTTTTTCCACTCCGTTTCTTTGGTGGTCCCAAAAGAGGAGGATTTTTTTCTTTTTTCTTTCGCACTCTCTTTCTCTCCTCCTGAGCCCGCATGATTGCTGGAAAAAATTCCACCAGGACTTGTGTGTGTCCCCGATCCAAATCAAACCCCTCCCCTCCCTCCCCATTGCCAGTGTTAAATTATCTTATGGATGGAAGGTGTGTGGTTTTTTCTCAGCCTTTGCAGACCAAAGTAAGTTATTGTTATTTATTATCGCGCAGCAACAGTGACATTGAGAATTTGACCCGAATAATAAAAGAACAAATACCAAGATGAGAAATTGTTCCGATCCTTGTGTTCTACCTCTTGGCCTTCCTAATTGCTCGGAAGAAAAACTTGACTGCAGCTTTCCAGTCTCTTTGGACAGTTGATGCCAAATTGTAACATTTAATTTGATGGTGATTCTGTTCAGTAGTAAAAGTTGAATCTGGCTTCCGGTGCCTTTGCACAAATGGGCATGGAATGTTTTTTAGCAGCGTAATAGAGTGCATAGTCACTTCTTCCGGCCACTGTCTATTATTATTATTATTATTATTATTATTATTATTATTATTATTATTATTATTATTATTATTATTATATTTTATTCATTAAACATGAAACTCAGTCAACTGAACATTCAAAAATGCATCACAAATACCATTGACTGGTGCTAATGGTTGAGACGGGTTGCTGCCAGCGTCCCAGATATCAACCAAGTATCTTCTTAAGATGTACGATGTTCCAAGTAGCACAGTTTTTTGCAGTTCTGCTGGTGTTATTGCAGGAAGCTGCAATTTGTTGATGTATCTTATGATGTATCTTATAAAATTCTCGGACATGGTACCAACTGCCCGATGACAATGGGTATCACTGTTACATGTTTCATCCATAATCACATAGTTTCAATGGCCAGGTCAGTATCGAATAATTATTTAATAATCATAATAATAATTTTCATCTTTGAGTCAGAGTCTGGGATTGATAAAAACAGTTCAAATCCTAACCAAGGACCTATTAAGGTAACGTTTGAGGATATATAGGTAATTCTGAGTAAGGTGGTTTTTTGCAAAGTCAGAATATTCAGGGTCTGCTAAATTCAAAATGTCCATGTATCTAAGCAGCCCTTTGAGTATTGCTCCAAGGGCTTCTATTAGTATTGGTACAACCACTGATTTCTTCCTCCATGATCATTCAACTTCAATTTGCAGTATTTCATTATTTTTTTCTAGCCATTATTATTATTATTGTTTGGTCTTTCCACTCTTGGGATTTTTCGTAGTCTCCCATCCAAAAATTATATTCAGCTCGGAACTCATTCGGCATCTCGAGATCAGCCAGGTTTTGAGCTGTTGCGTAACTAAGAAGTCAAGTATGATGTCCACCTACAGGAAGCATTCATTAATTGGAGTTCATTCATTATATTTCGTTTCCAGGACATTTGTTTTCATGAATTCAAAGCCGGTTTAGAGTTTTCTCGTGGCTTCACTCCATTTCTGAAGGGCGGCTGTGTCCCACTTGGTCATTCCCTCCAAAAACAAAATATGTACAATTCTATATCAAGAAGGGTTCCGTAAAATTGTTGAGTAATGGGAATCTTTTGGGAATTTACAAGACTTCATCAACTTTTCTTCACGGATTCAAGAATAGCCCAAATTCCAGCCCAAAGGTTTCAAGGGCTGGGATTTGATCTCGCGGTGAGAGAAGACGGGCGTTCTCTGTGCCCTGGATGAACAGAGTGAGGAAAAATACCTTGTAGTTATATTTTATGTTCAAGTATTAGCACTCTTTTTCAGATTGGATGTTTGTCCGAAAATGGGCAGATTTCTTGCAGCAACAACACAGTAGCGGGTACTGTGACTACGATAGCGTCTCTTTGTCATCGTCAACCCCAATTTGTGAGCCTGAATTGCGCACCTGCTTATTGGTTACCAGTTGTTCATGCATTTGCCAGTCAGGTTAGGAGGCCAAACTGTCTGTTCATCGCAATTTATTCATTTATTTGCAAATCAAACGCCCGATCCTTGAATCATGTTTTCATTGAGGTGGGGGAATGCTTTAGTCAGTTATGCATTTTTAAACTTCTGCTTTGGGACTTTTGTCATTTTTTCCCGAAGTCCATCAGTCCTTCATTCCTTCCTCCCTCCCTCCCATCTCCTTCCTTTTTTTTTTAATTTGAATTTATATCCCGCCCTTCTCCGAAGACTCAGGGCGGCTTACACTGTGTTAAGCAATAGTCTCCATCCATTTTGTATATTATATACAAAGTGAACTTTATTGCCCCCAACAATCTGGGTCCTCATTTTACCTACCTTATAAAGGATGGAAGGCTGAGTCAACCTTGGGCCTGGTGGGACTTGAACCTGCAGTAATTGCAGGCAGCTGTGTTAATAACAGACTGCTTAGTCTGTTGAGCCACCAGAGGCCCCTTCCTTCCTTCCTTCCTTCCTTCCTTCCTTCCTTCCTTCCTTCCTTCCTTCCTTCCTTCCTTTCTTCCTCCATGCATCTGACTGTCAGGTGCCTTGTTTGACACTTGTAACCTCTCAGATAGGCTCCCCCAAGAAGTGCTTCAGGCAGGCCAGTTCCAACTTTCTCTTCTCCCTTACAGACCTGGGATTTCCTCGTGGTGCCCTTTCCCAAGCTTGTAGACTCTTCAGGGTTTCAGATGGTTAGTTTCAGGGCAGCAGCCTGGAAATGATGAGCCATCCCCCCCTCCTGGGCCGCTTGCCTTCCCCACAAGACAAGGTTTAAGGTTCAGCAGGGGCGCAGAAACTCCCCTCCCCGCGTTTAAACGCATTTAAAAGAGGCAGAGTTTTGGGGAATTGGATGATGGGCGTTGCAGCCTCATCCCTGGTTGGGGGTCTGCTTGCAGACAGAGAAACGTTGGGGGGCTGGGGGGGAAAGGCCCCGAAAGGTAAGCACTCCTGTTCAGGACCCTCCCCCAGCGAAGCTCACGTGCATTCCGACAACCACGCACGGCAGCTTTGTCTTGGGTGGGGTGGGGGGGGGGCAGCAGGACGGATGGATTTCATCAGCTCATCCCTCCCCCAATCACCTCGCACGGAGTCGGCGGAGCAAATTGCTCTCAATTAGTAGCTGAAGTGAACCCAACTGCCCCCCCCCCCCCCTGAGACCCCCCCTCTCCTCTCCCCCACATCGCCCCCCCCGGGGGATCTGGTTTCACGGGAGATGTTTAAGCCGGAGGCAAAACTGATGGCGAGAACAATGCAGATATTGATGGCTCTCGAGGGATGCCTCTGCAGGACGGCGACCCCCTCTTCCTCCCCCCCCCACGCCCCCCGGGCAGGTGTCGCGATCTGCGGCCCCCTCCCCAGCACCCCCGGCTGTCCCCCCTCCCCATAAATACACGCGCGCGTTTCTAGTATGCCCCCAACGCAGCGCCTTCTCTTCCTGCTCCAGGGGAAGGGGTCTCCGGATAGACTGGGTCTGGCTGGGGGGGGGCTCCACAGAGCCAAAGGACGCCCACATCCCCTCCTTTCCCCTTGTAGCCGGGAGTTCCGCAGGAGAAAAAGGAGCATTGGCGCCGGCCGGGAGCAAAGGCAGCGCAAGCCGGGCGGGCGGACAGGCGGAGCGCAATCCCCGGGGAGCGCGATCCTTGATTAATTCGCCCGTCTAGACAGCGGCGGCGGCGGCGGCTTATCGGCTCTGGCATCGCCTCTCCCGGCCAGACCGCGGCGGGGGAGGACGGGGGTGTCCCTCCCCGCCCCCCCCCCCCGGATCCGGGGATTGACTCGATTCCCACCGGAGGAGGAAGAGAAGGCGCTTTCCCGCAGCCTCAACCTGGCCAGGGGGCTCGGGGTGATCTGGGGGGGGGCTCGCGTTGGAATGGGGGTCTCAGACAGGGATAGCCCCGGGGTCTCAGGACCCCCACCCTGCTCCAGGGGCACAGTGCCCGCGAGGCTGAGTCTGGGGACTCCCATGCAAAAGGGGGAGGCACTTGCAATGGGGTTTTTTCCAGTTTGGGACTGGCCCCTCCCAACCACCTGTCTTAAGATGCAGAGGAAGCCTTTCTGAAAAGAATATATGGGTCTCGGTCCCCTCCAATGCGCTGACTGGCCTGACCTTAGGGAAGAGTTAAGTCAGTGTGAAATCAAACTTGGAAGAACAGTAACGCCAGGGATGAAGTAGAGAAGGAAGGTGAAAAATCATTCGAGAATGATCCCCAAGGGAGCAGCCCTTCCATTTTGTGTCCTACAAGGTCACCTTTGCATTCTGAGGAGCAGGAGAGCAACCTGTAGAGGACGTTCATAAGGTACATCTTGCAGAAGAACTTAACAGGAGAAACATCTCCTTGGGTTTGGTTCCCGACTGTGAAGGATGGGTCACCTGCACCGCAAAGCTACTTCTAGACAATGTCTTCCAGCCTGATGCTTCCAGATGTTTGATCTTCAACACCTTTCACCCCCTAGCTATCAAGATTATTATAGGAACTCATGTCCAACACTTGAGGAGGGAGCAGACTGGAAAGGGGGGCTTGTAGGCTGACTATCAGCAGGAGGAAAATCCATATTTATTTGTCCAAGAGAGCCTTCTGGATAAACATTAGGTGTGGAAACCCAGCTCTTTCAATTTCATGGCTCCATTTTTGGCAGGTATTTCGATCCTTCACAAATGTCAACCAGAAGAAGCAGTTCATGGGAAGAGATAGATGTATGGAAGAGGCACACAGAGGCCAGCTGCAGAATTCACAATGGCAGAAAAGAATCTATTCCTGGATTTATCACGGTGAGGAATAAGATAAATCAGGAGTAAGAAGACCTGCGACACAATCTCTTAATCCTTGGAAATACTTCCTGAGAGGCGTATTTATTTATTCCGCTGAGATCCTGTCTTTTTGTCTAAGAGCTCAAGGTGGCATTCATTTTTTCCCCCCTATAAGAACAGGAAATGCTGAGGGTGGGATGAAAAAAAAAAGAGGGGTGTGTGTGTCTTACTGGTGAGAGTTCCCTGCTTTAACCCCTACCGTGAAAGCGTTTCAGAATTTGTGCTTTGAACCTCGCATACACATGCCACATTTGGGCTGTTCGTGATAGCAGTGTTCCAATATCTCAGGGGCCACCACAAAGAGGGAGTCAAGCTGTTCTCCAAAGCACCTGAAGGAAGGACAAGAAGCAACAGGTGGAAACTCATCAAGGAGAGAAACAACCTAGAACTAAGGAGAAATTTCCTGACAGTTAGAACAATTAATCAGTGGAACAACTTGCCTCCAGAAGCTGACAATGCTCCAACACTGGAAGTTTTTAAGAAGATGTTGGATAACCACTTGTCTGAAGTGGTGTAGGGTTTCCTGCCTAGGCAGGGGGTTGGACTAGAAGACCTCCAAGGTCCCTTCCAACTCTGTTATTCTGTTATTTCCTGACAGTAAGAACAATTAATCAGCAGAATGGCTTGCCTCCAGATGTTGTGGATGCTCCAACACTGGAGGTTTTTAAGAAGAGATTGGACAACCGTTTGTCTGAAATGGTATAGGGTCTCCTGCTTGAGTGAGGGGTTGGACTAGAAGACCTCCAAGGTCCCTTCTAACTCTCTTATTCTGTTTCTTTAGGCTTCTGCATGAACTTGCAACCTTAAGAAAGGTCTCAAAGATTTCTGCTTCTGTTTGTTAAAACAGCAACATCTCCTAGAGAGGACTTTCATCTGAAAAACAAAACAGAATCACGGTCATAACTTTCGGCACTGGTTGCCTAGAATCAAGATTAATGATGTTAATGCAAATAACAATCCAACCTCAAGTGTTCCAATATTCCTTTTAATGAACTTAGTGAAAACCATCACTTTACAGAGACTGAAAACGGCCATTATCAAAATGTCCGACATTTGCAACATGCCCACAAAATTGAAAGTAAACCGGAACCTGTGCCCCAAATAGTTGGGGGTTGAAATTCCCGTAGCTTATTATCTATATCGAGAACGCTGTGCTTCCTAAAAAAACTCCAAAACATTGGAAGCTTGGATACCAAAAGTTGTACAAAAAAACCCAAACCCTAGACAATCAAACAACATAAAATTGCTTTAAGACAAGGTCTTTAAGAACAGGAGACCGGGGAATTATTTTCTGAAATGAAAGGAACAAAGGTAGAAAAAAATCATTGGTTGGCTTCTATTGAGAGCAGTGTTGTTGTTGTTTTTTAAAAAAACAAACAAACTTGAAGAGGTGTGGACTTCAACTCCCAGAATTCCCCAGCCGGCTGTGAATTGAAGTCAAACGCCATTTAAAGTTGCCAAGTTGAAAAACAACACCACCACCGATTTAGAACATCGTTTTAGCAGCATTAGGAATGCCAAATATTTTACTGTATAGAAAACACAGGACACAAGAGTCAGTGAGAAAGAGATCTTGCAGGATATGGTTAAAAAAAAGTCCAGATGGGGCCACAGACACAGATATAAAAGAGGGTGGGGTTTTAATTATGTGGCCGTGGTTACCGTTTTCTGACTTTTTTTGACCTCCTGCGGGAAAGCAGGTCTTTCTTCAATCTCATCGCTTGGCTGGTATGTTCAACTACCACACCCATGCTAGTTAGGGAACGCTGGGAGTTGTGATGCCAGCCGGAGATGGCAGATTGCAGAAAAAGATATGCGCTCACAATAAAAGTAACTCGTTCGTTTTTCAAAACCATGAAACAGGATTTCAAAATATGTACAAGTCTTCCGACCGAAGTAGTGCAAATTATACCTTTTTTTAAATATATCTATCTATATATATATATATACCTCTCTCTATGTATATTTATCTACATTATAGGCGTTGCCAAGATCACAGAATCTTTCCAATGTCATCTTCAAGACAACCAAAATTGCTCAACAAGGGAAAAAAGCAAAACGAAAACAAACCGTCGTCTTGGCCAAAACCGAACGAAACAAAACAAACAATTCTTTAAGTTATCCCTTTTTTTCTTTCTTCAAGAAAAACTGCCGGGCGTCTTCCCAGGTTTTTTGAGGGAACCTGTTTGACAGCTCCAAATAATCTTGAGAACTGAAGAATGTTTCTGTCAAATGAAGAACACAGAATTTACGTCAGGCTAATCCTTTACTGCTTGTGGGGTAGAGGTCTCACCCGCCGCCCCCCCCATGCACCCCCTCCCGATTTGCCTTCCCTTGGGATCTATTTCCTGCTTTTTAAAAGGAAGCTGAAGTTTTTTTAAAAAAAAAATAAGTGTTTTTAGCATTAGGTCAATTTTCTGCGGGTTTCGAAGATCCAGCAGGAACTTCCAGTTTTCCCCGTGGGCCGTCTCCTAAAACGCAACTGTTTTGAGTTCGGAACCCAAAACCACGGCTAATTTGTGTGCCCTGAGATTACTTACCCCTTTGTTGCGAAGGCTGGTTGTCTGTTTGGCCCGAGCCTTGTGTAGAATCCTGCAGAAATAAAAGTCAGATATTGTCCAGTTTATTCTCCGAAACACAATACTGGCTGTATTTCCTAGCGAGAGCCAAAAACCTATGCGAGAAGACTCGGAAAATGCTTCATCCTTTAACACAATGCTTCCCTCCCTTAAAAGTTGTCAAAACAGCCACGGTTGTGATAGATTTTAGCAGGAGGAAAACTCTGAAGTACAAGCAAACTTGGCTTTTAATAAAAAAATAAATAAATTGTCGTCTCCCCACCGATTTCTAAAAAAAAAAGAATGATATGACAATTCTTCTTTGTATTTTTTTTTTTTTGGGAAGGGATCAATGTTATTTTCTATTTTTGTGCATTTGGATCGCATCCCTGGACATGCGACCTGACCGAGTTCTCTCTGCTTAGCCCAATTCCCCATATGGTAAACATTTATTTTCCAATCTAAGGGGTTAGATTCTCACATTGAAAATCCCTCCCCCCCACCCCCAAATGAAATAGGATGCTGGCCTCATTGTGTCTCCCCGCTAGAGCACGCAACTGGAAATCCAAGTATCCATGTAAATCTGTTTTTCATTTTGCAAATATCTGGGAGAAGAAAACAACCTCGGCTTTTTTATGTGGCCTAATTGTTTGTTTATTTGCTTAATACTGTTCTATTAGAATTTTTTTTTTTTAAAAAAAGGAAAATCAGATTACTAAACAACAATTTCTAGAGGCCAAAGGAAGCTAAGTTGTTTTCAGGTTGCAGAACTGGATAGGTTTTATGTGAACAAACGTTTTAAAAAGATATTAATGCTAATTAAAATTAAATTGGATTTGACTGTGGCTAGATAGTCCCGGGTTTTGGATTATGTAACTATATATTGATTGCTTTAACGGTTAAAACAATAGTTCATTTTTCATGTAAGCAGTCAACACTTTTGTTTTCTTATAACTTGTGGTAGCCAAAATCATTCGCAGTTTATGTTTTTCAAAAGTTACCAAAAAAATCCCCTTCCTCCATAAAATTGCATTTTATCTTTCTGTTCTTCATTTAATGGATCTGATCTCTTGGTTTTACAATCTGAGGCCTTGTTTTTCATTATTTGCTTTTATCGCGGTATATTTTTATGTATTTATTTACAATTTCACTCTCGAGTATAAATATTGCTAAGCAACTCTTGCACAAACTGCTTTAACTGGATGGGAAAAAAATGCTTCAATCTTTCAACAATTTTACAGATTTGCAACAGGTTAAGCACTACAAATTTGGAACGTGTCTGAAGGTTGATAGGAGCAATTAACTGTCTATGCATGGACATGTGCACATAAATAAACATTGCTTTGTGCAAGCTGGTTATTAAAGTAGACTGCTGGTATGCCAAGAAAATGGGCATCCTTGCACGCATAAAAAAGAACTATTGTTTATGTAAACCGGAGTTTCCGATCTAAACATTTAGCACAGCCGATATTTACTGCCACTGGCAACAGGATCTAAAGTTCATATCTGTAATTAAAAAAAATAAACCCTCCAATCTATTTAAATACGTGACAACATTTACATTTTGGTATCAGTTGCATTATATTAAAACTAGATTTGTCTGCGGAATGGGATCATGGTATCTATTTCAGGAGCTTTCCTGTATCTTAGGAAGTATCAACTGTTCCAACTTTTAGAAGAATGGATGTTTTAAGCAAAAACATCAGCCAATAGTTAGAGTAACTTCCAAAATACTTAGCAAATAAAGAAGCTTTTCATTTGGAAAAATTGTCCTTCCTTCCTTCCTTCCTTCCTTCCTTCCTTCCTTCCTTCCTTCCTTCCTTCCTTCCTTCCTTCCCTCCTTCCTTCCCCTTCCCTTGGCTTCCCTTCCCTTCTTTCTTTTCAACTTTCCTCTTTCAAATTAAAAATTACTAGGTTTTTTTTTTTAGACAGAAATCTCTGTGTGATGACCTCACACGAACAGACATTTACCTGAATGAAAGTGGCCAACAACACACAACTCATTTCTTGCTCCAGAATCATCTTGTTTTGTGGGTTATTGTAACAAGCGGCAATTAGTGTCGGAAAGAGGATTTTGATTAGCCGAGGGTCACTGAAATACTGGAAAGGCAACTGACACAACTTCTGCAACACGGTGGGATGGCGGCCGGACTGCACAATAACCTGAAAAATGCAGAGAGCACCATGTTAGAGTCAGCCGTGCTGATAAATTTCCCCGCTCACCTGGAAAAGGAGTTAAAAACAAGTTACAAAGTCAAGAAGGGTTTGTATTAATTTAGAAAAACAACAATAAGAAACCACATTGTTTTATTTTAAGCTTTCATCCAGCTACTTCTTCCTATGTCTGGTACTTACAACACTACACAGTAAGAATCTTACAGAAAACACAAACTTCGTAATTCTTCAGTAACCACACAAAAAGGCAAAATAATGGCAAAGATCTTAGGACATCTCTGCTCCTAATAACGTGGTTTTTGGGACAACTAGGAAAAAAGTGAACCACCTAGAATGGAAAAAAAAAAAAGACTGCATGTTGCATGTAGTTGGATTCTGAGCAGCAGCTGAATAAGATCCTCCCCATTAGGTCTCTTTCAGGGGGGGGGAAAAATCTGGATTTTTATTAATGCCTTTGACGGGATTGTTTAGCTAAATGGAGCGGCTGTCAAGCAGGCAAACTTTACAACAGAAGTTATGTTAAGCTCTTGCTGGTTTCTTCCGGAGAAAAATTCTTCAGTTATTTAATTCCACAAAATCTTGATAATAAAAAGAAACGGGGATGATATCAGCTTAGGGTCAGGGGACATTCAAGAAGATAACGGCCATAAAATTAATAATAATAATAATAATAATGAGGAGGAGGAGGAGGACGATACTCAATGACAAAAGAACTGTTTGACCCACATATGACTTTCTCGCCTCCAAGGAAATTCCTCCGATTTGAGGATGGTGGTAGCTTTTTCTAAGGTTGCGATACAGAAAAACAATAGCTGCGTGTTTTACAAGTATCTGGGGCAGGAGGACCAAGGTGCTCTCCAAATTGAAACCAGAAGGTCAAAAAGGAAAAGAGAGAGAAAGAGAAAGAAATGGTTAAGAGGCCAAAGGAACATAAATTATAGGGATTTACAAGTTTCAAAGAACTTTTAACAATTCACTAAGAACACATTCTCGGTTCATAATGCAGTTCAGGTCAAGCACGGGAGTGACAACGCAATAGTTCACATTTTTTAGTTCAATAGCGAAAATGAAATTGAAAACCTTCCAGTGAATACAAAGAGGGACCCCTTAAGTCTTCTAAATCCAAATGGAATTTTAAAGACACCGGCTGTGGGAGGGTCTGCCCTCCGTGCCAGGCGTTGTGGCTTTGAATGACACCCCTCCCTCCAAAATGGAAAAAAAAAAGTAGGATTGCAATTAAAGTCCTAATAGTCTTGAAATGACATTTTAATCAATATGGCATGGTTTTATTCGACGTGTTCGTTGTTGCTGAGGTGTGCGTTCCTTATTTTCATGAAAAAAAAAAAGTACACAAAAGTTGAGGGTTTAAAAAAAAAAAGCATTTCTTTTACAGATTTTTCAACGGTAAAAATTACGCCCAACAAACGTTCAAAACAAGCTACCTATGTGACCGTCCACTTTGCAACGTTCACAAATTTTAATTCTGAAAACCCAACCTTTTGAGGGTCTTCCAAAAAACAAAGCCACATACAAGGAAAATTCTCATTTCTATTTTATCCTTTACAAAGTCCCATCTAACCTTGGGATAGAGAAGATTATCATTAACCCAGGGATCTGCAGCTACGTTGATTTCTGTAAGCGTGCAATAATTGTCTTTTGTCTGACTCGAGGAAGTGGAATTTAAAATAGCCATTTAAAAATGTTTTTTTGTAAAAAAATTAATGGGCTTGTTCGAAGACCGCAAATCTTCAATTTTATAACAAACAAACAAGCAAAGCAAAAGAGAGCAAGGATGCTTCCTTGGCACACGGCTGAGAGTGGGTGAAAAATAAGATTTGTTCTAGAAACTGTTGCCTGTGGCTCCTTATTTTGGGGGGAGGAAAAATTGTTGAAAAACGATTTCGCTGGCAGATTTCGCTGATGTGGAACACTGCCTATTTGGCCTCACAACCGCAGGTGAAATATGTCCAACATTTCTTGAAATAAAAATAAGGCCACATGTTGGGTTCCCATAGAATCCTTTCGGAATCATGATTATTGATGAACGTATCTTTTCTTTTATGTACACTGAGAGCTTATGTACCAAGACAAATCCCTTGTTTGTCCAATCACACTTGGCCAATAAAAAATCCTATCCTATCCTATCCTATCCTATCCTATCCTATCCT
The DNA here is from genome assembly GCF_028640845.1 of Ahaetulla prasina. NCBI lineage: Eukaryota > Metazoa > Chordata > Lepidosauria > Squamata > Colubridae > Ahaetulla > Ahaetulla prasina. The sequence goes on from NC_080551.1 coordinate 23,332,176, forward strand.
ATCCTATCCTATCCTATCCTATCCTATCCTATCCTATCCTATCCTATCCTATCATTGGAAGAACTTTTCCAAATGGGTGGAAACTAATCAAGAAGCAACCTAGAACTAAGGAGAAAATTCCTGACAGTTAGAACAATTAATCAGTGGAACAACTTGCCTCCAGAAGTTGTGAATGCTCCAACACTGAAAGTTTTTAAGAAGAGATTGAACAGTCACCTGTCTGAAATGGTACTATAGGGTTTTCTGCCTAAGCAGGGGGTTGGACTAGAAGACCTCCAAGGTCCCTTCCAATTCCGTTATTCTATATTATATTCTAAATCTTGCATGCTAAGAAGCAGCGGAGAACAATTTGGAAAATGGCTGTTCTGAAAGGCATTTTGATTTTTGCTTAGTTAAACCAGCTGACTTGAGGGGTTTCAAAGAGATCTGATCTTTGGTTGATTTTACATTCCTTAACAAATGAAGGCCCCTTGAAAAGGTCTACTTCCAACTTAATGGAAAAGTCAACGAAAAGGTCAAATTCAGTTCCTTCATGGTAGATGCAGATTTTGAGAGAGGGGGACTCCTATTTTATGCTTTATATATTCCTGAATGAAAAGCAGGCTCTGTGGTTGACCCCTCTACCTGTTTTTAAGAATATGGAAGGTTTATTTCCGTGTTTCTCACCTGGTTGGCTGAACAACCTGCAGAGACTTGGTGGAGCTGATCTAAGCATTCTCTTGTCGTTCCTTGAACGCAGTGCTGGTGTGAGAGTTGTGCTCGGATTAGGGGGCTTCTGGTTGGTGGCTTACATGCCCTTTTGGTGCCGGGCCCAGGGGCTAAAAGAATGCAACGTTAAGTTGGCACTTCGGAGAGATACGTTCAAGCTCCTGCTTGTTGGTTATCTCTAAAATCTCGCTAGCTCGCTCACCAAAGGTACAACAATGAAATCTTTGATCGCCAACATTTAAACGTCGCAAAAGTAGGAACAGTCATACGTGAAGAGGGTGACTCCATCAAGGGCCAGGAAAAAAGGAAGTAGGTCCAACAAGGCAACTCTTGTGAGGAACTCGGCCATGATCTGCTGCCACTGAAGGCAGCTTCTTCTGGACCTCTGAATATGCCATCTTCTGGAAGAATGAATCTTATCCACAAGTTTTGATTGATCGGCCTTGATGGCACCTCCCACCTGTTGTTTTTATAGTATTTCTTCTTCTTCTTCTCCGCTTTCACTTTCTCCTTCTTTCTTAGAAGGCTTACTTGAGTTTTAGGGTTTTTTTTTCTCAGCTCTATGAGCAGGCAAAGCACTAACTTGTAGAAAGCTCCTGAGATGTTTTATGGAACTTACGCTACTGAATCTCCTGGTTTATACGATGGAGAGAGTGAGGATTAAATTACCGGCTATGAAAGTATATTGTTGGCCCTTGAAATGGACCAAAGTTTTTTTAAGCAAAGTTCTTATCTACTTTTTGTTAACTCTTGAAGGTTTTCATTTTTTGTGTTTAATGCTTTTAATGCTTTGATTGTTTCATGTAGATTGCTTTATGATGTTGTAGAGTCTCAGACAGTGAGATGGGTAGCAGCACGTTAATAAAATGAAATAAAAATAAAAAAACAAAATAGAATACAATAATATAGATAGCCTTCAACTTTCAACAGTTCATTTAGTGACCGTTTGAAGTTATAACAGCACTGAAAAAAGTGACTTATGACCGTTTTTCCCACTTATGACCATTCCAGCATCCCCAGAGTCACGTAATCAAAATTCAGACACTTGGCAACTGTCTCATATTCGTGACGGTCGCATTGTCCTGGTACCACGTGATCACCTTTTGTGACCTTCTGGCAAGCACAGTCAAGGGGGAAGCCAAGTTTCACTTAACAACCGCTAGTGATTCCCTTAACACCTGTGGCAAGGAAAGTCATAAAATGGGGACATAGCTCACTTCACAAATGTCTCACTTAACAACAGAAATTTGGGGCTCAACTGAGGTCACAAGTCGAGGATTATCAGTAAAGTAAAGAGTAAAGTAAAGTAAAAATTAAAGTAAAGTAAAAAGTAAAGTAAAGTAATAGCAATAGCACTTAGACTTATATACCACTTCATAGAGCTTTAGAGCCCTCTCTAAGTGGTTAATAAAATAAAATAAAATATAAAGTAATAAAAAATAATAAATTAATAAAAATAATAAACAAAATAAAATAATAAATATAAAATAAGAAAATAAAATAAAAATAAAAGTAGGAAGAGGCTGCTTTGTATCGGATTTGTGTTCTCTCCCAGGTCAGCCTCTCCCCGCTCCCCCCACAGGGTCAACCGCCTTAGGAATGCTCAGGTTAAAACGTTCTAGGAGACCCCGAAGGACCACACTCAAAATCTGATAAGGTGGGCCGTGGGGTGATAACTTCCACTGACTGACAATTACAGGAGCCCATCCTTCCCAAGCAAAAGGAGCTGAGTTCCTGGCGGCGTGGGGGGGCGTGGGGCGGGGCGGTGTCGGATGGTGGTTTTCCTGAGAGCACCATGGGCCGTTTTTAACCGTTTAAATGCTTTTAGGTGAGGTTATTTATAACTCCATAAAAGAGACCCTTCCTCCTCCTGTGTGTGTGGAGCTCTGGAATGCACCTTCTCCAGCTCTCAAATTAGATCTGCATTATTTCTTTGCTACTCTATAAACAAATCCGGGGCTGTAACCGTTTAATCAGAAGGAGATGTCATCTCGGAAAGGGGGGGGGGGTGTCAAACTCTTTACCCATCTGTTTCTTCCAGGTTTAACGTTAGAAAGGTTTTATGTTTTTTTTTGGGGGGGGGGAGTTTATGGAGAGGTAAAGCTTTTATTTTTTTCTAGGAATATTTATCATTCCCCGCCCCCCCTTATTATAGGGTGGACATGAAGTCAGCTAGATTTTTTTAAGGCTAACTCTTCCACTGCAAGGTCTAGAAGTGTTGGAAGATATTCAATTCGATTTTAAAATGAAAATTTAAAAGCTAAAGGTGAATACAGAACAGAGAGAGTTGGAAGGGACTGACTAGTCCAGCTTTCTGGTCAAGCAGGAGAACTTATGTCATTCTGGAGAAATGGATGTCCATTTTCTTCTTCGATGTATATACATCAATTGATGAGTTGAATATTTATTCCTGGCTTTAGCTCCTCTCTCCCCTGCTGTAAATTTGAGTGCAGTCATGTGATGACTCACTTAATGACCTTGTTGGTTAGTGACAGAGGTCCTGGTCCCAATTTCATTCCTAAGCGGGGCCTCCATCACTAACCAACGGAGTTCGGGATCTCAGTGTTTTAAAAAATTGTGATAAAAGAAGACTCAGTTCTCCCCTGCGGTAAACTGACCTGTGTGAAATCAGAATAGCAACAGCACTTATATACCACTTCATACACATAGTCCTCTACTTACAACCGCAATTCAGCTGTTTCTGTCACTAAGTGAAACATTTATTGAGTTTTGCCCCATTTTATGACTCTTCTTGCTACCGCTGTTCAGCGAATCCCTGCAGGTGTTAAGTTAGTAAGCCGGTTGTTAATTGAACCTGGCTTTTCCCCCGTTGGCTTTGCTTGTCAGAAGGTCGCAAAAGAGGATCACATGACTCCCCCCCCCAGGACACAGCAACCGTCATAAATAGGAGTCAGTTACCAAGTGTCTCAATTTTTATTATGTGGCCATGAAGATGGAGCAGTGGCCGTAAATGTGAGAAACGGTCTTAGATCGCTTTTTTTCACTGCCGTTGTCACTTCGAGTGGTCACTAAATGAACCGTTGTAAGTCGAAGGCTATTTATTATGTTTTACAGCTCTCTCTAAGAGGTTTACAGAGTCAGCCTCTTGCCCCCAACAATCTGGGTTCTCCTTTTACCGCCTCAGAAGGACGGAAGGCTGAGTCAACCTTAAGCCAGTCAGGATCGAACTCCAGACAGTGGGCAGAGTTAGCTTGCAACTCTGCATTCTAACCACTGGGAGGGAAGGAAGGAAGGAAGATAGCAATAGCACTTAGACTAATCTGCCGCTTCATAGGGCTTTCCAGCCCTCTCTAAGTGGTTTACAGAGTGGTTTACAGAGTCAGCCTCTTGCCCCCAACAATCTGGGTCCTCATTTTACCCGCCTCGGAAGGATGGAAGGCTGAGTCAACCTTGAGGTGGTCAGGATCGAACTGCTGGCAGTGTGCAGAATTAGCCTGCAATTCTGCACTCTAACCATTGTAACATCAAGTAAGGGAAGGGAAGGGAAAAGGAAGGTAGGAATAGCACTTAGACTTATATACCACTTCACAGTGCTTTGCAGCCCTCTCTAAGTGGTTTACAGAATCAGCATGTTGCTTCTAACAATCTGGGTCCTCATTTTACCCGCCTCGGAAGGATGGAAGGCTGAGTCAACCTTGAGGTGGTCAGGATCGAACTGCTGGCAGTGTGCAGAATTAGCCTGCAATTCTGCACTCTAACCATTGTAACATCAAGTAAGGGAAGGGAAGGGAAAAGGAAGGTAGGAATAGCACTTAGACTTATATACCACTTCACAGTGCTTTGCAGCCCTCTCTAAGTGGTTTACAGAATCAGCATGTTGCTTCTAACAATCTGGGTCCTCATTTTACCCACCTCGGAAGGATGGAAGGCCATCGTTCCCACATCAGGTCTACCCTTAAATGATGTTGACTGATCTACTTCTCGCATGTTTACGAAAGATGCATTTGCGCAAAACAAGACCCGGATCGAATGTATCCTGGCGTAAACTTTCGTGGGCCGCATCCACGGCTGACGCTCGGCCCTCGACCCAGCTGGCCCAGGGAATGTCAAAACGACAAAATGGTGACACCTTTTCAACCGTTGCCTAGATTGCCATCTTAATCCAATTAAAAAAAGGATAAACAAGCCTACATTGGAAACAGATAAACAAGCTTTAAGCCAAAGGGGTGTATGACTAACAGATGTAAGTACATCTAGAGCGGGAGGGGAGGAGGGTGTGTGTCGAAGTTTGGGTTGGAGACATGGGAAGAAGAGAAAAAATGCAAAAGGCTCACTTCCCTTGGCTGTGTCCATAGGTCTTCTTGCCATAAATGCAGAGAGATTCCTTTCCTGCATAGATTATTCTACAGATTATTCGTTCTGAGTTGAATGGGCCGATGCCATTCAAGAGATTAGGGTGAATTATTATTTTTTTGGCATTGATGTATGTGGTGTTATACGGTGGTGAACCACCAGAAGCTATTAAGCTCTGCCAGGGCTGCAAAACATCAGACACCCTTCTCAGCACCCGAATGGATTCCCCAAGACAAGGGAGATTGCGACGGAAGAGAGTATTTGTGGCTCAGGGTTGAACCATGAGGCCCACCAAGGTCCGTGGGGCTCTCTGAGCTGGGTTGTTTTCTTGCAGACATTTTGTGACCCAAGTAGGTAACATCATCAGCGCTACAGGGGTTTGGAGGAGGAGGAGGAGATGGACTGTGTGGTCCTTGGTGCTTTCTGAGCTTGGCGGTTTTCTTCCGGACATTTCGTGACCCAACTAGGTAACATCATCAGCACTAGAAGGGTTTGGATGAGGAGGAGGAAGAGGAGACGGACTGTGTGGTCTTTGGTGCTTTCTCAGCTTGGTAGTTTTCTTGCAGACATTTCATGACCCAACTAGGTAACATCATCAGTACAAGGAGGGAGGGAGATGTGGAGAAGAGGAGGACTGTGGGATCCCCAGTGCTCTCTGAGTTTGGTTGTTTCCTTGCAGATGTTTCACGACCTGACTAAGGAACATCATCAGAACCTGATGATCACCATCACAGCACCATCAGAGAACTGAGGATGTTACCTAGTTGGGCCATGAAACATCTGCAAGAAACCAACCCGGATCAAAGAGCTCCAAGGACCCCACAGTTAAACGGATTCCACCTTTGCATTCTTGAGCGTGCTCTTCTCCTTCCAATGGAGGCTCGCTGAGACTGTGCCCCTAATCACAGGGATGAGGACTCCTCTATTCTGCCTTCTTCAAGTCAGGTACATCCCTGACCACAACTGGATAGACTGCCTGAGATTAGCAAGCGCCCTTTTTCAAGTACTTCATCACTTTGGTCACAAATCAAAGACTACCTGCAACCAATCTCAAAATCTTCGGTCCCCAAGTTTGAGAATGTCGAAATCGCTTGAAAAACTCCCTGAAAGGTGCCAAGGAAAAAAGCCTTGTCGGATAGCCAGAGCAAACGCCTTTTGTCCTCTCCTGACTCAAGCCTGCTAAAGCTGCAGATTTACCGCCCATAAAGCCCAGGCAGAGGTCAGAGCTGAGTGCGGGTGCTCCGCTCGCTGGCTCGCTGGGCATCCCATCCCGCTGGCTGCGTTTTAAATTACAGCTGACATCCTAGCAGGAAGCCAAGAGCAACAGGCTGTCCTTGGATGCTCAGCTCAGTTCTGTTTCGGTGAACCGCTCCGCGGAGGGCACCGAGTCACGGCTGGTCACCGGGTTGGGCAAATTCGGCAAAAGGCTTTGCCAACGGAAGGAAGACTTCAATTCTTCAGGCCTTCCCCTCTGTGTGCCGTTTCCTTGCCGAAGCCTGCAGGGGCGAAAGATTGCGTCCCTCCAGGCTCTGGTTATCTTTGGAAAAAGCCGTTGCTGGCAAGAGCAGAGCCAGGGAAGGTACCAACATGCCCCTCGCAGGCTCCGTTCTTGCCGGCAAAGACTTTTTTTGCAAAGAGGACCGGAGCCTGGAGGGATGCAATCTTCCTCTAGACACTGGATTAAAGCCCTTGCTGCTGAAAGCGGAGTCACGCCGAAACATATATGTGGCAGGAAAAAGAACAAGAATCCTGCGAGTTGACAAGATGGATGGCATAAGGCAGGGGTGAAATGCTCCCGGTTTGGACCGGATCGCACGATCCAGTAGCGATGGTGGCAGGTGGTTCGGAGAACCGGTAGTAAAAATTGCTGCCTCCCCCCCCACCACATGCCCAGCTGAGCCGTGCGATCATCAGAGTTTTTTTTCTTTAATTTTTAAAAGCATTTTTTCAGCCAAAGAAAAAATGCTTTTAAAAGTAAAAAAAAAAAGCCTCCGATGATCGCGCGGTTTAGCTGGGATCGTCAGAGGCTTTTAAAATCTCTTCGGCCGAAGAGGTTTCAGAAAAAATGCTTTTAAAAGGCTCCTCTGACGATCTCAGCTGAGTTGCCTGATGGTCAGAGGCTCTTTTTTTCTTTCCAAGGCAAAAAAAAGAATGCTTTTAAAAGAAAAGAAAAGCCTCTGACCATCAGGCAACTCAGCTGGGATCGCCAGAGGAGCCTTTTAAAAGCATTTTTTCTACAACCTCTTCGGTCAAAGAGGTTGTAGAAAAAATGCTTTTAAAAGTTTTTAAAAAAAAGTTGGCCAAGCCCATCCAGTCACATTACCCTCATCCCCACCAAGCTACGCCCACAGAACCGGTAGTTAACAAATTTTACGTTTCACCCCTGGCATAAGGAGCAAAGCTGTTACAGAATATAAGCAGTCCTGGTATCGGAGGTTCTAATTTGGGGTTCTGGGAGACAAATTCCCTGGTGCCGAACATCTGTGCCCCCTTCCTCCGCCCCCAACAGAAGTCACATTAGTTCCATTTGCATGGAGTGGCCAGAAATGAATATGCAAAAGGTTTTTCTCTCTTTCTTCGCTCTTTTTAGAAATTCCCAGTGCGGCGATACGGAGGGAACAAACTCGTTTGTCATTCATGTTAATTTAATTATCAGACCCCATTCAACTGTCCAATATAAAATGCAAATGAGCTCAACAGTAGCCAGCCACCAAGGTCTTTACTAATTAGATCAGAGAGCAAGAGAAGCCCCCCCCCCAACTCCCCCCAAAGCCTGATGAGATGCAAGGAGGCTGTTAATTAAGAGCAATGTTTTTAATTAAGAAACCGTCCCTCTTTCGCAAAGCCCCCAATTGGCTTTATCGTTGATAAGTGGGGTTTGTTCTTGTTACCCAGGATTCCCTTTGGGGCCCATCCGTAGCGTCCTGGGACCTCTTAAGCCGACAGGCGTAGCTGTGAATGATGAAATGTGCTAACGAATAGAGAGGGAGGGATAGGGTTAGGGTTTCCCCCCGCCCCAGTTGTGAGTTAGGGAATAAAAGGAGACCAAATATTTTTTGTCCCCCCCTAAAAAAAACCCAAATACAAACAACTATATAAATGAGAGCTTAGATCATGAAGTTCCCACCAACTGGAAAGTCCCTTGCCAGGAGCTGTGGAGAGGTGACATCGCTTTGGGATGGAGAACATTTGCAATTTCTGCCTATCTCTATTCAGAGGATCATTAGAACTGCAGAAAAAATAATTGCTACCAATCTGCCTTCCATGGAGGACCTGTATACTGTACGAGTCAAAAAGAGGGCTGTGAAAATATTTACAGACCCCTCACATCCTGGACATAAACTCTTTCAACTCCTACCCTCAAAACGATGCTATAGAGCATTACACACCAGAACAACTAGACACAAGGACAGTTTTTCCCCGAACACCATCACTCTGTTAAACAAATAATCCCCTCAACACTGTCAAACTATTTACTAAGTCTGCACTACTGTTAATCTTCTCATCATTCCCATCACCCATCTCCTCCCACTTAGGACTATAGGACTGTAATTTTGTTGCTTGTATCCTTCCGATTTATATTGATATTGTTTCCTGATTGCTTATCTGTACCCTATGACTATCATTAAATGTCGTATCATTAAGTGTTAAATTTGTACCCTATGACTATCATTAAGTGTTGTAAGTGTTGTACCTTGATGAAGGTATCTTTCCTCTATGTACACTGAGAGCATATGCACCAAGACAAATTCCTTGTGTGTCCCATCACACTTGGCCAATAAAATTCTATTCTATTCTATTCTATTCTATTCTATTCTATTCTATTCTATTCTATTCTATTCTATTCTATTCTATTCTATTCTATTCTATTCTATTCTATTCTGATATTGATTGTTTCCTGATTGCTTATTTGTAGCCTATGACTATCATTAAGTGTTGTAAGTTTGACTACCAGTTTCGGTAAAACTGCATGCTGGCTGAGGAATTCTGGGAGCTTAAGTCCACACATGTTTAAGATGGAGAAACATTGAGCTGAAAACTTCTAAACGGGCCTCCGTACCTGGTTGTCTGGATGGTTGACAGTGAAGTAGCCCACGCAGACAATGACTTCGTGAAGCAGCACCTCGCAGGTGTGATGGGAGCAGTGCCATAGCAAGGAGCTGATGATGTGCCGGAATGCCAGGGAGAGGCCTTCGGCGCCAACCACCGACTGGAGGAAAAAAGTAGAGAAATGTCAGATGACTCTTCTACGAATATCCAATGGAATCCAAGGGCTGATGTGAAGTTTTTGTTCCTTTTAAAAAAATAGTTTGAGCCTATTTGATGCTTACTCTCCATTTTTTTAGGTGGGGCGGGGCGGATTTCCACCTAATGTGCTCTAGAGGAGGGGTCTCCAACCTTGGCAACTTTAAGACTTGTGGACTTAAAGCAAAGCAGGCTGAGGAATCCTGGGAGTTGAAGTCCACAAGTCTTAAAGTTGCCAAGGTTGGAGACCCTTGCTCTAGAAAAAGTGGGAAATTGGGGAGGATCTTGCCAATAGCAAGAGGTATCTCAGGTGGCATTGGATTCCCAAATCAAGAATCCATAAAATTAAGAAAAAGAGAGAATCCTGTCCAAGTCCAAGTCCAAGCCAAAGCAATTCATGTCAAGTCAAGTCAAATTAAGTCAAGTCCAGATCTTTATTATGCTGTAGACCAGCACAGGCTCCTTTCAGTATACATATTCCCCTTTCATCCCAACATTTCTTAAACGGGTTGAGTGAAAATCTACCTTCGTATTTTACAAAGAGCTTCCAACTCAGCAGACTCATTTATTGCTGTTGGAAGAGGCTTCCTTCCCAAAGCTATTTTCTAGTAGGGTGTGGGGGAAAAAAGTATTAATTGAGGACAAAAGCAAGTTGAATTTCAGCAACGGCCTACTCAACAGACAGGCCCAATGTGCATGTGTGCACTGAACAGAAGCCAAGATCGACTGATGTTCTCATCTGGCTTGTTTTCATGAAGCCCAAATATATGCGAGTCAAATACACTGGGGTTTTACTCCTGCCTTTGTTTTTTAATTCCCTCTTCTTTGGACGGTCCTGCTAGGAGGAAGTTCAAATCCTTTGGTGCAGTGGTGAAATCCAAATTATTTTACTACCGGTTCTGTGGGCGTGGCTTGGTGGGCGTGGCAGGGGAAGGATACTGCAAAATCCCCATTCCCTCCCCACTCGGGGGCCAGCCAGAGGTGCTATTTGCCGGTTTTCCGAGCTACTCAAAGTTTCTGCTACCGGTTCTCCGGAACCTGTCAGAACCTGCTGGATTTCACCCCTGCCTTGGTGGCAAGGAGTGACCTCCGTGAAGCTGTATCTATACAGATAGTGCATTATTGTTGCTTGCAATTCCTATCAGCTCGTTACAACGATAGGCTCTAACACCGAAGCTGGGTTCCCACTACTTTATAGCTTTTGACACTTGGTGCAATTGGTCCCTCTCTTGGCCTTTTAGACCCGGCCGTGTCTCTGTAGACACGGGTTATTGGCCTGGCTGCTTTTCAACGCCCAATCGAATCAAGTGTGCACCCTGACACAAGCTCTCAGCCACCATGGGTTGAACGCAGCTTGATGGATGGGCTGCAGCTGCCTCTGTGAACTCGCCTGGACCGTGTTTTCTCTCCACAGAAGTTTGCAAGGACCGGGAATGCATGCTGGTTCTTCCCCCATTTGCACAACTCCAAATGTATTCCTCCCCCCCCCCCCACCGCCGCCTCGATCACCGACTTGCAAAGAGCAACCCTTTAAAATGTCATTGTTTGGCAAGATATAAGCAAAGGCAGAGAATCCTGGCTAGCTGAGGAGTTTAATGTGCATTGGACGTGGGAGGAGGAGGGGGGGGAAAAACGGGCAGGCAGGTTATACGGCAGAGGGATTCGGGATAAGGCCGCTTTATCGGTGCAGCCCGGAGGCTCTATTTAATAAACATGTCAGCCAGAAAAAGCGATGCGGGGTCAGAGGGGAGAAGAGAGGCAGGAGGCAGGGACATCAAAGCCTGCCCACTTGGAGGGACCAGCCTCTCGGTGGGAAAAGCGCCACTGGGTGGGTGGGTGGGGGGCACGTGGTTGCCTGGGGTTGTTTTAGTTTGGTGGACGATGGGTAACAAATGTATGGAGAAGAGCGGAATCTGGCTAGCCCCAAATTCATCATCTCACTGGATCCTCCAAGCTGGGGATAGCAAGTCATTTGATTCCTACTATACTTACTGGCAGGAACGGATGGGAGGGGGAGGAAGAGGAGGAGGAGAAGAAGGAAGAGGAGAAGGAAGAGAAGGAGGAGGAAGAGGAGGAGGAGGAGAAGGAGCAGGAGGAGAAGGAAGAGGAGGAGGAGAAGGAGGAGGAAGAGGAAGAGAAGGAGCAGGAGGAGAAGGAACGAGAAGGAGGAAGGAGAAGGAAGAGGAGGAGGAGAAGGAGGAGGAAGAGGAGGAGGAGGAAAAGGAGAAGGAGCAGAAGGAAGAGGAAGAGGAGAAGGAGGAGGAGGAGGAGGAGAAGGAGGAAGGAGGAGGAAGAGGAAGAGAAGGAGCAGGAGGAGAAGGAACAGGAGAAGGAGGAAGGAGAAGGAAGAGGAGGAGGAGAAGGAGGATGAAGAGGAGGAGGAGGAAAAGGAGAAGGAGCAGAAGGAAGAGGAAGAGGAGAAGGAGGAGGAGGAGGAAAAGGAGTAAGAGGAGAAGGAGGAGGAGGAGGAGGAAAAGGAGGAGGAGGAAGAGGAGGAAAAGGAGAAACAGGAGAAGGAGGAGATGGTGGAAATTCCCAAACTCTCCTCTCGGTCTGACTTTTCTTCCTAGTGTGGGTGTCTAAGTTGGCATTGTTTTTCTCTTCCCTCCTCCTCCTCCTCTTTTTTTCTTTTAACCTTTTATGTCATCTGTTTAGCTTACAAGCCAGGCAAGGAGAAAGTGTCTCTTAATCGTTTAGATTCATTTTTGGCCAGACGCCTCCAAGATGCCACGAAGCTGCCCAGGCCCAACTGAAATCTACGGAAAGGCTGGGCGCATCTGTGCCATGATGCCCCTAAAGGGAGGGGAGGGAGGAGGAGGAAAAGGAGAAGGAGCAGAAGGAAGAGGAAGAGGAGAAGGAGAAGGAGGAGGAAGAGGAGTAAGAGGAGAAGGAGGAGGAAGAGGAAGAGAAGGACCAGGAGGAGAAGCAACAGGACAAGGAGGAAGGAGAAGGAAGAGGAGGAGGAGAAGGAGGATGAAGAGGAGGAGGAGGGAAAGGAGAAGGAGCAGAAGGAAGAGGAAGAGGAGAAGGAGGAGGAGGAGGAAGGAGGAGGAGAAGGAGGAGGAGGAGGAGGAAAAGGAGGAGGAGGAAGAGGAGGAAAAGGAGAAACAGGAGAAGGAGGAGATGGTGGAAATTCCCAAACTCTCCTCTCGGTCTGACTTTTCTTCCTAGTGTGGGTGTCTAAGTTGGCATTGTTTTTCTCTTCCCTCCTCCTCCTCCTCTTTTTTTCTTTTAACCTTTTATGTCATCTGTTTAGCTTACAAGCCAGGCAAGGAGAAAGTGTCTCTTAATCGTTTAGACTCATTTTTGGCCAGACGCCTCCAAGATGCCACGAAGCTGCCCAGGCCCAACTGAAATCTACGGAAAGGCTGGGCGCATCCGTGCCATGATGCCCCTAAAGGGGAGGGGGAGGGAGGGAGGGAGGGAACGCTGTGCCCTCTTCCCCTTCCTGATCATATACTACTGGAGATGGATGTGTTCACATTTCCTTGGACAGAGTTCCTTTTTCCCAACAGAGGCTCCAATCGACAACGGGCTCTGTGTTTATAGCCTCCTCCGATAACAAGTGGCCCAGAGCACCAAAGCTTGTATATAAACATTAACATTCTTTAATTTTTTTTCTTCTTCTTCTCTGAGGAACTACACATTCGCTCCGCAACCACTTTTAATGGCAGTTTCAGTATCCTGCCCTGATTCTCCCTGACGCCTTCCCACTGTTTAGACCAGGGGTCTGCAACCTTAAACACTCAAAAGAGCCATTTGGACCCGTTTCCCACAGAAAAGAAAACACCGGGAGCCACAAAACCCTTCCCGTGCCTGACTATTTCTTGAGTGGTCACAAAACTAGGATATGTAGTTGAATTAAACGTTCTGTTTTCTTCTGAAACTTTTCTTTTCTTGCATTTATCCATGGTGGGCTGAAAAGTTCAATAAATCATGTGCCGGCGGGTGTCGCACATTGGTGGTTGTGATGCATATTTTGAGTGACAGAGAGGCGCAGCAGAGGGGTGAAAGAGCCACATGTGGCTCCAGAGATGCTCAAGATAAATGGATGCTATCCAGGGGTGGGTTCTACGTACCTTTACTACCAGTTCACAATGGGAGCGCGTGTGCACCCTTGCTTTGCTCGCGCTTCTGCGCATGCGCAGATCATCAATTATGACGTCCGGGCAGGTGGGCGGAGCCTCCCCGCCGCTTTTACTACCGATTCTAAAGAACTGGACAGAACCGGGAGCAACCCACCACCGATGCTATCCTGAGAAACGTTGCCACTGAAATTTTGTTTTCCCGTTGAACTTTTTTTTTTTTGGTGCTTGAGTATTTTGGACTGTAAATGCGCAACCAAGACTTTTTAAATACTGTCATTTCCCCAAAAATAAGACCGGGTCTTATATTAACTGCATTAGGACTTATTTTCTGGTTAGGTCTTATTTTGGGGGAAATATAGTACTAAATGCTTCCATCTGGCTGACAATCTTAATAGGGGCTTATTTTGGGGTAAGTCTTATATTACGAGCATCCTGAAAAATCATGCTAGGGATTATTTTCTGGTTGGGTCTTATTTTTGGGGAAACAGGGTAAAATAACGAAGAGGGGTAAAGCGACCGATGGCAGAATTAGAAGAAATGCAGATGCTCTTTTAGTTAGTGAAAATAAAAACTAGCATCTTTTGCGAAATGGGCGAGGAACGTCCAACTGGATCGGCGCCTCCGGAGAGAGAATTGTCACACGCACAAAAAACAGAGAAGAGCACCAAACCCCCAGTTGGTGCATTTGGGACAAACCTTACCTGGAAAGCGGAGAGATCTAGCAGAGCGAAACTATTGAAGAAGCGCAAACTTTGGAGAGCGACTTGCAAAGTGTTTGCCGTGAAGCTTTCCCTGGGGTTGGCCGCACTCGGCTCCACCAAGGTGCCGTGGAAGAGAATGCAGTAGAGCATGTGCAAAACGCCCACCAGATCCGTGGCCTTGAAAGCCACCGCCAGCCCGGTGGGATCCTGGTGGGTCTCAGCGAAGATGCTCCCGGATCTGTCGAAGAAAAGAGCACACGATTCATTTGTATTTATTTATTAAATTTATACACCGCTCCGTCTCACCGTCCAAGCACTGTTGCTGCTGGCGTTCAGGTTTAACATGTGAAATAAATACAGCAGAGAAGCAAGATCGAAGAGAAGAATCCCAACCCTGAACGAAAACGTTTCTGGATATTCCTGCGCTAGAATTTCCAGCTGTTGCAACCAGACTGCTTCCAAGAGCAAGGAAGTCGCTGGGAGTTGTAGTTCAACATGGCTTGGAGATGATCTGCCAAAACAAAATGTCTGGACTTCGAAAACAATGGAAAAACGATGGCTTTCTGCACCTCTCCGCAAAAGGCGATTTTAGTACATAAGCAAAATTGTGTGTGTGTGTGTTATGTGGCTTGTGTATGCAGTCTTGTGACCTCAGGGGGGAGGGGCCATCGGTCAGAACTACAGAACGAGGTCCTGAGCATCTTTTGGGAAATTTGTTTTCACTTTGAACGGTTGCTAAGCGACCGGTCGTAAGTGGAGGGCTGCCTATAAGTCAGCTATAGGTAGTTCTCGACTTACAACAGTTCATTTAGTGATTGTTCAAAGTTACAACAGCACTGAAAAAAGGGACATATGAGCATTTTTCAAGTACTAACTCCAGGCACAGAGCATAGGACCGGGATATCTTTGGGACCGCCTTCTGTTACCACATGCCTCCCACCGGCCGGTACGCTCCCATAGAGAGGGCCTCCTCAGGGTGCCGTCAGCCAAACAGTGTAGGCTGGCGACCCCCAGGGGGAGAGCCTTCTCTGTGGGGGCACCTACCCTCTGGAACGAGCTTCCCCCAGGATTTCGACAACTTCCTGTCCTCCGGACCTTTCGCCGCAAGCTGAAGACGTATCTATTCTTCCGAGCAGGACTGGCTTAATAGGAGTTTTTAAACCAAAACAGCCAAACAGTGTC
Source organism: Ahaetulla prasina (assembly GCF_028640845.1). Lineage (NCBI taxonomy): Eukaryota > Metazoa > Chordata > Lepidosauria > Squamata > Colubridae > Ahaetulla > Ahaetulla prasina. Next base: position 23,347,414 of record NC_080551.1, read on the forward strand.
GACTGGCGGCCCCCAGGAGGAGAGCCTTCTCTGTGGGGGCACCTACCCTCTGGAACGAGCTTCCCCCAGGATTTCGACAACTTCCTGACCTCCAGACCTTTCGCCGCGAGCTGAAGACGTATCTATTCTTCCGAGCAGGACTGGCTTAATAGGGTTTTTAAACATGGATTTTATTGGGGTTAATTTTATATTTTGTATTGTATTTTAAATTTAGGCTATTGGAATAAGTTTTTTAAATAGTGTTTTTTATTGTAATGTATTGTATTATTTTATCTGCCTGTTCACCGCCCTGAGTCCTTCGGGAGAAGGGCGGTATAAAACTTAAATTATTATTATTATTAATCAATAACATAACTTTTTCACACTTAAGACGACCGCTGCATTATCCCCAGTCACGTGATCAAAATCCAGGCACTTGGCAACTGACTCATACTTATGACGGTTGCAGTGTGAATCGCTGCAGCCGTTAAGTTGGTAACCCGGTTGTTAACTGGCTTCCCCGTTAAATTTAATTGTAAGAAGGTCGCAAAAGGGGGATCGCGCGACCCTGGGATACCGCAAACCGTCATAAATGTGAGTCAGGTATCAAGCATCCAACTGTAAATCATGAGCCCAAGGGGTTGCTGCAAGTGCGAAAGATGATCCTAAGGCCCCTTTTTCAGCGCCGTTGTAACTTTGAATGGTCACTAAATGAACTGTTGTAAAAGTTGAGGGCTACCTGAATTTTCGCCCGTAGATTCCCGCATCGGCTGAATGCGACTCTTGGGCAGCAGCCACGCCTTCTCTTTTATGGGCCACCAAGCAGCCAAACCAGACATTAACTTAATTAGGGCAATAAAATAGAAGGCAGAGAAGTCTATATCCCTCTCTATCCCTTTGACCTGACCTTTCGTTCTCTCTTTTTGATGCAAGGGGAAGGGGGGGAAAAAAACACCCCATTCCGGATCCCATCGAAGGAGAGCCACCACCGTTCCACCTCTGGATTGTTACTGACAGTGTGTGTGTGTGTGTGTGTGTGTGTTGCTGGGAGTTGTAGTTCAACATGGCTTGAGATGATCTGCCAAAACAAAATGTCTGGACTTGAAAACAATGGAAAACGATGGCTTTCTGCACCTCTCCATAAAAGGCGATTTTAGTACATAAGCAAAATTGTGTGTGTGTGTTATGTGGCTTGTGTATGCAGTCTTGTGACCTCAGGGGAGGGGCCATCGGTCAGAACTACAGAACGAGGTCCTGAGCATCTTTTGGGCAATTTGTTTTCACTTTGAACGGTTACTAAGTGACCGGTCGTAAGTTGAGGGCTACCTGAATTTTCGCCCGTAGATTCCCGCATCGGCTGAATGCGACTCTTCCAATCCCCAGCCGCGCCTTCTCTTTTATGGGCCACCAAGCAGCCAAACCAGACATTAACTTAATTAGGGCAATAAAATAGAAGGCAGAGAAGTCTATATCCCTCTCTATCCTTTTGACCTGACCTTTCGTTCTCTCTTTTTGATGCAAGGGGAAGGGGGGGAAAAACACCCCATTCCGGATCCCATCGAAGGAGAGCCACCATCGTTCCACCTCTGGATTGTTACTGACAGTGTGTGTGTGTGTGTGTGTGTGTAGGTAAGTGCAGGGGTGCGCTTCCAAAATTTTAGCAAGGGGTTTTCTGCCCGGTTGCTGGGTGGGCGTGGGGTGGGCCAAGGCCTAGTTGGCCTCCTGTACCCGCCCAGGAGGCCTCAGTCTCTTCCAACCTGTCATTCCAGACATATATATATATATATATATATATATATATATATATATATATATATATATATATATATATATGACGAAACCATTCGTCATTCAGGTTAGCTTGCGGCTTCTGGGAGCAATTGCTCCCAGAAGCACGAAGCTGAAGCCTGAAGATGACGAATGAGACTTCGTCGAAACGTCGCCAAGACACTTCCAATTTTACACGGGAGAAAACCCGAACAACCAAAGACCTATGTACAAACACCCGTGAAAACCTCAGAAAACAAATATATATATATATATATATATAGTTTAAAAAAGGTTTTTTATTTTCCATAATAATTCCCACAATTTGACCAATGTACATTACAATCACTTATCCAACAATCGATCCTATACTCAAATTATGCTCAATCGGGCTTGCTCGGTCGCCACGACCTTCCTTAATCCTTTCTACCCTTCTCATCCTTCTTCTACTTTCCCCACCATCCTCCTCCTCACTTTCCTACTTCCCCTCCTCCTTCCCACTTCTCACTTCCATCCTTTCTAACCTTCTATCTTCCCCTCCTCCTTCTCCTCCTATCCTTTCTTTCCCTTCCCTTCTCTCCTACCTACCTGCCTACCTACTTTCTTCCTTCTTTACTCCTCTTTCCTTACCCTTTCCCTTCCGGAGTGGCTACCGAGCAGCCCCGACTTTACTCCATTCCAACTTATTTAATTCTACCATTATTCCTGTACAATGACAATCAATCAATTTATAATCTTCCCCTTCCCCCCCCATTTCCCTCCCTCCTCCCCCCCGCCCGAGACTTCCCAGAACAGAATACAGGGTACAGTAACTAACAAACATAATCTAAAATATAACATAAAACATATTCCATTTCACACCATCACACTATCAATTCTCTTCTTTCTTAAACTCTAATACATAGCAAGTCCTAACTTCACTCAAAAACTAATTGGTATTTTTTAATCTGATACTTATTTTGAATATTATTGATCCACTTTCTCCATTCCAAAATATATTTTTCTTGTGTATAGATTCCAGACATATTTTTCAAGGCAGATATTTTTGTGGTGGCTTAGGGGGGGGCGAGTTTTGGGGTTAGGATTCAGGACCCTGGCAAAGGTGCATCATCGCCGGATAAAGGGACCGTGAAAACTACAGCCGCAACACTTGCCTGCCATTGACAGCGAAGCACAGCTGACACATCCCGTGCAGGGCCGCGGTGCAGTTCTGCAAGAAAGCCGCCGTTTTGGGGGTTTCGTCAATTGGGCCTTGGATAGAGAGGAAGCAGCAGCTCAGCTTCTCTATTAAGCCAATGTTGACCATGTAGCTAGCGGAGGGAGAGAGGAGAAAGAAATGCTCTCAATGCAGGTTGCATTCTTGTTCTACGGATCAGTCTTGCCCTGTTCATGTATCATCATCGCCACCATCACCGACGACAACATCATCATCACCATCACCCCCTTCTTCTTCCTCCTTCTCCTCCTTCCTCCTCCTCCATCTCCTCCCAAATCAATCCATTGCAAGATGAAGACCGTTTTATTTGAGGCAGTAGACCAGTGATGGCGAACCTTTTAGAGACCGAGTGTCCAAACTGCAACCCAAAACCCACTTATTTATCACCAAGTGCCAACACAACAATTTAACCTGAATAATGAAGTTTTACTACCTAAAATAATGATAATCAAGGCCGAGTTCAGCTAATTGTTTTTTGTTTTTTACATTTATATCCCGCCCTTCTCCGAAGACTCAGGGCGGCTTACATTGTGTAAGGCAATAGTTTCATCCTATTTGTATATTTATATACAAAGTCAACTTATTGCCCCCCCCAACAATCTGGGTCCTCAGATTGTTCCTTGGTTCCTTGTTCTAAGGAAAACGTGATAAATGCACTTTTATGGCCCTTCATTTCCCCCCCTGCTTTTGAAATATTGTGTTTAGCAAGAATAAAAAACAAAACTTTTATTAATATTTGTAAAATCCTCTCTTTCCCTCCCTGTCTCTCTCTCTTTCTCTTTCTCTCTTTTCCTCCCTCCCTCTCTTTCTCTCTCTCTTTCCCTCCCTCCCTCTCTCCCCACTGTGCGAGAAACGCGATGGAGCTGGGCTGGGCCGAAGGTGCGCATGCCCACAGAGAAGGCTCCGAGGGCCACCTCTGGCATGCGCGCTATAGGTTCTCCACCACTGCAGTAGACTATAACCTCCTATGATGATCCAGAGAACATTGTCAGATAGAAGCTTTTCAAATTTCCAATGAAAAAAGGCAACTGGCCCTGAAGTTTCTCTGACTTAGGGAGGACTAGAACTCCCCAGTCTAGCATTTTAATCACTATCACTGGCTCTCATTCACTCACTCACTCACACATACATTGGGCTTTTCATTCATTCCCATGTATGCATACAAACACAGTCACAGTAATTTAGTTTAGAAAACCAGTGTGCTGTAGTGGTGAAGGCACCAGGCTAGGAACCCGGAGCCTGGGAGTTCTAGTTCTGCCTTAGGAACAATGTCTGGCTGGGTGTCTTTGGGTCAGTCCCTCTCTCTCAGCCCAACCCACCTCAGAGGGTTGTCGTTGAGGGGGGAAACTAGGAAGAGAAAGGAGCATTAGGTATATTCACCACCTTGAGTTACTTATCAAAATCATAAAGGCAAGATTAAAATATCTTTAAAATAGTAGCGCTTTCCAAAAGAGTTGGGACAATAACTCAAGTATGCCAAAACAGCTTGACCAATGGAATTATGGGCACTGTAGTCCCAACCCCTCCGGAAGGCACAATCAAGATTGGAATGAAAAGACAAAACAGGAACCTCTGATCTGATCTTACCTGATGAGGTCTTGTATCCTATTGTTAAAAATTTCAGCTTGGGAGGTCTTGTTTTTCATATCTTGAATCAATTTTGGGGCACAAATTTGGTCATTAGCATTCGGCAGGTTGGACAACAGAGACCCAAACACTACAGCCAGGGTCCGGAGCACTCCAGTTATTAGGCCTTCAAAGACTTGCTTGTTAATTGCTCTTCCTGAAGTAGCGTTGTGATCATCTGGGAGATATACCTGCACACAAACACAATGCAACGCAGAATAAACCTGCCTCAAAATAGATATCGTGCTCAGAATGTTCCCCTCCATTGTTTTGCCAGCAAATCCGACCTCATCCTTAAATTATAACTTTCAAAACAACAAACCATTTTGTTCCCCACTATTAATTTTCAGCTTCTGATACTTAAGAGCATTGCGCAACTTCCTTTGCTCAATGCCAACTAAGGGCATCAGAATTTTATTTTTTAAAAATGCGTGCCAGTGTGTTCACAGAAAAAAAGTGACAATCAAGGTTATCTCAACTTATCTGTTCTTTCGTAGACTTTTTGTTTGTCCAGTTTTCTGTGTTTAAGCTATATTAGTCTGACTTGATTCTACCTGGAAACAATTCAGCTCACAGAAGATCAAGGAGAGAGCTACAAACTTCCATACATAATTTTTCTTTAAGTTGATCTCATGGAATAGGGTCTGTTCGAACTAATAATCTTCTTTGATGATTAAGATGGGAATTGTCTTCTATTTTCACGCACTTTATTTTAACAGTTCCTACTCAATGTCTGCATTCAATTAAATGCACCGAAATGCATCTTATTGGCCAACCTCTGAAGATGTTCAAGGATTAAAGCAATCCAAGAAAAAAAAATCAGGATTAAAATCAGGATTAATTTTTTTTCTTCTTCAGGTCGGTTGGCCTTCCCTTTTACAGGGAGTCCTTGACTTACTGTTGTGACTCAGGCCCAAGTAGGTAGTAGTAGACACACTTAGTTCAAAAACAAACAGACTTTATTAGAACAGCTGAAAATTAACTCATTCTCAGCTTAGTCCAAACTAAATCAAAACAAATTCTTCATAACACAATTCTTCAGTCTTATTACCAACCTTGGTCTAATTAGGCAAATGTGACCACTAAGCTGAAATTGTGCGCCACTGAATGCTTATTATTTTTTTGTCCTAGCTTCACTCACTTTATAATTTTGACCTGCCTGCCTGTTTTTGGGAATGTGACCTCCCGTATGTCTTTTAGAACCCGGAGATCTCCCTCTGAAAATCACATACCCCTTGGGGTCTCTAATATGAAGGGATGTCCTTACAGCTCTTGCAATGGTTGCTTTAATACCATTTCCGGACAGTCTGATATATTAAAACAGTGATAACACTAATCGGGATAAAAGAATAATGTCTCAGCAGTAGGTTTTCCATTAATCTACAGCAGGGGTCTGCAACCTGCGGCTCTAGAGTTGCATGTGGCTCTTTCACCCCTCTGCTGCGGCTCCCTGTCACTCAAAATATGCATCACAACCGCCAATGTGCGACACCTGCCGGCATGCAATTTATTGAGCTTTTCAACCCCCAGTAGGCCAACCATGGATAAATCCAAGAAAAGAAAAGTTTCAGAAGAAAACAGAACGTTTAATTCAACTAAATATCCTAATTTTGTGGCCGCTCAAGAAACAGTCAGGCACCCAAAGGGTTTTGTGGCTCCTGGTGTTTTCTTTTCTGTGGGAAACGGGTCCAAATGGCTCTTTGAGTGTTTAAGGTTGCAGACCTCTGATCTAAAGTAAGGGGGTCCAACCAGGAAGGATGCAACGGAACCTAAGCAGGAGAATCTAAAACACGCTATTCTAGATTCTCAGCTCAAGACCTGACCCGGGGGGGGGGGGGGGAGCCAATTTCACAATGATTTCATCAATAAAACCTTCTCCGTTTTAACCGCACAAGAGTGAGCTAGATCGTAAAATGCAGCTGTTGCACAGTTAGCATCGTATCCCTCTCGAGGGAACCGGGTAACACTCGGAGACAAAAAAACAACAACTGCTTTTTTTTACATTATTGATTAGCTCTGTGCCTGGAGTTGGTACTTAAAATTCATTGTCATTGTCCGTTCTTGGGGACGAGCCAAGTTAGGAAGTGAGAAGACGACTTTGGCACCTCGCAGGGAGAATTAATATGCTCCTGGCGTACAAGGGATGCCGAACGGCAGAGGAGGCAAGCTGAAACTCCCTGAAAACTTAGAAAAAGATCAGGTTACTCCAGGTAATTTCAGACAAAGCGGAGTAATTCCGGCCGAGTGACTTGGATTGTCTAGTTGCATGGATGTGGTAGTTCTTCCAAGACAAACACCCCTTCAACAGACAAGTCAGATGCTAGAATCTGGAAGCCGCTTGAGCTATTTCCTTAACAGGTCAACAGTTCTTCTGTGCAACTTCTGAATAGATATAGTCTTCAACTTACAACTGTCTGCTCAGTGACGATTTGAAGTTACCACAGCACTGAAAAAAGTGACTTACGACCATTTTCCACACTTATGACCCTTGTGGCATCCTCGTGTGATTGAAATTCGGACACTGGGCAATTGTTTTATATTTATGACGACTGGAGCGTCTCAGGGTCATGCGATCCCCTTTTGTGACCTTCCGACAAGCAAAGTCGAGGGGAAAGCCAGATTCACTTAACAACCGGGTTACTCACTTATCAACTGCAGTGATTCACTTAACAACGGTGGCAAGAAAGGTCGTAAAACGGGGCAAAACTCACTCGGCAAATGTCTCACTTATGAACAGAAGTTTTGGGCTCAGTTGTGGTCGTAAGTCGAGGCCTACCTTTCACAAAACCAGGACATAGCTAGCTAAAATCAACATTGAAGGATGTGACTGTTATTGATCGATGAAGGCCACTCCATCTCTGCAAGCCAGGCCCAAGGAGAAAATGTTTCAGAAAGTGAAGAAGGGAGCAAAGGACCACGGTTGGAGGGTTAAATGTCTTTGGAGGTTCTCCATCTTCCAGGGCATCGTTGTCTCCAAGGTGTTTTTCCAAAAGGCAACTGAACTTCCTTAGTTTTTCCCCCCCATTGAAAACGTTTCGCTTCTCATCCAAGAAGTTTTGTCAGTTCATTTCAGAAGGTGCTTCAGTTCAGTTCAGAACTGAAGATGCTTCTTGCCTGAGAAGCGAAACGTCTTCAAGGAAAAAAAAAACCCCAAGGAAGTCCAGTTCTTCTTCGTCTTCTTGTGCCATATCCGTCATTGAACGTTGGAGATCGTGTTGGCAATCCAATTTTTATCAACAGCCACGCAAAACTGTGGTTTTGTCCAAACAAAATCCCTTAGATTTTGAAACCACGATGATGTTCTTCTTCTGCCTGGACCTCGTTTGCCTTCAAGCTTTCCTTGGAGGATTAAGTGAAGGCTGCCGTATTTTTCCAGGTGTCGCATCGCATGTCAAAAATATTCTAACTTTCGCTTTTTTGTGGTTTTGATGATTTCCCTGGGCTTTCTCAGGCGGCTCATCACCACCTTGTTTCTGAAGTCCAGCTGCCTCTTGGAAAAAGCACCTTTGGGAAAGCTGGAGGGTCCCTGGAGGCTGGAAGGAAAGCGGTGGTCCTTGTTTTGGGGAAGCAGATACCGTCTTGAGACCAGTTTTGTACAGAACGTGCAAGTTCTTTGATCTTGACGGTAAACAGGAAGAGCCTCTTACAGGAATTAGGAGGAGAAAGTTTCAGCGGCTTTAATATTAATTTTGTATTATGGCCCTCCTTTCTTTCCCCGTAGCCTTCAGAGGCTCCTTCTTTCAGGAAGTAGGAAAGTAGTAAACAATGACTTATTTTGAACGGGGCTTTTGCGCAGGGGAGAAGTGCATTCTTTCGGCATTAGCGTGAAGCAATCTGTTGAAAGAAGAAAACCGCGAGCAGAAGAAAAATCCTCACCCACTATTTCATGTCCTGCTTTTAAAGACTGATTCTTCTGAAGGCCCTTAAAAAAAAAAAGGGCAGACTCTGAAGTAGCCACCCTTCCTTACGAACCGTCCCAAATCTATTGCACTGTAACGCCCATTTGTCCCCAGCCGAAGGGAGCGCCGACACATCTGGAAAACGACAGATGCGAGGAAGGCTGGCTTAGGAAAGTGTGGCTAAGATGAGATGCTCGCCTTTTCCAGATGCGACTCAGCCTCAAATCCGCGAGGAAGAAGTTCCAGGATCCAAAAGTTGTTTTTTCTTTTCTTTTCTTTTCTTTTCTTTTCTTTTTTAAAAAAAGCAAGATCTGGAAACAAACGAGTATCCTGAGCTTACAACATCTGGAATAAACATATGTATCCCAACGCTTAAGCCTTGCGGGGGGAATTTATGACAGATGGAAGCGCCAATTTCACAATGATTTCATCAATAAAACCTTCTCCGTTTTAACCGCACAAGAGTGAGCTAGATCGTAAAATGCAGCTGTTGCACAGTTAGCATCGTATCCCCTCTCGAGGGAACCGGGTAACACTCGGAGACAAAAAAACAACAACTGCTTTTTTTTACATTATTGATTAGCTCTGTGCCCGGAGTTGGTACTTAAAATTCATTGTCATTGTCCGTTCTTGGGGACGAGCCAAGTTAGGAAGTGAGAAGACGACTTTGGCACCTCGCAGGGAGAATTAATATGCTCCTGGCGTACAAGGGATGCCGAACGGCAGAGGAGGCAAGCTGAAACTCCCTGAAAACTTAGAAAAAGATCAGGTTACTCCAGGTAATTTCAGACAAAGCGGAGTAATTCTGGCCGAGTGACTTGGATTGTCTAGTTGCATGGATGTGGTAGTTCTTCCAAGACAAACACCCCTTCAACAGACAAGTCAGATGCTAGAATTTGGAAGCCGCTTGAGCTATTTCCTTAACAGGTCAACAGTTCTTCTGTGCAACTTCTGAATAGATATAGTCTTCAACTTACAACTGTCTGCTCAGTGACGATTTGAAGTTACCACAGCACTGAAAAAAGTGACTTACGACCATTTTCCACACTTATGACCCTTGTGGCATCCTCGTGTGATTGAAATTCGGACACTGGGCAATTGTTTTATATTTATGACGACTGGAGCGTCTCAGGGTCATGCAATCCCCTTTTGTGACCTTCCGACAAGCAAAGTCGAGGGGAAAGCCAGATTCACTTAACAACCGGGTTACTCACTTATCAACTGCAGTGATTCACTTAACAACGGTGGCAAGAAAGGTCGTAAAACAGGGCAAAACTCACTTGGCAAATGTCTCACTTATGAACAGAAGTTTTGGGCTCAGCTGTGGTCGTAAGTCGAGGCCTACCTTTCACAAAACCAGGACATAGCTAGCTAAAATCAACATTGAAGGATGTGACTGTTATTGATCGATGAAGGCCACTCCATCTCTGCAAGCCAGGCCCAAGGAGAAAATGTTTCAGAAAGTGAAGAAGGGAGCAAAGGACCACGGTTGGAGGGTTAAATGTCTTTGGAGGTTCTCCATCATCCAGGTCATCGTTGTCTCCAAGGTGTTTTTCCAAAAGGCAACTGAACTTCCTTAGTTTTTTCCCCCCATTGAAAATGTTTCGCTTCTCATCCAAGAAGTTTTGTCAGTTCATTTCAGAAGGTGCTTCAGTTCAGTTCAGAACTGAAGATGCTTCTTGCCTGAGAAGCGAAACGTCTTCAAGGAAAAAAAAAAAAACAAGGAAGTCCAGTTCTTCTTCGTCTTCTTTTGCCATATCTGTCATTGAACGTTGGCGATCGTGTTGGCAATCCAATTTTTATCAACAGCCACGCAAAACAGTGGTTTTGTCGTAACAAAATCCCTTAGATTTTGAAGCCATTATGTTCTTCTTCTGCCTGGACCTCGTTTGCCTTCAACCTTTCCTTGGAGGATTAAGTGAAGGGTGCCGTATTTTTCCAGGTGTCGCATCGCATGTCAAAAACATTCTAACTTTCGCTTTTTTGTGGTTTTGATGATTTCCCTGGGCTTTCTCAGGCGGCTCATCACCTCCTTGTTTCTGAAGTCCAGCTGCCTCTTGGAAAAAGCACCTTTGGGAAAGATGGAGGGTCCCTGGAGGCTGGAAGGAAAGCGGTGGTCCTTGTTTTGGGGAAGCAGATACCGTCTTGAGACCAGTTTTGTACAGAACGTGCAAGTTCTTTGATCTTGACGGTAAACAGGAAGAGCCTCTTACAGGAATTAGGAGGAGAAAGTTTCAGCGGCTTTAATATTAATTTTGTATTATGGCCCTCCTTTCTTTCCCTGTAGCCTTCAGAGGCTCCTTCTTTCAGGAAGTAGGAAAGTAGTAAACAATGACTTATTTTGAACGGGGCTTTTGCGCAGGGGAGAAGTGCATTCTTTTGGCATTAGCGTGAAACAATCTGTTGAAAGAAGAAAACCGCGAGCAGAAGAAAAATCCTCACCCACTATTTCATGTCCTGCTTTTAAAGACTGATTCTTCTGAAGGCCCTTAAAAAAAAAAGGGCAGACTCTGAAGTAGCCACCCTTCCTTACGAACCGTCCCAAATCTATTGCACTGTAACGCCCATTCGTCCCCAGCCGAAGGGAGCGCCGACACATCTGGAAAACGACAGATGCGAGGAAGGCTGGCTTAGGAAAGTGTGGCTAAGATGAGATGCTCGCCTTTTCCAGATGCGACTCAGCCTCAAATCCGCGAGGAAGAAGTTCCAGGATCCAAAAGTTGTTTTTTCTTTCCTTTTCCTTTTTTTTTTTTTTTTAAAAAAAGCAAGATCTGGAAACAAACGAGTATCCTGAGCTTACAACATCTGGAATAAGCATATGTATCCCAACGCTTAAGCCTTGCGGGGGGAATTTATGACAGATGGAAGCGCCAAGGAAGGTTTCTTTCTTTCTTTTTTAATTAAATAAATCTCCAGCTTTATACTTAAGGCTGCTGCCACAGGTAATATTTTGTGAGTATTTTTCTTCTTGAAAAGCCCAATCTGGGGCGTCTAAGTCAGATGCCCCCAGGGGATGTCTTGTACACCTTAGGCTGTTATCTCCCATCCCTGTCTGTGTGCCTGACCCCCTCCCCTCCCCTCCCCATCCCAATTGTCATAATCAGAGGGACTCCTACGGTGTCTGCAGACACAAAGGCCCCAGGCTTGTCTGAACAGAAACCTATTTGTGGAAAATGGGCACTTTGGAAGAGGAGAATGTGCTCCTTTCTTTGCACAAAGGGGAACTATTAAAAGAGGGAGGTGGGAGAGGCGCTCCTGGCAGGTGGGTGGTCTTCTTGAGGTCAGGGTTGAGGCCAAGAGACCCTCAGTGGTGGAAGGGAAGATAAAGAGTCGGGTCTTTACCTGGCTGGGTGGTGGCAGGGAGGACTTAAAAACTTTTAGCTCCTGGCTCTGCAGAATTAAAATGTGGTGCGTGTATGTGTATATAGAATAGAATTACAGAGTTGGAAGGGACCTTGGAGGTGATCTAGTCCAACCCCCTGCTTAGGCAGGAAACCTTAGACCACTTCAAACAAATGGTTGTCCAATCTCTTCTTAAAAACCTCCAATGATGGATGTCTATGAGATTCTCAGTCCTTCAGGTCCTGGTTGTCCCAAAGGTGCTTTTTCAAGAGGCAACTGGACTTTCGGGTTTTTCTCTGAAGACGTTTCGCTTCTCCTCCAAGAAGCTTCTTCAGCTCTTCTTCAGAGCTGAAGAAGCTTCTAGGATGAGAAGTGAAACGTCTTCAAAGAATAACCAGAAAGTCCAGTTGCCACTTGAAAAAGCTCCTTTGGGACCTCCAGTGATGGAGCATCCACAACTTCTGGAGGCAGGTTGTCCCACTGGTTAATTGTTCTCACGGTCAGGGAATTTCTCCTTAGGTCTAAGTTGCTTCTCTCCTTGATTGGTTTCCACCCGTTGCTTCTTGTCCTGCCTTCAGGTGCTTTGGAGAATAGATTGACCCCCTCTTCTTTGTGGCAGCCCCTGAGATATTGGAACACACACACACACGCGTGTGTGTGTGTGTGTGTGTGTTTGTTGGGGGAGCAAAGGGCTGGGCTAATGACTATTAAAGCAAGCAAGGCATCTCAAAACACTTAAGCACAACTCTGATTATAAAGCAAAATTGCCCTAATGGATTTATGCCAGAAGTTTTAGCACCTCTAGCTTTTCTTTTTCACCCGGCCTACCTCACAGCCTGGTTGTGAGGATGAAAGTAGTGACGGTGGGCAAAGCTCCTTGTCAGAATAAGCGAAGGAAGAGATGAATCGATGGGCAACTGATTACAGGTAGTTCTCGACTTAACAGCAGTTCATGTAGTGATGGCACTGGAGGTAGGCGAAGCGAATTATGACCGTTTCTCACATTATGGCCCTTGCAGCATTCTCATGGAGACACGATCAAAATTCAGATGCTTGCAACTGACTCGTCTATATGACGGTTGCAGTGTCCCAGGGTCACGGGATCCCCTTTTGCAAACGAAGTCGATGGGGAACCCGGATTCACTTAACAACCCGTGTGATTAACTTAAGAGCTGCAGTGATTCGCTTAACAACTCTGGCAAGCAAGGTCGTAAAATGGGGAAGTCCCTTAGCAAAAGTTTCACTCAGGAAGAGAAACTTCGGGCTCAACTGCGGCAGTGGGGAAATCTGAACCGGTTAGGATTAGGGTTAACCCTAACCCGAATGCAAGGCGTGAGCGCACGAGCGCACTGCACGCGGAAAGGAGGCATGGGGTAAGTAGAACAGCGCACTGAGGAGTGCGATCAGCTGTGGCGTGCAATCTTTTTTTTCAACTTTTAAAAGCATTTTTTTAAAAGAAGCGGGAAGCGGGGAAGCGGGCGACTGGGCATTGGGTGGGCATGGCGGGTGGGGGGGGCGAGCAAGGATTTTTGCTACCGGTTCTCTGAACCACCCATCGCCATCGCTACCGATCCGGTCCGAACCGGGAATATTTCACCCCTGAACTGCGGTCATAAACTGAGGACTGCCTGGAATGGAAGCAACAGACTCCAAGCAGGCAGGAAAACTGGTTGGGGGATGGGGGTCAGGGGGGGGTGGGGAGAGGGGAAGAAACTCCTAAGTAGGTGCAAACACCTCCGACTGGGCTTCAGAAGCAGCTCAGGTTCCTTTCCTTCTTATTTTTCCAACCCATTTAGAAATCCTCCTTTGATCTATTCGAGAGGGCCCGATTAAGAAATTAATCTCACGTGTGTGTGTGTGTGTGTGTGTGGAGCACCCAGGTTATTTTAGCACACAAAAGAACGAGTCTTCCTACGCCGCCTGTTCTTTCGACCGCCAACTTAAGGCAAACCCCCCAGACAAATAATGGATTTTTTTTCGCCAAGGTTCTTTGCCCAACACAATTTTATAGGGACGTCTTTAGGAGATGTTTGGAGGTGGGAAGCAAGAAAACTCTTTGCAAAAAAGCAGAAAAATGGCCAAGTTTTAAGACACACCCCCCCATTGCAAAAATTGATGGCCGGCAAATGCCGGGGCGGGGGGGGAGGGGGCGGGCGGCAATTGCCGCTTCCAAGCAGAAGCATTCCTGCAACGGTAGGATTGTTCCGTGCAATTTGGGAGGGGGAAAAATAAACCACACACACCTATTTGAATTGTCTCGGTAATAATATCTAGCGCAAAAAAAAAAAAAAAAAAAGGAACAACTGGGTTTTCACGGATCGGTTTCAAGCGGGAACGGCCGTTCTGAAAAAAAAAAAGTCTTGGCAGGCGTGCCGGGATGCTTTCTAAGGAAAGGCTGGAGGGAGAATTTATTTATTATTTCCCCCCCCCGCCATCATTTGAGCAGCAAAAGCTTTAACTCCTGTACGTGTCTTCTTGGACCTGTCCATCAAATACCAACGCGCGCACACATAAATTCAGCAAGACATTTCGCACAGAAGGTAGGACGGAGAAAAGACAACACGTTGGAATTGTTTTGAGCCCGTCTTGAATGCTGGTTTCACTCCGCGGCCTGCTAAAGAGGGTAACGTATCAGGAGGGAAAGGGGCTCACAGCCAACGTAAAATTGATGGGTGGGTTTTGAGCTGCCCAATTGACTGCCAGCTGGCCATCTCTGAACTGGGTTAACCTCATTTTCGAGACAGATTTTTGTGCCTGGCTCCGCTTCAGGAATATTTCACTACAACTAGAAAGGGAACTTGTCATCAACGGGATCTTCCTTTCGCAGGATGCAGACAAAGGCAAGAGAATTTGGCCGGAGACCCTCGCTTGGAATAATTCTGCCTCCTCCTGGCTGTGCCAAGATTTAAAATAAATGAATACATCGATTTTTTGTTTGAAGAAGGAGCCAACAAAGAGAATGCACTGTTGGTTAGGAGTGGGTTGAGCAACACCGCCGAGAGAGAACGGCAAAGCGTTGGCATCCAAAATTCAAGGATTCTTTTAACGGTCGTAAGTCACTATTTTCAGTGCCGTTGTGACTTCGTACGGTCGCTAAATGAATGGGGGTAGGTAGAGGATTACCTCTACACCCTTTTTCAGGGTTGGTCATCAGATTTTAGAGAATGATCAGAGCCTCTTCCTTGAAGGTTAATTGTACAAGCTAGGATACTACAAAATGGAGGTTCTCAACTCTACAGGTGGTCCTCGACTTACGACCACAATGGAGCCCCAAATTTCTGCCGTTAAGTGAGACATTCATTAAGTGAGTTCCCCCCCCTCCATCTCGCGACCTTTCTTGCCGCAGTTGTTAAACAAATCACTGTGGTTGATTAACTGGTTGTTAAAAAGTGAATCCCCCCCCTTGACTTTTTGCTTGTCAGAAAGTCACAAAATTTGACCCCGGGACACAGCAACGGTCGTAAGTATGAACCAGTTGCCCAAGAATCCGAATTTTGACCCCGTGAATGCTACAAAGGTCGTAACTTTTTTTCCTCTTTTTTTTTTTATTGTTGTTAGGGCTGAATGTATGCTTTCGTTTTCTTTCATTTTGCTCGTTTTTGTGTTTTGCATTTTATTTTATTGTTTTCCTGATAAAACAATAAATAATATTAAAGAAAACTTGTGCCGTCGTAACCTTTCCTCGGTCAATAATTGAACTGTTGTTAAGTCATGGACTACCTGCCTTGTGGTTTCCTTCAAACCAGAGTCCTAGGGGGTATTTTGTACACGCCAATTCCTTAGGGGGACAAATTGGAAAAGGAACAAGAGGACACGAGACCACTGAGCAGCCGAATGTACAAGCCGTGTTCAGATTCCATTTGTCTAACTACATGGTGGGCCACCTCCCCCCTCCACCCCCCAGGACCCACACTTAAGTGTTTATCAATCGCCCGATGGTTCTGGGGCTCGAACAGAGCAACGTGAATTATTTACGGCGCGTACACAACTTTTCAATTAACCAACCACTTGCCTCTCGAAAACACCGCTCCCCACCACCATTTATAAGTAGCAATTCCAGACTAAATATCTCATGATGAGCGGGTCACTATGAATTAAAAATGAACTCCTGATGAAATATTTAATGACAGCTAAAATGAAGGGGGAAGTCAACGGTTTCCCCCCCCCCTCCTCCTTCCATTAAAGCCTATCTGTTCGGTAAATTTGATTTGCAAAACCTTGCTCCGAGGTGCATTAAGGTATGTAATTTTAGCTTTTTGAAAACGGCACCTCATAGAAGAAGGCCAGAGACTGTGCTAACCTAGAATCGGTGTGAATCGTAGAAAAAAAAATCAGGAGGGTTGATTTTGCAGCCCCGTTTAACATTTGCCATTTTTGATACCTTCAATATATTATCTATTTGAGTCTTCTTTGAACCCTTGTCATCCGGAAGTGAAGAAATAAAAGATGGTAAATGTTGGAGGTGGGAGAAGAGAAAGGGAATGGGTAGCAACGTTAGAGGAAAACGTCCTTCTCTCTTAATTTTTTTTCCTGGACTGGCATATTTTAATTTGGACTACAAGCCTAAGGGACAATTTGTCAAGTTCTACCATCATTGCAGTAAATGCATATCGCAAAAATAGGATTTTTTTTAACCAGGAACATCCCTGAAGTAGAACATTCAAAGTTGGAGACCTAGTTTTTAGGGAAATAATCCCCTTCCAAGACAGATTAAACCCACAGTTTAAACCCAGATTTTGTTAAAAAAAATTGTTTTGTTCCACCAGCTGATTTTTCCAGCGTTGGGATGCTAATAGCATTCATCCGAACTTGAAATTTTTACCTACCATTAATTGGTGCATCAACAGATCCGTTAAAAAAGTAATCCTGTTGCTGAAGAGAACATAGGAACAGTTTTCCAGACAGTTATTGCAGGCCAGATAATAAGCGCTGATTGTACTACAGAGTGATCTAGGAGATAAAAGTGAAATTTTAATCACATTAAAGGAAAAAAATAAGATAGATAGATAGATAGATAGATAGATAGATAGATAGATAGATAGAAGAAAGAAAGAAAGAAAGAAAGAAAGAAAGAAAGAAAGAAAGAAAGAAAGAAAGAAAGAAAGAAAGAAAGAAAGGAATTCTTTATTGGCCAAGTGTGATTGGACACACAAGGAATTTGTCTTTGGTGCATAGGCTCTCAGTGTACATAAAAGAAAACATACGTTCATCAAGAATCAAACAACACTTAATGATAATCATAAGGTATAAATAAGCAATCAAACCATACTAGGAAACAAACAATATAAATCGTAAGGATACAGCAACAAGTTGCAGTCACACAGTCATAAGTGGGAGGAGATGGGTGATAGGAACGATGAGAAGACTAATAGTAATAGTAGTGCAGACTTAGTAAATAGTTTGACAGTATTGAAGGAATTATTTGTTTAGCAGAGTGATGATGTTCGGGGAAAAAACTGTTCTTGTGTCTGGTTGTTCTGGTGTGCAGTGCTCTATAGCATCGTTTTGAGGGTAGGAGTTGAAACAATTTATGTCCAGGATGCAAGGGGTCTGTAGATATTTTCACAGCTCTCTGACTCGTGCAAGGCAAGACTAAGGCAAGACAATATATCTGTAATATAAAAATGCTTTGTTGCTATGACACTTATGCTGTGGTTGAATTATTGGTTTTTTTTACAAATAACTTGAGGCAGTGAACATATCCAATACACAAAATGTGAAGTTTAAAGGCTGAAGATTCTCAAACAAACTTTTCTGTGTAGGAAATAGGACAAAGTATGAAGTAGATATGGCCACCCGTTGAACAATATTTGCTAATTTGTTAGCAAACAAATTAGGGGCCTCTGGTGGCTCAACAGACTAAGTCTGTCTGTTATTAACACAGCTGCTTGTAATTACTGCAAGTTCAAGTCCCACCAGGCCCAAGGTTGACTCAGCCTTCCATCCTTTATAAGGTAGGTAAAATGAGGACCCGGATTGTTAGGGGCAATAAGTTGACTTTGTATATAAGATACAAAAATGGATGAAGACTATTGCTTAACACATTGTAAGCTGCCCTGAGTCTTCGGAGAAGGGCGGGGTATAAATTCAAACCAAAAAAACAAAAAACAAACTGTCGAAGTTAATTATTTCCCATTCATGTTTAAGAATGTTCAGGAGACCTCTAATTTTAGAGACGGAACTGATCGCTGGGCAACCTCCTTTCAAGATCAGGAGGGAATCAAAGAGATAAAGAAAATATCTTTTCTCTCCAATCGATGATGCCCAGTTGGGAGTAGTTTAGGAGAGAAAACCGCATTTGCAAACCTGGTTTGAGAAGGCCTAAATGTGAGGAAACCCGGGGAAGCAGAGCTCCTTAAGAGCCAAACCAAGAGGGATTCCTTCCCCTGAAATCTCTGGGGATCCATTTACGCTTCTTAAAGAGCATGGAAAGAAAACAAAAGAAAGCTATTTGTAGGAGGCTCTTCCACAGGACTTCACCAGGTGTCAGATGGCAGTCGAGCACAATGAAATTGGCTTATTACTGGTCAACCATGCAGTCCTTCTGTAAATTTGATTTTAGGTATGTTTTAGGAAAGACATTCTAACTTGCTTTCTCCAAATGGGGTAGTTGAGAGTGCCCGTAATTCTCAGAAAAATCAGGAATCCTGCAGCACCTTTTCTGACGAGCATGCTTTATTAAAAGCCGTATGCTTTCGGCTCATGAAACTTACGCCTTTTAATAACATTTATCAGTTGGGAAAGGGGCTACAAGATTCTTGATCTATTTTCTTGCCACTGGAGAATAACTTGGCTCTCTTTTATCCCCAAATTTTCAGATTGGCAACTTGCAAAAAGGGCCATCAGGTTTTTTTTTTTGGCTGAAAAGGTGAATCTAATATATTGAATTGGTGATCTGTAGTTTTCCAGCTCCTCTCTCAATCTTTTGAAATTCCTAATCCTGGAGATTGAGAGGATTAAACATAGAAGAAAGGAAGGGGAAGGGGAGGCTTACCCCAACATCTTCATCCTTTAGCCTTAATTTTCTTATGCTACATAGCATCACATAGTTTACTTGGGACTCCATGCCAACTCCAAGTTCATTTATTGTCAAGCATAATTCTTGTCCACCATTCATACACTATAGGCCTAGGGACAGGTAAATTTAAGGACTGCCTTTGATTCAAAAAAATAAATGCAAGGACTATATATATATCACCTGATGACTTTTTGCAGCCAGACAAAAGGGGTCCAGGAGGCTCTCTATTTTAATCTCACTGGGATTAAGGAGACTTGTCTGTTTGTTTATGGGATTATAGGATATCTTAGTTTATTTGGAATTTGTGAATCGGTGTTTTGGTCCGCCAGCATCCTGCGGAGCTGGCAACGGAGTCAGACAGTGATGAGGCTGAGGAAGAGCATGGGCCAGTCCTGGAGACTGGGGAGGGCTCTGCATCGGAGGCAGAGGTGGGGCAAGGCCATTGTGGAGTGATGTGTGGACTCCGGAGCCTCCAGAGGCTGACAGTAGTGAGGCAGAGGAACAGGAGGAGCCTGTTCCTAATGCACGCATGAGAAGAGCTGCCAGAAGGCAAGAGCAGCTCAAGCAAAAAGGACAACTCGGGAGTAGGGCCAAGAGATGATTGGCCCCTCCCTTAAGGTTTAAAAGACCAACAACGGCATTTGGGCTCTTTGCTGGAAAACAATGTTGATAGCTTCATCTTGTTGCATTTATTTTATATCGGTGTCTTCTGAATTTTGCCAAGAAAGGCCTTTGGCAGTTTGCCTAATTGGACCAAGGTTGGTGATAGGACTGAGGAATTGTGTTGAGAGGAATTTGCTTTAATTTAGTTGGACTATGCTGAGAATGAAGTAATTCTCAGCTGTTTTAATAAAGTTTGTTTGTTTTTACACTGAGTTTCCTACTACCTACTTGGGCCTGGGTCACAACAATTGGCAAGAGGAATGGTTAAATAAAATTCTGCCTCTATGACAACTTGCAACAAGCATTAACCCAGCCTTAAGAGAATAATCCATCCAAGATTTTTGTAGGAAGACTAACCTTTATTTCACCAAATCATGGTTTAACTATTGGGTATTGCCTTTTAAGTGTTGGCCCCCATTCTCCCCATTCTGTTTTAACTGGTCTGGTTGCTCTTGATAAAAACTGTGCTATCACCTTACATCTGGGCCAGCTGTTAGCCCTCCGAGAGGGTTCAGATTTTACCCGTTAGGGTTGGAACCCGATCAGCTCCAAGATGTTTAATATGGGATGTTTTTTTTTATAATGGCTCTGCATATATACAGCTGTACAACAGCTAGCACTGATGATGTTGCCTACTTGGGTAATGAAATGTCTTTAAGAAAACGACCAAGCTCAGAGAGCACCAAGGACTCCAACCCTAAGCTACAAATATTCTGTCCTGTTGGTTTTATAATGGTCCCCCCCCCCAAATTTATCAATAGGTTGACTTGGATTTATAAATACATAAAAATAAACACACACATACACACTATAGTTTGATTTGAATATAACATTAGAGAGTTTAAACTTGGAAGTTAAGAAATATGTAAAATAGTTATTAAAAATGTTCAGAGAGTATTAAGTTGTGGTGGTGGTAATAATTCAATATAATAATTAAGTAAGCATTCTCTTTGATGTCCTGGATCTGAATTGACATCAATATATCCTGCATATAATCAGTCATTTTATTTTTAACCAATTAGTCAAAACTATCAATCAAGCTACAGAATTTGATAATAAAGAAACATTCTCTCGACCAAACATACATATACATTTAAATCAGACAAATGCCATTTAAAATTAATTATGTCTATCTTTTTTAAAATCAAGAATTGAGCCCCCCGCTATATAATATCTGATGTTTTATCATGTTCGTTTAAAACATCAGCTGATCTAAGTGTTTATTCCAGAAAGCAGAGGATACTTAAGGCTTTCAAAATTATTATCCCAAATTTGACAAAACCACATTCCTGAAGTTGTCATTTTTCCCAGGGATTTCCCCCCCCTCTGGGATTATAATGTGAGGAGTTGGGGAGATTTCCAACATTTGAAGATCCTGCAAACAGAAAATGGTTCGATGTAAACAAACGAATAAACTGATGCCATTTATTTTTCACAGCAACGTGGTGGGACTTGAGAATCTGGCGTGGGGTGGGGTGCTGGCTTCACAAGGGAGCCGGGGTGACATAAGCTTGTTAATGGCTATAATTAGAAAGAATTTAGAAAGATTCCTGGCACAAGTTCAGTTATGCTGCTGCTTTTGAAAATTCAGATGTGCAAATGTCAGGAGGGAGCAAGCCCCAGGAGGGTGGATGTGTTAAATGGGAGATTTAAGTCAGTAAAACTAATTTCTTTATTTTAATCTTATTAAAAAAAAACAACAGCTGTCAACTGTCACCACTTTTTTTCTCAAAGGCTCCCAGACAAGCATCCAATGGTTGATGTTTTCAAGCGGGTTTATTGTTTTAACTTGTGATATACCCACTTAACAATAAGTCCTTTTGCAGTTTGGCTGGTTAAGGGGAACTATTATTA
This sequence comes from Ahaetulla prasina, assembly GCF_028640845.1. Lineage (NCBI taxonomy): Eukaryota > Metazoa > Chordata > Lepidosauria > Squamata > Colubridae > Ahaetulla > Ahaetulla prasina. The sequence goes on from NC_080551.1 coordinate 23,368,778, forward strand.
CTTTTATTATTCTTATTAGTGTTATTACTTTAAAATTTCCTCCCAACTTCACCTCACCCAAATGGCCCCAGAAGAAAAAAGAAAAGATGATGATGGTACCAAAACCTAACACGAATTGCCTGAGGATTGCTACTGAATTAAACCAAGCTTGAGCATCACTAAATCAGTTTTAAGAGCTGATGCCACCGCATTTAACTGGGCAGTTTTGCGTTGATCGTAAATCCCAATAAAACTGCTTAATTTTCTTTAAGAGGGGCTGCATTGAAATTAACTGGAAGAATGAAACACAGCGAGATTATACGTTATCGCACTATTTAGCAAATAAAAATGATCTCACGAATAAAAACCTAGAGTCACTGAAGGAACATTTTCATTTTTTTGACTATAGACACCCCTGATGCCAAATCTAATTTGTGCCTTAATTTGCACAGTCTCTGCTCAGCTTTTATTCTAAGACACTTGCTGGACAGAGATTTATAAATCTGCTGTTTTTGTTATACTGCACAGATAAATTCTTATCTTCCGTTATGTAACTATAAAAGGTGAGACGTTAAGTATTTGCAAAGCATTTTTCAAAAAAAATAATAATAATTCTGTTTTGTTTTTCATTACCCAATGAAAGAAACAATCTCTCCACTGAATGGCAGTATGGAAAGAAGATGCTTTGATCCGACAGAGTTACAAAGGACATAGACTTTAGATTATTTGGTTGCATTTAGAGAAACTAAGTTCAAATATTTGCTCAGCTCTAAAACTTTTTTTTTTTTTTAGGGTTTGAAGGTTGTTTTGGGGGAGTAACGTTCAGCTCCTGAAGGAAACATTTGATATGAACTAAAAACAAACACAATTGTTTGATCCCTATACTGAATCACTTCTGGTTTTTCCTTAAACAAATCAATTGCAAAATACTTATTTATCGGAAAACGTAAAACCAATGGAAGGGAACAAGCGGAGAGAAAAGCTTGCGATTTTTAGCGGCACACAGAGTTTGTTCTTCCCCAATAATCTGTTTCTGATAGTCATTGATTTCTACAGAGGACCAGATCCCACATTATGAACCAGCCGCGATTCACCTGAAAATCGATCACTCTCTGCGGTTGCAATAACTTTGGTGATTTAAAAATTTGCTGCAAAAAAACAACAACAACACACACAAAACCAAACCTGAGCAGGGTTGTATCGGAAGGCTTCATTTTAGGGTTAAAGTGCCGATGAGCTTTTTAAAAGTCCCAAAACGGGGCCCTGCCAATGTTTAGCTATGATTAATTGCCTGCTTGTCCTAAACCTGCAGTCAAGGATCCACGCCAAAAGGCTGTGCGGAGATTCTGAGCTCACACAAAGAGCTCTCTATTTGCACAATCCGCAGCGTGTGTATTTGTGTGTGTGTGTGTGTGTGTGTGTGTGTGTGTGTATGTGTGTTAGCAGCTTCCTTTTTTCACTTCCTTGTTTTTTGTCTTTCGTCACTTGCTCCTGACTTTATTCGAAACACTCCAGATAATATCTCAGGATACCTGTGTTTCTTCTGGTGGAGTTAAAAAGAAAGAACGAACAGCTACAGGGAACTGTCTGCAGACTGTGTGGCGGGAATTAAATTTTTGTTACCCTGGTTCCAATTTGGGTTTTAGCAACTGAAAAGGCCGAGCGAGAGAGATGCTTTGTGGAGACTTTGCAGGGAAGCCTTGTAGCTGGTTAAGGTTAAACAGAAAGTTAGGATGGGTTCAGCTGGGTTGAGTGTTATAGACACACTGGACACACCAAGCTTAGAGAAAAGTCCAACTCAGAAAGCTCAAACTGCCCAAGGAGCTGCTGATCCAGTTCTACAAAGGAATTATTAATTCTGTCATCTGCACCTCCATAACTGCCTGGTTTGGTTCTGCAGCCCAACAAGACAGACACAGACTTCAAAGGATAATTAGAACTGCAGAAAAAACCATGGCTACCAACCTGCCTTCCATTGAGGACCTGCTCGAATCAAAAAGAGGGCTGGGAAAATATTTACAGACCCCTCACATCCTGGACATAAACTGTTCCAACTCCTATCCTCAAAACGACGCTATAGAGCACTGCACACCAGAACAACTAGACACAAGGACAGTTTTTTCCCGAAGGCCATCACTCTGCTAAACAAATAATTCCCTCAACACTGTCAAACTATTTACTAGGACTGTATTACTATTATTCTTCTCTTCCTTACTAGTATCTATCTCTTCCCCCTTATTACTATAACCATGTTTCTTGTATTTTCAATTATATCGTTTTTATTGTTTCCTAGTATGATTTGATAGCTTATTACTAACCTTGACTATTACTAAGTGTTGTACCTTAGAATCCTTGATGAATGTATCTTTTCTTTTATGTACATGGAGAGCCTATGCACCAAAGACAAATTCCTTGTGTGTCTAATCACACTTGGCCAATAAAAAATTCTATTCTATTCTATTCTATTCTATTCTATTCTATTCTATTCTATTCTATTCTATTCTATTCAAAATTCTATTCTATTCTATTCTATTCTATTCAGAATTCTATTCTATTCTATTTCTATTTCTATTCTATTAAGAATTCTATTCTATTCTATTCTATTCTATTTCTATTTCTATTTCTATTCTATTAAGAATTCTATTCTATTCCATTCCATTCCATTCCATTCCATTCTAAATTCTTCTCTTCTAAATTCTCTTCTTTTCTCTTCTCTTCTCATGCCTGTCCTTTGAAATCCAAAAGGTGCTTTTCCAAAAAAGCAACTGGACTTCCTTCGGTTCCCCCCCACCCTTGAAAACAGGTTCGCTTCTTATCCAAGAAGCTTCTTCAGCTGTAAAGGTTGTAAAATCAAGCAGTTAACAGGAGGACCTGCCTTATCTGATTTCAAAGGACAGACATAATAGTAACCGTTTTGGAAAGGCTGGTGTTCGTCTGGAAGGCATGGAGGTCGGGGGGCTGCTCAGGGGCCGTTACCTGGTCTCCTGAACTTGCATATGCATGTACACAAAGGGACTCTTGTCAAGATCACTGCTGAAGTTCTGGAAACTCGTTTCGCTCGCAGTTGTTTTGCAGTTTTAATTCCACTTAATTTCTGGGTTTTGTCACCAAGTCAGGAGGATGGGGGATCTACAGAAACAGCAGCAAAACTCCTGGAGGAGGATTTCACAAGGATTCTGGAGGTGGATTGCTCACACCCAGTCTATTTTTACACATGACAATCCAAGCGGCTGCAGAGATCCATGGATGGATTTGACTTAGAGAAAGTATCCATTGTTCCTGCAAGGGAGCAACTGATCCCTTGAGTTCTAACCAGTGGTGAAATCGAAATTTTTCTTACTACTGGTTCTGTGGGCGTGGCTTGATAGGAGTGGTGTGGCTTGGTGGGCGTCGCAGGGGAAGGATACTGCAAAATCCCCATTCCCACCCCACTCTGGGGCCAGCCAGCCAGAGGTGGTATTTGCCGGTTCTCCAAACTACTCAAATTTTCCATTACCGGTTCTCCAGAACCTGCTGGATTTCACCCCTGGTTCTACCATAAAAGAGATGGTTCAAGATTTGTTCTTGTGTGTTGCCAAGTTCGTTAGGGTAAAAAAATACTGACTTATCCAATCTAATCTTTTTTATCTCTTTAGAGAAGAAGAGATGCGAGCCCAGACTTTTGGGCATGTTATTTTGAGCCAGGTAGAACTTCTGAAGGAGGACAAGGCCATAAAAAAATCTCTATAAACCATCCGACAGATGGACAGCAATGAAAATTACAGCTAAGTAGAAAAGGAGCCAGAAAAGTCATCCTGATTACAAATGACATTTAATTTATTGAGCGGCCTGTAACTGGCAAAGCAGCGTCAGACTTACTTCAAAGGGATTCTCGAAACGGGGTTCAGGTTGATGGACGTCGTTGCAACTTGGAGGACTTGCTCCAGAGCGGAAAACCCACCAGCCACGTGGAAGGCGACCTGATCTGGCCCATTCTGGAGGGGAAGACGCAAAAGGAAGAGTGGGTACATTAATGGGAGTCTTGCTTTGAAGCAAGGCATCAATTCATGGTTGAAGGCCGCCATTCTCACATCCCCTGGAACAGAGCGAGAGGGAAATTGGTGCATCTTCACCCCTGGATCATTAGCATTTGCAGGACTAATTGCAAATGGATTGTAACCGGCGTAGGACTCAGGAGAGGTTCACACCCTAAAGGTGAACCTTTTCGGCACGGGAGTGCGGGAACTAGAAGAACAGCCACCCTGGTAATGCGCATGCGCGCCCTGGGAAGATAAACTTCCAGTTTCTGGAGCGCGCATGTGTCTCCAATGACCCTTCTAATTCAACCGGTCAAGGTCTCACATTAAGAAAAAAAAAAATCCCTGGTTTAATGCGGAGATCGGTCAGCAGAGGTCAGCATCCCCGACAGCAGGAAAAGCCTTAGTGTTGGACATGATTTCAAAGCGAGGGACTCAAAGAGCAACGTGCCAGGTTGAAATTCACCACTGCCGTTTTGTGGAATTTGGTGTGTGTGGGGGGGGGGGTAGGGGGGGGAGAAGCAAGTTTATGAGCAAACTCAATTTCCAAAACATCTCTGAAGTTAAAAGAAGATAATATTTGTAGCTCCGGGTTGAACTGTGGGGTCCTTGTTGCTCTCTAAGCTTGGTGGTTTTCTTGCAGGCGTTTCTTGATGCTTCCTTGATGTTCTCTGAGCATCAGTACCCGATGATCACCATCACCGTTAGAGCACCATCCACATCATCAGAGCACTGATAATGTTACCTAGTTGGGTCACGAAACGTCTGCAAGAAAACAACCAAGCTCCGAGAGCAACAAGGGCCTCACAGGTCCCAGTAGGAAATCTAAAGAAAATAGGCAGTAACCAGAACCCCCCCCCCCGCCCTCCATCAACTTTTCTGCCTTGCTCCAACACACCTTGACTTGTTAGCTGGGATTGTTCAGGGACACAGCTTGAAATAACTCTGTGTTGGTCTTACTTGGAAATGACTCTAAAGAACTGAATGGGGAAGTGTCTTAGGAGTGTATCTGTTGTGCCTCGTCCTCCCTCCTCTCCCCAGCTGGGCCCCTCCCGTCTCCACCCGGGCCTGCTATCAGTTTCGGAGTCTGATAAAGAAGATGAACGGCCTGTCATGCCTCCAGCCCCCAGCCCTGGCCCCATGGCCGGACAGGATGCCAGGAATGAACAAACAAACCTCACTCCTACAGCGTGTGAGCAGGGAGCCAGCTACGTGCTGGAATTACCGGCAGCAGATCCAGAGGAAGAGAATTCACAGTGGGAGCATCCCCGCTTCCGGAGATCTGAGAGGCAACGTCAACAGAAGGAAGGGAGGGGCAGGCCTGGATAAGTGCTGAGTCATGGAGCCACACCCCACAGCCTATATAAAGGACCAGCTTGAGTCAAGCAACTTTGAGTCAAGCAAAGTCTCATTTAGTTTGCTGAAGTCACACCTTGGATTCCTGCCTGCCCTGAGAAATCTGAAAGGAATTTGGCAAAGCTGCAGAGGCTTCGTGGCCACGCTTGATACAGACTTCCCAGACCCAGTCGTCGGAGGGAGAGTGGGACACGACAGTATCCTAAACTGTGTAACCAAGGACTTACAGAGGCAGACTGAAAGCCAAAGGGCGGAACGGAAGAACGTTAGACAAACGACACGAATCCAAAGGAAGGTTTTAAAGCAGAGGTGCACAAACCTGACAACTTTTAAGATTTGTGGGCTTCAGCTCCTGGCTATGCTGGCTGGGGAATTCTGGGAGGTGAAGTCCACAAGTCTTAAAAATTACCAAGGTTGGAGACCCCTCCTTTAAAATCATCTCTCCGTTTTCAGAAACTTGGTTTTTTTGTTTTGTTTTTTTAAATGAAAAACACATCCTCTTTCTTAAGACACCCTCCCAGGACTAAAAGGTACTCAGATTATTCTTGGCAAGGATCCTAGACTAGCAATGTTGTAAATAAAACCAGAGACAACCCTGCCACACACACACACACACACACACACACACACACACACACACACACACACACACATCCTCACATACACACAAAACTAATTATCTGGCTTCTGTGCCAAGAAAAAAAAAACCTCCCTAACTCGATGCTTAAAATAAGCAAGGAGACGGATGGATATTAAGTCTTCCCCAAAGGATAAATAAGCAAGTTTAAAAAAGAAGAAGAAAAAAAAACAATGGAGCAAAATTTGGATTCCTCTCCTTCAACCTGGCCAACCCCAAGATATAAGCTGGACGCCGGCAGGAGGCAGCTGCAAATATTTTGCAGGAAAATACAGGTTTTTAATTGATCAGCCTGACCGGTCCAGAGTTATTATTAAAAGAAGTCCTTGATTTACAATAGTTCATTTAGTGACTGTTCGAAGTTACAACAGCACTGACTTATGGCTGTTTTTCACACTTACGACCGTTGCAGCCTCCCCATGATCAAAATTCGGACGCTCGGCAACTGAACTCATATTATGACGGTTTGCCGTGTCCCGGGGTCACGTGATCCACCTTGCGACCTTCTAGCCACAAAGTCCACGGGGAAGCCAGATTCACTTAATAAACGTGTGGCTCACCTAACAACTGCAATGATCTGCTTAACCACCATGGCAAAAAGGTTGTAAAACGGGGCAAAGCTCACTTAGTAGAGCTGTGGTGGCGCAGTGGTTAGAGTGCAGTACTGCAGGCCACTTCTGCTGATCACCGGCTGCCAGCAGTTTGGCAGATCGAATCTCACCACTCAAGGTTGACTCAGCCTTGCATCCTTCGGAGGTCCGTAAAATGAGAACCCAGATTGGTGGGGGCCAGAGGCTAACTCCGTAAACTTCTGTAAAGCACTGTGAAGCAGTATATAAGTCTAAGTGCTATTGCTATCTTCTTTCCTTCCTTCCCTCCCTCCTTCCCTCCCAGTGGTTACAATGCAGCATTACAGGCTTACTCTGCCCACTACCAGCAGTTCGATACTAACTAGCTCAAGGTTGACTCAGCCTTCCCTCCTTCCGAGGTGGGTAAAATGAGGACCCAGATTGTTGGGGGGCAAGAGGCTGACTCTGTAAACTGCTTAGAGAGGGCTGTAAAGCACTTTGAAGCAATATATAAGTTCTATTGGTTCCTTCCTTGGTTCCTTCCTTCCTTCCTTTCCAGTGGTCAGAATGCAGTATTGCAGGCTAACTGTGTCCACAGTCTGGAGTTTGATCCTGACTGGCTCAAGGTTGGCTCAGACTTCCGTCCTTCCAAGGTGGGTAAAACGAGGACCCATATTGCTGAGGGCCATAGGATGACTCTGTAAACCGCTTAGAGAGGGCTGTAAAGGCCTGTGAAGTGGTATATAAGTCTAAGTGCTATTGCTATTGCTATTCCCCTCTATCCAGTCAGAGCTGAAGAAGCTTCTTGGATGAGATTCGAAATGTCTTCCAAGAAAAACCAGAAAGTCCAGTTGTCTCTTGGAAAAAAACACACCTTTGGGAGACCTACAGAGGCACACTTTGCACAAGCGTGTATTAAAATCTCTTAAAATTTCAGAACTCGGAACCAAGGAGAAATTTCCTGACGGTTACGACAATTAAACCAGTGGAAGGGTTTGCCTTCAGTGGGTGCTTCATCATTGGAGGTTTTCAAGACACTGGATGACAATCGATCTGAAGAGATATAGAGTCTCCTGCTTGAGCAGGGGGTCGGACTAAAAGACCTCCAAGGTCCCTTCCGGATCTTGTTACTCTGAATTGTGGTTCAAGCTTTAGACTTCGATGATGGAAACCCGAGTTGCTTTGCAAAATGAAAAACCCACCCCGGGAAAACGACCGACCCACCAAAAGCCACTCGCTGAAGATCTGACAATGTGCAGATTCTAATGTAAATAACCCAGCCGGACTCTGCAACCCGCCAAGCCAACATTCCCGACTGTCTCTGCACTGCGATAAACACTGTCTGCCTGCCGGCAGTCACCCCCCAGGACCCTCCCCCATTTCACAGTTACGACAAACACTGGGCTGAAATGTAAATACCGGACCTCAAGACCTGTGTGTGTGTGTGTGTCTTTTTTTTTGGGGGGGGGGGAGAAAACAAATAAAATGGAATTCCCCCCCCCAAAATAAATTGTTGCTTGATGTGTAAAAATTCCCCAGTATTAGCAGTCAAGGAAGGAAGAGAGCGATGCAAAAATTCGCAGAGAAGGCCACGGAGTTTGGTCACTGAGTGGAGATTAAAACAACGGCCAAAGAAGTGGGAATTTTAAGGGAGTTTTCCCCTCCCCCCCTTTTTTTTTCTGAAGTCAAGGCAACTTTTGGAAAAAAGTTGTGCTGGGAAGGGATATGTGAAGTGACTTTTTCTACTTTCGGAGGCACCGACCGTCACTTGTAAATCTATCTGCAACTAACTCCTCCACGCATATCCTACACTTCTTTTTAAATTAAAAAGAATTACTCGAAGGGATTGTTATTTTAGCACTTCGCCACATTTTGCAGCCTCGGCCCTTGACTGAAAGCGTACGAAACAAGGGCTTTTGGGTTAAAATGGATACAGAAATGTGGATCTTTCAGCTGCAAGCTTCATGCTCATATTTTGGAGGGAAAATATCGAGAGTCATTGGGTTGAGCTGGGCGGCTGTCAAAATTGAACGAAGTAAAACTTTGCAAAGCAACGCAAACTGAGCGGCTTCATGGCTTTTGCAAAGGCAGGCAGGCAGGCAGGCGCGCGGGAATTGACTCGATTCCCCGACTCACACATGAAAAATGATGAAGGACCAGAAGTGGGCTGGTTTCTCGGAGGCGAGTTGGGCTGAGAGAGAAGGGGACTGGCCCAAAGTCACCCAGTTGGCTTTCACTGCTGAGGCGACGCTAGAATTCATCGTCTCCTGGTTGCTGGCCTGATGCCTTCACCGCTAAGACCAAACTGGCTTTTCTCATTTACTCCAACATCTTTTTATTTCTCTCGTGGAAAACACCCACGCCAAGAGAGTTTTTAAGCAAGCGCTCCTGGGCTTGTACCAATTGTCTTTTTTCCTCTCTTTTTTTTTTTAAAAAGAAAAAGCTAAGAGGGACAGGTTTTGAGTATCTAAGAGAGAGAGAGAGAGAGAGAGAGAAATCCTCTTTTCCCCAGGGGCAATTCCTTGTCCAACCCCGGCCATTAGCAAAGTTAAATCAATGTAAGGAGCTTTTCTGCAATGACAGCTCCCCCCCCACCTTCCTGGCTTTGTTGTAACGTTGGGGGTCTGGGGTTTATTTCTCTCTCTCTCTTTTTTTTTATGCTCCCGGGGGAAATTCAATTAACAGTCTCCCTCTCCTCCTCTCCGTCAGGAAAAGTGACACTATCAAGATCCTTTTCACCGCCCGCCCGCCCCTCCCTGGACAAGCAAGCCGTGTCTACGGGATTTTTCGACTCGTGATTTAACAAGAGAATTACAGGCGGCTTCTGGAAATGACTATGGATGCTATGTGTCAGAAACAGCATGGCAGCTGCGGAAATCCATCTCCCCTGACCCTATTGATTTGGACAGACAGGAATAATGATATCTCAGGGCTGGCAGACAAATGAGGGAGAAGGAGGGAGGGAGGAGGAGGAGAAAAAGGACGGAAAGAGGAGGAGAAGGAGGAAGAGGAGGAAGAAGAGAAGGAGGAGGAGGAAGAGATGGGGAGGAGGAGGAGGAAAAGGAGGAGGAAGAGATATGAAACTGGTGAGATAACAACCAGCCTTAAGAAGACTGTTGGGTCAACGTAGGCCAGCTATCTCCCATGGTTTTGAAGGATCTCTCTAGGGTCAAGTAATCGTTGACTTAGGACAGGGGTGTCAAACTCAAGGCCCAGGGGCCAGATCCGGCCCTCCAGGTGTTTAGATCTGGCCCTGGAAACAGCGAAAGATTGGCCCGCGGTGCCTCTGCCAGCGGAAACAGAGCTGGGGAGGATCGCACACGGCCCTCCCGAGCTCCGTTTTGCTGACAGAGGGTTGCAGGAAGCCATCGCAGCCGAAAACGGAGCTCGGGAGCCCATTTTCACTGACAGAGAGCTTGGGCCATCACAGGCGCCCCCAACATGAGTGATGTCAAGCTGGCTATGCCCACCTGGCCTCACCCCCATCCCAAGGTCAAACACAACCCTGATGCGGCCCTCAATGAAACAGAGTTTGACACCCCTGACTTAGAAGAACACAAAAAAAAACCCTATCGTACAAAACCTAAGAATCATATGGAGTTTGTGGTGCAGAGACCTTCGTTTTAGTCTTCAATGAAGTGAAGACCATCTAGCCTTTTTGACGTTGAGTAAAAACAAGTCTTGGGGGAAAAAAAGAATTCAGAGTCTAAGAGAGCCATGTGTTGGACTACACATTCCATCTTCCAGATCAGAAGGTCATAAATAGGGGCATGATGGGAGCGGGTGCCACAATGCAACTGCAGGATATCAAATTGATGGGATTATTTTCAGAAAGGTATTTTGCTCCCCAGCATTATTTATTTATTTATTTCTCTCGCAAGGATGAAACTTTTGGTGAATTTATTTTTGTTACTGGATATAAGGATTTTGCTTTTGAACTTGTGATTTATTTATTTTTTACTGTGTGTAACACCCGATAGTTTTTTTCCCCCCTCGTCCCAGTTGCTAATTTGTTCAACCTATTTAGACTGAAAAAAGGCTGTATTTTTTTTTCCCAATAGAAAGTCAATAGCATTATTCACTGAGGCTGTTTGCTCTATGCATTCGCTCCCCAATGTCTCCCTGTAATAGTACAACTTGCGGCGAATTTGCGAAGAAAATTCAATAAGCATTTGTTTAGGTTACTGTATTACGACACAATTAGCAATGGTGTAATTACCGAAAGAATCAGAAATACAATCTATGCTACTTCCAACTGTAAGACTGAAAGACAGATACCTACTGGCGATAAGGGGGAAAATACAGGTTTGATTAAACCACAGGGTTGTTTGAAAAAACATTGAAAGTTCATGTTTATAGCAATCCCTGGGAAAATCTGTATCTATTTTTCTATTAGCTGATGGATATCAATGCTAGTAACAAGAATCTATGTTTTCCTGTTAAAATATATACACACCCTCGCCTTACAGGGGCCAATTAAGAACAGGTATTTGTAATATTGTACATATGTTTGCTTATCCTAATCTACCCTGAGGCCTAAAGAACAGTTTGTCTTCTGTATAAGATTTAAATTATTTATACTAAAGCCACGGTCCTATTACAGGGTCAGCTCTATCCCAATAAACCTTTGAGTTACAGAAGTGTTGCAAGCTGCATAGAATTTGGGTTTTGTTTGCTTTAAAAAAAAAATAAAAACACACACAAACCCTTCCCAGATCGAACCCAATGGTAGCTTTTTAATCGGCGATATAATTTAATCCACTTTAAACCGTTTTATTCCAATGGCTATTCTGGGCAGATGGCATAAAAATATTGCAAGGATTATAGAGAATGGGAAGAAGAAATTTCATCAATGATAAAAAAAAATTGAAGAGAACCTTCAGAAGAAGGGAAACGGTGTTTTTAAAGCCAGTTTCTTTCGTCAGATGCTGTGGGAAAGATGGCTTGTTCATCTCATTTCATAAAATGTCATTTTATGACATTTCTTGCTACAGTTGTTAACTGAATCACTGCAGTTGATAAATTAGTAATCCGGTTGTTAAGTGAATCTGGTTTCCCCATGGACTTTGCTTGTCAGAAGGTCTCAAAAGGAGATCACATGACCCAGGGACACTGCGACCGTCATAAACATGAGTCAGTTGTCAAGGATCCGTGTGTAAAAATATCAAGATGGGGAATTCTTTCTCTCCTTTCTCTTTTTCTTCTATTTCCTCCTCCTCCTCTTCCTCTTCTTCTTTCCTCCATCTCCTCTTCCTCCTTTCTTCTTCTTCTCCTCCTCCTCCTTCCTCCTGCTCTCTTCTTTCTCTTCCTCCTCCTCCACCCTTCCTCTTCTTGTTATTCTATTTTCTTGTCCTCCTCTTCTTCTTTCCTCCACCTCCTCTTCCTCCTCCTCTTTTCTTTCTCTTCCTCTTCCTCGTCCCTAGAAGATGGATTTAACTTCATGTAGAAAGCCACAGACGGGCTGGACACTCATAACGCTGTGTATGATAAACTCCAAACAGATTTTTTTCCCCCACAGAGATCTTCCAACGAGACGCATCACACGCTCCTTTTCCAGAGAAGGACCTCGCGATGGATGTCGCCTAACCCAAATCTTTCAGCCAGATTGTTCCTTATTTATTTTTCTTCCACCGCTTCTGGTATTCGCATTTCAATGAACCCAAACGGAGGCTGGCTTTGCCAGAATCTGATATTGTACCACATTACACTCGGCGGCACGGGTCAGGAAACATTTTGCCTTCTAACTTCCACCAGCTTATAAACTTTGGCAGATTTGAACTCACTTAGGAAGGGGTTGCGTGTGACATCCTGCCAGTTCGGAGCAGCAGACCTGGCTCGATATTTTTTTTTTAAAAAGAGGCTGCGTAATTAGAAGGAGGGCAGAGGAATTCCTGGTCAAATCTATCTTGTTTAAATTCTGTTTACTTGCAGTAATGGCATACACATGTCAGGATAAGTTGCTGATAAGCTGCACAAAGTTGATCTTGTTTGCCTGATACTCAAAACCCAATTTTAAATTCGCTTTCAATCAATAGACAGAGGAACTCTTCAACTCAATCAATGTGAAGTTGGTTTTAATGGAGGAGGGCATGGTTTTAAGGTGTTAAGGATTCTCACAAAGGTGTTGTGAAAGATCGCGAAGACTTTAGGGGCAAAAAATTAAAATTGGATGGGAAAATGTTGAAGGGAACATGTTCTCCAGTTCGATTATTCCTTCTCTTTCCAAATCCATCATTCTGAAAGTTATGAAGAGCTGCGGCACCTCCTGGACTGCGATTTTAATTATGGAAAATTCTCATTCCAGGGACGATCTCAAACTAGCAATGGCCCTGCTGGCAGGATCATTGCAGGTAGACATTTTTAGATAAAAGAGCTGGCTGTCTTAAAAATCAGATCTCCTTTTAAATGTAATTGTACCGCACATTTTATGTCAAGCGATAGAAGCAACCTTTTATTGGTTCATCAGTTTTAGCATGCTGGTAATTTGCTTTAATGCAATTTCATAAAATAAAAACTGACTGTGGAAAAAGATAAAAGAACTGTCTCTCAGATGTAAAACGAAAATCAGAAAATAATAAAATGGAAACGCTGATAGAGAACATGTAATTTTCTGGCACTTGAGTGTCAGACTCGGCAAACGCTGTCCAGAGCTTGATATTTTGATTTTGGAAAGGCAATTAATTTAATTATTTGGGGGGGGTGGGGTGGAAATGGAATAATGGAACTCATCTCCCTATGTGGCATTAAAGGGTTTGCGGTGTTGATCTAATAGTGAAAACCTTCCCAACATCAGAAACAGCTATAAGAGTGTTACAATTGATGTTTTTAGAACAATGCATTTAATGGAGAAATTAATTTTATCACATTAATCTAATTAACATTAACTGGATAAAAATAGCATTTTCCCCTATATTTATAGCCAAGAGTCTATTTTAAAGCAACACTGGGGAAGAAATACAGAATGGCACATCAGCCTGCTTTAGCTTTCTAATCTTTTCCATTCATTAAGCTCAGCACTTCCAATACCTTCAGCTTAATAACGATTATTCAGAATCTGATTGTGCTTTTTCTCCTGAATGTTGGCTTGTTTGCGGCTTACGGCAAAATGGAAATCCAGCCACTGCGGCTTGCAAACTATGGCTCACGGCCTATATCCGTGGTGGCGAACCTATGGCATGCGTGCCAGAGGTGGCACGCTGTCGCCCCAGCCCATCTTCATCGCGTTTCTCCGTTGCATTTCTTGCCATCGTTTGCAGGGAAACAAAAGTTTGTGGGACTAAAAAAAAAAAATGCACTCAATCAATTCCAACTTTTCGCGAAAGAAAAAGATCTCGCGAAGTTGGAATTGTTTGAGTGAACTTTTTCACTCGTGCGCTTCAAAATGGGGGAGATGGGATCCCCTCCTCCTGAAGCCCATTACAACATTACATTACAATGTGGAGCCACAATGCCATTCTCTGCTTCATCTCGGCTCATTCTGGCCTCCAGGATGTAAGTTGCTTTTCCTGCAGAGCTGCCTCTGTTGGGTTGCCCTGCTTCCACACTGGCCAGCTGAGCTTCGGCACCCTGCTCCTGGGCTCATCGGCCTACGGATCTCAGATTCCCACCACCCAGCACCAGTTCAGGGGTTCCTTTCCCCCCCCCCCGGGGGGAGGGGGAGAGAGAGAGAGGGAAAGGGAGGGAAAAAGAGGGAGGGAGGGAAAGAAAGAATGAGAGAGAGAGAGAGAGAGAGAGAGGGAAGGAAAGAGAAATGATACTACAAAAGTTTTTCTTTTTTATTGTTGCTAAGTGTAATATTTCAAAAGCAGAAAAAAAATGAAGGGTCATAAAAATGCATTTATCACATTTTTCTTAGCACAATTAGCAGAATTCTGCCTTGTTTATCATTATTTTAGGTAGCAAAACCTCAGTATTCAGGTTAAATTGCCGTGTTGGCACTTTGTGATAAATAAGTGGGTTTTGGGTTGCAGTTTGGACACTCGGTCTCTAAAAGGTTCACCATCACTGGCCTATGGGATCTGTGAGCCGAGCCACCACGAGGATCTAAGAAGCGCAACGGATTTAGGAATCTTCAGCGAAGATTGTATACATACGGAAAGAATCAGGATTTACACTTGCATCACAGGGGCCCGAGCTAATTTGGCGTGGAGCAAGAAGAAAAGGGCCCTTACCTCTTTTTCCAGGATCCGCGAGACCTCTCCCAAAATCCTATCCAGAGCGGAGATTTTGCTACCATCTTGAACCTGAAGCTGCTTCAGCAAATCTTTCACCAGTCGTTGTAGCCTTTCGGATTATTGAAGGAAAAAAGGAGGAAAAGGAGGGAGGGAGGAGGAAATAGCGTTCAGAACTGGGAAAGTGACATTCCAGTAATATTTCAATGAGACCATTTTCACCGTAGGATGATTAAAAGAGACGCTCAGTACCACGTCTTGGGTACATTTACGGTGAAGGGCTTCCATGGGGCTTCTCCTAGGAAAATGGGCACGGGAGAGGATGGGCCACAGCACAAATGACTCTCCGCAGAGGCCTTCGGCTATTCCTAGGTTCACCTTTGGAAGATTCTACCATATTCTTGAACACTTTTTAACATTAACCCTCAAAGCAGAGGAAAGCCAGACAGGCATTAGACCAAGGGTGAAATGCTCCCGGTTCGGACCGGATCACTTGATCTGGTAGCGATGGTGGCGGGTGGTTCGGAGAACCGGTAGCAAAAATCCCTGCCCACCCCATGCCCAGCCGAACTGTGTGATCATCAGAGGTTTTTTTTTAACTTTTAAAAGCATTTTTTCTTCGGCTGAAAAAATGCTTTTAAAAGTAAAAAAAAAAAGCCTCTGACGATCATGTGGCTCAGCTGGGATCGTCAGAGGAGCTTTTTAAAAGCATTTTTTCTACCACCTCTTTGGCTGTAGAGGTTGTAGAAAAAATGCTTTTAAAAGCCTCTGACGATCCCAGCTGAGCCGCACGATCATCAGAGGCTTTTTTTTTACTTTTAAAAGCATTTTTTCAGCCGAAGAAAAAATGCTTTTAAAAGTTAAAAAAAAAAACCTCTGATGATCGCGCGGTTCTAATGCATTCTAATGGTTTTAATGCATTTAGGACCACAAATTCTATCGTAACAACTATAAACGAGCTTGGAAGCAATGTTTACTTTCTAAAAAAGTTTTATTCAAAAACGAGGGGTTTTTTTTTTTGGTTTTGTTTTAAAAGAAAACATACCTTCCTGTCACTAGGAAGGCATTTCGTAAGGCAGATCGTTTAGTTTTCAAGAGACAACTGTACGTTCTGGCTTCAGAAACGTATTTCCAGCTCTAATCAAGTCAAATGGAATTCTGTGTTTTTACATTTTCCTCCCATTCATTTCTTTTTAAGACTCCTCGTAAAACCGTCTTCTTCCTCCTTTTCCTGGCTCGGTACAGAATATAAAATTACCTTTCCTTTTGATTACTTCATTTCTGACCATATTGCTTAAGTTCTTGGCCCAGATTGAGGTGAACTTTTGGACTGAGCTGTTTGTTGGCTCAGAGAAGTGAATCTTATTTCCTGCTTCCAGGCTCTTCTTTGGTGACAATTGATGGGAACTCAGAACCTCTGTCAAGTTTCAGGATGTGTGAGAAGTTTATTTTGCGTGTATTTATTTGATTGATATCTGACCTTACTCTCTGATTTGATGGCAACGGAGGGTTCTTTTAAAGTTTTAAATATCTTTTTTTTAGAAGGTTGAAACCAAAATGAGACTTCCAGGATGTTCTACAAGGTTTTCCACCTCTTTCCATAATTTGGAAATGCAGGTAGATGCCAAATTTTAAAAGAAACTAAGAGTGGACCTGCACTCCTGAAGAAGTCATAAGCTGAAGGTGGAAACAAATGTTTCCACCTTCAGATCTGGAAGAAGCCACCAGTGACACATCCATCATGAGATCTGAAAGAGAGTTCTAATCTATCTCTAAGAAGTCAAGCCAAGGGAAGAAAAGAGAATTGGGTGGAAGATGACTCTAGTCACCTGTCTTTCATGATTATGGACCCTCCAGGAACTATACTTCAGTTGGATGTGGGCAACTGCCAGACAGAAGATCATATTCCTGTTCTGGGGGTAAGCGGGCACCAAGAGAAGGACAGCTTAAGATTTGGCTCCATTCTTCTTAAGCAAATCTTCTAGTCAGATGGGCAAAACCACCTAGCATAAATGTAATTTATGTAATGCTGACATCTAAAAGAGGCAATTTTATACTAGCTCATGACTTTTGAGTATGCGAGCCTCTCTCTCTCTCTCTCTCTTTTGCTACGCCTACCATCTTTAGATTTGTCAATATTTATAGTGGCAACAACAAGCTGTGTAAGAGTATTTACATTTACAATTGGTTGCAACATTGCCTTTAATCAGCACTACAATCACTGTGTACATTGGAAATGGTAAAGCTAGATGCAAAGTTTATTTTCTTTCTTGTTTTGTTCCATAAAGGCAATTTAGCTTCTTATCCTACTGGCAACGGTTCTCTTATTACGTCTCTCCACAAAAGAATGGGCGGCAAGTTTTTTCTGTCTCTCTCTCTCTTTTTTTAAAAAAATCATCCAATGGCCCGCAGCAAATCCTAAACCTTTTCCGTCCCCATAACTAAAATAGGAAACCAGCTTCCCTTTTAAGAAGAAACTCCGATTAGGAGTGTCCCCAGGACAGCAGCCAAAACAGGCCCGCTGAGGAATAAGAAGGAGCTTTAAATATCGAAGGAGGAATTCTGCACCAAAGTTTAAAGAAAGGCAATGAAGAGGTTGCATATCGGATCAAAAACAAGCAAGAAAGAAAGCAAAACCTTCAGATTTAGGGCCAAAGAAGATGAAGCAGGTTTGATGGATGCAGGATGGAGGGATAACAAGAAGAATAGAATAGAATAGAACTTTATTGGCCAAGTGTGATTGGACACACAAGGAATTTGTCTTGGTGCATATGCTCTCAGTGTACATAAAAGAAAAGATACGTTCATCAAGAATCATAAGGTACAACACTTCATGATAGTCATAGAAATAGAATAGAATAGAATAGAATAGAATAGAATTTTTTATTGGCCAAGTGTGATTAGACACACAAGGAATTTGTCTTGGTGCATATGGTCTCAGTGTACGTAAAAGGAAAGATATATCCATCAAGAATTCTAAGGCCAATGGTGAAACTAATGGGGGAAATTTTTATAGGCAAAACTGGACCATAGCGAACAAAGGGTTCACTTTACGACCGACATGTCTGATTTGCTGAACAACTGCTGCAAAAAATGTCATGAAACTGGTGCAATGACTCAGTTAAGACGATTGAGACTTACAACCTTAATGTAAGTTGAGGACTACCGATACGTAATTATATTAGCTCAGCTCCATTTCTTTCCCTTCAGGTCATCTGTTTATTTATCTGTTCTCCCTAAATCGTAGGATGAACAGTTGAGGGAACTAGGTATGTCTAGTTAAGTGACGGCTAATCTTTTCTGGACCAAGCGCTAGAAGTGCACGCACATGCGTTTGGATGCGCTCGCGGATGCCCAAACCCCCAAAATGCAATGCGTGTGTGGCCCGCCTGCTGCGCACGCCCATGTGGCTTCCACACATTTGTGCGTGCGGCCCCATGCACCCCTGTGCATGCACAAGTAGACCCTTGGATGTGCCCCGCCCCCACGCATGGTGCACAGACCCCAGCCCACCCCCTGCACATGTGCAGCAGAGACCAGAAGACCTAGCGGGACCTACCTAGCGGGAGGCACGCACGCACGCGTGACGGAACTAAGGCGACGGCTCGTGTGCCCACAGAGAGGGCGCTGCATGCCATAGGTTTGCCATCACAGGTCTATTCTACCCAAGGAAAGGATTGAGGGGACATGACAGCAGTCCTTCAAAATTTGGGCAGGGCTGCCACAAAGGAAGACAACCTATTCTCCAAAGCACCAGAGGGCAGGACAAGAAGTAGGAGATGAAAACTAATCAAAGCCTTGAATAAAGGAGAAATTAATCAATGGAACTTCTTGCCTCCTGAAGTTATGAGTGCTCCATCCCTGGAGGTTTCCAAGAACGGAAGGGACAATCATTTGATTGGGATTGTATAAGGTCTCCTGCCTTGAGTAGGGGGTTGGACTAGAAGACCTCCAAAGGCCCCTTCCATCCCTGGGAATTTATGTTCTACAGCTTTTAAATGGAGCCTCTCACATTCCTGTCACTGATTCATCAAAACGGTTAATTTCTACCGTTCTAGGAGCTGCAGACCTCAAAAGCTAAAGGTACCAGAACGGGACAGGCTATCCTATCCACAAGAGGACTCTGTTCTGATGTTCTGGGTGCAAATCTGACAGACAAAAGCTTCCATCTGGATGAAGGACTTACTTTGCTTTGTAAAGCGACTCACAGGAGACATTTTTGGACTCCACTCCGTTCTCGTACTCCTTTGCCCTAAAATGAAAAGGAACAAGGGAAAACATCCGTCTTTAAAGCACACCGTTTTACCATTTACCACTTTACCTTTTTTTTTCTTCATATTAACGAGGGAGTAGAAATTAGTGGGCTTCTTGAAAACCTTGGTTAATTTGAAAATAATTCTATCCTCCCAAACTGTGTTTGCTATTCCCAATCCTGCTTTAGGTTTCATTCATCACGTGGCAAAATGTTTGAAGTTTTTATAAGCTGCAGCCATCATAGGTGCTACCGGAGAGATTTAAAACATCTTTAAATATGAAAATGACAAGCTTAGGGCACTTCAGAGACTAAAGAATATATCAATTCATAAACAACTGTAAATTACAGAACTGGATTTACTCTCTAATACTGGATGGCAATTTGCTCATGGTGAAAAAAGAAAATAATGCTTTAAAAAAGCAAACCCAAGTGAATGATTTGCATCTCATTAACAGTTTGTTAATAGCCATTGAGGCAACCACACAAGAGTTTCCCTGCAAACAGAAAAGAGTTCTATGAATGGCTGGTTCACTTTGGGGAAATTTAAATCAGAATTAGAACCAAATGGGAAAAAGAATTTGGGTTTATCTTGGAGACTTGCCACAGTGTCTGAGAGGGGGGGCAAATGTTCCTTAGACCAGAGGTCTCCAACCTTGGCAACTTTAAGCCTGGAGGACTTCAACAGCAGAGCTGGCTGGGGAATTCTGGGAGTTGAAGTCCTCCAGACTTAAAAGTTGCCAAGGTTGGAGACCCCTGCCTTAGACAGCGCTTAATTTTGCTTCAGCCAAAATGGCTATAAAACTCACCATCCCATCAGCAACTTAAAAAAACAGCCCTAGCGAAAGTAAATTCTGGGGAATTCTGGGAGTTGAAGTCCAAAGGCCTTAAAAGTTGCCAAAATTGGATATCCCTGGCTTAAACGGAGGTTGGCCATCAACCGCTCTTTTCTGTTTCTTCTTTGCCATTGCAGATCTAAGATTCCTTGACAAAAGAATATCGGCTCATCAGAATTACCTGTTGGCTCCAATACAGGTTGTCCTCAACTTACAACGGTTCATTTAGTGACCGTTCGAAGTTAAAACGGCACTGAAAAAAGTGACTTTGGCTGTTTTTCTCACCCTTACGACTGTCCAGCCTGCCCATGGTCACCCGATCAAAATTCAGAGGCCTGGCAACTGACCTCATATTTGTGACGGTCGCATAAAGTTGTCCCGGGGTCACGATCCCCTTTGCGACCTTCTGATGAGCAAAGTCAACGGGGAAGCCAGATTCAACTTACCGACCACGTGACGAACTGAACGGTTGCAGGGCTTCCCTTAACAACGGTGGCCAGAAAGGTTGTTAAAATAGGGGGGAAAATTCCCTTGACATCTCACTTAGCCACCGAAGTTCGGGGCTCAATTGTGGTCATTAAGTTGTGCTACCTCTAACTAGAACTGACTTGTTAAACAGCCCCTTTCAAACGATATTCGTCAGGTTTCTTGATCCAACTCAGGGGAGTCGCAGGTAAGGCTTTAATCCGTAAATCAAGGACTACCCAGGTCTCCTGGTCCTCTTCCTTTGATGTTGTAGGAGGAGGTGGGTGGAAAATAGAAGTGAATTGCCCCTCTTATGTGTTCCTCTTCGACATTTCGAATGTCAGTTAAGAGTCCCTAAACCGATGGGGTGCGCGAGACAGACTGACGTGGGCGGCTAAGCAGGGAGACGCTCCGGATACGAAAAGCTTTTAAGGCCGGGATAAAAAGATTGGGGCTTTTCCTAAGAGGAGAAAGGAAGAATTCTGAAGCAGACATGAGGGGCTCAGCCAAACAAGCAGGAAAGTTGATTTTCAAGTTTGTCTCAAGACAGCAAGAAGGAGTTCACTTCTCTGCAGTTTGGCAAATATTTATCTCCCTAAATACATGCCCTGGGGTTGTTTTCTCACCGGCTTATGTTTTCCATACCTTTCCTGATAACAGCGTTTTGATTAACCCAATCACACTGAGTGACAGACATTGTAGGGGGAAGGCAGTTTAACTTCAGTGCGTAAAATCTGAAGTAGTTAGTAGCACAGTTTCCAGCTAACACATTTTGTTAAAAAGCACAAGCATTTGTAAGTTGGATTTTGACTTTTTTTTTTTTTTGAAAAAAAGCAACACACCAAGATGTTCCTGCTTCACTCTCCTGGGGTAGCAAGAGCTGAAATCGAATATTTTTTGAAAACTTGAGGTTGGGAGAAAAATGGGTTATGCTATGAATCATTTCCCTTTATATTACAAAGTCTTACTGAATGTGGTAAACAAAGCTCCATCAGGTTCAGTTTGCTGGAGAGGAAAAAAAAAATAAAAATAAAAAAATTAAAGCTCAGTACATGAAACTATCTGGAAAATAAATCTTAATGCAAAATTGTCCATGCCGTAAAGATGCCATTCAAAACGGGGGAACATCTGCTATCTCGATCCACAGCAGTACAACGGAAGGGCTAAACTCCACCAAAAAAAAAAAAAAAATACCCAAGAAAGATCTTGGGGGGGAAAAAATTGGAACTCGGTTATTATATATGTTGACTGAGGAGAGAATTCTATATGTGCAAAAATAGAAAGATACGTTAATTCCCACGATGGAAGAACGGACGGAAAAACTGGTGGAGCTGGCAAATATGGCAAAATTAACTGTTTTAATTAAAGAAAAGAATGCATCCACTTTTGCTTCTACTTAGAAACAGCTTCTGGACTTTATGCTACGAACAAACAAACAAAGGAAAACTTTGATTTTCGATTTTGATGATTAAATTACGTTTATTATAGAAATGGCTATTACTTACTAACTATGTAAAATAAAAAGTTGAGGTTATAACTGTATTTTGTGTTTGACTGCACCAAAAAATTTGGCCAAATTCTGTTAAGCTGTATGCAACATTAAGCAAACTTTAACTGCCCAATTGATAATCCAGCACCAATTGCTATACAATACTCTGTCTTCTATTTTAATTTTTTTACTATTATTATTGTTTAAGTTCTTTTATTGGTAATGCTGGCATGTGACTGTAATATAATTGACTGGTTAGGTTTTGATGATTAGATTAGGTTTGTTATAGAAATGGCTAGCACTTACTAAACGTGTAAAGTAAAAAGTTGAGGTATTTGCACTGAAAATAACTAGAAGTCCTTTTTTTTCTTTCTTTTTTCCTTTGCACTCCACTTCGCTTCTTCTTCCTCCCCATTTTCCCTTTTTATCTTTTGTTTCTATTTGTATTTTATATTACAGGTAATCCTCGACTTATGACCATAATTGAGCCCCAAATTTCTGTTGCTAAGCGAGACATTTTGTTACGTGAGTTTGGCCCTGTTTTACAAGCTTTCTTGCCACAGTTGTTAATTTGACTCACTGCAGTTGTTGAGTTAGTAACACAATTGTGAATCTGCCTTGCCCATTGACTTGACTGTCAGAAGGCCACAAAAGGGGATCGCGTGACCTCGAGGCACCGTGACTATCATAAATACGAGCCAGTTGCCAAACCTCCGAATTTTGAGCTTGGTGACCCCATGGGGGATGCCGTAACGGTCGTTAAGTGTGAAAGACGGTCCCGTTTTCAGTGCCGTTGTAACTTCAAATAGTCACTAAATGAATTGTTGTAAATTCAGGACTACCTGTATAATAAACTTCAACTAAAAATAATAATAATAATAATAATAATAATAATAATAATAATAATAATAATAATAATAATAATAATAATAATAATTTAATTTGTATACCGCCCTTCTCCCGAAGGACTCAGGGCGGTGAACAGGCAGATAAAATAAAAACGATACATTTCAATAAAAACAATATTTAAAAAAACTTATTCCAATAGCCTAAATTTAAAATACAAAAAACACCCCCCCAAAAAGCAAAGTGATGATTCAACAGTATCCAATTTCACCATGCCAGAATTTTATCGCTGACTCTGGATTTCGACTAAGTGGAAGGAATCTAGGAAACGGTTTATAAAGTCTAGGCTGAAGCATGGAACGTCTGCATCGGAAACCTCCAAACTCTCAAAGTACGACAATCCCCCCGACTGTCACATTTTTTTTTTAGCCCGATGACAAATGGCAGGTCTGACAACTCACTTTCCCTTTTAAGATATTTCTAACTTTCTTGGTCGTGGCAGGCAACAAAATTGATTTAACCCAGCCCGGGGATTTGACACTCCGGCCGCCGAGCTTCTATTTGTTGATTACTATTGATTTTCTTTGATACTTCATTTTAAAAATCAATAGCCGGGAAGAAAAATAGGCCTGGTTTAGACGTACTTAAACCTGCTCTTGTGCGCTGGGAGAGGGCAGAGTTTTTGGCAGGGCTCTGGCGTCCAATTAGGAAGAAAGCTCTTAACAGGTGGAAGGCAGGGGCTGGATCAATACGCAGTTTTCTTCCTCAATCAGAGAAAGTGGCCATAAATTAGACTCATCAGTGCTATTTTCAAGATGTTCCTAGAGCAAATAACTTCAAAAGGGTTTTGCATTTTTCCCAGACTTTCACAGCAGCTTTTCTGAAGGGCACGAATAAATAAATTTAAGCCTTTTCATGCAAAAGAACAAATGAAAAAAATCCCTCTCTCTCTCATCTATCTATCTATCTATCTATCTATCTATCTATCTATCTATCTATCTATCTATCTATCTATCTTTCTTTCTTTATCTATCTGTCTGTCTCTCTCTCTCTCTTTCTATCTGTCTGTCTGTCTCTCTCTCTCTCTTTGTTTGCATGAAAAGGCTTAAATGATAAATAATATATCTATATCTATATCTCTATCTATCTATCTATCTATCTCTGTATCTATCTATATCTATCTATCTATCTATCTATCTATCTATCTATCTATCTATCTATCTATCTTTATCTATCTGTCTGTCTCTCTCTCTCTTTCTATCTGTCTGTCTATCTCTCCCTCTCTTTCTATCTGTCTGTCTGTCTGTCTCTCTCTCTTTGTTTGCATGAAAAGGCTTAAATGATAAATAATATATCTATATCTATATCTCTATCTATCTATCTATCTATCTATCTATCTATCTATCTATCTATCTATCTATCTCTGTATCTATCTATATCTATCTATCTATCTATCTATCTATCTATCTATCTATCTATCTATCTATCTATCTATCTTTATCTATCTGTCTGTCTCTCTCTCTCTATCTGTCTATCTCTCCCTCTCTTTCTATCTGTCTGTCTGTCTGTCTCTCTCTCTCTCTTTGTTTGCATGAAAAGGCTTAAATGATAAATAATATATATATATATATTATATGTTTTCTGGGTTTGCGTAAAATTGGAAGTGTCTTGGCGGCGTTTCGTGAAGTCTCATTCATCATCTTCAGGCTTCAGCGAAGCTGAAGCCTGAAGATGACGAATGAGACTTCGTCAAACGCCGCCAAGACACTTCCAATTTTACGCGGAGAAAACCCAATAACCAAAGACCTACATATATTATATATATATATATCTATCTATCTCTGTATCTATCTATCTATCTATCTATCTATCTATCTATCTATCTATCTGTATCTATCTATATCTATCTATCTATCTATCTATCTATCTATCTATCTATCTATCTATCTATCTATCTGTCTGTCTCTCTCTCTATCTGTCTATCTCTCCTCTCTTTCTATCTGTCTGTCTGTCTGTCTCTCTCTCTCTTGTTTGCATGAAAAGGCTTAAATGATAAATAATATATATATATTATATATGTTTTCTGGGTTTTCTCCGTAAAATTGGAAGTGTCTTGGCGGCGTTTCGTGAAGTCTCATTCATCATCTTCAGGCTTCAGCACGAAGCTGAAGCCTGAAGATGACGAATGAGACTTCGTCGAAACGTCGCCAAGACACTTCCAATTTTACGCGGGAGAAAACCCGAATAACCAAAGACCTACATATATTATATAGCATATATATCTATGTATATGCAAGTAGTCTTCAGCTTATGACCCCAACTGAATCCCAAATTTCTGTTGCTAAACTAAGCATTTGTAAAGTGAATTTCGTCCCATTTTACGACCTTTCTTGCCGCAATAGTTAAGTGAATCACTTGTGAATTACGTGTTAAGCAAGTAACCTGGTTGTTAAGTGAATCTGGATTCCCATGACCCAGGGACACTGCAATCGTCATAAATTTGAGACAGTTCCCAAGCGTCTGAATTTTGATCACGTGACGCTGCAACGGTCATAAGTGTGAAAAATGGTCGTAAGTCAGTATTTTTCAGTGCCGTCGTAACTTTGAATGGTCACTAAATGAACTGTTGTAACTGGAAGACTCTGTGTGTGTGTGTGTGTGTATGTGTGCATTTCCAAAGCCGATACCTTGAGTTCATCCGTGCCTTCAATTTCTTGGCTTTCTTTTTTGTCCTCTGCCTCTCTTCACCGTCTTTTCCAGGCTCGGAGGGAACCGTGTTTTCTACCACAATGTCCACAATGTATTTCTTTAAGGACAGGTGTTCCTAGAAGAAAGGAGAGAGCAACGGGAACGCTGAAAAGATTGCACCCCACTCTGGCTTCTCTTCCTGCACCCTAAAAATGAGAAAACTACCATTCAAAAGCCAGAGAGTATTAAACCTAGTAGATGTCGGAATATATTTTTCTTTACAAGAGCACTGTGAAGCGGTATATAAGTCTAAGTGTCCTTCCTTCCTTCCTTCCTTCCTTCCTTCCTTCCTTCCTTCCTTCCTTCCTTCCTCCCTCCCTCCCTAGAATGCAACATTGCAGGCTAACTTTGCCCACAGTCTGGAGTTCAATCCTGACTAGCTGAAGGTTGACTCAGCCTTCCATCCTTACAAGGTCAGTAAAATGAGGACCAAGATTGTTGGGGATCAAGCTGTTGACTCTGTAAACCGCTTAGAGAGGGCTGTGAAATGCTATGTAAAATCCTTACAAAGGACCTGAGATAGCAGATCTGGATATAACATCACGAAACATGCACATCTGCCTATCCCAGGTCTTTAGTAAGGATTTGATAGGTATATAAAAAAGCCAAACCCAGTCTGAACATCTGTTTGACTGTGCGATGAATAATAATAATAATAATAATAATAATAATAATAATAATAATAATAATAATAATTTGAATACAGACGGATTATCATTTGGAACACAGAGTCGAAGAAAAAGAACTGGAAAAAATAATGAAATATCGCGACCTGGCCATCAAAACTACATGGCTATGGATGAAACTGTAACAGTGATACCCATTGTCATCGGGGCACTTAGTACCGTGTTCAAGAATTTTACAAAACACTTGCAGCTTCCTGCAATAACACCAGCGGAACTGCAAAAAAATGCGCTACTTGGAATATCGTACATCTTAAGAAGGTCCTTGGTTGATACCTAGAACGCTGACAGCAACCTGTATCAACCACCAGCACCAGTCAATGGTATTTGTCATGCATTTTTGAATGTTCAGTTGACTGAGTTTCGTGTTTAATGAATAAAAATAATACAAAAAATAATAAAAACCACTACTAGGATTTGGATTCTATGCTGTAATCTTTCTCAATAGAATTTTCTAACGATAAAGACAAGTTTTGTGGTTCAGTATGGAAACCTTGCCTGGGATTGACTTCTCCGATGGAGTTATTTCGGTTGTGTGGCAGGCAGCTCTTACCCATTCTGGGCTTAAAACAAAAATGTGTCAAAGATCAAGTGTATGTTATCCGAAGTGTCAAGTGCAGGAGGCTAAAGGTGAAATTTCATTAGGTCAGAGGTAGTATAAATAAAAATCTTATACATCAGAGAAGAAGGGTCATTTAATATGAAGGCATCAGAGGTGAAAAGCAATAACTTTAAGTAGGAATAGTGCATTCACCTAGAGGTGCCTCCATTGATTAAAAATAAAATGGGGAACAGAGAGAAGTAAAACTAAGCTGACTCAACCACATTATTTATTCCTGTATTTTCAAATTTTACTCTTAAGTACGCAAATCATAAATGTTGTTATTCTAGACAGATATAAATTTTGCCCAGAGCTGTATGTAGTAAGAAAGACCAAATTATATTAGACTTTATCGTAATACTTTGCTGACTGTTTTCATCGTAGAACCCGATTAAAATGAATTAACTCAACAAACAACAGGGTACTTCCAGATTCCAAGCAAAATGGGGAAGAATTCAAAAAAGGTACCAAGCTCTCAGGAAAAATAGAGTTTAAAGAAAGACTTCTTCTGTTCAATAAGTCCTGCAGGAAAACGTTTATCTTGAACACAGGATTGGAAGAGTTTTTTTCAGGACTTCCTCAGGAATACCCAAGCATTAATGGATCATATCAAAAGACCCACTGACCAAAGCAACCACTGATGACGACTGAACTTCCAGGACATCAATGGAATCCATCAAGCCCACCCCAAAGAAACAGTATAGCTTGCCATCACGTGTTAACCCAGCCAGAGTGTTGCATAAAAAGTGGTAGTTCCAAAAAGCTCACAAATGCCAGCTCCAGTTTTTTTGAAAGGTTTAAGTCCCACTGCAGCTGGGTCAGAGGTGGGTTTCAGCAGGTTCTGACCAGTTCTGGAGGACCGGTAGTGGAAATTTTGAGTAGTTTGGAGAACCGGTAGTAAAAATTCTGACTGGACCCACCCCCATCTATTCTCTGCTTCCTGAGTCCCAGATGATCGGGAGGGAATGGGGATTTTGCAGTATCCTTCCCCTGCCACGCCTACCAAGCCACACCCACAGAACCACTAGTAAAAATTTTTGAAACCCACCACTGCAGCTGAGTATCTTTCCATCTTCTTGCTCTGAGTAGGCCAATGTAGTGAACGTGTCTCCCACAAACGCTTCTACTCTTCTGGCTGGTTATTTAGACTTATGGTCAGCAATCTATATCTGAATCCTCAAGATTCATTTATGGGCTGTGTTAAAGATCCAGGCTCTAACCCAATTGTTTCTCAACCTGGACACCTTTAAGATGTGTGGATTTCAACTCCCAGAATTGGCTAAGGAATTGTGGGAGTTGAAGTCCACGTATCTTAAAGTTGTCCAGGTTGGGAAACAACTGCTTTAATCTGCTGTCTGTTAACACTGTGCTGGATTACAAATCCTTCAGATCGTCCAGCAATTGGATCAAGGCTGTGCCAATGTAACAACCATTTCCTGTTGGATAATAAAAATTGGGGGGGGGGAATAGAGAAAAGACTTACCACTTCTTCATCGGAGAGTTCTCGGCCTTGGATGCTGCTGTTTTCTCTCACGGCTTGTTGATGCTTCTTCCCCTTAATGTGGCTAAAGAGATACACCTCCGAGGAAATCTGGAAAAGGCGTGACATTTGCTCTGTTCATTCATGCCAAAATTTGAGAAAGCCCACCTGACATGTCATGGCTAGTCCAGCTGCTACAGGGGAGAAGTTTGATGGACCTGGCTGGGCAAAGAGGAGATGGTTCTCCACTCTCCTTCACTGCTTTTCTCCAGGCCAGATGTTTTGGTGTCCCTTCCCAATTTGCACCCTTCGGAACTGAAGAAGATTCTTGGATGAGAAGCGAAATGTTTTTCAACATTTGGGACAACCATGACACCCTGGTTGATGGAGGATCTCCATCGATATTGAGTCAACCCAGCCCAACCGGCAAAGCTCAAGGCCTGACACATCTGGAGGAGGGTGTCAACTGGGAAGGGATGCCTCAACATCTGGCCCAGAGAAAAACAGTGGGAAGTTTCTTCTGCTCTGCAGAAACGCCTCGACTTGGAGGATCTCTGCAAGGAAGAAATGGCAGGGAAGGTCTACTCTCCCCTTTGAGTGATCCTCATCGTGAGGGAGCCACAATGGCACAGTGGTTAGAATGCAATAGTGCAGGCTACTTCTGCTGATCACCAGCTGCCAGCAGTTTGGCAGTTCGGGTCTCACCGGCTCAAGGTTGACTCAGCTTTCCGTCCTTCCGAGGTGGGTAAAATGAGGAACCACATTGTTGGGGGCAAAATGCTGACTCTGTAAACCGCTTAGAGAGGGCTGTAAAAGCACTGTGAAGTGGGATATAAGTCTAAGCGCTATTGCTTCCTTTCCTTTCCTTTCCTTTCCTTTCCTTTCCTTTCCTTTCCTTTCCTTTCCTTTCCTTTCCTTTCCTTCCCTTCCCTTCCCCCCTTCCTTCCTTGGTGTTACAGTGGTTAGAATGCAGTATTGCAAGCTGATTCTGCACACTGCCAGCAGTTCGATTCTGACCAGCTCAAGGTTAACTCAGCCTTCCAACCTTCCAAGGTTGGTAAAAGGAGAACCCAGAATTGTTGGGGGCAAGAGGCTGACTCTGTAACCACTTAGAGAGGGCTGGAAAGCACTGTGAAGCATTATATAGGTCTAAGTGCTATTCCTTCCTTCTCCAGTGGTTAGAATGCAGAATTGCAAACTGACTCTGCCCACTGCCATCAGTTCAATCCTGAATGGCTCAAGGTTGACTCAGCCTTCCATCCTTCCGAGGTGGGTAAAATGAGGACCCAGATTGTTGGGGGAAAGAGGCTGACTCTATAAACCGCTTACAGAGGGCTGAAAACCACTGTGAAGCACTATATAAATCTGAGTGCTATTGCTATCCGGACACAGCTAAGAAGGCTTTGATGACTGAGCCACACTTTTGTCTCAAGAGGCTAGTAAAAGGGAGAGTCCTACCACAACATTGCAGAGGGAACACTGCTTCTTTCGC
This sequence comes from Ahaetulla prasina, assembly GCF_028640845.1. Lineage (NCBI taxonomy): Eukaryota > Metazoa > Chordata > Lepidosauria > Squamata > Colubridae > Ahaetulla > Ahaetulla prasina. Next base: position 23,398,398 of record NC_080551.1, read on the forward strand.
TCATAGGGGGTGAGTTTGGGTGCGTAGTCCGTGTTGGCATGTCTTCCACTGCTTAATTCGGCGGCTTTTTCTTTCCTCTGTTCGATCTGCTCCATGTGCCTCCGGATGCTCTCATCGTGCTGTGTGTGACCGAAAGAGAAGAGGTGCATGCCCCCATTGATTGAAAGCTTAACAGCAGGCCTGACAGAGATCTCTAGGCCGATGGCTCTCAACCTTGACTTCACCCCCTTTAAATACCTTTTGTGGTTGCAAACCATGGCCATGCACCCTCAAGACTTAACCCAAGATTTAAAGCGTAACTTTGCTTCAAGCCTTCGTAGACCCCCTTGTGACACTGTGTCACCCCCATCCTGCCCCCGGGGTTCAGAGACCACAGGTTGAGAACCCACTGCTCTGTGACTTTATGGAAATGTCTTTCTAGTCCATACCTTCAACTGGATCTTTTTCTGGAGCTCCTCCATGGCTTCTTGCTGGGCTGCGGTCAGAGCAGCTAATCTCTCTTCCCGATCTCTACGCAAAGAGGAGACATGGAAAAATTAAGGCACTGGAACGGAGCAACATCTTTCCTGGTTCGGACAGGAAGGTGGTGCAGAGAGTGGTGAGGACGGCAGAAAAGATTATTGGAAGTTCACTTCCTTCTATCCAGGACATGGCATATAAGCGATGCTTGAGCAGGGTCTGCACAATGTCTGGGACCTTACACATCCTCTTCATGACCTGTTTTCTTTACCTTTTGGGAGGGGGCTTCGTGGTATCCAAAGCAGAACATCTACATTCATTTTTAATGTGGGCCAGTATGCTCACAGTAAAAAAATGGAATTTATCTTATCTCATTTTATCTTCTCTTCTCATCTTATCAAGAGTAGCAAAATCCAGAAACTCATCTTGTTTGTGCCTCCTTCCCTCCATTCATCCAGTAGATCCAACATACTCCAATGCTTTTATGTGTGTCTCTATTTTCTAGGGTTAGACCCCCAATAAATGAATTTAGCATTTGCACATTCTATTTGCAAACATTTCTCAATTCATGGCAAATTTAAGATGGGTGGACTTTGACTCCCAGAATCCCCCAGCCTCCGGGAATCGAAGTCTATGCATCTTAAAGTTGGCGAGATTGAAAAACACTTGACCGAAACTCTTGGGTTAGAATTGGAGAGGGCCTCTGTGGCTCAGACTGCTAAGACAGTCTGTTATTAACACAGCTGCTTGCAATTACTGCAGGTTCTAGTCCCACCAGGCCCAAGGTTGACTCAGCCTTCCATCCTTTATAAGGTAGGTAAAATGAGGACCCAGATTGTTGGGGGGCAATAAGTTGACTTTGTATATAAATATACAAATAGGATGAAGACTATTGCTAACATAGTGTAAGCCGCCCTGAGTCTTCGGAGAAGGGCGGGATATAAATGCAAATAAAAATAAAAAAAAAATTAAAAAAATTAAAAAAAAACTGGAAGTGGTTTCACAATGGCTACCTGGCCCGTTCCCGAGCTGCATCTTCCCTGGCTTTTTCCTTCTCCTGCCTCTGCTGCTCAATCCGAGCTTCTTGTTCTTTCCTCTTCATTAGCAACTCTTCCACCCGGGCCTGGCGCTCCGCTTCCAAAACTCTCTTCCGCTCCTAGAGAGCAAACATTTCGCTTGTTAAATATGGAAATCTTAAACGGTTTGCACAATGATAGAAAGGACAGAAGCTTTGGGATGCATGGATGGATGGGTAGATGATTGATTGATGGTTGGATGCAGATAGTTAGAAAATGGGGGGATAGAGATAGATAGACGATGGATGGATGGCTGGTCAGATAGAAGAAAGGTAGATAGATAGACAGACAAGACAGATAGACAGACAGAGAGACAGACAGAAAAAAAGATGGATCATATCATCATGTTGAGTTAGTTCCATGTAGGCTAACTAGCTGATTCAGAGCTCAGTAGCACTTTAGAGTGAGGAGAAGACAAGGAAGTGAAGGAAAAGGAAGAGAAGGGAGGGAGGGAAGACAGATTACCACAATAATGTTCCAAAGTAGGACACTAGTGAGGCAAAGCAATAAACCATTAAAAACTCTCCTCTTCTTTGTTACTGACTTCTACAACTCCTTCTAGCCTTTGTGAAGTCAAGGTCTACCTGGACAGCTTCGTCGCGGGCTTGCTTCTCTTCCTGCCTTCGTTGGCGCTCTTCCTGTAATTCATTCAGTCTTTGTTCGTATTCTTTCAGTTTGGACAGAACATCGTGGCGCTTATTCTGGGCTTCCAACGTATTTATGAATGCAATTTCATTCACCTGCCAAAGAGGGAATTGGGAACTCCGATAACCACGATGAAAAATTGGATTGGAGCAAAATAAAACGGCAAACCCTTTAGACCAGTGATGGCTAACCTTTTCCAGATTGAGTGCCCAAAGCACACGTGTCCGTGCTCAAATGCATGTGTGCACACACACACACACACATGTTCCGGTTTCAGCACTCGGTGCTGAAAAGATTAGCTATCGCTGCCCTAAGCAATGGTCTCTCTCCCTCTTTGAAAAGCATCTTCCGTTGTACCATACTCCATTCCCACTTCCTCTTGCTTTCCCTCTTGGCTCTCGCCCTCTCGTTCCCAAATCTGCAGAAGGAAAGCGCAAGGCAAGAGAAAGACATTGGCTATTTCTCTCCTGAGTTGAGGCTAAACGGCCTCTTTTGACTCCTCTGATTTTCCTACTTTCTCTCCCACCATTTACAGCCGTGTCAAACATCCCCAGACAGGGTTCCACTTTCCGCTTTGTTTGCCGAGTGGAACACATTTGCAGGACGGATTTTTTTGCAGCTCATTGAGCGGGCGGCGGTGGGAGGGGGGGGGCGGCAAGGGAAGAGGAACAGCTGTGAAAGTCCCAGCCTTCTCTTCCTATGCCCCCCCCCCCGGTAGCTCTGACCCAATTAGCCGCGATCTTGGGGTGCAAAGGGCCGGGGATCTCGCGCCCAGCTGAACTGATGCAATGCTTTAGCACATCTGCTCAAGTGGGAATTATGACAGGTTGGGTTGTTAATCTGATTGTCGGGGTCACCCGGGATTAAGGAAACCAGGGCCCGCAGGTAAAAGAAATGACAGCAGTTCTAAGGGAAGGGCAGGAGCAGCCAGCAGGCTAATGGACTTATCCAACTGTGTCTTCTTAAGGGCTCGCAAAGCATTAAAAACATGACTTTTCAAAAATAGCACCCGGTGTGTAGACACACGCACAGACCCTTGAAATTCTCCATCCTCTGTGGAAATGAAAACCAGCTCTCACCGTAGCACAAAACCTTGCCTACAAATCAACTCTCCACATCACGGTAGTGAACATCAAATTTATAGGACAGCTCTGCCTTCTAGTCATCAAACTGAGACAAGGGCAGCACATTTAAAAAATAAAAATAAAAAGCAGTTCTGAGTTAAGATGCCAAACCAAGCAAACAGAAACCTCGGAGCAAAAGTTCATCGCTCTCTCTTAACGGAAGGGCTTTTCCATCAAATCTAAGTGGCTGCGCTTATTTCAGTTTATTTCGCTTAAAAATAATGTCGATAGGTTCTCTTCAAGGAACTGAACCTAAGTGATGAAAAGGACAGAGAGAAAACCGTGTCCTTTGGTGGAAACAGTTCATCGGCAGAAAGTCAGGCATCAACATCCAGCCGCTGAAAACCACACTTGGCCTTCAGAGTCGTCTCGAAAGCTTCAGAAGAAAGACCTTGATGCTTCTATCACACTGTTTTGAGATTGAAGACAAATAACTTCAAGAAGATGAACAGGCCTTTATGGCGAGGACCGCTGTTATTGTGATTCGGAAATAGAGAATGTGCCCAAGTGACTGGCCTGAAAGGGAGACATCTAATGCAGGGGTCTCCAACCTTGGCCCCTTTAAGACTTGTGGACTTCAACTCCCAGAGTTCCTCAGCCAGCTTTGCTGGCTGAGGGACTCTGGGTGTTGAAGTCCACAAGTCTTAAAGGGACCAAGGTTGGAGACCCCTGGTCTAATGCAATATTAGTAGATCAGGGGTACACAAATTCGGACCAAAGATATATTATGATTTCTACTGCTGGGCTCTAGACTAACTTGTAATTAGGATCATGTCCATAAAATGCAACAAGATCCTGATCTTACCTTAGCTTCTTCCTCTTGGGCTTTTTTGACAATCGCTTGCAACTGCACTTCACGTTTAAATTCTGCATGGAGCAATTTTTCCTCCATCATCCTTCGCCTCTGGTCCAACAGTTCTTCTTTCCATTTTTTCACATCTTTTTCCTGCAGGGGAGAATGAAGAGTCAAAGAAGCCCTCAACGTCTTTGGTATCTTTCGTTGTGCAACTTGCCACTAATATTGATCGTGGTCGTATCGAACATAATACAAACACGGTTGGAGGAAACACAACTTTTGGGTCCTAATTTCAGGATTGGGGCATTAAAAAGAGGGACATGGCAAATTTACCCTTTCCATTAATTTTTGAAGCTTTAGCGTTTTCTCTTCGCGGAGCTTCTCTCTCAGTTGCTGAGCCTTCATCTGCTTCTCTTCGTGCTTCTTCTTCGATTCTGCAATTGTCCTTGGGACACAAAAGACACGGAAAACTGAGCACCAAAGGAATAAGGTGGGAGCAGCTGAAACCTACAGTACGCTGCATCAACAGCACAGAAGATTTAAAAACAGAGTTACAACTTGGAGGGTTGTAGAAGATCCCCAGTTCAAACTTCATTTGCAGGGTACGATATAGGGTACCTCTATAGTTGTACACGATTGTGATAATAATAGTAATCACTGCTAAGACTGTTCAGGTATAGGCCATGGAAAATCTTCTGTTATTCAAGTAGACTAGAGTTCCCTCCAGACATTTTGGATTATCAAGTTTTAGCAGCTCAATCAATATGCAGTCCAAAATATTTGAGGTCATTCAAATAAAGTCAAGTCAAGCTCAACTCCTAGGGACATCAGACATCCATGGGGTTTTCTTGGCAGTAATATCAAAGAGGCTTCCCACTTCCTTATGCTGGAATTCTACTTCACCATCTCAGTTTAAGCTATAATAAAGGATTTCCTTATGATTTCCCAGTCTAGGACTAATCAGGAAAAATCCTGATCAGCTTCAACTTCGATCAAGGATGGTCAGGCGCTGCCTACCCCTGAGACAATACAACTCTGCTGGCTAGAGGTGTAGCCCACGTCCTTTTCTAGGCAGTGATACAAAAGTGTCGTCTTCTGGGATATTTTTTGGGAGGGCTTTCATCTAGCCTAAATCAAAAACTAAATCCAGGCTTGGAATTTCCTAGTGCGAAATTCTGAATGCACCCAAGTGCATTCAGTTCCCAAATGCATTCAGAATGCACAAAGTTTCCTATCTTTAAATTATCAGTATTTACCGTGTTTCCCCCCAAAATAAGACTCTTATATTTTCTTGAACCCCGAAATAAGCGCTTGGCCTTATTTTCGGGGAGGTCTTATTATTTTGGGGTGCGTGGAGGAAACCAGAGGAAATGGCGGGGACCGGCTACGCATGCGGTTAAATATTTTTGGGGAAGGCTTATTTTTTTTGGGGGGGGGGCTTATTTTAGCGCATGTGCTCAAAAGCCTGATTGGGCTTATTATTAGGGAGGTCTTATTTTCGGTGAAACTCATACAGATTCTGATTCACAGTCTTCCCCGAACGGTGGAATCAAAAAGTTTAAAAAGTGAAGACCTCTTGCGAGACGGAGAAGAGAGTTTCTCGTGCATGTGGATTCCGTGGCCCGGTGGGCGAGCTGGTTCTTCTTCCACAATGTCTCCCCAGGAATTATTTTGGCGCCACGATTCACGAGCTGCGAAAAAAACCCAGAGAATCGGTTTTCGAAGCCGAAGCTGATCCAGTTATCCAGGGTAACCTGGCCATGATTGCACAACGGTGGCGATGAGAACAGGGCTCTCAAATTGACTGTAAATGTTGGGCTCTTTTATACAGAAGTCGGTTCGAGAAAAGAATCTGTACCTTCATAATCTGCCAGGACATCATTCCAGTCCATGGAAATGCCGCAGAAGGATATGCTGCCATTGCCCAGGCTGGCCTGAAAATCCAGAAGGCAAAAGAGAATTTCAGGTGTTCTGTTAAAGAGGAATTCCCCGTCAACTCGTCCCTTTCCACTTTCTGCAAATCAGAACAGCAGCCGTGACAGAAAGTCCTCAGTTTATGACCAGAACTGAGACTGGGATTTCTGCCCTAAGTTGCTGCATATATAAAATTCGTTACTACCAGTTCTGTGGGCGTGGCTTGGTGGTGGTGGGTAATGTGACTGGGTGGGCATGGCCAATTTTTTTTTTAACTTTTGAAAGCATTTTTTCTACAACCTCTTCTGCTGAAAAAATGCTTTTAAAAGCCTGTGATGATCAGGCAACTCAGCTGGGATCGCCAGAGGAAAAAAAGCTTTTAAAGGGTTCTGACAATCCCAGCTGAGTTGCCTGATCGCCAGAACCTTCTAAAAGCATTTTTTTTTACAACCTGTTCAGCCGAAGAGGTTGTAGAAAAAATGCTTTTGAAGGGTTCTGACGATCCCAGCACGATCATCAGAGGCTTTTTTTTTTACTTTTAAAAGCATTTTTTTGGCCGAAGAGGATCTTAACCCGTGTTCTGGCTTGTTTTAACTAATCACAATTAAACCCTATTTTTGAAATGGTAGGGAATTGGGCAAAAGGGACTCTTTCTCCGAGAACAACCAGGGTTTGTCCGCAAATCAATCTCCAGTTTCTGATGTTCCTTGTTCTTCTCCCAAAAGTTCCCGGTTCCCTGAAAATCCCAGAACACCACATGAATTCTGTAACTGGGAAACAAGCATGTCCCAAAGGTGCTTTTTCAGGAGGCAAGTGGACTTTCTTGTTTTTTCTTTTGTAAGACGTTTCGCTTCTCATCCAAGAAGCTTCTTCAGCTCTGACTTGGATGGTGGGGAATGGAAGGATTTATATTCCTTGCAGACAGCTGGTCATTTGCATCCTTTTAGAGGGTCTTTGAAGCCCTTGGAGGTTTATCTGTGTCCTCAGAGTCACCTGAGTGGTGCAAATGGTTCCTGTAGTCTGCAATTTTTTCCCCTCTGGAAATCCATTCCTCCTCCCACACCCATTCCAAGGGTGTCCATCCCAAATTGTATAGCTAAAAGTCTGTAGAGATTCTCAGTCCTCCAGGTCTTGGTTGTCCTAAAGGTGCTTATTTTTCAGGAGGCAAGTAGACTTTCTTGTTGTTGTTTTTTTTGAAGACATTTCGCTTCTCATCCAAGAAGCTTCTTCAGCTCTTCGAAAGAAAAACGTCTTCAAAAGAAAAAAAACAAAGAAAGTCCAGTCGTCTCCTGAAAAAGCACTTTTGGGACAACCATGACCTGGAGGACTGAGAATCTCTACAGACTTCGGGAAACAAGCAGTTAATTTCTACATGGTTCAGAAAAGGAAACCTCACAATTCAGAATACTTTGTATATTTTTCCTGGCTCCCTTATTACAGAGTGAGGGCTCAGCTATTCTTCAATGTCAAATAGTATATAAAAGACCAGCCTTGTATTTTTCGAGGCCGACCAGGGCTCTGGAAAAAGAGCCATTCCATCAATGTCATCCTCCCCCCACACCCATGAGCAGCAAACTCACAGAGAAGTCGCTGTCGTTGTCCGTTTCTAAGTTGATGTCGGTGTTCTCCTCGGCTTCGATCTCTCTCGTCAGCTGCTCCTCTTCGGCGATGGCGCTCGCGATGGCCTCCTCGTTGGCTTTTTCCAGGCGGTCCGCTAACTCCTCTTTTTTAGCGAGCACCTCGGCCATGGACTGCAAAAGGGAAACGGAGGTCAGAAAAGCAGACTGGGAAATCGGAACAATACTGTCCAGGTAAGGATCACGGTTAAATCTCCTAAATGTTAATGGATTGGTGGCTCAGTGAAAGATACAAATAGTTCTCCACTTACAACTGTTCATTTAGCGACCGTTGAAAGTTAAGACGACACCGAGAAAAGTGACTTACAACTGGATGTTACACTTATGTTTTAAGTGCCATGGTGGCGCAGTGGTTAGAATGCAGTATTGCAGCTAATTCTGCTGCCTGCCGGCTGCCTGCAGTTTGATCCTGACCGGCTTAAGGTTGGCTCAGCCTTCCATCCCTCCAAGGTCGGTAAAAGGAGGACCCAGATTGTTGGGGGCAAGACTCTGTAAACCACTTAGAGAGGGCTGTAAAAGCACTGTGAAGCAGTATATAAATCTAAGTGCTATTGCTAGTTAGTCCTCCCTCCTTCCCTCCCTCCCAGTGGTTAAGAATGCAGTATTGTAGGCTAACTCTGCCAACTGCCAGCAGTTCGATCCTGACCGGCTCAAGGTTGACTCAGCCTTTCATCCTTCAGAGGTCAGTAAAATGAGGGCCCAGATTGTTGGGGGCAAATATGCTGACTCTGTAAACTGCTCAGAGAGTACTGTAAAGCACTCTGAAGCGGTATGTAAGTCTAAGTGCTATTGCTATTATGACCACTGCAGCATCCCCAGGGTCATGTGACCAAAATCTAGGCGTTTGCTAAAAAAAAAAAAAAAAGGCTAAGGAATTTTTCTAGCTCTACCTTCTAGACTCCTTCATCAATTCTTCTATGGATACTCCAATCTTATTTACTTGAGAACCAGAGTCTTTTTCTGTAATAAACAAGTATGTATAAATAGGAACTTATAGTAATTTAATCTGACTCAGTCAGAATCATTGACTTGGATGGGCAGCCATAGAAATATGACTGAACAAATGAAGGAGTGAGTGAATTTACTGCAAACAGCTGGCTGCTTTTTTTTTTTTGGTGGTCTCATATTTAGGACCTCTTGGTATAGATCAGGGGTCTTCAACCTTGGCAACTTTAAGCCTGGCGGACTTCAACTCCCAGAACCCCCCAGCCCAGGGGGGTTCTGGGAGTTGAAGTCCGCCAGGCTTAAAGTTGCCAAGGTTGGAGACCCTTGGTATAGATGAAGGTGCTTACGTTTGAAATATCTGCAGGGTCCATTTCGCTTTCGCTCTTGACATTTTCTGCTTCATCACTTTTTGGAGCAATGGAGGTGACGGGGCCGTCTCCCTGTGGACTCTCAGAGTTGCATTCGACGTCTATGAGAACGAGCGGTACTTCGGAAACAGGTAGCAAAGGTCCAATTATCTTCTCGGAGACCTTGAGGTCTTCCAACACCCGGCCTGTGAACTAATGTGGGATAGATGGACAGATGAGCAACCGAGATATTCCGAGGAGTATTTGTTAACCCTGAAGCTGACCTGACCGGAGCCATCTTGGAGCTTAGGGCTGAGGGATAGGGAGGGGAGATTAGAGATAGCTGGGATTTTGTAGCCAAAACAAAATGCTTTCTCTTGGGAACCAAGGACATTCTCACACCTGGCCCGAGGAAGGAGGAGTGATGTTACCAGGCAACCAGACTGTGCCTTGATTGGGCCATGTGACTGATTCTTTGGAGTTGAGGGAAAACTTTTACTTTTAATTGGGTGAAAACTGCGGGAACCTTCAGAGTCGGTTTTCACCAGATCTGTGCCAATATGATATACCCAGTAAAGCTATTATTCTTTGAGGAATCTACTGGCCTCGGAGTTTTGTTTGCTGTGGGTAAATTACTCAAGGCAATTTAATCCTTTTATTTTTTTTCCTCTCCCTCCAAATCTCACTTTTCTTCCTTCACTCATTCTCACAGCCCATCTTATAGCCAATCAGGTGCTGTAAAAAAAACAACAACACCTGAAGACTTTAAACATGTAGATTTTAAACCTGAACTTTTTTATTAGGTATAATATCAGAAAAAATTGATAAGAGAAGTATGTATTTAATATTACATTTCTTTAACAGCAGCGAGGATTATATTCACACAATACGGGAAACATGAAGATATAATGAAGAGATTAGAAGATACTAATTGTGCACAAATGGATAGATGGACATTGAAAATTAAACAGAAAGAAGATGTAGAATACTGTGTTTTCCTGAAAATAAGACCCTGTCTTATATTTTTTTGAACCCTGAAATAAGTGCTTGGCCTTATTTTCGGGGAGGGCTTATTATTTTGGGGCGCGTGGAGCAAGACGGGGCTCCTCTTGCCGTCTTACCTGATTTCCAGCTCTGTCTCCCTAACCCTAACCAGAGGAAATGGCGGGGACCGGCTGCGCATGCGGTTAAATATTTAGTGCATGCGCTCAAAAGCCCGATTGGGCTTTATTATCAGGGGATGTCTTATTTCAGGGAAACACGGTATTATCAAACATGGACTTTATTTTACCAATGGTTGGGAAAAAAGGGTGGAGACGAAGAATGTAAATTTTGTATTGTTAAGCAAATTAAATACCCAGACCAGACGATGTTTATTAAGCACTAAGAAATGTATTTAGTAGAAAATCAATAAAAAAATAAAAACCCCTGCAGATTGAGTTTATGCTCACCTGAGTCCTCTCGGTGAGCGGATGTTCACATTGATGGCAAGGGTCTTTCAGGATGGGATCCACATTTTTCGAAATGCTGTCCTCGGTCAATGAACCCTTTCGTTTGTTGACCGGTGGAGGGAGAAGGACGTTTTCTTTGTCGCTGTCATCCTTAAAGTGCGATGATTCCGCCAACGAAGTGGTTTTGGGGACCAAAGCAGAGGATTTGGATCGAACAGGCCTTCCTCGCTGGACGGTCTCCCAGCCTTCAGCATCTCTCCTCTCTACATGGAAAAGCCAACCAAGAAATCGGGAGGGAAACTTAGCAGCGGAAGCAGCGTTGGGTGAAGGAAACTCTCAGTAACATGTTGCCTTCGCTGTCTGTTAGACGAAAGGGTCTGCAAACTTGGCTCTTTTAAGACTTGTGGACTTCAACTCCCAGAGTTCCTCAGCCAGCTTTGCTCTGGGAATTGAAGTCCACAAGTCTTAAAAGAGCCAAGTTTGCAGACCCCTGTGTTAGACGTAGGGGTAAAAATAAAATTAGGCAGTCAGCAAGTGCTAAAATTACCGTATTTTTCAGAGTATAAGACGCACCGGAGTGTCAGCTTTGGAAGCCATATTAGGCCGGAAGCTTCCGTGCTTCCACTTTCTCATGTGTGGGAAAATGGGGGGGGGGAGATTTAGTAGAGGGTTTGTCTTTAGACCTAATAGCATTCTCCTTGTTGGTCAAGGTCAGGCCGATCCTGCATCTGGAGAAGGAGTGGCCGGAGTGCTGTCTTGAGATGGGACAGATGGTGATTGGAGCATGTGATTGACTGAGGACTGAGGAGATGGTTTTGGGGGGTTTGATTTACTGAGGGAAAACCTGGATCTCTCAGATTCGGGTTTTCCCAGATGTGCCAGAAAGCAAAGCAAAGCTGGCTGGGGAATTCTGGGAGTTGAAATCCTCCAGGCTTAAAGTTGCCAAGGTCGGAGACCCCTGCTCTAAGGTGTCCTGGCAGACCAGGAGAAATGGGATGTCTACCATATGGCTACCTACTGCAACGCAGAAACCAGGGTTCAGAAAAAAAAAAAAAAAAGGAAGGCAACACACATAACACCCCCCCCCCAAATATATCGCAAGCTGGATTTAGTTACTTGTCCCGTTTTGTCCGTGAATATTTCACTGGATTATTTTGCCAACTCTCTTAACCACACTCGAGCTCCCCCCTCTCTGCTTCCTCTTGTATTACACGGGAGGGACAGACCATCTGTTGGGCTGAGCCCTCTCCCCACCCCACCCCCACCTAAAAGCCATTTAGTTGGGCTGCCTTTCAGAGGACTCCATCTGGAAGGACTGTCCGGTTAACCTTGTTAGTGACACAGCAGGACCAAGTCACAGGAGACCTGCTGAGCTTTTGGGGTGGGGCGGGGTTTTTTTCTTCAATTAAAGCATCTATTTAAAAGGGTGCCTTTCTCCTGCGGGTGGAAGGTGGGCTTCTACCCTTCTCCCTGAAACAGCCTCCTTCCATTCAGTGTGCATGTATCAGGGAGGGATGGAAGGGAGGAGGGATGGAAGGAAGGAAAGAGAGATGGAAGGATGGATGAAGGAAGGAAGGAAGGCAAGGGAGGGAAGGGAAGGGAAGTAAAGAAGGAAGGAGGGAGGGAAGGAAGGAGAGAGAGGAAGAGAGGAGGGAGGGGAGGGAAGAAGGAAAGGAAGGAAAGGAAGAGAGGGAGGAAAGGAGGGATGGAAGGGAGAGAGACGGAAGGAGGGAGGGAAGGAAGGAAGCGGGGAGATGCAAGGAGGGAGGGAGGGAAGGAGGGAAGGAAGGAGGAAGGAAGGAAGGAAGGAGATGGAAGGAGGGAGGGAAGGAAGGCAAGGGAGGGAGGGAAGGGAAGGAAAGAAGGAGGGAGGGAGGGAGGGAAGGAAGGAGAGAGAGAGGGAAAGAGGAGGGAGGAAGGAAGGAAAGAAAGGAAGAAAAGAAAGGAGGAGGAGGAAGGAAGGAGGGAGGAAGGAAGGAAGGAGGAAGGAAGGAAGGAAGGAGATGGAAGGAGGGAGGAAGGAAGGCAAGGGAGGGAAGGGAAGGAAAGAAGGAGGGAGGGAGGGAGGGAAGGAAGGAGAGAGAGAGGGAAAGAGGAGGGAGGGGAGGGAAGAAGGAAAGAAAGGAAGAAAAAGAAAGGAGGAGAGGGAGGCAAGGAGGTAGGTAGGAAGGAAGGAAGGGAGGGAGGGAGAGAGGAGAGAAAGATGGAAGGAGGAGAGGGGAAGGGAAGGGACAAAGGAAGGAAGGGAGGGAGGGAAGGGAAGGGAAGAAGGAGAGGGAGGGAGGAAGGAGAAATAGAAGGGAATCAAAATAAGAGCTTTCTTGAACTTTCATAATAATGAGTTAAACTGACCTGGATTTAGGCAACTCTTAATCTGCTAAGCAACTTACTAACCGCTGTCATGTCATATCAACCCCCCCACCACAAAAAAGCTTCATATACTTCCACTCTACAATTACCACACCGCCTCAAAACCAGAATTAAACATTTCAAAAAGATACCGGAAACGGCACCCAACCTTCCCAAGACCCAGCCGGTCCCCTCGATGAAAGGCTCAATCGCTGGAAGGCGATGAGGTTGGAAAGATGCCAGAACACTCCGATTTATTTTATTTTATTTTTTTAAAAAAAATAGAGGCAGCCAGGGAAGGAAGGCATGGAGAAAGAAGTGGGAAGGGGCCCTTCGCCACCTCTGGTGTTATCCAGGCTTTGAGATGCTCGAGTAAAATGGGCTGGAAGGGGACGGAGAAGCAGAGGACTCGTCCTTCGAACCGAGTGAAGATGAGGTCCCGCATGGAGGTGGATACGTGGATACGTGGCTACCACCTGCAAAAGCCGCTCTGGTCTTCCCTTATCTATCACGGGCTTTCAAGCAGAGACGTATTTTGAGCAGAAGAAACAGCAGCAGGATTAAGAGGGGGGGGGGTCACCTCTACCGCCAAAAGCAAGCCGTCCATTATCGCTTTTAACATACTTCTACTCCCTTCAGTTGCTACACACCCGGTCTACCTATTGGTTTTGTCTGGAAGACGTTAGCTAAGCAGGCCTCGAGTGGGGCCGCTTGTAAGCCTCCCATATTCTGAAATTCAAACCTCCCTCAGATGCTTTTAAACTGGGGAGGGTTCCAGGCGGTGATATTTAAAAAGCAAAGATTTCTTTTGTTTTTTCCCTTCCTATCTCTCTCTCTCTCTCTCTTTCATTTCCCCAAATTAAATCTACGGTTTTTCTTCTTCAAAGTTACGTTACTGGTTAAAGCAAGCAAAGAAACAGAATAAAAGTAGAAGACGAGAAGGCCAGGGAGGAGGCACAGAAAGATTAGAGAGCAGCCCAAAGTTCTTCATTCACGTCAGAAGCAATTTCAAATTATAAACATATAACACTCGACACTGAGCAAGAAAAATAGGCATAAAATAGATGATAGAAATATAGCACGCGTAAAAGGTGCAGGTTGAGCCCAAAATTGCATGACTCAACGCCGAAGGCGCACAGAACGCTGTTCCCTTCCCACCAAAGGCGGTCCCTGTTTTTCTACTTGCATTTTTTTATGTGCTTTCGACATAAAAGGTTGGCAGAAGCTGGGACAAGGAACAGGAGCTCACCCCATTACACGGCAGCACTAGGGATTCGAACCGCTGAACTGCCGACCTTCTGATCGACAAGCTCAGCATCTTAGCCACTGAGAGCCAACGGTCCCTTTGTATGGCCAGAAGGTTCTCTTTTTAGGCCTGATGTCTAAAACGCAGCCTCTGTCAAATGGCACACCTGGCTTGGAAAGGACTGGGGCACCCAAACACGGCTGGCCAAACTAGAAAGGGGGAAAATACTTGCCCGTTCGGCGGGAGGGCTTCTGCACTGCAGAGGGGGCCCGGCCCTGGGCTGCCGCCTCCTCCGAATGGGGAGCTGCTCCTGGGTGGCTGGCCTTGACTTTGTCTGCCCAGCTGACCCCAGAAGGAGCCAGGCGGTTCGAGGTAACGGTCGCAGGAGGTCCTCTAAGAGAAGAAAAACTCATGATCTCCGGCCATTAAAACCATCTGCCATGTTCTACCCTGTTGTGCATGTTCTAACTGCTGGTGCTTAGCCTTGTCATGCTGGCTTGGGAATTCTGGGAGTTGAAGTCCACGGGTCTCAAAGTTGCCAAGGCTGGTCACCCCACGCAGGTGCCGAGGGAACCCTCAGTCGGTCACTCTGTGGCTGTGGAAGCTCCACTAGTTTTCCCACCCAACCAGGTGATGAACCAGCAGCTGGGAAGCAGTGAACAAAATGACTATTTCCTTGCTTGCTGAGCTACAAATTGCTTCCGTTTGGCCGTTTGCAGCCCACCCATTTTACCCTTGAAATAGTAAAAGCTGTATAATTTGCCTACCCGAAATTGAGACTTCTTCGGGCGTTGGATGTCACGCTGATTCTGTCGGTCGATGGGCTGGGAATCACGTGGCGCCCTGGAGACATCTTCTTGACTTCCCATGCTAGCGAGGTTGGCCTGCAAATTATGCAGAATGCTCAACAAAGAAACCGGCTTCCTTTCCCTTGCGATTAACAACATCACGCCTTGGATGCTGCAATGCAATGGGGAGCCCTGGAGGACCCGCCACTAGTACAAAGCTGTCTTGCCCTTTTATAAGAAAGGGAAGGAAGGGAAGGGAAAGACAGGACAGGACAGGACAAGACAAGAAAGCTAGAAGGAAAGGAAAGGAGGAAAGATGGAGGGAGGGAGGAAGGGAGGAAGGGAAGGAAAGAAGAAGAGAGAGAAAGGGAAGGGAAGGGAAGGACAGGAAAGGAAAGGAAAGATAGAAGGGAAGGGAAAGGAAGGAAAGATAGAAGGGAAGGGAAGATAGAAGGAAAGGAAGGGAAAGGAGGAAAGATGGAAGGAGAAGGAAGGGAGGGAGGGAGGAAAGAAGGAAGGAAAGAAAAGGAGGAGAGATGGAGGGAGGAGGGAGGGAGGAAGGAAGGAAAGGAAAGGAAAGGAAAGGAGGGAGGGAGGGAGGAAGGGAGGAAACAGAGGGAGGAAAGCAGACAGGCAGGGAGGAAAACAGGGAGGGAGGGAAAGAGGGAGAGAAGGAGGAAGGAAGGAAGAAGGCAGGCAGGCAGGGAGGGAGGGAGGGAGGGAGGAAGGAAGGAAGGAAGGAAGGAAGGAAGGAAGGAAGGAAGGAAGGAAGGAAGGAAGGAAGGAAGGATCTTTCCCATTCACCTGCTTTGAGCATCAGCCTTCTCCAACTTCTCCTGCAACTGAATCCAATCTATCAAGGCCTTGAAATCCCGCACGTAATTGTCTAACATCATCAGCACCTCCTAGAAAGAAGAAGAAACGTTACCAAAAGAGGAGCTTGGCGTGTTATTTTAACCGGCAACAAAACAAAATAATAAAGGGATAACTGGGGGTGATGGTGGTGGTGGAAGGACAATAAAAATAAATAATCCTGTAAGAGGCAAGGGCTGAGAAGTCCCTCTTCGCAAACTGGCACCAAACTCATCCAGTTCCTGGTGGCCCCAATTGTTCAAGTCGAGCTAGGAGCCCCTCCTCTCAGCTGCTGGAAAAATTGAGTATGGAGTATGACGGCGCCTTCACAATTTCAAAGGCCGGGCTGTTCCACCGCTCAATGGCTGTCTCAGTCAGAAAACTCCCTTATTTTGAGTTTAGATCTTTCTCTCTATTAAGTTTCCATTGCTGGTTCTTGTCCTGCCCTCAAGCATCGATCCACACCTCCTTCCTGTACCCCTTTCTGCATCCTTCAAGGGTGGGGGAACTTCTATTGGGCCTCCTCTTAACTTCCTCATCTCTGCGCTAGTATTATTTGCTCGGCTGTGTGCAGGACACGCTCTGCAGGTGCAGTCCTTGGAAGCTACGTTCAGCCATCAAAGGAGGTGGGGTGGCCTCAGAAGAACAGGGCTCTTTGGGGGGAGGGCAGATTTTAATACTGAATGCAAGCAAAACAAAATGAGCATCATTTATTTGGACAAAACGAAGTAGCTGATTAACAAAAAAGCAATTCTTTCTTTCTTTGCTTTCTCTCTTTCTTTTCTTTCTCTTTCTTTCATTCTTTCTCTCCTTCTTCCTTCCTTCCTTCCCATACCAATGTTCTCTTTTTCACTTTTTCAGACCCAGACCAAACCAAACAGTCCAGAAACCCTGTCAATGAAGCAGGTAACCTTCCTTCCTTCCTTCCCTTTTTTCTTATTTGTTTGTTTATTATTTTTACATCAGACTTTTTAACTGCCTATCTCCCTCACAGAGGGTCTCTGGGTGGGCATCCTCTTTAGATCAAGGCACCCCAAAAGAAACACCTCGTAGCCCCAAAGTGCATCACTAAGAAATGCAACTGAGTCAGGAACTGCAAAAAAACCCCCAAGTTTTTAAAAGTCCCAGCCTAACAACGTGCAGCTTCCTAGCCCTGAGCTCGTCCAAACAAGACGCAATTATTTTACCAGGACTGACAGCGCACCCAAATTACACTTAATGGCCGAAAGGAACTTATTTCAGAAAAAGCTTTATCCACGACGCATCAGCGCAGGTTGTGTGAAAACTCAAGAGGAGGGGCTGGAGCTGCTCTCTTCCTCCCTGAAGCGACCAGGGCCATTTTGTGGAAACAAAAGTGCCTCTGAAAAACCCCCGTGGCCAGCATCCCGATAACGGCGTATGGATGTCCAGCTAAAATTACCAATTACTTTACCAATTGGCTGCGACGGATTCGATTGGTTTGTAATTCAGGCTCGTGACCGGCGGGCCCTGCCGGAGGGTTGGCGCCATCCCTTGTGTGGGGACGACACACAATCCCTATGCGTGGGGCTCTTGTGTCCTGACCGTCAATACGAGTCTCCTTTTTATCCACAGGTATCATCTGAGATGCTGAAGCGGTAGAAACGCTGGACCACTTGAGAAAGGTTGCTCTCTCTTTTGGTCTTGTTTTCTCTCTCTCTCTCTCTCGTTTTTTCTCTCTCTCTCTCTCGTTTTTTTCTCTCTCTCTGTCTCTCTGTTTTTGCGCTCTCTCGTTTTTTCTCTCTGTCTCTGTCTCTCGTTTTCTCTCTCTCTGTCTTGCTAATTTTCTCTCTTTCTCTTGTTTTCTCTCTCTTTATCCCTCTCTTTTTTCTCTTTCTCTCGTTTTCTCTCTGTCTCTCTCGTTTTCTCTCTCTCGTTTTCTCTGTCTCTCTGTCTTTTTTCTCTCTCTCTCTGTCTCTAACTCTCTCTTGTGTTCTCTCTCTCTCTCTTATTCTCTCTCTGACTCTCTCGTTTTCTCTCTTTATCTCTCCCTCTCTCTGTGTTTTCTCTGTCTGTCTCTCTGTCTTGTTTTTTTCTCTCTCTCTCTGTCTCTAACTCACTCATTTTCTCTCTGTCTCTCTCTTGTTTTTTCTCTCTCTCTCTCGTTCTCTCTGTCTCTCTCACCCACACTCCCTTCAGGGGGCAACTTGCTTTGGTACTACAGGTAGTCCTCAACTTACAACAGTTCATTTAGTGACCGAAGTTACAACACCACTAAAAAAGTGACTCATGACAATTTTGCACACTTATGACCATTGCAGCATCCCCATGGTCATGGATGCTTGACAACTGGCCCATATTTATGACGGTCGCAATGTCCTGGGATCACGTGATCCCCTTTTGTGACCTTCTGACAAGCAAAGTCAATGGGGAAGCCAGATTCACTTAATGACCATGTGACTAACAACAACTGCAGACCCCAGGAAGGGAGGGAGGGAGGGAGGAGAATGGGGGAAGAAGGAAGGAAGGAAGGAGAAAAAAGGAGAAGCAAAGAAGGAGAGAAAAAGTGTGAGAAATGGTCATAAGTTTTTCTTTTCTTTTAGCTTAATGCTAAGGCAAGAAGTCAACATTTGACTTCGGAAAACATGTTGTTCTGCAGGCACAGAAAATTATTTAAAACCCACACTACAGTCAACCCATACATCTTAACTCTATTTTCCCGCCAGACACAGCTTGACTAACCGACCGCTTTTAAAAGCTGGGGAGTATTTTTTAATTGAAAACAATGGTTAAAATTAAATCGGTATGATTGCGTCGTGGGTTCGCGGGAAGCAGAGAAGTTATGGATTCTCACCAAACCATGCATCCCGGTACAATTTAACCTTTCCAAAACGCATCTTTTGTGCAGTAGGAAATTCCACGCGGTTTTTTCCCCCCTAAAAAACCCTAAATTTCGTAAACAAAGCAACGGTCGGATAATCCTGCCGCTATGCCCTGCCAACTCTTTTCAGAAAACAAGGTTTAGTTTTCATGCTTATGTTATAAAGAGGTCTTGGCCGCGTAGTGTTTCCTTCCCAGCATAACAGGAGTGAAATCACTGGAATTTTTGGATGAGGTCTTGGATCTGCAAAGACGTCGTACAAATAACGTACTAATTCTTTCAGCCATAAATATTTAGAAAATCGTAATCCGATTATCCAGCCAGGCAATCAGACTCTGTCTTTTTTTCTTGTTTTTTGTAAGGGAAAAAAAAATCATTGGGGAAATTTCTTGAGTGAGAAAACCATGGTCGGAGTTTCTTTTTTCTTTTTTTTAATGTGAATTAAATTGTATTAAACCGACAGCTGGCTTGGAAGCCACAAAGCGCTGTTTGTTTTCCAAATTCACTTAGGATTTTGATTTCTACACTAATCTTGCTGCCGACTTGGCAGTCTCCTGTGGCAGGAGAAAAACTACATATTCATGAGCTAACAAAAATCCTGTTTTATGCACAAAAGTTTTGCTAAACGGCTTCCAGAACCAGGAGAAGGGGGAGAAAAAAAAAACCTCAGTCAAAAGAGGCAAACTACCATCAGTTTCTAAATTTAGATGACAAGTAGTCCTCGACTTACAACTGTTTGTTCAGTGACGGTCTGAGGTCACAACGGCCTTGAAAAAAAGCAACTTATTTCCATTTTTCACACATATGAGAGCTTTCTATCAGGTTCGCCTGATCCGCCAGTTGCGTCCCTTCCTGGACCGGGATGCCCTATGCACGGTCACTCATGCTCTCGTTACCTCTCGTCTGGACTACTGCAATGCTCTCTACATGGGGCTCCCCTTGAAGAGCACCCGGAGACTTCAGCTAGTCCAGAATGCGGCTGCGCGGGTTATTGAGGGAGCGGTTCGGAGCTCCCACGTAACACCTATCCTGCGCAGACTGCACTGGCTACCTGTCGTTTTCCGGGTGCGCTTCAAGGTATTGGTTACCACCTTTAAAGCGCTCCATGGCTTAGGACCGGGCTATTTACGGGACCGCCTATTGCCGGCCTCTATCTCCCAACGTCCGGTGCGTTCCCACAGAGAGGGACTCCTCAGGGTGCCGTCAGCCAAACAATGTCGACTGGCGGCCCCCAGGGGAAGGGCCTTCTCTGTGGGGGCTCCGACCCTGTGGAACGAACTTCCCCTCGGACTTCGACAATTACCTGACCTTAGGACCTTTCGCTGCGAACTTAAAACTTATTTATTTCATATGGCTGGACTGGCCTGATTTTAAATTTTAAATATTTTAATTGTGGGTTTTAAATTCCTGTCATTTATATGGGGTGTAATGGTATTTTAAATTCTCTGGCATATCGAATCAGTTTTTTAAGGGTTGTTTTAATTATGGTGTATGTTTCTGTTTGTATTTTATTGGCCTGTTCATTGCCCTGAGTCCTTCAGGAGAAGGGCAGTATATAAATTAAAACATCATTATTATTATTATTATTATTATTATTATTATTATTATTATTATTATTATTATTATTATTATTATTATTATTATTATTATTATTATTAGACTGTTGCAGCATCCCCTGGGTTGTGTGGTTTATATTGGGATGCTCGGCAACTGACTCACATTTATGACAGTCGCAGTGTCTCCGGGAGTCACGTGATCCCCTTTTGTGACCATCTGACAAGCAGTCAATGGGGAAGCCAGATTCACTTAACAACCGTGTGATTTAACAACTGCAACGATTCACTTAACAACCGTCTTACTAACTTAACAACCGCAGTGATTCGCTTAACAACCGTCTTCCTAACAACTGCAATGATTCACTTAACAAACTTGTAATTAACTTAACAACTGTGATTCACTTAACAACCGTGTTCCTAATGACCGCGATGATTCACTTAACAACCGGGGCAAAGAAAGGTCACAAAAGGGGGCAAAACTCACTTAACCAGTTTCCCACTTAGCCACAGAAAAGTTGGGCTCCATTTTGGTCGTTAAGTCGAGGACCACCTGCCCGCCTGACTCCCCCCCCCCCCCGCTCTTATCGAACAATTTGCAATGGCTTCACTTGAAAGAATCAATCTCTTGTTACCCAGAAGCCAAAACAGCTTCCAGTTGAGTTGGGAGGAAAAGGGGGGGGGGGAGGAAGGGGGGGGGGGCGATGTCTGTTTCCCATCAAAAGTCAGATGAAGAGAACTAAGGTATGACTAGACCCACCCAGACGTTGTTTATACCAGGCCATCAATCAAACTCCCTCGCTTACCAAGAAGGACGATAACTATCTCTGCAGGCAGGCAAGGGACCATGCGGGGGAATTAAGAGAGCGAGCAGGAAGTCCAGCGGATGGGGGTCCCAGCAGAATCTCAACAGTGCCCCCTACAGGAACGATGGGATATCAGAGGAGGAAATCCGTGGATTGGTAAATCCAGGAGTACCCAAACAGAGGTGGGTTTCAGCAGGTTCTGACCAATTCTGGAGAACTGGTAGCGGAAATTTTGAGTAGTTCTGAGTAGTTCTGAGAACTAAACATTCTGACTGGCCCCGCCCTCATCTATTCTCTGCCTCCTGAGTCCCAGATGATTGGGAGGAAATGGGGATTTTGTAGTAACCTTCCCCTGGGGTGGGGTGGGAATGGAGATTTTACAGTATCCTTCCCCTGCCACACCCATCAAGCCATACTACACCCACCAAGCCACACCCACAGAACCAGTAGTAAAAAAATTTGAAACCCACCACTGTACCCAAAGTCTCCCTTTATGTCACAAGGACACAGAAAAACTATCGTGTGGACATTTTAGAAGCAAGAGGAGAGAAGATTCGTAGCTCAAGGGTTAGAAACGGGATGGGTGGGTCTCTAAGCTGGGCTGTTGCCTTGCAGAGGTTTCGTGACCCAAGTAGATAACCTCTTCAGGGGAGAATTATTATTATTATTTTATTTACACAAAATGACAGTATACACAGCAAACGAGATAACTATGCTGGATTTCGTATCACAGATCACTAGTCGAACACTTCCCAAGCGTTTAGGACTGCGTGATGTATCGGCGAATTATGCGAGCAGATCCCAGTAAGGTGGCCTTCTGCAGCTGACCAATGGTGATCTTGTCAGCGCCAATTGCTTTTAAGTGCTTGCCTAGGTCTTTAGGCACAGCTCCCAGTGTGCCGAGTACCACTGGAACCACCTGCACTGGTTTATGCCAGAGTCTCTGCAATTCGATTCTCAAATCTTGACATCTGGTGACTTTTTCAAGTTGTTTCTCATCGATTCTGCTGTCACCAGGTACAGCAAAGTCGACTATCCACACTTTTTATTATTATCATTATTATTATTATTTACAGATTATTACATTATTTTAAAGGGGACGCAGTGGCTCAGTGCTAAGACGCTGAGCTTGTCGATGGAAAGGTAGGTAGTTCAGCGGTTCAAATCCCTAGTGCTGCGTAACGGGGTGAGCTCCTGTCACTTGTCCCAGCTTCTGCCAACCTAGCAGTTCGAAAGCACATAAAAAATGCAAGTAGAAAAATAGGGACCAGCTTTGGTGGGAAGGGAACAGCATTCCGTGTGCCATTGGCGTTGAGTCATGCCGGCCATATGACCACGGAGACGTCTTCGGACAGCGCTGGCTCTTCGGCTTTGAAATGGAGATGAGCACCGCCCCTCTTTAATTTCCAAAGGAGAGAATGATTCAGTCTGTGCAGGACCAGTGGCACATTAAGGAACATAGATTTAATCTCTGGTTGGAAAAACACTAAGATCAAATGAACCACATTTCAGCTTCTGAGTTTTGACTTACTAAGTGCATTGTGATGAAGCAAACATGGCATACTGTATCTTACGTAAACCCAGATAATGAAACCTTAAAGGACAGTATAGACAGTCCCCGCTTAGTGACGGACCCCTACAACGACTGTTCATAGTTATGATGATGAAAAGGTAACTTTGCAACCAATCCTCGCGTCCTGACCTTTGTGAGTCTGTAAAGCAAAGATGAAGTAAGATCGTAAGCACAACTGCGCTTTTACTCTGCTTTGCTTAGTGACCAGGTTGCCAGTCCCTATTGTGGTCGCTAAACAAGGGCTGTAAGAAGCCTGTTATTAAAACACAGCTGCCTGCAATTACTGCAGGTTCTAGTCCCACCAGGTCCAAGGTTGACTCAGCCTTCCATCCTTTATAAGGTAGGTAAAATGAGGACCCAGATTGTTGGGGGGGCAATAAGTTGACTTTGTAAATATACAAATAGAATGAGACTGTTGCCTTATACACTGTAAGCCGCCCTGAGTCTTCGGAGAAGGGCGGGATATAAATGTAAATAAAATAAAAAAAAATAAAACTAAAAATGTAAATCTGTTTGGTGAGTTACAGAGCAGCTAAATTACCGTTTTTCTTTCCTTTAAGTTTCTTACTTTTAACCAAACTCACGCCACAGATGGGAGGTGGGGGAGGAAGTGAGACTCACTGTAATGCTTTCAATAAGCATTTTTAAAAGCAAAATGGAGTCCTAAGAACCAAAGATCAAAGATCTTCTCTCTCCTAGCATCCAAAGACCATCCATGATGCTCAAGTATTCATCTCCCCAACCCACCCACCCCCCGCGGACCAATCAGGAAAGCCTTACTTTGCATTCTACCACGCTCTGATCCGATTCGCAAGTGACGTAGATCTCATCCACTGCGCGCCTTAGGTTGTCGAAAAGGAACGCCCAATATCGTGCCCGGAGGTCCACTTTCCGTGGCTGCCTTGTCTTAGTGGGGCTTTTATAGAAGGTCTTTTCCCCGGAGGCTGGCGTGATTTTGCAATCGGATGCTGTGCTCTGCAAAGGAGATTTGAAAAGCTAAACAAAGTTTCCAGTCTTTGTTTTTTTGAATCAAGTTTTATTGATTTTTTTTCTTTCACACAGACCCACATATTTTATGAACAGAGTCTTGACCATATCATGTCTTATACAACTTGTCATATCCAAATACATTTTACATAGTTACAATTTCTGCCAAAATGTTCTTTTTCCCTACTTTTTTTATCTTATCTTAATACTTCTACGCTTATTATATAAACAACATCTTTTTCCACCCTCAAATTTTAATTTTTCCATTCATATAATCATATATATTCTTTTGACTTTTATAATAATTCATTCTTCATCCCAATAAGTTTAAACATGTTCGGGGTTGCCTTTCTTCCATTTCATCTTTTTTGTTTTACAGCAATCGTCCTTCTCCCTCTCTTGTCTTTCCCCTTCTTCCCTTTTTTTATCCATCCTACTTTCTTCATTCCTCCTCTCCTACTCCTTCTTAGCCCTAATCCAAGTAAATAAGTCCCATCATGGTTTAGCACAACGTATGAATCTAGCTTCCTTGGTTTAATTCAGGGACATCCAACCTTGGCAACCTGTGAACTTCAATTCCCAGAATTCCCCAGCTGAGGAATTCTGGGAGTTGAAATCCAGAAGGCTTAAAAAAGTTGCCAAGGTTGGGACATCCTTGAATGAATTAATAGTCCATAATCAAACCATCACACTGCACGATCCCAGCCCTACGTTTCAGCACATCAGGGCTTATTTTGGCTTAAGTGCAGAGAGGTTTGTTTTGTCAAACGGCTTTCAGATTACTTATTTAAGATTATTTAAGAGCTGGCTCCCTGCATGGTCTTAACATATGGAAATTAATCTCCCATCAGCTGGCCAGGCCTGCTGTTACAAGATCAGCTGGTCTCCAGAGGATGGGTGTGCAGTTCCCATTAGAGGCATTTAGTGATCATTTTACTGTGGGGCACTTTTGTTTTGTATTTAATATAGTCCAATTATTGACACTGAGCAGTTGGGCGTTTGTGTTACGATGGGCCGTTTTCTCTTCTGGGGTAATTCAAAACGCTAGTTATCACTGGCTCCCTTTTCCCCAAGAGAGTGTAAAACTAAGCTCAGCACCTGTGGATGCACTTTTGAAAGATGTCTTTTCTTTCTTTCTTTTTGGCTGTTCATTTAAAATCTACCCCTCCCACCCGTTAGCTGCCCGGGCAATCTAAAACTTTAGAGCAGGGGTGTCAAACTCAAGGCCTGGGGCTGGATCTGGCCGGTGGGGCCGCCCTGGAAATAGTGAAGGACTGGCCTGCAGGGCCCCTGCCAGTGAAAATGGAGCTTTGGGGGGGCGGGGGGAGCTGCATGTGGCTCTGTTTTTGCTGGCAGAGAGTTACAGGAGGTTGTTGCAGCCGAAAACGGAGCTTGGGAGCCCAGTTTTGCTGGCAGAGCGCTCGGGCCACCACAGGCACCCCCAACACGGGTGATGTCGAGCTGTCCACGCTGACCCTGGCTCCCCGAGGTCAAACACAACCCTGATGCGGCCCTCGGTGTAATCGAGTTTGACGCCCCTGCTTTAGAGGTTTGATAGAAAGAAGTAAAATGCGACGACGTGGATTTATTTGACCTGTTGGCAGCTTTCCGGAAATTGGCATCGTTTCAGATGCTTGAACGTTAAAACAAAATAAAAACAGCACAATACCTGTTTGCTAATTTTGTGTGTTCCTTGGTTTATCCTCTTAGATTTTGCCCCCACCTGCCACTTCGGTTTTCCTGTAAAAAGATGAACTTCTCTTAACAGAAAGAATTTTATTTCTTTTTAAGGACTCGGGAGTGAAGATTAGTGCCCTTATCTCTGCCAGGCGATCAGAACACCAGGGTTCAGAGGTGTTGCGTGTCTTTTCTTTTAACTGTGGCTTGTTGAACAGGCCATGATGGCCTGACATACATAACACAGAAGCCATTAACCACAGCTTAGAACTCAGGGTTACCTTGCACCAAACCAAAACAATAACAGCAAAGACCAGCAGAGATGAATTAGCACACAGTTTCTCAAATTTCTCAATCTTCAAAAGTTTGAAAAACGCTGATTTGGTACAACGTCAAGCACGTACCCTCCTCCTCCTTGTTCTCCAGTGGCACGCTCCAAGCAATCAAGTTCCTTGCAGTGCGACCCTCCTCGGCTACAATCTTCCTGACTTTGTCGTGACTGTTAGAGCGTTGGAAAGAAGCCTGCAGAAGGGAGCAAAGGTTTCAGATAATTGCACCCGACCTTCATTGATTCTGAGAGTTGAAGTCCACAGGTTGTAAACCGGCTATAAATGCCCACCACTGAATTAAAGGGTTGGGCCGCTTCTGTCTTAGAGGCCCTGGAACCCCCCAAAAAGGAGCCAGGAACAGAAACCTGAGACCTATCACTGAAAATGACACCCAGGCCTAGACCTACAACCAGCTAATGATGTCCTGGGATCACAGGAGCAGAGAACTTACATCCCCTCTCGGTGTGACCGGATGTCGCAAATGGCAAACTTGGGAAGAATTCACCCTCACCTGAAAGAGAATCTTCTTGGACGGAGTACCCAAATATGTTTAGTTTTTCAACCACTTGTGGTCAGGCTTTCCTTACAAAATGCAGAGTAATGGAGTTGGAAGGGACCTTGGAGGTCTTCTAGTCCAGGGGTCTCCAATCTTAGCAACTTTAAGACTTGTGGACTTCAATTCCCAGAGTTCCTCAGCCAGCTTTGAAGTGGAGTTGAAGTCCACAAGTCTTAAAAGAGCCAAGTGTGCAGATCCCTGCCCTATACCATTGATGGCTAACTTTTTCTGGACCGAGTGCCCAAAGCGCGCCTGAACCCCTAAAATGCAGTGTGCGTGTGCCAGCCCATACACCCCCTGCTCCTCATGCATGTGCGGCAGAGACCTGAAGACCAGCTGGCTGGCAGGAGGCGTGTGCGCATGCCTGTCGGAGCTGAACTGGGGCGACGGCTCGTGTGCCCACAGAGAGGGCGCTGCGTGCCACCTCTGGTACGTGTGCCATAGGTTCGCCATCACGATCCTATACCATTTCAGGCAAATGGTTGTCCAACATCTTCTTAAAAACTTCCAGTGTTGGAGCATTCACAACTTCTGTAGTCAGGCCGTTCCACTAATTAATTGTTCTCAACTGTTAGGAAATTTCTCCTTAGTTCTAGGTTGCTTCTCTCCTTGGTTAGCTTCCGTCCGTTGCTTCTTGTCCTGCCTTCGGGTGCTCTGGGGAAGAGGCTGACCCTCTCTTCTTTGGGGCAGCTCTACCAGCTCCTGGATGGCTGGTGAACCTCAAGTGCAAGGGCTTCAGTGCTTAAAAGCCTCGGTTTCCCCATCGTTAGGGTGAAACGACCCAGATCTACAAGCGGCTGATCTTTTTAAAAGAAGTTTTCGGGGGCAGGGGGGAAAAGCATGGCAAATGTAAACAGTGCGAGGTCCTGTGGTTTGTAAATCTCTGGCAAAGTGGTGTGGCAGATTCTGAAAGATGCATTAAAACCCTTGCAGCAGGCCCCGGGGCAAATCCAGAACAGATCCTTTTGCAGATGACAATTTTCAGATATCTGTTTGTAATGTCAGAGGAAAAAAGTAAAACTTAAAAGCCCAGTTATCAGAGGCAATAATTCATGTTGCTCTTCATGATGTACACTGTGCACCGAGAGCATCTGCACCAAAGACAAATTCCTCGTGTGTCCAATCACACTTGGCTAATAAAGAATTCTCTTCTCTTCTATATTCTATTCTTCTCTTCTCCTTCTCTTCTCCATTCTTCTCTTCTATATTCTCTTCTCTTCTTCTCTTCTCATTCAATTCAATTCTCCTCTCTTCTCCTTCCATATTCTATATTCTCTTCTCTTCTCTGATTATGGAAAAACAAAATTATTTAAAGAAGTGACCCCCAAGGGCATTTCCATCAAATGTTGTATTTTCTGAGGAAATGCTATTTCCAAATTTGCTATTAAACATTTCCACTCTTCTGTGGCATCAGGGAAACGGTTGAGGTTCATCTCTTAAGTTAATTCAGTGCACACCACTGCATGGGGAGACATCTCTAGTAAAAAGCATAAAGAAAAATATTTTTACTGTTATTTCATAGCCGCCTCCATCTGTAGGAAACTGGATCCTTTTCTATGAACTTGGGGAAACCAAGAGTGGAGCAGTTAAAAAAAAAAAAGAGAGGTTCAAACAGCAGCCACAACCACATATCGGAACCTTTTAAAAATGTGCATTGATTGATCAAGACAAATCATTCTCAACATTTTAGCACATCCCTTGCAAATATAACTATTTCAGTTATGATAACTGCACTGGACCAAATTTTTCATTGCAGGTAGTCCTCGACTTAGGACCTGAGGATTTGAATTTCCATTGCTAAGTAAAGTGGCTGTTAAGCAA
The DNA here is from genome assembly GCF_028640845.1 of Ahaetulla prasina. Taxonomy (NCBI): domain Eukaryota; kingdom Metazoa; phylum Chordata; class Lepidosauria; order Squamata; family Colubridae; genus Ahaetulla; species Ahaetulla prasina. Next base: position 23,426,168 of record NC_080551.1, read on the forward strand.
GTTGTGCCTGATTTTATGACCATTTTTGCCATGGCTGTTCACTGAATCACTGGCTCTTAAGCGGATCCAGCTTCCCCCGCTGACTTTATCGGAAGCCGGCTGGGAAAGTCTCAAATAGTGACTGTCATCAAGTGCACGCCAGTCGCCCAGCGCACGAAGTTCGATCGCTTAACTGTGGGGCTGCCACAACGGTCGTACCTGCGAGGATCAGGCACGTCGCTTTTTTCAGTTGTTAACTTTGAACGGCCGCTAGACAAACGGCTGTAACTTGAGGACTCCCTGCAATATGGTCACAGCGGGAGCGAAGCCTTTACACATCGCCCAACCGTCAAAACGTGAAGAGGCTGACAGCTGTCAGGTGGGAGGACTTACCATCATGTTATATTTCTCCTCTGCGTCCACAGATTCGTTGATCACATTTTTGGCTGAACCCATGAAGTCATCATAGCTGTGTTAACATACAAAAAGACAGGCATTTTTAACAACAGTGAAACAGCCGCCAGAGTATTTTTTTTGCTGGGACACGGAGCTATCACAGAACATTTACACCAAAGGCACAGAACCTCTCCGAAGCCTCGGCAGCAGTGGTGGGATTCAGCCAGTTCGCACCACTTCGGGAGAACTGGTTGTTAATTTTCTGAGCGGTTTGGCAAACTGGTTTGTTACAAAAAATCATTAGGGCAGAGAACCGGTTGTTAAATTACTTGAATCCCACCACTGCTCGGCAGCAACCTATAAATGGCCGCTCTTAAGTTTTGGTTGGACTCAGTCACTGCATTTTAATCACGCCGAATTCATTGAAATATCGACGATTCAAAAACGAGGCTCTTGCTGTGACCTTCCTACGTTTTGGATTGATCAGAAGTCCAGCGCATAGTCTAACCCTCGGCTAGCAAAGGGTTCCGAGCCTTTGGTGCCCACCATGCAGTGAATTCAATTATTCTGCTTTGCTGGGGAGCAGATAATTCCTTCAGGCACCACCATACTAACACCACATGACTTTTAAGCTAGCATTATTGGGGACTTGGAAGCCGATGTTGTCGAGACAAGCACAGCTGAATGGTCATTTCATTCCTTGAAAGACTTTGCAGACTATCTTGTGGGAAACCCAAAGTAATTTCACGGGGAACCTTTGGAAAACATTTAGCGGCGAGCAGCGGATCGCTATATCGTTCATTCTTACAGAAATAACACGCTCCTTATTTCCTTTTGCATGTGGCAATGGCCACTGACCGTTTAAAATAGTTTCTGCTGCGTCTTAATAAAAAGCAGCAACAACAACAACAAAAAAAGATCACTTTCATGACAAAACTTCACGAATCCCGAGAATCAACAACCGAATGAACGTTAACGCAAATAAAAGTAGGGAAGCCATACAGTCACCATATCTGGATCGTGGGCAAGTTCTACAAACCATAAAGCAAAATTGTGCCACGTTTAAAAAATGCACAATCCTATTGGTCAGACAGAAGCAACCGTACACAACAAAATATGAATGGCCTGGAAAGAGTTCTTGAATTGGGTTTATAATTAAGCGTGTTTATAAAAGGAGTGAAAAAACAGGAGCTGTTCAACGGCCCCTTCTCCCCATGGGATTTTAAAGATGTCTCCTTAGGATGTGCCAAAGGAACTGTCTACTTAAGTCTACTTTAAGCTCTTCCAAAGTTGGAATGATTTAAATCTGTTTATTTCCTTGCCAGCCTTAAGAGAGAAGGAAGTTGGGCTACTCAAGGGTCCATCTCTAGGAAGGGCAGTCGGATCTAGTGGCTATCTTTCTGCTAGAGGGATTTTCTCCGACACAAAGTCCTCGGCCCAAGACAAAAAACACAAACCCACAGGGGAAACTGTCATTCTTAACAAGAAGAGAAAAATACACCTTTCTCTTTGATTGCGTCTGCCTCTTGGCAAAGAACCAGATGGTGTTTGGGAATAGATTCCACAACGGATGGGTTTAAAAGGCACATTATACCAAAGGCGGATTTATATTTATTATTCTAGTTAATGGTGGAATAACATAAATTTCCCATTGTTTTGATTCCAGATGAGTTTAAAACAATATTTTCCTTTCTTGCAGAGTATGGTTTCAAAAGAAAACTTTCAATGTGTAGGAAGAGGTGAATATCCTGTTGGGGTTTTTTTAACCACTAAGTACATTATTTGACTTCTGGGCAGAAATGACATCGGAGAATTTTTAACTCAAGACCCTTAATGATATTCTGAATGGAATCACACTCTTTTTATTTGTATTTAATCTTGCTTTTATTTTGCCATTTCAATGACCTCAGCGGGATTGTCCATTCCACAAATGGAATTCACCATATTCTAAGACTGTTTATTGTTTATTCCCGAATTTTGTAGTAATATAATACAACAAGGCAATACATTGTTGAGACTGAGTTTTATTTATACTGGTTTACATTCTGGGGGGGGGGGAAACCCTCTATAAAACGCAACAATCTATAACTGTTTTATGTCAGCATAAGAAAAATTTTCGAAACTCTTAACTGCAACAAAAATGAGGCTATGCAATAACAAATCTATGTATGAGTGGCTGATTTGTTTGGGTTACCACCGTTTCCTTTCTGCCTTCTAAAACATGAGTTTGCTTAACTTTCCTCTTTTTCGATGCCAAAACAAAATCAATTCACGTTTGCCCAATTCACGTTTGTTTATTTGCTTGCAAATATGTTTCTACTGGTGTGGCAACCAAGCTGAAATGCTACCCTTAAACCTCTGTTTCCCTTTAGCTCAGACGCTTTCTCTCTCGCGGGAAACATGTCTATGCTACCTCGCATCCAATCAGATGACAAGATGACATCCAATGTCAGAGAAGATTATTTTTAACTCGGATACAAAGGGCCACGAGACTTGAAGCCTTTTAAAACCGGATACGCTAAGAGCAAAAAAAATGGAAAGTTGGACAAGCAATCGCCAATTTTGAGGGCAGCTCAAGACGTTGCGTAGACTAGACGGAAAAGCAGAATTAAATGGAAGCATCTTAGCCCAAGCGTCAAGCCGACTGCAAAGCGGGCATCAGGCATATCAAATTTGAGCGAGGGCATGCCAGATCCCTCACCGCTGAACACATCTGGGTCTTAGGAAAGGATGCGACATAACCCAGTTTACAATCCGTGGAGCCTCTGGTTCTCCCTTGAGGGGCAAGGCTTCCACAGCTCAACCCTGACCTGCGGAATTTCTCTTTTTTTGGAGTTTAGATGGACCTTTGTTTATAAAATGCACGCCGCAAATTAGGCCCAAAGACCCTCCTAAAGAGGGAAGAACAAGGATGGAGATCCATTGCTTTATTGTTATAATTTCTCCTTGGGTCAAAGAGGACTAAACCCAAAGGCACCGGATGAGAGAAATATCACCAAACAGGTAGTCCTTAACTTACAACCGTTCGTTTAGTGATTGTTCGAAGTTACAACAGCACTGAAAAAAGGGACTTGCAACCGTTTTCCACAGACCACCGTTGCAACATCCCCATGGTCATGTGATCTGTCTGAAGTAGTGTAGGGTTTCCTGCCTAGGCAGGGGGTTGGACTAGAAGACCACCAAGGTCCCTTCCAACTCTGTTATTCTATTCTATTCTGTTCATAATTATGACGGCCGCAGTGTCCCGGGGTCACGTGATCTGCTTTGGCGACCTTCTGACAAACCAAGTCAATAGGAGGAGCCAGATTCACTTCACAACTGTGTTCCTAACTTAACAACTGAATTGATTCGCTTAACGACCGTGGCGAGAAAGGTCGTAAAATGGGCAAAACTCACCGAACAAATGTTTCGCTGAGTGACAGAAATGTTGGGCTTATCAATTGTGCTTGTAAGTCGAGGACGTCGTGGTACTAGCTCCACAACCTTGACGACAAGGAAGGTCGTAAAACGGGGGCAAAGCTAGCAACTGTCTCGCTTAGCAACGGAAACCTAGGGCTCAACGGTGGTCGTTAAGTTGAGGAGTACCTGCACAGCAGCTTTGACAGCCAAAACGGTCCTGGTTTTTAAAGAGAAGTGGCCACAAGATGACCTTCTAGGAATGCCCCCCCCCGCCCAACTACCAGGTGAGGCATGACCATAGAGAGACAACCATGCAGGAGCATGACGTGGAAGAGCTGTGGAAGATGGCAGAAGGCTGGGGAAAGGCACCTGTGGCAGTGGCCAAAAACATGCAGGGAGCCGGGGGGGGGGGAGAGAGAAGCTGGAAGGGTGGGGGGGGCAGAGCAAAGCTAGCTAAAGGGGAGAACGCCGTGCAGCGGAATGGCCGATTCTGCCCGAGTGACGCCACCACAAGAAGCGCACAGACTCTGAGAGCGCTACACCGATGTCCAGTTATTTAGGAGAAAAAGAGGAGAAGTGCTCTTCGTACCATGACGGGCAAAGTTATGTCCTGTTATTGGACTTTTAATCCTGATAAACTGTGCAGCCACTTTGGGGGGGAAAAGAAAAGAGAACATTACACAGGGTGAAAACGTTCAGCAGTTAAGAGAGACACACACCCCCCTCGGGGAAGAACCGGTCCTCCCGTGCCGAGTTCGGAAAGCAGAGCTTCGGGGCTGGACGATGACAAATAGGATCCCTCGATCCCTCGGGATCCATCCACCGTACCTCGGCTGTCGACTTTCAAGGCTTACCAGAGTCGACCAAGGCTTCAAACATCGCCGTGCCTGAAGGTTTATAGCAATCCCTAGGCAACCGTGTCCCACAATTTTTAATTGCTCAAAACTTGCCTTTGATTTCCACGTCATTGGGAAAGGTAACACAGGAAAGTACAGGTAGTCCTCAACTTACAACTGTTGATTTAGCGACCATTTGAAACTTACAACGGCATTGAAAAAAGCGACTCAGGGCTCTTCTTCACACTTAAGACCGTTGCCAATACCCCACGGTCACGTGATCAAAATCCAGGCATTTGGCAACGGGTTCATATTTATGACGGTTGCGCTGTCATGTGGGGTCATGTGACCGCCGTCTCTAACCTTCCCAGCTGGCTTCCGACAAGCAAAGTCAATGGGGGAGCCAGATTCACTTAATGGCCATGTTAACAGCTGCGGTGGTTCACTTAACAGCCGTCACTAAAAATAGGGGGGCGCAAATGAGGCACAATTTACGTAACGGCTGTCTCACTGAGCAAAAGAAAGTTTGGGCTCAGTTGCGGTCGTAACCTGAGGACTACCTGTAACAACATTGCAAGGAAATATGGTCCAGGCCAGGGGTCTCCAACCTTGGCACCTTTAAGCCTGGTGGACTTCAACTCCCAGAATTCCCCAGCCAGGCTTAAAGTTGCCAAGGTTGGAGACCGCTGGTCCAGGCTATCTCAGAATTAGAATAAAGTGAGGCGTTTTTTGGAGCTGAGCTTGGTAGTTAGAATGAAGTGCCATCCCATAACAGGCTGGGGATTCACGTATGGAAAAGCATGTAAAACCTCCACCATTCTCCCGCATCTTTTTCCTGCAGGAAGGACTGGCAGAGCTGGGGGGGAAACCATTCCCCAATTTCATTCGGGGCGGGAAAGAAACCAACATTCTTGTCAATTTCATCCTGTGGCTGCAGCCAGGCTGGAGAAATGCTGGCCAAGTTTGTCTCCAAGGTTTGGACTGGAAGCTCTCCAAGGTCCAAAGTTGCATTTTAAGCTTCTCTGGCTTAAAAACAGGACAAATGTCCAGAGGGGGGGGGAGGGGGAGAAGAGATGGGAGCACTAAAGCTGCCGTCCTTGGTGCAGCCTGCAATGGATGCAGAAAGTGGGGTCCCCACACCCAGAAAGAGCCCATAAACTCCTCCATGGGTCCATTGCTCCTGCCTGACCCTCCTCCCTCCCTGGAGACTCAGGGCCCTATCTATATCTATATCTGACTCCTTTATTCGTTTTATATATATATATATACGTACATACACACATACACACACACATATACACACACACATGTATGTATATATGTGTGTGTGCGCGTATGCGTGTATATCTATCTATCTATCTATTTGTTTTCTGAGGTTTTCGCGGGTGTTTGTATGTAGGTCTTTGGTTATTCGGGTTTTCTCCCACGTAAAATTGGAAGTGTCTTGGCGACGTTTCAACACACCCCCAGCCAATCAGAGCACAAAAAAACCCCATCCAATCAAAGCACAGCCAAGCTCCCACCCAATCAGTTCAAACCCCCACTAGCAGTTAAAAGGAAGAAACAGCTGCGAGCACACATTGCTCCCAGAAGCACGAAGCTGAAGCCTGAAGATGACGAATGAGACTTCGTCGAAACGTCGCCAAGACACTTCCAATTTTATTATTTATTTTATTATTTATTATTTTATTATTTATTTAGATCTATTTCAAGCTATTTAGTTCTCATCAGCTAGCCATACCCTTCTGGGATTCGAACCTGGCCTTGCTTGCATATTAGGCAGAAGTATTACTCTCCAATATAAATTTTAACACAAAATAGTTTGTCGTGAAAGCGACTGCCTGGAGGGCTCCTGGATCGGGGCTGAAAGGCGAAAGGGAAGCAGTATGCTCCCTCCCATATTTGGGTAGACCAGGTTGGTTCGATAGAAAAAAACCCCACTTAGTGTATGTGTGTGTATATGAAGCTAGCAGAACGTTTACTGGCCGGATGCCCTTCCTGTCGCCAATGCGGAGTTTTGTTCAGCAGATTCTCATTGTGCCCAAAGAGAGCGAATAATATCTGCCTCTATGGGGGATTGAACTCACAGCCTCCTGACTGTGGGGCGAGAGCTCCACCTCCAGGCCACCCCACCATTCTTATCTATATCTGACTCCTGTATAGCAGGGGGTCTCCAACCTTGGTCCCTTTAAGACTTGTGGACTTCAATTCCCAGAGTCCCTCAGCCAGCAAAGCTGGGAGTTGAAGTCCACAAGTCTTAAAGGGACCAAGGCTGGAGACCCCTGCTCTATTATACACACACACAAATACATATACATCTACCTACATATATATAGGTATGTATGTATGTATGTATGTATGTATGTATATGTATATGTATATGTATATATAGGTCTTTGGTTATTTGGGTTTTCTCCCACGTAAAATTGGAAGTGTCTTGACGATGTTTCGACGAAGTCTCATTCATCATCTTCAGGCTGGTGTTTACAGCTTTGTGCTTCTAGAAGCACAATTTTACGCGGGAGAAAACCCGAATAACCAAAGACCTACCTACAAACACCCGCAAAAACCTCAGAAAACATATATATATATATATACATACAAACACACATGTATATACACATATACACACACATATATATATATATATATACATATATACATACATACATATATATATCTGAGCCCCCTCCTGGGGATGAGGGGCAGACCCCCACCCGAGGGACCCCCTCCCCTTTTTGGGCCGCTTCGTCCCTCAGAGGGAGGCGGGAGCCCTCCGGGTCCTTTCACACGTGCAGGCGGACACGCGTGTGCGGGGCCGTGCGAATGGGCTGCGGGCGAGAGGCGGCCAGAGAGAGGGAGCCCCGCGGGCGGAGGAGGAGGAGGCCCGGCTTGGTTGCCCTGGAGAAGCGGCTGGAAGGGCGGCCGCCATCTTGCCAGCCGGGCCCGCCGCCGCAGCCGCCGCCTCCCGACTTACACTCGCCGCCGCGCAGCGCCGTTCCGCCTGCGTGCGTCCCGCCGCTGTGACGTCATCTCGCCCCGCCGGTAGCCCGGTGCCGCGACGAAAAGGAAAAAAAAAAAAAAGCCTCTCGGAAGAGGCGGTAGCCCGGCTTGGGGGGGGGCCTCAAAAAAAAAAGCGGCCGTCACCGAGCATGCGCGGTTACCTTCCGCGCGTGCTCGCCAGCGCCTAACGAAGCCCGCGGGCCCTGAGGGTTTGCCCTCCCTGGCGCCGAGCCGCGGGTGCGCATGCGCAACCTCGTCCCGAGGATGCTCAGTCGCAGAGGCTGAAGCCGACTGCCCTTAATTGTGCCCACTCGGGGGAGGGATAAGCGCCTGTCTTTCCCAGACAGGCTGGAGGGGGGCGGGACTCAGTGGGATGTCTCTTCCCCAAAGAGTTGTGGACTTCATTCCCCGTCGGCCCCAATCAGCATCGTCAATAGCTAGGGACTATGGGGGTTGTAGTCCAAAATTTCCAAAGACCATAAGCCGCCCCCGCCCCCGCCCCCCCGCAAGTCAATCCCTGTTTGATGAGTTTGGTAGGAAATTGCAATTCTCCCCAAAGGATGCTTCACTGGTCTGGACAAAGAAAAGTTTTAACAACTTTTGAGACGGGTGGACTTCAACTCCCAGAATTCCCCAGCCTGCACATACCGAACTGAGGAATTCTGGGAGTTGGTCTGCACATTTGAAGTGGCCGAGGCTGAAATCCAACGCGGTATAATTGGGCTGGACCTGCGATCCGGAAATCTGCCCGTTGCAAAAAGGAGGACCAGATCCTTCCCCCCAACGCCCCTTCAGGACCACCGGGAGGGACCCCTAAGAAAACCCACCCACCCACCGGGATGCATGGCACTGGGGGAGTGGGACGGTTTTCTCCAAAACTCCTGCAACCCTGGTCCTTCTTGCATTCGCCCCTTTTGCCATGGGCAGATCCCACCTGGACTTTTTCTTCCCAAGACCACCAGGCGGGACCCCCACCCCCCAAAAAACCCACCCACCCACCCACCTGCCTGGATGCAGAACATGGGGAGTGGAGGTGGGGGGGGGAAGAGACGCTTCCAAGGCTCCTGCACCCCCTACTTGGGGGACGGGGGGGGGCTGATTCTACTTGCAGTCCCTCCTTTGCAATTCCACCGGGACTCTGGAACCCACCCACCCACTGGCATGCGGGGCACCCCAGGCAGGGTCTTTTTCCAAGGCTCCTGCACCCCCTACTTTGGGAGGGGTGCGGGGGGGGGCTGATTCTACTTCTAGCAGTCGCTCCTTTTTTTTGCAATTGCGATTCCACCCGGACTCTGGAAGCCACCCACCCACCCACCCACCGGGATGCGGGCCACCCCAGGCACTAGGGAGGAGGCGTTTTCCCAAGGCTCCTGCACCCCCTGCGTTAAGTGTGTGTGTGTGTGTGTCTCGTCCTCCTTCTTGCAATGCCCCCTCTTTTTTTTGCAACGAGCAGGTTGTACCCGGGACCCCCTCCCCCTAAAAACCCCCACCCACCTGCCTGGATGCAGAACATGGGGAGGGGGGAGGGGGGGCAGAAAAGCTTCCAAGGCTCCTGCACCCCCTAAAGGCCGGGGGGGGGCGGGGGGGCGCGTCGTCCCCTCCCCAAGCCCAGCGGAGCCCCCGCGCGGCCGGGGCGTTGCAACCGTCCGCGGGGCGTCTCTCGTGCGGAGCCGCTGCAGCTGCCGGGACCGTTCGGGGAGGAGGAGGAGGAGGAGACTCGGGGAACGGCCGGCCCGGCTTCTGCGCCCGCCTCCTCCGCTCCGGCCCGCCCGGCTGCAGCAGCCATGGAGCCTCCGCCGCCGCTCGGGCTGCTGCTGCTTTTGCCGCTGCTGGCCGGCCTCGGCCCCGGCTTGGCTGAGCACCGGGCCGACTTCGACCGCGAGGCGCTGCTGGGCAGCCAGGTGGGACCCCCGAGCCCATCCTCCACCGCCGGGCAGGGGTGCCTGGGCTGGGAGGGGAAGAGAGAAGGGGCCGCAAGGAGCCAGGAGAGGAGAGGGGAGGGGGTGGGTTGCAGAAAGGGAGAACCCCCCCCCGTCGGAGTGGGTGGGCTCTTAAGGCAGCCCACCTGCAATTGGGGTGGAGGGAGGGTCTGGGGGAGAGAAGCAACCCCTCTGCAGGTTAAGGCCAGGGGTGACCCCCTAAGTGTGCAGCCGGGCTTCTTGAGCTCCTTTTGGGGGTGGGGGTGGGGAGAGGCTGGTGGTAGGAGGGCCCATCCTGGCTTTCCTACTAAAAAAAAGTGGGTGGGCAGAGGGGTGGGGAGAGAGAGGGGTGGGGGAAGGAGAAAGAAAGAGAGAGGAGAGGGACAGAAAGAAAAGAGTGAGAGAAGGAAAGAGAGGGAGAGGGACAGAAAGAAAAAGAGGGGGAGAGAGGAGGAAAGAGAGGGAGAGAAAGAGGAAGAGAGAGAGAGACAACGGAGGAAAAGAGGGGAAGAGAGAGAGAGACAGAGAGGGAGAGAAAAAGAGAGCGTCAGAAAGAAAAAGGGAAGAGAGAGAGGAAGGGACGGTAACAGAGAGACCAAAAGAGAGAGAGAGAGGGAGAAAGAAAAAGCAAGAGAGCATCAGAAAGAAAAATAGAGAAGGAAAGAGAGGAAGAAAGAGAAGAAAAAGAGAGGGAGAAAGAAAGAGAAGGAGAGGGAGCCAGAGAAAAAAAAGAGAGCACGGCAGAAAGAAAAAGGGAGAGAAAGAAGAAAAGAGGAAGAAAGAAAAAGAGAGTTAGAGGAAGAGAGAGAGTAACAGAAAGAAAGAGAGAGAGAGGAAGAGAGAGGCAGAAAAAGAGAGGGAGAGAGGGGGGAAGAGAAAAAGAGGGAGATCTTCCTAAATTAGGAGTCATTTTAATGCTGTTTCTCCCCCACTCCCCACAAAAAAAGGATGAAGTGGAGGAATTTTCCAAACTGAGCCCCGAAGAGCAGCAGAAGCGCCTGAAAGTGATTATAAATAAGATTGACAGAGACCTGGATGGCTTCCTTACCGAAGGTACCTCTGTTGCGACCCTCCGGCTAAGCCCAGCCACGGCCTGCTTTCTCTGGCTGGGCTTAGGGCGTCGTGTGAACGAGACCCCGCCACAAACGGAGGCCCTGGGTTTCAGGGGGGAAAACACCTATTGAGTGTAATTGATTCCTTTAACGACTGCCATGTCCACTTAACAACTACTGCAAAAATGGTTTGAAATTGGGGGTGGGGGCGGTCACGTGATGACCCGTTTAATAACTGCCATGGCTTATCGTAAATCCGGGCTCAACGATGGTCGTGCGTTGAGGACTAACAGTAGTGATATAAATTGTCAAGAGCCAGTTTGGTCTAGTGGTGAAGGCTGGGAGATGGGGAGTTCTAGTCCCACCTTAAGCATGAAAGCCGGCTGGGTGAATTTGGACCAATCACCAGGAGACGGAGAGTTCTAGTCCCACCTTAGGCAGGAAAGCCAGCTGGGTGACTTTGGACCAATCACCAGGAGAGTTCTAGTCCCGCCTTAGGCATGAAAGCCGGCTGGGTGACTCATCACCAGGAGACGGAGAGTTCTAGTCCCGCCTTAGGCATGAAAGCCGACTGGGTGACTCATCACCAGGAGACAGAGAGTTCTAGTCCCAGCTTAGGCAGGAAAGCCAGCTGGGTGACTTTGGATCAATCACCAGGAGATAGAGAGTTCTAGTCCCGCCTTAGGCATGAAAGGCGGCTGGGTGACTTTGGGCCAGCCGAGCCCACCTCACAGAGTTGTGGTGAAGAAAATCGGAGAAAGAAAGTGTGTTGGATAAATTCGCCACTTCGAGCTATTTGTAAAAATAATAAGGATATAAATAAATAAATAAAATACCAAAAATAAATAAACAAACATGGCTGGTGGGAGGCACAACATCCAAGAGGCAAGTCGGGGGGAAGAAATAGCACCTGGTGTCTTGGGTGGGTGGGGGGTTGTATCCAAAGGTCAGGATGATAAACAGTGTGGCGTTACAAGCTCCGCCCCTTTACACACCTTGTAGTGGCAGCCCAAGGGGCGGGACTTGGGGCGGAATGGGACAACTCTGGTCAACTCGCCATGGCCAACTCGGTGGCAGGACAATTCAACAATTCAAATGTAATTATCTTAAGGTTTTTTTTTTATTTGCATTTATATCCCGCCCTTCTCCGAAGACTCAGGGTGGCTTACACTATGTTAGCAATAGTCTTCATCCATTTGTATATTATATACAAAGTCAACTTATTGCCCCCAACAATCTGGGTCCTCATTTTACCTACCTTATAAAGGATGGAAGGCTGAGTCAACCTTGGGCCTGGTGGGACTTGAACCTGCAGTAATTGCAGGCAGCTGCTGTTAATAACAGACTGTCTTAGCAGTCTGAGCCACAGAGGCCCTTTTAATTTTCAAAATTATTTAAAGTTTTGGTCACTTTATTTTGTCCCTCCTTCGACATCTTTTCTTTAATGATTCTGTTAGACTGTTTCTTTGAAATAGTCCAACTAAAAAGGTAAAGGTTCCCCTCGCACATACGTGCTAGTCGTTCCCGACTCTAGGGGGCGGTGCACATCTCCATTTCAAAGCCGAAGAGCCAGCGCTGTCCGAAGACGTTCCATGGTCATGTGGCTGGCATGACTAAATGCCAAAGGCACACGGAACACTATCACCTTCCCACCAAAGATGGTCCCTATTTTTCTACTTGCATTTTTTATCTACTTTCAAACTGCTAGGTTGGCAGAAGCTGGGACAAGTCACGGGACCTCACCCCGTTACACGGCAGCACTAGGGATTCGAACCGCTGAACTGCCGATCTTTCGATCGACAAGCTCAGCATCTTAGCCACTGTGCCACCGTGTCCCCACTAATAGTCCAACTAATACTGGGCTTTTTCCAATATTAGTTGGACTCTTGTCCCCTGGCGAGTTGGCTGGGCCGAGTTGTCCTAGATCCGACGTGGGGGCTCAACCCTGCAACGCCTCATAGGAAAATGGGGAAAGCTTGCAGACCCCCAAGGGGTTGAAGGTCACCCACCAGGGGAGGGGTCCCGTTCACCAGGCTAACTGGGAAATCTCCCCAGCCGAGCTGAGTTCCTGGATCCAGCACTCCTTCAAGGATTACGTCATCGAAGACGCCAAGCAACAGTTCCAACACTACGACAAAGATGGCGACGGGAGGGTCTCTTGGGAGGAGTACAACATCCAGATGTACGACCGGGTCATCGACTTTGAAGAGGACACCACGCTGGACGATGCTGAAGAGGAATCCTTCCGGCAGGTGAATGATCTCAGAGGAGCTCCAAAACACATGGAGTGTCTCCCATTTTATTTTGATCCTTTTATTCTTTCCTGGAGCCGAGGGTGTGAGGGAAATGGGTTAAAAAGTTAATGTTTGCGCTTATGAGATTTACTCTTCTTCCTGGGGAAACATAAAAACTGGGGAGGGGGAGGGAAGCACCCTCTGTTTATTGGGTTAGAAAGACTTGGGGCTCAATCCTGCAACGCCTCATAGGAAAATGGGGAAAGCTTGCAGACCCCCAAGGGGTTGAAGGTCACCCACCAGGGAAGGGGTCCCGTTCACCAGGCTAACTGGGAAATCTCCCCAGCCGAGCTGAGTTCCTGGATCCAGCACTCCTTCAAGGATTACGTCATCGAAGACGCCAAGCAACAGTTCCAACACTACGACAAAGATGGCGACGGGAGAGTCTCTTGGGAGGAGTACAACATCCAGATGTACGACCGGGTCATCGACTTTGAAGAGGACACCACGCTGGACGATGCTGAAGAGGAATCCTTCCGGCAGGTGAATGATCTCAGAGGAGCTCCAAAACACATGGAGTGTCTCCCATTTTATGTTGATCCTTTTATTCTTTCCTGGAGCCGAGGGTGTGAGGGAAATGGGTTGAAAAGTTAATGTTTGCGCTTATGAGATTTACTCTTCTTCCTGGGGAAACATAAAAACTGGGGAGGGGGAGGGAAGCACCCTCTGTTCATTGGGTTAGAAGGACTTGGGGGGGCTCTTTTTGACTCGCCAATCAGTTTCCTAGATTTGATTTTGAATCAAAATCAAGCATCATTTGTAACACGATTGACTTGCAGCTAATGCCATAAGGGTACTAAACAGGATGGAAGGGGATATTCTCCTGCCTTCAATTTTTATTTTTTAAAAAAGCTTAACCGGTCTAGTTCTGTTTACTTTCAGTTTAATTCAGTTAGGATGACACCATAGCAGCGTTGCAATATTTGAGGGGCTGCCACGTGGAAGAGAGGGAGTCAAGCTATTCTCCAAAGCACCAGAAGGCAGGAGAAGAAGCAATGGGTGAAAACTAATCAAGGAGAGAAGAAAACTTCCTGACAGTGAGAACGATTAAGCAGTGGAACAACTTGCCTCCAAAAAACTAGCTCCCTCACTGGAGGCTTTTAAGAAGAGTCTGGACAGTCTGACCTGATATAGGCCAGGGTCTCCTGCTTCAGTAAGGGTGTGAACTAGAAGACTTCCAAGGTCCCTTCCAATTCTGTTATTTGGTTTTCCTTCCTTCCTTCCTTCCTTCCTTCTTGCCCTTGTTCCCTTCCTTCCCCTTACTGTCCTTTCCTTCTCATCTTCCTTCCTTCCTTCCTTCCTTCCTTCCTTCCTTCCTTCCTTCCTTCCTTCCTTCCTTCCTTCCTTCCTTCCTTCCTTCCTTCCTTCCCCATCACTGGAGGTTTTCAAGAGGAGATGGCACAAGCATTTGTCTATAATGGTGTCGGGTTTCCTGCTTGAGCAGGGGGTTGGACTAGAAGATCTCCAAGGTCCCTTTCAACTCTGATGTTCGGTTAGTTCTATTTATGAGACAGGGTCTGAAAAGTTGGCGATGATCTTTAGAAAGGGGACTCTTAACAGCAGACTGTAAATTTTAAGAGAATCTTGGCTTCTTTATCAAGAAATACCTTCCTGTTCTGCGAAACATGGAAAAAGTAAGAAACTAGTATTTATTTATTTTATTTATTCGCATTTTTGTAGCCTGCTTAGGGATTGCAGCAGTGGTGAAATCCAATTTTTTTTACTACCAGTTCTGGGGGCGTGGCTTGGTGGGAGTGGCAGGGGAAGGATATTGCAAAATCTCCATTCCCACCCCACTCTGGGGCCGGCCAGCCAGAGGTAATATTTGCTGGTTCTCCGAACTACTCAAAATTTCCGCTACCGGTTCTCCAGAACCTGCTGGATTTCACCCCTGGATTGTACCCTTGGTAGGCGGGCCGGGTGAACCTGGGAATCTGCTTAGTTGAAGGTCAAGGAGCCCGTTGGGTCCAAGGATCTTTGGAGAGGCGGAAAGAGACACGCTGGCCTGCAGTTCATGTTTTCTCCCCTTTTTCTTCCCAAAGCTCCATTTAAGGGACAAGAAGAGGTTCGAAAAGGCTAATAAGGAAGGCGATTTGGTGTTGGATTTTGAGGAATTTGTGGCGTTTGAACATCCGGAGGAGGCCGACTACATGAAGGCAAGTCTCGGGAGAGAACGGCTTTTAAAAACAAGGCTTCCAGGAGTGGCCGCTTTTGGCAAGTCACACCCTCGGTTTCGCTTTTCTTGGTCTTATCAAAATATAAAGTACAAAACATACCAAGAGAAACGATAATGGAAAAAATAAGGAGGCGGGGGGTGGGGAAAGGGAAGAGAAACCCCCCAAAAAAAAGGCAGGGAAGAGGGGAAAAGACATGGTAGTAACTTAAGAGCTCATCTTTTTACTTTTATATTATATACCAGTGATGGCTAACCTTTTTGCCGTCAGGTGCCAAAAGTGGGAGAAGCACAGGGGGTCGTACATGCATGCGCCCACACCCATAATTCAATGCACCATGCGCATGCCCCCCCCCCCGCTTTTGGCACGTGATGGCCCGGTGGGCCCGGTAGGGCCATTTTTTGTCCTCCCCAGGCTCCAGAGGCTTTCTAGGACAGGGGTCTCCAACCTTGGTCCCTTTAAGACTTGTGGACTTCAACTCCTAGGAAGGGGTGAACCAGGCGAACCTGGTAAAAAGCTCTCCTGGAGACGGCCGTCAAATGGTCTTCAAAAGACAGCCGACCATCCAGGAGAACGCCCAAGTTGCGCACCCTTTCCATTGGGGCCAATGACTCGCCCCCAACAGTCAGCCGCGGCTGCAGCTGACTGTACCGGGGTGCCGGCATCCACAGCCACTCTGTCTTGAATGACATTGAATGGCATTGCTCCTAGAAGCAACGATCTGTAAGCTAATTGCACAACGCACAACCTGAGGCTGGTTAGTTCCTAGCACAGGGAATCTCCAAAACCTGGAAACTTTAATATTCGTGGACTTACGGCTGGCAGGGGAATTCTGGGAGTTGAAGTCCACAAGCCTTAAACGTCGCCAAGTTTGGAGCCTCCTGGCTTATAGTTGCGTGCTTTGTGAGCAGAGCTGGTAAGACAGGCCACTTCTGACCTTTTGATGGCTTTTCCTTCCCACCAGGATTTCGTCATCCAGGAAGCTTTGGAGGAACATGACAAAGACGGGGATGGATTTGTTAGCCTTGAAGAGTTCCTTGGCGACTATCGAAGGGATCCAAGTGAGTGGCAGGCCATTCCTGTTCAGCCTTCAAGAACCACGAATGGTTAGGAAGTCTGAAAGTTCTCCTAAGGATACCTGGAGGTCCCAGCTAGAGAGCGCTGGAGGTCAGGGAAAGGCAGGGATGTCCAGAAAGTTCAAGCATTTCAAAATATTGTTGTGCATTGACATCCTCCACTAATGCTGCCTATCAATAAGGCTTCTCATCAGGGGTGAAATCCTCTGAAGTCTGCTACTGGTTCTGTGAGTGTGCTACTGAGTGCGCATGTGTGCATGAGGTGCGCCTGCGCAGTGCTAAAAAAGGAACGTTTTGAAGCCTTCCGAGTTTGCAAAGGTAAGTAGAACAGCGAGGGGGGGGGAATCCGCTGTGCCACACAATTTAGATTAGCTAGAAAGCAGGAAATCCGACGATTCTAGCTAATATAAATCGCGTGTCACAGCTGATCATTGCCCAGCTGATTGTCGGAAATACTGGTTCGCCTGAACAGGTAGCATTTTTTTACTACCGGTTCACCCGAACCGGTCTGAACCAGTAGCATATCTCCCCTTCTTCTCAAGTTCTTAAGAAATCATTCCAAATGTTGAGTCTCCTCTCTTCATATAACTTGATACAGGTACTCCTCGACTTAACAGCCACAACAGAGCCCCAAATTTCTAAATGAGACCCTTGTTAAGTGAGTTTTGTCCCATTTTTACGACTCTTCTTGACACAGTTGTTAAGCGAGGCACAGAAGTGGTTAAATTAGCAATACGGTGGTTAAGTGAATCTGGCTGTTCCACCGACTTTGGTTGGATCACATGAGGTTCACATGATCCTGGGACACAACAACAGCCATAATTACATGCCAGGTGCCAAGTGGCCGAATTTTGATCATGTGACCGCAGGGATGCTGCAACCGTCGTAAGTGTGAGAAATGGTCCTGAGTCCCCCTTTTTTTTTAGTGCTATCGTAACTTCGAACGGTCACTAAACAAACTCCTGTAAGCCAAGGATTGCCTGTACCTTTGCCATTTTGGTTCTCATGAAGGAAGACTTCCACGATTCGGGTAACAGATCAGTTAGACCAGGGGTCTGCAAACTTGGCTCTTTTGAAGACTTGTGGACTTCAACTCCCAGAGTTCCTCAGCCAGCAAAGCTCTGGGAGTTGAAGTCCACAAGTCTTAAAAGAGCCAAGTTTGCAGACCCCTGAGTTAGAAGAATCGTTTCTTTGTGATGGTGTGCAGTGATGGTGGGTTTTTAAGACAAATACTGTAAGAAAGAGCCAGTTGTTTACATCCCAACGTATTTGCAGGTTTGTTTTCTTTTTGCTAATTCCACGTAATACCTTCCATTGTTGTAAGTGACATTGATAGAAGTTCAATTTGAAAGCACCCCGAAAGAAATTAAATAAATCTTTCACTGCCCGTAAGGTGTTGTGGTCTATCAGTCACCGGCCCCTCCAGCAGCCAAATCGGAGGAGGAGGAGGCGACGTGGGGGTCAGCATCAAGGCAACCTGAGAGCTCCGAAGGGGAAGAGGGAATGGAGCTGGCAGAGAGAGAGAGAGAGAGAGGCAGAGGCAGAGCTTGGGCCGTCCGTCAGCCCCCAGATAGAGAGTCAACATTCCCCAGGTCTGGAGGTGGCTGATGAGGAAGAGGATGAACAGCTGGGTCCAGTGTCTGATGTGTGGATGCACAGAAGGCAGAGGAGAGGAGAGCAGTGGAAATCTATGGGCCGGTCCTTGGGAAGGAAGAGCGGCTGCTGCTAGTGAAGCCCCACCCTAGCTCTGGGGATAAAAGGCAGGGGGCGGAGATGAATAGATATGACAGACAACTACTCATCTTCCAGACGGATGGACATGTTAGCTTTTTGTTAACTTTTCGCCTGGGGGCTGCTGGCACTCCTAATTAAAGGAATCTTTGAGTTCACGTCAGAGGATTTGTCATATTTGGGGAACTGGGTCAGGACATAAAAGTTTCCCAGCCTGCACCGAAGGCAAAGTGCACATTTTAACGGGATTTTGCTTCAAAGGAAAAAAAGGCAGCGAATCAAGGGTGTGTTTGTAAAAAAAAAAAATTGTGACCTTTCTTTTCAGCCGCCAAACAAGATCCGGAATGGATTGTGGTGGAAGAAGACCGCTTCAAAAATGATTATGACAAGGATAAGGATGGGAAGCTGAACCCCAAAGAGCTGCTGACTTGGGTGATGCCCAACAACGAAGGCCTTGCCCAGGAAGAGGTAAGAGGGTGGAAGAATATTTCGGTTAGTCCTTCAACTTACGATACTTCATTCAGTGACTGTTCAAGGGCACTGAACTCACTTAACCAGTGTCTCCCTTAAGAACAGAAATTTTGGGGATCCATTGTGGTTGTAAGTCAAGCAGAGTGGTGCAGTGGCCTAGGAGGTGGAGCTCCCACCTCGCAATCAGGAAGCTATGAGTTCGATCCTAGGTAGAGGCAGATATTTCTCTCTCTCTGGGCGCAGTGAGAATATATCTTCTGAACAAAACTCCGCATTGGCGACAGGAAGGGCATCCGGCCATTAAAACACTCTGCTAGCTTCCTTCACTTGCCCAGACTGCACCCGGCAAGGGATTATGGGGTTGTTAAATGACGATGGTTATTGTGGGCCATGAGTCAAGGACTAGCAGTATTTCCAAATTCCATGACAGAGTTGCGTTATTTTAGATGGTACCACACTGAACGGCAAAGCCCACAACAGTTTTCCGATCTGTCTTTAATTCCTGGCACACATTATCCACTCAAAAGAGTCGAGGAATTTAAAAGATGGCTGAATAGTCAAGGCAAGATTTCTCATCTAATCCTGCCGTAACTTACAGCCGTTCATTCATTAGTGACCATTCAAAGTCTTAGAGGCACTGAAAAAAGTGACGTAACGGCCGGTCCTTCACACTTAAAATCCCTGCGGTCCCATGATCAAAATTTGGTTATTTAGTACGTGACATGTATTTATGAGAATCTCGTTGTCCCCGGGGGGTTCGTTCGATCGCCGTTGGTGGCCTACCCAGGTGGCTCCTGACACGCAAAGGCAAAGGGGAGACTTGGATCTGTTTGACGACTCTGTGACTCATTTAACAACCGAGGCAAAAGAGGTCGTAAAATCAGCCATGACTCACTTCACAACTGCCTTGCTTAGCAACCAAAGCCCCCCGTCCCTATAGAGGTGGTAAGCCAGCGCCTACCTGTATAATGTATGCCGTCTGGGGAATTCTGGGAATTGAAGTCCACCTGCCTTGGTTGCTGAACTTAGTTGCTCCGAGTTGAGTCAGTCAACCAGAGTGATCCGTCATAAGTCAGGGGTCTCCAACCATGACAGCTTTAAGACTTGTGGACTTCAGCTCCCAGAATTTAACAACCGGTTCTGTGAGCGCGTGCTTTGTGCGTGTGCACGGGTTTAGCATGTGTGTTTAGCGTTGTGCACAGTGTTCAAAATACAGCAATCTGAAGCTCAGCTGTTTTTTGTTTTTTTTTTCATTTATATCCCGCCCTTCTCCGAAGACTCAGGGCGGCTTACACTATGTCAAGCAATAGTCTTCATCCATTTGTATATTATATACAAAGTCAACTTATTGCCCCCAACAATCTGGGTCCTCATTTTACCTACCTTATAAAGGATGGAAGGCTGAGTCAACCTTGGGCCTGGTGGGACTAGAACCTGCAGTAATTGCAAGCAGCTGCTGTTCATAACAGACTGTCTTACCAGTCTGAGCCACCAGAGGCTTACCTACTAAGGCGGCCCCAGTAAGTAGAGCAGCGGCGGTGTGGAAATCAGCTGTGCCACGTGAATCGGCTGAGCCAGAAAGATGGAAATATAAAACAGGATAGAGCAGGGGTGGGTAGGTGGGGCCAGCTGATTGTGGGAACTCCTGGTTCGCCCGAACCGGTAGCAGCCCACCGCAGGCTAAGTTCCATATTCAGCCCAATCGTTGCTTCTTAATTTATCCTCTAGGCTGTTCATCTTCTTGACGAAATGGACTTGGATGGAGACCGGAGACTGTCAGCCAGTGAAATCCTTGAAAATCAAGACCTGTTTCTCAACAGCGAAGCCACCGATTACGGCCGACAGCTCCACGACAAAAGTTTCTACCACGAAGAGCTTTAATTTCCAAAAGATGCTTTGCCTTTCTTTCAAAATTGAGATTTTTTTTTCCTTCCCCCACTCTGTTGTTCAGCTTTAAAAAAAAATAATGCCAGTTGGGCAGCGATTTTACGTTGCTAACCTTCCCTGTACGTTGCCAGCATTCCTTTGGTGGTCTAATTTAAAAAAAAAAAAGATGGAGGAGGAAAAAGAAGAGAGATCTTTAATGCTCAGATTTCAATACTGCTTTTTGAAACGTACTTGAAAATACCAGGGTATGACTGCAAAGGAAGCCCTCGTTTCGGTTATTCGACTTTTATTATTTTAGGAAAGGGAAAACGCAGTTCTAGCTGTCCGGTCCCGTGTTGTTAATAGTTTTTCTATCCTATTTTGTATATTACAAAATTCAGGAGGATGAAGTGTTACCTACGAGGTTTCTGTGCATTCACTTGTTTTGATGGTAGACGATAGGGAAATATTTTCGCATTTGGAAAGTATTCTATTTACTTGGATTAAAATGTTCAAATGCCCCCCCCCCTTTTTTTTTCCTCCTCGCTTTTGTGCTGTTTCTTTGTATGAATCTCTTAAAAACCGCATTCCATCTAACTCGGCTTCTTAAAAAGGAAGCGTGCTTCAAATCAGGATATATAAGGGGGAAGAATTTAAAAATACGGCTTTATCAAACCAAGTCAAAATCAAGCCGCAGGGGGAAGCCAAGTCCTGGATTCTGCCAGCATTCTAGGGATCTCTTTGCTGGGGGCGGGGGGGAGGGGGCGGGATGGTGATTCCTAGGAGAAAAGCCCGCCAGCCTTTGGAGGTAGGCCAGGTCAGAGAACAGGCAGCACTTGGAATAATGGAGCTCTGCTTTATTGATATAAGCTGAACCAGAGAAAAGACCGACTGGGGTGACAGGATAGCAGTGTTCCAATCTCTCAGGGGCTGCCACAAAAAAGAGGAAGTCAAGCTATTCTCCAAAGCACCTGAGGGTAGAGCAAGAAGCAATGGGTGGAAACTAATCAAGGAGAGAAAATTCCTGACAGTTAGAACAATTAATCAGTGGAACAACTTGCCTCCAGAAGTTGTGAATGCTTCAACACTGGAAGTTTTTAAGAAGATGTTGGATAACCATTTGTCTGAAGTGGTGTCGGGTTTCCTGCCTAAGCAGGGGGTTGGACTAGAAGACCTCCAAGGTCCCTTCCAGCTCTGTTTCTGTTGTTCTGTTGCTGGAATTGGATATGTCTGGTTGCTGGAATTGGGTACGTCAAGTTTAATGAAAAGAAGGACTAGGGGAGACATGATAGCAGTGTTCCAATATTTGAGGGGCTGCCACAAAGAAGAGGGAGTGAAGCTATTCTCCAAAGCCCCAGAAGGCAGGACAAGAAGCAACGGGTGGAAACTAATCAAGGAGAGAATCAACTTAGAACTAAGGAGGAATTTCCTGACAATGAGAACAATTAATCAGTGGAACGACTTGCCTCCAGAAGTTGTGAATGCTCCAACCCTGGAAGTTTTTAAGGAGATTCTGGATAACCATTTGTTTGAAGTGGCGTAGGGTTTCCTGCCTAAGCAGGGGGCTGGACTAGAAGACCTCCAAGGTCCCCTCCAGCTCTATTCTGATCGATTGAAATCCTGAAAGTTGAATAGCTCCCTCCCTCTCCCTTTCTCATCTCTCTTTCCTTCCCCTTCCTTCCTTCCTTCCTTCTTTCTTCCCTCCCTCCCCCTCCCTGTTTCTCATCTCTTATTCCTTCCCCTTCCTTCCTCCCTCCCTTCTCTCCTCCCTGTTTCTCATCTCCTTCCTTCCTCCTCCCTCCGCCCTGCCTCCCTTCTCCCATCCCCCACTCCCCCTTCCCCTTCCTTCCTTCCTTCTTCCCTCCCTCCCTCCCCCTCCCTGTTTCTCATCTCTTATTCCTTCCCCTTCCTTCCTCCCTCCCTCCCTCCCTTCTCTCCCTCCCTGTTTCTCATCTCCCCTTCCTTCCCCTCCCTCCCCACCCTGCCTCCCTTCTCCCATCCCCCACTCCCCCTTCCCCTTCCCCTTCTTGCACTTTTTATCTTTTCCATAGTTTAATCTTACCGGTAATTGGCAAGCAAATTCTTTATGAAAAGAAACGCTTTTTATCTGTGGGTGAACAAATCCCTCTCCTTCTATTTGCATACAGCTGTAGTGTGGGGGAAAAACAAAACAAAACCCAGCCCAGTTCCTCATTCCAGGGGACGCTGGCAGAAAAGACCCCCACCCCCACCCCGTCTTGGTTCACGGCTGAATAGAGCCATTGATTTTGCCTGGAATCCCCCGAGCATCCGAGTTTCCATAGTCCGGCTGGCGTCCCTTTCCCGCTCTCTTTAAAAACACCCTGCCTTTTTTCCCACTTTCCTGGCAGGTGCAATTGAAAGTTTCCCCCTTCTGCTTTTTTTTAAAAAAATGGGTTTTACATTTGAAATGTTGTACGGGTAGTTTATTTTTATTTATTTTATTTATTAAATTTTTATACCGCCCTTCTCCCAAAGGACTCAGGGCGGTGTACAGCCAGAATAAAAACAAAGATATATACAATTTAAAACAACATTTAAAAAGAGCAAATTTTAAAGGCTGATTATTAAAATTTAAGTTAAAAAGTTAAAAATATTAAAAAACCCAATTAAAATACATCACTAATTATGCCAGTCCCGCTTTAATGAATAAATATGTTTTGAGCTCACGACGGAAGGTCCGAAGATCGGGCACTTGACGCAGACCGGGGGGAAGTTCATTCCAGAGCGTCACTGCCCCCACAGAGAAGGCCCTACTCCTGGGGGCCGCCAGCCGACACTCTTTGGCGGACGGCACCCTGAGGAGACCCTCTCTGTGCGAGCGTACGGGTTGGTGGGAGGCAAAAGGTAACAGCAGGCGGTCTCGTAAGTACCCGGGTCCTAAGCCATGGAGCGCTTTAAAGATAGTTACCAAAATCTTGAAGCGCACCCGAAAGACCACAGGAAGCCAGTGCAAGCTACGGAGCAGCGATGTCACGTGGGGGCCACGAGCGGCTCCCGTTACTACTCGCGCAGCCGCATTCTGGACTAACTGCAGCCTCCGGGTGCACCTCAAGGGCAGCCCCATGTAGAGAGCATTGCAATAATCCAGCCTAGACATAACCAGAGCGTGAGTGACCGTGCATAAGGCATCTTGACTTACATAAGGTAGTTCTTGACTTACAACAACAGCTCGTTTAGTTCGAAGTTGCAGCATCCGAGAAAAAAGTGACTTACGACCCTTTCCCCCCCTCCCCCCCCGCACTTAACGACCGGTGCAGCATCTCCACGGCCACGCAATCCAAAATTCAAGACAGTTTGGCAACTGACTCGTATTTACGACGGGTTGCAATGTCCCGCGATCCCCTCTTGCGACCACCTGACCAGCCAAGTTGATGGGGAAACCGGATTTGCTTATCCACCGTGCTGCCAATTTAACCGCTCCGGCGATTCGCTTAACAACGGTGGCAGGAAAGGTCATAAAAGGGAGCAAAACTCACTGAACGGCTGACATTTCGGGCTGAATTGTGGTCGCAAGTTGACTACCTGTGCTGCTTGCTGACGATGCGAATCCAGCGATGCCTTGATGGGCTTTTCCAGCTGGAATCTTTTAGCTCTTTTTTTCCTCGTCCTGCGAAGGTCTTCAGCATCTTTGGCAAGGATCAAATGTCATAAATATATTTTATTAGTCACATTTGTACACCGTCCATCTTATTATGTAAGTAAATGACCCCCCCCCCAAGGGCAGGATGGGCAGTTCACATCTCCAATAGCCCACCCCCCCTCCGGCAATTTTGGGGTTGTTTCCCGTTTGATGCTGGCCTTATCTTGTCCTCAGCCCTGCGTTTTTCGTTTAAAAAAAATAGTTTTTCCATCCCAACAAAGCCATTCCTTTTTATCTCTCCACACGGTTTCCTCGGCTTAGCAATCGTTCGTTTAGTGTTCAAAGTTACGACAGGACTGGGAAAAAGGGACTTAACAACCGTCGGTTCTCGCACTTACAACCGTCATAGCCTCCCCACCGTCATGTGAGGCGAATTCAGGCCCTTGGCAACCCAACCCGCCGGCCTTTCCTACGTACCATGTCGCAACTCGAAGCGGTCGCAAGTCAAGGACCACCCAGAAACCTTGTTCGGAAGAACACTCGGGGCTCCAAATAATCCTTTTTTTGGGGTTTGAATCTACGACGTGAAAATCTCGGCAGCTGGGGCAGCGTGGATGGAGTCCACAAAGGAGGTAACAAGTAACAACAACAGAGTTGGAAGGGACCTTGGAGGCCTTCTAGTCCAACCCCCTGCCCAGGCAGGAAACCCTACACCATCTCAGACAGATGGTTATCCAACATATTCTTAAAAATTTCCAGTGTTGGCGCATTCACAATTTCTGGAGGCAAATTGTTCCACTTATTAATTGTTCTCACTGTCAGGAAATTTCTCCTTAGTTCTAAGTTGCTTCTCTCCTTGATCAGTTTCCACCCACTGCTTCTTGTTCTACCTCAATTTCCTGGCAGAGTAAGGGCCACCCTGAGTCGTCATGTGGATAAATGCCTTTACGTGTGCTAGCAACTCGCTCCGTAACTTCTCCCTTTACTTCCTGTCGCAGAGGAAATGCAACCGTTTTACTTCCACACTTTGTTCTCCTAAGCAAACTGTCTCCCCTCCCTTTTTGGCGACCCGCAAATGATTTGAGACCCAACGGATGAGCCGAAATGAAGGGGAGCTATGCTGTCCTTCGTGCACTATTCGCCCTTGCCCCAAAACGATGCCACTCGCGTGGCACAGATGCAGCACACAACTGAAAGCTGCACGCTCAGCCTGACTCAGATGTGAGCTGCATGTTTCCTTCGCTCGATGGAAAGGGTAAAAAAAATTATTCTGCTCTTGCACCAATTCTGAGCTGGTTGCTCTACTTTCCTGCGCCTCTTTCCCTTGGACACAAATGCGAAAAAAATGCAAAAGGTTTCCACACCCCTTAACACACCTGTTGTGCTTCTTTCTGTGGTTCACAAGGCACATCCAACCCTTAAGGAGTTCCTCCACCTGCCGTCCAAATTATCTCCCTTTCGCCTTCTGGAGCGTAACTCCGACTGGTTGGAAGGAAGTGCCTTGTTTGCACCCAGAGGATGGCGACAGCGTCTGTGCTTCCACACATTTGTGAAAGGCACACTTCTCGGCCAGAAGCGAAAGGAGTTTGACATCGGGCCCCAGAGAGGTGGGGCAAGAGGAAGGGAGAGCTTTGAGGTTTGGGGTGTGCTTTTCACTTTCAGTAGTGAGTGGCCCGGCTCAGCTTCCTTAAACCATCCCAGACAAGCCGAGTTCTAAAGGAGATTTCTCTCCAGAGCGTGTGCATACACGCACCCGCACACCCGCACACAAATAGAGCAGCCGACTCCAGCAGGGTGCCTCTTTTACACAGCTTCGCCCTACAGATCCAACCGGTCAGAGATGACGCACCTGCAGTTTAAAGATGCCTTCTGGGTGAGTGCCAACGAATTGCGTTCTGACTTCCAGAGGTGGTAACTTTGCAAACAGCTGGCCCAGTTCTTTGTATGGGAGATTTTAGGGGATGTTATGGTTATTTGTGGGAGGCAAATTGAAAAAAGCTGGTTGAGGGACTCTAAACAACCACTCAAAACCTCCAATCGCCATGCTTAAAGAATGGAAGAGGGCGTTAAGCCCTGAAAAATCCTTTCCCCCCCCTCTCCCCCCACTCATTGGGTGGCTTCCTTTTTAATGCCAGCTATTGCTTAATTTCTCCAAGGCAAAAGGCTGGTTTAATATCCCTCCCAAAGCGGAGCTGGATTTATTTAAGTTTTGTTTACAGCACAACTGGAATTCTGTCTATCTCCAGTAAAGCACTAGGGCAGCCCCAGAGGTTTAGCTCAACCACGGGGCTGGTGGTTTATGCAAAAATAAAAAGGTATGATGCAAATCGTTGCCCCACACCCTGGCGCTCGGGCCTCACCCCTGGAGGTTGCAAAACCTCTGGGTGGTTGCAAGACTTAAGATGATGTCTCTGGAAAGGGGTTCTTCTCCAGCTGTTGGGCGCTGGGCACCATCTAATTTCTGGAGAAATCCTTCAAAGTGCATTGATGCGTCCTTGTGCCCCGCCGCTGGATTTTTCACAGGGGAGTCGGTCTACGCTTGAACGTTGACCATACCTAGATGGTGCAAGATGCAAAGGAGATGGAGGAGGTGTGGATGAAGCAATGTTGAACCCTTGGCTGTTGGATCTCAGGATCTTTCTGGTCTACATCAACCTGCAGAGACTCACCTTCACATCTTGGAGGTTCCTTGGTTGTTTGTTGAGAGAGAAGACCTTTCTTGACCCGTGTCTCCTTGCTTCTGCCAGTTTAAGACAAGTCTATATCCACCATGTTGAGTTTAGTTTTGGTGGAAGCAAGCTCAGAGGTGGTTGTTAGCAGCGTCGGCCTTACAGGAACTGGTTGTTGGGCGGCCTGTAGCTTTCCCATAAATGGAGCACTCCAAAGGCAGAAGCAGTTATCTGAGTAAGACTTTATGAATTGCTGATGGCCATCTTTTTAGTTCATTTTTTTGCTGACTTGATGGTTTTGTTAAAACTAGCTGGCCGGGCGTCAGCTGGTTCTTGAGCCTTCCACTTAATTCTAGATTTTAAAAAATGGGGCTATGCTTTTTTTTTTCTTCCAGTGAAAGGTCGATGTGAGTTCTACCCGTTTTTGCTCACCTGTCTGTTCCATTTCTGCATCCGTCAGCCGTTTCTAAACGTGCAAAGGGTGTGGTTTTATCCTTATCCCATTGTAGCATGTCCACCTTTCGCTGTGCTTAAGGGTTTCTAAAACGGGCAACGGGAGGAGAATTATTTGCCTTTTTAATGAATTTTGCGGGATAGGATTTCCATTTAAAAAAACGAGAGTTTTGTGATATGCCAAAGTGGGATGCACAGCTCATTGCATTAGGCCATGTTTACTCAAAAGCATGCAGAATTTTGCAAAAGCCTGTATCCATAGACAGAGATACAAGTGAACATACTTGTATCTTTATGTATGTTGGTTTTTAACCCGACTTTATTATTTTTATAAATAACTTAAGGCGGCAAATATACTCAATACTCCTTCCTCCTCTGATACAAACAAATACACACACACCTACATACAGATGAAGATACATACACCAGTTTTACATGCACCAGTTTTACCAAAGTCAGGCCCCGTGGACAATTTGTTAGATAAATTATATTAAATGTTTACATCAATGGCTGCCTTTTCCTTTCACAATCTTCCTTTGCATGGCCTTTAAACATTCCTAAGGACATCAGCATTTTCTCTGGGAAAAAAAAAATTAAGAAAAGATACTGTGATTGGTTTACGGGGCCTGAATTTCGCAGAGCCCCTCTCCATATATACTGCATGCATATTTTTCAATAGATCAGGGTGCATATGGGTGTGTCTATCTCGATCAAACTGATACAGAAATGGGAGGAAAAAAACCCAGGAAAACGAGATGGTGAGAGAAAGTGAGATCAGCCGAGGCATTCATCCCCAGCTGAAACAAACACCTTAGGTCCGGTTTGTGTGTTAAAATATGCATTTTGCTCTACGTTTGAAGCGGAGTATTGCAACATTTGGAGAATTGCAAAAAAACAACAACCCAAAAAACCGGAACGAGCAACAGGGCAGGCAAAGTTTGAGGGATGGAGACACGACAAAATTTTTTTTTTTGCAAAGGACCCAGGAGAAGGCACACTTCCATATTATTTTTTTCCCACACATTCCCCCCCCCCGGGAGTTGAGGCCCTCCTTGACATCAAACCTGTGCCTATTTAAGGATGCAACCTTTCTAGCGTAGAACGGCAGGAAACGGCCCCCCCATCGATGCTTAGCAGTTGCAGTTCAAGGCAGCCCTTGTGGTTTGCGTGGAAGAGGCTGGGGGGGCGGTGTCTGCCTCGGTTTAATAATGAAGGGCTGCGAGAAGGAGAGGGGTGGTGCTGCTCTTGAGGTGGGTGGGAAGGGTTCGTGAAAAGGAGAAGCACTGAATTTGGACCGTTGGATGGGTCCGGAGGACTTAAGCCCAAAGAAGAGCGCGTTCATTGGGGAGGCTGACTTTTGGGTGGTTGGTGGGTTAGTTTTTCTGTCTGTGATCTTTTTCTTTCTCTCTCTCTCTCCTCCTTTTCATCTCTCTGTCCTCTTGTCTCTTCCTACCTATTGGATGGTCTATCTGAGTCTTTCTCTCAACCTTGAGAACTTTTAAGATCTGTGGACTTCAACTCCCAGAATTCCCCAGCCAGCCATTTTTAGAAGTTGAAGTTCAAAAGTTCCTAAGGTTTAGAAACACTGGTCTATTTATTAAGTCCATCTGTCGGTCCATTTTCATCTATCATGTATCTATTAATTACCTATCACCTATCAACCTGCCGGCCTGCCTGCCCACTCATCCATCCATCTGTCCATCCATCCATTCACCCACCCACCACCCATCCACCTATCCATCCATCCATCCATCCACCTATCCATCCATCCATCCATCCATCCACCTATCCATCCATCCATCCATCCATCAATCCATCCATCCATCTTCCCTCTCTTCCCTCTCTTCCTCTATCTCTCTACAGCACTATCTATCTATCTATCTTTGGAAGCCCAAAGCCATAGACAGTGGTGAAATGTAAAATTTGTTATTACCAGTTCTGTGGGTGTGGCTTGGTGGTGTGTGTCATGTGACTGGGTGGGTGTTGCCAACTTTTTTTTTACTTTTAAAAGCATTTTTTCTATAACCACTTCAGCCGAAGAGGTTGTTAAAAAATGCTTTTAAAAGGCACCTCTGACGATCCAGCTGAGTTGCCTGATCATCAGCGGCTTTTCATCATCATCATCATTTTATTTTGCCTTTAAAAGACAAAAAAAGCCTCTAACGATCAGGCAAGTCAGCTGGGATCGCCAAAGCCTTTTAAAAAGCATTTTTTCTACAACCTCTTCAGCCGAAGAGGTTGTAAAAAATGCTTTTAATAGCCTCTGATGATCTCAGCTGAGCCGCATGATCATCAAAGGCTTTTTTTTTTACTTTTAAAAGCATTTTTTCAGCCGAAGAAAAAATGCTTTTAAAAGTTTTTTTAAAAAAACCTCTGATGATCTCGCTGCTCAGCTGGGCATGGGGGGTGGGGTGGGCAGGGATTTTTGCTACCAGTTCTCCAAACCACCCGCCACCATCACTACCGGATTGAGCGATCCGGTCTGAACTGGGAGCATTTCACCCCTGGCCATAGAGAAGATGAATCTGAGTTGAACATCTGACATCTGATACCTACATAGACATAATCATCGGTAAAGGGAGACTCCGGGGGTATAAAAAAAACTCACCTCAGGGGTCAGACGTTGTACCTTCATCCTGTTGGGCGTCTGTATATTGAAATATATGAAAAAGTATGATAAAACATGAAACTGCAGTGCAAATCTCCCTGCGCGGCTCCACCAGATTCAAGATGATTCATTTCTCCCCGTTTGGATGCAAAAGGTCTTACAGTTAAGAGTTTCCAGTGGAGCGGTTTGTAGGTATAGTTGGAGAAGGAGGCTGGTAGAGACGACTCCACATTTAGTCATTGACCTCCTGAAGGTGCTGAGAAAACCTCTCGGCTAGACCTCTCCCCCTAGAGATCAAGTCCAGAGATCCAAAAGGGTCTCGGCCAGAGGTCTTCAAACTTGGCAGCTTTAAAACTTGGGGACTTCAACACCTAGAATTCTGGGAGTTGAAATCCCCAAGTCTTAAAGCTGCCAAGTTTGAAGATCTCTGATCCAGAAGAAGTGGAGAATTCTGGGAGTTGAAGTCCCCAAGTCTTAAAGCTGCCAGGTTGGAAGACCTCTGATCCAGAAGAAGAAGTGGAGAATTCTGGGAGTTGAAGTCCCCAAGTCTTAAAGCTGCCAGGTTGGAAGACCTCTGATCAAGAAGAAGAAGTGGAGAATTCTGGGAGTTGAAGTCTCCAAGTCTTAAAGCTGCCAAGTTGGAAGACCTCTGATCCAGAAGAAGAAGTGGAGAATTCTGGGAGTTGAAGTCCCCAAGTCTTAAAGCTGCCAAGTTGGAAGACCTCTGATCCAGAAGAAGAAGTGGAGAATTCTGGGAGTTGAAGTCTCCAAGTCTTAAAGCTGCCAGGTTGGAAGACCTCTGATCAAGAAGAAGAAGTGGAGAATTCTGGGAGTTGAAGTCTCCAAGTCTTAAAGCTGCCAGGTTGGAAGACCTCTGATCCAGAAGAAGAAGTGGAGAATTCTGGGAGTTGAAGTCTCCAAGTCTTAAAGCTGCCAGGTTGGAAGACCTCTGATCAAGAAGAAGAAGTGGAGAATTCTGGGAGTTGAAGTCTCCAAGTCTTAAAGCTGCCAAGTTGGAAGACCTCTGATCCAGAAGAAGAAGTGGAGAATTCTGGGAGTTGAAGTCCCCAAGTTTTAAAGCTGCCAAGTTTGAAGACCTCTGGTCTAGGCGAAGGACGTGCCTGACTCAGAAGAGGGCAGCTTTGCACGTTCCTGAATTCCCAAAGGTGATGATCATTCTTCCCCCGGAAAAAGGCTGCTAGTTCAACCCTTGACTTGACGCTGGTGACTCAACCAGCCCAAAACAGCCTTGACGACCGTTGGGTGGAGAAGTCACATTTCTCTGACCCACGTCTGAACGGCAAGTTCTCCAGCCTGGCTGGTATCGTACATGGGCAACAATCTCCTGCAACCCTCCGCGTGGTGAAGGCTCCAGCTTTTCTGAAGGCCAACGTACGGATGGCAAAAACACCTGTAGGTTTTTTTTTGGGGGGGGGGTCTTCTTCTTTTCGTGCTTCTTGGCAAAATCAGGCTGATTCTTATTTTCACTGATCCAGTGTTTCTCTTGGAATGGTGGCTAGAAAATATTTGGATGGGGAATCCTAGAAGTTGTAGTCCACCCATCTTAAAGGTGCCAAGGTTGAGACTCTGGAGCCATCGTGAACCGAAGAAGATTGTCTTAATGGAATTCTCTGGATCTGGGCTCCTGAGCTTTAATCGATTTGGAATTGAATTGAATCACTTGCACTGTCGATCTGTTTAGATCCGAAGATGGAAACTTGGTAGTTGGGGAAATTGTGCTTGGATGATCTGGGTTCGGAAGAAAATAAGGGGACACAGCCGGGGTCTTCTGACCCTTGGCATTGATCAGAGGGGTCAGCAGTGACTAAGAGGGTCTTTGAGGGATGATTCTTCCCGTCTCAAACGGAGCTTGGAAATGCAGGGAAGAGAAGGCGGTAGAATGGTGAGAGCTGATGGATCTTCCGTTGGTTTTTTTTTGCTTCTAGTGCAAAGAATTCACCCTTCACTCGGGATACGAAGCACTCCTGCAGCGTTTGCTGGATGGAAGGAAAATGTGCAAAGACGTGGAAGATTTGATCAAGCAAAGGTAAATACGAAGCGTAGGAAGGAGGGAGGGGAACGATGGGAGTTGGAGTTGCACGAAGGCTTTGAAAGTGCTCTTGAGTTTTGCTCATACGGATCTCATTCCCCAGTTGGTTTCTTCTCGCTCAGTGGGATTTAAACTTTCAAGGATCCTCACCCATATGGACACTGGATGCCAGCTGTCATATCCTGGCAGGCATTTCCCCAATCGTCTCGATATTACAATATAGTCCATGATTTACACAACGGGGACCAGAATTTCCGTTTCTAAGCAAGTAGGGTTTTTTTTAAGTGAGTCCTGCCTGGTTTTTTACTTGGTTGGTCATCATTGTTAAGCAAAGCACTGTTAAGAAATTCTGTCCTCCCAATTGTGGTTGTAAGTCGAGGACCGTCTATATAAAAGCAGGACTAGGGGAGACAGGATAGAAGTCTTCCAATATCTGAGGGGTTGCCACAGAGAAGAGGGGGAGGGGGTCAAGCTATTTTCCAATGCACCTGAAGGCCAGACGAGGAATAATGGATGGAAACTGATCAAGGAGAGATTCAACCTAGAATTAAGGAGATTTCCTGACAGTGAGAACAATCAACTGATGGAACAGAAGCTGCCTTCGGAAGTTATGGGAGCTTCATCCCTGGAGACTTTCAAGAAGAGACTGGACTGCCCTCTGTCAGAAATGGTGTAGGGTCTCCTGCTTGGGTGGTGGATTGGACTAGATGACCTCCAAGGTCCCTTCCAGCTCAGTTAATCTGTTATGTCTGCTTAAGGCCCAAATTTGAAGACGTTTATCAGACGTCTTCAGATTTGGAGAAGTCTATTTCTAAATTATCACATATTCAGGGTGTATGGAAAACCCTGACTCACCTCAGAGTCTAAAGCGACCTGGGATTTGCCCCTCATAAGAGCTATTTTAGAAGTTGTGAGTAAAGATTTCTGACGCTCAATGGAAAAGCTGCCTTTAGTGGGCTGAAAATGTTGTGGAAAGGAGGAGGGGGGGGAGGAGGAGGAAGAGGAGGCATCTCAGAGCAATTTGAAGAGCTTTGGATCCAGTGGCTCCTTTAAAGGAAGAAGATCAGGGTGGAGGACACTCTTTGCAAGCAGAAGATTGCTTTCGATCCAGACCAAAGGATCTCCCCTAGAAGATGAAGATAAGGTGAAAAAAAATGTAAGCTGTCTCCTTTCTTCCATCTCACACCCTTCAGATCTCTAGAGATGATGATGGTTAGATTTTTTTTTTAGCCCACTGTTGAGATCACAAACTTTGGAACTTCTTGAGAACTAGTTGGATGGGAAAAAATGTAATTGGATGGGGAATCCAATCTAGTTGGATGGGGGGAAAAAAATCAACCTTCCAGGTCAGGGGTCTCCAACCTTGGTCCCTTTAAGACTTGTGGACTTCAACTCCCAGAGTTCCTCAGCCAACTTTGCTGGCTGAGGGACTCTGGGAGTTGAAGTCCAAAAGTCTTAAAGGGACCAAAGTTGGAGACCCCTGCTACCTGGTGTCACCTGTTTTCCTAGAAGAGAAACATCTGAGGTGGCTTCAGCAGCTACTGAGCTACAACTGTGGAGCTGTATTTCCTGCAAACCTTCCTCTCAAGATAGATGATGGGAAAGGCCGCAAAGACCTTTCCCGTTAGCAACACTGAGTATGAAGCTCACATGAGCACATAATGTGGACCAAGCAGAAGGCATCAGAGAAGGTTCACGTCATCTTCTCTTCCATCCCACCATGGCCTCCAAAGAAGGTGACCCCTCTCGTCAAGAAGGCCACCATCACAGTTCTTCCCTTGCCATCTTCTACGGTTCTGAGACCTTGCCTAGTCAGCTCTGTTCAATTTGTTCATTACACATCATGGGAAGGATGGAGATGGAAGCCCAGCACGGTTTGAGTGGCAAATAAAGATGGGATTTTTATTTAACAGGGCCCAGGCTGAAGAACGTTACGGGAAGGAGCTGATTCAGATCGCCCGGAAAGCGGGAGGCCAAAGCGAAATCAAGTAAGTCCATTTCGATGTCACGTAAAAACCCATTATTTCTTTGCTTATATTAAAAGTCAATGTTACGTTACGAACTGATGGTTAGGACTTGTATCTAAGGGTTGATAGAACATAAGAACCAGGAAGAGCTAGTACTATTGATCTAACTCTTGATAAGATTCTTTGGGTGACTTTCAGTTACCAGTGGTTGAATTTCCATCGTAAGTCATGATGATCGTAATTTGAGGCACTTATGTGACAGGACCTGATTTTATGACGGTTTTGTGGAGGTTCTTAAGTGAATATCACAATTGTTAAGTGAATGAGGCAGTTATTAAGTGAAACAGTGTATTCCTATGGATGTTTTTATGGCCCATGCTGGCTGGGGAATTTTAGGAGTCCACCTATCTCAAAGTTGCCACGGTTGAGAAGTAGTCATTTGTCTATTCCTGCACTGGGTTGAAGGTTGGACCAGAAGACCTCCTAGGTGCATTACATGATTCTGTTGTTGTTGTTGTTGTTGTTAGTCGCAAAGTCGTGTCTGACCCATCGCGACCCCATGGACAACGTTCCTCCAGGCCTTCCTGTCCTCTACCATCCTCAGGAGTCCATTGAAGCTCACACCTACTGCTTCAGTGACTCCATCCAGCCACCTCGTTCTCTGCCGTCCCCTTCTTCTTTTGCCCTCAATCATTCCCAGCATTAGGCTCTTCTCCGGGGAGTCCTTCCTTCTCATTAGGTGGCCAAAGTATTTGAGTTTTATCTTCAGGATCTGGCCTTCTAAAGAGCAGTCAGGGTTGATCTCCTCTAGGACTGACCAGTTGGATTGCCTTGCAGTCCAAGGGACTCGCAGGGGTCCATGATTCTATGACCCATCTATTATGGCCGTCATGGTGCCCATCTCCTCTAGGAGACCCAATCCTGGGTGGTGTATGGAAATTATGATGGCTATAATAGGAGGACCCTAGAACTATATAGGTTTGGAAGGCCCCTTGGAGGTCTTCTGGTCCAACCTTCTGCCCAGCACAGGCTCTGTTTTTCCGGCTCTCCTCAAACTCCACAGGGTGAGGGATAGTTATGACCATTCAGTGTCCAGAATCACTTGTTTGAGATGGACAGCTATAGAAATAGAATGGCTAAATAGGTCTCAGGAGGCGAATTCTTCCAAAGCTTAGCTTCTATAGAAAGGACACACAAGTTTCTTTCAACACATGTATTCAAGATGTTCCTTAAAAGTTGACTTTGTATATAATATACAAATGGATGAAGACTATTGCTTAACACAGTGTAAGCCGCCCTGAGTCTTCAGAGAAGGGCGGGATATAAATTCAAATTAAAAAAAACCACAAACAAACAGGAAGAATCTCACCGTCGGGCAAAAAAATGGGGCTAGCAGATGCCATTAGAGCTTCATTTCTTCAGGGTTTCTAAGGCAGCCAAAGCGATACGAATTCTGACTCATAATAACAGGAAAAATAGATCTGCTGGTCTACTGTATATACTTCCTGTGCCAATGTGCTTTATATAGAATCATAGCTGCAAAGGGGAGGGGGGCTGACCAGTTTCCTATTCTTTGCAAGATTCATCCCTGCAAGAAACTGATTTCGGTTTAGATCCAGTAAATGATGGAATGAGTTCTTAAAACCAACCGTTATACACCCCAGTGGAATGTCATTTGAGAGTTGAAGTCAAACCGGAGGCTAAAACATATGAAGAACGGTTGCAGGAACTGGGTATGTCTAGTTTAATGAAAAGAAGGACTAGGGGAGACATGATAGCAGTCTTCCAATATCTCAGGGGCTGCCACAAAGAAGAGGGAGTCAAGCTATTCTCCAAAGCACCTGAAAGCAGGACAAGAAGCAATGGGTGGAAACTAATCAAGGAGAGAAGCAACTTAGAACTAAGGAGGAATTTCCTGACAGTGAGAACAATTAATCTGTGGAACAATTTGCCTCCAGAAGCTGTGAATGCTCCAACACTGGAAGATTTAAAGAAGAGATTGGACAACCATTTGTTTGAAGTGGTGCAGGGTTTCCTGCCTAAGCAGGGGGTTGGACTAGAAGACCTCTAAGGTCCCTTCCAACTCTGTTATTCTATTCTAAACAGTTTGCTACCATGTACCAAAAGTGTATTCAAGATGTTCCTTAAAAGCAAACTTGAAGAGGACAGGTAGTCCTTCCCTTATGACCACAACTGGGGGTCGTATTTCCAGTCATCTCAATACTACAAGTAGCCCTGGACTAACGGACACATCTGGGGCCAGAATTTCCATTGCTAACCAAGGCAGTTGTTAAGTGAGACACATCTGATTTTATGAGTATTTTTGCCATGGTTCTTAAGCGAGGACCAGTCGTAAGTTACTTTTCTCAGCGCTGTTTCAACCTTGTGCAGTCATTACACAAATGGTTGTAAGTCGAGGTTCAGGATCAAACCGATTTGGACTGCAAAACTCCAGCTAGCCACCAGATGGTGGAAGCAGGAGCGTTTTCTCTATTCTTTTAGCACCTTCTAGTGGTCGTGTGGGGTTTTGCAAGTTAGATATGGTAGAAGCAAAATATCTAAGTGGCTTGGAAAGTATCTAAATGACTTGGCTTCCTAAGACAGTTTTTAATGGAAGGCGA
The DNA here is from genome assembly GCF_028640845.1 of Ahaetulla prasina. Taxonomy (NCBI): domain Eukaryota; kingdom Metazoa; phylum Chordata; class Lepidosauria; order Squamata; family Colubridae; genus Ahaetulla; species Ahaetulla prasina. The sequence goes on from NC_080551.1 coordinate 23,462,333, forward strand.
GGAGTTTCTCCTTTCCATCGCACAACCCACATTGTGTGGTCAACAGGATTCGTTTTTCTTAAACAGAGGCTTTCTTCTTCCTCTATAAATTGATACTGAGGATTATTTTGAAGCTTTTTTTTTTTTTTGAAAACCTTTTCCTCTTTCTCTGAAGAGAACCTGGCTGCATTCTTGGTAGTGTCTCACTTAGCCAGCGCAAGCAGCAAAATAGTGTTGCAGTGCCACAATCAGGAATCGTAAAGTTTCTTGAGAGTGCAAAAATAATAATAATTCAGTACTATGTGAAGTAATTGAATTTGGCAGTTGACGCCCCATATCTTAAAAGTTGCCAAGGTTGATAAACACTGGGATAGGATGGCAGCAGGGATCTGTCATTGTGGCCCCAGTTTTTTCTGTTTTGGCTTTACTGTGCTTTTATTTCTTGCATTTTTATTCTTCTATTATCTTATTTTTGAACTGTAAGCTGCCCAGAGCTTCATTTTAAGATGGCTGGCTCTGTAAATGTTTTGAATGAATGAATGAATGAATGAATGAATGAATGAATGAATGAATGAATGAGGAATCTGCTTCTCAAGGCAACAGTTGAGGCTCTAGTGCTCTTGATTTTTTTTTTTAAAGACAAAGACTCAATTCACAAAATAATATCAATTCCTGCTTGGGTTTGGGGCATTAAACGAGAAGTTATTAATGCTTCCTTGGCAACAAGGAACAAATAGTCCCACGTTTACTGTAAATGGCGAGTTTTGCATCTCCAATTGTAGACAAATCGACTTCCTATATTTTACATAAGGTTAGCATACTTGTACGTCATGTTCTCGGCTGCCTTTTGAAAAAATTAGAAAGCTTCACTTCGACTCCTGAAAAAGTGGCTTGCAGAATGCAAAAGAGGCAAGCAGAATAAGAGACGGATGGAATTTCTTTTTGGCCGAGAAGAACGATCGGCTTCTCCGCAGATAAATTCGCCAGAGCAAATATTATGCAAAGTGTAATTTTTTAGCTGTGCGTTTCCTCTTTGAGGGAAAGGATTGTGTAAACCTTGAAGCAATATAAGGCTTGGGCAATATTTTAATGGGATCTGCTGTCCCTTTCATGCAACACAAAGTCCATCACAATCTGTTCCCAACGAGGGTGACACCGAGAGGATGGAACTTCTTGTGATGTCAACTATGCAACCACAATGTTTTTGTGACTCCGGGTTGCATGAAAAGGCACAAGGGACCGAACTGGCATTGCAGGGCCGAGACGCATTTTGCTTGGGGTTTCCCCTGCAAGGGACTACGTGTTTTTTCAAAATTTAGGCTTATGCCACCAGACTTGAAATCCTAGGTTTAGAAAATTTAGAACTCCGCCGCCTTCGACAGGACCTGTGTTTAACTCATAGAATCATCTATTGCAACGTCCTTCCTGTTGAAAACTACTTCAGCTTCAATGGCAACAATACAAGAGCAAACAATAGATTTAAACTTAATGTTAACTGCTTCAAACTTGATTGCAGAAAATATGATTTCTGTAACAGAGTCATTAACACTTGGAACACACTACCTGACTCTGTGGTCTCTTCTCAAAATCCCAAAATCTTTAACCAAAAACTATCTACTATTTATTTATTTTTTATTTTATTAAATTTTTATACCGCCCTTCTCCCGAAGGACTCAGGGCGGTGCACAGCCGAAATAAAATACAGAGTATATACAATTAAAAGAGATTAAAATAAACTATTACTAAATGGCCGGTAATTAAAAAATTAAAAAATTTAAAATATTACTAAAACCCCAATTTAAAATCCACTATTTATGCCAGTCCTGCTTGAATGAATAAATATGTTTTTAGCTCACGACGAAAGGTCCGAAGATCAGGCACTTGACGTAAGCCGGGGGGACTATTGACCTCACCCCATTCCTAAGAGGACTGTAAGGGGCATGCATAAGTGCACAAAAGTGCCTAACGTTCCTGTCCTAATGTTTCTTTTCATTATATCCAATTAATATAGTTATTACATACTTATGCTCATATATATGCTTATATATTATATAGCTATTTTATTTCATGTTAATGCCTATATATACTGATATGACAAAACAAAAAATAAAAAAATAAATTTGATTTGATTTTCAAAGTTCTTTAGTCACAAAGTTGTTCTATAATTGTTGCAGAGAAGGGTGTGTGTGTGTGTGTGTGTGTGTGTGTGAGAACCTATTCTTCAAAGCGCCTGAAGGATGGAGAAGAAATGGATGGAAACTAATCAAAGAGAGAAGCAACTTAGAACTAAGGAGGAATTTCCTGACAGAACAATTAATCAGTGGAACAGCTTGCCACCAGAAGTTGTGAATGCTCCAACACTGGAGGTTTTTAAGAGGAGATTGGACAACCACTTGACTGAAATGCTGTAGGGCAGGGATGGCTAACCTTTTTGTTGTCGTGTGCCAAAAGCGTGGGGAGCGGGGGAGGGGAGGGGAGTCACACGTGCGTGTGCCCACACCCATAATCCAATGTGCCCCTCCCTACACATGCGTGCATGATCCCCCCTGCGCTTCTCCCACTTTTGGCACGCGATGGCACGGTGGGCCAGGTAGGCCTGTTTTTCGCCCTCCCCAGGCTCCAGAGCCTTTCTTGGAACCTGGGGAGGGCCAAAACGGCCTTCCCCACCCTCCCACCCTGGAGGGCCTCTGGAGGCTGGAAACGGCCCGTTTGCCAATTTCTGGTGGGCCTGGAAGGTCTGAAAATGAGCTGGCCAGCACACGCAGGCGTGCTGGAGCTGAGCTAGGGCAACACTCACGTGCCCACCGATATGGCTCCACGCGGCACCTGTGGCACGCATTCCATAGGTTTGCCATCACGGGTGGAGGGTTTCCTGCTTGAGCAGGGGGTTGGACTAGAAGACCTCCAAAGTCCCTTCCAACTCTGTTAGTCTGTTACCCGTGATACAATATCTATAATCACTTGCTGTGAAAGAGAAATAAATTTAAACACCCAGGCCAAAATGCTAGAAAACCCTCAAAGTTTAAGGTATTAAAAGAATTCAGATCTAAGCTGAGGCAGCTTCTAGCAAAAGATTGTAAGGGGACGTGATGGTGTAAGATTCTTACTTGCCGTACAATTTTTTTTTAGTGCTATAGTTGATGGGGAAAAAATAATCACTTCTTCCCCAAAAATCCACAATGGACTTATTTTCTCTTTAATGATAATGCGCTGTATCTAGATCAGGGGTCTCCAACCTTGGTCCCTTTTTAAGACTTGTGGACTTCAACTCCCAGAGTTGAAGTCCACAAGTCTTAAAAAGGGACCAAGGTTGGAGACCCCTGATCTAGAGTTAAAGGAATCTTAGTTGATCACTCACCTGACACCTGCAGGATGAGTCTAGTGGTTACATGCAGAGTTAGTTGGAATGTGAATTTAATAATAATTAAAAAAAAAAAAGTTCAAAAGATACCACAAGGGGGCATTAAAGAAACACAAGAAACTTATTTTATACTCATTTTCATCAGGAGGGGGAAAAAAAAGCTCCGAATGGAAATAATGTCGGTTGATAGGGATGGAAAACGCACCTACGGCCTGAGGTTTAGTCAACTCGCAGCTTCATCGAGCACTGAATGAATACGACTAGGAATAGGAAAGAAATGCAACTGATTAATACCGTTGTGTGTGAAAGACCAGGGTGAAGGTCCAGTGAAACGGATTCATTGCTCAAAGCGTATGCTGCAGGAGTCTTCTGAATTCATGGTCAGAACCTGCTTGGAAGTTAAGATGAGGATCAATGGAATTCAAGGAAGGGGGTTGGACTTAATTTGCTTGTGGCTACGTAGGGATTCTAAACTGATTTCTCTCCTAACTCTGCCCCCACCTATTAGTAGGTTCTTCTCCTACCAATATTTAACCTTTCAGCTGGACTATTAGAAGAAAGATTGAAGGCTTCTCTTGGATTTTTTTTTTATTTGCACACTTGTCCTACGTATTGGAGACGTTTGATGTTGCCCAAAGATAGATAGATAGATAGATAGATAGATATAGAAATGATTGATAGATATAGAGATAACATAACATAATAACAGAGTTGGAAGGGACCTTGGAGGTCTTCTAGTCCAATCCCCTGCCCAGGCAGGAAACCCTACACCATTTCAGACAAATGGCTATCCAACATTTTCTTAAAAATGTTTTCTTTTTTCTTAAAAAAGATGATCGATAGATATATAGAGAGATGATAGATAGATCGATCTAGAGATGATTGATAGATAGAGACGATAGATAGATAGACAAATAGACAGACAGACAGACAGACAAACAGGCAGATAGACAGACAGATAAGATAGGGAGATAGAGATCAACCATATACTTGTGGTGGTGGACATTTGAAATCTGGCTTTGAATATTTTCTGGAATTGCTTTTCTGGCTGGTGGGACTGCGGTCTTCCCCAGACCTGGCTGTGGGAAGAACTGTTGACATATTCCTGTTCTTGGAAATGTAATAGAGAACTTCAAGTTTGATGAAAGTCTTTGGACAGGAAGGAAATTGATGAGTTTTGTTCTTTCTCCTCAGCACTTTAAAGGCTTCATTTGAAATCCTAAAGCTACGTAAGTATATTATATTAACTATATATTAGCAAGTTCTACCTGGAATATTTGGCAGCAAAATTAATAATTGATATAATTAAATTTTTTTAGAGTTTTTCTTTCTTTGCAAAGAATCCTGACAAATTCATACAGCGTTTGGAAAAAGACATTATACTTCCTACTCATGCCGATGGGCTTTAAGATTGAGTAAGGAGTGGCTATTTTCACTACATATTCACTTTGAACTGCAGAACTCAGGCTAGCCACTAGATGGTGGAAGAGAGTGAGTTTTCTGTACTCTTTTAATGTCCTCTAGTGGCTGAATGGGAGAATGCTATCAACAGCAAAGGGGACGCCCAGAAATGAATGAGAGGAAAATGGGACTTTGTTGTGTATATATAGGATATAAAGCCTCAGTGTTGTGGCAACCAAATTTTGGAGTCCTCCCTTAGCTTTCCTGAACCTCTGAAGAAAGTCCAGACCATCAATTCCTGTAAGATGTGCATAGCATGCCTACAAAAAGGGGAGAGGGCTTCCATTATCTGTATGCTCCTGTGTTTTGATGCTGTTGCCCTCCCAGAACTCCCCCTAACCCAGGTAAGCGATGTTCCACAGCAAGAGGCAAGATTTCTGCATTTCATCCACAGAAATTGAAAGCGTGGGCAACTCTCACATCCAGCTGGCTCTCATGTTGAAAGAGGAACTAAAAGCCTTAGAAGAATTCCGAGAAAGGCAGAAGGAACAACGGAAAAAGGTGAGGTAGAAGCCGGAGCTTCCGGAGGCGAAACAAGTCAATACGGTCTATTTTTATTTATTAAACAAATTTACGATGGCCATTTGGTGCAGGTCCAAAGGCTTTCAAAGACTCGTTTATCCTGCCTTATTTTCAGTAAAGAACTTTTTTAAAAAAAATTTGCATTTATATCCTGCCCTTCTCCGAAGACTCAGGGCGGCTTACATAATAGTCTTCATCCATTTGTATATTATATACAAAGTCAGGTTTTATTGCCCCCAACAATCTGGATCCTCATTTTACCTACCTTATAAAGGATGGAAGGCTGAGTCAACCTTGGGCCTGGTGGGACTCGAACCTGCAGTAATTGCAAGCAACTGCTGTTAATAACAGACTGCTTAGTCTGTTGAGCCACCAGATGTTGTGTCTCGTCCAATCTCACCTCAGCCGGGGTCTTCTTATCTGCTTCCGAACACGGAGGAATGTTCTAGTATGCCTCCCGGCCCCAGCCCTGGCTCCATGCCCAGACAGGCTGAAGAGGAGGAAATACCTCCAGCCCCCAGCTCTGGCTCCATGCCCAGACAAACGGAGCAACTAGACCCCTCCCCCTCCTCCACAGCATGTGAGCCTGAGGGAGGTCAGTTGCCAACAGCTGCAGACTGGAGTGACCCTCGCGTCAGAAGACTTGATAGGCGGAGACAACAGAAGGAAGGGAGGGGTAGGCCTGGATAAGTGCTGAGTCATGGAGCCACACCCCATGGCCTATATAAAGGATCTGCTTTCTGGCATTCTCTGAGTCAGGCAAAGTCTAAACGTATCTTGCTGAAGTCACTTTCTGGTCTCCTGCCTGCCCTGAGGACTTTGCTAGGACTTTGGCAGAGCTGCAGAGGCACACCTGATTCGGATTTCCCTGACCCGGCTGTCAGCGGAGGAGTGGGACATGACACCAGAGGCCCTTCAACTTCCCTGGAACCCAAACTTCTTGAGTGGTGCCCAAAAATGGCAGAGCCCCAGCCTGGAAAATCTGCCTTGGGAATAGGACTTTGATGAATTGTTGGGCAACTGGGTTCTTGTGGAAGGCAAAAAATAAATAAAAACGATGATCATTAATGCCATCTTTCTTGCAGTATGAGAGTACGATGGAACGGATACACAAGAACAAACTCTTAATGTTCAAGAAAACCATGGAGGTAAGGAACTCGCTCTGGGAGGGTAAGATGTTTATACGGGCAGTCCTTGACTTATGACCTTAATTGTGCACATTTTTCTGCATGCAGTCCAAGAAGGCCTACGACCAGAAATGTAAAGATGCTGACGAGGCGGAACAGGCTTTTGAGAGGATAAATGCTATTGGAAACCAGAAACAAACAGAGAAGGCAACTCCAATTTTTTTTCTTCCTTCCTTCCTTTTTCTCTCCTTCCTTCCTTCCTTTCCGCTCCTTCTTTCCTTCCTCTCCTTTCTTCCATTTCTTTGTTTTTTTCTTTTCCTTCCCTCCCTCCCTCTCCTGTCTTCCTTCCTTCCCTCCGTTCCGCTCCTTTCCTCCTTCTCCTTCCATTTTTTCTTTCTTTTCCTTCCTTCCCCCCTCCCTCTCCTTCCTCCCTCCCTTCCTGTCTTCCTTCCTTCCCTCCGTTCCGCTCCTTTCCTCCTCTCCTTCCTCCCTCCCTTCCCATACCAATGTTTGTTTTTTCACCTTTCAGAGCCAAACCAAAGCAAAACAGTCCAGAGATTCTGCCAATGAAGCAGGTAATGTTTTAAGAACCTACGAAAACAAGATCTACTCTAAGAGAGACATGCCTTATGAATCTCTTTGATGGGATCTTCCAGGCTTCCATTTTAATCTGTAAAGCTCCAAGAACTACAGTTGAATAAACCAAAGATGGAATTGTGCCCTTCATTAAAAACAAGAGTAAAATAAAAGGCTGACTTATCTCCAGATAAGCTCTTCTTACTTCAGAATGTATTTTTTTTTATCAATGAACTGCAGAATAGGTTTGTTTTATCCATGAACCGCAAAACACCAACACTTCTTGATTGCACCGCTTTGCTTTTTCTCACGCAGAAAGAGTGTATAAACAGAACATCGAGATACTAGATCAGACAAGGACCATGTGGGAACAAGAACACATTAGTACTTGCGAGGTAAGAAGCTGTTGTGTTCCATCAAGAGAGAATTGATAAGGTTTGATCTTGATCATGGTGAGATGCTACTGGAGGCCTCTTTCCTCTCCCTCAAAGGTAGGTAATCAGGCACACTCAACATGGTTTCTCTCAAACATCCAAAGGATGACCAGCTTGTTCAACCAAGTATTTGCTTCTCAGATACAATCATAGTTGGCTTGCATCCCAATCCTTTTCCTTGCTAAGGATCAGCCATCAAAGTAAGCTATGGAATTTTTTATGGAGGTTGGCTTTAGGGCTGTGGTTCCCAAATCCTGCGAGATGGTACAGCAATACGTGACATCTGTTGGACACCGTGCAAATTACAAAGCTTGGAGGCACCACTAAAAGTTAAAAGGATACCAAGTGTGTCAAGAACTGAGAAAGTTTGGAAACTTCTAGCTTTGGGTCTATGGAGATCCTGAGTCATCCAGATCTTGGTTGTCCCAAAGGCGCTTTTTCAAAAGGCAACTGGAGCTTTCTTTTTTCCTCCCCTTGAAGATGTTTCGCTTTTCATCAAAGAAGCTTCTTCTTAAGACATGAAGAAGCTTTTTGGATGAAAAAAGAAACATCTTCAAGGAAAAACAAAGGAAGTCCAGCTGCCTTATGAAAAAGCACCTTTGGGACAATGTGTGATTCTGTTGTGGTCTGCCAGCAGCCTGCGGAGCTGGCAGCGGAGTCGGACAGTGAAGAGGCTGTTGAGGACAATGGGCCGGTCTTGGAATCAGGGGAAGGCCCAGATGCGGGCTCTGCGTCAGAGGCAGAGATGGGGCCAGGCCCATTTGGGAGCAATGCGCGGACTCCGGAGCCTCCAGAGGCAGATAGTGGAGAGGCAGAGGAACAGGAGTCTGTTCCTAGTGCACGCATGCGAAGAGCTGCCAGAAGGCAACAGCAGCTGAAGCAAAAGGGACGACTCGGGAGTAAGGCCAGAATATGATTGGCCCCTCCCATAAGGCTTAAAAGAGCAGCAACGAGCGATTGAGTTCTTTGTAGAAAGGCAACGTTGATTCCATTGCTTCTTGTCAGTGTCTCTTGAACTTTGTGGGTTTTGCCAAGAAAAGCCTTTGGCAGGTTGCCAAAGACAACAAAGGTTGGTGATAAGGCCGAAGGACTGTTTATGAAGAATTTGTTTTGGACTAAGCTGAGAATGAATTAATTCTCAGCTGTTCTAATAAAATAACTTTGTTCAGGACTGAATTGTGTTTGGTAATCACTACTTGGGCCTTGGTCACAACAGATTCGAAGACTTGTGATTGATAGAACATTTATTTATTTCACTCGGCGAATATGTTAGTTCAATCAAATAATAATAATAATAATAATAATAATAATTGTCAACCACCATCACTATAGTTTGTAGCTTTGGCCTGTTGCACAAATCTGGCCAATTTTGGTCTATAAACCATGGTTTTTTTGGTTTAGTTCAGTGTATCGGCCCAGCTTTGTTTTACATTTTGTGACAGGATTCATAATTGATCTTTACTTTTATTGTTATTATTATTAAACTAGGCTTTCCAGCTTCAAGAATGTGACCGGATCACTATCCTACGGAATTCCCTCTGGGTTCATTGCAATCAACTCTCTATGCAGTGCGTGAAAGACGATGAGGTAAGAGAAAGACCAGTGGAGGTAGTCCTTCGGCTTGCGAACAATTCAACTAGAGAATTTGCTTTGAAAGCAATAAGCAAGAGCTGCTTTCGAATAAATTGACTTTCCCCCCCTTTTTTCTTTTCCTAGCTTTATGAAGAGGTTCGGGTAAGCCTGGAAAACTGTAACGTGGAGTCCGATATGAACGCCTTCGTTCAGAATAAGATGACGGGAACAGAAGGACCAGGTCTGTTTGCACAGAAGGATAAATCCAAGAAAAGAGAAGTTTCAGAAGAAAACAGAACGTTTAATTCAACTACATATGCTAGTTTTGTGGCTGCTCAAGAAACAGTCAGGCACGGGAAGGGTTTTGTGGCTCCTGGTGTTTTCTTTTCTGTGGGAAATGGGTCCAAATGGCTCTCTGAGTGTTTAAGGTTGCCGACCCCTGTTTTAGATAGTGATTACCCTGATTAAACGGGGAGATTTTGAAGAAAATAAGGTTGACCATGGGCTTATCACAGGAGTCACTCATTCTTGGCTGGCACAAGATTTCTGGGGGTGAAAAATCACTGATGGTGTTCCCTAGCTGGGTCATGAGGCGCCTGCAAGAAAATCACCAAGCGCAGAAAGCACCCGGTCACATTTTCCTATCCTTCTTCTGTTTCTGAAACAGCTGCCATTGGCTACGAGAATTATTACGAGAGAACCGGACCTGCGAAAAACTCCAACAGCCCAACAACCCAGAGTTGCGGAATGATGAAAAGGTGAATCTTCATTACGATGGCCGTTTTCCATTAACGGGTAGAACTTTGGCACTTCTACCATTTCTTTTCTTTTATGTACACTGAGAGCATATGCACCAAGACAAATTCCTTGTGTGTCCAATCACACTTGGCCAATTCTATCTGAATTTTCCACCAATTGTCAGAGGCTGCCTTGGAGTAGCGGTTTCCCTTCCTTGAACGAGAACCAAGAAAGATTTCCAACGCATGAGCTAAATTAAGGAGAGAAGGGCAAAGTGGGGACATGCATTGTGACTTTCTGAAGTGGTGTTTGGCCAGCTGCTTGTGAAGAATGTCTGCCTGAAAATGTATTATTTATTTATTTATGGCTGCTGGTCTCTAAAATAGCCCTGAGGGGCACATACCAGAAATTAAACTATCCAAACACTGAGAATGTCTGTTACAATAGGAAGGAGTTAAAAAGGTGGTCTCAAAATGCTGCTGCTGTGTGTGTGTGTTGCAATGCACATAAAAAAAAAAAAGGCAGGGATTTGATCACCTGTTTAGGGCTGCCACCTTGCCTGGTTTTGTCTCCCTTGTCCCAAATCTTGTCCTTCAAAGTTTCACTCTTTGTTAAAAAGAGGGAGAGAGAGAGAGAGAGAGAGGGAGAGGAAGGAGCGTCATTGAAAAGCTCATGGTATATTTCCTATTGATCCACAGGTTTTCCGACTTGCTACATGGCAGCACACGGAATGCTCCGGATAACATTATTTCCACAATACCCCCAACTGGTATGTAATGATGGCTTTCTCGTTTTAAGTCAGGTTCTGCTATCAAGGGTTTGAGTGTTGCTGTGGGAACATCCAAAAATTCTTCTTCTTTTTTTTTTGTTTGGCTTTCAAGTTGGACTAATCCCATCTCCCCAAACTCACAAATTTCTGGAAACTACACATTTTAGGAAACACAGTGCAGAAACTTCTTAGGATGGAAACTATCAACCTGATTTTGGGAAAAGAAAGGAAGAATTCAATTCGCCTGAAACAAGGCCTGTAGCCTTTCGAATGGGCTTTTTTAAAATTTTATTTAAATACCTGATTTTTCCCCCCCCTCCCAAAGCAGCAGCTGGTGAAATGTTTAGAAACAGAAATAGTTCATTTGTGTTAGGAATGTAGGGCGTCATCACCTTGACGGTAATTTTGGATTTTAGAAATAGGAATGGTGGTGCCGTGGTAATACATTCTCTGGACTTCTGCAAGCCCAGCCGGAAAAGATATAGAACTTTAGAACTTGGGTAAAATCTTTTGCCTCTGCCAGGAGTTTCAATTCCAATTATTTTCCTCCCCGAAGCTGAGCAAAGGGCGGACGGTGTCTATGCAGCAATTCGTGTGGCCGAGGTCAACGCTGCCATGGACCATGATTACAGGGCTCTCTATGACTACACAGCCCAGGTAAGCATCAAACCCTTGTTTAGGCGGCGTCCTTAAACAAGAGAGCATTTGTTACTCTGGAGTAACTCTCAGGGATCCTCATTCTAAGTTACTCTTCTTCTTTTAATGACCCCATAATCCCTGGAGTCTGGGCAACTGAATGGAGCCGAGTGTTTACTGGCCGGATGCCCTTCCTGTCGCCAGTGTGGAGTTTTGTTCAGCAGATATATTATCACTGTGCCCAGAGAGAGAAATATTTCTAAGTTACTCTGAGGACTCCAATTTAGCTCGATTTTTAAAGGTAGCCCTAAATTTACAACCATTCATTTAATGGCTGTTCTTAGTTGTAACGGTCCTGAAAAAAATGACTTAGGACTGTTTTTCACACTTATGACCGTTGCAGCATCCCCGTCGTCATGTGATCAAAATTCAGACATGTGACAACTGACTCATATTTATGACGGTTGCAGTGTCCCAGGATCCTGCAATCCTCTTGTGACCTTCTGACAAGCAGTCAGTGGGGAAGCCAGATTAACTTAACAACCGTATCGCAAGCTTAACAATGGTGACTAGAAAGGTCATAAAATGGGGCAAAACTAACTGAACTGTCTCGCTTAGCAACGGAAATTTTGGCCTCAACTGTGGTCCTAAGTCAAGGACTATCTGCATGCTTATTCCACCTTAAACCTTTGCATCTTACCTGAAGAGATTGTTCCATTCCTTTCCATTGTTCCTTTTCCAGAACGAGGATGAGTTGGACATCCGAGCAGGCGATGTGGTCAACATCATTGAAGCTGGTGAAGACGGCTGGTGGACTGTAGAACTGGACGGGCAGCAAGGATTTGTGCCCGGCTCCTATCTGGAGAGACTTTGATGGGAGGAACACTTCTGAGCGCTGCATTTTTACCAGCTAGAAATCTCTTTTTTAAAAAATCAGATTTTACTCTTTGCAGATGGCAAAGAGCTACAATTATACTCTTTAACATAAATGCCACCGGTTTTTTGTTTTTTTTTGAAAGACACTTATCAAAGAAAAGACATCCAAACTCACGCTGATTTTCTCACCCTAGAAATGTATGATTCCCAAAGGTTCAGTTTTGCCTTGCTTAAATCCAGGTACCCCTCCGATCCCATCAATGTTTTGGTAGAACACCTCGATCGGTTTTCCACACGGCAAATTCTGCAAAAACCGTCTTTGCCATTCTCCACGCTGACGTTGGCGGAGACAGAAACACAGTGGACTTTATAATAAGCCATTGATTAAAGTGCATTTTTGAAATGGTTAGATCTCAATTCCAGAAACGATGATTTCATTTCTTTCTCGCTCTGGGTGAAACCACAAACATCCTTTCCCTAGCGCTGCAATTTTTGATTCAGGGTGGAGCAGAGGGTGGGTGGATCTGTCCGAAATGCTACCATCTCAGCTTCTCTCAGCTGTTCACTAACAATGCACTTGCAATTGTTCTTGTAGTGCAAACAAGACACCAACATCTAAAGTTTTAGCAGCTGAGAATCTGACCTCAAATGGAGAAAAGGAAGTTCAAAAAAAAAAACCAAAACCAAACCACAGGCTCTCTCCAGAGTGTCCTTTCATTGCATTAAATATTGTCAGCCTTTTATGATGTTTCAGTTTGAACACAGTGGTGGGCAGAAATGACGGCAGGAGTTAATATTCAGTATTATACCTATTATTTACCCGCTGCAACTTATAACTGCAGTGGCCATCTATCACTCCAAAATCATCCAGTTCCTAATTGTCTACATTGGTGTGTGTGTGTGTGTGTCTAAAGTTGGCAACTTTTAAAACTTGTGGACTCCAACTCCTAGAATTCCCCAGCCAGCCAAGATTGGATACCCCTTGCCTAATGACGGCAGTTCCCAAAGTGCTGGTTTTCACGGAAACTGTCATGGGACCTGGGCATGGTGCAAATAGTTGTAAATGACCCCTGCTCCCCCCACCCAATTTGATCATGTGATTGTGGAGGGGGCCCAACTGTCACAACTTTAAATTCTAGTGATAAGTACCCTGTTTCCCTGAAAATAAGACCCAACCGGAAAAGAAGCCCTAGCATGATTTTTCCAGGATGCTCGTAATATAAGCCCTACCCACAAAATAAGCCCCCGTTAAGACTGTCAGCCAGATGGGTGCATTGAGTACTGTATTTCCCCCCAAATAAGAGCTAACCAGAAAATAAGCCCTACTGTGTCTTTTGGAGCAAAAATTAATATAAGACCCGGTCTTATTTTCAGGGAAACACAGTACCTGCTTTCAGGTCAGTTCTAACTTTAAATGGTCATTATGCAGCCCGTCTTAATCAAGGACTATCTGTATGAGTGCCATGCAGGAAATAGCAGAGACCACCAGTCTCGTCTTCTTTCTTGAGCAAATGCTATTTGGCTTCCCTTGCAATTTCCCCTCTAGTAACTGAGCTTAACAATGACATTTCTTGCTTTCTAAATACCACAAAGAGTTGATTAGGCAACCAGCTCACATCGATCCCATCTGTACCACTCGATTCCTTTGCGCCGAGAGAGATGCTAGCAAGAGATCCTTTACCGCCAGAAACCAGTAAGTGGGATGGCTTGTGCGGGGTGGTGGTGGTTGTAACTGACTTGATGGATGGTGGGAGGAGTGGAGGCTGCCTGAAAAGGAGACCTTTACTTTGGGGAATCTGTCTGGAGCAGCTGCATTCAACCAAGGAAGGATTGTGCTGAAGGGGGGGCCGGCGGACCTCTAGGCTGGACCTCGTGGGAAAGCTGCAACCTTAACAACCCCCCCCCCTTTTCCGTTAGTGGCTTTGTCTGGTCATGTGGGCTCAGAGGTGTGGGAATAAAACTGGTGCCTTTCAAGAGAAAAGAGCCGACACTTCACATCTCATTGTCAAATGCGAGAGGGATTTGCAAAATCCTAGCGCTCAGCTAAGTCGGGGAAACCCAAGGAGGATGTTTTTGATGCGTAAAATACCTCCTTCGCTCTCTTTCTTACAAACTGCAGATTTCTCACTGCAGCGTGTTGCTTTTTGCAGCAAATGTCCTTGACTTTGTGATGCAAAACCCAAGGGGAGAACACTACCTACGCAAAACCTTTTAAAATTCTGCAACTCCAGCTCGATCAAGGTCCTAGCCAGCTGCTTATCTTTTGACAAGGACACCAACCAGGGCCGTCTTCTCGCATTTCTATGGAGTTAAAAAAAAAAAAAGTATGCGAGTGAGGAAACAGCCACCGAAGGGACGTTAAACGTGACAACACCTACGCCCAGCGGGGAAAAGTCTTCCTGGGCGTCAGGAGGATTTGGAGGCGGCCATGCTTTAGCCCAATAAATTGAAAGAATTTTAAAAGGGGGGGGGGTGTTTCCCGGGTTTTCTCTGCTGGCAGAGAGACCCGTCCGCAGAAGTTAGGGAAGAAAAGCTGCTCTTCGTCTTCTCTATGATCTGACTTTATAGTTAAGAGGTCTCAATGTCTTCCATCTCCTTGGATAGGATGGAGAATATTTAATGGAGGGATGTCCCACCTGGGCAACTTTTTAAGACTTGTGGACTTCAACTCCCAGAATCCCCGAGCCAGCCATGTATGGTCGGGAGTTGAAGTCCACAAGTCTTAAAGTTGCCCAGGTTGGACATCCCTGATTTAATGCTCCAGGTGAGGTTAACGCAGGGGTCAGCAACCTTAAACACTCAAAGAGCCACAAAGGTCTTAACCAGAAGCCCCCCCACTCAATTCTGGAGCTGATCTGAAGTCAGGTTCCCCCCACCATAGAGTCTCCTCCTAGTGTGGCATCCTTTGTCTTCTACCAGTCCTAACTGAAAGGTCAATTATGGAGCTGACCAGAAAACCCACCCCTTGCCATAGAGTCTCTTCCTGGTGCATTGTGCTTTTCCTCCCCATAACTGGAAACTCCTCTCAAAATTGTGGCGGCGACAGGGAGCCGCGGCAGAGGGATGAAAGAGCCACATGTGGCTCCAGAGCTGCAGGGTGCTGACCCCTGGGCTAACGGATACTGGCCTCCACACAGCACCCTTATATAGATCAAATGACAGGGAACTTAAGAGGGTTAATGACCAAGGACGATCAGCTCTGATAATCTGCAGTCTGCTAAACACCACTCCCCTCATTTTTCATGCAATATTGGTGGAAAGGAGGACACACTATCTAAGCACGACCGCCTTAATTAATGAGAATATTTTTAAACTAAGAAAAACCAATCTCAATTGACTTCTTTCCCCCCCCCCTTGGTCTTTTAGTGCAGCTAGGACAAGCCCAGACTTAAAATTCATCCGTGTGAGTCATTCTACGGTGTATGAAAAACAGTGCGGCACAGGAGAAAACTCTCAAAAACGATTAAAAAGGTTAACCATGGTTTAGTTTGGGGGAGATGTACAGAAGATTTATTTAATTTGGTTTCCTATTTCCTATTTACATTTCACTGTATCACATTCTACTTCGCTACTCTAGGAAAACAAGTCACTCGATACAGAAACAGACCCATTATAGTAAAAAATGAAAATTTCCTTATAGAACGGTAGTGCAAGATATTACACTCCTGAAAAAGCCAGCTCGTACTTTTTTTTAAAACACGCTAAAAGTTCGGAAGGTTTGTTCATTTGAATTTAAGGAAATCAAGAGATGCACTAGTAGGATTCTAAAATTCTGATTAGTAGTCGTTTCGTAGTGTTCTGGACTGGACTTAATGCTTTGCTTTATATATATATATATAAAAAAAAACAAGACAGAAAACACTGGTGAGAGGCAAGCAGCAGCAGAATTAAACTTCACAAAATTAAGATAAGTGACTTCTCTCGTACAACTCTGACTGGCGATGCCACCCAACAAACGCTGAAGGACATAAGAAATAATCACTGCACCCTTTGAAGCCATAGTTAGGTCACCCGCAGCTTTCATGCCATTTAAAATAAAATGGATTTTTTTTAAAGAAAAAAAACTAGTGTGGCTACCATGGATAGATAAGTGGGAAGCTGGCCAAAGGAGAGGGAATGGGTAATAGGGAAGGGACTGAAAGCTAAGCTTTGCCCATCACCGGTGTAGGGGCTAATCGTTCAGGTTCAGGAAAGAGGTCGTGGCTGCCAAGTCAGAGTCAGTGGGAACTACTGCGGCAGGTGACGCTGCCAAGCTGGCTTCTGAGCGGAGAAAACGAGACTTCGAGCTTCGCCTGTGGACCTTCTTCTAGGCGTAAGTCCCCCCGGTGATGAGCAGCTCGTAGGCAGGATCCCGACTCCTTCTGCAGAGCACAATGCAGGCACAGAGCATGCCCAGCAGCTACGAGGAGGAAGAGAAGGAAACTTGAGTGCGGACTGGTATGATTTAAACTTTTTAAGAATTGGCTTTGGGGAAAGCTGACTGGCACAACACCGGGCGATACAATCAAGATCAAGTGAGGTACTAATACCACTCTGTAAATCCTTAGTAAGACCACACCTAGAATACTGCCTCCAGTTTTGGTCACCACATTAGAAAAAAAGATGTTGAGACTCTAGAAAAAGTGCAGAGAAGAGCAAGCAGGATGATTAGGGGACTGGAGGCCAAAACATACAATGAATGATTGCAGGAACTGGGCATGGCTAGTCTGGTAGAAGAGAAGGACCAGAGGAGACAAGATAGCAGTCTTCTAATATTAGAGGGGCTGCCACAGAGAGGAGGGGGTCAAGCTATTTTCCAAATCCAAGTTGTGGGAGCTTCATCACTGGAGGCTTTCAAGAAGAGACTGGACTGCCATTTGTCGGGGATGGTGTAGGTAGGGTCTCCTGCTTGAGCCAGACAAGGAGTAATGGCCAGACAAGGAGTAATGGACGGAAACTGAACAAGGAGAGATTCAACTTAGAAATAAGGAGAAATTTCCTGACAGTGGGAACAATCAAACGGTGGAACAGAAGTTGCCTTCGGAAGTTGTGGGAGCTTCATCACTGAAGGCTTTCAAGAAGAGACTGGACTGCCATTTGTCGGGGATGGTGTAGGTAGGGTCTCCTGCTTGAGCGGGGGATTGGACTAGATGACTACAAGGTCCCCTCCAACTCAGTTAATCTATCTAAGGTAGATTCCAACGTACTTTGCTTCAAGACATTGGCTCTACCCTTGGTTGGTTCTGCAGCCTAGAGATACTTCTGTCCCTGCAAGACAGGCCCTCTTAAAAATAATCCTGAGTTTATCCTGTGGTTTTATTGAAAAGAGGGTGATGGGCTGGGTTGTTTTTTTTTTTTTTACAACTGTTGTAATGTCCTGACATTTGTGTGCTTTGGGTCCAACACACTATTTACACAGACTTTGAGGAAACGTACGTGAGCTGTGAATCCTGGAAATGACCTCATTTTGTATTTTTACAAGGATGCAATTACATTTTTTTGTACTCAAAAAGTTTAAAGTGTCATCAAATATTAGCTGTCCCAATAGGTGGAACGGCCTTAACTATTTGCGACTTTTCAAGAGCCAGTGATGCATCCAAGTGGAGAAAATTAAAAGGGTTTTATTTTTAAGCCTCAGGAGAAGGAACCAGAATGGCTTGAATCCTACCTGAATAGCAGCAAATGCCAAGGCAGCCCAGATCACGTACATCATGATCTCCTGTAGCTTTTTTACCACCAAGACTTTACATCCCTGAAACACAAAGGAGTCCATCAGTTGAGGAAACAAATGTTCAACCTTAGTAATGCCGCATCCTGGAACAGCTACAATCTCCAGACACTTTGATAGCCACGTAATTTATAAAATGTACATTCTATTGTATTTTTTGCATGCGTGAGGGCAGTAGTGGCAGTCGTTTCTAAGTAGGAAAAAAATACAATGTAAATAATATAAAGGGAAACACACACACGTAACATAAAGAGGTACTAGTAAAATACAATAATTGAGGCAAGACATTTCCTATTATAATGTAACAATAGAAAGCAAATTTAATTACTGCCCTCATGCCCCAACCCAACATGTAGGAATTATATTATGTGCAGTATATTGTTAAGGGCGGCATGGTGGCCTAGTGGTGAAGATGCTTGCCTCCCACTCAAAAGGTTAAGAGTTGAAATCCTAGGTAGCTTTCTCTCCTAGGTTGCAATGAAAAAAATATCTGCTGTGAACTCCTCATAGGCATGAGGAAGGGCATCTGGCCAGTAAATGCTGAGCTTCATTCAGTTGTTCCGACTCTACCCCAAATTAAGGGATTACATGGTCAGAAAAAGGAGTTTTATTTGCAGTATGCTATAAAAGGGCCAAAATAGTAGCAGAATAGCATGGACAACAGTGGAAAATAGCACTGAACGCTGCCTCTTATAAAGAGTTTATAAATGTCTGAATTCTCCCAGGGTGGCACAAAAATATTTTCAAAAGTAAGTCCTCTAAAAGAATGAAGCTCATCAGACCAGAGAGAGAGGGCACGCTCAACCTATATACAAAGGACTTCATTTCTAATTAAACCACAGGACCTTCATTAACAACAAGCTTGGATGGTATGGGTTATTGTTCTAGATTTAAATGGAGATTTGGACTTGGAGTGGGCTGATCTTGCCCAAAACCCTTTGTCTCCATCCAACGTAAGCTTTTATTGAAAACCCGGCAAAATGAAGAGAGAAGGCAATCACCTCAGAATAAAGGTCTGCAGGACGAGCTAAGCTTCCCGTGCAATTGCTGACGGTGGCTTTGCAACAGCTGAGGGGCACGCTGTGGTTTTTCGCTTCTTTGAACCAGGCGGTGGATTCCCAGTCTGTGTAGTTGTGGATCCCACAGCAGTGCAGCTGCAACAGAGAACGCATGCAGAAAATCAAGAGCAGCTCTTTAGAAAGTTGTGCGATGCTTTCGGGCACAACATTAACTAACGCACGGATACCTAACCTTTGTAACTTTTTAAGACCCGTGGACGTCAACTCCCAGAATTCCCCAGCCAGCCAAATAAATAAATAAACACAACTCCCCCTCTCAATGTTTGGGGGGGGGGGGAAGGAGGACTGCATATCTCTTATTTTCAGTTATCATCTAATTCTGCCCAAACTACACGTCTTCTCTCTTTTCAAAACGACTCAGGACATTAACAAAGGCTGGTTCCAAACCACACGTTGCCATCACATCTGGAAAACATCAGTTTTCTCCCCCCAGCAGCATTTCTGCAGAGTCTGCCATTTTCACAGATGTTGCCCTCCAATCCATTTGAGGAATCCACACGTGGCAAGGTTTGTTTTATCTCCCCTCTCGCCCATCCCCCCCGGGAGGTTCTCGTGAGCCTCTTTGGATAACCTACAACCAAGCAAGATCTTGCTCCAGGGGAAGAGCAGCGTATACTCTTAACTCCCCAGCAGTTAAGTCTTTTGGAAGGGGATTTTTTAAAAACGCATTAAAATCAAATTAAACCAGAAATAAGATTAATAATAACACCTTAATACATGCATTGCTTCATAAATTTATCCTCACTTAGAGACAACAATTGGGATGGGCAACTCTGTTTCTGAGCATCATGGTGGCTATATGGAAGTTGGGTGTTACAACCTAATTTTTCATTTGGTTGTTAAGCTAATCACCTGTGGTCAAAGTGAGATACCACGGGGCCACAATTTGGGATTTACTTCTGCTTTCTCCATTAATGGCTTGTTGCAAGCAGGTTAGGAACCATGAGAATGGTGACCACAGGATATTGTGATGGCTGTAAATGCAAGGGCTCGTGGCAAAACTGTTGTTTCTAACACCATCCCAACTTCAAATGGTTCTTAAATGAGACAACAGGGACTACTTGTTTCAGTACCTGCAGCCTAAGCTGGCTTCCAGCCCCAAAATCTATACCCAATTCTCACTAAGATCTGGCCTCGGCCCATGCTGCTCTGGACTACAGCAGGGAAGAGTGTTTTTATGGGGTGAAACGCAAAGAACCAGCAAGAAGTGGAAAGAGAAAAGGTCAGGTTTCCTGAGGGCAGAAAAGGAAGGAAGGAAGGAACCTTTCTTACATCATCTAAGTAACTGTGGTGTCAGCAGAAGGTGCTGTGCTGGTGGAAAACAATTTGTGTACATTTGGCACACCAACAGCTGTGTTTGTATTGGCTCTCACCTGCCTCTGCACATAATCAATCGCCCGACTGGCAGCATCCGGGTTTGTGCCATTGTACGTGTCGTACACTTTCTTGATGCTGTGATCCACTTCGGCCTCCACCTGGTAGAAAAAAAAAACCAGCTTAAAATTTGCCTCTGTTGACAGGAGGAGCCTGATAACCCAGCAAGCCGCTCAACCAAACTGAGCTTTGCAGAAATGCTTTGAGCGTGGCTGGCTCTATAGGGCCCCTGGAATGCTATCATTTGTAGCTGGTTGACTCAGCCTCCCTTCCTTCCGAGGTGGGTCAAATGAAGAGCCAGATTGTTGGAGGCGAGATGCTGACTCTGTAAACCGCTTAGACAGGGCTGTAAAGCACTGTGAAGTGGTATATAAGTCTAAGGGCTACTGCTATTTGTTATTTGAGCAGGGGTATCAAACTCAAGGCGGGGGGGGGGGGATCCGGACTGCGGGGTGCTTAGATCTGGCCCACAGTGCCACCCTGGAAACAGTGATGGTGCCTCTGTCAGTGAAAATGGAGCTTGGGAGCCCGTTTTCACTGGCAGAGTGCTTGGGCATCTCAGGTGCCCCCAACACGAGTGAGGTCGAGTTGACCCCGCCCCAAGGTCAAACAGAACCCTGATGTGGCCATTGAGTTTGACACCCCTGGTCTAGAGGGAGAAATGAATTTATTTATTTATTTATTCACATTTTTATACCGCCCTTCTCCGAAGACTCAGGGCGGTGTACAGCAGATAAAACAACAATAATCCAATTTTTTTAAAAATACAATACCAAGTTTAAAAATCTAATTTAAACGCTGAACCCTGTGTATTTGCTCCTGTCCAGGATGCTAAATTTCTGGAGCTGGTCAAAGTCTCTATGTTCCCACACACCCTTACAAGTGGCAAAGTCCACAAGGATTTATTTCAGAGCTTTAACAAACATTTTCTGCAGGACTTTTAAGGCCTTTAAAAAAGGGGGAAGGAAAATCCATATTTTTAACCCTCGTGCCAAGCATTCAACCCCTTGGTTTACAACATTATTTCACTCTTGAGGATTTGGATGACTTCTGAAGAGGCGTGCCCCGCTTTCAATTTCATCCAATAACTTTTCACAATTTTGCTTCGCAGAACCGCAGCCGGTATCAACCCATGAATAAAGTGCCCCGGAGCTAATTATGGATCAGCACTTTCAGAAGAGAGGTTATTACCTTTGCTCTGTAGATGTAGCCCAGAACCACTACCACCACCTCTGTGATAAAAACCAACAGAAGGATGATCACAAACTGGAAGACAGAAATAAAGTTTATGTTAGTTCACTAGGATACACAAAACAGACACTTTGCTATTTTGACTGTCGGTCCGTTCCCTTCAAGTGAGGGACAAAGGCAGACAGGCTCTCTAGCTGAACCGTATCTTTCAACTTAAAAATAACACAGCGAGAGCAGCCTGTAGTAATACCTAGGAAGCCAACGGGATGGGGAATAAGGAGCAGGGATTTATCAGGCTGCTTCCACTGATCAGGAAGCCAGCGTGACAACAAAAGCAGCTAAGCTGCTCACCGGGTTCCTAATCGTCAATCGTCTGCCCAATTCCTCGCATGTTCTTATTTCTGTGATTTTATCATGAAAGGAACCTCTGTCTACAAACCTCTTTTATAGGACCAAAAGGTATTTGAAAGCGTTTATGTATTAATCATCTAAAGAACTGATAAAAACAGCTTTGCTTCTTGATTTTGCTTTGCTTTTTTTTAAAAAAAGGGGGGGCTGTTTTATTATTCATATTGCAAGGACAACATAAAAGACTAACTTGTTTGGGGGGGGGCGCAGAACAATGCAGGACTGCCTACATTAATCTATAATGGCTTTCTAGCATTTCAAACAGAGTTTTTTCCCCCCTCCCCCTTGAACTAGAGATACCTGAATGGAATCAGATATGCCTTGCAGGCAGCCTGATGCTTTGCCCATGAATAAGATCTTTGGTGTCAGAGGCACCATTCTGTTGCTCACATCTTGGGCATAAACTGTTTCAACTCCTACCTTCAAAACGACGCTACAGAGTATTGCACACCAGAACAACTAGACACAAGAACAGTTTTTCCCCGAAGGCCATCACTCTGCTAAACAAATAATTCCCTCAACACTGTCAAACTATTTACTGAATCTGCACTACTATTAATCTTCTCATCGTCCCCATCACCCATCTCCTTCCACTTATGACTGTATGACTGTAACTTTTTGTTGCTATCATTAAGGGTTAAACTGCAACCAATGACCATCATTTGTGTTGTAAATGTTGCACCTTTGATGTATTTTTTTTCCTTTTTCTTTTATGTACACTGAGAGCATATGCACCAAAACAAATTCCTTGTGTGTCCTATCACACTTGGCCAATAAAATTCAATTCAATTCAATTCAATTCAATTCTTTAACCAAGTTACAGTCAGCTGCAGGAGCCGACGTGGTGTATTTCACACAGGCCAAGTTACAAGTTACTAAGTCAAGCTGGGCTGTGACCGTATCCAGAAAATGCAGCTAAGCCCATAAAAAGAGGAAATTGGCTTCCCGATACTAAACTTACCGTGGCCAGGCCACAGCGGCTTTCCCGGATTGTGGCACAGCAGCCGATCAGACCGATGATAAATAAAAGGGTCCCCACCGCTATGATGACCACTGCAGGGATGAGCGTATAAACATCTTCAAAGAAGTGGTCGTAGTCGTCGTAGGTGATGAAGACGTAAGCCCCCACATAGCAGAGGATGCCAGCGGCAGCCTAGAAGACAAAGCGTAAGAAAAATAAGAGCCACTCGCAAGACGTCCCTTCGTCTACCACAAGGGCTGGCCTTGGTTTTGTAAGCTAAAGTTTGGGATGGGGGTGGGGGTGGGTGGGTGGGGAGGAGAGTTTTCTTGTTGTTCCATGCCTTGTAATTCACATTATATCCACAGTGGCAAGTACAGCCTGCTTAAAGTTACAAGCTCGAGGTTAAATGTGACAGTGACTATGGCCTGTTGTTTGAATTTGCATGAAGATCCCATGAACAGATAATCCTACGTTTCATTTTTCATTCAATATTTGTAGAAACAAGGACACACAACCTAAGAACAATAAATGGGCTCCCTTTGTCTTTTACTGCAGCCAGGATAGGAGTAGACTTAAAATTCACACCACTAATTTCAAAGTATGTTTGAAGGGAAACCACCCTCTTCTGTCCTGGGAAGGAATCAAAAGCACACGGGGCTCTATTTGCAGAAAAACATATTAAAGCAACAACATTTCATTTCCCTATATGGTAGAGCAAAGATCTCCACCCTTGGCAACTTTAAGCCTGGAAGACTTCAATTCCTGGAATTCTGGGAGTTGAAGTCCACCAAGCTTAAAGTTGCCAAGATTGGAGACCCCCGTGGTAGAGAACTTTCAATATTAGGAGTTAAATAATCCCACCAACTTTGTCCAAATGCTTATCAACAATCAGGGTGCGTAGACTTGTATAAACTTGCATGTATATAGTTCCAGAATCAGATCCTGGACCAAGGAAGGTTGGGAAAAATCCGCCAGTTAAGCCTTAGATCAGTTGCCAGTGACTCCAGATGTTATTCAGATGGAGGAAGCCGTTCTCCAACTTAGGCTGTGCTCAGACACGTTATGCCACAACTTGTTTATTGAATAAATCAACAGTGACTGGCACAAATAATCGTCAAGTGCTCTTTATGAGCTACAATCATTAAATTCGCACAACACAATAGAGTAAAACCAGACTCAAAAGCCAAGCCAAGCCTGTGCGTTGTGTGTGAGTCAACTAAGGTGCAGTGGCTTCCGATGTACGGTGGCTAAGTGAGGATCAAAGATTAACTCAGCAATGATTCATCAGTCATGAATCAGTTGATGAGGCTTTTAATCTCTCTTTTTATTTATAGTATCGTGAGAGTGACATAAATGGAATGGACCCATTCCCATGAGTACAAATTAGTGCAGCCAATGGCTTTTCTATGGAGTCAATTCAAATTTTTAGAGTGCAGCATTTTAAGATTTTTTGGGAGTCGAGAACCAGCCAAGGGATGGGGAATACTATAATTATTAACGGTTGCCTAGCAACGGAGCACAAAAATAGCTTGTTAATGATCTCATCTCGATCATTAGAGATGCAAGTTGGTGAAAGGAAAAAAAAGAAAAAGGAAAGCCTAGAAAGATTCTGGAGCAATCTCCTCTCTTCCTTCTGTACTTTAATGACATACCTGTATTTTTTTTTTTTTACTATCACAGAGAAAGTCTCATTTATCAAGTCCTAATTTATTAGAATTCATTAGAAAAAAAATAACCAATTCATTGTGTAACATTATATAAATAATGCACATTTAACAAAACATTCTCAGTTTAACAGCAGGTCATCAGAAAAAGATGCAGAATCGGTGACTTTGCATTAAGGCAGTACTTTAATCAAAGCATCGTATGGAAAAGCTTTCATTTGTTTCTAACAAACACATACACATTTGTTTGACTATTTTACAACTGGGCATAATGTATCCTACTCACGAACCCTCCTATAGCTGTGTCTTGAAGGGTGTTATTTGAAAATAAAAAAAATAAAAATAAAATGTTCCTGAAGATGAATTCTTCTGGACATGACCAAAGACCTAGCCAGGTCAATATTTGGTTTTCCTTACGTGGCCGACCAGTTTCGGGAAAGCCAACGCACAAAACAGTCTTTCACCGTCTTTCTCAGCAACTGGCACTCCAAAATACAACGTTTTTGAACACCAGGACTGGAAAAGAGGGTTGAAATCATCAACATCGGTCTGAAGAGTTATCAGTTACAAAGGTATTTCTCTCAAGAAAGGCCCACTTTGTTGAAGGCCGAGATAAAGTGCCCCAATGTGTGGCAGAGGAGATGTGGAGCAAAATAAGAGAGAAAGGTATGCAGTGAAGAGTGAAGAGGCCTTAACAATGCCCTTATTCTCTGCTATGCCCCGTCATGTGGCTTTGTAACCTGAGTGCTGAATCTTCAGTGCTGCCAAGTCCCTGGTACCTTCCAAGACGGTTATGCAATTCGAAACGGCCATGAAAAAGTATCTGGAGAAATGCTTAGATCGACACATTTACTGATGCATTTCAAGCAACTATGGCCCATTGTTCCCAATTAAGAACTCTCCAAAACTGGGTTCAAATTACCTTCGGCAAGAACATTAGTAGCGGTTCTCAAGTTCCTATCTAGTAATAATTCATGGGTTCGGAGCCCAATGAAACCTGTGTATTGATGCAGACTTTAGTCTCGTGGCAAGTTGAGGTACATACATGTGACAGTGTGTGTGTGTGTGTAGGTCTTTGGTTATTCGGGTTTTCTCCCGCGTAAAATTGGAAGTGTCTTGGCGACGTTTCGACGAAGTCTCATTCGTCATCTTCAGGCTTCAGCTTCGTGCTTCTGGGAGCAATTTGCTCCCAGAAGCACGAAGCTGAAGCCTGAAGATGACGAATGAGACTTCGTCGAAACGTCGCCAAGACACTTCCAATTTTACGCGGGAGAAAACCCGAATAACCAAAGACCTACATACAAACACCCGCGAAAACCTCAGAAAACAAATATATATATATATATACACACACACACACACACATATATTTATATTTATAAAAATGTATTTTTTTTCTAGAGAACGGCAACTCAAAGTGGCTCAGGCACAATGCATGCTCTATGAGAAGTAACTTGGCCATGTTGTTGAACCTATGTTCAAATAAAATAAGACCTCAATAAAAATGTTAACAACACAAATAAAATAAGACCTTAGGCATGCTGATCGATGAAAGTCTAGGTGGGAACATGCTTCTTTTATGAAACAATAAAATGAAATAAAATAGCAATAGCACTTAGACTTATACACCACTTTACAGAGCTTTACAGCCCCCTTTAAGCGGTTTATAGAGCCAGCATATTGCCCCCAACAGTTTGGCACATTGACCGATAAAAGGCTAGGAGGGAACGTGCTTCCTTTATATTAATACATTTGTTAATATAAAGAGGAGTCCTATTGGAGACTATCAAGACAAGTGAGTTTTTCCACAGCAGTTCCTAACCCCCAAAAGCACGACTAGCCCTCCCAGCACCTGATAATTCAATATCATAGGGGCTCTTGTGACTTACAGCTGCTAACAGGCCTATCTGTGCTCCATTTCATTAATCTCCTTCTACAACTGTTACATGTTTCTATTACTTTTACAGAATTGTACAACCAGGCCATCATTACTCAGAAGAATTAAAAGATTCCCGCAGGGAAGCACTGTAAATCTTGTGGCATCTTAAAGTCTTAACAATTTATTTTTACAGAAGTTTCCGCAGGTCCCAGTCCACTTCATTAGATACAAGGAAAAATGAGAAAGAATTTGTATAAATGAACATTTATTGTTCATTTCCTTTTATCACATTTTACCACAGTGACATCTATAAACTAAGTGATCTGAATCTTTATGTTTCCAATCTTTAGCAATCAATTTCACTATCTCTTAGTCCTATTATTTCTTCCACTTAGAAGCACTTGAACTGTAATTGTAATGGCTCAATGATTCTAATATTACTATATTTTCATTCAAAAGTCTAGTTTTCACACATTTTGGCAAGCAATGTGAAAAATTAGCAGCAGTAATTAGGTTTTAATGCAGTATTTTTAAAAAATAAATTCTTAACTGATATTGGTGATATGTGCCTTCAAGCCTTCAAGCATTTCTGAATTTCCCTGGGAATTATACCATATAATTCACTTCAAGAATACTAGAGTCACAGAAAATGAACTTAGAAAAATGCCCCGGTCATTGTTTTTCTAGTAAATAAAATACTCTGTGAAGGAAAATCTATACTATAGGCCACCCTCGGTAACTATCCTCACAAAAATGTACTATTTAGCACTTTCAGAATGATTTAAGAACATCTAAAAGTACTTTCTGCTCACTGCCTTATTTAGTTCTTTAAAGCACAGCTAGCCTTGTTTTTATAGCATTAAACATTTGTTCAGCATATGAAATTTCATTTAGCTTATGACAATTCTGTCTAAAACTGCCTTCGTGGTCTAAAAACAAAAACCAGAACAAATCAGAAAAATCACATGCGTTTCCACTTAA
Source organism: Ahaetulla prasina (assembly GCF_028640845.1). Classification (NCBI taxonomy): domain Eukaryota; kingdom Metazoa; phylum Chordata; class Lepidosauria; order Squamata; family Colubridae; genus Ahaetulla; species Ahaetulla prasina. Next base: position 23,489,628 of record NC_080551.1, read on the forward strand.
AAGAGTAATTGCTGAAGGTGCAGTTATTTTTTCATTTTTGCAAAGCACACAAATCTTATTCATAGGCCTTACCAAGGCGGCCAAAATTACACAATCATACAAAAGAAATGTTTGGGTGTTCATAATACTACCTTAACATCTCAACATTATGGCTGGCTGGGGAATTCTGGAAGTTGAAAGTCGTAAAATTGCCAAGGTTAGAGATCCCCGTTCTAGAGAATGTAGCTTGAATCTCAAATATGTATGTTCGGTCACAAACCAGGTTTAATTGCCTTTATCTGACAAACCACATTACGTTTAAAGGGAATTTTTTAAAAATCTGTTCAGACTAATCTTACATAAGGGCACTGTTAAGAATCAGTGTGATGTAACAGCGATGATGTTGAATTAGAAGGGCTCACGGTTTCAATGTCCCCTTCAATCATGGAAGGTCCTGGCTAACTTTAGACCAGTCACTTTCACTCAGCCCAACCTACAGGGCTGTTACAGGGAAAAATTGGAGGAAGAGGTGAGCTGTAGGTCACCATGAAGTCCTGAAGATAAGATGGAATAGAAACCCAACAAATGAATATAATTAAGAGCCTCATGAAGGTAAAAGTAAGTTGTCATCAGAGCTCCTTCCCAGTTCTTTTATGGCATTTCAAAAGTGCAAAGAAATTAGAAGACCAATTAGGTCTTTATTTGATATTTAATTATCAATACAAATAAGGGGTCTATCTATGGGAATAATCATTTATCACTGAAAAAGCTGGACACTAGCAACAACTGTTTTTATAATCAACAAATAAGCATTACTCATAGCAATATTTTTGTTTGTATAGTATTAAGGCACTCTTTCCCCCTTTCTAAGGTCTATTTTTAAAATAGCTGGGAGAATGAATCTGGAATGACAGGAATTAAATTCCAACTCATCAGCTTCAAAAGTCTGCACTGTGTTTACTATCACAGTTTGGAGCCATGTTCTCTCACACAATCAGCTCTTGCTACTCCCAAGTTCATAACATGATGCTCTTCCTCTCCTCTACTATTCCAACTTAACTGCACAAACTATTTTAAGATGCTCTACAAATGCAGAACATTTCGATTTCAACAGTTATTTTGAAATATCAAGGAACAAACCGAAATTTGACTGGAAGGAACTTGTGTAAGCGGCAGAGGTGACCATCCTTGAGAAATGTGGTCTGTGCTGGCCCTTCATCCATTCATATTTCTCTAGGCTGGGATTAACCCCAGAAGTTATCTGTTACTAAGCAACCACCAGTGGGTTCCTGGTCTCCAAACTGAGGAAAGAAAAGCTGGAGCCAAGATACAAAGCTCGATGGGAGAGGCCCAGATGGATTCACAGAAGGGGATCCGCCTTCCTTGCCAGCTTTGATAGCACTGTTTACTATTCAACCGTTTTTTCTCCCCTCCTTATACAGTACAGGGTTCCTTTAAAATGGCAAGGAAATGAGGAAATGAAAATCATACAAATAGTATGGATCACAGCAGTATCCCCGGCATAGTGTAAAGTTCAAATGACATCACTAACTAGGAGAAAATTTACTCTTGTGATCTCATACATAGCAATTTTCAATTAGCTGCTCTTTAACAATTTCTGCGACCTTCTACATACAGCACTGTGAGCCTATGGTCACAAAAGAGTCAGGAGTCTTGGCAGCACCTTTTCAGACTAACACGTTTTATTAAAAGGCATCAGCTTCTGCAATATGCAGCTCACATTGTTTGTCTCTGCATCCAATGAAGTCAGCGGCAGCTTTTAAAGACTTACACCGTTTAGTAAAAGGTCCCAAAATGTGCTACCAGACTTCTGAATGAAGGGCCCTTGGTGCTCCCTGAGCTTGGTGGTTTTCTTGCAGAGGTTGCATGATCCAAACTAGAGAACATCATCAATGCTCTGAGGCACAGATGATGTTGCCTAGAGTGGGTCATGAAACCTCTGCAAGAAAACCATCAAGCTCAGAGAGAAACCAAGGGCCCTTCATTTTAAACCTGAGCTACAAATATTCTCCCTTATGAAGACTTCTGAATTTTCCTTCCAGAATAATAAAGAGCCATTTAGGCTATCGAGACGGCCAGCACCCCAAACTCCACGCTGCAGGACTCTAAATTAAATCCACCCTGAATGATGGCTGTCTTGCTGCCACAATGAAAGGAGCCCCAGAAGAAAAGACAGCCTTTTGAGCCTTTCCTTTCTCTTTCCAAACCCTTTCATCTCCTTCCACCCCCACCCCCTTGCCATGCATGCCCAGATCTGTCGAGGCCAGATTAAAAGCTGGAGACCGGCTGATCTATTTAAGGATGAACTGAATGCAGGGCTAAGCACCCCTGCAGCCTTAAAGAGGCTTTCAGCCCAGTGGGAACCTTTCTCTGAAAAGCAGACAAGGATCTTGTCTGAGGAGAGGGTGACCTAACCAAGAAAAGAGGTGTTGTCTTTTTTTTTTTGTCCGTGGTCCAATTCTCAAATCACATCTGAGCTCACCATTTTGGAACTGGCAGATCCTTTGGGGTCCTTCCTGTAATAAATTGAGGTTTGCACATCAGACCTTCCTGCTCTCATTTTCTGGGTTCTGTGACTCCCATTCCAGAGACATCATCCTGTGTGTTTTTTGGGGGGTGTCCCAAAGTGGACCAGAGCCACAGGGTAGTTGAGTATGGGGGAATTCCCAGAGATGCTCATCTTGCCTCCCCAAGGAGGGGAGGGGGGGGCTCCCTTTCTTTCTTTATGGCACCCCCCAACAAGATTCAAAACAGCAGTCAAAGGACACAATAATTTATCCATCCCTGACTTTGAAGTGGGGGGGAAGCGACCCAGTGCGATCTCGCTTCTGCCTGCCTTAGGGAAAGGCGCGTATCACAAAAATAAGAATTTTTATTAAATGTATGTGTCGCCCAACTTGCAGTCCAGGCGTCTGTCTGTCTCTCCCTCCCTCCCCCAAATGCTGTAAAAGCAGGAATGGCCTGGACTTGTATTTATTTTCTTTGCTTAAGACATGGCTGCAGCCATCCTTTATCTCGTCTATAAATAGGCGGTCATACAACTCTGCGCGGGTTCACAACCGGCAAAATTATATAAAACCAGCAACTATGAACTCCCCCCCCCAAAAAAAAGGGGGGGGGGAAGAAAAAGAAAAAACACACTTTCTTCTGTCGGAGGGGATCCAAAGAGGGCATTTAGAAGGGTCAAACTCAAACCCCTTCCTACGGGACTCTCAGGGGGAAGCCCCCCCCCTTCTTAAGGTAATACTCGGGGCTTCTTTCCTCCCCCCCCCATTTATTTACTTAAAACCTGGCTACAGTCCCTCCCTCCGTCCCCCCGCCCCGCCTTTTAAATAAAGCCAATTCTGGGCAGTTCACATCCAGCACCACCATATAAATCCAGCAATGATGAACTCAAAAAAGGAAAATAAAAAGGTTGGCAACACCCCACTTTCCTGAGAGGGGGGGGAAGAAACTGAGGGGGATGAAAGGGGGAATCAAGAAGGGTTAAGCCGCCCCCCCCTCTTATGGGACCCTTCCGTCTTCCCTTAAGGGAGGGAGGACCCCGGGCCTTCTTTATCCCCCTCCCATCCCCCAGAGGTCGACCCCGGCCCGGGTGACTCGGGTCTCCCCCCCTCCTCCCGTGAGGAAAAAGCGGGGGGCGGGGGTCTCCCGACGGGTCGCCCCCGGTTCCAATCCCCTCCGACGGCGGGAAAGAGAAACCCCCGAGAAGGAAGGAAGGAAGGGGGGTGTTGAAAGGGAGACGAGGCCGCCCCCTACCCTCCTCCACCTGAGGCGCGGGCTCGAGCGAGGCCTAGTCCCCACAAGGGGGGGGGGGCGGTGTGAGGGCGGGAAGAAAGGAAGGGTGGGGGGGGGAGGCTGGCGAGCTCCCCGGGCCGCCTACCCAGAAAATGAGGTTGAGGAAGACGAGGACGGTCTTGGAGGAGGTGATGCCGCACTGCCCCATGGCCGCCGCCGTCCCGCGGCCTCCCGCCCCGCTCGGGCCGCCTCAGCGCCTCAGCCCCCGCCGCCGCTCTCAAGCTCCACCCCTGCCCAAGGACCCGGATGGAGGCGGAGCCGCTTCGGAGGGCGGGCCGGGGACTTAAAAACATGGCCGACGGGCGCGTCACGTGACGGCGGCGGCGGCGGCCCAGCTTTGAGACGCGAAGGGCGGCCCCGCCTACACTTCCCCCCACGTGATGCCGAGATGCCGCCGGGCCGCGCGAGGAATGATGGGAATTGTAGTCCGGAGGAATAGAAGCGGCTTTTTGAGCCCCATAGAGGCTGGGACTGCAACGCCCAGCATTCCGAGCTGGAATAGGATTTGGGGTAGGGTTTTTTCTTGTTTTTGGTCATTCCCTGGGGAGTTTTGCGAAGGGCAGCATCTTTTTTTTTTTTTTTAAATTTCATTTTGTCACAACAGTATATACAATCATCAACATAAACAATAACCCATCATGAGAGAAAAAAAAGTATATATAAGTAAAAGTAGAATAGAATAGAATTTTATTGGCCAAGTGTGATTGGACACACAAGGAATTTTTCTTGGTGCATCTGCTCTCAGTGTACATAAAAGAAAAGATACGTTCATCAAGGTACAACATTTACAACACAATTGATGATCAATATATCAATATAAATCATAAGGATTGCCAGCAACAAGTTATAGTCATACAGTCATAAGTGGAAAGAGATTGGTGATGGGAACTATGAAACGATTAATAGTAGTGCAGATTCAGTAAATAGTCTGACAGTGTTGATGGAATTATTTATTTAGCAGAGTGATGGCCTTCGGGAAAAAACTGTTCTTGTGTCTAGTTGTTCTGGTGTGCAGTGCTCTATAGCGTCATTTTGAGGGTAGGAGTTGAAACAGTTTATGTCCAGGATGCGAGGGATCTGCAAATATTTTCTATTCTATTCTATTCTATTCTAAAAGTATGCAACAACTATGTTAATTTTATATAATGAAGGGAACAATAGGTCAGGAATCATTTTATAACTTTTTCAACCTTGGGTACTTTCAATGGATTCCCAACTCCCAGAATTCCTCAGCTAGCAGGTTAGGGAATTCTGGGAGGTGGAGTTCACCCCTCCTAAGATTGAAAGCCAGTTTTGTAATCGTAGTTTTCCATACTCCGCTGTAGGATCTCTGAATGAGGGCTGCCCATCTTCTCCAGCAGAAAACGCAACAACTATTTTCCTTGGAAAGCGAAAATAAAAGTCTGCTGGCTTGCTGGCTATCCAAATCACAAGCCACGAGAAGACGCGGACGGATTTATAAACCAAGCTTGTAGCCACACAAACCAAGCATAAAATGTCAAGTCAGCAATGATATCTTAGCCCCCAAACCTTGTTAAGAAAGGTGAAGGTCCTTAGATGAAAAGCGAAAGGTCCTCAAAGAAAAAACAACAACCCAGAAAGTCCAGTTGCCTCTTGAAAAAGCACCTTTGGGGAAACTTAGCAGGTGGTTTCCATGCCATAGGCTTGCAATTTGGTCTGGAAATGTAAACTGACACCTCATGGAACACAAATGGCTTTCATGTAAGGCCTCCCCCAAAAATAAAAGAAAGAAAGATTTTATTTTACCTAAAGTCATGGTGGCAAAATCCTATATTTTCATGCCTCAGTTTGTATTCCAATAGCTGTGGATATAAATGACAGCTTTTTTATTCAAACTGCCCCTTTCGAAGCACAGAATGAAATGTTTGGTGTCAAAAAAAAAAGTTAGTTTTTTTAATACAGTGGCCTTTGGACTGATGCACACAGATTTGTGAGGGTTGCTGCTTGCTGAAACGATCTTTGTGTAATGAAAAGAATAAAGCACAAGAGGCAAAATTTTCTTTTCGCTAAGAATTTGAGAGAACTCTTTTTGTCTTCGGCCCTATTGGGAAGGGTTGCTTGGAGAAGGCTAGCTGCAAATTGACCTGTTGTCATCCCAGGAGGGGGGTAAACTGGGAAAAGAAGAATAAATTTCCCCCCCCCCAGGGGAGGGGGCATTACATTAAATTGGATCTGCCAAGGTTCACAGCATTGGATGCCAAGATTCCCTCCGCGTTTCGTTTCGTTTTTTTCAAGGGTCTCGACTGCGTCTAAAATATGTCGGAGGGGATAATCCCACTCCTGCACTTTGATGGATTGTTCCCTGAGCACAACAAAATGTGTAAATGTAATGCTGTACAGGAAAAGAAGCCTCGTAGCAGAGAGAAAGAATATATATATTTTTAAACAACCGAGTCATGTAATTAACATTTATCGCAAGGAGCCAAGGCACAAGAGACCTCAACAGAACAGATTTGCCAACTGAAATGTTCTGGGTGGCAAATGGATGAGGTTTTCTTTTTTAAAAAAATGTGTCCAAGAGTTGCTTAAATCGTCTTCTTTGGTATTAAAACACAATTTAAGATGGATTTGGGATGTAAAGGGGAAAGTAAACAAGTCCACCCGGTTGGAACTAATAAAGATTCTCCTAATCCAGGGGTCTCCAACCTTTCGGATCTCAGGGACCACTAAATTCATCATTTTAAATCCCGCGGACCACTAATATGATCTGCCTAATGACTGGCTGGGTGGGCGTGGCTAGGTGATCATGTGACTGGGTGGGCGTAGCCAACTCGATGTCACTCACATTGAGGGGCGCCTCACCGGCCTCTACTCACCCCTCCCCTCCCAGCCACTTCTTGCCTGCCCACCTGGGCTCTTTAGGGTCCCAACAGGAAGCAGTTGTTGGAGCTAAGCAACCACCAAGAGAAAGAGTGAGTAAAACAGCTCAGTTCAAATTGGATCTGATTGAGAAGGAGGCTCAGCAGAAGCACCTCACTGAGGACTAGGAGCATATTTTTTTTAATTTTTTTTAATTTGCATTTATATCCCGCCCTTCTCCGAAGACTCAGGGCGGCTTACACTATGTTAGCAATAGTCTTCATCCATTTGTATATTATATACAAAGTCAACTTATTGCCCCCAACAATCTGGGTCCTCATAGGCTTTCCAAGCAGAGGGAAGACCTGAGAGAGTGCAAGGCCAGGTACCGGCGCCTGGAGGCTCAGTGGGCTGAGATGGTCATCCAGTTCCAGGCCATGATGCAGTCCCATTGGAACAAGGCCCTCCGGCTCTTTGCCACCAGCGGTGCTTCCCTCCAGCCTTCGGTCAAAGCCCCGCACTAGGAGGCTGAAGCAGACCCCAAGTTGGAATTTCTGCCCCCCTCCGAGCCACACAAAAAGACCCTGAAGGGGGAGACTCTTTGCAGCAACACAAATGTTCATTGCACGTATCTGGCCCAGGGACTGTAGTTTGAGGACCCCTGATTTAGTGCAACATAAAAAAATGCAAATACTTTTTCTGGGGACCACCAAAATTTTCTCACGGACCACCAGTTGGTGACCACTGTCCTAATCCATCTTCCGGTTTGCCACGGAGGTCAAATAGTGGCATGGAAACAGGCTTTTCTGGCTGGTTAGCTCCGTTAACTGGTGTTCACTCTTGCAGTTCCCTCTGGATTTCCGTCGAGCCATTGGAACGTGGGGATGTGGAATTGAGAGAGGCCTCCTGCTAGGATGGCTGAGCTCAAATGTCAGGGGGTTAAACAGAACCGTGTGCAAATTTGCTGAAACTGCCCCCCCCCACCCCCAGTAAGAATGAAACCAGTGCAATGCTTTATCCAACCTGCAAAACCAGTTCAGCAAGTTAGCCGATCGATGGTATCAAAAGCTGCAGAGCGAGCCAAGGGGTACCTGCTAGTTTGCTACCCTTCCAACTACAGCCTGGCTTTAGATCAGATTCCCACTTACTCATGGGATTTATAGCTAATAATAATCGTGTGTAAACCCACCCATAGGTTCTTTCTTTCTTTCTTTAGGAAAACAGGGCTTAAAAAAAAAAGGGGGGGGGAACATTTAACCTTCTCAGCTTCCATCGGAGATGCATGTTGCTTCCCACAAATTCTACTTCCAAATTTAAATTTATTCACTGGATAATTTTTAACTCCTGTTTATTTCAATCTGAACTTCAAGAATCAAATGGTTTATAAACAGGAAAGGTGTGCGTGTGTGGGAGGGATATATAGTATAGAGCCTGTTTTAATTACTTCTGACAGATTTGAGCAAGTGATTATGGGATAGTCTGATTAATGCCAAGAGGAAGCTGACATTTAAATAAAAGAGGAATAGGATGTCCTCTTCTGTCAAGAATGGAGAGGCAGAATTTGAAGTAGGGCTTGTATGAAGCGATTCTGACTGCTGTGCGTGATGTTGACAAGTTAAAAAGAAATAAAAACAGGAAAAGGTCCTGTTGGGGGTCTTCCCATTAGTTATACTTTTAGCTGCTTGACCTACTTTTCTAAGGGGGGGAAAAAATATGTCCTGAGTCAATACTACAAAATGTGTTTTGTTTGATTTAAAGCTTGGATCTTAGGCTGTCTTAATATTATTTACCATATTACAAGCAGACCTCTCCATCAGCTGGGACTTGGGAGGCAGAGAATAGATGGAGGTCAGAATTTTTACTACCGGTTCTCCAAATTACTCAAAATTTGCGCTACCGGTTCTCCAGAACTGGACAGAACCTGCTGAAACCCACCTCTGCTTTACCTATGTTGGGAAAAAGGTATAGTTCTTTCTGTAGGAATGAACCCTTCGAAGATTGCAAAGCTGTTTGCCATGTTTCAGTACTCCATCAATATGTGCCGAAATGGGTAGTGAAGAAAGTTAGCACCCACTCCTCTTAGAAGAATGAAATACTCCCTAAAGGAGGAACATGTTTCTAAAGACAGAAACTCAGCCCTCTGCCCCAAGTAGAAACTAAGGGGCCAACTTTTAGAAATGCAGGTTTGGTCATCCATTCAAGACAGGATTAAAACCCCAAGGAATCCAACATCTAGGATTAATTATATTTGTTAATCAAGATTAAAAACCCCAACTCATTGCTGGCCTGGCCTTCGTGAGACAAACTCATTAAAATCAAATAACAAAATACACAAAACAAGCCTCTAAGTTACAAAATGCTGCAGAACAAACTGTATAAAAATCCAGGTGCTCATCAAACCAGGTGGTCAGCTACCCAGAATCACACATGCTTGGTGGTTCTGCTTCATCATTTAAAGTAAACCATCTTTCCATGTTTCCAGTGTCTTTCTCCCCACTTGGAACTGAACCCAGGTGGACATTTCTTCCAACAGTAGGGAAGGGCGGAAGGCTGCAGTTAAAAATATAGAACAAAAATCAAACTTCCTAACAGGGAAACATAACAAATGTCTGCAATAAATGTTAACAAGAGGAACAAAGATAAATTGAGCAAGTTAACAAGGTAGTATATTTCTGTTAAATAAAAGTTCACACCAAAATAGGAAAAGGAAAAGTGTGTTGTGGGGCCGAGATTTTTCCTTCTGCGTCCCCTAGATGGCACCCGATCGATACATTTGGAAGGAACAGGAATTTTAAAAGCAAAACAAATCACAACAGCAACTATATTTCAAAGCAGCTAAACACACAAATCTTGCCTAACTACTTATTGGATTATGGTTTGAATGAGTTGCCTTTTCAACAGGTAGAAATAGAAAACAGGAAAACAATTCATACTAATTGCAGATGAAGTTAAAATTATGTTCCCTCCTGAATTTGGGCAGCGTATGATCCTTGGCTTAATCACTAGTGTCATTAAGCCTTTCCTTTCTTGCTTTTTACAGCATGGGGGTAATATTTTATAGCGGTCGAGTATTTTTCAAATTTTGGCAACTTTTAAGATTCCACTCCCAGAATTCCCCAGCCAGCATGATTACTTTCTTTTTGCTTCAGGGTTATTTTTCTTCTTTCCCTCAGGGGAGAAAAAAAAACGAAGCAAAAAAGCAAAGTTTGAAATCTCACCCAGTGGATCAAAAACGGGTGCAACCTAGATATGTCAAAATGAGAAGAGATGCTGCATTGCTATGGGGAACAAGGGAGGCTTCATCCTTAAAATCTGATGTGCTTGAATAGTTTCTTATTCCACAGATTTTAGCATTTCCCAGGGAGGTTTCATAGCTGTGAGATGGTGGAGGAAATTCTCTGCAAGGAAAACCCTTCCACTCGGGTCCATTACATTTTGAAGGGCCAGATTGAAAGTGGGCTGAGAATTCTTCCCAAAACTTTGTTTGCTCAAAATAAAAATCACTGCAACAGACAGACAACCCACCTCCAGCAACTTCAGCTGGTAGCCAGATGCCTTAAAAAAACAACCACCTAGAGCTTAGAATAAAAATGTGAACTTCTGCCTTGATCCCAGCAAGTCAGATTTAGCTGTCCACTCCCTGCAAACCTGGAATTTCCTCAGTTGTCTTGCATTTATCTCAGCCTCTCCCCTCCCTGTCCTACCAAGTTGAAAGATCTAAAGATGCTACCTGGTGCATAACTGAGAAAGGATTTAAAAAGTAAATGATTTAAGTCTTTCTTTCACTGCATGTTTTCTGGCTGGGGAAATAATTAAGCATAATATAGTTGTTGTTCTTATATCTGGCCATTTCTTTGGGGCTTAAAACGCAGCATTGATGGGGATTTCTTATTTCCTCCCCACAGGAAAAGCCCCCCCTCTAAACTATGTGAGTCAAGAGTGAGATATGCAATGAATGCCCACAGGAAGATGGGAGGTCTCTCAGGCCTAGAGCAACGTATTAATCACCAGCCATTAATAGCTATAATGTACAGGTAAGGTAGTCTTCTTTTAGCAGCCGTTTGCAGTTATGACAGTAGCAATAAAGTAACTTTGCAACCAATCCTCACATTTACAACTTCACAGGGCTGTAAAGCAGATGAAGATTATAAATACACTTGCAGTTTCACTTAGTGACTGCTTCACTTAATAACTGAATTGCTGGCCCCAATTGTAGCTGCTAAATGAGGACCACCTGTATATGCAGGCAAGAGGCTTTTTGCCAGCCAGGGTTCTAGCACATAAAGAACATCTGGATTGAGGAAATGGGATATGAAAAGTCCTTTGTGTTTTTTTACTGAGGAATCCTTAAAAGAAGAGAGCCTTGCACAGGGGTTTAAATTCCTTTATATTAAAATCATCAAGATAAGAAAATGAAAGGAATGCTATGCCTGGATTTTTCAGTGTAATAAAACTGTTTTATTTACATAATAACATGTATGTCACAGAGTACACTGCAAAGTACCACAGCAAAGTGTAACTGCCGTCTGAACACAAAAATGGTATAAGATAGCTATAAGAATGGATAAATATAAATTATGATGAAGCACCCGACAGAGCAATGCAGTGAACTCCAAATACAATGATTTGCTGAAGGGGCACAGAACCTTACCTGCCCCCACTTCCCCATCCTTTAGGCACTGGAAAAGAAATACCATATAAAACTGGATTCGAATAGGAATTTTTGGCTTAAAATACTTTGTCTTCCCAAATAAAAGTAAAACAGATCTTTCCACATACTGCTCAATGTAATTGAGTAAAAAAAAATATCACACACACAAAACCACCTCAGGATAAAAACCTTCCCAAGTCTGAATTCAAGTCAACAAATGGTACATTGGAAACATCATTTTGGAAAAGGCCCATCTGCATCAGTAACAATATGTACCAAACTGCAGGCTGGCAGAGGAATTTGCTCTAGAGTAGACCTTCCCCAGCCTGAAGCCTCCAGCTTGGCTGGGACTACAAATTGCAGATTCCCCAGCTGGCAACTCCAGCATCAGGTTAAGGAAGGTTCAGCTGGATTCTGGAGGTGCCTATTTCAAACACCTGGTTAGAGAGAGGCCTACTATGTGAATTTTTAAAATTCAAGAAACGTATATTCAAATATATAATACACTTAGCATAAAAACCAATTGGATTATGCTTGTAGTTCAGTAGAATTCATTTATAAAAATATAGACACTTGACAATTTCCTTCCATTATTAAAATATATATCAAACTTTCTTAATTCCGGGACTGGAGGAACAGTCAAGGAACTGGAAGCCAGCATCAGTGCAAAGCAAAAGGAAGCACTCTGGAACAAGTTCAGCGACAGTTTTCCCAACCTCCGTCTGTTGTTCTACCTTGCTTCAAGCACTGAAGCAAACAGCTGTCCAACAAAAAGTTGGAGGGAAAGGGAAATGTTAGGGTACAATGTCATTAGGAATTAATAATTTTCAATAAAGTTCCTGGGTATAGGGATGGCAATCCTACAATACAAATAGTTAAGTGTAGCTCAGATCAGTAGAGGATTCACAATGCACTTCGAAGTACATTCATTTGTACAATGAGACAAAGCAAGGCAATTTCCCTCCCATGCTTCCCCACCCCCCTTCATTCAATTGTGTTTCAAAGACTTGCCTGGACAAGTCCCCACAGTTTTCTTGGCAAGGTTTTTCAGACTTAGGGCTGAGAATGACTGGCCCAAGGTCACTCAGTTGACTTTATGCCTAAAATGGGACTAGAATTCACAGTCTCCCAGTTTCTTGCCTGATGCCAAATTGGCTCTCCCCATCCTTTTACCAAACATTATGCTACTTTAATAAAACTGGACAGAGACCTGGCTGTTTTATTAGGCCCATATAACAATAGCAATATCTTGAATATACAGTGAATATTAATCAGAAGTTCCCTTATTGCATTTACAGGTAGTCTTCAACTTGCCAGTTCATTTAGTGACTGTTCAAAGTTACATCGCTGAAAAAAGCGATTTATGTGTGTTTTTCACGGTTACTGCCTTTGTAGCATCCCCATGATTATGTGACAAAATTTAGATGCTTGGCAACTGGTTTTCTTGTGAACGTTACTCTGTCCCAAGGTCATGTGACACCCTTTTGCAACCTTCTGACAAGCATGTCGACAGGGAAAACAGATTCACTTAACCACCAGGTTACTAACTTATCAACTGTATTGATTCACTTAACAACGGTCTCATTTAACAATAGAAATTTTGGGCGCAACTGTGGTCTAGGACTACCTGTTCTTGAAATGTGTAAACTTACTTGCAAAAATGTGTGCTATTATTAAAGGCAGAGTATTTATAGGGTGGAGGTGGAGGGGGATTCTAAATGGAAGAGATGCTACTATTTCCAAGTTCAGTTCTCCAATTCCATACTTCCAAGACTACATCTGTTCCTTTATAAGGTGGGTGTTTTGGGGACCACTGGAGAGTGCTAGACAGCAGCTAAGAACAAAGCCATTTAGAAACAATTATGTTCTTGTGTGGCCTATCCTGAGAGCCATTTCTTGATCAGGCTAGAGCAGTTTTTCTAAAACTAATATCATGCTGGCCACGGATTCTGGGATTTGGCATCAGTATGGGGAAAGCTATGCTTGAACAGGGCAACAGGTTGGGAGACATAAAAATTGCTACATAATTAATCACTCGAGGCAGGCTGTAAGCCTCATTTAACACATTTCGGGAAGGGGACCCAGTCAGGCCTTGTTAATATTGAAAAGGTGTTAATGACTCCAAGTTTTCTGTTTCCAGCTTCTTCTGAATATTTTGCCACTTCTCTGAACTTTGCTGCTCTCCACATTTTAGGTTTTACAGCACTGTGTAAGGTAGATACAGGTCCGATCCATCTTAGCAGCATTAGCAGCAGTTTGTCTTCCCTATTGGTTGTCATCTGAAAAATGTAAGAATTTCTCCAGTTTTATTTTGTCTAGACAATTTTAAAACCGTGGCTTGCTTTATTCTGTAGAAATTGCAGATTTGGAAGATGTTACTATTTCATTTTCTTTTTCAATAATGTCAATAGAACTCTTGGATTTACATAACCAAATAGTGCTCTTTTGGTGAGATGGTTAGTTTCATGCAGAACAGGTAATTTTATTCTCTTTTTTAAAAATATAGACTTTATTATTAAATCTGTAGCTGACACTGGGCAATTCTCATCACAGAATTCTCCTCTTAATAGCTTTATATCTGTGATGAGGCAATGTTCTTAGCACACTTAATTACTGATCCAGGCTGCCACTCCAGAAAAGATTAATGATACTAAATGTTCCAGGAAAGATGTATTTAAATGTTCCAATTTAAAATGAATTTCAGATAATTTTTGTTTGCCATTAGGAAAAAATTGTAGATATTGTGCTAATATAAATTTAGCAGCAGCTTTCCAAAAAATATATTTACAATTTGTAAATATATCTATGTAAGAAAAGTATCTATTTACAGTCAGTATGGCTATTTGAAAATTACAATCCTTTGCACTCCATTAACACATGTATTTAAAATGTAGTACAAGTAGGTTTATATTTAAGTTAATTGCTTTATGATCACTAATTATACAACAGCAGCTAATTATACAAACAAGGAAGAATTTCATTTTGTTCAGAAATGATACTGCAACATTTTATAATTCCAATTTATTTTTTGTCTATGGGCTGGCTAATCTGTTAAATGGCAGAATATCCATATGGCAACTGGGTTTCAATAGGATTGTTTGCAAAAGTAGTCCCAGGGTCCACCAAACCTGGAAGCATCGGCTATCTTTATGTATCCCTCTGCATTTCCCACTCTCCCCCCCTCACACTCACACCCCCAAATACTCACCGATACAGAGCAATCACATTATTATCCTTCATTTTCAAAGTTCAGCTAGTATTATATAAAAAGGAGATGGCAGTGACCACATACCTCTGCTTGAATGGAGTGCACAATGCTAATAATATCTGAAAGATAACATATGACATTGGGGAGCTGCTGCATAAAATATGCATGGCCATCTTAAAACATTCAATAGTCTATTTTACAGGTTATATCAACATGAGAGGGACACAATGCAATTATCTTACACGCAAAATTACGTCAAGTGGCCTTACAGAATATAGCCTACCATGGTGGTAAATAAGTAAGGTAAATGAATGTTTATGTACATGCAGATATCAATTAGAAGCATACCTAATTGGAGAAAAAGCCCAGTGTGAAGAGCAGGCTGTGAGCAAAGTACACTCACAGAGGTGTACATAGTCACTTTTCACTATTTCAAGCAGGACCACAATTCATGTTTTTGACTCTCTGAACAGTTCTGTAGTGCACTCATAGCAAATGCTTGTTTTGGTGGTCAATTGTAAACACCCACAACTCACGTTCTAGGGGCCAGTGTGTCTGGCTATTCGTAGGCAAACAATTTTTCCACTTTTGTTTTAAAATAATATAACATTCACACACATTGTCCTGAATTCTAGTAGAACTTTCTCCAATATGATATGGAAGGAGAAAGATTTCAAACATTTTAAGAAGCCACCACATATTCTATGCTGGGCTCAGTTTCCATTAAGTGAGGGGCCACATTCTACTCCATGAGCCTAGAGTCAGATGTAGTTTCTGCAGATTATCTTTTAATTTCTGGTCCAAACCTGCAATGTTCTGTTCAAAGTGGCTATTTGTCTCAAAGGCTGAAGTAAACACATCAGTCACAGTTTAACAACAAAGAAACAGAAACACCAATCCATAGAAAAACACACAACTTTGTGCATCTATGTGCCTTGTAAGAAAAAAAGGGAAGGCAGGTCTAATATATGGTTACATCTGTCATGTAACGTAAACATAAACAGTTTTTCATATAATATATCCAAAAATTGCACATATATCCAGAAGAGAAGCACAGGCTCAACACAAGAGCTATCCATGTTCCAACAAACATCCCCAGATTTGGGAATTCAATACTGGTCAGCAGCTCCTCTGTTTCAGAGCTAATTCAAGCAACCCTAACCATACTGAGCAGACAGATTAGATACAGTGGGATTAAACGGTCTCTGCAGGAAAAGGCCAGGTGATGGTTTAAGGAAGCCAGGAGAGAGGTCTAAAGGCCAAACACACCTTCAGGCAGTTATATTTCTCTATTAAAGTCACCTTCATGTGCAAAAACATCTTCAGAATCAGTAAGAATCAGTGATAGCTCTACAATTTTGGAATTTCAAAAGTAATCACTTAAAAATCCTGATAGCAGCTATGAAGTCAATTCCAAAGGAAACTGCAATAGGGCACAATTTAATTGTGTCTGCCCAAACAATCAGCTCTCAGAGAACTCACACTGTATTTGCTCCTGTGACCATTTCCTTCCCAGAACCATGGCTGCGGAAAGCCTATCTCTAGCTGTGCAGCTTACTTTATCACACCAAGCTGAGCTTTAAGAAATATTTGCAGCTGTCAGCGTAGCTGGCTTTCACTTTGCTTTGGAAAATGGCAGTGCAATACTGAATACTTTTCAAAAAGCAACCAACCCTTGATTTAATATACACATCAACTGGGTAAGAATACAAGGACAATTTTTTAAAAATATGTGTGGGCTTCAGTTGCCCTTAGGTTCTTATGCTGCACATCGTTAGCAACATTATGAGTTAACACTTCATCAATAATCTTAACTGAACCTGCTCGCTGCATTAAAGGAAGTAGTTGGCAGTATATTGAGGTGATGACTAAATCTGAAAAAAATCAGATTAAAAAATGACAAAATAAAGGAAAAATACATTTACAGAGAACTCAGGGAAAGGGTGTGGACAGAGGCTAAATCTGAGTGGGAAAACCACCCCTATTCTTCCACCCCTCAATTCTACAATCTGTTTTTTTTTCTGTTATAAAGATAATTATTCAGGAGGCAGTGAGTACAATTAAATCACTGCTGTCAATCTCCTAGATCAAGAATGTGACTCTCTCCCCAAATCTTGTAAAAGCTATGCATCCGGGAAATGTGTCTAGTAAATTGGATTAAAAAATGAATAAACTGACAAAGATCAGAGGGTCGGGAGGTCGTATTTTTTTTAGATTTTGGTGCTCGATTGGGGATGACTCATTTCTGTTTGCAGTCATTATAGCTACTCTGCTTCAGAACAAGCATATCAGAAATAATGGCTTCCTTACTACATTTTCACCTTCCTCGCCCACTCACAGCGGTGTGATGGTTTTCAGACCTCTCCCATGCATGCAAGACTGGAAAAGGAACTTCCTGTCCAAATCTGTTTGCTCAGTGCTGGTGACCTCAAGACCTAGATAAGAATGTTAACCCAGCATGAAATTTGTGCGAAGGAAAGGATTTGGGCTTATCCAAGTGAAGCAACCACTCCTAGGAAACTAATGCTGCCGCATAATTTTCACTATGCAACTGAGCGAGTCTATAGTGGCAAAAGCCAGATACTGACAACAAAGCCAGTCTTCAAGGCTGACTTGACATTCCTTGTCCAAAGACTTTTCGGCAAACTTAATCATCAACAGGGTCCGTTTGATGTCCAGCCAGTTTTGGAGCACGGCCTCCCTTTGGGAAGGTTTAGCAGAGGCCCTGAGACTCTGAAACAAATCCTCCCGAGGACCCCAAAGCAAACACTGGAGGACGCCCTTGGCTTCAGAGATCAGGATCCTTTCGGATGGGTTGGGGTTTAGCAGGCAAGCAGCCAGCTTCTGAAGCCCCAGGGAATAAAGTGACCGGCGAGGGACTTGGGGTAGGTCAGCCCAAGTGTATTCTTTCTCTTTCAGCTCTGGATTCTCATCAAAAGGGTTGGGCAGGTGCAACATTTCGTAAATGAGGATGCCAGTCTGGAACTCGTCACATTTCTTATACTGCATGGCGGTGATGATTTCTGGGGCGAGGCGAGACTGGTCCTTCAGAATCTCCGGATCCACCATATGACTCTTTTGCTTGGCTTGGGAGAAATTGCTCACCAAAAGCCGGGTGGGGCAAGCAGCACTGGAGTTGAGCTCCGCCGAGTCAGGGTTCAGAAGGCTTTTGCTTGGCCGACAGCCTACTAGCAAAAGATTCTCCAAACGCAGATCGCAGTGGGTGATGTGATAGGGTTTTAGGTGCTCTAGACCGGAACACAACTGTAAGAGTAGTAGGCACACTTGTCTTTCATACAAATCGGGACATCTAGAGTGGTGCTCCACAGAATTTCGCACAAAATCGGCCACTGATAGGTAGGGAACCTCCCGGGTAATAACAACAACTCTGCTGCGCTGCTTACTGATGGTGCTTTGGAGACCTGGACTGTCCTGGGAAACATCCACCGAAGAGAGGCTCTCTCCGCTTTTCTGTTCAGCCTCATCCTCTTCTTCAGGTGAATTGGGATCTTCCCATGGAAGGAGACGAACAGGTACATCTGCCAGAAAGTGGCCACAATCCTGCTGTATGTTGAAATGAATAGCCAAGCTCTGGCGAATGGCCAAACTGTGATAATACTGCTGGGATTCTTTAGCTCTGCTCTTACAGATCTGAAGGCAGGGGAAAAAAGAATGAAAAGAAAGCTAGGTTTCAAGTAAGTTAATGAAAAACTGTTATTTGAAAACACATCCACCTGTGCCTCTTTACAAACAAAGAAAAGCAGCTATTGAAAAATGACCCATAAAGGATTCTGAAGAGGCATGAGCAGAAAAGGAGACCTAATTCAGCAATGTATTGTATTTGCTGAAGCTGACGGTACTAAGGCAACATCTTCTTTATCTGCTACAATCTATCCCTCTGTCAGGCATATTTTGCAGAAAGCAAATAGTAACAAGAAAACTATTTCTATTACAAATAAACAATTTGTAATAGAAATAAACCAAGCAGCTAGAGATTCAATGTCAAATTATTCACATTAAAAAGAAGGAATAGATCTTTGAAGGCCTTCTGGAAGACTTTTCCTGGGAACATCCTGTAAACATGGAATATAAAAGTTATAAAAAGGGCTTTATTGCATGAACTTATATATAGAATGCTAACAAAAGCGATAAAATCTAGCAGCAGAATGGCTCTTAATGAAAGATCTTCATTACCTTGACTGCATAATTGTTGAGTGAATCTTTCGCATAAGAAGCAGGGTAGTACACAGCATCTCCTGCCTCGCAGCACGGCCTGTCACTGCTTAATCTGAAGTCTGACCAACTGTCTAACCCAAATCGAAGCTGATTTTTCTGTCCGGCCATAAAAAGATCCTCACATCTGACGGACAGTTTCTTCAGTGAATCTGCGTGAAGGCTTCTGATCTTGCTCACCACCTCTTCTCTGTTTTCAATTCCTCTGTAAAGCGCTTGCTGATGGGGCTTTGGGCCAGCTTTACCCTGCTTACTGTGGGTAACAGGCCTAACGGAGCCAGACTCCATGCTAGTGGAACCACTCTTCTTCATACGGATAGCAGCGAGGTTGGTGCTAGGTGAAACTGCCTTTTCTGGGGGTCTGCCCAGAGAATCCCCAGATTCATTGTCCACTGCCTTGAATTCTGAGCTGACGGAAGAGCAGATGCTGCTTCCTTCCCAGTTAGTGTCGATGTCATAGGTAGGGTTAGCCATCACACAGAGGCTACTTTCAACAACCTGCTTCTGGAGGTCTTTCGGGAGTGGTTCGGTGTGTGCTCTCAAAATGGTCTTCTTTGGCAGTGGAGGTGGAGTGGGATTTAAGACGGCTGATATTTCTGGATCGGATATTCCCCCAAATGCAATGGCATCCTCCAAAGCTCCCTTGAGTTGCCGGGGATGCTTTGGAGGCATCATCGCTGCTCTGGATTGCCCTGTGAAATAACAAAACAATTTTTGGGGTGACTCAATAGTGTGCACAAGGGTTGCGTCAGCCAGCATTTTAGTTAGGTAGCTGGCCAGGAAATGAGAGTACTTTTTATAACAAACCCCTGTGCTTTCCTCTAAATGGGAGAAAATCAAATAAGATTACAATTATTACCATATACTATTGTGCATTATTGCTTTGAAGATGCAAACCATATTTGCTTTACCTGGAACGTAGCTTAAATGTACCATATAAGTTATGACACCTTCTTCGAACAGCTGTATGCAGCTAAACATTAGATACCCTATGACAATCTAATATTTGGAACTGAATCCTATAATATTGTTCAAAAAGTGAATAGCGCACACCTAAACCTGTTTTGCCTTTTTCAAAACTATATGTACTGCATTAAAAGGAAGCGTTGTGGTCTTCAGCCAGGATAATGTAGCTCTTTTCTCTTTACATCTCACCAATTATACTCTCTATTCAGCTAAAAAGCCTTCTCTTGAGCTCGGCCGCTCATGTACTGGGTGTTTTTCCCCTATACATTCCTTTCATGCCTTGTAATCCTGTCTTCCCCAAAGCAGTATTTTTTGCCAAGACCCATCTTTTTTGTATGACACTATTTTGAAGAATGTATTTTGCTGAACAGAGATTAACTGAAAGAAAGCTGTTTGCCTTGCTGACTGGAGATTCGGGAAGTTGCAATCCCACATGGCAAGCCAAGCTGGTTTAGCAAATCACTTCTCAAACTAAAGATGATACTCCACACAACCTAATTATGGCCACAATTACGTTTGCTTATATTGCATGCAGAGCCCTTTTACAGAACACAAAATATCCCTGCTCCAAAAAGTTTACTACCGATAACTCAACAAAAGGAAAGCAATAAAGCAAGCAGAAAAACTGGATAATGAAGGGGAGAATGTGCAATTATTTCAATTACACTCGTTTTGCTAGAATAGGGGAGAACGAAATATCTGTGGCTCTAAAAGGGAAAAGTGACAAACTGGGAGGTCTGGTAAAAAAGCAACAACTTTATGTGCTTTTAATTTAATTTTTCTGTGAATGTTGTATTGCTATACTGCATAATTGTTGTGAACTGTCAGAAAACACGACCTATGAGTGTATATATTTATTTATTTATTTTATTTTATTAAATTTTTTATACCGCCCTTCTCCCGAAGGACTCAGGGCGGTGTACAGCCAAGATAAAACACGAAATATATACAAGTTAAAACATTTAAAACCTAGCAAATATATATATATATATATATATATATATATATATATATATATATATATATATATATATATAAATATAAATATAAATATAAATATATATATATATAACGTTAACAAACAAATCCAACAGCCTTTGCCTAATACTGTCGGCCTAGTATAGGTCTGTGAACTCAGCCAATAACCAAGCCACAATTTATATTCTGTGCAGAGGGAAGATACTTACCCAAGTTACTATAGGTAGCACTGCAGGCACTCACGTCAGAAGAATCAGACATTTCTTCTCTCTCATCTTCCAACTGTAATATTTCTGGAGTGGAGAATGTAGGGATGTCAACGTCCTGCTTTTCAAACGCAGAAGTTGGAATTGGAGGGGACACATTTTTCACAGGTTTTGTTTTCTCATCAGGCACTTGACTGAAACAAAAGCAAAGAATAGTTCACCTGCCGGGCAAACATCAGTTATTTTTAATGAACTGTGTTAAAAGAAATTTAAAAGAAACAAAACCCAGAAGAGTTTCTAGAATGCTTTAAAATACATAAGGCAAGCATTCTAAACTGTACAAACAATGATAGTAGTTGTAGTTATTTATGCCACACTTAAAAACTTAGCGTGAAACAAAGACAAAGGAGTGTCAATTAAATTAGAAGAGTTAAACATTACACAGGATTTTACAGCAAAGAATATAGATCCCATCACTGAACACAACTGATCAGAGTCCCAGATTCCAGCTGAACATCTTGCAATGTTAAAAATAAATACTTAGTACCTGTGCAGTTTCGGCCCAACACAGTAACATTATCAATACACACATATACACTACCACATTCAAGGAATTTTATAATGCTGACATAAAGTCATCCACAGGAATTAGTACTGATAAAAAGGTGAAGTTAAAAAGTCTCATCTTATTATCAGTGTTGATATATTAACATGCGGCAGAACAGTGTAAACATAACAAATTACACAAAAAGTGAAACCATTAAAAGGTTAGGCCAAGGAATTTTGCACATTCAAAACTTAAAAAACTGTGTAGTTGTAAATTCACTTTGGGAACTGCAGATATGGAAAATGCTTTCTGTTTAACAAACTTTGCTCTTTGCTCTCATTAACTCCACTATAGTGGCTCCATTCAAAACAACCCCACCTAACAGTTGCTTAATTTGAAGGAAGAATTCCTGTTATGGAATAGTAATCTCTATAAACAAATTTGTCTGGATTGATACTTTCAGAACAGAGTCGTTTCTCGTTCCCATGGACATGAATCTCTTTGTGGGCTCTTTCGAGAAATGTGCTACCAAAGTAAATTCATCAACTGAGAAGGTAAACAAAAAGGAGAAACTCACCCACTATACTCACTCACACAGTTCCCCATTAAAGGAAATTCTCTCAGAGCCTTCTTGAGCCTTTTAATCATGTCTCGAAACTCTGGTGAAGCATTTATTCCACTGGGGTCTGGTGAGCTATAAGTTGTGCAAAGCAGTGAGCAACAAAGACTGAAGTCTGCACAGAATGATATCACCTCCTGCACCTTGATGTTTACCTTCAGGGGTAGGTCTGGGGAATGTGCCAAAACACCTTAGAAACTCTAGCATAAGCAAAGTGCAGGCTTGATTCATTAACCCTTTCTTTACTACAGAATACCATACACACTTTACACATTTTTATTCTTCATTTGGAGAATGCTGGAAAAAAGATGAATTTATTTAAAATTGTGGTAATTGGCCTGTTTTAGAATTGGACCAATATAGGAGCTGGGCTAATGGAAGAAAAAACCTAGTACTTTAGTTGTTCACAGGTATTTAAAAACAACGAGCGGTTCTGAGAACGCAGTTGTAAGACAAGTATGCAATTACTCTGTTCCTATTGCACAACAGGGCAGAATTATCTCATTTCAAATAAAATAAATTAAAGTAGGAAAATGCTATTACCAAGTATTTCTTACATTTCAGAATCCTTCTGAAGGAAGGAAAGGAGAAAAGAAAGGAACACCTAAGACATATTAATCTGCTCCCTGCTTCTACAGTGCAACTATATAAAGGAAACTGAAGGAAAGTTGTGTTTTCCTCAAGATCTAATGTATTTTACTCAGCTTCAACGTGCAGGCCAAACAAATCTGAATTAACTGTAAACATTTTACTGCTTAGGTGCATAAGGGCGGGAGAGGAAAGAACATAAAAAGGAATTGTATTTCTTAATTTCTACTGATAAGACAATGTCGCTATTATTTTCCTGAATAAAAAAAAGAAACTGCCCTTCAATAAGCAGCATCAACAAAAGAAACATCATGTGTGGTTCTTTTTAAAACAATGCAGCCAATTCTGTATCACACCTCAAGATGCAAAACAATAAAATCCGAAACTGGATGTTCTGAAGTTATGGAATGGACAGAATGTCAATCTCCGACATTCCTGTTTAGCCATAAAGGTCTGGGTGCAACCGGGCCAAGTTGATTTTACTGATTTATATCTAGATGCTACAAAGGCTTGTAGATTATAGCACCAAAAATTATTTTTTAAATTACAAATAGTTTGAGATAGTTAACACAGTGGCTGAGGAAAGATGTGGGCTGATTTAAGAAGTAAATTGGTGGTTTGACTATCAACAGAATTAACAGCTGATCAGGTAAGGGAACTAGGAAACTATAGATAAGGAGCTTTAAATCACAAAACATTTGTTTTCACCCTAATTGTTGCTGGATGCAGAGGTACCATAGTCAGAATTGTGCCAGTTTTATGCAAAGCACTCTTAGAATTTATGAGAATTCAAGTGAGGTGACATCTGTTATGCAAAAGGTAAAATAAAGGATATTTGGGTCATTTGGACCTAAGCCTTTACAATATCGGGGACGCGGTGGCTAAAGGAGCTAGGACGTTGAGCTTTTTGATCGAAAGGTCGGCAGCTCAGCAGTTCGAATCCCTGGTGCTGCCGTGTAACGGGGTGAGCTCCCGTTACTTGTCCCAGCTTCTGCCAACCTAGCAGTTTCGAAAGCACGTAAAAATGCAAGTAGAAAAAATAGGGACCACCTTGGTGGGAAGGTAACAGCGTTCTGTGCACCTTTGGTGTAGAGTCATGCCGGCCACATGACCACGGAGACATCTTCGGACAGCGCTGGCTCTTCGGCTTTGAAACGGAGATGAGCATCGCCCCCTAGAGTCGGGAACGACTAGCACGTATGTGCGAGGGGAACCTTTACCTTTACCATATCAGCTTTTGGAATAAAATCAAATCTATTAGTTTGAGCTTGTGTTTGCATCAGCATTTTGGGGAAGCAGTTAAATTTCATTCAAATTTTTAGGTACTATACCAAGTAGCTCAAGATTTGCGCAGTCTTTTTTTTGGTAGCAGTAATTCTTTGGAAAGTGAAGTAGTGGAATGAAAGAGAAAGCAGTGATAGAAAGCGGAGAGATGAGATGGTCATAGAGAACAAAATCACACCATCTCCTTAGGAACAGCACAAGAGTAAGTGTCCTGATGGAAATCTAGGTGCCTGTAAAGAACAATAAGCAAACTGCTTCTTTCTTTCTTATTCTTCTTTCTTTCAGGTGCTATCTGAAAAAATGCCATGCTCCAAATGATTTGGCACATGGCACAGAGATTTTCAAGAAGTTGCATGTACTAAATTCACAAACAATGTGGTAAATACGAAGTATAAACAACTGAAAGATTCAGAGATTGGAGAAGTCATACATATATATCCTTGAACTGGTATTAGGCACAGCAATTAAAGAAACAGGGCTCAAGAAGCATCAGGAGTTCCTTTATATTCCCTTCAATGCAGGGAAACTTCTAGGTGATGACTGATTATGTGTTCAAGTTGTTTTCAACTCCTAGCAACCACACAGACAGAGATGCTATCAGGATCAATATTTTGATTATTTTTCAGTTAAAAAGAATATGTTACATACGACTCCCCTCACTAACTCCTCAATACACTTCTAGAATTTATCTCTTCTTGGGCCACCATTACAATGATGCCTAACCTCATCTGTTCAACAAGACCCAATTATTTTTTCGACAATATAGGTATTCCATTTCTACTAGACGAATGAAGTCACATTTATTACATCTTATGACCCACATCAATATATGACCTACTTGTTACCATAAACCAGCATTCCCCTCCTCATAGTCTAACACAAATCAGATAACAGGGAACTGGAAAACTGCAATTTATCTTTTGCCCTTAGCCAGACTGGTGCCGTGCACCCCCCCCCCCGAATTAACTGCAATGCACAGACTTTGCGTGATAGACATATCTAGGTTTCTTGGCTTGGCAATTACTACTCTGTAGCTTCAACACAGAATCAATTCTGCCATGTATCTATTTCAGGTGCTATTCTAGATCTTTGATAGATGTATTGAAAAGTACCAACAGTGAAGATTTTCTGAGTGATTCAAAATCCATCCTGCCACCTATTAAGATTGGGTGTCACTGATGTATTAGAAAGAATGAAAGTTGATTAATGCTGCTTGAGGAGAAAAAAAAATACCTGTAAATGTTAGCTACCTGGGATGCTGCTAGGTATCAGCTTTAATTTACATTAATGCCTTTTTGTCTTTGCCTCTTGTGGAATTGCAACATTAAACCATAGAAAAACAATGCTTTACCCTATAAATATATGTCATGATGGCTGTATATAAATGTAATCCTAGTTATCTATGTTTTTCCTCCTTTATTCCTCTTAAGACATTAACTGTTTGCAGCATTTTTTAATAAAAAAAATGTGGGAATGTTCTGGAAGATATGAAAAATAAAGTATGAGTTTTGTCAAGTCTTCATTCTCAGAAAGCAATACATTGTCTACTCATAATGCTGAGGATAACAAGCAATAAATCCGTATGTGGCACAGGAAGGCTCCACTTCATTAAATGGCAATCTAATATTTCTAGCCTTGAGAAATTTGTCTGTAAAATATGTTTTAAATGAAGCGGCATTTACAGGTAGATCAGCCATCATTGAATACCGGTATATGAAATACACTCCTAATCTAATTGAGAAGGATGTGTAAAGAAGGCAAGAAAGCCAATTTTAAAAAGCAAGCCTCTTTTTTGAAATTCCAGACTTCTGTTTTAACACCTGCATATAGGCCAGAAACATCATCCATATTTGTAGCAAAGTAACCTAGTTAAGTTACACATTTTAAACCTAACCTTCTTTTCTCTCCTCTATTTCCAAAAATCCTTATTGGAAACAGCCCTATCTATGGACAATTGTCTTTCTGATCTGCATTTAGCCACCTAAATCGATTTGTTTCCATTAGGAGAATAAACTGAGAAAAAACATCAGCTATTTAAAAAAAGGTATGGGCCACTGAAGCATATCATGGTAAATTATCTTGCATGGGTTTTTTTTTGGGTGGGGGGTGTTGAGTGAACTTCACAAGTAGATAAAATATCCTAATATATGAAAGCTTATCCCACAATAATTGTTTTGCTCTTTAAAGTCCATCAAACTTATTTTTTCCTAATTGAGGAATGGCATGATCTTCTGCTTGTATCTAGAGAAAAAAATATAGTGGCCAATTAATGGTTTAAATTTTACCTGAGAATTTCCTTTGGAAGTTGAGGTGAAGAGGGATGGCTCTTTAAGTTTTCTTCTGGTGACTCTGGATGATTTTCGGCTTCTCCCCTCTCGGCTGTCATGATTTCAACGGTGGGCTCCACTTCAGTTTTGGTTTCATTGTTTTTTGTTTCCAACTTTGCCTGATCACATTTAAACATAAAAACCACGGACGGTTTCTCATTGGCATCTGTTCTGGATTCACTGAACCAATTGTGACGTTCGACAGGAGGCGGCGGAAGCATATGAATGACAGTCCCATCAAGACCCACAAGTTTCCCTTTCTCTCTCTCTCTGTCCTCCTCTTCTTCGGTCTTTTTGCGGCGAAAGAAACTCTTAAAGGATATCCATCGCTTTGGCTTGGCATCAACCGCTCGCCTACCTTCTGAATGCAAAACAGATTCAGCCTCAGTGGATCTAGCTGGGCTCAGGGGTTTGCTCCGATTGCCGAAATGTTTTTGCAACACTTTGCTGGCATGATAAGGTGAAGAGGTGGACCGGGGAGGTGGGAAAGGGGGAGCCTGCTCAGTTTTGGGACTTGGAGAAGTTGCCATGAGTCTTGAAGGCTGCACGACTGGAGATTTGGAAGCGATTTCCTTGGATGTAACATCTGTGGCTTTGATTCCCTCAGCATTAGGATGAGGTTGCATTGAAAAAAGTGATTTTGGTCGCACTGGGGTGCTCTTGTCTGGGTCTGCATCAGGAGGCAGAGAGTAGAGTTCTTCAACGCTGCAAGACTTAGGGCCAGCCTGAGGGGCTTCTGGAGGAGATTGTGGAGGTTGGATTGATGCTACGATCTGTGACAGTACTGCACAGGCATTTTCTCGACTGTCATTAGATATTTCCTGATTATCATCTACTTCAGCCAAAGAATCCTGAAAAGTTCTTTGTATTTTTGTTGGGGAGCCACGGCAAGACATTTTGGGTGAAGTCTGACCTTTTCCAAGGCAGCTATTGAATTCCTGAACCTTCTGAGCTACAGAGCCCAGTCTCCTCTCGGTGTTATTGCCTGAACCTTTTGCTTGGGGTAATTCTGCAGACCTATTAGGTATATTTTCAGATACGGTGCTTCCTGTTTCTATTTCTTCGTACGTATGGCTGATGATACTAGTGGTTTTATTTTTAAAGGAAAGATCTCCATTAGTGCCTAAAAAACTTTTATAGATGGCCAAGTTGTCATATGCATTGGGATTTATTACAATAGGAACTTTGATGGCATTCTTGGAACATCTAGCATATGTTGGCTCATCATGAATAATTATTGGGAAGGGGGGCATGCCAGCATTATTATAGCTGTTGAATTTTATTTCGGACAAGTTAGGAGACTTGACCGGGATTGTTTTTGTAGAAATGTGTGTTGATGTAGGCGAAGTGGGAGCAGATTTATGGATATTTCTCCTTACAGGAACAGAAGGCCCTGGAACATTGGCAGTTAATTCCACTTTGGGGATTTTTTGTCGCGGACTTGTACTGGAAGTCCAAACTTCCTGGTATCTGGCAGTGTTGGATTTTTTAAGATTAGGAGTTACTTGTCCACATGACACAGAATGAGACATAGCATTTGCACTGAGGGCATCTGGTGAATTTGGGTTAGACCAAATGTATCTGGTATCCAGTTTTTTTGCCCGATTCTCTATACTTTCATGTGTCATGGCTGCTGATACATCCACTATTGTATAAGGTTTGCACACTGGTTGCTCCATATTTACTACTCTGTAAGGCTTTGCTTGTTCTTCCATGGGGATCAGATTTATAGTTGTTGTCTGAACTGGCATATTTAAAGAACTTTTCCATTCTTGCTTATCACTGGGGATAGCAGTCTTGCTATCTTTTTCTTCTAGCCTAACGGCAAGCACAGCTTTGTGGGTCTCTACAATCTGAGTAGCGTTTTCAGTGTTTTTAATTGAAACTTTAACTTGCTGGTCATCAGAAAACCTGTTATCACCTCCTCCTTCCATTAATCTGCTACCTTTAGGACTGTTGGGAGACACTCTACCATTGCAAAGCTTTTGGGAAGAACTGCTGGCCGTTCCGGAATGAGATTCTTCAGTCAGAGAAGAATCAGGGGACATAGAATCGGATGAAACCATGCTCTGCACGCCTTCTGGTCCAAAAAGAATTACAGGGTCATCTCCGTAGCCATTCAAAATTTCATCATAGCTGTCATCGTAGTCTACCGCACAAAATCTCTGAAGAGACTTATGCCTTAAAGGCACTGTATTCCATTTTTTGTCAACAAAAAATCGAACAGGTGACAGCGTGTTTGCTCTAAAGTTAGCAAAACGTGGCTGTCCCCTCATGCGAATTTCCATTGCTAGCAACTCTTCGTCACTTTCATCCCAGCTCTCATGATCATCATGGATGCTGCCAAAAAACAGGTCATCCTCACTTTCATCTTCGCTGGAGAATTCAGGGTAGCAGAAACGGCCACCTTCACTGCTTATTACAGCAGTAGTTCCACTCAATACAACATGCTTATTTTGTGACTTTGTTCCACCCATCAGGCAACTTGAAGGGATCTTTCTTTCTAATGACTTCTTATAACAAGTGTTTATTCGTCCCAAGAATACCTCTCTTGAATTAATTTCATTTCTTGTTAGGAAAGTTGAATGATCTAAACCGGCAATTTCCTTCAATACATCAGTGAGACCATTATTGTTGCTTGGAGCTTTATCTGTATCATCATTATTTCCAAAAGACCTATGAATATGGCTGTAATTTTCAACCTCTTCTTCTTCCTCTTCTTCATTATTGTTGTTATTATTCAGTGGCTTTTTCTTCAAAACAGTTATATTTTGATTCCAACCTACAAGAGCTGGTTTGTTCTCACAAAGATCTTGTGAGTCGATTTCACCACACATACCCTGTCCATCTATTGTCACCATGGTGGGTTTCACAGCAATGGTGGGTTTCTTTGCCACAGGTGGCCGAAAATTTCCTGTATTCTTATTATGCTGGTTGCTGTGAATTGCATTGGTTTTTATATTTGAATTTGAGACTGGAGCTTTTTCAGGGCCTGGAGGCGGCTGATGCAAGTTTTTTGGCTTGAAGCAATTTTTACATTCACCAGGTTTCCACACATGTTCAGTGAAGGCATTGCAAGCAGACATTTTTTGAGGTTAAAGATTGTTCAGTGCGTGGTAAGATCATTCCTTATTATTTAATGCTGTCTTGCTTGCATAATCAAATCTGGTTCATCCTAGGAAAATAAAAGAGAAATATTAAAAATCAGTGAGAAGTGAATGTACAAACTGCCACTCAAGGAGCTGATCTTCTCAACTTCATTAGTTGATCTTTTTACTGACAAAATAGGAACTAAGTTTAAGCTTAATCTATTCCATAATGATGTTGTGAGATAAAACAGCTAAATGTTTTAATAGGTAGTGAGTTATGTTTTCAAATACAGTAAAAGTACAAGAGTGAATTTTCATCTCGTTAATACATAGTCAATAGGAATAATGATCTATAAGTTTGTGTAAATGCTACATGTCAAGTTAATTACAGAAGATAGGCAAGCATTTTTTTTACTGAACACCAGGTGGAGCTGTAACATAACCAGAAGAGTTTTGCATAATATTTCATTGCAGGGCATTTTATAATCTTTAAAAATTTTGCTTAATGAATTTCTGCCTTTGCTTAAAGAGTGATACAGGTAGTTCTTGAGTTACAATCCAACTGAGTCCGGAATTTTGATTAAAAGTTGAGTCATCATGTGACCGGACTCAATTCTATAACTGTTTTTGATGTTTGTTAAGCAACTCATTGCTTAACAAGTCATTAAGCAAATATGTGGTTGTTACGGTAAGTGAATTGTGCGGTCATAAGCTTATCCAATGGGTGCTTTTTGCTGGAAAATAGCAAAAAATCTGCAAAATGCAATCATGTGGCAGCAGGCTGCTGCAATAGTTGTAAATGGAATTGCCAATTACCAAGCACCTGAAACGCAGGTCCGGAGAGTAGTATGGCAGGTGCAATATTACTCTGAAACCTGATTATATAACCTAAAGGTTATGCAAGAACAAAATAAAGCTACCCTTATTTTTAATACTTCCCTTTGATCTTTTATAGTGTCTCACTGCAATGTTCCCCAAAGTTATTTTCAATGCGGCCCATCACACCTGTAACGCATCGCATTACAACAAATGTGCAGGGAAAGGCTGGCTGAGACTTGTTTTATGTTACAGATGAAGCCAAAGCAAAGCATATCAGGCTACTCTTTTGATAATCATATCATCAAGGAAAACCTAGGAAAAAAGGCTTGGCAGTATGTTTCTATACAATTTCTTATGTTTGGTTCTCTTGGAATTGTCCATTTGTCCAAGAGGCAATATACACGGTGCCTCCTTCTATCCACTATGCATTTTAAAGGACTAGTTCTCTGTTCTAAATTTCAGGCTGACAGGTTCCTTCAGAGGCGTGCTGGCTGCAGCACAAAGAAAACCTCCTACACTAATACTGTATACTAACATAATCCAGTTAAAAGGAACTTAATTGGTGTGCAATATTCCCTGCAATTTCAGTATTCTAAAAATGAATGGTCTCAGTAAATACCAGATGGTGACATGCACTAATTAATCAGGCTAGCTCAATGAATGAGCCTATTAAAGTGAATGCACCTATTAGACATGTGTTTTTAATGCACTCTGCTGCAAAAGCCTGCCTTTAAAGGAACACTTGATTTAGTGAGCAATATAGACAAGTGTGTGCTGAAGTCATCTAACAGTGTAAAGTCATCTCATCAATTTCTATCAATAGATATTTCAGGCCAATATGTATCTAAATTTTGTTTTTATTTAACTGAAGAAAATGAATACTTTTTTTCTTCCACTGTTTAGGAGGAGTTTCCTAGTACTGGC
This sequence comes from Ahaetulla prasina, assembly GCF_028640845.1. Taxonomy (NCBI): domain Eukaryota; kingdom Metazoa; phylum Chordata; class Lepidosauria; order Squamata; family Colubridae; genus Ahaetulla; species Ahaetulla prasina. Next base: position 23,520,685 of record NC_080551.1, read on the forward strand.
ATGTTCCAGAATGCTCTGCAGGCATTAAACTTCATCCCTGACAGCTCTCGGTACAGCTAGCTAATCACTATTCAGAGTAATAAAAGGCTCTTACAAGAACCCGGCCTTTCATCAGCATTTCTAGTGAAGAAAAAAAAAGAGCTATGGTTCATTATCAGAGCAAAATTACAGAATGATCAGTTAAGATTTGGACTCTAGGAAAAAACCTTGCATTTTAGAAAAAATAGCATAAGTACATGCAAATAAAAAAAGGGCACAGTGTAATAAATATCTTTAAACATCTTTTCTTAATTTCTAATTTCAGCTCCACATGATGGACTTACTTAGCAATACATGAAGCTTTTGCAACAGTGGTGTTACCCAGAGCTGTATGAAAACCAATTGCAACTGTACTTATGACCTTAGTTCAGCTTTTAACCTGCAAAGGTTATAAATGCGAAGATGGGCATAATTGTTTTTTTCATCATCTTTGTAAATGTGAATGTCCACTAAACGAGGCAGTCACTCATGAGGACCATCTATACTACATTCTGGATAAGCCATTTTATATGAACTTTGCCTTCTCCTTGGTCTTGTATAGTAGCCTGAATAGATGTCAGATATTTTCTAACACATTCAGATTATTTTTAACACGTAAGTATACTTTAATGCAAGTTTAGCTTATACTAGCATATACTCCATGCTCACAAAAAGAAAATCTTTTGTGATTATTAAAAACACATTTAATTCAGTATTACATTTCATAAACTACACCCCATTTCATCAGCATAATAAAAGTATTATTCCAGTTACCCATATATGCAGATGTGATTCACTGGGTGGAGTTGAGAGAGGTTTAGTTTAAGATGCAGTTTAAAAAGAATCTGGAAATCAATTACTTTCACTCTATCCACTGTGGATTGATATTAATGCTATTTTTCTTCTGATTAAATAAAGTTAAATCACAAAACGTTTAAATGCATTTTAGAACGAAGTCAATAAAAGGATGCTACCCACAGGCAGAAACAGAAAAGATGTGTGAGAGATTGGAAGAGACAAGAACTAATGCTACATGTACAAAGTTATTATAGAAGTCCTGGTTCAATGTGAACATTTCATTATATAAAGGAAAACACATTTGATTTCAGTTAGAAAGGCATACATCAGTCTATTTAAAATACATACAGCATATCTTAATGCAATTTGTCTTGCAATCTATGGTTGCTAAACATTCCAAAAGCTCTCAATGGGCCAACATGTTTGCACAGCTATTTTGTTCTAGTACATTTGTATATTTGCCTTGTTTGGGAAGCTTTTTTCTTATATAGATTAGCAGTCTCATCATGCTCTTCTGGAGTCATATCTAAGGTTTATTATGATGGCTATTAAATACATATTCAGAATCATCTTCAATTACTTTTCTGACAACATCTCTCATAATTTTATAAGGGGAATCTTAAATTTCTGCCTTGCTCCAGGGTCCAATACATCCCAATTTTTATATATTGCTGCTAGAAAAAGGTATTTCAATCTGGAATAAAATCTCATCAGAACGCTGAGGACATGAAAGCCACAGTCACACTCCAAAAGTCATAGCCAGAAACCAACATTTCTATAAATATCACAATTGCTCTCATTGCTTTCCCCAAGAGAATATTTGCTCTATATGAAATAATGGTGATGGACAAGGCAGTTTCTAATAGCAACTAGCATGCTGCATGTCGTAGAATTTAAGGTTTAAAATTCAGCTTAATATTGTTCTGTTTAAATCATTCTACGTTGCCTCATCCAATTCTTCTTTCCTTTTATGATATTATCCTAATTGTGATCACCAAAGTTATGATATTCCTCTGCTTGTGATCACTGATCCTACTATATCTTCCAAAACTTCAGCAACTTTGCTTCGTCAGTTATTTTAATTCCCTTACTTTCTCCTCCTAGAACCCACTTATGCCTAACCTATGTTTAATGTGCTATTAAACATTTCATAATTTAAAAAAGGAGTCAATATAAATCCTAATTTATATTATAGACTACATATTGTGGGTTGCTCCCTGTCTGTCTAGTTGCTATAGTAACTAGATACAAATTATGTTAGCATAATTTTTACTGTTTCCATTTATACTTTTTATATTGTTTACTGAAGAGTTGGAAATGGATACTGTGTTTTTGTCAGCTCTAGAATATCTTTTCCTTTTTATTGGAAACTGAATTAAATCAACAGAAGATGAATTAACTGGAGAGCAAACTCCAGAGCCTTAAAAGTGAAAGTTAAAAAAGTCTCAGTGACAGAGGATAGATATGAAGGAAAACTAGAACTGTGCACTAGTTAGCAGATGCAAGGCCTAACAAATACTTGCTGTAACACACATACTTGTTGATATTTTTGTTGCTGATTTTCTGAACAGTCAGAAAACCCAGGAAAAATATTAATCATATGATATAATTGGCTTAAGACATTTCTTAACTGCTATTATTCTTCGGTCAAATTGCATTTAGTTGTCAATCATATCTAAATGCTTACATTCTACTTAAAGGGAAATAGACTGAAAGGGCCAGGGAAGGATGGAGCCAGACTGGAAGACTGCACTTGTTCTCATAATGCTGAACCATTCTCAGGCACTCCTATAGTTCATCATCTTTTTTTTAACACAGGTAGTCCTCAATTTAGTGACACTTGGAAACTGCAGTTCTGTCATTAAGCAAAGCAATTGCTAAGTGGGAAATCATCCACACTCTGCCTTTGGAATGCACACACATGCTGGGATAATCAGCAAGGAGGGAATTAATATTTGTATTTACATTTATTGGAGAGGAAGGGATTACAAGAGAGTAAGCAGGCACCCAGTGGGGAAATACGAAAGCAATATGCCAGTGCCATCAGCCTGGTGTATTCCCTGTGGTGTGCTTGCTTGCTCTCTTGTAATCCCTTCCTCTCCATTTCTCTGCTCTGCCAGGGGAGAAAAAAGAACAACAGGTCAAGCACAGGACAATGCATATTGACTGCAATGGCAATCATGTGACTGAGGGGCATTGTGAAGAGTGTAAATGTGGGCATTTGTTGTAAAACTTTTCAGCACTGTTGTAACTTTGAACAGTTACTGGAGGAGGCAGTTGGTAAGTGGAGACTATCTGTTACGTGTTCCTATACTTAATGCTATTTTAAACATTTCTGAAGTATATCTTAATATTTATTATAATTCATCAATATATAAATAAAATAATGCAATCAAAGTTTGTTGGGAGGTTGGGAGCGTCTTTGCACAAAAGATTTATAAAAGTGAATGTGTAAATTATGTATGTGCACTCATTCCAGCACTGTCAAATTAAGAACAGTAATCTTAAAAAACAATGTACTTTAAAAAAAATTATACTGTGATGTAACGTTCATATTTAAAATAGCTAGACCAAATTTCAGCCTATAGAGAAATTCTTTCTCCTCTAGCCTACTTTGCACGTCTTTCTATTTCCTACTTACTAAGGATTTAAGTACAGCTGGATCTGATGATAGACAAAATTCAACACTCTTAAAATTTTTATCCTTTTATCCATTCTGATAAAAGTATATATTACCAAATATAGATTTAGAAGTTTAGCTTCTCCCTATGAGTCAAATGGAAAAAATGTTATTGCAAGCATAGAACCCACCTAGTGAAATGCATCTAAACCAAAGTATTTCCATACAATACCCTACAGTAGTTCTCAAGAAGAAAAAAAATATTGGCTTTTTACCATTTCCTGTCCAAATTGTAGAGTTTTTAATCATCTGAGAAAGTGCTGCCCAAATGGTACTCCTGACCCTTCCCATGCTAGGAGGAAGTCTTCCCATGCAGTATCATCTAGCACTTAAATGACAGCTAGCAACTATTTTTACAGTAGCCTTGCTCAGCCAAGAGAATTGTCTGAAATCATTTCCTTTGTTTTAATAGAATGTACCTAGTCTGGGCAAAATCCAAATATGTCAGCCAGCAAAAGCTACATCCCTTCAACATATATTTTCTAAAAGCTTTATAGGATTAAATGATCCAACAACGTTTTTACAAGCATTATATAGTTGTTACCAGAGTTGTCTACAATTTATCCTGCTTGTTTTAAAGTTACTAAAACATAGGTAAAATATTGATTGCATTTCATATAATTTTATATGAAATTATATGCTTCATGACCCACGGTGATTCGTATAATGACCACAGCTGGAAAGTCACATGGTTTTAACTTAATGACCACATCACATAGCCAGTCCCAACTGCATTAGATAAGTGAGGACTACCTGTACTAACGCTAAGGGCAACCATATCAAGTAAAAGACAAAAACAGAAGCTTTCCACTAAGCAACTCCGACAACAACCATACAAATCAGTACTTCTTATAAGAAGTAGGAGACTCATTAGCCTTAGCTCTATTGGAAATGGATAAAATGCTGTGGGACTTTCTATTCCATTAACGTTAAGTTTGTGTTTATGAAGGAGCATTTAGCTGCCCATGAATAATTTATTTAAAATAATGAAACACTGTGTAGGATCCGGGAAAAAAAAACACTGTAAGCATGACTACTCTTTTATACAGTGTCATCATTTTAATACTATTTTGTAGCAATATTTGTATCCCCAGTTTAATGAATGGTGCAAAATAACACTAAGCACAGAAGGGTGTCAGCCTCATAACAGTAACGTAAGTACTATAGGAAGCACCAGGGATTTTCTATCTTTACAGTTCCTTTTCTCTTTCCATTCATTATGATTTTCTATTGGACAACCCAGATAATAAATGCAGTAATCTGAATTAGGCTTTCATTTCTTTGGCATGAAGCAAGTAGGACTGAAACTACTCCATTCTGATTTTCAATGAAGCTGCAATCCTGATCCATCTCTCTGGAACTCTAAACCTGGTTCTCCAACAAAACAATATTTTGGCATTTACATGCAATACCATGATGGGAAGTCTACTTCCCTCTAAAAGCTTCCAGTAGGCTTTAAATATATTTATAAACGACATATCTGGAAATTCAGTGGTTATTATACAGAATTGCTTCCCTATTTTGAGCCAAAGATTAAAATTATGCAATAGAACAGTGACATTCTAGACAAATAAATATACAATAGTCTTAACTATACCTGAATATGTGGCACAAAAGCGTGCATATATTAGCACTGGTTTTTAGTTGGCCTCTGTATTTAAGGGATCATCATGAATCCTTTGTAGCATTTGCCTTTCTTATTTATAGATTACCAAGATCTTTTCCTCCCCTGTGCAGACAAAACAATAAATAAATTTGATTAATAAACAGATGTATTATGATTAACTGTAATTTTCTTATTCAATGTTAAATAATATATTCTTAAGTACTGAATCTTTTAAGTTCACTTTGGAAGAAAATTTCAAACTGTCTAAAATGACATTTTAATGGCATTTGGGGTAGGCAATTTTCAGAACATGACTATCAATAAGACATTCACTTGTTTTAGGTGTGAATGATAATGGTCTAAAAACAATGACTATGCTTAGCTTAGCTCAGGGGAACAGAAGGAGATGACAATGGAAAAAACTGATGAAAGAGCAGCAAGGATATCACTGAAATATCTCTAGAAGCGCCACAGGCTGTCATTGGGAACAGTTTGGATGTGGAACATTTGTATATATAGTCACCAATAAGTCAGGCCAAATTGTTGCATTAATAACCTATCCTATTTTGAAATTGGAATACTCCAAAATGTAGCAGCATTGTGATTTTATGACTTATAAGAGACTGTACTAGCTCTATTTCTTAAATTTTAATAGGTTATTTCCAATTAATTTTTGCTAGTTCACTTGAAATGAAAAAAAAAGCAACTATCAATGACACCTTGAAGTGAATTATAATGCAATATTCTCTAAGTAGTCTTTATTGAAAGAATATTATTTTACATTTATTACACATTCGCTTTTTCAACTTTGGCTGATGTATCTAGTATACATAATGCAAAAATGTTTAATATTGCTGTCCGTCTTACCAAATCACTATGGGCAGCAGACAAAATTTTGAAAAGTAAAGATTTAAAATATGAACATTAAAAACCATTGCAGCCAAGAATAAAGCACCCATTATAATGGCCAAATTAACTACAAAGTGGGTCTCTACATATACTCAGTGCTTGTAGGCCCAGGCCTTATGAAAAGCCAGCATGATAAGCTTGTATTTCAGTTTGCATTTAGAAATGACTGGATAAAAATCTGTCTACAGGAAATACAGCACTGAAAAAAAAAACATTTTGAATGGAAGTGCTTCTTAGTTCCCATACATTCTTCCCTTATTAGAATTTTAGCATTTTACTCCTGTGCATTAATTGTGCATTTCTGAGCTGGTTAAAACATTTGAGTCAGGGAAGTCATATTAACATTTAGTCTTACCCTTTTAATATATAATAAGCAAATATTGAAGCTATTGTGACAAAAATCTTATGCTGTTATCATTAAGAACGTATCAGTATATTACTTTCTCTATTCCATAGTGACATTGTGTATTATTTTCATGGTAAAGGCCAACAAATTAGTCTCTCTTACAAAATGTAAAGAAAAATGCAATCCTATCAGAATGCAAGAAACAATGTTTACATATAAATATTCCACAGCTTTAGCATTACATCATGAACTGCAGCATACTGAATGTCATGCAAGTATCCTTTTTAAAAGCTGAGTAGAGATAAGAAATCATTGAATTATTTCTCACATTACATAAACATTGCTTTAGTGACAAAGGATGGGGCATTAACTTACCACACATCTCTTAAGGATGAAGACTGCATCTAACCATTCAGTATTTTCACCTTAAATCTGCAATGCTCCAACAGAACATTTGCATGGCAACTGTTACTAACAGTGTTTAATGGTAAGAATGGATGCTTTAAAAGCTACAGAAAAACATTTCTTGTTATAGTGTATCCTATTTATTTCTTTGAGCAGAGATACCTTAGAAATTCTTTGCAAATACCGGCATAGAACATTGGGCAACAGTACTTAAAATTTTGAACATTATTTATAAATATAGACACATTCATGGAAAAGTAATTACAATGCTTTGTTTCAAATAACCTATCCTGACAGTTTTAAAGAGAAATTTTTACTAACATTTTATGTTAAAGACACAAGAAGGGGGCTCTATTATGCCATCATTTCCAACCAAGATTGTGAAGAGAAGCAACTACCGTATTGCTTTCTCTCTATTTGGTAGTACTATTTGGTAGTACTGTACTTTAGATAAAATGTAGCATACTCTGCTTTTAACATATCTAATACTTTTGTCCTAATTCTGCAAGCAAATGATGTATCTTTATGAAAGTATAAATGCATTGGTATAGTACAGTGGATTATGTGCTTAAGATGCACTAATTTCAATTAAAGAAACTCAAGAATATGCACCATTGAAATAAAGTGGCTATAAATTGTTTTTTGTGCTTAACTGGTTATATTATACCAAGAGTTAAGCATGCTTAAAAATGTAATTTTTAAATAGTAACATGAAAAGAAAGTTATTTGTGCTGAATTACTCAGTTTTCAAAACAGCATTCAGGTTATACTCTAGGTTACTAAAGGTACCTTTAACTTTACATTAGATACTGGAATAAAGATGTATAATTCAGTCCTCTACATATTAATTTTGAAATAAAGCTAACCTAGTTAAATTAAACCTACACTGAACTTAAGCTTTCTTAAAAGTTACACACCAAGAAACTTATAGTACTGTACTCAATATATAAAAATACTAATATGAGAAAATCTTAATAACAAAATATAATTAAAGTATAGCTCCTAATATTTTTTTAAAAAGTATCATTCTAAGTCAGCAGTAAATTATCTGATTCAAAATAAAATAATTATAGTAGTTAATAAATAATTTGAGAAAACAGCATATTTGGATACTTCTCTAATAAACTCACCATAAAATGAATGGAAAATTATTACAGAAAATACAACTTTGTGGATCACTCTTTTCTAACATATTTGAGAACTGAAAAGAGGATCAAACTTTTACCAGGACTATTTTGTCTGTTTAAGTCATTAGTAGTTTTCTGTTTTAAAGTTATTTAATTAATATTTTCAGCAGAAACAATCTATTGGTGCAAAATTTAATACTGAACTATTCTAAGTCTGTCAAATGTAATGTAATTTGTCATATAACTTAAGAAAGGGATGTCAGATTTTCAAAATAAAAATTAGCTCAATACAATTGCTTTAGCTTTGTGGAGCATTTAAATTATGCTTGTTTTGGAAAACATTTGCTTCCTTAAGCCAATAGAAACATCTATTACTTTCTGAAAATTCCTATGGTCAAAACTATGAAAATGAGTTATGCAGATATAAAGGCTTGTATAAAAAGCTTGTTTCTTTAGTTCTCATTGTCTATCAATTATGACTCCTATGCTCTTATAATGCAATGCATTTCACTATAATTCAAAACAAGCAGAAAAAGCGCATTCTTAACATGTGAGAACCAGTCTGCTTTCTATAAGTAATTAAGAAAGCCTTAAAAAACAAAGCACAATTGCTATATGCATATATTCAATAATAATATAAAGAGTACTCTGATTTGATCCTAGGAAGCATAATGGGAACTACTAGGGGAAGGAAGGTCTTAAAAAACATCATCTCTGGAGGAGAAAAATTCTAAATTTTGCACTCATATTTGAATCTCTTATATAACTCTTATGAATTATAGACTTCTAATTCACTATTAAATTAAATATTTAATATTTACATAACTTTGAAGCACTTTAAACATCGGCAAAAATGCATATTCATTAATTGTATCAGATCGATGTTATCTTACTGAAAGGGGGACTAAGAAAAATAGTTGTTTGCTGTATATTAAATACATAACTAAATAAGATCTCCACCAGATTCCAGATTGATGTAGTGGTTAAGGTGTGGGCTAGAAAATAGGACCCGTGACTTCTAATCCCACTTTAGCCATGAAAGCCAGTTGGGTGACCTTGGGCCAGTCAGTTTCTCAGCCCACTCCACTCCACCCCACAGGGTTGTTCTTGTGGGGAAATAGAATGAACATATGTTGGATATGTTCACTGCCTTGAATTATTTGTAAAAGCAAATAAAGGTGGGATACAAATAAAAATTATACAGATAAATCCAAGAGGAAGCTAATGTTTCTCCAAAGGCTAGCTCTAACTTGCTTGTAAAATAGTAAAATGTAAAAAAACACACCAAATCCTTGCTGCTCTAAAACAATCTTGGCTTCCTTTTTGGTCCCTTGGGTATGCTGCAGTTTCCAGAACCATAACAGCTGAGGAGTGTTTGGTGCTCTCTGAACTTGGTTGTTTGGAGATGTTTCTTTACCCAAACTAGGTAATATTATCAGTGCTAGACGGGAGAAGGGTTTGCTCTCAGTTTATATTCTAGTTGCTTGCCCTGTCAGTGTTAAACTGAGAGCAAACTCTTTTCCTTACTAACGCTGATGATGTTACCTAGTTTGGATAAAGAAACATCTGCAAAGGAAACTACCAAGTTCAGAGAGAACCAAGGATCCCACAGTTCAACTCTGAGCTACAAATATATCTCCTTTATCGGTACCATAATAGCTTCCATCCCTGGGAAATCAAGGCATCCTCTGAAGAACCTTTGCTGCCAAAAGCAGATTCCCCCCCCCCAAAAAAAACCTTCTTAAAGAACAATTAAGAGGCAGTCCCAGAACTTCATAGCAGGAGGATGAAACCCATTCAACCCAAGGACCTTATAACCTAACAGTAATAAATACAGATATAAAAATTATAGAGAAGATAAGTTTTAAAAAGTTGCACAGCTTTTTTTTTTTTAAACAGGGCAAATTACATTCAAGAATAAAACAGGAGACACGATTTTTCACCCTCTTTCCCCTTTCATCCCCCTCAACAGCCAGACACCATAATAATAATAATAATAATAATAATAATAAAAACACACACACACACACACACACACACACACACACACACACACACACACACACACCCCTTTTTACCCCAGGGGTGGGAGACCTTAAGAAAGCAAAGTCGGGTTCCCCCTCATATTTCGGAGTGGGGAAGTTTGGCTGAGGTGGGGGGGGGGAGGGAGCAGCCCTAAAAAGTTCGCTTCTGCAAAAAAGGGTCCTGGCCGGGGAAGGGGGGATTTTTCTCACGTCCTAACCACGACCCCCCGTCTAATTTTTATTTATTTATTTTTTTAAAAGAGAAGGAAACAGTAAGAAAAAGAACCGCATTTCGACCATATCTCTGCACCCCCCCCCCCATCCAGACCCAAACTTTCCATCAAAAGAAACGGGATGGGTAGAAGTAGTTCAGGCCCCCAGCGGGGTGTGTGTGTGTGGGGGGGGAGAGGTCTGTGGGGAGAAGTGCCAAAAGGCAATGGGGGGGGGAACTGCTTCTTTCCCCCCCCCACCCCTGGCCCCCTCCCCTCCGCCAGGAAGTCGCGCTTGCTGCCCCCTTTTCCCCTCAAGCCGCCTACGGAGACACCACCGGCGGGGAGTGGGAAGGTCCGAGCGGGGCAAAAAAAAAAGAAAAAAAAAGGGGGGGCGTCTTTCCTTCGTCCGTCCGACAACCTCCCCCCCCCCCATCCCGGTCCATCCGTCCCGGAGCGAAACAAAGCGGCTTCCCCGCCGCTCCTCTCGCCTCACGGGCCTGTTTTTCCCCTCCCGCCTGAGGTAAAACTTTTCGGAAAGTGAGGGGAAAAGCACCCAGGCTGACCTGCACGGGTCCGGGGAGGCGGAGGGCGGCTCTCCGCGGGGCGCCGAGCGCTCCGCCGCCGTTCCTTCCCCGCCGGAGGGACTCGGCGGCCGCTGGCTGGCTGGCTGGCTAGCTGCCTCGCTCGCTCGCTGGCGGGCGAAGAACCGGCGGCCTGCCAAGGAGGCAGCGCTCGAGCGCGGCCACGCCCACTCGCGCCGGCTGCGCGCGCCGCCAACCGCCTCAGCTCGCGCCCGGAGGAGGGTGGGTGGGATGGAGGTGGGCGGGATTTAGGGAGGCAGACAGAGCCGGGGGGGGGGGAGCGTGAAGGCGAGCGGCGCACGCGTCCCCAATCTCTCTCATTCGCCAGACGAGCAGAGGGGCGCGGCCTTCCCCTCCCATCCAATCAGCTCCTGCCTGCTTCGGAGTCGGGTAAGCGCGGAGGAAAAGAAAGGGGAAAAAAAAAAAAAGCATCCAACCACGCCAACCGGAGAACTACGACCCCCAGCATGCTCCGCGGGGCTTGGCGCGTCCGCGCGAGGCATCCTTCCGCCTCGGCCCGGAAAAAATAATCCCGAAAATAATTCTTGGGGCCAGCATTCCTTTATTTTTGTTTTGGTTTTGGTTTTATAATAACCCTCTCGGACCTCGTGTTCCGTCAAGCCGGGGCGAGCTGGGTTATTTCTCCCCCTCTGGAAACAATAAGGGATGAGAGGCGGAGGGATAGAAGGGACGGTGAGAGGGCCGAATGTCTGAGGGGGTGGGGAGCAGAAAGAGAGAGAGAGAGAAAGAGGATGAAGGTGTCTGAGTGGGGGTGAAGGGGGCAGAAGTCTCTAGGGGAGCCCCCTCCCCGTCCCGCCCTTCTGCAACAGGTCAGTTTCCGGGAGGGGGAGAAGCAGTGTGGCCCCCCTCCACCCGAGGAGAGGGGAATGGGGCCTGTCTAGGGGGGGGCTCCTTCCCCCTGAGTGGCGAAGGGGAGACTAGCCCCCTCCCCCCCGTTTCCCGCCTTCTGAACAAAGCACAGCCATGCGGGGGGGGGGTTGCCTTTCCGCCGGCCCCCCCCCCCCGACCCCGCTGCTTCCTTTTGTACCATCATTTATTTTCTGGTTTCTCTCTCTCTCTTACCACCCCCCTCCCCCAATGAATGAGGGGCCTGGTCGTCCCTTCTCCATCCAGGCTGCTCCTGAATGGGGATACAGAAGTGGGGGGGGATACAGAATCATAAGGTGGGATGCCCTCTCTCCCCCCACGTGCTGCCAAAGCTCTCCCTTGGTTGAAGTAATAATGTAAAATGCAACTGGGTGCCTGTTATGAATTCCCCTCTCCTTTATTTTCCTTTTCTCTTGGTTTCGTTCCGTGCCTTTCATATCCCTTCCTCTGTTTTTATGTTTAGAACAAGCCCAGGAAAGGAATAAAGAGTCACTTTCATGAGATGGGGGAGGGGAATCTACATAAATCTGATAGAGATGATAGAGATAAACAGACAGACAGACAGACAGACAGACAGATAAGATATAGATAGATAGGTAAGTAGGTAGATAGATACCCTGTTTCCCTGAAAATAAGACCTCCCTGGATAATAAGCCCAATCGGGCTTTTGAACGCATGCACTAAAATAAGCCCTCCCAAAAATAAGCCCTCCCAAAAAATATTTAAATGCATGCGCAGCCGGTCCCCACCATTTCCTCTGGTTAGGGTTTAGGGAGACAGAGGTGGAAATCAGGTAAGATGGCAAGACTCCTTGCTCCACGCGCCCCCCAAATAATAAGACCTCCTCTAAAATAAGGCCAAGCACTTGTTTCAGGGTTCAAAAAGAAAAAGTCAGGGTCTTGTTTTCGGGGAAACACGGTAGATAGATAGATGAGAGAGAGAGAAGATAGATGAGAGAGAGAGAAGATAGATGACAGAGAGAGATATGAGACAGAAGATAGATGAGAGAGATGAGAGATAGATAGATAGATAGATAGATAGATAGATAGATAGATAGATAGATAGATAGATAGATAGAAAGAAAGGTGGATAGAGAAGATACAGAAGATTAGGAAGTAGGTGGATTGATAGATATAATGATTAAGTAGATATGTAGAGGCGGTTGGTTGGATGGATGGATAGAGAAGGAAGGGGGATAGAGAAGATACAGGTTAGGGAAGTATTTATTTTTTTAGTTTGTCAAAGATGTACAAGAAAATAGGTATAAGTATTAACATGGATATGAACACAGGAAATGAGTATGAATAAATGGGGACAGTAGGACAGGGATGGTAGGCACATTGGTGCCCTTATGCATGCCTGGTTACAGACCTCTTAGGAATGGGGTGAGGTCTACTTTAAGGTTAAAGTTTTGGGGGTTTGAGGATGTAATAGCAGAGTCAGGTAGTGCATTCCAGGCATTGACCACTCTGTTGCTGAAGTCATATTTTCTGCAATCGAATTTGGAGCGGTTTACCTTGAGTTTGTATCGATCGTTTGCCTGTGTATTATTGCGGTTGAAGCTGAAGTAGTCATTGACAGGTAGGACATTGTAGCAGACAATTTTGTGTACTACGCTCAGGTCAGACCAGGGGTGGGTTCTACTTACCTCTGCTACTGGTTCGCAATGGAAGCGCTCGCGTGCAGAAGCTTCTATGCATGCGCAGATTGTTCATGGTGACATCTGGGCAGGTGGGTAGAGCCCCCGCCACTGTTACTACCAGTTCGCAAGAACCGAACCGGAAACAACCTACCACTGTGTCAAACTGTAGGTTGCGTAGTTCTAGGTTGTCCAAGCCCAAAATTTCAAGCCTGATGGCTGGCTTAAGAGATTCTATTGTGAGCAGAGGAGTGGAGTACTCTTCTCATGAAATACCAATTGTATTCATGTCCAATATACAGTGTGGATTCCAGGCAGATGAGCTGTATTCGAGAATTGGTCTGGCAAAGGTTTTGTATGCCCTAGTTAACAATTCGATGTGACTGGAGAAGGTATGAAGATGACAAAATAAAAAGGCTTCTGAAGGCCGCAGGAAACAGGCTGTGGGTTGCATGCTATCCTGTGGTTGCCACTCTGCCCTGGTAACAAAGCTATCAAGGGGGGGTGGGTGCCCTGCCTTGAAAGAGGAATTGGTCTTATTATTATGTATGAAATGTTTGTTATTATATAAGACATTAACCAGTGAAATTAACAAGAAACAATAAGAAATATGAAGTTCCATCACCTCTGTTTCCCCAGCTTTAAATCACAGTGTTTCTATTTAATGAATCCGTAGAGTGAAACTGTTGTTGCCTTAATTGTGGGTAGAGTTTTCCTGAGGTTGCCTTCCGTGTTTGGATATTTGTGTTTTGGCCTAGTTAAGTTAGAATGTCCTTTGCAGGCATTCCATGTTCCTCTAAGGTACAGTAGAAAGATAACGTTCAGATACTTTTAAAATAATCATGTCATGTGGCATCTCATTTCTATTCTTTTTAATGACTGATGCAGCATCCTGCATTATAAATATGAACATCCTTGCAGACAACACAGGAGCATGTCTTAAAGTAGCTTCTCTCTGCTTTTTGGAAGATTATTTATTTGGAATGGGCACGGGGGAAATGGAAACATATGATGCTGAGCTGTATTGCTCATTTTATAGAGATGGTTTGGCTGATTTGTGTATGCTCTAGAGAGGAGAATTCTAGAGAGTGAAACTGCTATCTGTATTGTCTGTTAATCAGCGTCCCAATATTACCTGTAATACAGGTGGTCCTCAATTTATAATAGTTCATTTAGTGACTGTTCAAAGTTAACCATAGCACTGAAAAAAGTGACATTGTTTTTTAACATGACCATTGCAGCATTCCCATGGTCGCCTGATCAAAATTTGGATGTTTGGAGAATGGTTCATATTTACGACGGTTGCAGTGTCATGTGAACCCCCCTTTCCAACCTTCTGACAAGTAAAGTCAAGGGGGAAGCCAGATTCATTTAACAAACATGTTAGTAACTTAAAAACTGCAATTATTTACTTAGCAACTGGCAGGAAGGCATGAGGCAAAATTCACTTAACAAATTCTTTTAGCGACCTAAATTTTGGCTCAGTTGTGGTCATATCAGGGGTGAAATGCTACCGGTTCACACCGGTTCGGGAAAACCTGTAATGATAAAAGCTACCGGTTTCGGGCGAACTGGTAATAAAAAAAAGCTACCGGTTCATCCGAACCAGTATTTCCAACGATCAGCTGTGCTGCGCGATTTATATTTGCTAGAAAGCAGAAAATCCTGCTTTCTAGCAATCTAAATCGTGCAGCCCAGCTGTTTCTCCCCCCCCCACTGTTCTATTTACTTCGTTAAACTTTTTTCTATGCGAAGCGTGCGTTTGATGTGCACTGTGCATGTGCGTATGCAGCGTCCATTTGGTGTGTATTGTGCATGCACATGCAGTGAACTGGTGGCAATCCGAGGAAGATTTCACCACGGGGCCATATGTTGAGGACTACCTGTATTTCTTAAATGCGTGGCTCTCTGCATGCCATTTGCCACTTATCGAATACTTTTTCCAGAATTCTGTTATGTAATATATTTGCATTTGTGCTTGTTGTAAGTTGTTTGTTGAACACAATTGGAATTCATTTCATCCAAGTGGCTTGCAATATATTAATGATTGATTAAAAGATGTGTATAGTGCTTTATATAAAGCAAATTCTTAAACATTGAATAGGAAATAATAGGAACAGGAGAAATGTATCTTACAATTTATAATTCTAATAATACTGATCAGGACTTAATTTACCAGTTCATATGTTTATGATTGTAAGCTATTTGGACATTACTGTTCACTTCAGTGCTGTGATTTACGAAGCAAACAAGAGAAAAACCATGTTTTTGTAGGCTGAATAAGCAGTCTTCTCTCATTTTTATTACCAATCTTAGAAAAGGAATTCTTGGGAAAGGACTTCTGTTGTCGGCCAGTAGTTTTTTCTAAGGTAAAGCACTTAAACATACTTTTTGCATTATCTGAGTGATTTCTTTGCCAGATGGTCTGATGGAAAAACAAGTATATGCAGCTGCTTGTACTCTCGCTCCTGAGAGCTCTTGGATTTGGTCAATCTTTAAGGAATGGGAGAGTCCATAACTTAGGGAGAACCTTCCAGAATGATAGACATGGCATTTTTTTTTTGCTCCTTGCAGTGTCATGAGCCCAATTTGCAATTCTGTGAAAATATTGGAAAGGCCAAATTCTCTCATATGTTAAAATTTTCTCATTAGACAAGTATCTTCATTGCAAGTGGTTTGTTCTTTACACAATTTGAAGGGAAATGCTGCTTTTGGCTATGACCCAATGCTTGAGAGTAAAACTATTGAATGTAATGTGACTTACTTTGGAGGAAATATGCATAGGAATACATAGTTCAATAGCGGATTAATATGATTTTACATGAAGGAGACATGTATATTTTAAATAAAAATAATAAGTAACCTAGCTGCAAAGCCTCTGTCCTGTTTCAGAGCATATGGCATTATTACTCATTGAATCCCTGGCTGTTTTGCATTACGACAAGAGTAACCACCATCAATGTGCATAAAATGCCTTTTATGGTAGCATTTAATCTTCAGCATATTGTAAGATAATAAATTAGATGCTTGCCACGCTGATTTTCGTACTTTTTCTAGCTGACTTTCTATCCCTGGAATGTTGTAAGTCATGTCAAAAGTGGGTAAGTTTTAGGCTCCCAAGGTCTACCTTGCTTTTGAGTAGACTCCTGAGTGCCACCTACTAGAACCAAGGGCACATACACACTTCTCTTTTACTAATTCTGTGCACAAGCGTTTGTTTTATGCACCGTGGCCGAGCTGAACTCAGTCCTACGTGAACAAACTCACTTCCTAGTTATTCAACTTCCATCATCAGTTCAGCAGCCTGCGGACCCAGTAATGTGCCCTTATCTGTGTTGATTTGCAAATCCTTGCAAATCTCCCTCAGATCTGCCCGATCCATCTCTTGTTAATCTCTGCGTTTTGCCATCTAAACATAACACAATAAGTAGCTGCTCTGGCGGTGTGGTCCAGGCCATTTGTATCTTATAGAAAGTTAAGTTTTGTAAATGTAATTTTCTGTGTCACTTGGCATTAGCTCTCCAGAGTTTTATATAGATTTTTACCCTTTTCTCTCTGAAGACGCTGGGGCAAAGACCTTCAGTATATCAACTGTGCACTCTGTACAAAACTATATTTGCTTTTCAAGCATCATCTTATTTACGTAATAGCACTAATCTGGCAAATTTGGAACCTGCACAGAACCGTCCAACATCTGGGACTAAGAAGCAAAATCTGGGTGTCCCAGTACGAGCTGTCATCAGATATTCCTTTGGCATTCAGCTCTTTAGATTAGTATATCAGTGTTTTGATTCATATAGCATGCATTTGAGGTACATTTAGCATTCATAAAAGTTAGCGTTATTGGTATGGTCAATTTTATTATTTCTTTGAGTACAGTAATATAGGGACAAATAATGAGAACAGTGGGAAATCTTCCTTTTCTGTCTTAAAAGATTTCTATTTATACTTTGGGCTACAGTGGTGATCTTGAAATGCATAATGTTTTACGAGAAAGCTTCAGGCCTGCATAAAGCAAATCGGGGATTAATATTGTATTATGAGAATCCTCCTATGAATTTATTTTAATTTCACAGGAGGAATTATTTTAATAACATGGTTCTGCAAACAGAAGGCTGATTATCTGTTTAGCGATTTGAGGAATTCTTTACAGTACTTTAGAACTTCTTATGTAAATATTAATCCGAGTTAGACTGTTGAGCAAAGACATATTCCGCATAATGTAGCCAGCAACTCTGACATAAGTTAACACTGGCAAAAATAATTGAGTTTCCCTAGAGCGAAAGCACCTTGGCATTCCTTTGACATGTTCCACACATCACACTGTGTATAATAAATATTGTGGACTTGGTTTTTGCTGAGTAAGTTAGGTGAATTCAAGGCAGCTGTTTAGATTATTTACTAAATAAATCAAGCTTGATTTAGCCCAAGTCAGGCAATCCTCAACCTATGACCAAAATTGGAATCAGAATTTGTGTGATTAACGTGAGGTGGTTGTTAAATGAGCCGTGCCCAGTTTTACGACCATTTTTTCCATAGTAGTGATCATGGATCATTGAAGTCGTTAAGTGAATTATGTGGTCATTAAGCGAATTTGGCTTCTCTCATTGACTTTGCTTGTCGGAAGCAGGCTGGGAAGGATGCAGGTGACCCAACCCAGCTGCAACCCTCTTCCAATATACAAACAATTGTCAAATGCACACATTTTGATCTCATGACCATGGAGATGCTGCGGTGGTTGGATGGTGAGTCATTTTTTCAGTGCCATTGTAACTTTGAATGGCCACTAAATGAATAGTTGTAAGTCCAGGGCTACTGGTATGTGAACTTGTACATGCTATTGAATACTCGAGTCTAGAGGCATAGATTCCCCTTATTCTGTTCCGCCTATGGCCTTGTTGTAGTACAACATTGAGTCTCAACCTTGGAAACTTCAAAATGCCCTACAGCTTGTTTTTACTCATTTTCCATTATTTAGCATCTTATTAGTCAGCATCCTCTGGCAGCTACCTTGGTACAATTTGGAACAACGCTGCCACCTGGGAAGTCTTTTAAAAGTTCTGGCAAAACGAGTGGAATCCTATTTCCTGCCGTTCTTCCTCCCTTCAATAAACTGGTTTTCCTCCTACCAGAAAAACTCAGCTGAGCTGAACAGTTAAAATTTCCAGTTTTAGAAAAGAGGGTCTTCTTATGTGTAAGCGTTTAGAAGAATCTGGGATTGTAACGTGATTATTCAGTGTTTTATTTACAAGCAAATGTGTTGTTGTCAAAACTAACCCATGTTAAGAAAACGGATCTCGCTGTAACTGTAACTTCTCTGGAGTTTTTCACTTTTGCTGCCAATGGATAAAAATAAGAAAGTTTTGATTTCTGCAACTACCACTTTGAAATATATTAGTCATTTGAGAGAGGGGGATTGTCATTGTTTTTCCCCAACATTGAGTGGGCCTGTCTGTTTGGTCATTGATATGGCGAATGTTTATTCTTTATTCACGTGGTGATGGAATTAAAAATATGGTGATTAAAAGAATATAATGCAAGCAGAATCGAGCCCCTTTAAGCAAAAAGCTGATACAGTTAGTCCTCAACCTACGATCGCAACTCAGCCCAAAATCTACGTTGCTAAGTGAGAAATTTGTTAAGGGAGTTTTGCCCTATTTTACAACTTTTCTCACCACGGTTATTAAGTGAATCACTGCAGTTCTCGAATTAATAACCCGGTTGTTAAGTGAATCTGGATTCTCCATTGACTTTGCTTGTCAGCAGGTCGGAAAAGGGGATCACCTGACCCCCGGACACTGCAGCTGCCGTAAATGTGAGCCAGTTGTCAGGTGTCCAAATGTAAGTCATGTGACTGAGGGGATGCTGCAACAGTCGTAAGTGTGAAAAATGCTCATAAATAACTTTTTTCAATGCCATTTTAGTCACTAAATGAACTGTTGTAAGTCGAGGACTACCTGCAAGGCTATTCAGGAGAAAGGTGCAGATGGTGAGCTGATTTGATGGGATATTTTAAACCTGCTTGGGTGGAGGCAGATATGCAATCCCATCTCAGAACATTGTTCTGAAGAAAAAGCAGGAAATGGAATCTGTGTCATAAGGGTGTTGGACTGGAACTTTCTGGCATTCTCTGAGATGAGCTCATTGCTAACCTTCTAAATGCAAATAATCAACTATAATTATTTATGATGATAATGATATACGCAGGCAATAAAAGTATGCATAATATTTCCAACTATTCCAGTGTGCGTTCTGCTTAAAAAATTCTGGACAAACGGAGAATTCACGTGTGTGAAAAATTACGACGATTCCTTCGACTTCTGAAAATGTGTGAATGGCCACATGTACATTAGAGTCCTTAGCAAGGTCTACTTTTACTGGGAGATGCTTTAATGCTATGACATGTAAGATTTGTTTTTTCATAGAATTTATGTAATAGCAGTGACTGGAAATTAATTTGCAAAGGGCTAATGCCTGTCCGTTAATCCTTGGCAACCGTTGAGGAAAAGACTGCTGTCTGCTCTTCTTTCCGAGAAAGAAAATTGTGAGATGAAGACCTGTCAAGGTGAGATTTGCAGTGTTTGGTGCACAGGCTAAGCTTAGAAATAAAAATAATAGGTAGTTCAAAATGTGTCTTAATTATTTCAGGTAACTTTGTCGGTGAAGTCTGGTTTTCTTTTCAAAAATCCTTTTATACTTCAAAAGTTCTTCTTTATGTGCAAAAGTACATTTTGGAAATATTACCGCACTTACCTTTGATGCAGAGGGGACTTTCTGAATTTAAATTTCACTTATTTAATTTGCCACTGAGCGTTTTTAAAGTTCTGCATTAGATTCCTTTTTGCTCAGAGCTTATGTAACAGGTTCTCATAACCCCTTGTTAAGTTTCTGAATTTCTGTTCTAAGGGCTTATTCCAGAGAAGCAATTACTGAGTGAACTCTATGAGGAAATGTTTATGAAGGTTTCAAAGCATACAGAGAGTAACTGAGTACATGAACGTCTTTCAGCTTGTTCCCAGGGCTTAAACACACTACTGTGAGTCTGAAGAGCATTGTGGGTATTGATATGCAAATAAAGAATAAATATAAAATATTATAAAAAAAGAGAATGTGGCAGAAGTGCAAAACTGCAAATGCTTAAACATTGCTTTAGTGTGCATGTTATAGTATATTTGATATTTTTAGCAATATTAAGATTAATATAGCACAAAGAAGCTGGAAATTCCATTCTCTAGTAACTAGACACAGATATTCGAGGATTACTGTTCATTGCAAGTTTGATAGTCTCTGTAGGTCAATAGGAGAAAGAGAGAGTGAGAATGAGCTGAGGAATAATTGAGGAGGAGTAATATATGTTACTATATGATGATATTCAATAGAATATTGTAATAATAAATCCCATCATGTGTCTTTCTCCAGTAATTTTGGAAATGAGTTATGTTTGCAGACGGACATACTTCCGTTTTAAAAAAGCATAGCTGTTTAATGCTAATTTACAAGCAATGCATAACCATGGTCTGGTAATCCATCCACTCTGGGAAACTGTAAACCTGCTACAGCATAGCAACAAGAAGTTTATTCGGAATTCTTACTATTTTATGGGTTATGGATGATCACTTGACCATATGGATGTCTGGCTGCAGTCTGAAAAGGAACTGTCCTGAAACCGACTGGTGATATTTGTTGTTAGAACTATATAAAAACTTGTGAAATGTGTTCTTTTTTTCAGAGATTGTAAGCTCTGTTTTAGTTATTACTTTTGAACTTTCAGAACGGGTGCTAATAATGGGAATTCTCTTTAACACTTCAGTCTCAGTTGCATACTTCACTATCTCACTTCCCCAAATACTCAAAACATTTATTCCTGTGGTTTCTTGTGTTTCACCTTAATAATTTTGCGACTACGCTTTATATTTTTTTTAGTGACTTGATTACATAAGGAATAAATGGAACATTGTCTTTCCAGTATTCCGAGCTTGTTTAAATACAGTGTCTGCATATAAACACCAGACTAAGCCATGAATTATTGAATTGTTGAATAAACCACAATTGGCTGGATTCCTGCATCATGCTAAACCATCCAGCATGGATTACAAACCACATAATTGAGAGTACACTTATGTTAAGCCCCTACCAAACTACATAATAACCATCAAGTGGTGTTTTACCCAGCACTGTCTCACGTTGATAAACTGCATAGTAGCTTTGAGTGATGTCTGAACCTGGTCAGTGTGTGCAGGGAAGGGAAGGGAAGGGAGGGAAGGGAAGGGAAGGGAAGGGAGGAAGGAAGGAAGGAAGGAAGGCAGGCAGGCAGGAAGGAAATCTGGCAGATCTGTTAGCCTTCCTGGATGTATACAGGCAGTCCTCAACTTACGATCACACTTGAGCCCAACATTTTTGTTGCTAAGTGAAACATTGCTAATTTTACGACCTTTCTTCCCAGTGAATCACTACAGTTGAAGCATGGTTGTTAAGTGAATCAGGTTTTTCCATTGACTTTGCTTGTAAGAAAGTCGCCAAAGGGGATCACATTACTCCGGGACCCTGCAACCGTCATAAATGTGAGTCAGTTCCCAAGCATCTGAATTTTGAGCACGTGACCAAGGGGATGCTACAGGGTCGTAAGTGTGAAAAACGGTCATAAGTCACTTTTTTCAGTGCCATTCTAACTTTGGTCACTAAACAAACTGCAGTACGTCAAGGATTACCTGTATTTTACAGGCAGTACTTTACTTCCTTTCCTAATCAACACAACCAGAACTGCTGTTGCTAAGTGACACAGTCACATGATGTTTTGCTTAGTGACGGAAATTCCGGTCTTAATTAGAGCCCTAACCCGAGGACTGCCTGTACTTTGCCTTGCTCTACCTTTCAAGTTTAAAGAGTTCTTTGAACCTTGGCAACTCTTTGCTTCATTTGGAACTTTGGGTCTCCAATTTATCGGAGAAAACAAGATTGACATTCTAAACCAGGGGTCCCCAAACTTGGCAGCTTTAAGACTTGTGGACTTCAACTCCCAGAATTCTCCAGCCAGCGTAGCTCTGGGAGTTGAAGTCCACAAGTCTTAAAGCTGCCAAGTTTGAAGACCTCCGTTCTAAACGATTGTTTCCTGAAAGTTTTGCTGAAACGTCGAAAAGAAACGCAAACTGAATTGTATACGAAATAACCTTTTGAAGTTCTTAATTCGGGTGACTCAGATGCGAGAAGCTCTGTTTATGAATGGAGAGAACAGATTTTAATCTTGCCAGAATGTGGAGTGTGACGATCAAGAGATGGTGGGAGGCAGAACCACTTGAGCTCACATTGACTTTGGTGAGTCACGGACCCAAAGATTGTTAAGTTTTCCTGTTTCATCCAAATTCCATGTTAACCGTGCTTTTGTCTCCCCCACCACCCCAAATCTCTTTATGAATGTCTATCCTTGAACATGATGTATAATCCAAGATAAAAAGGGCACAGGTATGAAAAAGCATTCTTTTTTCCCACAGGCCTTGATTTATACAATATTTATTTATTCAGATCTCACTTTCTGCTCAGGAGTTCTAAGCACACGTTGGTCTGTCCTGCCACAACCTTGTGACATGCCTCCATAAGAGACCAGAGTCTGAGTATGCTAAACTCTGAACTTCCTCTCTCCACTGGTTTTCAGTGTTACATGGCATATATTATATTGTGCATTAGGGACAGTCTATATATCAAAGCCTACACAGAAGGTTTGTAAAGCATCATCCAAATTTTTTTGTAGAAGATGTTGCAATGACACTGCAGGTAGTCCTGGACTTAACAAAAATTCGTTTCGTGACTGTTTGAGGTTACAATGGCATTGAAAATGGTGATTTATGATCGTTTTTCACATTTATAACCGTTGCAGCATCCCCATGGTCACGCAATTTATATATGGATGCTTGGCAACTGACTCACATTTATGATGGTTGCAGTGTCCCGTGATTCCCGTTTGCGGCAGGGGTGAAATCTACTTACTTTCCTTACTGCTTCGGAAGTGCACATGCCCTGTCCTCCTGCGAGCTTCGCTCAAGCGTGCACCTTAGAAGGTGAAAAACACATGACTTCCTGGTTAAAACCAGAAAGTAATGACACCCGGGTAGATGGGCAGAGCTTTGCTCCGCCATCACTACTGTATTGCTGAACCACCAGCCACGATCGCTACCGGATCGCCAGATCCGGTCAGAACCAGGAGCATTTCACCCCTGGTTTTGCAGCCTTATGACAAGCCAAGTCAACGGGGAAACCAGATTCACTTAACAACCGGGTTACTAATTTAACAACTGCAGTGATTCACTTAACAACTGTGGCAAGAGAGGTCATAAAATGGGCCAAAATTCACTTAACACATTTCTCACTTAGCCACAGAAATTGTTGGCTCCATTGTGGTCGTACGTTGAGCTACAGCAGAAGAGGGCTCATTTTGGAGGATTGATTTATGTTCAGTGTTTATCCTTCAAGTGTTTATGTGATTGCCTGACTTCCATGAAAACGCTTGCCAAACGACAGATAAACCGTATGTTGCGTCTTAACTTAAACATAATCATATTTTCAAGGTTAGGAATTTCTGGGTAGAAATGACATATGTTCCCAGTGATGGTGTCTAAACCAGTGGTTCCCAACCTTTTTTGGGGCCATGCCCCACCTAAGTATCTCTAAAATCCTAGTGTTCCCCTCCCCCCCGTGACATATAATTCTTACTATTCAAAAAGTGAACTCGTACTCACAAACTTAAAAGGCCTTAAACTTGGTTTAAACCAGGTTCCAATTGCCCCCATTAAAAATCAAATCCCCCCTCGCCGTGTGGGGCGTGGGCCCCACATAGGGAACAGCTGGTCTAAACCCTTGACATTGTGAGTTTCTGTTTGAATCTCCTAAACTAGGAACTTGACATTATGGTGACTAGACCTGGAAAGACAGTAGATTTTCTCCCAGGGAATGTTAAACAGGGAGCAAACCCCTGAGAAGGATTGTTTCAGCAGACAAAACATCAGGGAAGAGGAATAGCTGAAAGAACCATCTCTCCTTCATGGAAAAATAAATACTATGGCTGGAATGTTGAGGTTGACTTTGTTGTGTCATTGGCTGATTTTTCTCATGGAGATGTCTCTTTTTGTTTTTAACTTCACGCAAAGGATCTAGACGTAGATGATAAGCAAGGGAGTTCCCATGGCTGGGAAGAATAAAATGAAGCTGGGAGGAAAAAATGAGTGGAAGGGCGAGATTTGACATTCCTTCCCCTCCTGAGTCTCAGATATATGTCTATATGTCTATATCCATCCATCCATCATCTATCATCTATCTCTGTCTATTTATCTTCTTTCTTTCTATCTATCTATCTGTCTGTCTGTCTGTCTGTCTGTCTATCTATCTATCTATCTAATCTATCTTCTATCTATCTATCTATCTATCTATCTATCTATCTATCTATCTATCTATCTATCTATCTATCTATCTATCTATCTATCTATCTATCACCCTACGGATCCTGCCAAGTGCAGGATCATGCTCTATTCAGTAGGGCGATCTTCATATCTTGCCCACCTCCCCTGTGAATCTCAATAATACCCATTTTGGGCTACTTACCAGTAGCACTTCAGAGATCGGAGCAGTTTGTGGTGATAATGGTGCTTGCAATGAAGGTTACCCTCGACTTCCAACAGTTCATTTAGTGACCGTTCAAAGTTACAACGGCACTGAAAAAAATGTGTCTTATGATCATGTTTCAAATAACAACCTTTGTAGCCTCCCCACGGCCACGTGATCAAAATTCAGATGCTTGGCAACTGGTTCATGTTCATGACCTTTGCTGTGCCATGTGATCCCCCTTTTTGGGACTTTCCGTCAAGCAAAGTCAATAGGGAAGCCAGATTCACCTAACAACTGCGTGTAATTTAACAGCTGCAGTAGTTCACTTAACCACTGTGGCCGGAAAAGTCATAAAATGGGGCAATCCCCCCCTCACTTAACAAATGTTTCACTTAACAGCAGAAATGTTGGGGCTCAATAGTGGCCGTAATTGGAGGACCGCCTGTACTCTTGGCTGGGTATTCATAATGCAGTAATTCTTGAAAATACACGTTTAGGTTAAATTCCCCCTTTGGGGTCCAACAGCCTAGAGCGGTGATGATGAACCTATGGCACATGTGTCTGAAGTGGCACGCAGAGCCATGTCGCCTGGCACGCTCAGCATCGCCTGTTCCTTTTCTGTGTTTCTGGTGCGCATGCGCGCCCGACAGTCAGCTGGCCTTGTTGCACGCAGCTGTGCCGGAAACTAGAAGAGCTGGTCTTCCGTTTTCCTGCGTGAGCATGTGCGCCGGCCAGCTGATCGTTGCCTGCGCGTGCGCGCCAGAAACCCGGAAGAGTACCTGGCTGAAACCGGAAGTTCAGTAGCTGAAACCGGAAGTTCATTTTTGCGGGCGTGCATGTGCCCTGGGCAGTTCCTCTTCTGGGTTGCGGCCCAGACCCGTGCGATCCCTTTTCGGTTCTCGGTGCCAAAAAGGTTCTCCATCCCTAGCCTATAGCAAAAAGCCCTTTGATTCAATGCAGGACTCCTTGCTCTTCCTAGTTCTGTGCCAGTCTCTGCTGGTGAATCGGTAATTCTTCTGCCATTACGCGTTTCATGTGGCGAGATCTTTTCTTCATTAGTTGTGACAAAAGGAACGATCCTTTTGGTGACCCGCACTGCCTGCTTCCTGTTTCTTACCACTGCATGACTCAGTGCGTTCCTTCTCAAATTTGAGCCAAAGGGACAGTTCAGGATCAGTTAATACCCAGAAGGGATAGTGGTTGGGCATTTCCAGAAGCAAACCTTTTAAATTCTTCCACATGCACGCTCAGAAGTAACAATTTTAGTTGCCTTCAGAATATTTGGAATACAAAGACCAACAGTTTGCCTTTCTTCCCACACCCCCACGCCCCCATCATTTTGGACAATGTAGCAAATTGATTTCTTGACCAATTCCTATCCCATTGTTTGGTAGCCTGTGTCACCCCAATGGCTTCGTTGCAAAGTTGTCAGCTTCATACACGAGTCGATTTAACTTGGATATAATTAAGCTTAAATGTTAGGTCACTCTTCTCTCGCCTTCGGTGCGGTAATTAACCAGTGAAATGTTCCAATTTCATATTGTTTGAGTTTGCTGGCCCATTTAACTGGGGGAGGAAAAAAAAAGAGAAAGAACCGTCAAATGCTTTCATTCAGTGGAAAGGTAGACATTTCCATCTGCCCAGCTTTTGTTTAATATAATCGGATTCTTTTGTGCCTTTCTGCAGCTTCCTGTTCCCTTGCTTTCTCCCAGCCAAATAAATCGTTGTTTGCGGTGGTTGCCCTAGTTGTGAACATAGGCACTATTAGTGTTCTGCACACTCCTCTCCCTCCCTCCCTCCCTCCCTCCCCATACAGTGCAGCCTTAAACCAGAATATTCTGGGTGTTGGTTTTCCGACATTCATTCCTGGCAAAAATGCAAAAAGCCGCATCTCCACACGTTTTCTGGGAGAGAATCCTGTCAGATGTACCAGCATGTGGAGCTCCTTAGAAACTGGATTTTGAAGGCAGGACTTCAAAGGATGGTTAAAAATAAAAGGTTGCAAAAAACCATGACAACGCAATCAAGCTGGCCTGCGTTACAGCTGCATGAGGTAGACTGACTTGCTCGCTTTTCGGAAGAACAGAGTTGGAAGGGACCTTGGAGGTCTTCCAGTCCAACCCCATACTCAAGCAGGAAACCCTAGGTCATTTCAGACAAAGGGTTGTCCAAGCTCTTCTTAAATGCCTGCAGTGTTGGAGCACACACAACTTCTGGAGGCAGGTCAGCGATGGCTGTGTCAGTTTATGAGTCAGATAGGTCAGCACGATTCAACAGCCAGGAAAAAGGAAGTCTGAGTATAAAAGTGTTGACCAACAATTTGATTTGGATGGCTAAGCCATCAAAGTATTAAAATGCAAATCTATCATTGTCTGTCTGTCTGTCTGTCTGTCTGTCTGTCTGTCCGTCCTTCCTTCCTTCCTTCCTTCCTTCCTTCCTTCCTTCCTTCCTTCCTTCCTTCCTTCCTTCCTCTCCATCCGTCTGTCTGTCTGTCTATCTATCTATCATCCATCCATCCATCCTTCTTTCCTCCTTCTCTCCTCTCTCTCTCTCTCTCTTTCCCTCCCTCCTTATCCATCCATATCTATCTGTCTGTCTGTCTGTCTGTCTGTCTGTCTGTCTGTCTGTCTGTCTGTCTATCCATCCATTCTTCCTTCCTTCCTTCCTTCCTTCCTTCCTCTCCGTCTATCTATCTATCTATCTATCTATCTATCTATCTATCTATCTATCTATCTATCTATCTATCTATCTATCTATCTATCATCCATCCATCCATCCATCCATCCATCCATCCTGTATAGCCGTCTATCTCAGTCAGCTATTTCGGGACCATGAACTGAGTTGTCAGCCTGGGCACCAATTCTCCCCAGCAAATCCAAAACTGAGAAGCAGATCGGATGATAGACTGGTGTCAGTAGCCAAGCCAACCTTCACAGTCGAAGGGCTTTGAAGCCTCTCCTTTTGGCATGCTTCCTCACTCACAAGCCCGGAGCCCAGCCATGCTTCCCTGGCCTCTGGCAAGAATGCCGCTGAGCAGGATTGGGCAGCCTGTTCAGAGAAAGCGATGTGTGTGTACAGGCAGAAGGGGAGCCAGACGATTATTGCTAATACAGAGTTGATATGTGGCTCATTTCAGTGAGCCTCGCTGGCATCACTGGGCCTGCCGCCCCCAGAGATCTGCCTCCTGCCCTTCATTAGACTGGACGCATCCCATTCAGTACAAAGGGAAGAAATATTTATAAATACAGATAGCCCTCAACTTATGACCGCAGTTGAGCCCCAGATTTATGTTGCTAAGCGAGAAATGTGTTAAGTGAATTTTCCACAACTTTTACAACTTTTTTTTTTTTTGCCAGATTTGTTAAGTGAATCACTACAGTTGTTAAATTAGTCACACGGTTGTTAAGTGAATCTGGCTTCCTCATTGACTTTGCTTGTCAGAAGGTCGCAAAAGGGAATCTCGTGACCCCGGGGCACTGCGTCGTCATAAATGTGAGTCAGTTGCCAAGCATCCGAATGCAAATCACATGACCGCGGGGAAACCGCAAGGGTCATAACTGTGAAAAATGGTCCCTAAGTCCCTTTTTTCATTGCCGTTGTAACTTCGAATGGTCACTGAGTGAACTGTTGTACGTCAAGGGCTACCTATATACAAGATGATGCAAGTTTGGAAGAATTAGTGAAGGATAAAAGGATAAAATGATGGATTCAGAATGGGAGATAGATGGTTCTTTTTTGAAGATGTTAAGAATGGGTATTGGAGAAAAGGATGGATGGGAAACAAAAAAATAATAGGGAGTTAAATAAGGGAATTCTATCTGAAAGATTTATGTCCCAACTGTTCAGCAGTTTGAATCCCTAGTGCCACATAACGGGGTGAGCTCCCATTACTTGTCCCAGCTTCTGCCAACCTAGCAGTTCGAAAGCATGTAAAAAAAATACAAGTAGAAAAATAGGGACCACCTTTGGTGGGAAGGTCACAGCGTTCTGTGAGCCTTTGGCGTTGAGTCATGCCAGCCACAGGACCACGGAGACATCTTCGGACAGTGCTGGCTCTTTGGCTTTGAAACAGAGATGAGCACAGCCCCCTAGAGTCAGAAACAACTAGCACATATGTGCGAGGGGATCCTTTATCTAAAGATAGATGCAAATTCCTGGCATAATACAGGTAGTCCTCAACATATAACCGATCACTTACAGACCATTTGAAATTACGATGGACCCTCCAGAAGCTATTTACGACCTGATTCTGGAGTTCTGATGACTTCACCCACCCCCATGGTCATTTGACTGCATTTTGCATGTTTGGCAACCGAACTCGCTTTTGCAACCAGTTGCAGCCCCCTGTGGTCAGGTGACCACCATTCCTCCCCCCCCGAACAACCACAGGAATACATTGATTCACTTAATGACCACAGCATTCATTTAACAACTGCAGCGTTCACTTAAGGACTGCCACTTTAAAAGCCATTCAATTGGGCCTGTGGGATGCCTCAACGTAAAACCGCCGTGACGTAGGACAGAAATTCCAGACCCCGTTATGGATCGTAAGTCAAGAACTACCCATGGTATTTATAACATGCCTAGTTGCAGAGCTGTGTTTTTTGTTGGAAGGTGGCAACGTGTATAGGTGGGAAAAGGGAGGGGAGGGGGCGATTGTCCTTGTGGATGGGAGGAGTGCCCAACCGTTGAGGAAAGTAGGTTACAGGAAATGCTTTTGAATTCTGAACAACATTTATGGCAAGCAGCCCAAGCAAATCAGTGGGGCATATTTCTGCCTTCACAGAAGAATTTCGGGCTCTTTGAAGGAATATAAAAATCAACAACAATGTTTTTGATCAGCATTAAAAAAAAAAAAGGCAAGAGTTTTTCCTTAGACGTTTTACTGAGCGTAATTAGATGTCTGCAGTCAGCTCTTCTAAGGCTTTATTTAAATGTGACACATGTACATCAAAAATTAAAGCAACTCTGAACCCCTTTTGAAGAAAGACTCCGCGTTGCCATAAGTCATAATTCATTAATTAGATCATAATGATCTCATACGGCTAAGCCATGGTTTATAATCTATCATGTCCGGTTTTACCAAGGGTACAAAGCCGAAACCAAACCAATTCCTGTTTCAAATCACACATGAAGCTTCTATTGAGTCCTGTTTGGGGGCTTATTAACATCTTAGTGGGGGACCACTGGGAACACCCCCGTCTTTGTAAAATCAAATAAATCCTCCAGGCAGATTTCTATTTTTGTATTCTTAATCCATCTTGAGTATAATTGTTTATTCCTTCTGGCCCTGGAATCTTGGCAAAAAAAAATCACGTAAGGAAGAGACTGTCCATTGGTCCATCAGTTTGCTTCTCGGAAAACTCAACAAAACAAAATTGAAATGTGGAGAGAAGCTTGGCAAAAGACAAGATGGGATTTGGAAATGGGCTAGGTTGGCCTGCGGTGTGAAAACCCCTCCTCTCAATGGCACTCCTGTGGGAGAAAGAATGGGCAAGCTGCTTAGGATATTGGGGACTGGCCAGCCCAGAAAGGAGCCTGCAGTGCTGTACTCTAATCACTGCGCCACCTCTGTCTATATATATCAGTGGTGGGTTTCAAATTTTTTTACTACCGGTTCTGAGGGTGTGGCTTGGTGGGCGTGGCAGGGGAAGGATACTGTAAAATCTCCATTCCCTCTCCACTCCAGGGGAAGGTTATTGCAAAATCCCCATTTCCTTCCCATCAGCTGGAACTCGGGAGGCAGAGAATAGATGGGGGTGGGGCCAGTCAGAGGAGGTATTTACCGGTTCTCCGAACTACTCAAAATTTCCACTACCGGTTCTCCAGAACTGGTCAGAATCTGCTGAAACCCACCTCTGATATATATCCATCCATCAACACATATCCATCAGTGCATGATTACATCTTCAACAACATAAACCTACAATCTTAGCCTCTTCCAAGAAGGTGCCTCTCCTCCTGTTACTATAGTTCATTACACAGAAAAAGTGAAGACATTTTTTTTGTGGGGTGGACTCGGCTGATAAAGGGATTGAAAATAATCCAACCAGCCAGGCTTTTTGTGCCAATGTGTTTTTATTGTCCTGAGTTTGAAACGCACACTCTGTTTAATACATCCTTTT
Organism: Ahaetulla prasina; assembly: GCF_028640845.1. Classification (NCBI taxonomy): domain Eukaryota; kingdom Metazoa; phylum Chordata; class Lepidosauria; order Squamata; family Colubridae; genus Ahaetulla; species Ahaetulla prasina. The sequence continues at coordinate 23,551,635 of NC_080551.1, forward strand.
GTTTGCACTTTTGGTGGGGAACCAAAAGGGCGAGTACAGGGTTATCCCTTTCCAGTAAAGCATAATGTCCACAGACCACAAATAGCATTAAACGCTGGCAACTCACAAGGTTTAAGATGCTCTCTATTCTCCAACTCGAAAATATTTGCCAGGAGATAAAAATAGACCTTCCACGGGTGTCCTGATTCTAAAAAGGCTGGCAGATCATTAGTGGAAGCTGAAGAAACTAAGAAAAAATATGACAATTCTAGCCTTAGGTAATGTTGCCTTCAAAGTCCATGTCATGCACTGTTTGTTTATTAAATTTATATGCCTCCCTTCTCTCAGCCATTCAAACCTAGTTGTCCTTGCTCTTTTGCCGATAAAAACAGAGGCAGAATGATGTGTCCCACTGCTGAATTATTTTTTTTAGTAATTCCATTATTCAGGGTCCCACCCCCACCCCCCCAGTTCGATCAATCTCTCTGCAGCCTGCACCCAAACTGCCCTGGGGCTCTTTAAAGGTAAAGGTAAAAGTTCCCCTCGCGCATATGTCCTTCCCGACTCTAGGGGGCGGTGCTCATCTCCGTTTCAAAGCTGAAGAACCAGCGCTGTCCAAAGACGTCTCCGTGGTCATTTGGCCGGCATGACTCAACGCCAAAGGCGCATGGAATGCTGTTACCTTCCCACCAAATGTGGTCCCTATTTTTCTACTTGCATTTTTTTTTTAACGTGCTTTCGAACTGCTAGGTTGGCAGAAGCTGGGATAAGTAATGCGTTATGTGGCACTAGGGATTCGAACCCTGAACTTCCGATCTTTCGATTGACAAGCTCAGCATCTTAGACACTGAGCCACCACGTCCCTATAATCTAGTTCTTTAACCTAGGGGCTCTTTAATCTAGTATTATTTTCTTGAGATATCCCAACATTGAGATGTAATTGAAATACAGCCATTTTGCCTTAGAGAGGACAACCTGTGAATTGGAGTGATGTCGTTTTAACCCCTTCCCTCCCTGGTTAGAAATCTGAATTGCATTTGGTATTCTTTTCTTTAATACGGAGCGTCTTTCAAACATTTTGGACACTTTTTTTGGGGGGGGGGGACACCTTTTGAGAAAACAAGAGGGTGTTCAGCATTTTTAAAAAGTGCTGAAATGTGGCATCTATTCTGGGACCTGGAGCAGCTCTGCGGGCCATTTCTGTCATATTACAGCTGGTGGTTTTCATTATTGCCATGGATTCTGATCTTTTTAATTCAGCTCCTGGATTAGAAACCGCCAAAGGCTAAGATTTCGTAGAAGAGGAAAGATAATAGGCCGAGGGTCTGGGAGTGAATGTCATTGTTTGCCTGTAGCTGTGGATTGCCTGATTTAATATTTATAGGTGGATTGATGGAACCTGTTACACGTTCCTAGTATAGTCTTATGTAAGCTACAATTTAAGACATGGCAGTTTCCGCCTATTAATAATCCCTTTACAAATTATAGTGCTATCATTTTAAAGCATTTCTGCTTCCTTCTTAACATTTGTCATTTCTTGCCATGATCCCAATTGGTAGCTCTGTTTATCTCCATTCAGTCTTAGCTTCTCTCATGTTTTTTTTCCACCCCCCAGCAGGATTTTTGAGCTCTGTCAGGTCTTGAGCAGAGAGAAGTGGCTCCTGCCATCTCCTCCTCTCTGTTAATAAGATCAGAACCCAGGTAATCAAAGATGATTGCATTTTTTCACTATTTACCTGCAACTAAAGGACAATCCACTCTCTAAAATGAGAAATGATTTAGAGCAGGGGTCTCCAACCTTGGCAACTTTAAGCCTGGTGGACTTCAACTCCCAGAGTCCCTCAGCCAGCAAAGCTCTGGAACTCTGGGAGTTGAAGTCCACAAGTCTTAAAGGGACCAAGTTTGGAGACCCCTGCTGTATAGCACCTAAGTTCCGAACTTCAAGCGTAACAGTTATTTAATCAGCGCTGACCATAACAGTGAAATAAATGGATTATAATATACTGGGTCTTTAAGGTAAACAAAAAAAACCATCCACTTTTTGCTGACTTGACACTTTCAGGGAATGTTGAACTGCTTTTCGACTGGCAGTCTCCTAGCATACTCTAGTGAGGAAGGGCAAAGGGGCTATTTCCTTTTGACATCCTGGCCAGGATTGTTCTCATCCTGGCGAAATATACCGGAAGGAAATATCTGGCTAAAACCAGTCCCATCACTTGCCCACTTGACACCAGAGGGCTCAAAATTTAAGAGGGGGAACTCATCACCAGGCACGGGGGGGTGGGGGGGAACTGAGATAATGAATTGATGCAGGAATAAACATCTTTTTGAGTTTCTGTGAATTGTTTTAGAGGCCTCGGACTGTCTTTAAAACCACCACCTACCTAGCCCGTGTTTTGGGAGAACAGCTGCGAGGCCCAGTAAAGACAGGAATAGTTTTGAAGCCAGCAAAGCAACCTCTGACCCAGCACATCCTATGCACACTTTAAAAAAAAAATCCTTCCCCCAGTTTGTTCCAGTGGGAACCAGCTCTCCCCTCCCCTCCCTTATCCTGCCTGCTGGAAGAGTTGAATAACTTCTCCCCGTTCAGAAATATTTGACCTCGATGTTGAGTGTCCAGGCATATGGATTAAATAAAACAAACCTTTAAAGCAAGAAAGGAGTTTGCATTCTTCCAACTTCCTGTGTTTATAACGGCCTCTTTTGCCCGGTGGTAACCCTGGGGTCCAGCTGCTTCCCACGCTGGACTGAAAGCCAGGTTGACCCTTAAATTGATGCTTAGGAAGCCTGAAGGCCAAGGGGGGGGGGAAAAGAAGAGCAGCCTATGGAATATATAACCTATAGGATAGTAGAATATGGTCTATAGAATAGGACGGAAAAGGCAACATGCCCGTTAGCTCCTAAGGCTGTATGAATTCTGGGTGAGGGATATATGCCTTTTTATTGAGGGTAGAAAGTCTAAATATGCCCTGAGGTATTTAAGGGGGAGGGCCTTCTCTGTGGCGGCACCAGCCCTATGGAACGAGTTACCTCCGGGGTTACGCCAACTCCCCGACCTCCGGGCCTTCAAACGTGAACTAAAGACTTTATTATTTCACCGAGCAGGACTAGCCTAAGAATGTATTTTAGCGAAATTTTAATGGGTTTTTAATCGGTCTTCGACCGTTTTAGTAATTCAGCCACTAAATATTTGTTTTTAAATTGTTTTTAAATAGTGTTTATTTATTATATTTATATCATAGTGTTATGTGTATTTTAATATTGGCTGTACACCGCCCTGAGTCCTTCGGGAGATGGTGCAGTATAGAAATGTAATTATAAATAAATAAATAAATAAAAATACACTCTTCAATGAGAATGCCTGTTATATAACTGGTCCCTAATCTTTCTGGCACCAGGGACTGGTTTTGTAAGTCAAGGATAGAGGATACAGGGTAGAGGACAGGACAGGACAGGACAGAACGGGACCTTAGAGGTCTTCTAGTCCAGCCACCTGCTCAGGCAGGAGAACCTGTACCATTTTAGATAAATGACTGTCTAGTCTCTTCTTAAAAACCTCCAGTGGTGGAGTGCCCAAAACTTCTGGTGGCAAGGTGTTCCACTGGTTAATTGTCCTCACTGTTAGGCAGTTTCTCCTTAATTCCAGGTTGCTTCTCTCTTTGGTTAGTTTCCAACCATTGTTTCTTGTCCTGCCTGCAGGTGCTTTGGAAAATAAGTTGACCCAGGGGTGAAATCTAAAAATTTTCCCTACCGGTTCTGTGGGCTTAATTGGTGGTTGTGGCTTGGTGGTCAGGTGACTGAATGGGCATGGTCAATAATAATAAATAATAAAAATAATAAAGTATACAAAACTTGGGAGGCACCTTCTCTAAAAATAGAGGCCCCAGTCTACCAATTGCGTTTTACTGAGAGGCACCGGTCTACCAAGTGCCTTTTTTGGCAGGCACTGGTCTACCTTCTGCTATCATGTCACCCCTAATTCTTTTCTTTAAACTAGCCCAGTGAAGGCGAACCTTTTTGGCACCAAGTGCCCAAACCGGAATGTGCGTGTGAATGCATGCGCATGTGCGCGCACCGGAAGCCCAAAGACCAGCTGGCTGGCGCGCGTGCCCACAGAGAGGGCTCTGCGTACCACCTCTGACACGCATGCCATAGATTCGCCATCATGGGACTAGCAAAACCCAGATCCTGCAGCCATTCTTCATATGGTTTAATCTCCAGGCCTTTAATCGTTTTAGTTGCTCTTCTCTGAATTTGTTTTCCAAGTCCTTTTTTTCTCAACGTCCTTTTTTTTGCAGTATGGTGACCAAAATTGATTGCAGCATTCCAGGTGTGGTCTTACTAGGTTTTTTTTTTAATAAAGCAGTACTAATACTTCACATGACCTTGATTCTGTGCCTCTGTAACTACCTGTAATTGATCTGAACGGCTCAAGACAATGACATCGTCTTCAATAAAGACCGATAAATCTGACTGTAAGAAAACAGCCTGACTTAAAACCAGCCGGGAGATGTAAATAGTGTAAACTAGAAGATTTGACTTTAAAAGCTAAAGTGCTGGTATATTTTGACAACTTAGCTATCAATGCACTCGGCTGTCCTGCTCATTTGCAAACCTAGCATTGTATTCAGGAAAGGGGGAAAAAAAAAGGAAAAAGAAAAGAACCCTTTGCCAAATTTCTTTCAAAGCGGCATTCATAAAATCGGAAAACAAAACAAGGAAACAAAACAAAACCATAAGGACCCTATTATGCTTGTTTTCCATCCTTCTGACACTCAGGAACCAAGCCTGAAACTAGCTTAGAAGCTTTGAGGTTGCTTCTCTTGGAGGTGGCGGTGGAAAGGCCCAAATTGCTTCCTTGCATCCCAGGCAGATGTTGTTGTTGTTGTTGTTGTTGTTGTTGTTGTTGTTGGTTTTAATGCCTCACAACTCCCTTCTTTGGACAGTAAATAAAAATTTGGCTGGGATGGCCCTCTTTCCTGCTGGATTGTGGTCTCTCTTTCTCCTGCAACCCCCCACCCCAGCTTTAGGTAACAGTAACAGAGTGGGAAGAGACCTTGGAGGTCATCTAGTCCAACCCCTTTGGTGATTCGAACTGCTGAACTGCCGACCTTTCTGATCGACGAGCTCAGCGTCTTAGCCACTGGGCCATCTAGTCAGGGTAGGCTTTCACGTAAGTGAAAATAAAAAGTAAAATAAAAATAAAAAGTAAAGTAAGTTCTTTATGTCAGTGCTTCCTTAAAAGGACATACAGGTGGTCCTTGACTTACAACAGTTCGTTTAGTGACCGTTCGGAGTTATGGCGGCATTGAAAAAAGTGACACAGGACCAATTTTCACATTTAAGACCGTTGTGGCACCCTTCCCTCCCCTCCCCCCCATGATCACACACGATCAGAATTCAGACGTTTGACAACCGGTTCATATTTACGACAGTTCAGGCGATCCCCTTTTGTGACCTTTTGACCAGCGAAGACAACGGGGGGGGGGGAAAACCCGATTCGCTTAACAATCGTGTCACTGATTTAACCCCTGCAGTGATTCACTTAACAGCTGTGGCAAGGAAGGTTGTAAAATGGGGCAAAATTCACTGGACAAATGCTTCCCTTAGCAACAGAAATCTTGAGGGATTGATTGTGGTTGTATGTCGAGGACTATCTGTATTGAACGGGGACCCCTAAAACAGGGATCTCCAACCTTGGCAACTGTAAGCTTTGTTGGCTGAGGAATTCTGGGAGTTGAAGTCCACAGGTCTTTAAGTTGCCAAGGTTGGAGACCCCTGCCCTAAAACGATGCCTTTATCCCCCCACTCGAGCCTCTGCTGTGCCTCCAGTGCCATTTAGTAGCACAGGCTAACGACGCTATAGAGCACTGCACATCAGAACAACTAGACACAAGAACAGTTTTTTCCCGAAGGCCATCACTCTGCTAAACAAATAATTCCCTCAACACTGTCAGACTATTTACTGAATCTGCACTACTATTAATCGTTTCATAGTTCCCATCATCAATCTCTTTCTACTTATGACTGTATGACTATAACTTTGTTGCTGGCAATCCTTATGATTTATATTGATATATTGATCATCAATTGTGTTGTAAATGTTGTACCTTGATGAACGTATCTTTTCTTTTATGTACACTGAGAGCATATGCACCAAGACAAATTCCTTGTGTGTCCAATCACACTTGGCCAATAAAATTCTATTCTGTTCTAAAAGAGCATTTGCCCTCAACCCACCTGGCTCAGAATATGCTTGAAAGCAACCCTGCTCCCTTTTCATTCGGGCTCGTGAAGAGGTCATTTTCACGAGACTCTGAACAGAACAGAAATAGGAAGCGGTCAAATAAATGTCTGACAAATTCCATCTACTACTTTTGCACAGATGTAAAATTGACATTTGTTTTTGTTTTGTTTTCGCTATCGATTGCTACGCATTGCACAATTATTATTATTATTATTATTTTTTGTTAACCTTTCTACACCTGTAACGTGTTTCATGCTATCCAGAGGATTGACATTTGAGGGTAGCTCGGATGCATATATACATGATTATATATAAGCGTGGCAATTACAGTACTCTAAAACAGGGGTCTCCAACCTTGGCAACTTTAAGACTTGTGGACTTCAACTCCCAGAATTCCTCAGCCAGCTTTGGGGGGCTCAGCAGCTTTGCTGGCTGAGGAACTCTAGGAATTGAAGTCCACAAGTCTTAAAAGTTGCCAAGGTTGGAGACCCCTGCTCTAAAATATGGGACTATGGGTGGATTTGGGGCAGCAAAAATAGCAATTGCACTTAGACTTACATACCACTTCACAGGGCTTTCCAGCCCTGTCTAAGCAGTTTACAGAGTCGGCCTCTTGCCCCCAACAATCTGGGTCCTCATTTTACCCACCTTGGAAGGATGGAAGGCTGAGTCCACTTTGAGCCGGTCAGGATCAAACTGCTGGCAGTCAGCAGAATTAGCCCGCACTGCTGCATTCTAACCACTGTGCCACCACACTTAACAACAGTTAAGTGACCATTTAGTGACCATTTGAAGTTACAGCGGCACTGAAAAAAATGACCTAGGACCGTTTTTCACACTTATGACCGTTGCAGTACCACCCCATGGTCACGTGACTTGCATTCGGATGCTTGGCAACTGGTTCCTCTTGATGACGGTCGCAGTGCTTTACTTAGCAACATAGATTTTGGGGTTCAATTGTGGTCGTAACTCTTGGACTACCTACATTGTATTCATCGGGTGAATTCATTCAGAATCATACTGACGGAAATTTGTTTTGAAATAGAATATTCTATTTCATTGATTGCCCTTTCCTTTCTCTTTTTCCCCCTCTGCTATTCAGTTGACTGCCATAAAATAGAATTTAATTGTTCCCTATAAAAAGCTCTGGCTTTCGTGTCACATTCATTATTCTTATCGAAGCATCAAAGCATGGGTGGGCGTCAAGACAGAATAGCAAGCCCCCCCCCCTTCCCTCTCCACGGCTGCGGAATTTGCAATGTAAAATCCAACCCAGGGAGGATAAGATTGACAGCCTATGCATCAATCTGGACCTTATTTATTACAATCGTGCATGTTGCAGTTTCGGGATAGCAACATTTCTGAAACCATCCTTAAAAATATTATTTAAAGCAAACAAGGAGTCTTCTAGAATGGGTCTCCAACCTTGGCCACTTTAAGACTTGTGGACTTCAACTCCCAGAATTCCTCAGCCAGCTTTTGAGGGATTCTGGGAGTTGAAGTCCACAAGTGTTAAAGTGGCCAAGGTTGGAGACCCCTGTTCTAGAAGAACAGCAATGATAGCTCTGCGGAGCAGGGAAACAAAGCGTTCAGCCAAGCTATATTATACTGTAATGGTGATGATGGTTGGTTGTCACCTCCATTTTCCTCCTGGCTTAACTGATGTGGATTGGTGCCTCATGGGTGTTCAGACGTGTTTATAGCTCCATTTTTAAAAACCTTTATTAACATTTAAAATCCTAAAACACAAGTTAAAATACATCTATAACAAAAATACATTCCGTAACGATTATACAATTCAACATCATTCTGATGGTACATAATTCTTAACTTTGTACATCTGTTCCCAAGTATTCCTACTTAATCAACATATTTAAACACATTTTGTATCTTATTTTATTCTATACATTCCTTATTTTGCACAAGCCTGGAAAATGTCCACTATACCAACAGACTGGGTAATAATTCGGAAAATTTTCAAATGTGCAGAAATGGACAAACTTCCTTTAGAATTAAATAATAAGGAAGACTCGGAGTACTATTTAACTTGGGAAAATTGGTATCAGTGGATAGAAATTGAGAAAGCTCCATTTTTTCCCCCAATCCTCACAAGTTACATGTAATATTGGGAAGTACTCTGGTTGCCATAACAAACTTTGACTCATTTCCTGAAAACTGCCAGCTGATCATTGGAATGCAGCCATGACCCCAAACTCGGGCATTTGTGCCCTGCGCTTAGTATAGGACAGTGGTTCTCAACTGGTAGTCCGTAGACCCCTGGGGAGGGGGGGGAGGGGGCATAATGGCATTGCAGGGAGTCCGTGAAAACTGATATGGTTTAAATCTTGAGTTAAGTCTTGGGCATCCATGGCCAAAAACAGTATTTAAAGGGAGTCTATTGTGAATAGAAGGTTGAGAACTACTGGTAAGAACGTTTAATCAAAAATTACTACTAGCCAATGCTTGTTTCCGTATTTTAAGAGTATTCCATATTCCATATTTTGTGTTTTTCTGCAGGTTTAACTAAGGCAGCTATAGGCAGTTCAAGGTTAACAGTTGCTTGCACTCAAGCAGTCTCTTAATACACATCATTCATGTTGCACTACTGGTGATTGTTTCCGTAGAGCTTGTTCGGAAATGCTATTTAACTCAAATTGAAATGTGGCCGAGGTTGTGCAGCCTATGACTGTAGTCCTGAGCTTAAACATTCCCAGAAGTAAATGACATTGAAATTAGGAGTGAACACTTACAACCAGGATATAAGTCTCCCCCTGACTCTACAAACATGTTCTGTGGGTAGAAATACAGATAGGAAAATTCCAAAGGTGCTTTTCCAGAGGAATAGAATAGAATAGAATAGAATAGAATAGAATAGAATAGAATAGAATAGAATAGAAGATACGTTCATCAAGAATCATAAGGTACAACACTTAACAATAGTCCTAGGGTACAAATAAGCAATCGGGAAACAATATCAATATAAATCGTAAGGATACAAGCAACAAAGTTACAGTCATAAGTGGGAGGAGATGGGTGATGGGGACGATGAGAAGATTAATAGTAGTGCAGACTTAGTAAATAGTTTGACAGTGTTGAGGGAATTATTTGTTTAGCAGAGTGATGGCCTTCGGGAAAAAACTGTTCTTGTGTCTATTTCTGGTGTGCAGTTCTCTATAGTGTCGTTTTGAGGGTAGGAGTTGAAACAGTTTATGTCAGGATGTGAGGGGTCAAAACTGAAGAAGCTTCTTGGAAGCGAAGGGAAACATTTTCAAGGAAATCCAACTGCCTTTTGGAAAAGCACATTTGGAACAACCGTGGCCTGGATGATGGAGAATCTCCAGAGACGCTAATATGAAAATTGCCTCTCCTTCTCCTTTTGTAACAGTAATGGAGAATCCAATGAGCAGCTCCTCTCCTCCTTCACATATTCAAGAAGACGATGGCTCAAAGGAGAACACTGATGTTCCATCGGGGTGAGCAACTTATTATCTAACTTTAGACTGATGCATACCTAACATGGTTTATACCATAAACCGTTTTCTTTCTCTCTTTCTCTCTCTCCCCCTCTTGTCTCTTTTCCCAACTTGATGAGCAGATCGCATGCGAAATAAGAAATGTCTTCCAGTTCTCACCGCCTTTACGTTTTTCATGTGCAGTAAAATAAGCATTTCAACTATAGTGGGATTTGAAAGAGTGCAGAGAAGAGCAATAAAGATGATTTAGGGGGCTGGAGGCTAAAGCATATGAAAAACGCTTGCTGGAATTGGGTATGTCTAGTTTAATGAAAAGAAGGACTAGAGGAGACAGGATAGCAGTGTTCCAATATCTCAGGGGCTGCCACAAAGAAGAGGGAGTCAAGCTATTCTCCAAAGCACCTGAGGACAGGACAAGAAGCAATGGTGGAAACTCATCAAGGAGAGGAGCCACCTAGAACTAAGGAGGAATCTCCTGACAGAACAATTAACCAGTGGAACGATTTGCCTCCAGAAATTGTAGTTGCTCCAGCACTGGAGGCTTTTAAGAAGAGGCTGGACAGCCCTTTGTCTGATACGGTATAGGGCCTCCTGCTTGAGCAGGGGGTGGGACTAGAAGATCTCCAAGGTTCCTTCCAACTCTGTTATTCTGAATTACATTAACTGAGTTTGGCTATTCTCTCTGAATGGTTCGTTTTGGCTCAGGCCTCTTTCTGGGTTTGTGGGGAAGGAATTAAAAAAAAGGATTTGCTTGGCGTGTTTGTCACCTACCTTTTTCTAACTCTGACCTGAGGGGGAGAAAAAAAGGGAGAGAACATCCAAGCCATGGCAGCTGCAGTGCTATACGGTTTTTTCCCTGTGAGCTGTTTTCAGACAGACAAATGTGCTGCGCCCAGCGATTTATTACGACGGGCTCCAAACGAACGCTGTGGAACACACTGTGGTGTTTCCTATCACTCCAAGGTTGTTTTGTTTTTAAAAGAAACATCCTTACTCCCCCCCCCACTTCCCCAGTGCAACAGCCAGCCAGCAGTGGTGTGACAATAAATGAAAGCAAAAAATGAGAGCAGTATAGATCAAAGTTAGCATCACAAGCCGAGCTGGAAATGTCGCCTGAAACCTACTGAATAATAAAACATTATTTTTTGTGCCTTCGGTCCTCCTGTGAAGCTTTCAGCCCTTTGCAACACGGAGGAGACAAGGAGCTTCTGCTCTTCTTACAAACAAAATTCATTCCTCGCCCTCCCCCCCCCTCCCAGATAATGCAGCCCTGTTGAGGTCAGGAATCCTTCTTATCCTTTGCAACAAGCAAGGGCAACTTTTTAGAATTCAGGGGCCCTTATCAGCTGCCCTTTGCAATGCCCGTCATATTCTTAGTTATGGCATTTTGGAGGCCAAGCAGATGGGATAAATTTGCGCCTAAGTAGCTTGTGTTTTGCGGGCAACGAGTGTGGGAGTATCCCCAATTATTATCTGAATCTCTCTCTCTCTTTTTCTGTTTCTTCCTTTCTTTCAGGGTAAATCATTCAGAAGGATCGTGCTGCGGTGGCAGCGCCTCCCAGTCTGCCAACCATCCAGATTTTGCCGAAGACGTCTTGCAAAGCCAATTGTTGCGCAACGAGTCATTCAATGCGGCTGAAAATAGCGAGCTGAGGACGGAGGAGGAGGTGAGCGGAAACGCATCTATAAAAGATTTCCTCCTCCACCTGCCTGTTCTCTCCATTCATCTTTTCTTCTTAAAGGGAGGGGAGAGAGGGGGAATCGATTATTTATATTTTAATTATAGCAATCCTGCCCCTTGCAAGGAGTTGCGTAACGGGGTGTCGGCCACCAATATAATCCCCCCTCCATCCCCCAGCAGGTTCGGAGGATTGGGCTGGAACGGAAGCCCTCTTTCGACACAGGGGAATGAAAGCCTTCTGTGCAGCTAGTCCTCGACTTACAACGGTCCGTTTAGTGACCATTTAAAATTACAACGGCACTGACAAAAGGGACTTAGGGCCGTTTTTGCAAACTTAGCATTCCCCTCCCCCCCCCCCGGGTCCCGTGATCGAAATTCAGATGCTTGGCAACTGTCTTGTATTTATGACGGTTGCAGCATCCCCAGGTCACGTGACCCCCCCCCCTTTTATGACCCTTGACAGGCAAAGTCAACGGGGAAGCCAGATTCACTTAATGACCGGGTTACTAACTCGACAACTGCAGCGGTTCACTTAACCACGGCGGCACAGAAGGTCGTAAAATAGGGCGAAACTCACCTGACAGCTGTCTTTTCTTAGCGATGGAAATTTGGGGCTCTGTTGGCGGTCGTAAGTCGAGGACTACCTGCAGTTTATCGAAACATGGGAGATGATAATGTCTTTTTTTAAACAAACAAACAAACAAACAAGCAAACCAACCAACCAAGCGATCGGTTTTGCATTGTCTCCTCTTAACAGCAGAGAGCCAAGAGAGGAAACTGGTCTAAAGGGCGGAAGAGGAAGAAGCCTTTAAGGGACAGCAATGCCCCCAAATCCCCCCTGACGGGCTATGTGAGGTTTATGAACGAGCGGCGGGAGCAGCTTCGCGCCAAGAGACCCGAAGTCCCGTTTCCAGAAATCACCCGGATGTTGGGCAACGAATGGAGCAAACTCCCTCCGGAGGAGAAACGGGTACCGCTGTATTTGCCTGTCCATCTTAGGGAATGTTTTATGGCCGGGCTCGCCAAGCTTGGCCCCTTTAAGATTGGTGGACTTCGACCCCCAGAATTCCCCAGCCGGCTGAGTTTCCCCAGCCAGCTGGGGAATTCTGGGAGTTGAAGTCCACAAGTCTTTAAAGGGCCCAAGGTTGGAGAGCCCTTTTTTTATGGCATTTGATTGCATCCTCACTTGCAACCACCAAGCTCAGAGAGCATCAAGGACCCCACAGTTGTTCTCCTCCTCCTCCTCCTCTCCATAAACTCCATTCCATCCTAGTACTGATGAAGTTACCTAGTTGGGTAATGGAACGTCTGCAAGAAAACAGCCAAGCTCAGAGAGCATCAAGGACCCCACAGTAGTCCTCCTCCTCCTCCCTCCTCCTCCCTCCCCAAATTCCATTCCCTTCTAGCACTGATGAAGTTACCTAGGTGGGTAATGGAACGTCTGCAAGAAAACAACCAAGGTCAGAGAGTATCAAAGACCCCACAGTCCTCTTCCTCCTCTTCTTCCTCCCCCTCCTCCTCCTCCTCCTCCTCTCCACAAACTCCATTCCCTTCCAACACTGATGCAGTTACCTAATTGGGTAATGAAGCCTCTGCAAGGAAACAGCCAAGCTCAGAGAGCATCAAGTTCCCATAGTACACAACAGCCAACCATTCCCAGCCACACTGACAGGGCAAGCCCCTGAATATAAACACAGAGCATACCCCTCTCCCTTCTACCACTGATGAGGTTACCTAGCTGGGTAATGAAACGCCTGCAGGAAAACCACCAAGCTCAGAGAGCACCAAGGACCCCACAGTTGAAACCCCAGCTACAAATACCGGCTTCTAGGGTAGGAGGTTTTCTAAAAGACGCCTTCCTCTTGGACCTGTAGTTTTTGCCGTAATCTAACGCAGCCCGTTAGCCTTCAGGAGGCAGCTACGGAGTGTGACAGGTAGGAACGTGTCTTGGTGCACAGGGAGTTGGGGGTGGGTGGGTGGGAAATGGCAAGGCCAGGCTGATGGAACGATGCCGCCTTCCATTCTTCAGTGCAGCTGTCATCTCGGGCCCAACAGATACAGCCGAAAGAACAGATTGAACAGGATGCGGATTGAAAACGCGGGGACAAAGGGGTAATTCATCTCCCCTTTTAGAATGGCTGCTCGCGATGTAGAGAAAACATCCAGCGTATAATGGGCAGCCTTGCCTTGTTCTTCTTTTGGTCCAAAGGGTGAAACCCAAAGGAGGTTGGCCGACAGGCTAAGGTGCTTTATTTCATGAATGTTGCCCGTTTGAAGCTGGCTGCGGCCTTACGCCTTCGAGCAGGTTCCAGCAGCGTTGCTGGCACTGGGGGGTCCCGAATGGGTCTCCTCAGAAGTAAGGCCTTGACCTCCCAAGGCCTTTCTGTTGTGTCTATGGGAGAGACAATGTCCTGTTAGCAATTTGCCTTCCTGAGTGCCTTGCAGACTCAGGAAATAAATCAATCTGGTTGACAGAAGGACCAAAGAGAAGCCGCAGGATAAATGCAAAGCATATCACACCACAAATGACAACTCCCAAAATAACAGCCAAGTTCAGCGAGCACCGAGGCCCCCCTCTGGTCCTTGATTTTCACGAGCCAGAGGACCTTGATACCTCGCTTTTCCCTTTATATAGGTAGTCCTCAATTTACGACCATGATTGAGCCCAAGCATACATGTCGCCGAGTGAGAAATCGGTTGAGCGAATTTTTGCCCCATTGTACGATTTTTCTCGCCCTGTTTCTTAAGCAAATCGCTGCGGTTCCCAAATCAGTAGCACGGTTGTGATGCGAATGTGGCTTCCCTGTAGACTTTGCGGGTCAGAAGGTCACAAAAGGGGGATCCGCTGAGACCGTCGTAAGTGTGAGTCAGCAGTCAAGCACCTGAATGCAAATCACATGACCGTGGGGATGCTGCAACGGTCATAAGTGTGAAAAAACATCCTGAGTCCCCTCCCCCGTGTTGTCGTAACTTCGGACGGTCACTAAGTGAACTGTTGCAAGTTGAGGACTACCTGTGCTGGATGCCTGTTGCCGTTTTGCCTCCTTTCAGTACACTTTGGCAGCGATTTAATATTCAGGCCGCGCCGTAGCAATACGTTGACGAGAAATGCAGGGGATCATAGGGGACTTTCGGTGCGGCGCAGCTGCCTCCGCTAAAAAGTTCCCTCCATGCATCAAGGACAGCCTTGCCTGGTCATTGACGCACACAGTCTGCTGTCATTGCTCGTATTTTCCTCATCCCTCACCAGTTTCTAATCCAGGGAGGCTCAGAGGGCAACAGGAAACCAAGTGAAAGAGGAAGGGGAGGGGAGAGGGGCTTTTAATCCTCTCTCTGCACGCTCAAGTCTCTTTTTGAAGTTCTTTGCCCGCTAACAGCTCCCTTTGAAGAGTTTTGCAGCCCAGCTCCATACATTAAGGAAAAGTGACAGGCAGCTCCAGGCAAACTTTGATATGATTTCTTTAGAACCAGATTCAAACACATCGCTGATCGGAAAGCTAAACTTTTATGCTTGATCCATCCCATCCAGAGGTGGGAGGACAGATGTGCAATTAAACCTGCGATAAGCGTCTTCTGTTCTCCATTTATATCAATACCTTTTTTATATCTATCCTATCCTATCCTATCCTATCCTATCCTATCCTATCCTGTTGTGTCTTGCCCGCTCTCAGAGCAGCCGGGGCCTTCTTACCTGCTCCCGAACACTGAGGAATGTATGCCTCCCGGCCCAAGTCCTGGCTCCATGCCCACACAAACTGCAGAAGGAGGAGCATCTCCCGGCCCCAGCCCTGGCTCCATGCCCAGGCAAACGGAGCAGCTAGACCCCTCCCCCTCCTCCACAGCATGTGAGCCTGAGGAGGGTTTATTCCCAACAGCTGCTGATTGGAGTGACCCTCACATCAGAAGGCTGGATAGGCGGAGGCAACAGAAGGAAGGGAGGGGCAGGCCTTAATGAGTGCTGAGTCATGGAGCCACACCCCATGGCCTATATAAAGGATCTGCTTTCTGGCAGTCTCTGAGTCAGGCAAAAGTCGAACTTATCTTGCTGAAGTCACTTACTGGTCTCCTGCCTGCTCTGAGGACTTTGCTAGGATTTTGGGCAGAGCTGCAGAGGCAAGCCTGATTCGGATTTCCCTGACCCGGCCGTCAGTGGAGGAGTGGGACACGACCTATCCTATCCTATCCTATCCTATCCTATCCTATCCTATCCTATCCTATCCTATCCTATCCTATCCTATCCTATCCTATCCTATCCATCCATCACCTATATCTCCCTCCCTTTCTCTCACCATTCATCCATCATAGCTCTCTTCCTCTCCCTCCCTCCCCCACCTCCATCCATCACCTATATCCGTGATGGCGATCCTATGGTACCCATGCCACAGGTGGCACGCAGGGCCCTCTTTGTGGGCACGCCAGCTGTTGCCCCAGCCAAGCTCCACCATGCGTGCGCGAGCGCCTCCCTTCGGTCTCTGCCACGCATGTGCAGAGGGAGGGGTGCATGTGTGGGGGGCCCTCGCATTGCATTCTACATGTCACTGTGCCCCGTTTTGGCCTTGGAAACCTGCACCAACATGGAAGCCAAAATGGGCTGCGGGGGGGGGCACATGTGCTCGGATTGCACTTTGGGGGTTTGGACAGGCACACGTGCATTTGAGCGCACACGCACTTCGGGCACTTGACACCAAAAGGTTCACCATCACTGACCTATATCTTCCTCTTCCCTATCCATCCCTCCATCCCACTCTGTCCATCCATCCTCTATATCTCCTCCTTTCTCTCACCATTCATCCATCATAGCTCTCTTCCTCTCCTCCTCCCCACCTCCATCCATCACCTATATCCGTGATGGCGATCCTATGGTACCCATGCCACAGGTGGCACGCAGGGCCCTCTTTGTGGGCACGCCAGCTGTTGCCCCAGCCAAGCTCCACCATGCGTGCGCGGCGCCTCCTTCGGTCTCTGCCACGCATGTGCAGAGGAGGTGCATGTGGGGGCCTCGCATTGCATTCTACATGTCACTGTGCCCGTTTTGGCCTTGAAACCTGCACCAACATGGAAGCCAAAATGGGCTGCGGGGGCACATGTGCTCGGATTGCACTTTGGGGTTTGGACAGGCACACGTGCATTTGAGCGCACGCACTTCGGGCACTTGACACCAAAAGGTTCACCATCACTGACCTATATCTTCCTCTTCCCTATCCATCCCTCCATCCCACTCTGTCCATCCATCACCTATATCTCCCTCCCTTTCTCTCACCATTCATCCATCATAGCTCTCTTCCTCTCCCTCCCTCCCCCACCTCCATCCATCACCTATATCCGTGATGGCGATCCTATGGTACCCATGCCACAGGTGGCACGCAGGGCCCTCTTTGTGGGCACGCCAGCTGTTGCCCCAGCCAAGCTCCACCATGCGTGCGCGAGCGCCTCCCTTCGGTCTCTGCCACGCATGTGCAGAGGGAGGGGTGCATGTGTGGGGGGCCCTCGCATTGCATTCTACATGTCACTGTGCCCCGTTTTGGCCTTGGAAACCTGCACCAACATGGAAGCCAAAATGGGCTGCGGGGGGGGGCACATGTGCTCGGATTGCACTTTGGGGGTTTGGACAGGCACACGTGCATTTGAGCGCACACGCACTTCGGGCACTTGACACCAAAAAGGTTCACCATCACTGACCTATATCTTCCTCTTCCCTATCCATCCCTCCATCCCACTCTGTCCATCCATCCTCTATATCTCCCTCCCTCTCCTCCTTTCCCAAGATTTCTGTAATTGAAACCCATAGTAAAGCCAGAGATGCAGACGCTCCATACCCAGATGGATCTACTCTTGAGTTACTCATGGACATTCACCGGAAAATTTGTAGGATTGCTTTATGCATGCGGAGAAATGTTAGGCGCAGCCCACGTCCTGAAGCTGAGACGGTCACGACTGACCCAACTATGAACAAAATGCCAAATTCTAGTTCGACATTAACGTACGGACGCTCCCAAGAGGCACCTCGGCTGCTTTTTAACCCTGCCAGCTCTTGGTATTCAGCTCCGCTTTACATTCTTGGGTGAACCAGAGACGGCGGCTGAATTTCAACTCTCTGGCTTCCTCACCCAGTTGGCCAAGAACAAAGGAGTGATTGTTCTGTCGTTGCAGCGCTACCTTGACGAAGCCGACAGAGATAAGGAGCGCTACATGAAGGAGTTGGAGCAGTACCAGAAGACGGAGGCTTACAAAGTTTTTAGCAGGAAAACCCAGGACAGACAGAAAGGCAAAACTCATCGGCAAGGTATGATCTCTAGGTATAACACGCGGGCTCGTTTTATAGTAGCACAGGTGGGCTTTGACTTACAACCGCAACAGAGCCCAGCAATTTCTGTTGTTGTTGCTAAGCGAGACAGTCATTGGGTGTTGTTCCATTTTACGACCTTTCTTGTCACCGGTGTCGAGGGAATCACTGCCGTTGTCACTTTAGTAACCCAGTTGTTCAGTGAATTCGGCTTCCCCATGGAGTCTGCTTGTAGAGTAGAGGGTGCAAAAGGGGATCCAGTGACCCCAGGATGCTGCAATGGTCGTAAATACGAGTCAGTTGCCAAGCAGCTGAGGTTTGATCACATGACCACAGGGATGCTGCCGCAGTCATTAAGTGTGAAAAACAGTCGTAAGTCCCTTTTTTCAGTGCCGTTATAACATTGAATGGTCCTTCAGTGAACTGTTGTAAGTCGGGAACTGCTCCTCTAATGTCTGTAGATGTTCTTTTTTTGTACATTACATCGCCCACGATAACCGTCCAGGTTATCAGGACCGTGCACACAATAAACCCCAAATGTTTCACTTCTCTGCACCTCCTTAGAAGATCTGTGCTTTCTGAGCAAGGGCATTGAAGGCCAGAAGGTTTCTGGGTTGCAGTTGCAGTTCCTAAAAGATATACCGTATTTTTCAGCGTCTAAGACGCACTGGAGTAAAAGACACACCTTAGTTTTTGGGGAGGAAAATAAGAAAAAAGCTGATTGGCAGGTGGATCGGCCTCCCGGAATACCCCCAATCAGCTGTTCCCAGAGATAAATTTTAGCAACAGGTTCCTTGGTTGTGAGCTCTGAGCCTTGCTTTTTTTGGCTTTTTTTTCCTGCCTCTGAAACTCTGTTTCAGAAAAAACTTTTTTCTGCCTCTGAAAGCCTCCAAAACAGAACTTCAGAAAAAAAAGCCTCTGAAGCTCTGTTTGGGGGCTTCTTTTCTGAAGCTCTATTTGGGGGCTTTTTTTCTGAAGCTCCGTTTGGGACTTTTTTTCTAAGCTCCATGAAGCTCTGTTTGGGGCTTTTTTTCTGAAGCTCTGTTTCTGATGGTTTTTTCAGCCTCTGAAACCTCCATTTGAGAAGCTGGGCGGGGCTACATTCAGAGTATAAGACGCACCCAGATTTCACCCTCTTTTTTGGGGGGGAAAAGGTGTGACTTATACTCCGAAAAATACGGTAACTTGCTGACCTACTAAGAGGATAAGCTGGGTGACAGGAGGCTTCCTAGGTGTCTGGGTGAATTGTGTCCCCTTCCTTGACTGCAGAAGCAGTTGGGTTTCCTTTTGCATGGTATTTCAATCAGAGTTGCAGAGAGTCCATTCTGCTTGTATTCTTTCATTTACCTACATCTACACATGCACATTAATCTACACATTAAACACATGTAATCTACACATTAGGGACGTAGTGGCTAAGATGCTGAGCTTGTCGATCGAAAGGTCAGCAGTTCAGCGGTTTGAATCCCTAGTGCTGCATAACAGGATGAGCTCCCGTTCCTTGTCCCAGCTTCTGCCAACCTAGCAGTTCAAAAGCACATAAAAAAATGCAAGTAGAAAAATAGGGATCACCTTTGGTGGGAAGGGAACAGCATTCCGTGTGCCTTTGGCGTTTAATCATGCCGGCCACATGACCACGGAGACGTCTTCGGACAGCGCTGGCTCTTCGGCTTTGAAACGGAGATGAGCACCGCCCCCTAGAGTCGGGAACGACTAGCACGTGTGTGCGAGGGGAACCTTTACCTTTACACATGCATACATGCAACAATTACAGCTCCTCCTTAACTTAAACTGGGATTGGGATCAGAACTTCAGAGAGTAGCGTGGTTAAGCAAGTCACCCCTGATTTTATGACCCTTTTTTGACATGGATGTTAAACGAATCACTGCAGTTGTTAAGCAGATCGTGCTGTTGTTTAGTGACTCCGACTTCCCCCATTGACTTTGCGTGTCAGAAGAAGCCAGGAAAGTCTCAAATGGCGATCTTGTGATCTTTTAGATGCTGCAATCATTGTAAACACATTGTAAATTTACTCCTCGTCTGTCTGTTTCAGAAGGAACACGCCCAGCTACTCACGACCATCAGGTAAATTATTATTATTTTATATGATATTATTTTTTATGATAACATCTGGAGCTGATTCGTTTCTCATTAAGTATTTGTCAGGGTTCCAAGTAACACACCCATAGCAAACAAAACTCCAAGGCAGATAGATTCCTCAAAGAATAAGTTTATTGGATATGTCATATTGGCATAGGCTGGTGAAAACTGACTGAACATTCCTGTGGTTCTCACCTAATTAAAAATAAACTTTTTTCACTTTTCCAAAAGAACCCGTCACATGGCCCAATCAGGATACAATCCAGTTGCTAGGTGACATCTCTCCCCTCCTTCCGAACACCTGCAGGAATGTCCTTGGTTCCCAAGAGAAAGTATTTTGTTTTGACTATAATACCCCAACTATCTCTATTCTTCCCTCCCTATCGCTCAGCTCCAGTGTGTCAGCACTGAAGTCTCAAAATGGCCTCAGTCGGGCCAACTTCAGGGTTGACAGTGTTACTGGAATTAATTGAAGGGCTTTGAGGCCCCCTATATTTAACAAGCAGCCTGCTGAAAATAGAATGAAATATCATCCCATAGACCAAAGTTACAATAACCTCAATTCTGTCCGCTGGTAGATCTGTTAGACCAGTTGCTTAAGATTCTGCAAAATCTAATCTCAAACCTTAAAAAAAAACCGAGAACCTCATTGTTGGAATTCGGATTCTTGTAGACAGCTTAAACTTGCAATAAACCCTCATATATATTTGAACTGCCTGGGTTTCTGATTTTCCAGCACTTGATGCTTGACTGACTATAAATCTTATTCTGTGGCCTAGCAAGCACAAAAGAGAAGGTCTTTTTAGTGGTGGGCCCATCATCTTCAAACTCCTGGCCCAAGTGTTTAAAAGCTTCTTACTGTTCACCATCTTACACTGGCGTTGCATTTTCTGGTCCATTACTATAATCCTTTTGATCAGCCTTGAAAGTGCTGGGTGCCCCTTAGAGGCACGTGAAGAACTATTTAAAACAGAATCTGGTTTACATTCCTGATTTGGGAGTGCTTCACTCATAAGAGTCCTAAATCAACCCAGGAGCATTGCAGCTGTTGGGCCAGATAATAATTTTCACGAAGCAAAATGAAAAAACAGGGTTCTAGGCAACGCACTCAACAATTATTCCTAAGATTTAAGAATCATGTTTGGCCTTCTCCATTCTGTTAATTCCATTTTTTGGAAAGAATTTTTTTTTCAAACGAGTATATTAAACGATTACACCAAGTGTTGATGTGGTTCTTGTATCTAGCTAGAATTCATTAACGGCTTAACAGCCATTCTCCAAAAGCAAATTGGTCTGTTTCCATCGCCAACATATCAAAATACACTTAACTAAAGAAAATATTTTCGTTTCTCATTATTTTCTTTCTTAAAAGAGCTTTCTTAAAGCTCTACTGATACTGTCCAGGTTGAGAGGTCCTTAGTGAGCTTGGTTGTTTTCTTGTGGACCTTTCATTATCAAACTAGATAACATCATCAGTGCTGTAGTAACCTAATTTGGTAATGAAATATCTGCAAGAAGACAACTGAGCTAAGAGCACACAAGGACCCCATAGTCCTTCTCCTCCTCCCCCTCCCCCTCTCCCCACAAACTCCATTCCCCTTCTAGCACTGATGATATTACCCAGCTGGGTAATGAAACAACTGCAAGAAAACCACCATGCTCAGAGAGCATCAAGGACCTCTAATTTCAACCCTGAGCCACAAAAACATTCTCCTCTATCAAGGATTCGGGTAAATTCCCGCAATCTCAGAATGGAGGCCTGTCCTAGGAACACAACGCAGTTCTTCTCACACCGCCAAGTCAGTTGACATGTCCCCGAATCGCCTCTTTTAAGGACCAGGAAAGCAGACGTCATCATTGGAGTTTCTCGTCTTCATGACACCCCGACATTAAGCCCGAACAAATGGAAGATCCTTTGCAATAAAAGGGTAATGAGATCTCTGTTGATGTTATTCCCACGAGTGGTTTAAATTGTAGGAGAAACCCCCTTCCCCCCCTCTCCCCTCCCCCTGGGAGATTCTTCACATGTTGGCGAAATGTACTCGCTAATGGAAAGGGGCTGACGGTTTTCATTAATCTGCTTCCATTAAAGCTGGAAGTTTTTGCCTGATCTCTGGGACTTAATTGCTTGTAATGGGGAGGCTGCATATGTGGAAACCTCCTAGGAGAAGCAATATTTTGTCCTTGGGGCTCACACCCCCCTCCCCTTTCATCAATTCTTAAAGAGTTCGGCCTCTTCACCGCTTTTAATGCCGCTTTCCTTTGGAGGTCTAATGAAAGCTGGTTTTAAACCGTGTTGTTGCCTTAGGCAAACATTCCCCTCCTGCCCCTTCGGTCCCTGATATGTTCTTTTATAATGAATTTTTATTGTGACGCTGCTTCTGAGATGGTTCCTTAAATAGGAACGGGAGGGAGAATGGCGTTTAGAGGACTAAGTCATTCGTTTCATTCCTTGGTTTGATGCTGAGCCATTGTTGTTGTGAGCCACTGCAAAATGAGCCCTACCCCAACGTTCTTCCACTCCATCCCAGGAATTGGGTAGGGTATGGCTCACTGAAGGAAGAGAAGGGCCGGGGGTGAAGCGAGAGCCGCGTTCCCAATATCTGAGGGCTCTCACATACCCTTTGGAGATGGCATCCAGTTTTATATGTATTGATATTAAAATTTAATTATTATGATTCATTGCACAGTCAACCAGATGTCTAGGTTAGATTTAGCATTTTTGTCCACCTATTCCCAAGGACCCAGGAAAGGGAGATGTTGTTGTTTCTTCTTCTTCTTCTTCTTCTTCTTCTTCTTCTTCTTCTTCTTCTTCTTCTTCTTCTTCTTCTTCTTCTTCTTCTTCTTCTTCTTCTTCTTCTTCTTCTTCTTCTTCTTCTTCTTCTTCTCCTTCTCTTCTCCTTCTCCTCCTTCTCCTTCTCCTTCTCCTTCTCCTTCTCCTCCTCCTTCTTCTTCCTCCTCCTCCTCCTCCTCCTCCTCCACCTCCTCCTCCTCTTCCTCTTACTCTTCTTCTTCTTCATCCTCCTCCTCCTTCTCTTTCTCCTCTTTCTTCTCCTCCTCCTCCTCTTCTCCTCCTCCTCCTCGTCTTCTTCTTCCTCCTCCTCCCACCCCCTTCTCTTCTTCTTCTTCTTCTTCTTCTTCTTCTTCTTCTTCTTCTTCTTCCTCCTCGTCTTCCTCTTCTTCTTCTTCCTCCTCCTCCTCCTTCTTCTCTTTCTTCTCCTCCTCCTCCTCCTCTTCTTCTCTTCCTCTTCCTCTTCTTCTTCTTCTCCTCTTCCTCCTCCTCTTCCTCCTCCTCCTCCAACTCCATTCCCTTCTAGCACTGATGATATTACCTAGCTGGGTAAACAACTGCAAGAAAACAACCTAGCTCAGAGACCACAAGGACCCCACAGTCCCCCCCCTCCTCCTCCTCCTCCTCCTCCTCCTCTACAAGAGCTGTCAAGTGTTGCATGGAAGGTTGTCTCCCTCTTAAAGACCTGCCAGGTGCTTCACCAAACTTGTGAAGAGCCGCCTCGAGTGCGAAGCGCCGAGATTGAACTGCCAAAATTCCCTTGTAGGGTCTTAAGCCCTTAGCTTGGCTCCAAGTTACATTTGACGCTTCGTTCAAAACCTGAGGTGTTCAGTCTTAAAAAAAGGAAAAAAGGTTACAGTCCTAACCAAACAAAAGACTCAGCCCCTGCTTGATAGACCTCGCTGGCAGCCGGGATGCTTTTAGCTGTTTAGAAACCCTACTTCTTGCCAATCTCTTTCGTTCTTGCACAACTGTTTTGACTGCGGTTGTTACAGCAAAGGTAACAGAGGAATTGCCAGGGCCAGCTCTGAAAGCCAAGATTCCTGACTGAAGAGCCGAGAATTGGAAAAACAGAAATATGTGGGGTTTTGTCAAGCTATTTTCCTGAACCCTGTGCACATTTTGGCTTGCAATCCAGTCTATAACCTTCTCCCTGATTTAGCTAGGAACGCTGTCCTTTCAGTCTTGTTCAGTCCTTTCAACGTTAGGCCACCGTCCTCCAATCTGTGTGTTGGGTGCGTTTGTTTGAATAGGAACTCCCCTGGTGGGGGGGGGGCTGTTTGTGTCTTCACAGGTGGGCTACCTAACTGAAGAGTTTGCGGGAAGGATTTTCTTTGCAGGTGACTGCGTTTGGTGCCTGCGTGTTAGAAGGAAGACTTAAGACTTAGAATGAATTTATTGTCACTTTGAATATACACTAATCGGCGTAGATTAAAATGAAATTACGTTGCATACAGCTCTCAAAGGGTCGCCACTCCAATACACACTACATAAACATGAAAACATAAATAAAAAGATATGCATATGCCCATATACCCACATATATTTATGACACAGAGAAACGGCACAGTCTAGTTCGGATGTATAAATGTACATGGCGAGCAAAACGATGCTGATGGCATAACATGTGGAACAGGCCCGAGATCCCTACTTGTTTCCTTATTAAAAAAGATGTTGGGACTCTAGAAAAAGTGCAGAGAAGAGCAACCAAAATGATTAGGGGACTGGAGGTAAAATATACAATGAATGGCTGCAGGAGCTGGGCATGGCTGGTTTAGTGAAGAGAAAGACCAGGGGAGATAAGATATCATCTTCCAATATTTGAGGGGCTGCCCCAGAGAAGGGTGTGTGTCAAGCTATTTTCCAAGGCTCCTGAAGGCCAGACAAGGAATAATGGATGGAAACTGATCAAGGAGAGATTCAACCTGGAAATAAGAAATAATTTTCTGACAATGAGAACAATCAACCAGTGGAACAGAAGTTGCCTTCGGAAGTTGTGGAGCTTCATCCCTGGAGGCTCTCAAGAAGAGATTGGACAGCCATTTGTCAGAAATGGTGTAGGGTCTCCTGCTTGGCCGGGGGGTTGGACTAGATGACCTACATGGTCCCTTCCAACTCAATTAATCTGTAAATTATCATAAGGTCCTTCCTTTGATTAATGCCTGAAAGGGATTAACGGCCTTCCAAGTTGTTTCATATTGTGAATTTTCAAGACACAACTTTGTCTGATTGCAGAAGGAACCGGATACAAAGGAGAGGTCAGTGTTCGATATTCCCATATTTACCGAGGAGTTTTTAAACCACAGTAAAGGTGAGCAGAACGAAATAAAAACTCTCACTCTCTTTCTCCTTTCACATTTTGCCTGTTCTCAAAAGTTTTGGCGTGCGATGGACCAATGCTACCGATATCCATTCAGGACTGCCATTGCATTCCGTAGGGCTTCCCAGGTGTGTGTGTGTGTGTGTATTTTGTTTGGGTTTTGCAGTTCTGTGGAAGTAAGACAGGTTAGCTGCCCAGGAAATACTGCATTTGTGTCAAGATCATATGAATGTTTAAACTGGGGGTATCCAACCTTGGCAACTTTAAGACTTCTGGACTTTAATTCCCACAATTCCCCAGCCTGGGGAATTCTGGGAATTAAAGTCCACAAGTCTTAAAGTTGCCAAGGTTGGGCACCCCCAGTTTAAAACCTATAAGTTTACTTCATTTTTAAAAAGGAAGACAAATCTTGCAGCTAATAACAGCTGAATTAAGATAATGCATTTGTCAGAAGCCTTGCAACAATTGGAACCACACCTGGCACCCTCATAGTGTCTCTAGAAGAGCTGTGCCAATTTCTGAGCTCACCCAATAGTTGTGCAGGCCTAGGAAAATACACTCTTAAATCCAGGTAACACAGATTTTCTTCACTTCACTGCAGGAAAAGCTCCTTTGTGGAATTTATTCACTTATTTCACATAAGGCATCTACAGAAGTCATGCAATTCCTTTGTGGAAATAATGACAGAATAAAATAAGGGTGTCCTGAATTGCGTATCTTTAATGTTTGTCATATGGGATGCGGTGTCTCAGTGGCTAAGATGCTGAGCTTGTCGATCAAAAGCTCAGCAGTTCAGCGGTTCGAATCCCTAGTGCCTCGTAATGGGGTGAGCTCCCATGACTTGTCCCAGCTTCTGTCAACCTAGCAGTTCGAAAGCATGTAAAAAATGCAAGTAGAAAAATAGGGACCACCTTTGGTGGGAAGATAACAGCGTTCCGTGCACCTTTGGTGTAGAGTCATGCCGGCCACATGATCACAGAGACGCCTTTGGACAGCGCTGGCTCTTCGGCTTTGAAATGGAGATGAGTACCGCCCCCTAGAGTAAGAAACGACTATCACATATGTGCGAGGGGAACCTTTACCTTTATCTTAATGTTTGCTGTTTTGCCAGAAAAGATGGGCAGCAAAATTAAACCAGCATTAATCTACTGTGTGATTCCCTCCCCTCCAGTTTCCTTAGAAACCCTTTGATCAGAGTTGATAATACGTAACTATTTGATTAGAACTCCTCCAACACAGCTTAGAAGAAAAAAACACACAACTTCATTTAATCTAATGAAATGCTAAGGGCATATAGGACCATCTCTGAACATTTTTTATAATAAATTCTTGATTGCTTGCTAAAATTAATTTAAAAGTAATTTTATCCTAAATAGAATTTCAAAAATGACTCATCAGACCACAAACACCAAGTTGTCGTCTTCTATCTTTTAAAGACTTTAAAGAGAACTTCTTGGAAGAATTTGATATAAAGCTTGTAGATCAGGGGTGGGGAAAGGTGTCCGGTTTATGACTTGTGGACTTCAGCTCCCAGAATTCCTGAGCCAGGAAGTTGAAGCCCACAAGTCATAAAGGGCCCATCATTCCCCACCCCTGTTCTAGATGATATCGTTGCAACTAGGCAACTCGGTTAATGTTCCTGATGGCTAGAAGAATTTAAGACCGGGTTCCCCAATGTTGACAACTTTAAAATGAGTGGACTTTTCAACTGGTTGGCCAGGGAATTCTGGGAATTGAAGTTCACCCGCCTTAAAAGTTGCCAAGGTTGGGAAACCTGGTTTAAGAAGAAGTTGCTGTACTTACTTCATTTGAAACTGTTGGGACTTCTCGCTCGCTCTGCAGAATACATTAGGCAGAAATTACCTTCTGTTCAAAAGCATGCAACCAACCCGATGGGTCCTTGGGCGATTAAAATATGAGAAAAGAGGGAAATGATCCATGGGCTCAAATCTTTCTCCACTCAGGCCAAATCGTCTGAATTTTAGATAACGTGGTTCTCACACTCTTCTCTCTTGTTCTCAGCACGAGAAGCCGAGCTGCGCCAGCTTCGCAAGTCCAACATGGAGTTTGAGGAGAGGAACGCGGCCCTCCAGAAGCACGTGGAGAGCATGAGGACAGCGGTGGAGAAGCTGGAGGTGGATGTGATCCACGAGCGCAGTCGCAACACGGTGTTGCAACAGCACTTGGAAACCTTACGGCAAGCTCTAGCCAGTAGCTTTGCCGGGGTCCCCTTACCAGGTGAACAATAGCCCTTAGACTTATATACCGCTTCACAGTGCTTTACAGCCCTCTGTAAGCGGTTTACAGAGTCAGCATATTTGCCCCCAACAATCTGGGTCTTCATTTTACCGACCGCAGACGGACGGAAGGCTGAGTCAGTCTTGAGCCATGAGAATCGAACTGCTGGCAGTCGGCAGAATTAGCCTGCAGTACTGCATTCTAACCACTGCGCCACCACGGCTCTTACATCGGCCTTTGGTAGAAGTACCTCCTCCTTCGCGGGGTTACGTCCACCATCTTTCTTTTCACGCTTGGTTTCGATCTCTGATGTTTCAAATTTGGAGCCACCCTTTGAGAATGTTTAGAAATAGTTCTCCAGGTGACGCGTCCTCTTTCTCTCCCCCCCCCCCCCGAATGGTGCTGCCAGGTGAAGCTTAGATGCTATCACCCAACGCACGATGGGTCCTAAATGTCTAAAAGGTCAGCTTTGGAACAAAGTGAGCCTCTGGTAGGTTTCTTCTTCCATGCCTACATTCAAGTTTTAAACAGCCGGAATGAAGCCACCTCCCCTCCCCGGCTTTGTCCTTGGCAATCCATAAGGCTCCCGTAGGCTCTCTCGCAAGGCAGTTGCCCTAAAACTGAGCACCCTTTTCCCCAGAAAGGCAAATCAAGTGGCAAGCAGGAAGCCCTCTCAGCCGTTTCATTTCCGAGATTGCCTCTACATCCAGGGCTGTCCGACCTTGGTCACTTTTAAGACTTGTGGACTTCAACTCCCATGGCTGGCTGGGGAATTCTGAGAGTTTTAAAAGTCCCCACGTCTTAAAAGTTGTCAAGGCTCCTGCTCTAGAAATCTGTCGGGCTCCGAGGAAGCGTTGGGAACACGGGTCACGCTTGAGGCCGATTTTTCCCTTTGTAGCCCGCTCGCTTACCATCCTGTTTGGTTGCGTTGAACGTCGCCTAAAAAACCAAGATTAGAGCATCCAGGTTTGTGTGGGTTGGATTGCGGTTGCGCGACAAGAGCCCCATTCTGCTGCTTCTCTACCCTGCGGATAGCCTCCATTCCTTGGGAAGGCAGTTGCCAAGTGGCTGGTCTTCTGTTTCTGTTTTCCAGGGAGCGGGGAGATCCCCACCTTAGACACAATTGATTCCTACATGAATCGGCTGCACAGCCTTATCCTGGCCAATCCACAGGAGAATGAGGCCCTTATAGCGACAGTCCGGGAGGTGGTAAACCATCTTGAACGTTAATCGCTTGGTGAGTTTCTAGTACGTGATCAGGACCTCTGGAAATTCAATTGAACTCTTGCCCCAGACCGTACAAAACCCTGTGCAGCTACCCCAAACTCTTAGCACTCTTGTTCACAGACAACCAATCCTCCCACGGTGCTTTCCTTTCAGTAATGTTTTTGTCTTTCTATATTTCAAAGAATGTACATTCTTCAAAACAACCAAAAGCACCAGCCTAGTTGCTTTGTTTCCTTTCCTTCCCTTTCCTTCCCTTCTTTCTCTCCCCCTTTCCTTTCCTTTCCTTCCCTTCTTTCTCTCCCCCTTTCCTTTCCTTTCCTTTCCTTCCCTTCTTTCTCTCCCCCTTTCCTTTCCTTTCCTTTCCTTTCCTTTCCTTTCCTTTCCTTTCCTTTCCTTCCCTTCTTTCTCTCCCCCTTTCCTTTCCTTTCCTTCCTTCTTCTCTCCCCTTTCCTTTCCTTTCCTTCTTTCTCTCCCCTTTCCTTTCCTTTCCTTCCTTCTTTCTCTCCCCTTTCCTTTCCTTTCCTTTCCTTTCCTTTCCTTTCCTTTCCTTTCCTTCCTTCTCTCTCCCCTTTCCTTTCCTTTCCTTCCTTCTTGCCTCACCCCTTTCCTTTCCTTTCCTTTCCTTTCCTTTCCTTTCCTTTCCTTTCCTTTCCTTTCCTTTCCTTTCCTTTCCTTCCCTTCTTTCTCTCCCCCTTTCCTTTCCTTTCCTTCCCTTCTTTCTCTCCCCCTTTCCTTTCCTTTCCTTTCCTTTCCTTTCCTTTCCTTTCCTTTCCTTTCCTTTCCTTCCCTTCTTTCTCTCCCCCTTTCCTTTCCTTTCCTTCCCTTCTTTCTCTCCCCCTTTCCTTCCCTTTCCTTTCCTTTCCTTTCCTTTCCTTTCCTTTCCTTCCTTCTCTCCCCTTCCTTTCCTTTCCTTCCTTCTTTCTCTCCCCTTTCCTTTCCTTTCCTTTCCTTTCCTTTCCTTTCCTTCCCTTCCTTCCCTTCCTTTCCTTTCCTTCCCTTCTTTCTCTCCCCTTTCCTTTCCTTTCGTTTCCTTTTGTTTCCTTTCCTTCCCTTCTTTTTCTCCCCCTTTCCTTTCCTTTCCTTCCCTTCTTTCTCTCCCCCTTTCCTTTCCTTTCCTTTCCTTTCCTTTCCTTTCCTTTCCTTTCCTTTCCTTTCCTTTCCTTTCCTTTCCTTTCCTTTTCCTCCCCTCCCCTCCCCTCCCCTCTCCTGTCCTCTCCTCTCCTCTCTTTCCCTTCCCTTCCCTTCCCTTCCCTTTTCCCTTTCCACTTGTCTCCCCCTCCCCTCCCTTCCCTTCTCCCACTTCCCTGTCAATCTATAAGGCTCAATTCCTGTCTTCTCAATTGTGAATTGCGAGTCGGAAAAAAAGAAAAAAACAAAAACACCAAATGCCCTTTCAGTTGAGGTCCATCTGCGCTGGAGAAGCCAGAGGAGCCCAACCTTTCTGTGTCCGACCTTCGATAATCGCTGCCAAGTGCTGTTAATTGCACACTCGCCACTCTCCCTTGGCATCGGCGGAAAGCCCGTCGTCCTTCCAGCGAGCAGCCAGATGGAACAGACAACAGTTCTAAGCCAAGCCTGCTCCGTCCCGCAGGGAGGCATCAGCCGCACTTCTACCGCCCTTCGTTGAAGGGAAGCAGCTTGTGGATGCGAGCCTGGGATTTTTCCACAGCTGATCAGCCCTCTTCTTTTGACAAAGCCTCTCTTTCGGGGATGGTGGCAGCGGTGGCTATTCTGCCCAGAAGCTGCCAAGGCAAACTCGGGGGATTCGTGCCGTGACAGAACCTGGCAGTTCCATTTAGACGGGCTCTGGAAGGGCAGCCGAGGCTGGAGGCCAGATGTTTTCCTTCCTGGTTTCTCCTTTTCAACCGAGGCACCAAAGGCTCCTAGTCCCCATTTCATTTCTGATGAGGAATCCTGGGAGAGTTAAGAACATTCCTTGGGGCATCCAAAGGCAAGCGCGACGTCCTTCTTGGGAAAAATAAAAAAAGAAGGTTTCAACTACTTCTAGAAATGACAACCACAAAAAAGTCCCCAAGCAAACTCTTCTCTTGCTTCCTTATTTATTTAGTTTTTTTGCTCCCATTGATGACATGTTCTCACTACCTAAAAACAACCCAAACAAGACCGTTAAGAGTGCTGGGTGGGACTCACAAAGACGCCGGGTGGCCTCATCTCAGCAGCTTCCTTCAGTGGGAGGTGATAGTAAAAGGGAAGGAGGAGAATGTGTAGGGAGAGCAGGGGGCGTCCCACCTTGACAGCTTTGAAGAGTTGTGGACTTCAACTGCCGACTTTGAAGAGTTGTGGATTTTAGCTCCCAGAATTCCCCAGCCAGCATGGACATTCTGGGAGTTGAAGTCCACAAGTCTTAAAAGTTGGGAATTGAAGTCCACAACTCTTAAAGTTAGATTAGATTAGAATTCTTTATTGGCCAAGTGTGATTGGACACACAAGGAATTTGTCTTTGGTGCATATGCTGTCAGTGTACATAAAAAGAAAAGATATATTCGTTAAGAATCATAAGGCACAACACCTAATGATAGTCATAGGGTACAAATAAGCAATTGAATCATACTGGGAAACAATCAATATAAATCATAAGGATACAAGCAACAAAGTTACAGTCATAAGTGGGAGGAGATGGGTGATGGGAACGATGGAGACAATTAATAGTAATAGTAATGCAGACTTAGTGAATAGTTTTACAGAGTTGTGGGAATTAGTTGTTTAGCAGAGTGATGGCATTTGGGAAAAAACTGTCCTTGTGTCTAGTTGTTCTGGTGTGCAGTGCTCTAGCATCGTTTTGAGGGTAGGAGTTGAAACAGTTTATGTCCAGGATGTGAGGGGTGTGTAAATATTTTCACGGCCCTCTTCTTGATTCGTGCAGTATACAGGTCCTCAATGGAAGGCAGGTTGGTAGCCATTGTTTTTTCGTAGTAATTGTTACTGTGGTAGTAATTGTTAAAGTTGTCAGGGTTGGACACCTCTGATCTGGGAGATGGTGCAGCTGATTTCAAAGCAGGTCACGCGGGTTAACAATTCATATCTGCTCGGGCCAACTTATCTCTCAAGGCACAATCTCTCCATGGAACTGAGTTGAGTTGGGCTTAACTCTTCAAAGATACTTCCACAAAACCCCAGCTCATCTTCTAATCCACCTTTCTCCTCCTCTTCTGTTTTATCTGCAGTTTCTAGGATTTTTTTTTTCTTTTAAAAGGGAGAAAAGAAGCCTGGAACAAAACCCATGGTGTGAAGCTAAGCCAAGAAAAAAAAAGGCAAAAATTTGGAGATAAGCTCCAGTTCTTTCCTTAAAGCTTGAGGACTATGTTTTTGAGAAGTCGCGGTAAGATAACGGCCCAGTTTTTCTGCCCAGCCCTCCATTCCTTATCATTTATCCACTAGCCATGGACTAAACTGCATTGAACAAACGCAGTGGCTACACTCCGTTCTCATTTGAGTCAACATTTAGTTGCAACAAAAGCTAATCCACCTCCGAAGTGGTTCTTCTTCAAACGCTCCAAAGGAGAGCATTTCGCTGCCTCTTTACTCCTTAATTTCATGTCAGTCTTGTCTTGCCCAACACAAAAATCCCTGGGCTTCCCTTGGTGAGAAGAAGACCGACCAACTTGGAGAGAAGAAGACCGACCAGCCGTCTTCTGACATTAAAAACACAAGATCTTCACGTCCATTGTAGTCCAACTTATTTTTGTTTTGTAGCATGCTTCTTAGTTTGGTGTATGCAGGAGTCTTACTCCAATCTCTCTCTTTCTCTCTGAAAACCAGAAAACACGCAAAGGGTCTCTCGTATGTGTGTGTGTGTGTGTGTGTGTGTTACATTTCTTCCCCTTTTCTGGTAAAATGTGATGATGCTTCAGAAATAAATGATGTGAAAAAGGGGATGTCCATTTCTTTGGTGCTGATTTCCCGAATACCCCGTTTCCCCGAAAATAAGTCCAAACCAGAAAATAAGGCCTAGGATGATTTTTCAGGATGCTCGTAATATAAACCCTACCTCAAAAATAAGCTCCAGTTAAGATCGTCAGCAGATAGATGTGTTTAGTACTGTATTCCCCACCCTCCCAAAATAAGACCTAACTGGGAAATAAGCAATAATGCATCTTTTGGAGCAAAAATTAATATAAGACCCGGTCTTATTTTGGGGGAAACATGGTAGCTGAAAAGTTCACTTTTTTCTTTTATAACTGTTAAGCAGTTTTGCAGCAGTGAAAGCTGCTCAGGTACAGCCAGGGATAATATACAGGTAAACCAAGGGATTATGCTGTGTGGAGATTCTGCCTTGCGCTCGTGACTTACTGAGCCTGCTTTTATCCACGCCAGCCTGATGCCTTCTGGATTTTCTAGAACAGAAGCTTTCAGATTTCCCAGGCTGAAGAGAAAAAGCTGAGAATTAAATTCCAAAACATATAAAGGGCTCCAGATTGGAGAAGCCTCTTAACAAATTGCATTGTTCTGTTTCAGTTCGCTTCTTCTGAGTGATAACAGCTATCGACACTTATTTCAAATCCCCATTTCCAATTGGTTGTTTTTTATTTATAGATTTTTACATAGATGTTAATCCCATTTTTTATTACTTTATGAGTAACTCAAAGTGGCAAACATACTTAATACTCCTTCCTTCCTCCTATTTTCCCCACAACAGACTCTGGATTGGACTGAGAGAAGAGAGAGGGACTGGCCCAAAGTCACCCAGTCCTGGCTTTCATGCCTAAGGCGGGACTCGAACTCGTGATCTATTTCCAAATAAAGAAGACAGTCACTTGACCCCCATCCCCACCACAAAACCAAAAACAATGCACATTTTTTTTAAAAAAAACAACAACCCAAAGGCCCTTTAATTTAATCTCAGTCTGAAAATGTAAACCTTCCCTTCTAGTTTACAAATTTGGCTTCTCTGGGTTTCAATTCAGAATATATCCAGATACGCTAAAATGTTCTTTATGGCAATAATTCACACGGGATTTCCCTAATCTGCAGGCTGAAGAAAGAAGATCCATCTTTGGCAGCATGGAGACCAAACGTAACCAGAGTCACTTGCTGGCTCTTAATGACACTTGATTTTAAGAAAACGCCGCGGTTTCTCCAGAAGTGTTTTTAAAAAGAGAACGGATGTGCTTTCCTAACATTGCCTTCATTAAACACGATTAACACCAGATTTGTTCTGACCTTAATTTTAATTGCATTTTAATGAGTGGGAATTTTAACCAGCATCGCTTTGCCACTTGGAACCTGCTGTCTGTTTTCAGTACTAATCGGCACCCGGATGCTCCGAATCGCAATACAATCATTTCCTTGTTCCTCTTTTTGAATTGGGTTCTGCCAGCTTGAGAAGCAACGTGCCTTGTGGATTTTAAAAGCAATAATCATGAGTTTTCAAGGCCAACCGTACTCAAGATGGCGAGACTTCCCTCGAGGAAGCCTAGATGCGATTCTTCTGCTTGTTTGTTGTTGGGGAATCTGAGTTCTCTGGCTTTGCACGGCCTCTTACAAATATTTGGCCAGAAGTAATTTCAGGTTTCCCCGTTTCTCACGAGATTCAGGCAATCAGCGCTAGGAGAAATTCCTTCTTGATTTGTAGAAAGTCTACTGCCAGCCTGCAAATCCCTCCCGGGCTAGGCAGACCAATACAGATAGTCTTCGACTTACAACCATTCGTTTAGTGGCCATCCAAAAGTTCACAACGGCCCTGAAAAAAAGTTGACTTTCTCACAGTTACGACCGTTGCCGCATCCCCGTGATCACCTGATCAAAATTCAGATGTTTCACATTTCATATTTACGATGGTTGACAGTATCCCGGGGTCATGTGATCCCAGTTTGCAACCACCTGACTTGTGACCTAGACCGGATACAATCAGTCCTAAACAAACATATTTTATTAGAACAGCTGAGAATTACTTCATTCTCAGCTTAGTCCAAATTACTTCCAAAACAAAGTCCTTCAGAAAAAGTCCTTCGGCCTTATAAATGTCTGTCTTTTGCTTTTGCTTTGCTGCTCTTTTAAGCCTTATGGGAGGGGCCAATCATCTCCTGGCCTTACTCCCAAGTCGTCCTTTTTGCTTCAGCTACTCTTGCCTTCTGGCAGCTCTTTGCAGGCTCCTCCTGTTCCTCTGCCTCTCTGCTGTCCGCCTCTGGAGGCTCCGGAGTCCGCGCATCGCTCCCAGATGGCCCTGGCCCCATCTCTGCCTCTGACGCAGAGCCCTCGTCCGGGCCTTCCCCTGACTCCAGGACTGACCCATTACCTCCCCAGTCTCCTCACTGTCCAACTCTGCTGCCAGCTCCGCAGGCTGCTGATGGACCACAACACTGACAAGCCAGATTCACTGAACCAGTGACTTAGCAACTTCCCAGCTGCATTAAGATTAAGATTCACTTAATTAAGATTGTTAAGATTTATTTAACAACCAAGGCAAGAAAGGTGATAAAATGGGGGGCAAACGTAAATTGAGGGCCAGCTGTAGTTCATTTGCACATTATTAATAAAACTCCGCTTTGCAAAGCTTTCTAATTTGGACCCTCAAAGTGATTTTAGGGAATTTGAATTGTGACTTTGGAGAGCTGCCAGGGATTCAAAGCCGGTTGGAGTTGGACCGTCCAGTTGGACAAACGACAAGCAGAATGACACTTCCTCCTTCCAGCATCTTTTTCCTTTCCCCAAAGTTGGTGCAGAAAACCAGCTGCACCCCTAAGCCAGCCCTGAAGCTTTCACCCCAAAGGGCAGGAGGCCCGTTTCCGGTTCGGCCAACATGATTAACCTCCTTGACATCAAGCAGCAGATGGTGAGCGGCGTTGACCTCATGAGGAAGAGCAGAAAGCTGGACATGAAAACATCTCCCAGACTTGTCCTCCTTGCCTCACAGCTGCTGGGCCAAGTCCTTGCTTGATATTGGTCAGCGTCAAAACGCACCCAAGGTCACAGCCTCTTCAGCCAACTAGTTCCCGTTTGCAATTTAGGTGGGTCTCCCTGGAAGGGGGAAAGAGTTGGTCGATTTTCTTAACCCAACAGCCAGATTTTTGAGAATGATGGATTCCCAACGAAGCCCCAAAGATCCTTTCCCCCCCCCCCCAAAAGGCAACAGGACTTATTTTCTTTTTCAAGAAGCTTCCTTTAGCGGATGAAAACCAAAACATTTTCAAGGGAGAAAAAAAAAGTCCAGTTGCTTTTTGGAAAAGCACCTTTGAGACAGTTAAGACCTGGATGATGGAGAATCTCCGTAGACGTTCCCAACAACGCAGGAAGACAGGATCTTTGTAGCTGCTCATAGGATAACAGTTGTATCTGCAGGAAATTGTAGCCATAGACTGCATCTCATCCATTTCATCTAATTCCAATCCCAACTGTGATTGGAAGGACTAAATGGAGGACTAAAAATAATGGGAGTTCAGTCCAGGGATATTATATTTTATTCTGCTCCTATTTTTTTTTAGAAAAGCATCTCTCTCCAGCTGTCAGGGTTTCAAGTAACACTCCCAATGAAAGAAAACTCCAAGACTAGAAGTTCCTGAAAGTTCCATTTTATGAGAGATATCATACTGGCACATCTGGGAAAACCCAAATCTGAAAGCTTTCAGGTTTTCCCCACCCAAAAGAAAGTCCAAGTCCCTTCTCCCTGCACCCACGTGTCCATCCCATGGTCCAATCAATGCACCGTCCCAACTGGAGAGACCTTCCAGTCATGCCACTCCAGGTGCAGGGCAGGATGTCCTTGACTCTCAGAGAAAAGAACGTTGTTATGGCTAGATATCCCTGCAACTCCATGCAATCCCCCCTCCCGGTTTCCCACAGCACTAAGTGTGGCAGCCCTGAAGATCCAACGCAAAAGATGGGCCTCCAGGGCTGACACCAGCAGTTGTGATTCCAGAAGCAGGGAAAATCGTGAAGGAATCGCACCCATTTGGGCAAAAAAAATGAGAAAAGCCGTCGTTCCTTTGGGATAAAGGTAAAGGTTCCCCTCGCACGTACGTGCTTGTCGTTCCTGACTCTAGGGGGCGGTGCTCATCTCCGTTTCAAAGCTGAAGAGCCAGCGCTGTCCGAAGACGTCTCCGTGGTCATGTGGCCGGCCTGATTCAACGCCAAAGGCGCACGGAACACCGTTACCTTCCCACCAAAGGTGGTCCCTATTTTTTTCTACTTCCATTTTTACGTGCTTTCGAAACTGCTAGGTTGGCAGAAGCTGGGACAAGTAACGGGAGCTCACCCTGTTACACGGCAGCACTAGGGATTCGAACCGCTGAGCTGCCGACTCTTCAGTCGACAAGCTCAATGTCCTAGCCCCTGAGCCACCTTCTCCTTTGGGATAAGACCCAGCAATTGGCTGGTTGACAGTACAGGTAGTCCTCGACTTAGGACAGTTCATTTAGTGACCGTTTCAAGTTACAACAGCACTGAAAGAGGAGACTTATGACCATTTTTCACAGTTATGACCCAAGATCATGGGATCAAAAGTTAGGCGCTTGGCATCTGGTTCATACTTACGATGGTTGCCGTGTCCCGGGGTCACATGATCCCCTTTTGCGACCTTCTGACAAGCAAAGTCAACTGGGAAGCCCGATTCACTTAACGGCCAGGTTACTAGCTTAACGACGGTGGCAAGAGAGCTCATAAAATAGAGCCAAATTCACACAACAAATGTCTCACTTTTAACATCAGAAATGTTGAGCTCTGTTGCGGTCGTAAATCGAGGACTACCTGTAGGTAAGTTCCAGAGCAGGATATACCATTTGGGCATGCCCGCCTCTGGAGCGCATCCCTCAAGAGAACACCGCTGGCTGGGGAATTCTGGGAGTTCTGGGAGTTGAAGTCCACACGAATTATAAAGACCACAAAGTTGAAAACGAAGCTCTAACCCCTTTAAATATTACTTTACTCTATTTTATTTTTAAGCATTGTCGTGGCTGATCTCCGCATTCCTAATCTGTTTGCAGGCTGGAAACTGCTCACGCGGTTAATCCGGCTTGTTTGCTATTGTACGAGATGCGCAGTGCGTTTATTTCGTGTATGTCTCTCTCTCTCTCTATATATATATATATATCTGGGTGAATTCCATACATTCCCCAAATGCTTACTAGATGGGAGGGAGTGGAACCAACCCTTTACCCTCTGCGCAATGCAAAGGATTTGACGGAGGGTGACTCTCTTGTTTCCAGATGTTGAAACACAACCCTGGTGGATCTGACATTTTATGGGGGAGAAGGACTGCCATCTAGTGGCCTGTCTTGGGTATGTACTTCAAATTCGGAGTAATCTTGGAGTGGGAAAAATAGCACTGTAACTGAACCTTTTAATTTTTTTAAAAAAAAAACTTTTTAGAGAACGTATCTAAGCAAACCCAGATTAGAAAAACAGATCAAAAGAATACAGCACCAAGCACGAACAAGGAAAAAAAATCTCCTTGTTAGATCTCAGAATGATCTCAGAATTTGGTGGTAGAACTCAATTCAGCCAGAAAACTTGAGTTTTGACCCAGAGCTCAGATTTGAAAAGCCAAACACATATTCATGTTCCCCTGGTTCTGGAAAGCTTTAATATGAATGAATGATAGGTTGCTTGTGAATGAATAAAAGTCACATTTAAGGTCCAGGCACAGGATAAACTGCAAATCCGTTGGCATTCCTGGTCTGGTAGAATGGACACTATAAATGCCTCGGTTACTAATTAATATTTTGGATGGATGTAGCTACAATTGTTTTTATTGATTGGAGGCTGAGACTTATTATTCCAAGAGGTAGGATATAAATAACTCTAACAAATTAATGAACGATGCCTTAGCGCAGGGGTCTGCAAACTTGGCTCTTTTAAGACTTGTGGACTTTAACTCTGGCTGAGGAACTCTGGGAGTTGAAGTCCACAAGTCTTAAAAGAGCCAAGTTTGCAGACCCCTGCCTTAGCGTGTTAGGTGAGTCCAGTGGTGGGATTCAGCTGGTTCGAGCGAACCGGTAGTTAAATTACTGGCTGGCTCCTAGGTAAGTGCAGGGAGGCCTACTAGGCAAAAAATGGGGCGCGGAGGGGCAATGTGTCCCCCCCACGGCCTGTTTTTGCTCCCAAGAGGGTGCAGGAGGCCGAGTGCTGCCTTTCACGTCCCCCCAGCCACGCCCCCCCCAGCCGGTCATTAGGGCAGAGAACCGGTTGTTAAATTATTTGAATCCCACCCCTGGGTGAGTCCAGCTTTTGTTGGTGACTCTGAAGATGGTTGAAGTTCCGGCTCGGCTGCAATACTGGCACCGTCTCTTACCTGAACTTAAAAAAAATAGTCAGAATGTTAAATCGGTCTCTTTCAGCAACTTGATCGGAGGTCAATGGATTCCTCCAAGCATGTCGTGTTTTTCCTCCTGTCTGCCTTATCAGTAATTTTACATTACATTGCAATCGTCTTCTTTTTTTTAAGTGCTGGATTTGACTACATGAAAGGGATGTTTTGTACCAAGGTTTGCATTGGCGTCTCCTGCTTGCTAACTGAAGGAGCTCAGCGTAAGAAGACGGGCCCTTTAAGAAGACGGTACAAAGGCAAAACCAGAGGGGGTGGGTGGGGAAAAGATGTCTCTTAAATTCTTCTCTCAAATGAATAAAAAGGAAGGGAAAAATGGAATGGCCTTTAAACACCCCAAACTTCCCCGAAGCGATGCTGCTTGCTGGGAGACCCATTTCTAGATGAGGCTGCAATCCTGACGAAGTCAGAGACGGACAGTGTTTAAACTAGGCTCTTTTGTCGTGCAGGAAATGGGAAAAGAAGTCCACAGATAAAAGGGGAAGATAATAAATAACTTGACAATTCTTTACACATTTCCTGAGGCCGAGGGTGTCCGGTCCAATCTGTGCATGTGGCGAAAACAAACTTGGCCTTCCTAGTGGAAACAGCCGGGTCTCTTTGCATGATTCTGGAGAAGGGAGTGAATGGAGTTTTGCCATCATTGCTCATCTGTATCTTGTGGGTTACGTTTATATCCTGCGTTTCCTCTAAGAGTTCAAGGTGATTTTGATGGGATTTCTCTTTCTGCATCCTCTACAACAGGGATATCAAACTCAATTTCATTGAAGGCCGCATCATGGTTGTGTTCGACCTGGTGTGTGTGTGGGGGGAGGCGGGAGGGGGGCGGGGATGTGTGACCACCTTGACGTCACTCATGTCAGGAGCAGCTCTGGAGGCCAAGGGACCTGTGACTTCCCTCAGACCCTCACTCGCCTTATAATCTACCTGTCAATCAAGTCAAGCAGTAGTTCTTCTGTCCCAAGGACTGGCCCATAGATTTCCACTGCTCTCCTCTCCTCTGCCTTCTGAGCATCCGCGTGTCAGGCACTGGACCCAGCTGTTCCTCCTCTTCCTCATCAGCCACTTCCAGACCTGTGGGCTGTTGACTCTCCATCTGAGGGCTGACGGAGGGCTGACGCTCCGCCTCTCTCTCTGACAGCTCCATTCCCTCTTCCCTCTTGGATCTCTCAAATTGCCGCCTCCTTCTCTGATTTGGCTGCTGGAGGGGCCGGCGGCCGATAGACCACAACAGACTACCTGTGTGATCATCTCGTCCTATTCCCCTTAAGCTTTTCACTACTTTGGCTCTGGGTGGAAGACATGTAGATAAGGGGTAGGAAGTTCCATAGGCCAGGGGCCTCCAACCTTGGCAACTTTAAGACTTGTGGACTTCAACTCCCAGAATTCCTCAGCCAGCAAAGCTTCTGGGATTCTGGGAGTTGAAGTCCACAAGTTGCCAAGGTTGGAGACCCCTGCCATAGGCCACTCTGTGAAGTTACCGCAATTCTTCAATAGCAACAGCAACCGGTCTTCCAGTCTTCTGCTGCAGCTTGAAAGAAGAAAGGAGTTTTATTGACTAGCAGGGTGGTCTTAAGCTCTCCTGAGACCCCCCAAAGCATTTTCTTCCAATAATGTTTTAAGTGTCCGCCGCCTTAATGGATTCGTTCAATTAAACGCTTTGGTTAATAAGGAGGCGCTATTACAATAGTTCAGCTTCCTCTAGCTTTCAAGGATCAAGGAAATCGCCTTATCCAGCTTTGGAAATATAAAGTTTATTAGTTCCTCCTCTGCCTCAGCAAAGCTGGTTCTCTGGCAAAAAGCGGCAGGACATATTGCCCTATTAAAACAGCAGCGGCGTTTTTTGGTGGTGCGCAAATCAGATGGGTGTGCAATCACACTGCATGGTTTAGTGGTCAGAAGGACCGCTGACGTAAATGCCTCAAAATGTTAAAAACAACCCCTCTCGATAAAGGTTGTAAAAATATGATTCTCCTCTGGAGGTCACCTCCATCTCAGCCTACTGCATTATGGAGGTTTGCAAACCTCTGGAGGCAATTGGAAGAGAACGCTATCCTTGCTTTGAAGTCATCGCTTAAATCGCTTCTGAAGGACGGGACGATACGCAGAAAGGAAGATTGCATGGATCTGTGTACAGGTGGTCCTCGACTTAACGGTCACAACTGGGTCCAAAATTTCTGTGGCTAAGCGAGACAGTGGTTGAGGGAAGGGGTGGCCTTCACATAATTTTACTACTGGTTCGCCGCGCACTGAAAATGCACTTCGTTCGCGCATGTGGCTTCCACGCATGTGCACGGCTTAAAAAATGTGGCTAAATAGGCATAGCATCGGGGCATGTGGGTGGGGCATGTGGGCAGGGCAGACCCACCCCACCCACAAGCCGCCACTTACCGGTTCGCCTAAACCGGTCCAAGCTGGCTGAATACGACCACTGGTTGAGGAGCTTTGCCCCTCCCCTCACTTTCACAATCTTTTTTGCCCACGTTGTTAATTTGATTTGCGCACCACCAAAAACGCCGTTGCTGATTTAACACAGCTGACAAGTTGGTAAGCCAGTGGTTGAGTGAATCTGGCTTGTCAGGAGATCGCAAAAGGGGATCACATGACCCCGGGAGACTGCAAAAGTACGAGTCAGTTGCTAAGCATCTGAATTTTGATCACCATAACCACAAGGATTGCTGCAATGGTGTGCAAAACAGTTGTTTTTTCCAGTGCCGTTGTGACTTGGAAATGGTCACTAAATGGACTGTTGTAAATCGAGGACTACCTGTATTTGAGAGATGGGAAAATGTTCCTTGTGTTCCTTGTTCCTCAGCCCCTCATACGTTTAATCCACCAGTAAAAAAAATAAAAGACACCCCGGTTTCCGTTTCTCCAGCAAATGAAGCCATGATGGATGACTTTTCGTGAGCAGCGGCCGCCTAAGTCAGCATCTCATCAACCACAAAGTGCAATTTATTAACCTCCAAACACGGGGTAAGCAGAGACATTGTTATTTCAATTTGAGATGTGAATTATACGGCGGTGCCTTCTCCACGGAAACCCTGCCGAGTGAGTGAGTGCCAGGGGTGGCATTCACTTATTTTCCCTACCGGTTCACAAAAGTGACTGCTCGCTTCGCTTGCATGTGCTCCGTCCATGCATGTGCCCGCCCTTTTGCGCATGTGCTTTGCTGGTGCGTGCGCCTTCTGCACATGCGCCTGGCCTCAAAAACGTGCCTAAATAGGATGGCATAGAGTCGGGGCCTGTGGGCAGGCCTGTTGTGGTCCGCCAGCAGCCTACAGAGCTGGCAACGAAGTCGGACAGCGATGAGGCTGAGGTGAGGCCAGGGCCATTGGGGAGTGATGTGCGGACTCCAGAGCCTCCAGAGACTGATAGTAGTGAGGCAGAGGAACAGGAGGAGCCTGTTCCTGATGCACGCATGAGAAGAGCTGCCAGAAGGCAAGACCAGCTCAAGCAAAGAGGACAACTCGGGAGTAGGGCCAAGAGATGATTGGCCCCTCCCATAAGGCTTAAAACAGACCAGCAACGGCATTTGGGCTCTTTGCCAGAAACAAGGTTGGTAGCTTCGTCTTCTGCTTTGTCTATGTCTTGTATTTATTTTTGTGACTTCTGAATGTTTGCCAAGAAAGGCCTTTGGCAGTTTGCCTAATTGGAGCAAGGTTTGCGATAGGACTGAGGAATTTGTGTTGGGAGGAATTTGTTTTAATTTGAGTTGAACGATGCTGGGAATGAAGTAATTCTCAGCTGTTTGAATACATTTTTTTTTCATGGACTGAGTTTCTTACTACCTACTTGGGCCTAGGTCACAACAAGGACCACCCGCAGTTTCTGCTACCGGTTCAGGTGAACTGGTCTGAACCGGCTGAATGCCACCTCCGAGTGTATCCCCATTTAGTTATCCTTAAAAGAGGTTGCCCTTGGGTCCGCTTCACCCCCACAAAGGAGATGGTGCTAAGCTTCCGGAAGCAGAGAGAGGAACCTGCCCCACTCCACATCAAGTGGGGGAGGAAGGCTGTGTGGGGAGGGTCTCCTCTTTCAAATTCCTGGGAATCCACCTTAGCCAAGATCTCATCTGGAAAAATAACACATTCCAGGGGGTCAGGAAGGCTCAACAGAGACTCCATTTCCTTAGGGTCTGGTGCAGGGGTGAAATCTAAAAATTTTCCCTATCGGTTCTGTGGGCGTGACAAGAACCGTTTTTTCCAGAACGCCATCACTCTGCTAAACAAATAATTCCCTCAACACTGTCAAACTACTTTCTAAATCTGCACTACTATTAATCTTCTCATAGTTCCCATCACCCATCTCCTCCCACTTATGACTGTATGACTGTAACTTTGTTGCTTGTATCCTTATGATTTATATTGATATTGTGTCTTGATTGCTTATTTGTACCCTATGACTATCGTTAAATGTTGTACCTTAGAATTGTTGATGAAAGTAACTTTTCTTTTATGTATGCTGAGAGCAGATGCACCAAGACAAATTCCTTGTGTGTCTAATCACACTTGGCCAATAAAAAAACTCTATTTTCTATTCTATTCAAAGTGGTACCTATTTATCTACTTGCATTTGCATGCTTTCAAACTGCTAGGTTGGCAGGAGTGGGAACTCACCCCATCACATGGTGCTTGGGTCTCGAACTGCCAACCTTTTGGTCAACAACAACAAAAAATCTTGATTGCAGAAAATATGACTTCTGTTACAGAGTTATTAACACTTGAAACACACTGCCTGACTCTGTGGTCTCTTCTCAAAATCCCAAAAGCTTTAACCAAAAACTGTCTACCATTGACCTCACCCCATTCTATTATTCCCTTTCATTATATCTAATTAATATAGTTATTACATACTTATGCTCATATATATGCTTATATATTATATAGTTGTTACATGTCAATGCTTATATATACTGTTATGACAAACTAACTAACTAAATAAATAAAATAAACAAGCCCAGTATCTTAACTGCTAGGCCCCCACAACCCCCACAGTTAAATCCTAGCTCCGTATAAAATGAGAACCTAGACAGGGCATTCTTCAAACACGGGATCAACAGCCCCATTGCTTCTGCCAGACAGCAGCTCCCGAAAGAGTTAAGCCGTTGTTTTTTTTTAGTGCCTTTCTGTAATTGCTTTATGGATTAGCTGTAAGTGTAAGGTCTCCCTGCATAAATGCGTTCCGTATTATATTTGTCATTAATTCCGAAGCTCTGCTTTACAATCCTGTAGCCGTGTGATGGAATCGGTGGAGTTTTATATTAAAAAATGGCTCTGCGAAAAGGGAATTGTTTGTGATGGAGGATCTCCCTCCTTCCCTCTTTCAACAATTTTTTTGCAACCGCCAGAGGGGAAAATGTGTGAGAAAGCAAAATATTT
Source organism: Ahaetulla prasina (assembly GCF_028640845.1). Lineage (NCBI taxonomy): Eukaryota > Metazoa > Chordata > Lepidosauria > Squamata > Colubridae > Ahaetulla > Ahaetulla prasina. The sequence continues at coordinate 23,595,634 of NC_080551.1, forward strand.
CAACTGCGTATCTTCGGTTTCCAGATGTTCCAGGAAGGCGGGAATGGCTTTAAAAGTGAAACAAACGGTTGCAAACTGTCGAGAGATTTTCTGGTCGTCAGTGCTAATTAGGTGTATAAATAAGCAAACTCTAAAATCAAGTTTGACAAACTGCCCGAGCGGGAGACCACGCCCCCAATTAGGTTTCATTTGGGTCTCGTTATATCCAGCTGTTTGATCCTTGCCTTAAAACCCAAGTTGCTTCTTTTCTGGATGTTTTAGAAAAAGGTCAGTTTGGGTGGAGCCAAATACGCCAATGAAAAAAGATGCTTAAAATATTTCTGGTATCCAAGTGAGATTGTGGGCATTTTGCACAGCCCAGAGATTGTGGGTTGGGGGAAGGGGGTGTGCGGAGGGATGGGGTGGGGAACTAACACATTAACTAACTAACAGACATTAATACAATTGAACGCATCCAGTAATATTTCACAAGAAGAGTCCTCCACTCCTCCTTTGCAAGCAACAAAATACCTTCTGCCGCCAGACTTGAAATTCTGGGCTTAGAAAATTTAGAACTGCGCCGCCTTCGGTCTAGACCTAAGAACAGCTCATAAAATCATCTGCTACAATGTCCTACCTGTCAATGACTACTTCAGCTTCAACCACAACAATACACAAGCACACAATAGATACAAACTCAAGGTAAACCGCACCAAACTCGATTGCAGAAAATACGTCTTCAGCAACAGAGTGGTCAGTGCCTGGAATGCACTACCAGACTCTGTGGTCTCATCCCCAAACCCCCCAAAATTTTAACCTTAGACTGGCTACTGTTGGTTGACCTCACCCCATTCCTAAGAGGTCTGTAAGGGGTGTGCATAAGCCCACCAGCATTCCTACCGTCCCTGTCCTAATGTTTCTTCTATTTGTATCTATTTTATGTATCCAATCCCGGGTGAAATGCTCCCAGTTCGGACCGGATCGGCCAATCCGGTAGCAATGGCGGCGGGTGGTTCGGAGAACCGGTAGCAAAAATCCCTGCCCCTCCCCCCATGCCCAGCTAAGCCACGCAATTGTCAGAGCCTTTTTTTTAAAAAAAAAACTTTTAAAAGCATTTTTTTAACAACCTCTTCAGCCTTTAAAAGCATTTAAAAACGCTTTTAAAGGGTTAAAACAAGGCTCTGACAATCCCAGCTGAGGTGCCTGATCGTCAGAGGCTTTTTTTTTGTTTTTTGTTTTACTTTTAAAAGCATTTTTTAAAAGGTAAAAAAGCTGAAGCCTGCTAGGCAAAAAATGGGGGTGGGGGTGGGGGTTCATTTGAGAGAGAGAGAGAGGGAGGGAGGGAAGGAGAGAGGGAGGAAAGAGGAGAGGAAGGAAGGACTACAAACCTGGCACTAGACGCAGCTTCAGAGAATAATCCAGGGCTGGAAGGGACCTGGAGATCATCTAGTCCAACCCTGCTCCAGCAGGACATTGTTAGTGAGTTTCTGTCTTTTGATCCCCCCAGTCACATGGTTACATAGCTACGCCCACCCAGTCGCATGACCTCCCCCAAGCCACACCCACAGAATCGGTAGGAAAGAAATTTAGATTTCACCCCTGATCCAATCCATGCTTATACTTATTACCTAATACGTTCTTGACAAATAAATTAAATAATAAAATAAAATCGTTTTCTCTGCAAACCGAGTCTGTCCCTGGGTTTCAAATCTTGTTCGGACATCCTGACCTCCTGACAGCTCCAGCTGTTTGCAGCCTTGGCTTGGTCTGTGGTGCTCACGGCGACCGAATAACTTTTAATGTTCATGGAAGTTTAAATATTTAATATCACAGCCATTATACTGTAGACGCTGCTTTAAAAAAAAAAAGACTATTGCTTATTTCTTTTCTTTTCTTTCTGTTTTTTAAAAAAAATGAAGTGCCCAAAATCTAAAATCCCTCTTTGAGAGGCTTTACGGAACTTAACCCCTGGAATGAATTATGCAGCTCAGCCCTCCTGTTTTGCATCTGAGGTCTGGGTTACAAGGAATCGAGAGGTCAGGCGAGAGAATTGCATAAACTGCTCTTGTTTTGGAGGGAGCATTTTATGGGCCAGAATTCTGCACAATTAATGGGGGGAGGGGGGCAATCCGGAGAGGCTTGGTTAGCGGTGTTATTCCGATTCAAAGCTTTGTGGCTTTGTCTGATCAAGGACGGAATACAAATTTAGGAAGGAAGAATAACGCGCAGCTTCTTCTGCTATTGATGTGACCATTAGATCTGACCTCAGTTGACTGCAGACCAAAATATTCATGGAGGTTTTGCCTTGCGATAAGGCCTCCATTACAGGATTGGATTGGATTGGTTGAGTTGGGTTGGATTGGGTTAAGTTTTCTTGGGTTGAGTTGGGTGTGGTTTTGTTGCGTTGCGATGGGATGGGTTGTGTTGTGTTGGGTATGGTTGGGTTGGGCTAGGTATGGTTGGGTTATGTTGTATTTTATTTAATTTGTCACAACAGTATATATAAACATTGTCATAGTAAAAAAAAGAAAAACATATCATGAAATATATATATATATATATATATAGGTCTTTGGTTGTTCGGGTTTTCTCCAACACATACTTCATCTATAATGGACAAAAATACAAACAAGTAGAAGGAGCACCCATGGGATCACCCCTCTCACCTGTCATTGCCAATCTCTACATGGAACACTTTGAAACCCAAGCTCTAGAAAAATCTGATCACAAACCCAAACTCTGGCTCAGATATGTAGATGACACCTTCATAATCTGGCCACACGGGAAAGAAAAACTTGACAACTTCCTCACACACCTCAATAGCCTACACCCCAAAATACAGTTCACCATGGAAACAGAAGTTAATAACCAACTTCCCTTCCTGGATGTCTTAGTCTACAGAAAACCCAATGGCTCCCTAGGACACACCATCTACCAGAAGAAAACACACACAAACCGCTATCTGCACGCACTCTCACACCACCACCCAGCACAGATCAACTCCGTAGCCAAGACACTCATCTCCAGAACAAAATGCTTAGCTGATGAACAACACCTATAAACAGAACTAGACACTCTCACTAACGTACTAACATCCAATGGATTCCAAACAAATAAGATTACCAAGCTAATCCAAAAAGAACCCCCCACTAAAATCCAAGACAGAGAACAAGAAAACGGCACAGCCCTCCTCCCATATATAAAAGGCACCACAGACAGAATCAGCAAGATCCTCCACAAACACAACATCAAGACAGCATTCTGCACAAACAGAAAAATATCCACCATCCTAAGAAACCCCAAAGACAAAATTGAGTTAGAAAATCAAGGATATATGAAATCCCATGCACCGCCTGCCCCACCACATACATTGGACAAACCAACAGAAGAATAAGTGCACGCATTGAAGAACACAAGAACTCATTCAAAAAAGAGGAACCAACTTCTTCCCTGGTCCAACACTTTAAAGTCACAGGACATGATATTGACTTTAAAAAGACCAGAACTATCGCCAAAACTGAACACTTTAACAACAGAATAATCAGAGAAGCCATTGAGATAGAAAAACGCCCACACAGCATGAACAAGCGAGATGACACCTCCGCCTACCAGCCATTTGGAAACCGCCCTTATTGACAAACGAGTCCCTAACACGAGGAATGACACCAGACCCACACTCACAAGGTCCACACAGGATGTCACCACCACATCCACCCAGAAAGCAGACCCAAACCCACACTGATCATGAAGCACGACCAAGGACCAGAAGCCAGACCGCAGCTGCAACATTAGCCATTTCAAACCCCTCCAATCCATACATGCAGCAGACTGACACCCACTATGAAGATGTAGCACGACCACAAAGCCAAACAACAGCTATGCAGCTCACCAGCTCAAATCCCCCTGCAGCACAGACTAGACTGAGCACAACCAAGCCCCCACCAACACAGGACACACCCCAGCCAATCAGAGCACAAAAACCCCATCCAATCAGAGCACAGCCAAGCTCCCACCCAATCAGTTCAAACCCCACTAGCAGTTAAAAGGAAGAAACAGCTGCAATCACACATTGCTCCCAGAAGCACGAAGCTGAAGCCTGAAGATGACGAATGAGACTTCAAACGCCGCCAAGACACTTCCAATTTTACGGAGAAAACCGAACAACCAAAGACCTATATATATATATATATATATATATATATATATATATATATATATATATATATATATATATATATACACACACACGCACACACACACACATACACACATATATATATAAGTAAAGGATATGCATAGCTATATTAATTAGATATAATAAAGAGAACAATAGGACAGGAACGGTAGGCACTTTTGTGCTCTTATGCACGCCCCTTACAGACCTCTTAGGAATGGGGTGAGGTCAATAGTAGACAGTTTTTGGTTGAAGATTTTGGGATTTTTTGTAGAGACTATGGAGTCAGGTAATGAGTTCCAAGCATTAACAACTCTGTTGCAGAAGTCATATTTTCTGCAATCAAGTTCAATCAATCAAGGCAATCAATCAATCAAGCTCAATCAATCAAGGCAAGGCCTTGCCTTGCGTTATGTTGCATTGCATTCAGTTCTGTTCTTACAATGGTCTTGAGCAATTACTAAAATAATAAATCCCACCCCCTTCCCCAAATTCTGCCTTCCAGCTTTCTGAATACTTGCTGGAACTGACACCTTGCCTAGAGCCAGATGGGGGGTTGGAGAATCCTTTTCAGAGGGTTGCAGTGGGTCTGGTGGACAGAAGAGCCCTCCTTCTGAAGCAGCATAGCTGAGCTGTTCCTAAGGCAGAGAGGAAACACAGATTGCTCCTGTTGCTATTACGCAGACTTACGGTGGGATTATTGTATTGTGTGAATGAAACGCTACAGAACCATTTTCCAGCGCTTCGCACGCCGGCGTAAAGATCTCAAAAATCCCTTTGAGGAAATAGATAAATAAATAAATTGCAATGGAGAAAATAAATGGGTTTTAGTGTAGACGTACTTTCCCCTTCTACCTTCTTCGATCTATGAAAAGAAACATTTCTCTATCAATTGCTGGTGGAAAAAGAAATTGAGTCAATTAAACGAAAGTGACGACATCACATTCCCAGCGTGTTCTCCTGGCAGCCGTGAGAAAGTTGTCAGGAGAGTGTAACTATCCACAGCTTCTTCTCAATTCTTGGTTAGCATTTGGTTTCTGAAGAAGTTGAATTCCTTAAAACTGATAGGAAATCTGCAGTGTTTCTGAACTGCCAATAAAACTCCAGACTGGGTAGAAAGGAGCTAATATAATGATGATTTATTACATTTTTAATAAAGATATTGAGCCAAGGCGAGAAATTGCAAGCCAGCTAGTCAACATTTGGTTCCCATTAAATATTATTAGAAGCATAACACGATCAACTGCAAGAGAGAACAAGAGCTGTCAGCAGGAAAGTTCCTGCAAAAGGAATTGTCTGAGAATGTCACCACTGGCTGTCTATCGGCAAGAACTCTTATCGTGATAAATATCCAGGAAATAAAGAGATAAATAAAATGAGCTTCTCTTGAGCAAGAAGCTCCAGCTTTGGATGATGTTCTATGAAACGTCTATGCAGATTCTCAGTCATCCAGGTCATGATTGTTCCCAAAATGCTTTTTCAAAAGGCAACGGAGCTTTGTTTTATCCTTGAAGAGGTTTCGCCTCTCATCCAAGAAGCTTCTTCAGTTCTATAAAAAGCTTCTTTGAGTTATTCTCAAGAAGAAGAATTGAATACCATGAATTTGCTTCATCTCGAGGTCAGCTGTTTTTTGATTTGAAATTGTTTAAGGCACCCATGGCCTCCATTATGGGATTGGTTTAGACATTGGGTTGGGTTGACCTTTGATTAGATTGAGTTGGGTGCGATTGGGAGGGGTCATGTTGTGTTGCATTGTGTTGTGTGCAGGGGTGAAATCCAGCAGGTTCTGATAGGTTCTGAAGAACCGGTAGAGGAAATTTTGAGCAGTTCGGAGAACCGGTAGTGGAAATTTTGAGTAGTTCGGAGAACTGGCAAATATCACCTCTGGCTGGCCCCAGAGTGGGGTGGGAATGGAGATTTTGCAATATCCTTCCCCCAGGAGTGGGGTGGGAATGGAGATTTTGCAATATCCTTCCCCCAGGAGTGGGGAGGGAATGGGGATTTTGCAATATCCTTCCCTCAGGAGTGGGGAGGGAATGGGGATTTTGCAGTATGCTTCCCTTGGAGTGGGGAGGGAATGGAGATTTTACAGTATCCTTCCCCTGCCACGCCCACCAAGCCACACCACGCCCACCAAGCCACGCCCATAGAACTGGTAATTAAAACATTTAGATTTCACCACTGATTGTGCAGGAGCCATGTACTGTCAGGGCACGGTACAAGGCTCCTGCACTATTTATTTATTTATTTATTTATTTTATTTACATTTATATCCCGCCCTTTTCCAAAGACTCAGGGCGGCTTATAGTGTATAAGGCAATAGTCTCATTCTATTTGTATATTTACAAAGTCAACTTTTATTGCCCCCAACAATCTGGGTCCTCATTTTACCTACCTTATAAAGATGGAAGGCTGAGTCAACCTTGGGCCGGGCTTGAACCTGCAGTAATTGCAGGCTATTGTGTTCTAATAACAGGCTCCTAACAGCCTGAGCTATCCACGGCCCTATCACTAAAGCAGAGAGTTTATTTATATTTATTTATTATTTATTAATTTTTGTCAATCATATATAAGATAACAGATAAAAGTATAAACATAATTTGGATACATGAAAAGAGTAAGTAAAAGGAATATTAGGACAGGGATGGTAGGCACCCAGGTGCACTTATGCACGCCCCTTACAGACCTCTTAGGAATGGAGTGAGGTCAACCATAGACAGTTTAAGCTCAAATTTTTGGGGGTTTTGGGATGAAACCACAGAGTCAGGTAGTGCGTTCCAGGCATTGACCAGCTTTGTTGCTGAAGTCGTATTTTCTGCAATCAAGTTTGGAGCGGTTTACCTTGAGTTTGTATCTATTGTGTGCTCGTGTATTGTTGTGGTTGAAGCTGAAGTAGTAGGACATTGTGGTAGATAATTTTATGTACTATGCTTAGGTCAGACTGAAGTCGGCATAGTTCTAAGTTGTCTAAGCCCAAAATATGGAATCTGGTGGCATAAGGTATTTTATTGAGAGCAGAGGAGTGGAGGACTCGTCTTGTGAAATATCTCTGGACTCTCTCGATTGTAATTATGTCCGATATGCAGATGAGCTGTATTCAAGAACTGGTCTAGCAAATGTTTTGTATGCTCTAGTTAGTAGTACAAGAGTTGGACCAGAAGACCTCCAAAGTCCCTCCCAGCCTTACGATTCTATGTTCAATTCTGTTCTGTTCTTATGAAGGTCTTGAGCACATATTAAAAGAATGAATCCCACCCCTCAAATCCTGTCTTCAAGCTTTCTGAACCCTTTGCTAGAAGTGACACTTGTCTGAACGACAACGGATAGCCGTGAAGTCAAGGAATCAACCATACGAGTGAATATCTTTGCTCATTTCAAACTCTTCCTACCACCACTGGGGTTGAATTCAGACATTGCATTAAAGGATGGCTTATTTTAGTCACCCTTGTGTGAAGAAACCGAAACAGCTAGCCTTTCCTAGCTCCTCAAAGCTGTATGTTTACCATCGCAGCAGCTTGATTCGTACCATATGCTAAGTTGTAATACCGTTTAATTTTGAGGTAAGTGTGTTTTGTAAATCAGCCGTTGTGGTTGATTCAACAAACCGTGACTTCACACAATGTTTGTGATCTGAACCGTGCGTCCCCCCCCCCTCCTCCCCGCCCATTCGTGAGCCAGAAAATGTTCAGGCCTTCTGTAATTTTTGGGTAGGTTTTTTTTTAGTGCAGTGTTGTATAAAAAGACGGACAAGATGCAGGGAAGAAAAAAACAAAAACAAAATGCCAGCTTTCTCATCTGAGATTGCTACACAATGCTAAATATTTGTAGCCTGATTGGCAAAAGGCACTTCAACGACTTGTGGTATGTGTGTGTGTGTGTGTGTGTTTTAAACTTCTCCTGAAAATACTTTAAATAATTGCTGCATCTGTGATTGATGTCAACAACATAGGTAATTACCCCAGAGATTAAAACAACTCCTTGGATTTTTTTTTCCCTTCCCAAAACTGCAATTTAGTTAATTATTTACTTTGCTCACCTCTCTAACCTTGTTAGGCTTTTAAATGAATGGAAAATATTGATCCTGGAATGGGAAGCCAGACAAACTGGAACTGGTTTAATTAGGATACCAAAAGTGGATGAAAAAAAAGATAAGCCATCCCAAGTGTTAACTTCTCTCTTCTTCCCCTTCCTTTCTGCTCTCTTCGGGCAGCTTCGGAATTAGCCCTTCTTTTCGGATTTATTTATGCACAACGAGAGGTTGGAGTCGTATCGTGTCTGAGATTCAGGTTCTAAGCACCTGTTGAACCCAAGGCCGCCCCATTAAGAGACATCACGATCAGCTTACCCCAGGGGTGGGCAACTGGGGGTTCGCAGGGGTTCAGGAGAACCTCTAGCTAAGATTTTGTGCAGTTCAGAGAACCCCCAAATCCCACTCTTGGCTGGCCCCGCCCACTCTGCCCCGCCCCTCCCAGGAGTCACCACACGGCCCGTTTTGGCTGCACATAAGTGCAGGGCGTGCGCAGAGGTTCAGTGAAGGTGAAAAGCAGGCCTACTGGAAGTTCGGGAAGGCCTCCAGAGCCTGGGGAGGCCGTTTTTGCCCTCCCGGAGGCTCGAGAAAAGCCTCTGGAGCCCGGGGAGGGCACCCACCCCCACTGTGGTGCGGAGGCCGACTAGGCCACGTCCACCATGGCCACGCCCACCAAGCAACCGGGCAGAGAACCCCTTGCTAAAAGTTTTGAAGCTCACCCCTGGTTTATCCCCCAAAAGAAAAACCCCAAACTCAAACCGCCCAAATCAAGACACTTCGGTTTTCTGCTCCGGGAAAGAAGAATTGGGGATGCTCCTTCTCCTTGGGTGCAACTCGGCCTTTCCAGGGTCCAGGGTTTCTAAGAAGATGTGCCAGCCTTGGGGCGCAAGATCTCCTGGCAGATTTGCTACGGCCGCTGAAGAGGCCTGGCTGAGTCTCATCCTCCGTGCCAGGTTGGCAGAGGTGATGTTTAATAAACAGATCTCTGAAATTGGAAATCTGTATTCCTTGCCGAGTCTCGGGGTGACCCGAAAGGGCAGGCAAAATAATAAGCAAAGGGCAGATTCATGATTGATAAGCAGCCCCAGGACAAAGGAAGTTGCTCGGCGAATTAACTAATCGTGAACGTCCTCCGATCTTTCTCATTCAAGGAAACGTCAGAATTTCCCCCTGGCTGATTCAGAACATACAGCTGCAGGCGTTCCTTGACTTGCAGCTTTTTATTTAGTGACCATTTGACATTACGACGGCACTGAGGAATGTGATTTATGACTGTTTTTCACTCCTACATCCATTATAACTGCAGTTATCTGAGTGTTTGGACCTAGACTTCCTTAGAAAGCATGAAGCAAAGTCTTAATCCCGGTAAAACCTCTTTTATTAACACAACTGTGAATTCCGTTCATTCACAGTCCACAAGGCCTTGGCAAACAGACTTTCAGAGCAGGAGCCTCAAACCTTGGCAACTTTAAGACCTTCTGGGAGTTGAAGTCCACTACTCCACTAGTCCACTAGTCTTAAAGTTGCCAAGGTTGGAGACCCCTGTTTTGGAATGCTGCCAGAGAACCAATTTCCAAATGCAGAGAAACTTGGCACTGAGTCTATTAGAGTCACGAATAGAATTTTCCAATCTTGAAACGAGATGAGCTAATCGCTTCCTGCAAAAGCCCACTTCCTGTTCGCTCCTGTTTTATGTCCTATGGGAGGGGCCAATCATCTCCAAGGTGGGACCTTACTCGTGAGTAGACCCTGCTTTCTGAGTTGTTCCTGTCTTCTGGCAGCTCTGCGCATGCGCAGATTGGGAACAGGCTCCAGCTATTCCTCTGCCTCGCTGCTGTCTAACTCCCTCTCTGCCTCCGATGCAGAGCCCTTGTCCGAGTTTTCCCCAGCCCCCAGGACTGGCCCAAGTTCCTCCCCAACCCCCTCATTGTCCGACTCTGCTGCCAGCTCTGCTGGCTGCCAGTGGGCCACAACACTGAGGGACTGTCTCTTGCCGATCACATCCACCTGACTCACTAGAGCGAGGAGGCAAGGAATGTTGTGGGTCCCGTTTCCTAAGGAGATACAGCTGGCGGGACCCAGAAGAAGGGTCTTCTCCATGGGGGCTCCCTCCCTCTGGAACGTCATCCCTCTGGCCCCCATTCTTTTGGAAGGCCCTGAAGACGTGCTTCTGGGGAACCCAGAGTGGGGATGGAGCCCAGTAAATGGCTGTTATGAATGTGTGTTATTGCCGGGATGGGGGGTGGGTGAGAGGTTATTATTTTATTATTTTTATTTCTTTTATATTGTGTTTTTATTTTCTGTAAGCCACCTTGAGTCCCTTGTGAGAGAGCAGGGAGCAATATAAATTTTCTAAACAAGCCAATACATAAATTTCATTCTCATGGTCACACGCTTAGATTTCAGACCTTCGGCAACCGGTTCATATTTATGACGGTTCCAGTGTCCCGGCGCGACATGATCCCGTTTTGTGACCTTCTGACCAGCGGAGTTAACGGGGAAGCTAGATTCACTTAACGACCCGCGTTGCTAATTTAAGGACTGCGGGGATTCACCTACCAACGGCGGCAAGAGAGGTCGTAAAATGGCGCAAACCTCACTTCACAAGGGTCTCGCTTAACAAGAGAATTTTTGAGCTCAACTGCAGCCATCCCTCGGAGTCTTCCCGTACCGCTTTTTCTAAAACACGTCTCGCCACATCTCCACAGTAAGAATTTTGTCCCCTGTGCAATGCTAGCCGTCAGCGGGTCTTTTTGTGAAATTGGCCATGGAGGAAAGACGCCACCGAGTTATTCATTCTCCATCTGGAAGATCGTATCCGTTGCTTCTGGGAAAATTGTTCCAATCGGATGTTTCCACTTAGGATTGAACACGATGCTTTGGGCAGACAATAGAAAGTCAAAACCCCGCCGGTGGCCATTCCATGGCTATCAGGATGATGAATCCCTGGAAAATGCCGGTTTTTCCAAAAGGGAAAATAATAATGTCCATAGCTGAAATAATTAACAGGAGGAGGAAAAAACAACAACAACACGGTTTGCCACACTTCGTTAATGAAATGGAAAACGAATATGCTAATGGAGTGGCGAGGCTGCACAACAGCCGTTAACTCTGGTGCATGCTAAATATGTCGTTTTCAGAGGCTCATAAGTTGGTGAAATCAAAACCAATTTTCTTCCAATTTGCTAAAGTGCAGGCACTTTGGCAAGGGCTCCGCCGACAGGAGCTTGAAGTGCTGAGCAGAGATTTCTGGATGCCGGGTGAAAAGCCAATTTTTCACCACAGAGCATACTAAATTGTATTCTTTCTTTCTTTCTTTCTTTCTTTCTTTCTTTCTTTCTTTCTTTCTTTCTTTCTTTCTTTCTTTCTTTCTTTCTTTTTCTTTGTCTATCTCTCCTTCCCTCCCTCCCTTCCATCAATCCTTCCTTCCCGTTTCCTTCCTTCCTACCTTCCTTCCTTCCTTCCTTCCCGCCCTCCTTCCTTCCTTCCTTCCTTCCTTCCTTCCTTCCTTCCTTCCTCCCTCCTCCCTGCCTCTTCTTTCTTTCTTCTTCTTCTTCTTCTTCCTTCCTTCCTTCCTTCCTTCCTTCCTTCCTTCCTTCCTTCTTTCCTTTCCTTTCCTTTCCTTTCCTTTCCTTTCCTTTCCTTTCCTTTCCTTTCTTTCTCCAGAAATCCACAAACCCAGTGTTTCCCATTCTTGAAGATGGGTGGACTTCAACTCCCAGAATTCCCCAGCCAGCCTAGGTTAAGAAACACTGAGCTAAACCTAGGCAGGTTAATCAAAATATAATACCTGTGGTTACATAACCTGCTAAACCCAGGTTTTGCCAAAATGCTGGCTTAACACGATGATCTACGTGTCAGGACAATGGCTAGGTTCCTCTGATACACCGAAGCACAAGCCAGCGAGTCTAATCTTATGCTTATCTTAGCTGTTATACAACTTTAACCAATCAGATTAACTGATGTCCATGTTGGTTGCAACATGCTGGCTTGGGAATTCTGGGAGCTGAAGTCCACCCATCTTCCAACTTGCCAAGGATGAGAAACACTGCCATAAACTGAAGTTGGGGTGCCTTGTGTAACCCTACATGATTGAATTTGCCTCCCTATGCCTCCGGTTAGTTTCCTAGGTCAGGGTTCTCCAACCTTGGTCCCTTTAAGACTTGTGGACTTCAACTCCCAGAGTCCCTCAGCCAGCTTTGCTGGCTGAGGAACTCTGGGAGTTGAAGTCCACAAGTCTTAAAGGGACCAAGGTTGGAGAACCCCGTCCTAGGTTGTCACCAAGTTACACCGTTGAACTGAAAGAGAAATGATTAAGAACCCAAGAGGGGCCACATTAACAGCATTTAATGAGGCACATTAAATTTAAATCAATGTTTCATTCAAACGAAATTAGGTTTTGCCTTGGCTCTGCCTACTTTAGCTCACTGTCGGAGCAGGAATACCCCCCTCCCCCCGCCAAAAAAACCAAAAAAACAAACAAACCCTTATCGCTCCAAAACCAAAGGTGCCCTTGGCTTGAAAAGAAAATTGATCTATTGTTCTTTCATCAAAAAAGTCTACATGGTGTTTCCAGTCTTTTAGAAAAAGTCTTATCAGTTTTCTTCCCCTCGGATGAAACTGGTTCGCTTCACCAAGTTTGGCTCATTTTCATCCTTTAGCCTTCCTTCCTAGGGACACCATTGCTTTTCATCTTTGTTGCCTACAATAATTCTAGATACAAACGGAACCTTCTCCAATTCTGTGACTGCTGTCTGTTCTGCCGTACCAGTAGAAGAGAATGCGTGCAGCTCAAGGTTGAACTATGGCGTCCCTGTTGGTCCCTGAGCTTGGTTGGTTTTTTGTAGACATCTCACGATCCAACTTGGGAACATCCTCAGTACTGGAAGGTTGTGGGCAGCTACGGTATATAAACAGAAAGCAAACCTCAGAGTGCCCTACGGACCCAAGTCCCCCTCCTCCTCTTTCTCCTCCTCCACCTCCTCCTCTCCCCACAAACTCCATTCCCCTTCTAGCATTGATCATATGACCTAGCTGGGTAATGAAACGATTACAAAAAACCCATCAAGCTCAGAGAGCACCAAGGACCCCAAAGTCGTCGTCGCCGTCCTCCTCCTCTTCCACCACCTTTCCACAGACTCCATTCCCCTTCTAGCATTGATCATATGACCTAGCTGGGTAATGAAACGATTGCAAAAAAACCACCAAGCTCAGAGAGCATCAAGGACCTCACCGTCCTCTTCCTCCTCCTCCTCCTCCTCCACCTCCTCCTCCTCCTCCTCCTCCTCCCCCCCCCCAACCCCCCCACTCCTTACTGTTTGTTTGTTTGTTTGTTTTACATTTATATCCCGCCCTTCTCTGAAGACTCAGGGCGGCTTACAGTGTATAAGGCAATAGTCTCATTCTATTTGTATATTTTACAAAGTCAACTTATTGCCCCCCCAACAATCTGGGTCCTCATTTTACCTACCTTATAAAGGATGGAAGGCTGAGTCAACCTTGGGCTGGGCTTGAACCTGCAGTAATTGCAGGCTCTGTGTTCTAATAACAGGCTTCTTAACGGCCTGAGCTATCCCGGCCCTTACTGGCACTGATGATGTTACCAAGTTTGGCAATGAAACCTCTGCAGGAAAAGAACCAAGCTCAGAGAGCACCAAGGACAAAGCACTGCTTTGCCTCAACTAAATCAGGCATTCAGATTGGTTTTGAACGTTGTCTTCCCTGGAAGTGGAGATGGTGCCGATGGACCAACTTCAAAATCTTCCGCTTATATTTCCTGTCGATTTCAAAGATGGAGGTTGGACTAGGGCTAGCTAGTAGTTGGGGCAGCCTAAAATCAAATGGATACTTGAGAGCAGGGAAGAGTTTTCTGTGTCTCTCTGCTTCCATCTAGTGGTCACTCAGATTTAGCAGATCGGAGCCAGTCTGCCCACCAACCCCTTTCCTGGACCCTATTTTTTATTTTTATTTTTTTATTTTTTATTTTATTTTGTCACAACAGTATATATAAGCATAAGCATGAAAGTAACTATATAATATATAAGCATATATATATAAGCACAAGCATGCAATAACTATATCAATTGGCTATAATGAAGGAAAACAATAGGACAGGAACGGTAGGCACTTTTGTGCTCTTATACACGCCCCTTACAGACCTCTTAGGAATGGGGTGAGGTCTATTGAAATCCAAGATTTACCACTTAACTTCCCCCAAATATAGTTCAGGAAGGGCTGCACCGTAACAGAGTTCAGACCGTTTCTCAGAATAGCAATTTTAATGCTTGTTTATGAAGCCCTCTGATTGTTAATCAGGTTCGGTAAGCTTCTCCCCCCCCACCAGTTCTTGCGATAATAACACAGCGGGGTGACATTAATTTCGGATTAACTAAACATGGAAGTTATTCTTTTTAAATGCCACCCTGAGATTACGGTAATTTTTTTTCTTTATCCCTGCTGGATCCATTTTCCCCCTTCTTTCCTTCCACCATGCGCTAATGTTTCTGCCGATGCCATCCCACCAGCTGACTTGCGTCGCGTTGCAACAGCACAAGGGACACTGCCAGTTGCACAACTTGGGTGTTGATGAGAATTTTGCAGAGGTTTCTAGGCAAAGCTGTTGGTTTCTCCAGAAAGGGGATGGACACCTCTTCCCCAGATTGTAGATTGGTGTTTCCAGTGGTGAAATTCAAAATTTTTCCCTATCAGTTCTGTGGGCGTGGCTTGGTGGGCGTGGCTTTGTGAGGCGGGGGTCATGTGACTGGGTTCAGATTTGAAACAGTGGGATTACAACGGTTGTTGTGTTGGCAATAGAAAAGGAGGTTGTTATAATACAACAATTTAAAGGGTTTGCTGGTTGTTGCAGCATGAATGGAATGGTAGTCCAGCCTTCTGGAAGGAATCAGGTTGAGATCTGCAGGTGGGTGATATCTGAGAGAGAAAAATCTCCGGACTCAGAAGTCATGTTTCCAAATTCAGGAAATATGACTTCTGAAATCAACCAATGGAACAGAAGTTGCCTTCAGAAGTTGTGGATGCTTCACAGGGGTGAAATGCTCCCGGTTCGGACCGGATCAACTGGCACGCATGAGAAGAACTGCCAGAAGGCAAGAGCAGCTCAACCAAAGAGGATGACTTGGGAGTAGGGCCAAGGGATGATTGTCCCCTCCCATAAGGTTTAAAACAGACCAGCAACGGCGTTCGGGCTTTTTGCCGGAAAACAACGTTGGTAGTTTTGTCTTGTTGCATTTCTGTTATATCGGTGTCTTCTGAACTTTTGTATCGGTGTCTTGTGTTGTATCGATGTCTTCTGAACTTTTGCCAAGAAAGGCCTTTGGCAGTTTGCCTAATTGGACCAAGGCTGGTGATAGGACTGAGGAATTTGTGTTGGGAGGAATTTGCTTTAATTTAGTTGGACTGCACTGAGAATGCAGTGCAGCACAGCTGCTCTAATAAAGTTTGTTTTTACATGACTGAGTTTCCTACTACCTACTTGGGCCTGTTTTCTGCCTGTGGATACAGAGCTGTAGGAATTGTGTTCCATTCCTTCTGCTACAATTCTAGTTTTCCTACCTGCAGAGATTGAAGGCCAAACAGCCAGCAGAGGGCGCTGTTGGGCCCAGTTTTTGGGGGAAAAAAATTAAGAGGTGTATATTTGTTTAGCTAGGAAGAACTAACAGAGCAATTCCCCAAATACGACAATGAAAAAAAAAAAGAAATTTAAAAAAAATCACAAAAGAGGAGATTGGAAAGCTGTACATAGTTCAGTAGCTGAAACCGGAAGTTCATTTTCGGGCACGCACTTGCACCCTGAACAGCTCCTCTTCTGCATTGCGGCCCAGATGCGCGCACGTGCTCCCTTTTTGGCGCTAGATGCCAAAAAGGTATGCCATTACTGGAGTAGATTATTTATCTATTTATTATTTTATTGGCTCCAGATAGTTCAGAATGCAGCTGCGCGGGTGATAGAGGGAACCCCTCGTGGCTCCCACGTAACACCTCTCCTGCGCAGACTGCACTGGCTGCCTGTGGCCTTCCGGGTGCGCTTCAAGGTTTTGGTAATGATCTTCAAAGCGCTCCATGGCATAGGGCCGGGTTGCTGCCACCGAATGCCTCTCACCGACCCGTGCGCTCCCACAGGGAGGGACTCCTCAGGGTGCCGTTGGCCAGGCAGTGCCGACTGGCGACACCCAGGGGAAGGGCCTTTTCTGTGGGGGCCCCCACTCTCTGGAACGAGCTTCCCCCAGGACTTCGCCAACTTCCTGACCTTCGAACCTTCCGCCACGAGCTTAAGACACATCTATTTATCTGTGCAGGACTGGACTAGAATTTTAAATTTTTAAATGTTTAAATTTTAAATTTGGTTTTAAATGGGTTTTATTATTTATATCCCTATTTTAAATATTCGGCCTATGTAATAAGTTTTTTAAATTAATGTTTTACCCTGTATATATATATGTTTTTTATATGGCTGTAAACCGCCCTGAGTCCCTAGGGAGATAGGGCGGTATAAAAGTGTGAATAATAAATAAATAATAAATAAATAAATAAATTTACTTCCAACTCTTCTCTTCTCTTCTCTTCTCTTCTCTTCTCGTCTCGTCTCGTCTCGTCTAGTCTATAAAGAATTCTATTCTATTCTATTATTTTATTTTATTCTATTCTATTCTAATCAAATCTAATCTGAAATATTTTCATTTCATGAAAAGATGCTTCTTCTGTAGCTAAAGTAAAGATTTTCCTGTCCAGTTGTGTCTGGCTCCAGGGCTCAGAGCTCATCTCCATTTCTCGGCCAAGAGAGCCAGCATTGTCCGATGACATTTTCCATGGTCATGTGGCCAGCATGACTATACAATGAGGCCACACCAAATGCTGTCACCTTTTCACCGAAGTGGTACCTATTTATCTACTTGCATCTGCATGCTGTCAAACTGCTAGTTCGGCAGGAGCTGGAGCAAGGAACAGGAGCTCACCCTGTCATACAGCGCTCGGTTCTCTAACCTAGGCCATCAGCTCAGTGTCTTTAATCGCTGAGCCATCGCACCCCTCTTCTGTAGCTCACTTTTAAAAAAACCAACCTAAAAATTAAACCAAGAGAACTAAGTTACTTAATTATATTTTAAAAGGTTTACGGTATTTAATGAATACATCTTTTGCATCAATTGATATATTCATTAAATACAGTACACCTTTTAAAATATAATTAACCTAGTTCTCTTGGTCTAATTTTTGGATTTTTTAAAAAAAGAGCTAGCTACAGAAGGGGGATGACGCGATGGCTCAGTAGTTGAAGATGCTGGAATAGATACAAAAGCTACGAGTGACGCAAAGAGCCAAAAAACAAAAGAGAGCCATGCTCGGCATTCCAAGACAAGATAGAAAAACCTGCACGTGGTTTAGAGAACAAACAAAAGTATACGATGCCATTGAGAGAGTTGAAGAATAGAAATAGAAATGGGCTGATCACATACAGAGGTGGGTTTCAGCAGGTTCTGACCAGTTCTGGAGAACCGGTAGTAAAAATTCTGACTGGCCCCGCCCTCATCTATTCTCTGCCTCCCAAGTCCCAGCTGATCGGGAGGAAATGGGGATTTTGCAGTAACCTTCCCCTATCCTTGCAGACAGCTGGTGATTTGCATCCTTTTAGAGGGTCCTTGAAGCACTTAGCTGTGCCCTTGGGGGTCACCTGAGTGGGGCTCTTGGTTCCTGTAGTCTGCAATTTTCTTCTTCTTCTCTGGAAATCCATTCCTACTCTCACACCATTCAAAGAAAAAACAAGGAAGTCCGGTTGCCTCCAGAAAAAACACCTTTGGGATAACCATGACCTGGATGACTGAGAATCTCTAGAGTTTTAGCTATACAATTTGGGATGGACACCTTTTGAATGGTGTGGGAGTAGGGATGGATTTTCGGGGTGGGTGGGTAGGATTGCAGACTACAGGAACCAGGAGCACCACTCAGGTGACCCTGAGGACACAGATAAACCAAGTGCTTCAACAACCTTCAACGACCTTCTAAAAGGATGCAAATGACCAGCTGTCTGCGAGGAATATAAATCCTTCCCTTCCCCACCATCCAGTAGGAGCTGAAGAAGCTTCTTGGGTGAGAAGCGAACCGTCTTCAAAGAGTAACAAAGAAGTCCAATTGCCTCCAGAAAAAGCACCTTTGGGACAACTACGGCGTGGAGGACTGAGAATCTCTACAGACATTTGGAAAAGATGGGTGGGCAGTGGGAGACCCTGAAGAGTTAAAAGAGCAGGGACTGGGATCTTTGGATGTGAAAATTTTGGATGTTTATTCAAGGCTGGTATTTTTAGAGTGACAACGGGAGTCTTAGGTAACCGGAGAATAACACCTCCGTGCTAACATTTTAAGGTAAGCAGGTAGAGAACGCCACACTAAAAATAAATAAAGCAATTTCTCTGATAAGAACAAATTATGCAAATGGTGCGGAATGGCATAAATTTCCTTAATTTGCATAGTTTCCTCTGATTGCAAAATTAGGGGGTTTATTTTGTACAATTTGGAATGTATTTTTATTTTGCTTTAAAGGCAGCTGGGCGGGAGAGCGGGGGAAGAGAGGGGACAGGCACAAGGCGGATGGAGGGAACCGGGGAATAAAAAAAAAAAGATTTGGAAAGAAAAAGAAGAAATGTTGGGAGATGGTGAAGTTCTACTTTCTGACTTGTTTACACTTTCATCTATCAGATGGACAATTCTGGAGATTTTGTTGAAGATTGTATTGGCCTGGCTGGCCATACTAGGCCTGTACTCCTAGCCTAGGGCTGATTAGGATGATCATGATATAAAATATGAATGTGAATAAAGCAGGGTGAAATGCTACTGGTTTGCACGAACCGGTAGTTAAAAAACCGGTTCGTCTGAACCGGTGTTTCCGACGATCAGCTGTGTCGCATAATTTATGTTTGCTGCTTTCTAGCGAATTAAATCGTGCGGCACAGCTGTTCCCCACCGCTGTTCTACTTACCCTCTTAAGCCTCCTTTTTCTACGTGCAGCATGTGTTTGGCACACAATGTGCATGTGTGGCAGCATGCATTTGGCGCCCATTGTGCATGCACGGGCAGAGAACCATTGGCAAACCATGGAGGATTTTACCACTGGACTAAAGGTGCTGGGGAAACGGGGAAGGGTAAGAGAGGGGAAGTATAAGTGAGGAAGAGGGAAAAAATGATTGACTTCCAACTTTTTTCAGCATGGTAAAATACAACATAGAACCTCAAGTTTTTATTTTACTGACTTAACAAGGACCAGGCATTTCTGAAAAGGCCAAGTTATCTTAATCCACGGGGCCCAAAGGAAGTCAAGATTTCATTCTTTTTCCCTGCCTCAAGCACAAAGCCCAGAAACGGTTTCCAAGCAGAAACTAAGCCGGATTTATTCTGTTTTCTAGTTCAGTCAATGTTGCCATTTCTGTGAGTTCCGTCCCCTTCCTCATCCACGCCCCTATTCTGGGGATGGATGTAGAAGCTCGGCCTGCTTCTTATGAGCCTCACATCTGCTGGGTGTTGCTTGGATTCCACAGTGGCAACCTCCCAAACTTATTCATTAGGTGGTTGATTGGCAGCGCCGGCTCAGGATAAATTTGTCTGCCAGATGCCCGCATGGCTAAACGTGGAGCCGGTTAATGGCGGGCCTGACACCCATCTTGGTCCTTCAGCCATCCATACATTCAGAAACCTTTTAATTTTATTTATCTGCCATTCAGCCTTGCCTCATTTTCTCCCTTCCTGCAGTCTTTGATTGATTGAAAAATAGCTTAAAAGGGGGAGGGAAATCTCAGCCGATTAGGGATGGAAGAGGAAGGTTGAAAAGGCAGGGAGAAGTGATTGGCTCCTTTCAACAAACAGGAATTATTAACCAGGTTAGAGTGATCTCAAGATGTGGTCTGGACCTGAGAGAGTCCTAGATAACTATCCCTGCACGAATCGTTGAAATGAAGCCGGATTGGTGCGAAAGATTGACGGATGTCCTAAGTCTACAGATGGTTAGGGTCTTTCTATGGGAGTAGAGTGACCAGAGGTGGGTTTCAGCAGATTTTGACCAGGTCTGGAGAACCGGGAGTGGAAATTTTGAGTAGTTCAGAGAACTGGTAAATATCACCTCTGACTGGTGCCGCCTGCATCGATTCTCTGCCTCCCGAGTCCCAGCTGATTGGGAGGAAATGGGGATTTTGCAGTAACCTTGCCCTGGAGTGGGGAGGGAATGGAGATTTTACAGTATCCTTCTCCTGCCACGCCCACCAAGCCACACCCAGAGAACCGGTAGTAAAGATTTTTGAAATCCACCACTGAGAGTTACCCCAAGTGCTTTTTAACCAACCACAAAGAGCCTCTTGTCTTGAAATCCTGTTCATTTGACCATGTTTCTCTGCTGTTCCTGAGGAAAACCCTTCGGAAGCATTCCAGAAGAACAGAAGTACAGTCGATGTGCACAAAACCCCACACCTATTGACCGATTATGTGCTATCAAGTTGGTATCAAGTGTTGGGGTGAACACATGAATAGGTTTTCTGCAGGAGGATCTGTTCCCCAACCTGGTCCTTCAAGGTCTTCCAATGGTTCCCTCATCGTCACTGTGACCGAGCCTCTCCCACTTGCTGCTGGGGCTCATGGAGATTTATGGGGCAGCTTCAGTGGTGAAATCCAATTTTTTTTACTCCTGGTTCTGTGGGTGTGGCTTGGTAGGCGTGGTGTGGCTTGGTAGCTGTGGCAGGGGAAGGATACTGCAAAATCTCCATTCCCATACCGCTCCAGGGGAAGGATCCTGCAAAATCCCTATTCCCACCCCACTCCAGGGGAAGGATCCTGCAAAATCTCCATTCCCACCCCACTCCAGGGGAAGGATATTGCAAAATCCCCATTCCCACCCCACTCCTGGAATAAGGATATTGCAAAATCCCCATTCCCACCCCACTCTGGGGCCAGCCAGAGGTGGTATTTGCTGGTTCTCCGAACTACTCAAATTTTCCACTACCGGTTCGTCAGAACCTGTCAGAACCTGCTGGATTTCACCCCTGGGCACCTTCTTCAGAAACTAGAAGCCCATAACAAAAAAGTAGAAGGTGGAAGAAAAGGAAAGAAAGAAAGAAATGGAAAGAAAGATGATCAGCAGAAGATGAAAGGACTCAGTTATGGTCATGAAGGGTTCCCGTCGGAATAGCTGAAGGGCCAGCTTGAAGAAGAATGTCCTGGAGAAAATCTATCTATGTTTTTGCCAGGAGTCAAAAACAACTTGATGTCAGATAATCAAATTAAGAAAAAGAAGGGAAAAAAAGCAACTGCCACCCCCCAGGGAACATCCATTTAAAGCTTTCTAACTGGGTCAAAGCATCCGTTGGGAGCCCCCAAGATGTCTACACCTATTATGAAACCAACAACCAACAAAAACTGTCTACTATTGACCTCACCCCATTCCTAAGAGGTCTGTAAGGGGCGTGCGTAAGAGCACCAATGTGCCTACCGTTCCTGTCCAAATATTCCCTTTGATTGTATCCAATTTCTTATAGTTATTACATACTTATGCTTATATATATGCTTATATATCGTATAGTTATTTCATGCTTATGCTTATATACACTGTTGTGACAATAAAATAAATAAATAAAATAAATAAATAAACTCTGGAATGGCCAGGATGACATCATTGGGGGAAAAAAAATGACACCTGTTATTATTTGCATAACAGTGCCAAACATCAAAGCAAAGACAGCAGCAAAGGTAGCCGCCGGAGCCTTTAAGGGGGAAAGGGATCAATAGGGCAAGGCAAAACAAATCTATCATGCCCTCAAAAGAAGCAAACATTCAGGAAAAAAAAAAGGAGCTATTGAAAGCTATCAGTTTCTGAGATCACATTTGAGATACAAAAGGAAGCTCGCCCACAGATGACGGCTTCCGACCCCTCTTGCTTTGCTGCAGGGAAGCCAGCAAGAAAAAGGGGCTGAGAAGGTTGATTTTGGGGTACAGGGAGCGGATGGAACAATTGCCACTGAAGCAGCTTGAGGCAGGTTGGGGAGGGGTCTCTGTTCCCCATTCCCCCCCCCGCACGAGCTTCTTGCAGCGTTTGAACCTTCCTTTGAGGACATTTGAGCCATTGTCCTATTTAGATAACACGGGGCATGTTGATTCACACTGTCATGGCAGATTAACGCAACCCGGGGATGCCAGCAGCCTTCACCGTGTCTTGAGATCATCAACCGTTGTCTGCTCCGATCCATCAACCCCTGTCGGGTTAGCAAACGGGCGATAGCTAGTGAGCTCGGGGGCCCTCGTGACGTGGAGCAACCTTTGTAGATGTCAACTTTCATGATGTCCCCGTTTTGAAGTCATTTTCATCCGGGAGGGGTCCCCGTCGGCCTAGCCAGAGGACCGGACCCCTCCCTCAGCGATCGGAACAGTGGAATTAAAGTCAGTCTAATGATGGAAGAGATTTGGGGTGACACTTAGAGCAGGACTGTGGAGCCCACAATCCATGTTTAGGGCCGGCGCAAACCTGTTGTTGGGTTCCAATTCCTCTATATTTACCCTGGAAATAAAAAACAAAACAAAAACAAACCATTGCTAGTCCGATGGCTTGACAAGCAGATCTAAAAATTGGCCCCGTCTGTCACATTTTTAAAAACGTGCACTTTGGAGTGATCTTATGGGGAGCAGATGTGACCCCCCCCCACCGAGAATCAGGTCATTCAGCTTTTAGCCCTCTATGTAGTGCAGCTTCTGCTACCCCAGCAAAGCTCAAACTGTCCAAGGAGCTGCTGATCCAGTTCTACAGAGGAACGATTGAGTCTGTCATCTGCACCTCCATAACTGTCTGGTTTGGTTCTGCAACCCAACAAGACAGACACAGACTTCAGAGGATAATTAGAACTGCAGAAAAAACAATGGCTACCAACCTGCCTTCCATTGAGGACGTGCATACTGCTCGAATCAAGAAGAGGGCCGTGAAAATATTTACAGACCCCTCGCATCCTGTACATAAACTGTTTCAACTCCTACCCTCAAAATGATGCTATAGAGCACTGCACATCAGAACAACTAGACACAAGAGCAGTTTTTTCCCGAAGGCCATCACTCTGCTAAACAAATAATACCCACAACACTGTCAACTATTCACTAAATCTGCACTACTATTACTATTCATCTTCTCATTGTTCCCATCACCCATCTCCTTCCACTTATGACTGTAACTTTGTTGCTTGTATCCTTACAATTTATATTGATATTGTTTCCTGATTGCTTATTTGTAGCCTATGACTATCATTAAGTGTTGTACCTTATGATTCTTGACAAATGTATCTTTTCTTTTATGTACACTGAGAGCCTATGCACCACGACAAATTCCTTGTGTGTCCAATCACACTTGGCCAATAAAGAATTCTATTCTATTCTATTCTATTCTATTCTATTCTATTCTATTCTATTCTATTCTATTCTATTCTATTCTATTTTCTATTCTGCATTCCATTCTATTCCCTATTCTGTTCTGTTCTGTTCTGTTCTGTTCTATTCTATTCTATTCTATTCTATTCTATTCTATTCTATTCTATTCTATTCTATTCTATTCTATTCTATATTCTATATATATATGATTGCTTATTTGTAGCCTATGACTATCATTAAGTGTCGTCCCTTACGATTCTTGATGAATGTATCTTGTCTTTTTATATATAGAGAGCATATGCACCAAGACAAATTCCTTGTGTGTCCAATCACACTTGGCCAATAAAGAATTCTATTCTATTCTATTCTATTCTATTCTATTCTATTTTGCCACTAGCGCATACAAGAGGGGTCTTTGGCCCTTGTTCCAATTCATTCGGGCACATGAGCCTTTGAGCTCCTCTGCCAAACACCTTGTTCCCTTAGGAAGCTTCTCCTAACTTTTAGCTGGTTCCTTTCTTCTGGTTCTAGCTCTCATCTAGGAGCACCAGAGAAGAACACAGTCCATGGTCCACTCCCTGCTCCTGGACTAACAACAGCATGTTGAGTTTCAGGTTTTGAAAGACCAACATCCATTTGCTGCTATTTCAAGAGTCCTCCTTAAGATGTCGTTTCCAATCTCTTCACCATCTTGGTGGCCTTCTTCTGATCACACCGTGTGCTTAACACGTGGAACCTCTCATCCCTACAAGATAAACCAGACCAGGAACTCAACTCTAGGGGGGGGAAAAAAACTAAAACTAATTTGATTGAGATTGGCTACGAAGATAGATCTTGCAAGTTGGGTTGTGCTCTCCTCCCCCTCCTCCACCCCCCTCCTCCTCCTATGAACCAGGGAAGTGTCCACCTGAGCCTCTTCTGATGTCCTCTCTTTTCAGGCGAACTTCAAAGAAACGTTTCAGTCCCTTTTGCCTGGGAAACTGCATCTCTCCGTCAAGGTCATCTTCTTCACAGGACCACTGCGTTTCCCTGACTGCACCACACATTGCAGTGTGTAATTTGTTGGCGTTGCCTCGATGCTTCGATCAGCAACTTATTAAGCACTGAAAGCTGGTTCGTGGCGACCTGAGTCGTCGGTCCCTCAATGCGTCTTTTCAGGGGAAAAAAAAAATAAGGGTGGGTGGAGGGAAGGAAGGGAAGGTAGGATGCCCGGTGATTGGCAATGAGATGCTCAGTAGTTTCCACATGAGAGGCTTGCCTAATAGTCTCTCCCTTTTAGATAAGGGTATTTCGTATATTAATTTTATTTCTCTAAGATCCGCAGGCTTCGTAGAAACTTGGGTTTGTTTGAATTAGGGATCAAAGATTAGGGATTTAAGAAGATGACAATTGAAATGGCTTTCATAGCCTTTTATGACTGCCCTAAAAGATGCCAGAAGATTGGGGAGATCTCCCTTCCCAATGGTCTGCATAAATCACCTCTCCATTCTACCGCTTGGTCTTTTACCCGAAGGACGAGTTAAAAATGTGGACGGCATGTATTAATTAGGAGCTGCTGATCCAGTTCTACAGAGGAATTATTGAGTCTGTCATCTGCACCCCTAAAACTGTCTGGTTCGGTTCTGCAACCCAACGAGACAGACACAGACTTCAGAGGATCATTAGAACAGCGGAAAAAAACAATGGCTACCAACCTGTCTTCCATGGAGGGTCTGTATACTGCACGAGTCAAAAAGAAGGCTGTGAAAATATTTATGTCACATCCTGGACATTAACTGTTTCAACTCCTATCCTCAAAACGACGCTCCAGAGCACTGCACACCAGAACAACTAGACACAAGAGCAGTTTTTTCCCAAAGGCCATCACTCTGCTAAACAAATAATTCCCTCAACACTGTCAAACTATTTACTAAATCTACACTACTATTAATCTTCTCATCGTTCCCATCACCCATCTCCTTCCACTTATGACTGTAACTTTGTTGCTTGTATCCTTATGATTTATACTGATATTGATTGTTTCCTGATTTCTTATTTGTAGCCTATGCCTATCATTAAGTGTTGTATCATTGTTACATTTGTACCCTATGCCTATTATTAAGTGTTGCAAGTGTTGTACCTTGATGAAAGTATCTTTTCTTTTATGTACACTGAGAGCAGATGCACCAAGACAAATTCCTTGTGTGTCCAATCACACCTGGCCAATAAAACAATTCTATTCTAATCTAATTAGAGGTGTAATTTCCCCTTACTTTCCTATTGATAAAAAGGCTGGCTTATATCTCCGTGAGACCCCAGTATGCCAGCCACAAGTGAATGTCTGGAAGGGTAGTTTTCTCAAGTACCTGGAAGATTCATAAGGGCAGGTAGTCCTTGACATACAATAGTTCATTTAGTGACCCTTTGAAGTTACAACGGCAGTGAAAAAAGTGACTTATGACTGTTTTTCACACTGATGACTCCATCCATGGCACCCCCATGTTCGTACGATCAAAATTCAGAGGCTAGGCAACTGGTTCATACTTATGATCATTGCTGTGTCCCAAGGTCATGGGATCCCCTTTTGTCACCTTTCTATGAGCAAAATCAATGGGGAAGCTAGATTCACTTAACAATGGTGTTACTAACTTATCAGTGATTCACTTAACAATTGTGGCAAGAAAGGTCAATAAAATGGGGCAGATTGGTTAGATTTATAGAATAGAATAACAGAATAATGGAAGGGATCTTGGAGGCCTTCTACTCCAACCCCCTGCTTAGGCAGGAAACCCTACACCACTTCAGACAAATGGTTATCCAATCTCTTCTTAAAAACTTCCAGTGTTGGAGCACTCACAATTTCTGGAGGCAAGCTGTTCCACTGATTAATTATTCTCACTGTCAGGAAATTTCTCCTTAGTTTTAAGTTGCTTCTCTCCTTGATTGGTTTCCATCCTTTGCTCCTTGTCCTGCCCTCAGGTGATTTGGAGAATAGCTTCGATCCCTCTTCTTTGTGGCAGCCCCTGAGATATTGGATGACTGCTATCATGTCACCCCCAGTCTTTCTTTTCCTTAAACTAGATATTCCCAATTCCAGCAACCCGTTCTTTATATTTTTTAGCCTCCTAATCATCTTTGCTGCTTTCTCCGCACTCTTTCTAGAGTCTCTACATCTCTTTTATCTTTTTTTATCTTTATATCTGTATTTAATTAAAACGGAATGCCTCAGTGGACTAACTGTGTTTTTCCAGGTCTAGGATTACTAGGAAGAAGATCAAGGGCCAATTTATCTGGGATTGTAGAAACTGAAAAACTGCACTCTGACTCACCTGGATATCTAGGAAAAATGTTAGTTAACTCAGCTGCTTCTGCTGGGTCTTGCTTTCCTTGTAAGACTTTCTTTTTTTTGCCTTTTCCGATTTTCCGTTTATGATCTTCCTTTTAGCTTCTAAGCACAAGACCATGGGGCTCTCTGGATTCATCTCTGGAAGCTGTTTGGGAGGGGTTGTTGGCTAAAGAGTGATTTTCTAGCCCCCAAAGATAGCAAATTTTTGGCTGCAGATGTGTTAACTTGAGCTGCCTGTTTGAAGAGGAGCAACAGCCCTGGTTTTAAAAGCCTCCTTTCTTTTAATGGAGACCTCCATGGGGTGCAGCTAGCAACAGCTAAAGACAAGCAATGGCCTATTAAACAGATTCTCCTCCTGGGATGCTCGCCTGGCTCTGATGCAGCTCCGACGTTAGAGGAAGCGATGGAATTCCCACCGGACGAATTGAGATGGGTAAGTAAGGGTGACCTGATTAGGGCTCACCGTTGGGGGCAATTTGTAGGATCTCCCCATCAGCCGGTGGCTTTGGGAACCGTGATTTTCATTCTGCTCAACCCAGTTGGTTGACCGGGAGACTCATCCCACCTGAAGGACACAAAAACAAAACAAAACAAAACAAAAGGACCCACTTCCTGGTTTGAACCAGTGGCAAGAACACAATGCCAAATTAAGGATGGGAGGATCTCAATATCTTTAAAGAGGGAAGCAGCGAATGAAATGAGAGAATAAATAGAGAAGTTGCTTAGAGATGCAGAACCCAAGAGAGGGGAATGCCTGAAGATAGATAGATAGATAGATAGATAGTTAGATAGATAAATAGATAGATAGATAGATAAATAGATAGATAGATAGATACCGTATTTTTCGGAGTATAAGCCTTAGTATAAGCCTTTCTTTCTTTCTTTTCTTCTTTCTTTCTTTCTTTCTTTTTCTTTCTTTCCTTCCTTCCTTCCTTCCTTCCTTCCTTCCTTCTTCTCTTCCTCCCTCCCTCCTTCTCCTTCTCTCTCTCTCTCTCTTTCTTTCCTCCCTTTCTTCCTTCCTTCCTTTTCCCCTCCCTCCCTCCCTCCCTTCCTCTCCCTTCTTTCTTTCTTTCTTTCTTTCTTTCTTCCTTCCTTCCTTCCTTCCTTCCTTCCTTCCTTCCTTCCTTCCTTCCTTCCTTCCTTCCTTCCTTCCTTCTTCCCTCCCTCCCTCCCTCCTTCCCTCCCTCCCTCCCTTCTTTTCCAGGTGAATCTATGACTGGAAGTTTCTGCTGATCTCCTATCCAGTTTTTAGCCATGTCTAACCTTGCTCTCCTTTTCAGACCAAAGCCGTTTGGTGAGTATCCTTCTTTTTTCTTTTCTCTTTAGAACAGCTCCTAAAAAATATCAAAGGTTGAATAAACTTTTCATTGATTTGCTGAGATCCTTTGCCGAATAGTACTCCCGAGCTTCTTTGTAGAATAAAGAATTGGGATTTTAGCAAGTCATGGATCTTCTGAGCTTACGCTTGCCACAAGGAATCAACCTCCAACACACCAGGGACCCAAATCTCAGCAGCCTGCTTGATCCATCATACTAAACCATCATGTCATTTGCTTTTTGCTTTAGAGGGCTCAACGCATGGTGATTTATTCAATAAATCAGAATTAGACAACACACAGCTTAGTGCAAGAGAGGAGCCCAGCTGACAATTGTAACCCTGTTTTCACAATTACCTTCCCCCCCACCCCACCCCAGTGATGGTCACTTGGCACTCTTGATCTGCTGTAGGTCACTTAACATAGGTCACTTAACAACGGCTGTCCAGCTGGAGAACCTGTTGCAATGGGAGCTGTCCATGGTGCTGCATCCAGCCAGGAGCTGTTCATGGTGCTGTATCTGACCTGCTGGATTTTAATTGTCAGCGTTCCATTTTAAATGAAAACCCAACAGAGCAGATCCTATTTAGTAATTGTCTATCAGCAGATTCTTTGTGAATGGCTGTTACAGGAGAATGTGGATTGCAACTGAAGCTGGGCGTGTCATTTAATGGGGTGAAAATTAATGATTGCATTTCTAAAAATATGCACCATTCTTTACGCCAAGAATTCAAAGCTGACGTTATTTAGCTTAGTATGGTAAATCCACGCCTGATCATAAACCCCACGGATACTGTTAACTGTATCTTCTCAAAATTACACATTGTGCTACAAAAAAAATGAAATAAAAGTAGAGAGGATAAGCTCGTGATAAATAGGTAGTCACTTGAACTGCACTGACTCCTGATTTCCCGCACTTGACAATATGATGGGCTATATCAAAGGCCTCTCTCTCTCTTTGTTTGTCTTTTTTATTTTTTAAATTATCATCTTGGCCGTTTGCTATGCAACTAGAGTTGGCAACTATAAAAGCTGCTAGGTACAATGAGAGAGAAAGCTGTTGAGCGGTGGTCTTTCTCAACTGTGGCGTCTTGAAGATGGGTGGACTTCAAGTCCCAGAATTCCCCAGCCAGCCATGCTGCTGTAGCGATTGGAAGGTTCTGTACTTTTAACCTTGCCTCACTGGGACACCCAACCATCTAAGGGTCTCTTGCTTAAGCAGCGGGTTGGACTAGAAGATCTCCAAGGTCCCTTCAGGTTCTATTTTGAAATATAATATAATGGAATGGAATGGAATGGAATGGAATGGAATGGAATGGAATGGAATAGAATAGAATAGAACAAAGAGGGAATAGAATAGAATAGGTTAGGATAAGATAGGATAGGACAGGATAGAATAGAATAGAATGAAGAGAGAATAGAATAGAATAGAATAGAATAGAATAGAATAGAATAGAATAAAGAGGGAATAGAATAGAATAGGATAGGGTAAGATAGGATAGGACAGGATAGAATAGAATGAAGAGGAAATAGAATAGAATGTAGAGTAGAATAGAATAGAATAGAATAGAATAGTATAGAATAGAATAGAATAGAATAGAATAGAATAGAATAGAATGAAGAGGGAATAGAATAGAATAATTATAGAATAGAATAGAGTAGCAGAGTTGGAAGGGACCTTGGAGGTCTTCTAGTCCCACCCCCTGCTTAGGCAGGAAACCCTACATCACTTCAGACAAATGGTTGTCCAATCTCTTCTTAAAAACTTCTTAAAAACATTGGAATTGGAAATCCCATTATATGGGATAAACATCATCCTTTGGGGAAGCAGGAGCTGCGGGGAAAGAAATCAGCTTCCCCAGTGGTGGCAAAGCAGAGGCCGAGGGTCGCCGTGCTTGGTGATGAGGGAGCATCCCCCACCCACCCCCAAAGCCATCATGTTGACAATTTGCTCTCAGCCCCTTCTGCTCAAAGAACCTTGGCTTGCTTCCTCGATACGTTCACGCCTTCTTCAATTAAATTGTCTCTCCCCACCCCCTACCCGGAGAAGAGGGGGGGAGGGGGAGGAAGGGGAGAGCCGCCATTGGGCGATTAGCACGAATAATTATGCAAATGCTTCGGGGAGCTGAATGTCCGTCACTAGACGTAATTAATGCTTCTGGTGCCGAGAACTGAGATTATTCCTTTTCAATTTGTTCTTTCCCTTCCGCCGTGTCGGAGAGGGTGGATGGGGTGGAGTTGCTTTGGAGTGGGGGTGGGGGGAAGGGAGACGTGGGGGGAGGGGTTCATCTGCATAATGAAAAGTTCTGCTAGGGTGTGCATGTATCGGGAGGGAGGCTGAGGAAGAGCCAGGGAAGAAGAATCATTTGGAGCAAAGGGAGCCAGTAGCCAGCAGAGAGAGACCAACGATTCGGCCATGGATCCTTCACAAGCTGTATAAATACAGGTAGTCTGTGACTTGCGACAGTTCATTTAGTGACCGTTTCGGAGCAGTGGTGAAATCCAATTTTTTTTAGTGCCGGTTCTGTGGGTGTGGCTTCGTGGGCATGGCATGGCTTGGTGGGCATGATGGGAAGGATACTGAAAAATCCCCATTCCCTTCCCACTCCTGGGGGAAGGATATTGCAAAATCTCCATTCCCTCCCACTCCTGGGGGAAGGGTATTGCAAAATCTCCATTCCCTTCCACTCCTGGGGGAAGGATATTGCAAAATCCCCATTCCCTTCCCACTCCTGGGGGAAGGATATTGCAAAATCTCCATTCCCTTCCACTCCTGGGGGAAGGATATTGCAAAATCTCCATTCCCTTCCACTCCTGGGGGAAGGATACTGCAAAATCCCCATTCCCTTCCCACTCCTGGGGGAAGGATATTGCAAAATCTCCATTCCCACTCCACTCTGGGGCCAGCCAGAGGTGGTATTTGCTGGTTCTCCAAACTACTCAAAATTTCCGCTACCGGTTCTCCAGAACCTGCTGAATTTCACCCCTGGTTCGGAGAGACAATGGCACTGAAAAAGGTGACTTATGGCCACTTTTCACACCCATGACCGTTGCAGCATCGTCCTCTTGCTCACATGATTTCCATTTGGATGCCTGACAACCGACTCACACTTATGACAGTCGCCATGTCCTGTGGTCGCACCAGAGGTGGAATTCAGCTGGTTCGGACCACTTCAGTCGAACTGGTAGTGACTGAAGATCAGTTGGCCCCGCCCACCTGCTCCCACTCTATCCTGTCCTTTATTTCCTGCTTGGTAGCTCATCTCCATCATGTGGCACAGCTGATTTCCTGCCCCTCGCTATTCTACTTACTGTTGCTGACTTGGAAGGTAAGCGGCTGAGCTTGTAAATGCTCCATTTTCGGAGCTGCTCACAAGCGCCTTAGGCACACGCGTGCTCACCGAACCGGTTGTTAAACGGGCAGCATTCCACCACTGGGTCACACGATCCTCTCTTACGACCTTCTGGCAAACCAAGTCAATGAGGAAGCCGGGTTCGCTTAACAACCGCGTTCCTCACTGAACGACCGCAGTGATTCATTTTCCCAAATGGGGCAAGAGAAGTCCTAAAACGGGACAAAACTCACGTCACAAATGTCTCACTTAACCACATAAAAGTTGGGCTCCATTGTGGTTGTAAGTTGAGGAGCATACCTGTACGTTTGTTTTATTTAGCAGGCAACTGTTGTGTCTTGCCCGCTCTCACCGCAGCCAGGGTCTGCTTATCTGCTTCCAAACGCTGAAGAATGTCCTAGCATGCCTCCCGGCCCCAGCCCTGGCTCCATGCCCAGACAGGCTGAGGAGGGGGCATCTCCCGGCCCCAGCCCTGGCTCTATGCCCAGACAGGCTGAAGAAGAGCAAGTATCTCCAGTCCCCAGCTCTGGATCCATGCCCAGGCAAACGGAGCAACTAGACCCCTCCCCCTCCTCCACAGCATGTGAGCCTGAGGGAGGTCAATTACCAACAGCTGGAGCCTGGAGCGATCCTCGCTTCAGGAGAATTGATAGGCGGAGGCAACAGAAGGAAGGGAGGGGCAGGCCTGGATAAGTGCTGAGTCATGGAGCCACACCCCATGGCCTATATAAAGGATCTGCTTTCTGGCATTCTCTGAGTCAGGCAAAGTCTAAACGTATCTTGCTGAAGTCACTTTCTGGTCTCCTGCCTGCCCTGAGGACTTTGCTAGGACTTTGGCAGAGCTGCAGAGGCAAGGCTGATTCGGATTTCCCTGACCCGGCCGTCAGCGGAGGAGTGGGACACGACAGCAACTGGATTTATTTAGCGCACTGTTCCTGCCTCAGGCCCTTTTCCCTCAGTCCAGTAACACTTCTATCAACATCCTTTTTCCCCATTTTTGACCATGTGCTCAGCCTTTCATCTGCAAAGACCTCTCCGGCATACGATTCGCTTTTCTAACGGAGCAGAAAACATTGGGCATTCAAAGGCCCTTAACAAAAAAATACTTCCTCAGGGTTTGGAAGAGAAAGGAAGCATCTTAGGTTCTAGGAGGCTGTACAAATATGCCAGCAGGCACATACAAAGACCTCACTCACTACTACCGGGATGCAAAGTGATTTGCGAAACCCTTTGGCCAGAAAAAAACAACAACAACAGAAAAATGGTTGCAAAACCGGTAGAGCTGGATCTCTGCTGGTCTAGAAGAGAAATTGACGGGCAGAGATAAGGAGAAACTAATCCTTAGCTCAGCATCAAGAGGAACTTTCGAGAAGATGTGACCTTCCCAGGTGAAGCAGGAGGTCACAAGGAGCAATAAAGGGTGAGTTATCCTTCAATTGAAGGTTTTAAAGCAGAGGTTAGATCAGTGAGGGCAAAAGGTCGCAAGGAAACATCGCTGTTACGACCCAGGCCCAAGTAGGTAGTAGTAAACTCAGTCAGTTTAAAAACAAACAGACTTTGTTAGAACAGCTGAGAATTAACTCATCCTCAGCATAGTCCAAACTAAATCAAAGCAAATTCTTCATAACATAATTCTTCAGTCTTATCACCAGCCTTGGTCGAATTAGGCAAACTGCCAAAGGCTTTTCTTGGCAAAAGTTCAAAAGCAGAAGACGCTGACAAAAGATAAATGCAGCAAGACAAGGAGCAATTCTATTAACGTTGTTTTCCGGCAAAGAGCCCAAACACCATTGCTGGTCTTTTAAGCCTTATGGGAGGGGCCAATCTTCTTCTGGCCTTACTCCTGAGTTGTCCTTTTTGCTTCAGCTGCTCTTGCCTTCTGGAAGCTCTTCTCATGCGTGCACTAGGAACAGGCTCATCCTGTTCCTCTGCCTCTCTGCTATCCGCCTCCGGAGGCTCCAGAGTCTGCTCATCGCTCCCAGATGGCCCTGGCCCCGTCTCTGCCTCCAACGCAGAGCCCTCGTCCAGGCCGTCACCTGACTCCAGGACTGGCCCATTGTCCTCCCCAGCCTCCTCACTGTCCGACTCTGCTGCCAGGTCTGCAGGCTGCTGGTGGACCACAACACCTGCATTCCCCATTCTGGAGAGGTGAAATTGACACAACTTTCCGAGATTGAGAAACAGACTTCTCTGCTCAGAGAAAGCACAAATCTACATTTATTGGTACCTTGTGGATTTTGTTGTCGTAAAAATGAAACACAAATTAACATGATTTATGCTTTTGATGATTAGACAGGCTAGATTATAGAAAGAAGAAAGCACCGTGTAACTTTAGAGAGAAAACACTTTATACTTTATATCTTGCTTTATATCTTTTATGTCTTTATAATTTTATATCTTTCTCCCCCCTCCTTCCCCCCCCATTTTATGTATATATAAAACGTGCGTGTGAAGAAAAAAAAGGAAGAAAAACAGCAGCGACCTCAGGAAATGGCTGCACCCAGAGCTTAAATCCCACATCAAAGTCCTATTCAAAGGGCTGATTTTGCTTCTCTGACAAAGCCAGATTGCCATTCTGATAAAGGGGCTCCATCCAGGGTGGGAGAAAAAGGCAAAGAGAAAACTGTTCAACTCCAGGGGATGCTGGTGGAATGGCAACCAAGGAAGGACGATCCTGCAAAGTAAATATAGTGCAATTCTCTATCTTTCCTTTCCTTTCCTTTCCTTTCCTTTCCTTTCCTTTCCTTTCCTTTCCTTTCCTTTCCTTTCCTTTCCTTTCCTTTCCTTTCCTTTCCTTCCCTTCCCTTCCCTTCCCTTCCTTCATTCTTCCCTCCCTCCCTTCCTTCCCTCTCCCTCCATCTTTCCTTTCCTTTCCTTTCCTTTCCTTTCCTTTCCTTTCCTTTCCTTTCCTTTCCTTTCCTTTCCTTCCCTTCCCTTCCCTTCCCTTCCTTCATTCTTCCCTCCCTCCCTTCCTTCCCTCTCCCTCCATCTTTCCTTTCCTTTCCCACCCCTCCCCTCCCTGAAAGTAGTTTGCAGAAGTTGAAAAAGCATAAAAGAAGCCGCTCATCGTTCAGCAAGAAGAACAAATCAATAAAGATGAGAGACAGAGAGAGAGAGACCACGGAGGAGAACAATCAAAACTAAGATTAAACAACAGTAGCATCAAATGGTTGTTTGAACGGGAACACGGCCTGGTTGGGTCTGAAGGAGGGCTGGAGAGAGAAGAGGGGAGGAAAATCATGGCTGGTTTAAGGAGCTGGTAGGAAGGAACAGCTGCTGGAGATGAAGGATGAAAGACCTCTTGCTCTCACCGAGAAACCTGGAAAAACCACTTGACTTCTCTTGATGATATCCAATGCAATGGAGGCCACCAGTTTTCGGGGGAAATGACCCAGGGGTGAAATCCAGCAGGTTCTGATAGGTTCTGGAGAACCAGTAGCGGAAATTTTGAGCAGTTCGGAGAACCGGCAAATACCACCTCTGGCTGGTCCCAGAGTGGGGTGGGAATGGGGATTTTGCAGTATCCTTCCCCTGCCATGCCCACCAAGCCACGCCCAGTAAGCCACACCACGCCCACAGAACCGGTAGTAAATTTTTTTGGATTTCACCACTGAATTGACCCCATCACTGATCTCTTCATTGTTAAAGGTAAAGGTAAAGGTTCCCCTGGCACACAAGTGCTAGCCGTTCCTGACTCTAGGGGGCGATGCTTATCTCCGTTTCAAAGCCGAAGAGCCAGCGCTGTCCAAAGGCATCTCTGTGGTCATGTGGCCGGCATGACTCAACACCAAAGGCGCACAGAACGCTGTTCCCTTCCCACCAAAGGCGGGCCCTATTTTTCTCCTTGCATTTTTTACGGGCTTTCGAACTGCTAGGTTGGCAGAAGCTGGGACGAGGAACGGGAGCTCACCCTGTTATATGGTGCTAGGGATTCGAACAGCTGAACTGCTGACCTTCTTATTGACAAGCTCAGTGTCTTAGCCATCGAGCCACCGCATCCTTTCCTTATTGTTAGGATATTTTCTCTAATATTCCATTGGGTTCTGCCTTCCTCTAAAGTTGAAGCCAATTCTTACTCCTTGATTTTTGGAGAGAAGGTTCGTAACTTTTTTCTGCAACCTTTGAGATATTTGAAGAGTGTTCTTGTATTTCCACCACCATTCCGACCTCTTTCCCAAGGCTAAAGACTCCCAGGGCCTTCTGGTCTTTCTTCTTTGGAGAGTCAGCCCTTTGAGATAGGCCGGATTGGGAAACCGGATTTACGAATATTAATCCTGTTTTTATGACAGTGTTTACAGTAACACAGTAACTCGCAAGACTGAAGGCTCCGCCTGGTATCTTCAAGAGAACTAGGGAGGGTTTGGTCTGAGATGCTGCCTCATATTAAATTTTGGATTCAAAGGTCTTTTGTCTGAAGGTTATCTGGGTGGTTTGGTTCCTCCAGGTTATTCCTATAGTATTGCTCATGATAAGAACACGGATAATTTGCTGTCTGCATTTGTTTGATCTTCTGTTTCTTTCGCATTCATATTTTTTGCTTGTTCAGAATGAGACAAAGGCTGTTCCTTCCTTCCTTCCTTCCTTCCTTCCTTCCTTCCTTCCTTCCTTCCTTCCTTCCTTCCTTCCTTCCTTCCTTCCTTCCTTCCTTCATTCTTCCCTCCTCCTTCCTTCCTCCTCCTCCTCCCTTTCTCCCCTCCTTTCTTTTCCTTCCTTCCTTCCTTCCTTCCTTCCTTTCTTCCTTCCTTCCTTCCCTTCCTTCATTCTTCCCTCCCTCCCTCCCTCCCTTCCCTCTTCCTCCATCTTTCCTTTCCTTTCCTTTCCCACCCCTCCCCTCCCTGAAAGTAGTTTGCAGAAGTTGAAAAAGCATAAAAGAAGCCGCTCATCATTCAGCAAGAAGAACAAATCAATAAAGATGAGAGAGAGAGAGAGAAAGAGAGAGACAGAGAGAGAGAGACCACGGAGGAGAACAATCAAAACTAAGATTAAACAACAGTAGCATCAAATGGTTGTTTGAACGGGAACACGGCCTGGTTGGGTCTGAAGGAGGGCTGGAGAGAGAAGAGGGGAGGAAAATCATGGCTGGTTTAAGGAGCTGGTAGGAAGGAACAGCTGCTGGAGATGAAGGATGAAAGACCTCTTGCTCTCACCGAGAAACCTGGAAAAACCACTTGACTTCTCTTGATGATATCCAATGCAATGGAGGCCACCAGTTTTCGGGGGAAATGACCCAGGGGTGAAATCCAGCAGGTTCTGATAGGTTCTGGAGAACCAGTAGCGGAAATTTTGAGCAGTTCGGAGAACCGGCAAATACCACCTCTGGCTGGTCCCAGAGTGGGGTGGGAATGGGGATTTTGCAGTATCCTTCCCCTGCCATGCCCACCAAGCCACGCCCAGCAAGCCACACCACGCCCACAGAACCGGTAGTAAATTTTTTTGGATTTCACCACTGAATTGACCCCATCACTGATCTCTTCATTGTTAAAGGTAAAGGTAAAGGTTCCCCTGGCACACAAGTGCTAGCCGTTCCTGACTCTAGGGGGCGATGCTCATCTCTGTTTCAAAGCCGAAGAGCCAGCGCTGTCCAAAAGCGTCTCTGTGGTCATGTGGCCGGCATGACTCAACGCCAAAGGCGCACGGAACGCTGTTCCCTTCCCACCAAAGGTGGTCCCTATTTTTCTCCTTGCATTTTTTACGGGCTTTCGAATTGCTAGGTTGGCAGAAGCTGGGACAAGGAACGGGAGCTCACTCTGTTATATGGTGCTAGGGATTCGAACAGCTGAACTGCTGACCTTCTTATTGACAAGCTCAGTGTCTTAGCCATCGAGCCACCCCATCCTTTCCTTATTGTTAGGATATTTTCTCTAATATTCCATTGGGTTCTGCCTTCCTCTAAAGTTGAAGCCAATTCTTACTCCTTGATTTTTGGAGAGAAGGTTCGTAACTTTTTTCTGCAACCTTTGAGATATTTGAAGAGTGTTCTTGTATTTCCACCACCATTCTGACCTCTTTCCCAAGGCTAAAGATTCCCAGGGCCTTCTGGTCTTTCTTCTTTGGAGAGTCAGCCCTTTGAGATAGGCCGGATTGGGAAACCGGATTTACGAATATTAATCCTGTTTTTATGACAGTGTTTACAGTAACACAGTAACTCGCAAGACTGAAGGCTCCGCCTGGTATCTTCAAGAGAACTAGGGAGGGTTTGGTCTGAGATGCTGCCTCATATTAAATTTTGGATTCAAAGGTCTTTTGTCTGAAGGTTATCTGGGTGGTTTGGTTCCTCCAGGTTATTCCTATAGTATTGCTCATGATAAGATCATGGATAATTTGCTGTCTGCATTCGTTTGATCTTCTGTTTCTTTCGCATTCATATTTTTTGCTTGTTCAGAATGAGACAAAGGCTGTTCCTTCCTTCCTTCCTTCCTTCCTTCCTTCCTTCCTTCCTTCCTTCCTTCCTTCCTTCCTTCCTTCCTTCCTTCCTTCCTTCCTTCCTTCTTTTCCCTCCCTCCCTCCCTTTCTCCCCCCTCCTTTCTTTCCTTCCTTCCTTCCTTCCTCCCTCCCTCCTTCTCCCTCCCTTTCTCCCTTTCTCCCTCCCCCTCCCTCCCCATCCCCTCCCTCCCTCCCTCTTTCCCTCCCTCCCTTCTTATTAGAATGCAGCATTGCAGACAAACTCTGCCCACAGCCAGGAGTTCAAACCTGACTGGCTCAAGGTTGACTTAGCCTTCTGTCCTTCTGAGGTCGGTAAAACGAGGACCCAGATTGTTGGGGGCAAGAGGCTGACTCTGTAAACTGCTTAGAAAGGGCTGTAAAGCACTGCGAAGCGGTATATAACTCTTAAGTACTATCCCTCCCTCCCTGTTTTCCTTCCTTCCTCCCCCCTCCCTCCCCCCCCCTCCCTTCCTTCCTCCCTTCCTTCCTTCCTTCCTTCCTTCCTTCCTTCCTCCCTCCCTCCTCCTCCTCCCTCCCTCCCTCCCTCCCTTCTTTCCTTCCTTCCTTCCGCTTCTCCTTCCTTTCTGCTTTCGAGTGGAGATCAGGCAAGCTACACTTTGAATTATTTGCAAAATGCAGAAAGAGATGTTTCTTTAGTCTCTTTCTCTTTTTTTCTCCTCTATGTGTCAAAGTTTAATATTGTCTTTCAGGCATCACGCAGGGGGGCATGGCCCAGGCGCCCCTGGCCAATGGTTCAAGTTAACAAATGTGCATTATTTATGTAATAAATTGGAACCGGTGAATTTTTTAAAGAAAAATGGTGGCTCTTTCCACAGTTCAGGTTGTGCCTGAGGGCTTGAGCACTGCAAGGAGCAGGTGTTGCTCTGTTTTCCTTCATGGTCATTTTTAATATTTCTCCGCAGAAGCCTTTGTGCTTATTATTTATTAGAGCTAAATATTCCTGCTCGCAGCCATCATAGCACAGACGGCAACATGTTTCATATTTAACGCTACCAAGGCAGTGACACAAAGCTAAATGCAAGGCCTGAAAAAAGTTTATGGGGCTCTAAACAGGCCCTCTGTATTCCTTTCCTGGCTGCCGTCACTCCAGTTATTGGATAAATCCTTGGGAGGGGGGGACCCTTTGCTGTTAAGGGAAGAAAAGCGGAAAGGAAATGTAATTGAGAAAAGAAAGCTGGAGTAAGAGAAAAATTAAATCAGCTGTCATTAAAGGACCTGTTCGGGTTAATCATAAAAACGGCTAATAAAATAAAATAAAAATAAAATAATAAAAAAAAAATCACCACAGTTGACAGGAATCAAGGGGTGGATCTCCAAAGAGGACCCAGCATTTGAATGGTTGCGTCATTCCATTGGGAGGAGGAGGGGCATTGGGTTGGACTAAAACCAGGGATGAAATCCAGCAGATTCTGAGAGATTCTGGAGAACCAGTAGCGGAAATTTTGAGCAGTTTGGAGAACCGGCAAATGCCACCTCCGGCTGGCCCCAGAGTGGGGTGGGAATGGAGATTTTGCCGTATCCTTCTCCTGCCATGCCCAAGCCATGCCCACTAAGCCGCAGCCACTGAACCGGTGGTAAAAAAAATTGGATTTCACCACTGACTAAAGCCCTAGTAAGACCATACCTAGAGTACTGCATCCAGTTTTGGTCACCACACTAGAAAAAAGATGTTGAGACTCTAGAAGAGGTGCAGAGAAGAGCAAGCAAGATGATTAGGGGACTGGAGGCTAAAACGTAGGATGAACAGTTACAGGAACTGGGCCTGGCTAGCCTAGGGAAGAGAAGGACCAGGGGAGACAAGATAGCCATCTTCCAATATTTGAGGGGCTGCCACAGAGAGGAGGAGGGGGTCAAGCTATTCTCCAAAGCACCTGAAGGCCAGACAAGGAATAATGGATGGAAACTGATCAAGGAGAGATTCAACCTAGAAATGAGGAGGAACTTTCTGACAGTGAGGACAATCAACCCATGGAATAAGAAGTTGCCTTCGGAAGTTGTGGGAGCTTCATCATTTAAGACTTTCAAGAAAAGATTGGACTGCCATTTGTCAGAAATGGTGTAGGGTCTCCTGCTTGGGCAGGGGGTTGGGCTAGATGACCTACAAGGTCCCTTCCAACTCTGTTAATCTGTAAACATCTGTAGAGTCTTCTGGATATTCCCAAGCTGCTTTTTCATGTCCCAGAAGTCCTCAGGCAGCGTGCTTTCATGGGGAAAATCTCAGGCCAATCTCCTTGCATGAGATGGTCTCACCCACCTTCCCAAACTATGAAATGCCCCCTTCCCACCATCTGGGATGGCACTTATGAATCGCTTTGATGAAAGATCATCTTGGACAAAACCCGCATCGCTTGTCATTCTCCTCATCCTGTTAACAAGGTGGTGTGTGTGTGCGCGTGTGGGGGAAATCCCAGCTGTTGCGATCCAGATGTTTGATTTGCATCCATGCAGCCACCGTCGCATGGAGAGAGAGAGAGAAAAAAAATAAATCGTAAGACAAGGCTATATTTTTAATATCTGGGCAATGCGAAGACGGCAGGGAGATAGAGGTTTTTCTTCTTCTATCCGGCATCAAGAAAACATTTGCCGAAATTAACATTCGGGGAAATTAACGAGCGTGGAATACAGCTGGAAAAAAAAATGAAAGGGAAGGCTTTTCGATTCATCCCGACATCTAATTTATCGACGTTCCTGTCGCCAGCGATGTTGATGGCCCTCTCTGAGATGGCTTCCTTAGATTCATGGAGAACGTTCTGGAGGAATCATTAGCCATAATGCTTAAATATATCTTCGCTGCTCAAAAGCAATAGGCTTCACCGAGAAATAATGGCTTTCAAGGTGGTGGCTGGCTTCACAGAAGCCTCCGCGGGCTGTGTCAGAACACCGTGGAAATCTGTGCAACGCACAAGCAGACCTAGTCTGAATAGAGTTGGAAGGGACCTTGGACACCTTCTAGCAGTCCATCCGCCTGCTCAAGCAGGAGACCCCACACCCATGATGGCGAACCTATAGCACGCGTGCCGCAGCTGGCACGCAGAGCCATAACTTTGGGCACACGAGCGTTACCCTAGCTCAGCTCCAGCATGCATGTGGGTGCTGGCCAGCTGATTTTCGGGCCTTCTGGGCCCACCAGAAGTCAGGAAAAGGGCCGTTTCTGGCCTCCGGAGGGACTCTGGGGGGTGGGGGGGAGGTTGTTTTTGCCCTCCCCAGGCTCCAAGAAAGGCTTTGGAGCCTCGGGAGGGCGAAAAACAGGCCTACCGGTAACCTTTTTGCCGTCGTGTGCCAAAAGCGGGGGAAGTGCGGGGGGGTTGTGCACACATGCGTGGGGGGGATTTAATTACGTGCCCACCCCCCGCACTCTCCTTGTTTTTGGCGTGCAACAGCAAAAAGGTTAGCCATCTCTGCCCTACACCATTTCAGACAAATGATTATCTAGTCTTTTCTTAAAAAACCTCCAGTGTTGGAGCCCCCCACAACTTCTAGTGGCAAGCTGTTCCACTCTTCGATTGATCTCACTGTCAGGAAATTTCTTCTTAATTCCAGGTTGCTTCTCTCCTTGATTAGTTTCCATCCATTGCTTCTTCTCTTGCCTTCTGGTGCTTTGGAAAATAAGTTGACCCCTTCTTCTTTGTGGCAGCCCCTTAAATACTGGAAGACCGCTATCATGTTGTCCCCCCCCAGTCCTCTGGCAGCGTGGAGTTTTTAATTGTTGCGGGGGGCTTTGTGGAATGTTGACATTCTTCTTTCCTCTAGACTAGCCAAACTCAAATCCGTTCTTCATATGTTTTAGTCTCCAGGCCTTTAATCATCTTCGTTGCTCTTCTCTGCATTTTTTCCAAAGTCTCAACAACTTTTTGTAATGTGAGGGCCAAAACTGGATGAAATATTCCAAGTGTGGTCTCACCAAGGCCTTACAAAGTGGCACTAACACTTCAGGTGATTTTGTTTCTACGCCTCTGTTTATATAGCCAAGGATTATATAAGCAGTAGAAAACCACACAACCCATGGCTAATGACCTGGACTTCCTTCTAAAACGGCAACAGAGCTGTCATATTTCATATAAGAAAAGGGAAAAGTTCCACGGGAAGCGAACATATTAAGAAGCACATTTAAATAACGCTATTTAATTTCATGTCAATGAGATCCACCTTTAAATTACACCAGAGTGTTTTTTTCCCCCTAGATCCTGCCTCCAACTTAAAAAAACAAACACACTGCTAAGCTTGAGTAGGGCCGCGCTACAGTGTGCAACTAATAACCAGCCCTATCAAGCTGGTTTCAGGATGGCCATCGGTTGTGTGTGTGTGTGTGTGTCCTGACAATGAGAACAATTAATCAGTGGAACAACTTGCCTCCAAGTTGTGGATACTCCAACACTGGAAGTTTTCAAAAGAGGTGAGACAACGGTTTGTCTGAAATGGTATAGGGCCATGATGGTGAACCTATGGCATGTGTGTCAGAAGTTGTTGTGGTCCGCCAGCAGCTTGCGGACCTGGCAGCAGAGTCAGACAGTGAGGAAGCTGGGGAGGACAATGGGCCAGTCCTGGAGTCAGGGGAAGGCTCAGATGAGGGGTCTGCGTCGGAGGCAGGGACGGGGCCAGGGCCATCTGGGAGCGATGCGCGGACTCCAGAGCCTCCAGAGGCAGATAGCAGAGAGGCAGAGGGACAGGAGGAGCCTGTTCCTAGTGCACACATGCAAAGAGCTGCCAGAAGGCAAGAGCAGCTGAAGCAAAAGGGATGCCTCAGGAGTAAGGCCAGGAGATGATTGGCCCCTCCCATAAGGCTTAAAAGAGCAGCAATGTAGGAAAGCAACGTTGATTTCCGTGCTTCTTGTCACTGTCTCTTGAACTTTGTGGGGTTTTTGCCAAGAAAAGCCTTTGGCAGGTTGCCAAAGACATCAAAGGTTGGTGATAAGGCTGAGGGACTGGTTATTAAGAATTTTGTTTTGGACGAAGCAGAGAATGAATTAATTCTCAGCTGTTTTAATAAAATAAGTTTGTTGAGGACTGAATTGTGTTTAGTAATCACTACTTGGGCCTTGGTCACAACAGAAGTGGCACGCAGAGCCATCTCTCTGGGCACATGAGCTGATGCCCATTGCCTTTCTGGATCCTGACATGCCAGCCAGCCGGTCTTCACCTGCGCAGGAGCACCGTAGAGCAGCCCCCTGGTGCGCATGTGTGCACTGAGAAGATGATCTTTCAGTTTCCGGTGTGCACATGCGTGCTGGCCACCTGGTCTTCCGGTTTCTGGCAAGCATGTGCATGCAAAGAACAGCTGGCCGGTGCGCATGCGCGGGCTGGAAACTAGAAGATCATCTTCCCGGTGCACACATGCGCACCGGGGCGGGGCGGGGCGGGCTGCACATGCAGGGTTCCACATGCGTGCACCCTCCTGTTCGCCAACACTGGTCTAGGGTTTCCTGCTACGAAGCAGGGGTTTGGACTAGCAGACCTCCGAGGTCCCTTCCGACTCTGTTATTCTGTTATTCTATTATTCTCTCTGTGTGTCTGTCGGTCTGTTTAATAGCAGGCTGACTGCTCGCAATTCAATCCAAGGCGAGTTTCTCTATTATACAAAAAAAAAAAAAAGAAAAGAAAAAGAAAAATTTCAGAGCAGAGCCTGGGTGACCCAGATACCGAGTGTGTAAATGAAAGGCTGGATTTTGCTGGTCCTTCAAAGGCCTGTCACGCTCGGGGTGTAGGAGATGCTCGTGCGAAAGCAGGCGTGCCTAGAAACCGAAATGGGGCTGCATTAAAAGATGAAAGAACCCTGAGCCAGCCTGCCAGGACATCTGTAAATGTATGCTGAGGGTTCGGCTGCCTCACTCGCCCG
The DNA here is from genome assembly GCF_028640845.1 of Ahaetulla prasina. NCBI lineage: Eukaryota > Metazoa > Chordata > Lepidosauria > Squamata > Colubridae > Ahaetulla > Ahaetulla prasina. The sequence continues at coordinate 23,639,481 of NC_080551.1, forward strand.
GCTGCCGGATGAAGCGCCGTAAACTAGCCTGATGCATCACTAATCACTTTTTCCTGCTCCTCTCCTGTTTCCTTATTGGAGGTTTCCTCCTTTTTCTTTCTTTTCCTGTCCCTCTTTGCCCAGACATCACCCGGCAATCAGGCCATGAGGGCGACTGCGGCGTTTTCCCGCGACTTAAGATTTAATGGGGCAGCTGCCATGATAGATGCTTTTTAATTTGGATTGTTTCCCCCTCCATACTTCCTGCGGTTGCCAGGAAATGAATGCGTCGGTTTGTAAATGTATTGGTGTAGGGGTGTGGTCAAATTAGGGTGTTGGCTGTGTTGGTACAATTGACCTTCCTTCCTTCCTTCCTTCCTTCCTTCCTTCCTTCCTTCCTTCCTTCCTTCCCTCCTTCCTCCCTCCCTCCCTCCCTCCCTGCTTTCTTTCTTTCTTTCTTTCTTTCTTTCTTTCTTTCTTTCTTTCTTTCTTTCTTTCCTTCCTTCCTTCCTTCCTTCCTTCCTTCCTTCCTTCCTTCCTTCCTTCCTTCCTCCTCCCTCCCTCCCTCCCTCCCTCTCCTGGCCTCCTTTCTCTCCCTCCCTTCTCTCCCTCCCTTCTCTCCCTCCCTTTTTCTCATCTCCCTTCCTCTTCCCCTCCCTTCCTCCTTCCCTCTCCCGACCTTACTACTCTCCCTCCCTTCTCTCCCCCCCTTCTTTCTTCTGTCCTTCCCCTGACAAACTTTTACACCTTAAAAAAACAACAACCCTACAAGAGACAAAGCTTGTAGGGCACTCTTGACTTTTTTGCACCAGACTCCGCGGATACTCCTGAACTGGTCTTGTTTCTTCCTTCGGTGCTGGCGCCCAGTCCTTCCTTACTTCCAAGTCATCTTTTGAAGGCATGAAGAAAACAGAGAAGAGATGGAGACTCAAGGCAACTGAATTGTTCTGTGACCTCTTGACCGCTGTCTTCCCTCTTTTCTGAACTGACGTCCAGGTAGATTGGTGGGGACTTTGTTGACTCCAGTCACTTCAATTTTTATGTTCCAGAAAACCACTTGAACTGCTGAAGCTAGAAAGCCAATGAGATTCCAGTTTGGATGCTGGGATTCCTGTGGATTCATCCCAGCCAGAAGACCATCTTCAATCATAACTCTCACCCGATAAACCATTTCCCCAACATATCAACATCTGCTCTAGCCGAACCTGGGTTGAAGGTCTTTTCAATGTTAAACGTCCTTTGTCCATTTGTCATTTTAATACCACGCACGTGGCCTGCATCGACTATTGGCCAGGGCTGGCGCGTTTGGAAAGACCATCCCGTAAGTCACTCAGACAGGCCTGATGTCCAGGATGAGGCAACGGCTATTAGCTCTGGGTGAAAGGATGGACTTTGGGGAAAAATAAAAATAAATTAAAAGAACTAAATCGGTGGATAATGGCATTTCTTGCAAATAAATGGCCAGAAGCTGCTCTGATGGGCCAGCTGGCCTTCCTTCCTTCCTTCCTTCCTTCCTTCCTTCCTTCCTTCCTTCCTTCCTTCCTTCCTTCCTTCCTTCCTTCCTTCCTTCCTTCCTTTCTCAGATCAGGAGTCTGGAGGTTAAACCGCACAATGAGGGAACAGAGAAGGCCTAACTTAATGGAGAGAAAAAGTGAGGTGTCATAATAGTAACCTTCCAATATTTGAGTGGGGTCAACCTATTCTCCAAACCAACTGAGGGCAATGGGTGGAAGATCACGAAAGAGAAATACAGTCTAGAACTAAGGAGACATTTCCTGCTGGTGAGAACAATTCATCAGCGGAAAAACTTTCCTTCTGAAGTTGTCGGTGCTCCATCACTGGAGGCTTTGAAGAAGACTGGACAGCCATTTGTCTGGAATGACACAGGGTCCTCTTACTTAAGCAGGCGTAGAAGACCTCCAAGGTCCTTCCAGCTCCGTTATTCTGTAATTATGTGGCTGTGAGCATCACTTGGCATACTATTGAGACATTAGAATTTTAGAGAACATTAGAGGCCTTTAGAATGTAGTACACAAGGACTATATAAATCCCATTTCTACAGGTAGGGTGTCCTTTCTTTAGTTCTGTGGTTTGATGGAAAAGCCCAATGATGGGTGAAACTTCATTAATCCTGCTTTCTTTTCTCAGTCACTTAGCAGACAGTGGTTACACAAAATAAATGTTATGATTCAGCTCAGTCCTTCTCTCCCACACACCCAGCCTGCCAAAGCGTCCTGTGAGACTGTGCTGGCTTACACGCTGCATGTTAAATGTTCATTTATTCTAATAAACGATGCCCTTGTGCTCTTTTTTTTTCAGTAGTTCTGGGAGTCATTGATTTAATTATTATTTTTGTAAAAAGAAAATACAATGAAATCTCTCCCTTGTTGGGTTCAAGGGTGCTGATCCTGCAACTGGTTCACCCGAAGAATCTGAGGCCTTTTATTAGCAGTGTTGAAAAGAAAAGCAAGAGAAAAGTGAAAGCCAAAAAAGTACTGGGGAGAAAAATTAATGGCTACATGAAAAAGTATCAGAAGGATATATATGTTCATATTTTTTTCCTATCAAAGGGGAAAAAAAACATATAAAGAACGGTTGCAGGAACTTTGTATGTCTAGTTTAATGAAAAGAAGGACTAGGAGAGACATGATAGCAGCGTTCAGGGGTTGCCACAAAGAAGAGGGAGTCAAGCTATTCTCCAAAGCACCTGAGGGCAGGACAAGAAGCAATGGGTGGAAACTAATCAAGGAGAGAAAATTCCTGACAGTTAGAACAATTAATCAGTGGAACAACTTGCTTCCAGAAGTTGTGAATGCTTCAACACTGGAAGTTTTTAAGAAGATGTTGGATAACCATTTGTCTGAAGTGGTGTCGGGTTTCCTGCCTAAGCAGGGGGTTGGACTAGAAGACCTCCAAGGTCCCTTCCAGCTCTGTTTCTGTTGTTCTGTTGCTGGAATTGGATATGTCTGGTTGCTGGAATTGGGTACATCAAGTTTAATGAAAAGAAGGACTAGGGGAGACATGATAGCAGCCTTCCAGTATTTGAGGGGTTGCCACAAAGAAGAGGGAGTCAAACTATTCTCCAAAGCACCTGAGGGCAGAACAAGAAGCAATGGGTGGAAACTAATCAAGGAGAGAAGCAACTTAGAACTAAGGAGAAATTTCCTGACAGTGAGAACAATTAACCAGGGGAACAACTTGCCTCCAGAAGGTGTGGTTGCTTCCATCACTGGAGGTCCCAAAAGTGGTTTTTCAAGAGGCAACTGGACTTTCTGGTTATTCTTTGAAGACATTTTGCTTCTCATCCAAGAAGCTTCTTCATCTCTAAAGAAGAAGAAGAAGAGCTGAAGAAGCTTCTTGGAGGAGAAGCGAAACGTCTTCAAAGAATAACCAGAAAGTCCAGTTGCCTCTTGAAAAACCACCTTTGGGACAACCGTGACCTGGAGGATTGAGAATCTCCATTGACATCCGTCATTGGAGGTTTTTAAGAATTGGATTGGACAACCATTTGCCTGAAATAGTATCGGATTTCCTGCTGGGAGTAGAAGGCCTCCAAGGTCCCTTCCAACTCTGTTATTATTATGATATTCTGCTAACATCATGAAGGAGAAAAGGTTCTTTGAGTGCAGGCAGGACTCAGTTCTTGGTGGCGTACAAGGACTAAAGGAAAATACCATGATTTAGTTGGGGGAATTCTGGGGGTTGAAGTCCACTCAGCTTAAAATTCACAGAGATTGAGAAATTCTGCACCGAGGGCTTCCTTGCTGAAGCTTACTGCTGAGACGACTAGATGTTTATTTTTCTGCATGGCTGGAAGAAGTCGATGACAACCGAATTAAGACCGATGTGATTATTCTATTTTATTTATCCTGTTTCGATTCTCCCTCTGAGAATCGACAACAACATCTGTTGCGGCGTGAATAGCAAATTGAAAACAACTGGTGTGGATGGGAGGGAACCGCACAAGGGGTGGGATGTTTAGAGGAGATCTAGACATTCTAGAAGAAAGGGTGGAGTGGAGGACAGCAACACCCATCCAGGGTGCCTGTGTTGGAGGATTAAAAAGAGGGGAAATGACTTTCTATAGAATCAGATGAACGTAAACCTACTAAAACTCCTGTCTGTTTGTCTGTTTGTAATTTTCAATTAGCTGAAATTCTGCATTGTAATAGCAATGGCAATAGCATAAGGGACACGTGGCTCAGTGGCTAAGACACTGAGCTTGTCAATGGTGGCGCAACAGGCTAATGCAGCCTATTATTAACAGCAACTGCTTGCAATATTGCAGGTTCAAGTCCCACCAGGCCCAAGGTTGACTCAGCCTTCCATCCTTAATAAGGTAGGTAAAATGAGGACCCAGATTGTTGGGGGCAATAAGTTGACTTTGTATATAGTATACAAATGGATGAAGACTATTGCTTGACATAGTGTAAGCCGCCCTGAGTCTTCGGAGAAGGGCGGGATATAAATGCAAAAAAAATAAAAATTGAAAGGTCGGCAGTTCAGCGGTTCGAATCCCTAGTGCTACGTAACAGGGTGACCTCCCGTTACTTGTCCCAGCTTCTGCCAATGTAGCAGTTTGAAAGCAGGTAAAAAATGCAAGTAGAAAAATACTACTGGTAGGAAGGCAACAGCGTTCCGTGCACCTTTGACATTTAGACATGCCAGTCACATGACCACGGAGACGTCTTCAGACAGCGCTGGCTCTTTGGCTTTGAAACGGAGATGAGCACTGCCCCTTAGAGTCGGGAAGGACTAGCACATATGTGCGAGGGGAACCTTTACCTTTACCTTTAATAGCAATAGCACTAGCAGTTAGACGTATATACCGCTTTACAGTGCTTTTACAGCCCTCTCTAAGTAGTTTACAGAGTCTGCCTCTTGCCCCTAACAATCTAGGTCCTCATTTTACCCACCTCAGAAGGAGTGGGTCAACCTTGAGCCTGATGAGATTCAAACTGCCAAATTTCAGGCAGCCAGCAATCAGTAGAAATAGCCTGCAGTACTGTGTTCTAACCACTGCGCCACCGTGGCTCATAATGCAACAGTTTTTGAGTCACGGTTTCTCAAATGCGCTAACTTAAGAAGAAACCATGCAAAATCTGGAACCCATTTCTCCTGTGGAATTAAAATTTCAAGGATGTTCCGACCAGTTTGTGTTTTGCAAGCCACAGTCCGTGATCATGATTTTTGAACCTCCTGGCCAACTTCCCGTAAGGATAGTCAACAGGGAAGGGCCAGGAAGTTGGAAGTTGGAAGCTGTGCTCATTTCTGCTGCTTTTGACCTGCCCCTGGCCATTCCGTTTATCTCTTCGGGTAAGTAAATATTGGCAAAGGATGACCCGACAGATCAGAGGTTATGTATTACCATCTGAATACTAAACCAGATGAGGTCTATAAAGGGAATAGCCTATCATTTTTATGGTAAATTAGCCGGGTGTTTTTTACCCCAGAAAAGGTCAGCACTGTCCCATTTCCTTCCTTTTTCCCCTGAAATTACCATTTCCCCCTTTTTACATTTTCAGTGCGGTTGCTTATTCCTAAAGATGGAGATTTCCACAATGTAGAATTGGGTGGATTCTCTCACACAGGCAACCAAAACAGATCTTACAGGACCGTGATGGCGAACCTCTGGCATGCGCGTCCGAAGTGGCACACAGAATCATGTCGCCTGGCACGTGCGGCGTCACCCATTCGTCTTCCGAGTTCCTGGCACACATGTTCGCGCGATGATCAGCTGGCCTTGTTACACGCAGCAGTGCCGAAAAGTAGAAGAGCTGGTCTTCCGTTTTCCTGCGTGAGCATGTGCCAGCTGATCGTCGCCTGCACATGTGTGCCAGAAACCCAGAAGAGTAGCTGGCTGAAACCGGAAGTTCGGTAGCTGAAACCAGAAGTTCTTTTTTGGGCGTGCGCATGTGCCCTGGGCAGCTCCTCTTCCGGGTTGTGGCCCAGACGCATGTGGTCCTTTTTCAGCACTCGGTGCCAAAAAGATTCACTATCATTGTTATAGGATGTGGGGAAGTGGAAGATCAGGCTAAGGACATATATAAAACCCCGTGAGGACCTTCAGTGCCAAAAAACTACACCAAAAAATGAGAAAAAGAGGCCAGCGAGTTAAAAAAGCACCTGCTGCAGTCCATGTTGTGAAAACAACATGAAGCTGAAATATCATATAATTAGGTTTTTGCTTGTTGTTTTAAATTGGAAAGGGAGGGAGAGAGGAGGAGGAGGAGAAGGGGGGAGAATTCCGAAGTGACATTGGGCATGAAAGAGGAAAACCTAACAGCTTCAAATATGTGCAAAGATTAGCATAATGGGAAAACTTTATCTCCTTCTATTTGCTGCTGTCTGATGCAGTAGGTTTATTCGGTGGTACCGATTATTATTATTGTTATTTGGTGGTTGTTTCCAGAAAAGGCAGAAGAGTAGCTAGAGAAAGCTAAAATTAATCTCTTGGAGAACCTTCTGGTTTTCTAGCTATCGTACGTCGTTTCTCCTGAGAATGTTCTCACTGCAGTTGTATTCATGGACACCAGCTGTCCCCAAATGAACGTCCTTCAGGACTGGATTGGAATTCCTGATGTGGCTACTTAAGAATTCCATTAATACCCCTTTATAAAACCCAAGTAAGACCACACCTGAAATGTTGCAACCAATTGTGGTCACCAGACTACAAAAAAAGATGTTGAGACTGTGGAAAAAGTTCAGAGAAGAGCAACGAAGATGATCAAAGGCCTGGAGACTAAACCAGATGAAGAACAACGGCTAGTCTAAAGAAAAGAAGAATTAGGGGTGACACGACAGTCATCCCATTGGTTACAACGTTGAGGGCTGGTAAGACCTTAAATCCAAAATGGAAGGTGGCTACCATCTCTCTTTTATTTAATTATAGGGCTGGAGTGACCAATGAATAATGGCAATTTCCCCAGTCTAAACAAGTACTATGGATGGCTAATCAAGGGGAGGAGCTGAGACATTAAATAAATTTACTTATCATGGACAGCTTCAGTTCCAACAGAGAGAAAAAAGAGAGAGAGAGAGAGAAAGAAAGAAAGAAAAGAAAGAAAGAAAAAGAAAAGAAAGAAAGAAAAAGAAAAAGAAAGAAAGAAAGAAAAGAGAGAGAGAGAGAGAGAGAGAGAGAGAGAAAGACATGGGTCTTGACCATCAAAGAAGAGAATGGAACAGTTCATTGGTTTCAACTCAACCAATTTCAGGATGGTTTGCATTTGCCATTGGATGTCTACACTCATCCCAAGGGTTGGCCATCTTCTCCACGTGTCCCTTTCATTTCTTTGGGGTCCAGTTTTAGGGCACACATTGCATGTACATTGCATTTTTTCGAGCTTGTTTACCTCTACTTTTGAGCATGTTGCTGTGTGATCGCAGCTGGAAGCTTCCATCTGTTCGTACCTTCCTCTCCCTGCAGGCCCAGCCCACGATGTCAAAGAAAACCACCGTGGATTTCTGTGAAAAAGGATTTCCAAGGCTCTCCAAAACGAACTTCACTGCGTTTGTCTTTGATCAGAGAACCTGCTCGAAAGCTAACATCTACTCGCGAAAGACGTTCTGAAAGATGAATGCAAATAAAGTATGTGTGTATTTGGGAAATGTAGAATTTAAAGGTCTATGCCTCCTCATTGTGGGAATCTACCTACCAAGTTTTTATTTTGTTGCACTTCTCCCCTTCCCTCCCCTCCCCTCCCCTCCCCTCCCATTCCCTTCTCTTCCCTCTTCTCTGCTCCCTCTTTTCCTCCCTCCCTGTTTTTATTTATTTATTTATTTATTTATATTTCATTTATTTTGTCACAACAGCATATATAAGCATAAGCATGAAACAACTATGCAATATATAAGCATATATATAAGCATAAGTATGTAATAACTATATTAATTGGATACAATCAAAGGGAACATTAGGACAGGAACGGTAGGCACATTGGTGCTCTTATGCACGCCCCTTACAGACCTCTTAGGAATGGGGTGAGGTCAATAGTAAACATTAATAAAATAAAATAAAATAATAATAAAATAATAATAAAATAGTAGTTTCCTCCCTGTCTGGCTGCCTTTCGCCCTCTGTTTCCTCCCTCCCTCCCTCCCTCCCTGTTTTCCTTCCTTCCTTCCTTCCTTCCTTCCTTCCTTCCTTCCTTCCTTCCTTCCTTCCTTCCTTCCTTCCTTCCTTCCGTCCATCCTTCCTTCATTCCCTCCCTCCCTCCCTCCTTCCTTCCTTCCTCCCTCCCTCCCTCTCTCCCTCCCTGTTTTCCTCCCTGCCTGCCTGCTTTCCTCCCTCTGTTTCCTCCCTCCTCCCTCCCTGTTTTCCTTCCTTCCTTCCTTCCTTCCTTCCTTCCTTCCTTCCTTCCTTCCTTCCTTCCTTCCTTCCTTTCTCCTCCTCCTTCCTTCCTTCCTTCATTCCTCCCTCCTCCTTCCTCCTCCTTCCTCCCTCCTCCTCTCCTCCCTCCTGTTTTCCTCCTCCTTCCTTCCTCCTCCCTCCTGTTTTCCTCCTCCTCCTCCCTGTTTTCCTTCCTTCCTTCCTTCCTTCCTTCCTTCCTCCCTCCTCCTCTCCCTCCCTCCCTTCCTTCCGTCCGTCCTTCCTTCCTTCCCTCCCTCCCTCCCTGCATTCTTCCTTCCTTCCTTCCTTCCTTCCTTCCTTCCTTCCTTCCTTCCTTCCTTCCTTCCTCCCTCCCTCCCTCCCTCCTTCCCTCCCTCCCTGTTTTCCTGCCTTTTCTTTTTTAATGGACATCATGTCCTGCATTGAAAGAACGAAGGAGCATCTTCCTTCTCCTTGATGATTCCTTAGGCAGTTTGTCGGAGGACTCAGGTCAATTAGCTTAGAAATAACTTCCGCCTCACCGCTCTCTGATATTTGGCTGTCCCTTATTGGTTTATTTAGCTGTTCTTAAGTGCTTTGACCAAGAGAGAAATTTAGCAATTTAGTAATGAGGGAGATGGCAGCTGATCCATCACAGCTTGGTTTTTAAAGATGGCTTCCAATATTGACTGAATATTGATTCAGGGCCAAATCATACAGGAACAGCATAACATCATACAAAATGAGTTTCACCACAGCGGACTTAGCAGTGTAGCAGACTTGTAAGGGACCTTGGAGGTCTTCTTGTCCAACCCTCTGCTCAGGCAGGAAACTTAGAGAATGACCTCTTTGTATCCTTTATTTCTGTCAAGAAATTGAGGCCACCACATCTCTTGCTAGCTTCACAACAACCCAGTGAGGGTTTTTAGGCTGAGATAGCTGACCTATTTTCCTGAGAATAAGAATTAAACCTAGATTAATCTATGATAACGCACACTTTGGGCGAACAGTTGATTTTTTTTCACAACTGGAAATGGTATCCAACGGTTTACTCAAAACGTTCTCTCCGTCTTCTTCTAGGCCACTCAGATGAGAAGAGCTGAGCTTGGGTTGTGTGTATGATTGCCACGTACCGATGAATTTCTTTACCTTGTCCAAATATTTTTTCCACTTCAGCTATTCCAACCATTATTAAATCTGCTGTTCCAAGGTTTCAGATGGAGATGAGGTTGACAGCTACCTTCAGCTAAGCCAACAAACCTTCCCTGCTCCACCGTGATTTGTCTTCAAATGAGACCGTCTAATTTGGTATGCGGATAACAGAGCATGTGCGCGCGCACCTCCATGCTCACATGCTGGAAAACAGCCCCATAAATCTCAAGTTACCATTAGAATTTCATGGGAACATAGATCTGAAATTTGGAATCTCATTATTCAACCAGGCATTAACTCACATCATTTCAGAGTCCAAAATAAGTTTTATAATTTATAGCAAGTTCAGCGTGAAGGCTCTCCGCTTAACAGATATATACTGGGGAGGAAGATGACGGACCTGTCACTCCAGCGCAGGTGAGTTAAGATGATGAAATAATTGGTAGATTGCCCATAAATTTATCGCGGGAAGCCGGGAAAGAGAGTTGTAACTCGGCTGGCACGGACAGCTGATGATCTGCGGAATCATGTCTCCAGATAGAAGATCTTGAAGGTTTCTGGTACAAGGGAAACATCGTGGCGTGTCTTTAGATCAGGTTGCATTTTACGCTTGTCAAAATTCTGGATGATTTTAGGATTTAGGTAATTGGGGAATGGATTAGTTAGAGACATATGAATCATGACAAACAGCACCGAGCCGCCAAGGTACTGCAGCCACCAAAAAGAGCCAACACAATCTTAGGATGCATTAACAAAGCGATGGAATCAGAAGTTGCCGGTGCTCCATCCCTGGAGGCGTTTAAGCAAAGATTGAAGAAGCATTAGCCTGAAATGATATGACATCTTCTGCTTGAGCAGCCGGTGTTGAAGCTGACCTGACCGAAGCCATTTTGAAGCTTTAGTGTTGGCACCCTGGAGCTGAGGAATGGAGGGGTGGGGGAGAGAAATAGAGAGAGTTGGGGTTTTATAGCCAAAACAAAAGACTTACTCCTGAGAAGCAAGGACATTCCTACAGGTGTCCAGAGAGAATGAGGAGGAGTGAAATTACCAGGCAACTAGACGGCGCCTTGGTTGGACCACGTGACTGATTGTTTAGGAAAGGAGGGGGGGAAACTTGTACTTTTAATTAGGTGAAAACTGTGGGATCCTTCAGAGTTGGTTTTCACCAGAACTGTGCCAATATGATCTATCCAATAAAACGTTTCTTTGAGGAATCTGCCTGCCTTGGAGTTTTGTTTGCTTTATGGGTGTATTACTTGGAACCCTGGCAGCGGGTTGGATTAGAAGACCTCCAAGGTCCCTTCCAACTTTGTTACTCTTTTAATCTGCAGGCTGGGAATGTAGGTTAAGAGACAGTGGATCTGGGGTGAAATGCTCCCAGTTCGGACCGGATCACCCGATCCAGTAGTGATCGTGGTGGTTGGTTAGAGAATTGGTAGCAAAAATCCCTGCCCTCCCCACCCCATGCCTAGCTGAGCCGCGCGATCATCGAGGTTTTTTTTACTTTTAAAAGCATTTTGTCTTCGGCTGAAAAAAGTAAAAAAAAAAAGCCTCTGATGATCGCATGGCTCAGCTGGGATCGTCAGAGTCTTTTAAAGGCATTTTTTCTACAACCTCTTTGAGGTTGTAGAAAAAATGCTTTTAAAAGAAAACAAAAGCCTCTGACTATCAGGCAACTCAGCTGGGATCATCAGAGCCTTTTAACAGCATTTTTTTACAACCTCTTCGGCCAAAGAGGTTGTAGAAAAAATGCTTTTAAAAGTAAAAAAAAAAAAAGTTGGCTACACCCGCCCAGTCACATTACCCCCAACACACACCAAGCCATGCCCGCAGAACCGGTAGTAACAAATTTTACATTTCACCCCTGCAATGGATGTAGACCAACGAATACCACTTCCATGTCCTCCTAACTTCATTCTTCCTTCGCTATCTTATCTTACTTCCTGTTACTTTGAGTCTCCTCCTAATCCATCAGAAAGACCTGCGTCCAGGACCAGCCATCTCTTGCTGGAGAAGATCCCCCCCGAATTTGATGTAGTATCAGTTGCTCCTTGCCTGGCTGTTGCAGCTGCCTCTAAGTCTTTGCCTGTCTCAGCTTCCATTAATATTCTCTCTCCCATTTCATGGGGGTAGCAGATTCTCGTGGCAGAATTAGCCCCATAAATATTCTTTCAGCCTTCCTGGGCTTCGCTGATAGCTTTCTGCTTCTCTACCATCATCCGGTTTTTGTTAACCCAACACGATTCCAGCCAAATGAAAAACAGTATTTCACGACTCTGTAATTTGCCAAGCAGTTGATTATGTGAGGAGGAGCCAGCGCCGAAGAGCTGATTATCTCCAAGAGTGGTTGCCAATAGTTCAGGCAACGTTGAACGGCGTTGCCGCACAACAGAACCTGGCTGAAAGTAGAACGCTGCCTTCTTTGGAGGAAACAGCCACTTCCTTTCCTTGAACGATAAGATGAAGAGTAAGGACACTGTAGGAGTGAAGAACATTAGGACTCACAAATTGGTGGTTTGAAGGCCAGTTTATAGTTCATTGGCTGTGGTCCCACTCCTTGACGTACAGCAGGGGTCCTCAAACTTTTTAAACAGGGGGCCAATTCATGGTCCCACAGACCATTGGGGGGCCCCGGACTGGCTGGGTGGGCGTGGCTAGGTGGTCATGTGACTGGGCGAGCGTGGCTAAGTGGTCATGTGACTGGATGGGCGTGGCCGATGTAGCAGTCCATTAAACAATACGCGCAAATTAAACTTTAATTTGTTAAGCTGGTTAGTGAAGGGATGTGGCTTTCTTGGGATATGTGCGAAGGAATTCTGTTTGTGTGTGTGTGTGTGTGTCTCCCTCCCTCTCTCTTTCTCTCTCTCAGCCTCCATTACCACTCTGCCGCCCAAAAAGTGGCTCAACAGGCTAATGCAGTCTGTTATTAACACACAGCTGCCTGCAAGTACAATTACTGCAGGTTCAAGTCCCACCAGGCCCAAGGTTGACTCAGCCTTCCATCCTTTATAAGGTAGGTAAAATGAGGACCCAGATTGTTGGGGGCAATAAGTTGACTTTGTATATAATATACAAATGGATGAGACTATTGCCTTACACAATGTAAGCCACCTGAGTCGTCGGAGAAGGGCGGGATATAAATTAAAAAAAAAAGAAGTCCGTTTTTGGCCTCCCAAGGCCTCCCCACGTCCTGTTTTTGGCCGCCTCAGCCTACAGAAGGTGGGTGGGGGGCCGGCGGGTAGGTGGGACAGTAGGTGGGGCAGCCTCATGGTCCTGCATGGGCTAGATTATTGGCTTAGATGGGCCATACCCGGCCTGCGAGAATCCCTGATGTAAAAAGCGGCAAGAAGTGTTTTTGCACAAAATTGGAAAGCAGAGAAAATACCCCTGAAAGGGGAAGTTATTAAAAAAAAAATTAAGCTGTGCAGAAATGAACAGATTAACTTTGGTGATTAAAGAAAGGGAGGATTCGGAATATTTTAAGATATGGGATCAATTTTACCATCGGTTAGAAAAAAAAGATATAGATAAGCAAATTGACAGTTATGTAAGAAAATGATAGGATTAGGATATTGTTCTTGTGAAAAAATTGTAATAGATTAAATTGAAGAAAGAAGAAAAAACAAAAAGATGGAGCCATGAAGAAAACACCGAGATGTCACACAGAAGGAATGACTGATGTATTAAATGTTTGTTTGTTTATTAAATAAAAAAATATATTCCAAAAAGAGAGAGAGAGAGAGAGAACCCCTGATGTACAGGGACAAAGAGAACAGACACACCAGAGAGCTTTCCATGGCCATCTCCAGCCAATCTGTTGACAATCCACCAGTAGAATAGAATAGAATAGAATTTTATTGGCCAAGTGTGATTGGACACACAAGGAATTTGTCTTTGGTGCATAGGCTCTCAGTGTACATAAAAGAAAAGATACCTTCATCAAGAATCATAAGGTACAACACTTAATGATAGTCATAGGAATAGAATAGAATAGAATAGAATAGAATAGAATAGAATAGAATTCTTTATTGGCCAAGTTTGATTGGACACACAAGGAATTTGTCTTGGTGCATATGCTCTCAGTGTACATAAAAGAAAAGATACGTTCAAGGTACAACATTTACAACACAATTGATGGTCAATATATCAATATAAATCATAAGGATTGCCAGCAACAAGTTATAGTCATACAGTCATAAGTGGAAAGAGATTGGTGATGGGAACTATGAAACGATTAATAGTAGTGCAGATTCAGTAAATAGTCTGACAGTGTTGATGGAATTATTTGTTTAGCAGAGTGATGGCCTTCGGGAAAAAACTGTCCTTGTGTCCAGTTGTTCTGGTGTGCAGTGCTCTATAGCGTCGTTTTGAGGGTAGGAGTTGAAACAGTTTATGTCCAGGATGCGAGGGATCTGCAAATATTTTCACGGCCCTCTTCTTGATTCGTGCAGTATACAGGTCCTCAATGGAAGGCAGGTTGGTAGCAATTATTTTTTCTGCAGTTCTAATTATCCTCTGAAGTCTGTGTCTGTCTTGTTGGGTTGCAGAACCGAACCAGACAGTTATAGAGGTGCAAATGACAGATTCAGTCCACCACTAGATTGTCTAGTAGCGTAGATAACCAACTAAATTTGACCTGGTATCCATTAGTATTCATTCATTATTTTAATCATGGATTTTTTTAAAAAAGAGAGAGATAGTCAAGCATTAGGTTTTGTTCCATTCCATTGTTGGTGAACTGGAACCAAGGAACATATAACTTAGTCAAGACGAAGACCACAGTTCAGAGTCTTGGAGGGTCTTGGGAGGGAGAGAGAAGAGAATGAGACCATCTTCCTCTCCTCTGAAAACCGAGGCTAAAAACAAACAAACACCCCCCCCCCCAAAAAAAAAACCAAAACATGTTTGTCTGTGTATATGAAATAATATTCTTTCACTGAATATTAAATTACCCATTGCTGTCACTAGATGGCACTGTGCCATGCCATCCGGTAAGAAAAATAAAACATGGCAGCAGATTTAACAGAACTTGACAAGTTATTTTAATCCAATTTTCTATCGTTGACGGTATATGCATAAGCAGAATCTATATGCTCAGAGGCAGTATATCTCTGCAGGCCAGGATAGGCAGACAGGAAATTTAGGCTGTGACAGGAAAGATAAATTGGGCTAAATAGAGTTTAGGCCTGAGCCAATCTTTATCCTCTACCTATCATGCATCAGAAATCGGTTTTCACCATCAGTGGATTTCCTATCACGACTTCTTTGATTTTCCCCTGGTTTTCGGTGGAAAATCATTGCGATGGGCTCTGTTTTTTCCCCCCAGCTCCGGATGGATCCCTCTCCCTCGACGATAGCAGGCGAAGCCATCGGCTGTCAAAGCTTTGACAAAAAGCAGCCATTTGCAACGTGGTCATATCTGTCAATAGCCATTATGGATGTTGTTGTTTGAAACCCCATTAAGCGCAGCAGCGTCGGCTGAACTCCCTTTCTGAAGAGGTTCTCCAGCCAGGCCTTGCGCTAAGGAAAAGGGCCCTTTCACGCTTGCATCACAGGGCAGCGGGAAGACTTCATGCCAGAGACGCCTCCTCGTGGGATTTAGCCTCGGCCGGTTGCGATGGAGAATCGCTGGCACTGTTATCACCCTTCAGGCCTTGGTGCAACTGGAGGGAGCCCGGGGTTCCCTTTGTGATCGTTTAAGGGGGGGCCTTTCAGAAGGAGGCTGCTGCAGGCAGGAGGAATAGGAAGAGTTTGAAAGCCCACCTCCCCTTCAACACGAAGCTGAGGGGCAGGGGGGATTTGAGCAATCTCTGGGTCTGAGGACCCCTTTGGAATTGGCGAGCACACTCACAAAATGGCAAGTCCTTTGCAAGAAGGCAAATTGACCTGCTCTGTGTACAGCTTTTTATGGAGCTGAAAATAAATTTCTGGCACTAAATATAAGCTAGAGATTGGTGCTCTTCTTCGCAGCGTTTCCTTCCTTCCTTCCTTCCTTCCTTCCTTCCTTCCTTCCTTCCTTCCTTCCTTCCTTCCTTCCTTCCTTCCTTCCTTCCTTTCTTCCTTCCTTCCTCCCTCCCTCTTTCTCTCTCTCTCCCTTCCTGCCTTCCTTCCTTCCTCCCTCCCTCCCTCTCTCTCTCTCTTCCTTCCTGCCTTCCTTCCTGCCTTCCTTCCTTCCTTCCTCCCTCTTTCTCTCTCTCTCCCTTCCTGCCTTCCTTCCTGCCTTCCTTCCTGCCTTCCTGCCTTCCTGCCTTCCTCCCTTCCTTCCTCCCTCTTTCTCTCTCTCTCCCTTCCTGCCTTCCTTCCTTCCTTCCTTCCTCCCTCTTTCTCTCTCTCTCCCTCCCTCCCTCCCTCCCTCCCTTCCTTCCTTCCTTCCTTCCTTCCTTCCTTCCTCCCTCTTTCTCTCTCTCTCCCTTCCTGCCTTCCTTCCTTCCTTTCTGCCTGCCTGCCTGCCTTCCTCCCTCCCTCCCTCCCTCCCTCCCTTCCAGCCTTCCTTCCTTCCTTCCTTCCTTCCTTCCTTCCTTCCTTCCTTCCTTCCTTCCTTCCTTCCTTCTTCTTTTTAATTAAAAGAATATTTTACAAAGTCAGCTGAGACAGAAGCCCTGATAGCCACCGAGGGAGATATCTTCCTCCTGAAGTTACATTTAGATCTAATAAATTCTACTCTAAGAGGACCCCAAGGAGCAAAAACAATCTTAGCACCCGGCTCCCTCACTGCTGAGCTGAAAGACTCTCCACCCATCCGGTCAGCTAAGGACCACGTGACCTGTGTCTACTCTTGGACTGGAATGAGCTGGAAGGAAGATTGTGGAAGCAGGCAAAAAATACATGTTGCCAAGCATGCATCTGTGTCCTGGTTAGTTGCGAATGGAGGTAAGGAGAAATGTTGGGTTGATGCAAAGCAACATCCATCTAGGCTTCCAAGCTTCATATCTTGAAGATTTTTCGGCTTCAGCTCCCAGAGTTTCCCATGCTGGCTGAGGGACTCTGGGAGTTGAAGTCCACAAATCTTAAAGTTGCCAAGGTTGGAGACCCCTGTTCTAGGATACAATAGAATTCTTCATTGGCCAAGTGTGATTGGACACACAAGGAATTTGTCTTGCTGCATATGCTCTCAGTGTACATAAAAGAAAAGATGCGTTCATCAAGAATCATAAGGTACAACACTTAATGATAGTCATAGGGTACAAATAAGCAATCAGGAAACAATATCAATATAAATCTTAAGGATACCAGCAACATGGTTACAGTCATACAGTCATAAGTGGGAGGAGATGGGTGATGGGAATGATGAGAAGATTAATAGTAGTGCAGATTCAGTAAATAGTTTGACAGTGTTGAGAGAATTAGTTGTTTAGCAGAGTGATGGCATGGGGTAAAAAAACTGCTCTTGGGTCTAGTTGTTCTGGTGTGCAGTGCTCTGTCGCTTCATTTTGAGGGTAGGAGTTGAAACAGTTTATGTCCAGGATGCGAGGGGTCTAGTGAGAGCAGACAAGATAGAATAGAATAGAATAGAATTTTTATTGGAAATAAAGAATTAGATGGGCTAATTAGAATTAGATGGTGGGATTCCTTTGGTGTAAAATATCTAATTACTCCAACCAGCTAACATCATCAGTTTTTTAACATTTTGGGCATTTAAATTAGTTTTTTAAGGGATGTTTTTAATTATTGTGTGTATTTATATTTTATCTGCCTGTTCACCACCCTGAGTCCTTCGGGAGAAGGGCGGTATACAAATTAAAATATTATTATTATTATTATTATTATTATTATTATTATTATTATTATTATTATTATTATTATTATTATTATTATTGCTAGTGCTATCACTGATGATGTTAGCTAGTTGGGTAATGAAACATCTGCAAGAAAACAACCAAGTTCTGAGAGCACCAAGGACCTCCCATTCCTCTCCCTCCTCCTCCTTGCAAATTCCGCTCTCTTCTAGCACTGATGATGTTACCTACTTTGAGTAATGAAACGTTTGCAAGGAAACAAGCGAGCTCCGAAAACACCAAGGACCCCACAGTCTTCTTTTTCCTCCTCCAAAATTCCACTCACTTCTAGCACTGATGAAGTTGTTGTGGTCTGCCAGCAGCCTGTGGAGCTGGCCGTGGAATCGGACAGTGAAGAGGCTGGGGAGGACAATGGGCCAGTCCTGGACTCTGGGGAGGGCTCTGCATCAGAAGCAGAGACGGGGCCAGGGCCATTTGGGAATGATGTGCGGACACCGGAGCCTCCAGAGACTGATAGTAGTGAGGCAGAGGAACAGGAGGAGCCTGTTCCTAGTGCACGCATGCAAAGAGCTGCCAGAAGGCAAGAGCAGCTGAAGCAAAAAGGACGACTCAGGAGTAAAGCCAGGAGATGATTGACCCCTCCCATAAGGCTTAAAAGAGCAGCAAAGGCTCTTGGGTTCTTTGTAGGAAAGCAACATTGCTACACTGGTACCTAAGGTATCTGGAGGATTTCCTGTTCCTGGTGTCCCGGCTTCATCTTCGGCTGCTGCCTCTGTTTTATCTGCCAGGCTTCCCGTTCTGCTGTTGCAGCTCCAGGCATAATCGATTCGCCCCCTTTCAAATATTTATGAAGCATTGATGGATTTCTCTGAGTCTGAAGCAGTAGCTTTCATGAAATTTGGTTTTATTAGCTGGAAAGTCAATATTTTCCCTGCACTGTCTTCGGATCCGGTGAGTTCCAAGCCACGTCTCCGCATCAGAAGCCGACAGATTTTTGACCGCTTTCCGTTAAAGCCATCCAGGAGATTGTGTCTGAAGAGCTGGAAAGATGCCCTGACGACTGGGGAGGGCCGATGCCTCAGGAGGAGCTGAAAAGAGGCAAAAAAAAAAAAAATGCTAGCCAAAAACCATATAGCAAAAATTAGCTTGGCTTTGAGAGCTTTATAAGTAGAGAGAGAGAGAGAGAGAGAAAAAAAAGAGGTTATTCCAGTGTTTTTTCCCCCCAGCAGGAAATGGAAGGGAAGGAGGGATTTAAAAACTCAGAGATGAATGGACTAATGGGGAGGAGGACACCCCCTTCCTTTGAAGCAGGGTTGGGGGTGGGAATCAAAAAATAACTTTTAAAGAATCCAGAGGCCTCCCACCACATTTGGTGGAAGGGATGAAGGCAGGGGTGGGCTGCGGGGAGTTTGCAGGGGTTCGGGAGAACCTCTAGCTAAGATTCTGTGCAGTTGGGAGAACCCCCAAATCCCATTCCTGGCTGGCCCCACCCACCCTGCTCCTCCCCTCCCAGGACTCCCCACGCGGCCCATTTTGGATACACGGCACATGCGGAGGCTCAGGGAGGACGAAAAATGGGCCTATCGGAAATTTGGGAAGAGGACCTCTGGAACCTGGGGAACCAAGGTGGCAAATATATATGCCTAATTCTCTTCCCTCTTCCGATTTTTTCCACAACAACAATCCTGTGAGGTGGGTTGGGCTGAGAGAGAGGGACTGCCTGAAAGTCACCCAGCCAGCTTTCATGCCTAAGGTGGGACTAGAACTCCCCGTCTCCTGGTGATTGGCCCAAAGTCACCCAATGGCTTTCATGCCTAAGGTGGGACTAGAACTCCCTGTCTCCTGGTGATTGGCCTAAAGTCACTCAGCCAGCTTTCATGCCTAAGGTGGGACTAGAACTTCCCATCTCCTAGTGATTGGCCCAAAGTCACCCAATGGCTTTCATGCCTAAGGTAGGACTAGAACTCCCCGTCTCCTGGTGATTGGCCCAAAGTCACCCAGCCGGCTTTCATTGCCTAAGGCAGGACTAGAACTCCCTGTCTCCTAGTTCACCACTAGACCAAACTGCCTCAAATTGGTTTGTTAGCCTTTTGCTGTTTCTCTGCCTGGCTTTAAAAAGGAAAACTTTTCACCTCTGCCCCCTTCCTCAAAGGAAGCTGAAGCACATAGTTCAATCTTCAATTATGCCAGACCTTCGTAGGGGTAACCGTCCTTTATCATTGATCTCGGATAGATCTCTATCCTTCAAAGAATTTGCCAATATCTCTCAGCTTCTCTCTCACCCAGCACAGCACTTCCCTCCCTGATCTAAGGCTGTAATAAAATCCTTCTTCTTTTTCTTTGTCCAACAACAACTGAGGCCCACTCAAAAATAAGTTGATCTCTTAATTTGGAGGGTTAGTTTTGTTTAGAGACCAGTTTCCTGTCTTGCTTTTCTGTCTGGCTTCAGTTAAGCAAGGTGCAGAAAGTTGATCGACCAAGCGGGAGATTGAGTAGGTGAGAGACCTGCGTGCGAAGGTGCATGAGAAAAAGAAGTGAGCATAGTTTAGAGAATGTTATGCCATGCTTGGGGTTGACTCCATCCCTTGAGTGATGTGAACCAGGGCTCTTTGTACAAGGGCAGCGGTCTTAATTAGTTGGATCCAGGATTAATCAGCTGTTAAAGTTGCTGAGCTTCTCGGATGGGAAAGCTGACAGCCTGGGTTTGAGAGCCAAGTGCTGCGGGATGGGGTGAGCTCCCGTCCCTCGCTGTAGCCGCTGCCCACCTAGCAGTTCAAAAAACAGGCAAATGCGAGTAGATTAATAGGTACCACTTTGGCGGGAAGGTAACAGTGTTCTGTGGGTCTTTGGCATATAGTCGTGCTGGCCACATGAACGGAAAGGGTCTTCGGACAACGCTGGCTCCCTTGGGAAACCTTTACCTTTAGGACTGTAGCTATCCGTGGTTTTTACAAGGGTTGTGTCGGGTGTAAACAAGAGCCACTTGTAAACCAGCTAAATAAACAACTGTTTTCTTCTCTTACCTACATTACAAGGATCTCTCCTGGCTGATCTCCTTTTCCTGGGAACGACCAGATCAGTTTTCATGGATCTTGGGGTTGGTCAAACTTTTATGGCTCAAGGACCTTAAACGAAGCCCACTGTTGAGCCCAACTTCTAGCCTAGCCGGCAGCCTCCCAACAGGTTTCATCCTGGAACACATGAGGTCAAATATATTTCCACAGGGGTGGCCCACTTTGTGACTATCGGCAGCCTCCGTTATGGTCATAACTCGAAGACCACCTCTACTTGATAACAACTGGGAAAAGAGCTCCCTGAAACAGATACTATCACCGTTCCAAGGGTAGGTTCCACTTACCTTTGCTACCGGTCTGCAACGGGAGCAAGGGCTTGCGCACTTCCCTCATGCGCGGCGCTTCTGTGCATGAGCAGAGCGTCCATGACGATGTCCGGGTGGGTTGGCGGAGCCTCCTGTTGCTATTACTATCGGTTCGCAAGATCCGGACCGAACTGGTAGCAACCCACCATTGCACCATTCCCTTTGAGTCTCCATTCCATTTCTATAAGGTCTCCTGCTCGAGCAGGGGGCTGGACTAGAAGACCTCCAAGATCCCTTCACACTCTGTGATTCTGTTATTCCGCTATTCTGTTATTCTATTATTCTGCTATTCTGCTATTCTGTTATTCTGTTATTCTTCTGTCCTTCTATTTTGCTATTTTGCTATTCTGTTATTCTACTATTCTGCTGTTGTGTCTTGCCCGCTCTCAGAGCAGCCGGGGCCTTCTTACCTGCTCCCGAACACTGAGGAATGTATGCCTCCCGGCCCCAGCCCTGACTCCATGCCCAGACAAACTGCAGAAGAAGGAGCATCTCCTGGCCCCAGCCCTGACTCCATGCCCAGGCAAACGGAGCAGCTAGACCCCTCCCCCTCCTCCACAGCATGTGAGCCTGAGGAGGGTTTATTCCCAACAGCTGCTGATTGGTGTGACCCTCGCATCAGAAGGCTGGATAGGCGGAGGCAACAGAAGGAAGGGAGGGGCAGGCCTTAATGAGTGCTGAGTCATGGAGCCACACCCCATGGCCTATATAAAGGATCTGCTTTCTGGCAGTCTCTGAGTCAGGCAAAGTCGAACTTATCTTGCTGAAGTCACTTACTGGTCTCCTGCCTGCTCTGAGGACTTTGCTAGGACTTTGGGCAGAGCTGCAGAGGCAAGCCTGATTCGGATTTCCCTGACCCGGCCGTCAGCGGAGGAGTGGGACACGACATCTGCTATTCCATTATTCCGCTATTTTGCTATTCTGTTATTCTATTATTCTGTTATTCTGTTATTCTGCTATTCTGCTATTCTGTTATTCTGTTATTCTTCTATTCTGCTATTTTGCTATTCTGTTATTCTGTTATTCCACTATTCTGCTATTCCGTTATTCCGCTATTTTGCTATTTTGCTATTCTGTTATTCTGCTATTTTGCTATTCTGTTATTCTGCTATTTTGCTATTCTGCTATTCTGTTATTCTGCTATTCTGTATGAAAGGGTTTCCTTCTTGAGGGGGTTGGGCTAGAAGATCTCCTAGTTCCCCCTTCAAACCCTGTTATTCTATGTTCTGTTTGGCAGGAGAAGTTCTGAAGATTGATTCTATTTTTGGCTTTCCCTCTCATGAAAAGTTTAGCAACGTTTCTGCGATGGAGAAGACAGAGCCACATATGACTCACACATCTCCAGCTCCGTATAAGATTAATTTCACCAGATTGCTGCAACCTAATTGGTACAGTAAGCCTTTTGTGCGGAACTGCTTAGTGGAGTTAGCCATATTTATTCGCCCGGCTTCAGATCAGACAGCTGTCCTGCTTCAGCTCAGAGCAGCGAGTTAAAAGCGCAATGGATGGTCCACTCTTACCCCTCTTCCCTTTTTAATGCCTTCCTTTTTTATTCTATTAAAACGTAGATTGGTGCGCGGAGAACCATTATCCGTTCCCAAGGAACAATGGTTGAGAAAGAGCAACAATAATATTTTACGACTTGTTATAGTTCGCTTTTAACGTTTAATTGGGAAATATAGTTTAATTGCAGAAGGGAAGCCATTGGTAAACCCTGTTTTGTAATTATTTGGCAGCCAAAAAAGGACAGCCAATTTTGGGTGGCATGGGAATGAATTGAGCCTGGTTAGAACTTGGAGGAGTTACCGCTAGGGAATATCAGGACTGGAGGTTGGAAATAAAGAAAAATCTTTTTTTTTTTTTAAAAGGATCTGTTCTCTTGTCAAGAGAAAATAACATGAACATGCCTACCAGGAGACACTAGTTTTTTTAGGAACCAAAAGGCTGCAAGAGAAACAGAAGCTAGTTTAGTTTTCCCACAATGTTCTGCATCTTCTCAAACAATTATCTCCAACTTGGTGGCATCCAGATTTCAACCCTCAGTATCCCCATTCAAGGATGTGCAATGAAAAGACAATTTCTACATATTTTAGAGCAGGGATCTCCAACCTTGGTCCCTTTAAGACTTGTGGACTTCAACTCCCAGAGTTCCTCAGCTGGCTGAGGGACTCTGGGAGTTGAAGTCCACAAGTCTTAAAGGGACCAAGGTTGGAGACCCCGGTTTTAGAGGACTGCCTAGCGCTCTCCTTTTCTCCATTATAAGTGTAGCACCACCAGAGGGTGCTGTTGTAACAACCTCCTCATGCTAACTGATGCAATTCTTCTTGGGGCCAAACTACGTGTTACCCTTTGCAATCCTCTCAAAGCCTGGTTTTTTTTTTGCACCTTGCTCTAATCTCCCGACCAAAAATAAACCAGTATGGAATATATTAATGATAAGTGGAACGACTTGCCTGCAGAAGTTGTGAATGCTCCAACACTGGACATTTTAAAGAAAATGTTGGATAACCATCTGTCTGAGATGGTTAGGGTTTCCTGCCTGGGCAGGGGGTTGGACTAGAAGGCCTCCAAGGTCCCTCCCAACTCGTTGTTGTTGTTGTTGTTGTTGTTGTTGTTGTTGTTGTTGTTATTGTTCCTCTTCCTCTTCCTCTTCCTCCTCCTCCTCCTCCTCCTCTTCTTCTTCTTCTTCTTCTTCTTCTTCTTCTTCTTCTTCTTCTTCTTCTTCTTCTTCTTCTTCTTCTTCTTCTTCTTCTTCTTCTTCTTCTTATTATTATTATTATTATTATTATTATTATTATTATTATTATTATTAACAGATCTGTTTCTCTGAAACAAAACCCTGGAAGAAGATTGTAATGATAATCCCGTTTCCCATTAAGCAGGAAGAACGTGGATTGCTAACTTCAGGAAAATGACCTAATTGTAAGAGCTGTTCCACCGAATAAACTGATCTGGGGATGCGATGGACTCTACAACTTCACCGGAGGTGATTCAATGGAAATTGGACTTCCTTTGGTTGGTCAAGCTGTTATTAGGCTCAAATAATCAGGACCATACACAAGATTGCACCACAGAAGATTTATTCAGATCTATACACAATGATCAATTAAATTTCAACACGAAATTGGCACCAGGTAAGGGTCAACAGAATTCAGGTGGGGTTGGATTTGGAGTGCTTGTGGGAACGCAACGACTCTAAGCTGATGACACCTTTAACTCCGTCCACCAACTCTGCTTGCTCTTCTTCTACATCTGTTGTGATAGATTCATGTCCTGGGCAGGACACTGAATTAAATGCTCTAACATTTAAACCCTCACCCTATCCCTATCCCTAACCCTCACCCTAACGCTCACCCTCACCCTCACACATACCCTCACCCTCACCCTCACCCTAACCCTCACCCTCACCCTCACCCTAACCCTCACCCTCACCCTAACCCTGAAGTAATTTCATTTCACAAGTAGGGCTCCTTCAAGGCTTTCTCTGGTGCCTTATAGCTGCACAATGGATGGTTGGAGGAGACATGCTTGTTGCATTGCTTTGGGTGGAGGTCCCAGTTTCAGAAAAGCCTTCTATGTGTGCAGAGATCTTTAAGTGGAAGCCCAAACCACATATCAATCATCAGATTCTCCGGCACCTAGCAAAATAACTTAATTCAAAAACTTCACGGAAAGAAATTCAAAGCATGCTGCAAATTTGTAGAAGCTCTGGGGATATAGGAAGATAGCTTCTAGCCCAGCATTTCTTCAGTCTCTTTTACAATTGCTGATTTATTTTCTTCTATTCCTGAAGCATGCTGTTTTTGGTCAATTTTGCTTCAATAATAGCCGTGTTTTCCTAATTTCCAATCCCTCCAGCAATTCAAAGGGAAATGGAATATGGTTTTTTTTCACAATACTGATAGCTCTTCATTCCACAAATACAGTATTAATTTGTTATTGCGACCTGCTTCCTCTCTTCTTTTTTTTATTATAAAACTCACATAATAAAACACCAATTTCGGGAGTAATCTTATCATCGGATCGGTGGTTCCTTTGGAAATTATTCTTTTTGTTACAATGCCCTAGATAAAAATAAAGACATTTTTGAAGAACGGAAGGGAGAAAACAAACAAACACACACACACCAGGTGCTTCTTCATAAACCTTTCTCTCTCTCACACACAAAGAAATGACAAGATATGTGAAATATGATTATAAATAGCCAAAGTTGAGGCAAATATTTGTTGGGTTGCTGAGAAACCCCAGGAAATGCTGTTCTCTGACTGGTATTTCGGCACATTAATTGTAGACAAGAACATTAAACATAAATTTGCTGCCTCTTGTTTTAGGAATTCTGGCTGGATGAAAATTGTCGGAGACGTGAGTCCTTCACAGCTTTCATAGACCATCTTGGGAAGAATTGTGGCTCCAGAAGACAACGGGCAGAGAAAAATGAATAATGGTATTTCCTCATTTAGTGTTTTTCTGTCTGTTGGAGAAAACGTCTGGAATATTTCTATCCTGATGCGCACATAAATTCTTCTGTGTCCAAACATGGCCTGTTTCCCCAGTAGGGAAGCGAAAACATTTCTTTTAGCCTTCAATGTTATCTTTTACCTCGTTGAAATGGGCATCTGATCAAAGCCCACCGCTTATAAAGTACTTGGTTGCGTAGGTTTTAATTCTCATTTCTTCGGACTTAATCCTTGCCAGATGATCTTCATCGATAGGAGGATATGCACATTTTAATTCATAATCCTAATTCATTCCTAATCCTGAAAATGTCTCTTTTGGATCTTTGGGTCCTTTATTCTCCTTAAAAAAATGATATCTCATCTCTAACCATTTTCCCCTTTCTCTCAGTTGGCTGAAGGTTCTCTGTTTTCGTCCAATAAACATCAGGAAATAAATCAATATATATATATATATAAAAGCAGGAGTTTATTTTATTTTATGCTTCAAGACATGTTTCAGAGAAAAAAGAATTAAGAATTTATCATCGGCCTTATGAGGGAGCTATGATGAAATGCTGCAGTATTGAGACACAATATTCACACAATAGTTCCCCATCATTGAAAAAAAATTCACAAGCTATCCTACAGAACGTTTAGTTAAACATCATTTTTTAATACGTATTTTTTTCAGTTGGGTGTGGGTGAAAGTAAGCTCGGTTCTTTAAATCTGCAGGAGAATCCTAACCCTCTTGAAAGCTTCTTCTCAGCTCTTGGATAACTCTCCAAAGTAGGCCATTTTTTAAATTATTCCCACTGGTATATTTATAATTCCCACAAAAAGAATTTCTCCAGAATGATTGCGAGAATTGCTTGCAAGATCTTAAGTGAGCCCTTGGTTTCTCCACAATCTTTGGTGACCCCTGGAGTTCTAGTGACTTTCACAGGAGAAGAAGACCTTCAGTGATGTGAAGGATTAAGATGGTTCTTCCTCAGTGGCTGTTTTTAGGAATATTCACTGGTTTTGTTTGTTTGTTTGTTAGTTTTTGCTTTGGTTTGCTCCAGAGGGAAGAGGTGATAGATTGCTGGTAACTTTTTATGTTAGGATGATAAGTTGCTAGAATTACTGTCTGGATGGGACCATTTCTCTCCTCATTGGATGCTCAGATCTCATTCTTCATTTCTGTCATTATGATTCCTTCTCCTTCTCCTCCTTCTCCTCTTTCTCCTTCTCCTTCTCCTTCTCCTTCTCCTTCTCCTTCTCCTTCTCCTTCTCCTTCTCTTTCTCCTTCTCCTTCTCTTTAATAATAATAATAATAATAATAATAATAATAATAATAATAATAATAATAATAATAATAATAATAATAATAATAATAATAATAATAATTTAATTTATAGACCGCCCTTCTCCCGAAGGACTCAGGGCGGTTTACAGCCACTATAAAAACAAAAAACAACATATACAATGCTAAAAACAACCCTTAAAAAAGATATTTTCTGGAAGACTTGGAAACCATTTGTGGACTTTGCGCTTGGAACATTGGACGCTTCAGTACCTGTACCTCGAGAACGTGGATTTTGGCAATCATGAGGATATATCCGAAGACCCAAATCTTCCTTTTATGTATAGCACAAGGGTGTAATAATGTATTTTCTTTTTGTTTGTTGCAAAAAAAATAATAATAATAAAAAAAAAAAACTTATTCAAATGGCCAATTTAAAATACAGTATCAACCCTATAAAATTAAGAATTTAGAACCCATATTTAAAAATTCAAGCCAGTCCAGCAAGGCGGAATAGATAGGTTTTAAGTTCGCGGCGAAAGGTCCTGAGGTCAGGTAGTTGTCGAAGTCCAGGGGGAAGCTCGTTCCACAGGGTAGGAGCCCCCACAGAGAAGGCCCTCCCCCTGGGGGCCGCCAGTTGACATTGCTTGGCTGACGGCACCCTAAGGAGTCCCTCTCTGTGAGAGTGGACCGGTCGCTGGGAGATAGACGATGGCAGTAGACGGTCCCGTAGGTATCCCGGTCCTAAGCCATGAAGCGCTTTAAAGGTAGTAACCAACACCTTGAAGCGCACCCGGAAGACAACAGGCAGCCAGTGCAGTCTGCGCAGGATAGGTGTTACATGGGAGCTCCGAACGGCTCGCTCAATAACCCGTGCAGCCGCATTCTGGACTAACTGGAGTCTCCGGGTGCTCTTCAAGGGGAGCCCCATGTAGAGAGCATTGCAATAGTCCAAGCGAGAAGTAACGAGAGCATGAGTGACCGTGCATAGGGCATCCCGGTCCAGGAAGGGGCGCAACTGGCGGATCAGGCGAACCTGATAGAAAGCTCTCCTGGAGATGGTCGTCAAGTGGTCTTCAAAAGACAACCGCCCATCCAGGAGCATGCCCAAGTTGCGCACCCTCTCCATCGGGGCCAATGACTTGCCCCCAACAGACATCTGAGAAGCTTTCTCCTTCTCTTCTCCTTCTCCTTCTCCTTCTCCCCCCCCCCACCATTGCCTTGGAAAGACAGAGTTTAACACTTATTGGAGGAGAGACAAGGAAGACCAAGGAGGCCCATGGAAAGTCTCAAGTTTTACTGTGGCTCCTGTCTCTATTGCAGAAGGAGAGATTTTCAGCGAATCCTGCTCAGATCCCCAGAGCAATTGACAGAAATATCACAGAAAGAGAATGAGTTGACCAAAGTATTGGTTCCTGTTTTGACTGTGGTTCTAGAAAAAAAAAATTCAATAGGCTGTCTTGGTGACATCCTCAACTTTATCCTTCTAATGGCCGGCACATAAGGCATCGATGGACATTGGATTCTTGGTTCCAGGAATTCTTCCAACCTAGAGCTTTCTAGATAATTGAAGCTACTAGAATCAACCTTGCTAGAGGAGGTTGCTATTTGCGATGAAAGTGGATTTTAGACCTACTCATTCCACATTCCATGTCACCTCTGGTTGGCCCTGAGCTTTGCGATTGGCACAGCCTGGGAATTACATGTCAACAAAGACATATGTTGGGTTGTTTCTTTTCGTGGCCATTCTTTTCTTGTTCACCATCTCAGCTCATCCCCACAGCAGCTGCGCTGACAGCTTGCACTGAGATGCAATGGATGGAAACTATCTGATACATTTATATCTGTCTATTATTAGAGATAATCAAATGGAAACCAGGAGATGGCATCGCCTGAACTGCCAGCTGTCCGTAGTTTCCGTGGGGGGATTTAGTGGAATGTCATGTACTTCCATAAGTATTCCAGAAGACAACCATTTGCTGGATCAAAGCCAGGAGAAGAGGGCTGTTAGGGGCATCTCAACTTCTGGAGACCCTTGTGATAAGTAAGTAAGGCCATTGGTTCATCTTGCGTAATATTATCTGCTCTAATTAGTAGAATCTGGCAGACCTCCTCCCCATTAGTTGCTAAATTGCTAAACATGTTGGCTGAACTCACAAAATATCAAACCAGGATCTCCAACTCTTGGCAACTTGAAGAGCTGTGGACATCAACTCCCAGAATTCCCCAGCTAGCCAGCTGGTCTGGGGAATTTTAGGAATTGAAATCCCCAGGTCTTAAAAGTTGCCAAGGTTGGACACCCCTGATCTAAACCATCCTGGAGTTTAATTGTGTAAACTCATCCAGCTTTTTATTCAACAAACTCAACCGCATATCATGGCTTGGGCTGATGTTCCATTTTTCTAAGCATAGGATAATGAATTGCCTAAGGCTTTCAAACGTCAGAATCTTATCCCAAATCAACATTGGTCAGGATGAAGTAGCCAGGGGCCTCCTGATTGTCCACACACTTCAACCTTCCACATTCAATTCCAAATTTCAGTTCGGGATCTATTCCCAGCGCATTTTTCATCCAGCCCAATCATTTCTGAATCAACACAATTCTTTTTTGATTTTCCTCCCCACCATATTCCCATTTCCCATATTCCCACCATATTCCCATTTTCCTCCCCACCAATATTCCTTCTGCTGCTCCCCTCACCCCACCAAGGTCTCTCCCCTTCTTCCACTTTCCTCAACCCCTTACACCAGGGCTCCGGGGAATGCGAAGCTATGAAATTATTTTGTAAACTCCGATAACATTTTTAATCAGGTCAACGTTGTTACTAGAAAGGAAAGCGATGGAGTTTCCTTATTGTGGTGGTGGTGGTGGGGAAGAGGACTTAAAAGAGAAGAGAGCAACTGTAACCACAACAACAAAAAAATGCATATAAATCCCCATTTATAGGGTGTAAAATGAATCTCCCTCCTGCTGTTTTCCTCTTGAGCATAAGTGACAAAGCTGGCTGTTAAAGACAAAGCTGGCTGTTAAAGAACCATGTAAGGATCTCCCCCTCCCTCCCTCTCTTTCTCCTTCTCTCTCTTTCTCCTTCTCTCTCTTTGTCTCTCTTTGTCTCCCTCCCTCTACCCTCCCTTCCTTCCTCCCTCCCTCTCCCTCTCCCTCTCCCCCTCTCTCTTTCTCTTTCTCTCTTTCTCTTTCTCCCCTCCTTCCCTCTCTTTCTTTCTCTCCCTCTCCCTCCTTCTCTCTCTCCCTCTCTCTCTTTGTCTCTCTCCCTCCCCCCTCTCTTTCCCTCTCCCTCTCCCTCTCTTTCTCTTTTCTCTTTCTCCCTCCTCTCTTTCTCTCTCCTCCCTCTTCCTTCCTCTCTCCCTTTCTCTCTCTCCCTCCCTCTCCCTCTCCCCCTCTCTTTCTCTCTCTCTCTCTCTCTCTTTCTCTCTCTCTCTCTCTCTCATTCCCCCCTCTCTCCCTCCCTCCTCCCTCTCTTTCTCTCTCCCTTCCTCCCTTCCTCTCCCTCCCTCCTTCTCCCCACCCCTTTCCCTCTCGTTTTAAAAAGCACCAGAGAGAAAGGAACAAACGTGCTGATTTAGACCTGAGGAGATCACAGGTATCTCAAATAAATCAGTTTCTAGGTGAGCAGATTTGTGACATCTTTGAAAATGGATTTTAGAGTCTTAGGGACAGCACCATTGGAGAACAGCATGAGGAAAGCGACGTGTGTGGAAACCCACTTTGGTTGGAGAGGGGTCTGCCAAAGGAAAACGGGGCCAAGACCTGATACACACACACACACACACACACACACACACACACACACACACACACTTGAAAAAGAATAGCTTCCATTGGGAAATGTGTGTTTTGAAAGTCAAGGAAAGGTACTCAACAATAAGGAGTACCCAGAAAAACAGTGTTCAAAAGTTTTAATTAATGAGATTTTTTTTGGTTTGAATTTATACCCCGCCTTTCTCCGAAGACTCAGGGCGGCTTACACTGTGTTAAACAATAGTCTTCATCCATTTGTATATTATATACAAAGTCAACTCAACTTTATTGCCCCCAACAATCTGGGTCCTCATTTTACCTACCTTATAAAGGATGGAAGGCTGAGTCAACCTTGGGCCTGGTGGGGCTTGAACCTGCAGTAATTGCAAGCAGCTGTGTTAATAACAGACAGACAGAGTCTGTTGAGCCACCATTTTGCGTTGGGGAAAAAAAATGGGTGTGCTTGTCATCCATCCTAAGGGGAAAGTAGGACAAACAGTTTCATTGAACCAACATATTTGGAGCTGAAGAGTCAGCCTTGGTGCTCTCTAAGCTTTTTGCGACGTTTGAAATTTTCTTGCAAACATATCATTATCAAACTAGATAACATCATTGGTGCGAGAAGGGAGTGGAGTTTGTGGGGGACGAGGAGGAGGAGGAGGAGGAGGAGGACGACTGTGGCATCCTTAGTGTTCTCTGACCTTGGTTATCTTCTTGCAGGCATTTCATCACCCAACTAGGTAACATCATCAGTGTTAGAAGGGAGGGAGGTTTGTGAAGAGGAAGAGTGCAGGAGGAGCAGGATGAGGAGAATTGTGGCCTCCTGGGTGTTCTCTGAGCTTGGTTGTCTTCTTGCAGGCATTTCACCACCCAGCTAGGGAACACCATCAGTGCTAGAAAGGAATGGTGCAAGCCACTGGTATGTAAACAGAAAGCAAGCCCTGCTCCCTCCTAGGACTGATGATGTTCCCTAGTTGGGTCATGAAAGATCTGCAAGAAAACCACCAAGCTCAGAGAACACCAAGGACCCCACATTCCTCCTCCTCATCTTCTTTCTCCTCTTCCTTCACTCTACAAACCCCATGACGGCCGTCTCCAGGAGGGCCTTCCACCAGGTTCGCCTGGTTTGGCAGTTGCGCCCCTTCCTTGATCGGGATGCCTTGTGCACAGTCACTCATGCGCTCGTTACCTCTCGCTTGGATTATTGTAATGCTCTCTACATGGGGCTCCCCCTGAAGTGCACTCGGAGGCTTCAGTTAGTCCAGAATGCAGCTGCGCGGGTGATAGAGGGAGCTCCGCGTAGCTCCCATGTAACACCGCTCCTGCGCAGACTGCACTGGCTACCTGTGGCCTTCTGGGTGCACTTTAAGGTGTTGGTTACGATCTTTAAAGCGCTCCATGGCTTAGGGCCCGGGTACTTACGGGACCGCCTGCTATTACCACATGCCTCCCACCGACCCGTACGCTCTCACAGAGAGGGACTTCTCAGGGTGCCGTCCGCCAAACAATGTCGGCTGGCGGCCCCCAGGGGAAGGGCTCTCTCTGTGGGGGCTCCCACACTCTGGAACGAGCTTCCCCCAGGCTTACGCCAAATACCTGACCTTCGGACTTTCCGCCGCGAACTGAAGACACACCTTTTTATTCGCGTGGGGCTGGCTTGAATTGAATTTTAAATTTTAAATTTTTATTAATTTTAAATGGGGTTTTTAGTGTAAGGTAATTTTTTAAATTCTCAGGCTAATTTAATAAGTTTTTTAAATTGCATTTTAATTGTATTTTGTATTGCTTGTTTTATTCTGCCTGTACACCGCCCTGAGTCCTTCGGGAGAAGGGCGGTATAAAAATCAAATAAATAAAATAAAAATAAATTCCCTCCTGGCATTGATGATGTTACCTAGTTGGGTAATGAATCATCTGCAGGAAAACCACCAAGCTCAGCGGGCACCAAGAACATCACAATTTCATCGTAGGAGGCGAATTTTTAAAAAAAATAAATCTTGGAGAAAGAGAGAAGTCACAGAACAACAAGAACAACAAAAAAAGTGCACTACTTGTCTCCCATATGGGCTATTAACCTCAGGCCCCACCCTGCCTAGTGAGGGTGGCTAACGCTGAACTGCCTAACTGCTTCCATCATATCTTGCTTGATCCTTCAGCCTATTTGCTAAAGCAGATTAGGAGCATTTGGAGGAAACAAATCAATGCCTTTTAAGAAGTTTAAGGGTTCATCAGCCATGGGTTCCATAAACAAGGAAGACAGGACTGGACATCAGGTGCACTCAAAGGCATTAGGGGGGAAATTTATCAAATTTATCCCAGGAAGCTTCCATTTTCTAGGTCACCGGCAGCCAGAACAAGCAGGAGACGTTGAGAAGAAGCTCTGGAGATATCTATCCTTTTTAATGACGACTAGCCTGGATCTGCATTGTTTTGGTTTTCCGCCTGTGCAACATTTATTAAAATGATTCTTTCGAGCTCCTGGTGCCTCTCTGCATCCAGATTACTCACAGAAGGGAGGGAGAAGAAGGTGGACAGAAGAGAATGAAATGTAGATCTATTTCCTAGACATTGGCTCCAAGCCAGCCAAGCTCAGCCTGAGCAGGACTGCAGCAAAAGCAAAAAGACTTATGAGGAAGGATAAGTGTATGGCAAAGCAACAATTTGAGAATTTGAGACAATCACAAACCTGTAGTCTTCAGAAGTTCATAAATCCCTTCAGGGATACTGTGGCTAAGTGCCTGGAGGAACATACTACTGTTGTGGCCTCTCCAGCCACCAGCAGAGCTGGCGGCAGACTCGGAGAATGAGGAGGTTGGGAAGGAACCTAGGCCAGTTCTGGAGTTTGGGGAAGGCTCTGATGGATGCTCTGCATCGGACGCAGAGATAGAGCCAGCTGCCTTTGGAGGATGAGATGAGTGAGGAGGAAGAACGGCTGGGGCCTGTTCCAGATGCACAAATGCGCAGAACAGTTAGGAGAGGAGAACAAAGGAGGACAAGGAGTCGACTCGGGAAGTAAAGCATACGTGGACGCTGAATGGCCCCTCCCTGGCTGGGGAATAAATAAGTGGAAAGGGGAGTGGTGGTTGTAGGAGACAACAGTTCGTATTTCTGAAGATTTTGCTCATTATGTTTCTTGCCACAAAGACTGCTTGTCAGAACTTAATTTGCAGCCTTTCAGCTGGGAGCTTCCAGTCTTGCAATTATCATAAGGAACTGATAAGGTCTGTTACTGCAGTTAACTCCTTGCAGGATCCTTGCCTGGACTTTTCGGTGGGTGAATGCCATTAATTCACAAGAGGTAAATAAAGAGGGTTTTTTTGTGTGTGACAAGGAGTCTGTTTCTTGCTTTTGCGAAGGCTGGGTCAGAACAACCACGGGCAACTAGCTAATTCTGGAGAGGTTGACTACTTCATTCATGATTTGTCCAGTATCCTCCTACGTACACATTGTGGTTCTTTGGAGAGGGTGTTGTTGTGCCTCGTCCTCCCTCCTCTCCTCAGCCGGGCCCCTCCCGTCTCATCCCGGGCCTGCTATCAGACTCGGAGTCTGATAGCAGGCCCGGGATGAGACGGGAGGGGCCCGGCTGAGGAGAGGAGGGAGGACGAGGCACAACAGGTGTATGGCAGGAAGGATGACCTCAAGCCTACACAGCTTGTGAGCTGCTAACCAGCCATATCAGTTAGACATTGTGACTTGCTGTGGTGTTGAGTTACTCTACTGTTTTAGCAAAACCAGATGCACAACCGACCACTGTGGGCTGCATTTCATTTTTCATTAGCCGTAAAGATTGTGGAGCATTAAACATCGCCTTCCCGAAGGAAACAAGAACACTGATTTGTATGGCATATGTGTGCGCTCATTTATAATGCATACACGCTAATTTGTCTCCGCAAGTGGCAACCTTTAGCTGATTTTGTCTGGGCCAGGAAGCTAAGCAGGGCCAGGTCTTTCTCTGAATGTGGCTGAGATACCTCCAGGGTTGTAGACTTGAGTGGCAAATTGAAAGAACATCCCAGAGGAAGGGAATTATCAATTGGTTCCGATGTGTCTCCAAGAAAGCTTCTTGTGAAGAAACCAGGAGTTAAACTGGACTTGAAAGAGATGTTACCTCTACACACCGATTTAGAAGCACTTGAATAATTCGACAGTGAAGTTTGGTACGTCCCACCCAAGCTGTTGTGACTCGTCCTCTCTCCTCTCCTCAGCCGGGCCCCTCCCGTCTCCAACTGGGCCTTTTATCAGACTCCGAGTCTGATAATGAAGATGAAAGGCCTGTCATGACTCCAGCCCCCAGCCCTGGCCCCATGCCCAGAGAGGATTCAAGGAGTGAAAGGAGAAGCCCAATAAACTTCACTCATACAGCGTGTGTTCCTTTGGCTCAGCCTTCAGAGCAGGAAGCCAGTCAGGTGGTGGAATTACCCGGGCCTACTCCCTCTGACCCCTCCCTTTCCCAGACGCTGACAGCAGATCCAGCTGAAGACAATTCAAAGTGGGTGGACCCTCGCTTCTGGAGATCTGAGAGGCGACGCCAGCAGAAGGAAGGGTGGCGTATAAAGGACCTGCTTTTGGCATTCCAACCTTGAGTCAAGCAAAGTCTTATTTAGTTTGCTGATATCGGACCCTATTGCTGAAGTCACAACTTGGACTCCTGCCTGCCCTGATAAACCTCGAAGGTGCTTGGCAAGCTGCAGGGGCTTTGTTGCCAAGTTTGATACGGACTTCCTTGACTCGTTCGTCGGAGTGGGGGTGGGACACGACACAAGCGGAGGAAAGTGGACAGTTGATTTATCGGACTGCTCATCTTGCCGTATTTGCTGACGATAGATAACTTCTTCCTTATCTCTATATACTTTATCAACTGGCCAAGAACTACATGAACATTGTCCCTGAATTCTCCAAAGCTCTTCCTCCAGTCGAGATTATGGATGGGGAGACATTTGGAGGATATTGGAAAGGGATTCCAGAAATGTTGAGAAGAGGCATAAAACAGATGTCAAAATGAGAGGCAATTGTCCCCAGAACTGTTTTTCAGATGCAGATCAGGGGTTAAATCCAGCAGGTTCTGACAGGTTCTAAAGAACCAGTAGCAGAAATTTTGAGCAGTTCGGAGAACCGGCAAATGCCACCTCCGGCTGGCCCCAGGAGTGGGGAAGGAATGGGGATTTTGCAGTATCCTTCCCCCAGGAGTGGGGTGAGAATGGAGATTTTGCAATATCCTTCCCCCTGGAGTGGGAAGGGAAGGGAGATTTTGCAGTATCCTTCCCCTGCCACGCCCCCCCAAGCCACGCCCAGAGAACCAGTGGGGAAAAATTTTGGATTTCACACCCCGCCCCCCATGCAGATCAATTCCTTCCAGCCCTGTCATTCCCCCCAACCTCCCCAGCCCTCCAGTCTGCAAAGAAACCTTCACTATTCATTGCAAGTCAAACAACCCGGTTTCGACTCTAATATTATTCAGAGGGAGAAAAGCAAGAGGCATTCAGAGAGACGGGGCTGCCCTTGTGTAGGGCACAAAGGAGGCAGAGCGTCGGGCAAGAACAGGAAAGTTATCAAACCTTGTCTATAGAGATGAAAAGGGCTTTCAGACAAATAGCTGAAATTACGCCCAATTGCTCCTTTGTCGGATCCCCGTATTGCTAGGCAGGACTTGAAAGAATTCTGTAGGTTCACCCCCCCCCCATTGGACCTGTGCATCACCTTATCGTCTTCTGGGACTAGATCAAGAAGGAGATAATCAGGGTTTATTGGCTTGAGATACATATTCTCGACTATATGCAATTTTCTCTTCCACTTCAAGGCTGAGAACAATTAAGGGGAAATAGAACACATTCATTCAATCCTTACCTGGTTTTGTGTGTGTGTGTGTGTGTGTGTGATCCACTTCTAAGCTTATTTCTTCATTCCATGAGATTTTGAAACCTGACTCATCTGTAAAAGGTTCTTTGGAAATAGCTCGCTTAGCTGCAGACATCACAAAGGCTACAAGAGAATTTATGGCTAGGTAGGGGGTGCCATCATGGGAGAAGGTACCAAGAAAAGGTTGAAGGATCTGCTGGAAAATGGCCTTCTCCATGCGGACTGCCAATGGTTTAATGTTTTATTTATTATTTATTTTATTTGTTTATATTTCTATACCGCCCTTCTCCCGAAGGACTCAGGGCGGTGTACAGCCATGTTAAAACAATTTTTACCAACACTAAAATAATTTAAAATGAAATATTTAAATTTAGGCTGACTCCTTAAAACCCATTTAAAATTCCCAATTAAAACTATCAGGCCAGTCCTGCACGATGAAACAGCCATGTTTTCAGCTCGTGTCGGAAAGTCCTGAGATCAGGGAGTTGGCGAATACCTGGTGGTAATTCGTTCCAGAGGGTTGGGGCCCCCACAGAGAAGGCCCTCCCCCTGGGGGTCACCAGGTGACATTGTCTAGCCGACGGCACCCCGAGGTAGGCCCACTCTATGGGAGCGCACTGGTCACTGGGAGGCCATCGGTCGCAGTAGGTGGTCCCATAAATAGCCAGGTCCCATGCCATGAAGCGTTTTTATTCCTCTGAAATTCCTTCCTTCCTTCCTTCCTTCCTTCCTTCCTTCCTTCCTTCCTTCCTTCCTTCCTTCCTTCCTTCCTTTCCTTTCCTTTCCTTTCCTTTCCTTCTTTCTTTCCTTTCTCCATCACCCAATCACTTCTTTTCTCCATCACTTCTTTTCTCTCCTTCCTTCCTTCCTTCCTTCCTTCCTTCCTTCCTTCCTTCCTTCCTTCCTTCCTTCCTTCCTTCCTTCCTTCCTTCCTTCCCTTTCCTTTCTCCATCACCCAATAAATGCATATCTCTTTCTGATGCTTCCTTTCCGATGCTAGAAACAGTATCTCAGCATCCTGTTTCCTGGCCCAACTTTGTCAAGCACTCTCCAAAATTGCAAGGCCCATCAACTCAGCTCCTAGACAATGGCCCTCACCCTGGAAGCGTTTGTGATGAGAGTCCTCTTGTTGCATCCAATACCTTTGTGGAGAGATTGAATCAATGCTTGAATGACAATGAGGGTTTTCAGCACCATTAGCGAAGAAAGGGGAGATGGCTCTCCATCAAAGACACGGTGGCATCCGCCTTAGTCTAAGTTATTGAAGAGGGTGTGTGTGTGGTGTGTTTCACGTGCGGGAAGAGAGAAGCTTCGAGTCCTGCAGTTTACAGAAACAGAAAAAACTTGGCACCAAAAAGGACCAGGGGCTTTTCTGAAAGGATCCTGAAGTCAATGAAGGATTAAAAAAAGAAGAAGCAACAAAATGAATAGGTTTGTTGGGTTTTATATGCTATGACAGAGCATATAAATGACAGAGCCAGTTGGAAGGTCTGAAGATCTGAAGCCTGGAATCTTCGCCCGTGTCTTACGATTCCTTGTTTACACAAAGGAAGATGGATTGTGGCAAGCGAGGCATCTCAATTAATTACGCAGGGATGTTTCCTAAGCATCGATCCCAAAGGATCATTTCCATGAAGGTGTCTCTCGTAAAACTCACAATGACTGTTATAGAAAAACCTGAATTCCCCTACTGAGGTAAAAGAAGAATAAAGAAGGGGGGGGTGGAGGAGAAGGAGGAAGAAGAGAAGAAGAAGGAGTGTTGGAGGAGGAGGAGGAGAAGGAGGAGAAGAAGGAGGAGGAGGAGTGTTGGGGGAGGAGTAGAAGAAGAAGGAGAAGGAGGAAGAAGAGGAGAAGAAGGAGTGCTGGAGAAGAAGGGGAAAGAGAAGAAGAAGAAGGAAGACAAGGAGAAGGAGGAGTGTTGGAGGAGGAGTAGAAGAAGGAGAAGGAGAAGGAGGAAGGAGAGGGAGAAGAAGAAGAAGAAGGAGAAGAAGAAGGAGGAGTGTAGAAGGAGGAGGAGAAGGACAAGAAGAAGGAGAAGGAGAAGAGGAGAAGAAGGAGCGTTGGAAAAGGAGGAGGAGAAGGAGAAGAAGGCAAGTTGGGGGAGGAGGAGAAGGAGAAGAAGACAAAGGGGAAGGAGAACGAGGAGGAGGAGGAGGAGGAGGAGGTGAAGGAGAAGAAGGAAGAAATGAATTCAGATAAACCGAGAACTAGATCCCAGCAAAACTGCCAGGACTTAGAATAAAGACTAAGGACAAGATCAAGTTGGAGTGGTAAAGAATTACATTTCCCCCTAAGTTCCAGCACTGATGAACTTAATATCTCAGTAGCTCCACCCTCCTTGCTTCAAAGAATCTGAAGCCAAAAGGGAGATGAGAGAAGACAGCAGGGGATGAACATATAGTAAGCCGAAGCCCATATGAGTACATACTAGGACCAAATATCTTTTTGGATGGAGGCCAGGAGGAGTAG
Source organism: Ahaetulla prasina (assembly GCF_028640845.1). NCBI lineage: Eukaryota > Metazoa > Chordata > Lepidosauria > Squamata > Colubridae > Ahaetulla > Ahaetulla prasina. The sequence continues at coordinate 23,677,839 of NC_080551.1, forward strand.
GGCCCGTGAGGACCCATGTTGCAGAAAAACCTTCTGGAGAAGGTATGGAGCACCTCAATTAAAGCTGGGATTTTGCTCCAGTAAAGCCCTTGGTTTCTCCCCCATCTTTCCGACCATCACCGAGTGCTTGATTTATGGGGTAATCAATGTTCTTTTGCTTTTTTGGCTCCAGCTTCTAGCCCAGCAAGGTTCTTCTGGAGGAGAAGTGAGTGACAACTGCTTGTTTGCAAAAGGAGCCACTTCAGCTCCACTCCAAGAGGGGAAGGCAGAGGGAAAAGGCAGGCTATTTATAGTTCTCTCTACCTAACAATTTTTTATTAGTCATTCTTCCACCACTACCCTTTGCCCGCAATCCATCTGCTCTTGCTCGCTTCCTTCCCTTTGATGGAAAGGATCTTTCCAGCGGGCCCCCCTTTCCCCAATCTGAAATGGTACAAGCCACAAAGGTTTCTCACAGCTGGGCAGAGCTATTTCTAGGCGGGGTGGGGGGTTGGGGGAGGAACTATGCTTGGCTTTGGGGAGGGGTGCAGAAAGAAAGGGGCGGGGAAGATTCAAAGCTAATTGGATTAACAGAGCCTAGAACTAATCGTACCTATTGTCGCTATAGTTTCACCTCATGTAATAATTGTACCCTTTTGCTAGGTGGGAGAGGGCAATAGTCCTCAATTTATGACCATAGTTGGGACCTGAGTTTCTGTTGCTAAGCAAGATGGTTGTTAAGTGAATCGCGCCCGATTTTATGACCTTTTTCTCACAGCTGTTAACCGAATCATGGCAGTTGTTAAGTGAACCAGGCAGTCGTTAAGACGATCCGCCTTTCTCTGTTGACTTTGCCCGTTGGGAAGGCCACAGGTTGTCTAGTATTGAGCTAAATCTGAATAATCGTAGAATTCAAGGGCTGAAAAGGCCTTGGAGGTCTTCTAGACCCCCAAGGAGACCTTAGACAAACATCGAACCAAAGGTTGTCCAATCTATTCTTGAAAACCTCCAGGGATGGAGCCCCAGTAATCCCAGATTGTTGATTGATTGATTGGTTGGTTGGTTGATTGATTGAACTTCTGTGCCACCCATTGCACTAATACCTTGGGTAGCTTACAATCTAAATGTTTTCTAGCCGTAACACTCTCATTGACTCTCTCTTTCAGCCTAACATAGCAAGCAGGCCTATTCAAAAGACTGAATGGTAGGAGACCCAGGGGTTGGCTGCTGGGGGGTTCGCAGGGGTTCGGGAGAACCTCTAGCTAAGATTTTGTGCAGTTCAGAGAACCCCCCCAAATCCCACTCCTAGCTGGCCCCGCCCACCCTGCCCCACCCCTCCCCTCCTAGAAATCTCCATGCGCCTGTTTTGGAGGTAAGTGCAGGGCGTGCCTCCAGAGCCTGGGGAGGCCATTTTTGTCCTCCCGGAGGCTTGAGGAAAACCTCCAGAGCCCGGGGAGGGCAACCCCCCCCAACCATGGTGCAGGAGACTGACTAGGCCACGTCCACCCAGCAACCGGGCAGAGAACCCCTTGCTAAAATTTTTGAAGCCCACCCCTGAAGAGACCACATGACCTTGAGCTCTTTGGAGAAATATTTACAATTCTAGGAAGGTTTCTGTAAAATAATAATAATAATAATAATAATAATAATAATAATAATAATAATAATAATAATAATAATAATAATAATAATAATAATAGTAAAAGCTGGAAAGCGACTCCGGATAATCCATGAGAGTGAAATGGGACTTGTTAGGCCCAGCGCATGTATATTAAGTCCCTCTATTGAAGATGAAAACAGTCATCTTAGACTATCTCAGGAAGGATATTTCCAATTCTAGCAGCTGGTGGGACAAGACAACTGCCGAAGGAGTGGGAGACATCAATGGATTCTGGGGTGAATTTTATAGGAAGCGATTGTGAGAATTCTGTTCCCATCAGCTCATCTGGAAGGGACCGAAAATGCGAGCCAGTTGCAGTGGGCCTTCCCCCATCAAGTACTCACAACAGTGGGGAAAAATAGCGCGCCAATGAAATTTGCACCCAAACAGCGGCAGCCGTTTAACGAGAGAACTCGGAGAGGAATAATATCCCTGTTTCAAAGCCGGCGTTCAGGAAATCCGCTCATCAGGAAATGAAATCAGAAGGCTTTGCGATAAGAAGGAGATTCTTGGATCATTTGAGTTAATAGTTACACAAGAGAAAACCTTCTTATATTAAGAAAGAGTGAAAGTTTTATTTTTTTTAAAAAAAAGGAATATTCCACCCTGAAGGTCCATTCTGAAGAACTAGCCGGCTAAACGTAGCTGGGAAAGCAGAAAAGATTGAACAGGGTAATAAGAGTAACAGAGTTGGAAGGGACCTTGGAGGTCATCTAGTCCAATCCCCTGCTCAGGCAGGAAACTCAAATGGATATAATGAAAGAAAACAATAGGAGTTTTATTTTTACAATCATGTCAAACAATTCATTCAATGTACAGTTATATACAATTAGTCGGGCCTGCCCAGTCACCCACCCCCCCTTTTTAACACTCCCCTCTTCTACCTTCTTTTACTATCCAAACCTTCCTCTCCTTCTCTTATCTACATCTTCTCCTCCCTCCACCCTACACCTTCCTTCTCCCTCTTCTACCCCTCTTGCTTCCTCTTCTCCTCTTTCCTACCTCCTACTCTCTCTTTTCTCCCTCCCCACTGTTCTAAAATGGTAACTGGGCAGACCCGACCCTACATTAATTATATTTATACATCTTCAATAATCCCTGTACATTAACCATCACTCCATCTCTAGCCTCAACCCCAATTCCCTCCCCTTACCCCCACCCCCACCCCGACTTCCCAGAACAAAATGCAGGGTATCAAAACTAACAATCATAATCTAAAATAATTCCTAAATTATAATCTCTAGTCTCTCCACACTTAATCACACTCTCAATTCCCTCTCCTTCAGAAATATATCTAATACAAAATATTTCCTAAATTTACTCATATGCTATTTGATATTTTTATCTGATACTTATTCTGAATATAATTTTTACTAAAAAAAGAAAGAAAACAATAGGAGTTTTATTTTTACAATCATGTCAAACAATTCATTCAATGTACAGTTATATACAATTAGTCGGGCCTGCCCAGTCACCACCCCTTTTAACACTCCTCTTCTACCTTCTTTACTATCCAAACCTTCCTCTCCTTCTCTTATCTACATCTTCTCCTCCTCCACCCTACACCTTCCTTCTCCTCTTCTACCCCTCTTCCTTCCTCTTCTCCTCTTTCCTACCTCCTACTCTCTTTCTCCTCCCCACTGTTCTAAAATGGTATCTGGGCAGACCCGACCCTACATTAATTATATTTATACATCTTCAATAATCCCTGTACATTAACCATCACTCCATCTCTAGCCTCAACCCCCAATTCCCTCCCCTTACCCCCACCCCCACCCCGACTTCCCAGAACAAAATGCAGGGTATCAAAACTAACAATCATAATCTAAAATAATTCCTAAATTATAATCTCTAGTCTCCACACTTAATCACACTCTCAATTCCTCTCCTTCTCTTATCTACATCTTCTCCTCCTCCACCCTACACCTTCCTTCTCCTCTTCTACCCCTCTTCCTTCCTCTTCTCCTCTTTCCTACCTCCTACTCTCTTTCTCCCTCCCCACTGTTCTAAAATGGTAACTGGGCAGACCCGACCCTACATTAATTATATTTATACATCTTCAATAATCCCTGTACATTAACCATCACTCCATCTCTAGCCTCCACCCCAATTCCCTCCCCTTACCCCCACCCCCACCCCGACTTCCCAGAACAAAATGCAGGGTATCAAAACTAACAATCATAATCTAAAATAATTCCTAAATTATAATCTCTAGTCTCTCCACACTTAATCACACTCTCAATTCCCCTCTCCTTCAGAAATATATCTAATACAAAATATTTCCTAAATTTACTCATATGCTATTTGATATTTTTTATCTGATACTTATTCTGAATATAATTTTTTTACTAAAAAAAAAAAAGAAAGAAAACAATAGGACAGGAACGGTAGGCACGTTTGTGCTCTTATGCACGCCCCTTATGGACCTCTTAGGAATGGGGTGAGGTCAATAGCAGACAGTTTTTGGTTAAAGCTTTGGGGATTTTGGGAAGAGACCACAGAGTCAGGTAGTGTGTTCCAAGTGTTAATAACTCTGTTACAAAAGTCGTATTTTCTGCAATCAAGTTTGAAGCGGTTAACATTAAGTTTAAATCTATTCTTGAAAGCCTCCAGTGTGGGAGCAACCACAACTTCTGAAGGTCCATAAGTCTTTCCACTGGTTGGTTGTTCTCACTATCAGGAAGTTTCTCCTTAATCCCAGGTTGCTTGTCTACTCAGTGAGTTTCCATCCATTGTTTGGCAAATGAAGAACACACGAAAGCGTTTTACTAGGATTCAGACCCACTGAAGGTCAAGTCCCAACTTCAGCCATGAAGGTTTCCCATTGGAGGACGTGGGAACCAACCCTGTAGCTCGGTCTTCCTAGCTACACTAAGTCAGGGCTCTTCAAACTTGGCAACTTTAAGACTTGTGGACTTCAGCTCCCAGAATTCCTCAGCCAGCTTTGCTTTGCTGACTGAGGAACTCTGGGAGTTGAAGTCCACAAGTCTTAAAGTTGCCAAGGTTGGAGACCCCCTGCTCTAAGTGATTGTTGTCAAGATGCAACTGATGCCTTAGCAACATGCAGGAGACATTTACTTCCACAAAAAAACCTTTACTTACTACAAAAAAAGATGTTGAGACTTTGGAAAAGGTTCAGAGAAGAGCAACTAAGATGATCAAAGGCCTGGAGACTAAACAATATGAAGAACGGCTGCAGGTTTTGGGTTTGGCTAGTCTAAAGAAAAGAAGAATTAAGGGTGACATGATAGCAGTCTTCCAGTATTTGAGGAGCTGCCACAAAGACCAGGGGGGGTCAAATTATTCTCCACCAGAGGGCAGGACAAGCAATAATGGATGGAACCTAACCAAAGAGAGAAGCAACCTGGAATTAAGGAGAAGCTTCCTAACAGTGAGGACAATTCACCAGTGGAACAACTTGCCACCAGAAATTATGGGCACTCCATCACTGGAGGTTTTTAAGAAGAAACTGGACAATCACTTATCTGAAATGGTACAGGTTCTCCTGCTTGAGCAGGAAGCAGGACTAGAAGACTTCCAGGGTCCTTTCCAGATTCTATTCTATTCTATTCTATTCTATTCTATTCTATTCTATTCTATTCTATTCTATTCTATTCTATTCTATTCTATTCTTCATTCTTCTATTCTACTATCCTCTATTCTCCTCTCCTCTCCTCTCCTCTATTCTCCTCTCCTCTCCTCTCCTCTCCTCTCCTCTCCTCTCCTCTCCTCTCCTCTCCTCTCCTCTCCTCTCCTCTCCTCTCCTCTCCTCTCCTCTATTCTTCATTCTTCTATTCTACTCTACTCTACCTTAGTCTAGTCTACCCTAGCCTAGCCTACTGTATTCTATTCTATTCTATTCTATTCTATCCTATCCTATCCTATCCTATTCTATTCTATTCTATTCTATTCTATTCTATTCTATTCTATTCTATTCTATTCTATTCTATTCTATTCTATTCTATTCTATTCTATTAAAATGTACTCGGGCAGCTTAGAGAATGAAAAGGAAATGTGACAATTTCTTCTCCTTGAAGTTGTAGAGCTTCATTTGCTTTCCTTCTAAGCGAGGCGGAGGGCCTGGGGCAGTTGCTGGAATCTGGATGTTCGGCTTGCAGTCATAACTGAATCAGAAGCAGGGCCTCCATCTCAATAAACTAATATCCGACATGACTTCCCCTTTCTCGGGGACAATTTACAATTCCTACATAAACCATTTCCCGGCACGGATATTTTTTTTTCTGCCCCAACAATACACCTTCCTGTTCTATTTCCGCACCACCGAAAACCCAAGCAAGCGATTGAAATTCCAATCTGCAAAAATCTCAAGAAGATCGTTTTGCATGTTACGCTTACCGCCAATTATACATACGCAGAGCGGAACGATAATAATAGTTTGAAGAATTCGGGGGCTGGCGATGAGGCAGGGATTCCCATCGGCCATCATTGTGCAAAAGAGGAAGGCAGACGGCAACCGGAGCAGATTCCGTTTTATGAAATACAGGCAGTTGTCCTCGACTTACGGCCACAATGGAGCCCAACCTTTCTGTTGCTAAGTGAGACATCGCTTAAGTGAGTTTCACCCCATTTTACGACCTTTGCTTGTGCCCCAGTCATTCAGTGAATCGCTGCAGGCAAAAGGGTTCAATTATTTTGGGAACAGGAAGTCCTTGGTGGATGTAGGAAAGGATGGATTTAAAACTCCAGATTCTTGGAAGACCTTCCAGCCCTTTCCAGCCTCCCCCTGCTCACTCAGGTATCCGTGGGCATGCTGCTTTGAGCGCCTGTCAAAAATCAGCCTCGTTTGGAAATCAACTTGATTATGCCGCATCTACGGGTTCCTGTTAGCCTCACGGAGCATCTCTTTCCAGCAGTTTTACACAATGTCCACAGGATCAGTGAACCTCGTCAAAGCATGTGCTGAAACACTTAACCCTTTCGTCCCCAGACGATGCATGCGCAATGCCAGCAGCACATGGGGCAGGCTAGAAATAGGCACAAAGATTGAGTGTAGGAAGGGAGATTATATTATATCTGTCTATATCATCTATCTGTCTGTCTGTCCATCATTTATCGATCATCTATGTTCTCTCTCTCTCATCACTCTTTGTCTCTTCTCTCTCTCTCTCTCTCTCTCTCACTATCTCTCTATCTCTCTATCTGCTTATCTCTCTTTCTCTATATTTCTCTCTCTCATTTCTGTCATCTCTATCATCTATCTATCTATTTATCTATCTATCTATCTATCTATCTATCTATCTATCTATCTATCTATCTATCTATCTATCTATCTATCTATCTATCTATCTATCTATCTATCTATCTATCTATCATCTATCTATCATCTCCTACCTACATACATATCTATGATCTCTCTCTCTCTCTCTCTCTCTCCTCGCTCTCTATTTATCTATCTCTCCATCCATCCATTGATCCATCCATCATCTCTCTCTCTTTCTCTCTTTCTTTCTGTCTTTCTCTCTCTCTCTCTCTGTCTGTCTCTCCTTCCTTCCTTCCTTCCTTCCTTCCTTCCTTCCTTCCTTCCTTCCTTCCTTCCTCCCTCCCTCCCTTTCTTTTTCTTTCTTTCTTTCTTTCTTTCTTTCTTTCTTTCTTTCTTTCTTTCTTTCTCTGTCTCTCTCTCTCTCTTCAATTGAGTTCAATTTTTATTATGGTTCCGGAGCAGCACTTTTTGACCATTTTTCACGCTTACAACCATTGCAGCATCCCCCCCCACATGATCATGTGATCAAAACTCAGATGCTTAGCAACTGACTCACATTTATGACGGCCGCAGTGTCCCGGGGACACACGATCCCATTTGCAACCTTCTGATGAGCAAAGTCAACGGAGAAGCCAGATTTCCTTTAACGACCGTGTTGCTAATTTAACAACTGCAGTGACTCACTTAACGACGGTGGCAAGAGAGGTCATAAAATGTGGGCGAACCTCCCTTAGCAACTGTCTCGCTTAGCAGCAGATATCTGGGACTCAGCTGTGGTCGTGCGTCGGGGATTACCTATGATGGATTGTGCCATTCAGCGTATGCTGCTTCTGCCTGCCTGTTGCCTCCCTCACTTACAAAGGAAGATTTCATATAGATTTTATATGAATATATACGGTTTGTTTTCACCCATAAATTAATTTAGAGATGATTCTTCATTCCTCAAGTCAAATAGGATAAAACCACTTTTCTTTACTCACTGAAGCCTTGCATATTTTAAAAGAGGGGCAGAGCGAGACGGAACCGCAACATGTATTAATTAAAAAACAAAAAAACATGTGTCCAATTGAATATGGTTTTTAAATTTGAAACCTTCTTCAGCTCAACACAGCATCCTTAGAAAAATGAAGCAACGGATCGGATAAAAACGCTCTCCCTTGTTATTTGTCTTATATATTAGCAAGGCTCCACAATGATGTGATGGTAATTAAAAAAGAGAGAAAAGTACATCTAACATGATATTTAAAACTTCAAGATGAAGGATGTGATAAAACAAGAAGGCGGTTAAATATTTATCGCAGCCAGGATGGGATTTCCCACCCCCTACTTTCCTTCGGAGGGGGCCGGGGGTGGGGACCCTATATTAAAAAGATTGTACCTGGGGAAGATTTAGTACGATGGGAAGAAATTAAAACCCCCCAACAGGCAATTCTGCCAGCAGGCTATAAAATAACGCATAAGATGAGAATTGGGGTAAAGGACTGGGATCGGTTTGCTGAGACCACTGAAATCTTACAAGGTATAAGATTGTTAGAAAACCAGCCTAGAACAGAGAAGGAATTTCCTGACAATCAGAATAATTAACCAGTGGAACAGCTTGCCACCAGAAGTTGTAGGTGCTTCCTCACTGGAGGTTTCCAAGAAGAAATTGGACAACCATTTGTCTGAAATGGAATACGGTTTCCTGCCGGAATAGTGGGTTGGACTAGAGGACCTCCAAGGTCACCTCCAACTCTGTTGTTCTCTTATTCTGTGTTATTCTCTTAGTCTGTGTTATTCTGTTTGTTATTTTGTTATTCTGTATGAAAGGATCTCCTGCTTCAGCAGAGGGTTGGACTAGAAGACCTCCAAAGCCCCTCCCAACTCTGTCATTCTATAACTCTATATTTTTCTATTATTCTGCATTATTCTGTTTGCTATGCTCGCTATTCTATTGGTTATTCTGTTATTCTGTATGAAAGGGTCTCCTGCTTGAGCAAGAGACCCTTCCAACTCTGTTTTCCTGCTTTCTTTTGTATAGCAAGGCATCGACAGGAGAGGGAAAATGTCCAACAAGAGAAGATAATGGCCAGATTATTGAATGTTTATAGCTGCCATCTTGATTTTTTTTTAAAAAAAAAATTGAGTTTAGTGGCAGCCATTCCCAAGAAAGAGTGGCCAACTCAGGTTGGCCAAGTCTTAATTCTGGATTGATGTTCAACATCTGCTTCACCGCATTGGAACAGACCATTCGAGGCGGCCCCTGAAAATATTCCCAACTTTTCTTGAATGACACCAGCCTTGAGGATTCAATTACCGGGATCCCAAAGATAGATTTGACCCTACCCTGTAATTATAAACATTAGCTGAATCCAAGGAAGGAACAGAGAAGAAGTCTATTCCTTCAAAATCATTGCTGACCTCCGTTCAGCCCTAAGCTGATGTCCTAAGATACCAGGAACAACAGTTAGATAAAGATGTGTGTTCATTCTTAACTTCTTGGGAAGAAGCTGGACCATATGCCCAGGTGGGAATTTTGGGGTGAGGGGAGGAAGAACCTATGGATACATCCATCATTAGGCTGTCTCTCTGTGTTGTTTCTCCTTTGAAAAAGAACTCTGTTTTGTCCCAAACTCTTTGTTATATCAGTTTACAAACTTACAACGTTGAAATGCTAATGTGCTCATCATTGAACACAACCCAGCCTTAATATCCACAGAGCTAAACTGAAATATTGTTTCATTCATCCCTGGGTGAGTGACTTAGACTTGGAATAACTATTGTCACTTTAAATGCACACTAATCGGCATACATTGAAATGAAATTTCGTGCGCATGCAGCTCCGAAAGGGTCACCACCTCCAATATACACTACCTGAATATAGAATAGAATAGAATAACAATAGAATAGAATAACAATAGAAGAGAATAATAATAGAAGAGAAGAGAAGAGAAGAGGATAGCATAGCATAGCATAAGAATAGAAGAGAAGAGAAGAGAAGAGAAGACAAGAGGATAGCATAGCATAGCATAAGAATAGAATAGGATAGGATAGGATAGGATAGGATAGGATAGGATAGAATAGAATAGAATAGAATAGAATAGAATAGAATTCTTTATTGGCCAAGTGTGATTGGACCCACAAGGAATTTGTCTTCTGCATAGGCCGTCAGTGTACATAAAAGAAAAGATACATTCGTCAAGAATCATAAAGTACAACACTTAATGATAATCATATGGTACAAATAAGCAATCAAATCATATTAGGAAACAGTCAATATAAATCATAAGGATACCAGCAACAATATTACAGTCGTACAGTCATAAGTGGAAGGAGATGGGTGATGGGAACGATGAGAAGATTAATAGTAGTGTAGATTTAGTAAATAGTTTGACAGTGTTGAGGGAATTATTTGTTTAGCAGAGTGATGGCATTGGGGAAAAAACTGTTCTTGTGTCTAGTTGTTCTGGTGTGCAGTGCTCTATAGCGTCGTTTTGAGGGTAGGAGTTGAAACAGTTTATGTCCAGGATGCGAGGGGTCTGTAAATATTTTCACAGCCCTCTTTTTGACTCGTGCAGTATATAGGTCCTCAGTGGAAGGCAGGTTGGCATGACAATAATGTGACCAAAAAAATTGACAAAAATATAAGTAAATAAATAACAATGATGTGTATACCAACCTATATTAATGAAACAATACTGGTAGTCCTTGATTTACGATGGTAACTGAACTTGGAATTATGGTTGTAAGTCATTGCGGTCATTAAGTGGATCACCATGTAACCATCACCTGATTTTACAACCTTTTTTGTGGTGGTCGTTAAACAAACAGTGGGGCCGCTCAGCGAATAATTTCAAATAATTTAATTTGAAATTAAATTATTAATTTACTCCCATCGTAAGGGACTGGTCGTTAAACAAGGACTACCTGCATTGAGCCACATGGACTTTGAAAAAAACGGATGAAGTTTTGAAATACTCCTTAGCACTGATTCATCCTATTCTGGAAGTGACCATCAAGGTGATAATTGTCGGCAGTATTTAATTTATGAATTACACAATTAATGAGGCAATCACAGGGAAGCCGCAGAAGGTTCCGGATTTGGATCAAGGTGACTGTCAGGCCTGGAAACCATACTAGGCCTTAGGTTTCCAGACGCTGCCACATTTTTCCTCTGAGGGGAAGAAGGGGAGGTTGAGGGGTATGGTTACATTCTTCAAGCGGTCAAGGTCGGATTGTGTTCACATCTGCAGAAGGAGTGGCAACAAGAGGTTTCGAATAAAGTGGAAGAACGTGGGACCATGTGACCAGCAAAGGGGTTAGGGGGGTGGGACTCTTGGGGTTTGTATAACTGGGAAAAGAATCCGGAAGTTTCAGTTTTGGAATTTCACTCATCGTGTGCCAGTTTCCTCATGCTAGTAAAGAACTCTGAAAGACAATGGCTTCTGAGTTTTTTTTATGCAGAGGAGGTTTTTTTGGAACCTTGACAGTGACTTGGGTTCAAATCCTCTTTGGGTGTGGGAACCATCTCTTTCTCTTTCTTTTCAGGAACAGCAAGGCGTAAATGTAACAACAGCAACTGCAATACACAAACACACAAACACATTTCTGACGTTTTTATCTATTTCTTTCATAGAGGAACTTGACGGATCTGGAATTCTAATTTAACGTTGCATGTTTGTATAATTTCTTTTTTTGCCCGCTCCTCCTGATTTTGAATACAATGGGGGGTTTTGAAGGCTTCACCACCAGTTACACAAAGCGTGAATTTAGTGGCGTTAGCATATTCCGACTGCCTGGCTTTCAAATCCATCAGCCTTTCTTGAAAGGATCCAAAGCATTTGAATATCAAAAGTGAGGTTCAGCCGCCGAGAAGCATTCGGCTGCAATTAGGAACATCTGGCAGCCGTCTTAGAAGGTGGATTTCAAAATAAACATCATTTTTCTCGTCGCCACCCTGCATTTCACCAGGGATGGGGGGATCAAAGGAGAAAAGAGGGGAGACTGTGATGGCTTGAAGGATGTTCCAGGGGGACATCAAGGATGGGATCCATCTGGGTGCTACAAGAAAGTTGACAGCTTCAGGTTGAGTCAGCACAAGCAGAAAGACACGCTGCTTTGGTGTGTCTCTCCACTGTTGTGTAGATTGACACAAGACACATTTTTTTAAAGAAGCCCGACTTCCAGAAACGCTGCCCTTGTTTGTGTTGTGGCGGAATCATTCTTCTCAATAAAGGAAAACGTTAAGAAGGGGGCCTTTCTGCATTTGCAGCAGAAGAAATGAGATCTGCAAGAAACTTTTGGAGTCTGCTGCCTCTCATTAAGAAGTCCCGTTAGTTGCCTAATTAGTCTATGCCGTCCTTCTTCTGGTACTTGAGTCTATCCACCCCTTTCACCCAGGATCTGCTGCACTATTTCTCAACCTTCGCAACTTTAAGACATTTGATCATTTGGATGTCAACTCCCAGAATTCCTCCGCATAATAAGCTTTGCCTTCTGATGTTCCGCTTTGGATGGGATATTCAATAGATAGATAGAGGGATAGATAGATAGGTAGATAGATAGACAGACAGACAGATGATAGATGGATGGATGGATGGGGATGGAGATAGAGATAGATAAAAGATAGATGATAGCTAGCTAGCTAGAAGATAGATACATAGATAGACAGACAGACAGACAGATGATAGATGAATGGATGGATGGATGGTTGGATGGTTGGATGGTTGGATGGTTGGATGGTTGGATGGTTGGATGGTTGGATGGTTTATTTATTTATTTATTTATTAATTAAATTTCTAGACCGCCCTTCTCCCGAAGGACTCAGGGCGGTGTACAGCCTTATTAAAATACATAGATAGACAATAAATTTAAAATAATTTTAAAATGAAATATTTAACCGGCCAATTTAACTAAAAATAGCAAAACCAATTAAAATCAGTACAAAATTTAAAATTTAAAATTTGAAAAACTAAAAAATCTAATCCATGTTGGATGGAGATGGAGATAGATAGACAGATGTAGATTAGATAGATGAAGATAGCTAGATAGATCAAAATAGATAGATCAAGATAAATAATTCAGGATAGATAGATAGATCAAGATAAATAATCAAAGCAATAGATCAAGATAGATAGATCAAGATAGACAGATCAAGATAAATAAATAAATAAATAAAGATAGATAGATCAAAATAGATAGATCAAGATAAATAATTCAGGATAGATAGATAGATCAAGATAAATAATCAAAGCAATAGATCAAGATAGATAGATCAAGATAGACAGATCAAGATAAATAAATAAATAAATAAAGATAGATAGATCAAAATAGATCAAGACAGATAGATCAAGATAGGTAGATCAAGATAAATAATCAAAGCAATAGATCAAGATAGATAGATAGATCAAGATAGACAGATGAAGGCAAATAAATAAATAAAGATAGACCAAGGTAGATAGATCAAGATAAATAATCAAAGCAATAGATCAAGACAGACAGATCAAGATAAATCAATCAATAAATCAAGAGAGTCGGGCTGTTCTCCAAAGCACCTGAGGGTAGAACAAGAAGCAATGGGTGGAAACTGATCAAAGAAAGAAGCAACTTAGAACTAAGGAGAAATTTCCTGACAGTTAGAACAATTAATAAGCGGAACGACTTGCCTGCAGAAGTTGTGAATGCTCCAACACTGGAAATTTTTAAGAAAATGTTGGATAACCATCTGACTGAGATGGTGTAGGGTTTCCTGCCTGGGCAGGGGGTTGGACTAGAAGGCCTCCCTTCCAACTCTGTTGTTATATATATATATAAGATAGATAGATCAAGATAGATCAAGGTAGCATAGCTAGATCAAGATAGATGGATAGATAGTTGAAAGACATTTCTGAACATGCGAGGACTACCAATCCCAGCTGGGGAGTTCTGGGAGTTGAAGTCCATCCATCTTAAAACGGCCAAAGTTGAGAAGCATTGACTTAAAGGCTGATGCCCATCCTTGTATATCCCAGGGATGGAGGATTCAAAGAGGTTGTTGCAACTCTCTTTAGAGATAAGCACATACAGTAGGTTTCACATCAGGCTTTTGTTCTAAGGGATTTATTTCCTCCTTGTGCTGCCCTAGACGTAGGCCCAGACTTTCCTAATTCAAGCAAGCCCCTTCTCCACCCCACATCGCTCACCTTTGGGGAGGTCCCCCACCTCTGGCAACGTGCTCCTTTCCCAAAGCCAGCTCCCATTATGTTATCTGTCACTTTATTGGGGTTTCTGAGCCATTTATTTTTATGTCTATACATCGTAGTTGGCGAGCAGACGTTGGCCTGGGAGCATAAAACTGACAAGACAAGGTACCGGAGTGTGAAGAGTGTCACTGGAGCAGCCGCCTGTGAAATTAACATGATATCGAAAGCGTCAATGTTTATTTACTGGAAATATCTGGATGAAATGCAGGAGGCCGCGAAGGGCAGTGCCGAAAGGGGGAAGCTTGGTGTTTGCAGGAGGGCCAAAGGCCGGTTGGCCTCTAGTCCATCGCTGATGCTTCTGGGCCCACCCAACAACCCAACCTGGGGTTGTATCCTTATTGCAATCTCCGCTTCCTTCGTTGCGGCCGTCGTCCTTCGGAAGGGGAGAGTCGTGTCTCCATGCTCTAGGCAGAAATAGACCGAGAAACATAATCCATCACAAGTTTGCAGATATGGGAGGAAAGAGAGAAGGCCTGCAGCAGGGCGCTCAAAATGTTCTCAGATAGTGGATTTAGAGTCATATAATTAACCAAGTCTGAACAATAGCAATTGCACTTAAGACGTATAGGGATAATCTTCGGTTTATAAGAGTTTGCTTGGTGACCATTTAAAGTTACAAAAGTGACGTAAGACCATCGTTCACAGTTACAACCTTTCCAGCATCCCCTGGATCATGTGATCAAAATTCAGAATGGTCAAGTTGGAGTTGCCCGAAACGCTAAATCCAGTGGTGGGATTCAAGTCATTTAACAACCGGTTCTCTGCCCTAATGATTTCTTCCAACAACCAGTTTGCCAAACTGCTCAGACAGTTAACAACCGGTTCTCCCGAAGTGGTGCGAACTGGCTGAATCCCACCACTGGCTAAACCACAAATGAACCAAGAATAGTTAGCTTAGAGCAGGGGTCTCCAAAGTTGGCATCTTCAAAACTTGTGGACTTCAGATCTCAGAATTCTCCTCCTCCTCCTCCTCCTCCTCCTCCTCCTCCTCCTCCTCCTCCTCCTCCTCCTCCTCCTCCTCCTCCTCCTCCTCCTCCTCCTTCTCCTCCTCCTCTCTGCAAACCTCAGTCCCTTCTAGCACTGATTGTGGGAGCTGGAATCCACAAGTCTTCAAGTTGCCAAGTTTGGAGACCCCTGGCCTGGAGTATTGTCCAACCTGGTTGTTGCAAACAAGGTTGAGTCACAGTGGAATGAATGATACAAACTCCTGACCTTCTCTTGTTGAAACAAATGTGGTTCGGTTAACTGTGGAAAGCATTTGCGAAGCTCTCTTGCCAAGAATGGTTCTTCTCGTGGTTTCCTGGGAGACCACCACTCTACCTCCATAAACTGTTTCAACTATTCTTAACCAGCCCTGGGCTAGGAGCGTAGGCTTCCTGGTTTTCAAATCACTGGCTTCGTTAATAATTCACACTTCCCCCTTAGCTAGTTAAGGAGGTGGCAACTCGTAAAAACATTAATTTGCAACTTTGGAACACTACTATTCCTGATTTAGCCCTTGCTCGGGTATCTTCGATCGATACTGACTTAGCTATTAATTTTAGGCTACTTTACTCTGTGACTGAAGAAATGGAAAGGATTTCTTTGCTGAAATTAACAAATTGCGGCGCTGGGGAACGAAAAGGAGCCTCCATAATAACCATCCTTATATTCCGGGGGAAAAAAAAATATGCCAGCTTTTGTAGAACCATAAAATTAGAGGGAGCAATCATAAGGGGGAGGATATTAGGAAGCGTCAACCTTTATCAAAGTCCAAAGAAAAATATACCCCTGGATAAGTGATGTCCATTACCTGTAAGGTTAAGAAGATAAATTCCAGCAGTGTCAAAAAAAACAAGTTTCTTTTTGCTAGATTCTATTAGAAAAACTCACGAGAACACATGAAATCAAATAACTTCATTGCTCACCGAAACTGGAATACAAACACTGCTGTGTGGAACACCCTTATCCTTGGGATCCAGCAAGCTCCCCTACTTTTAACCTTCTGAAAAGCCGTAAAGGGATTGGCCTTCCCCTACCTCTAGATCCTGGAATTTTGGGTGAGGTTGTTGGAACCTGAGGACTGTATGATCTGATTGTGGGCCAGGCATCTGCTTCTCCTGGTTTTCTTGTTTCTGATCATTGTGAGTTGCATTCTAGAACAGTGATGGTGTTGTGTCTGTGCCCCCCGAGCCGGGCCTCCTGCCAGAAAGTGACTTGGAAAGCAAGGGAGAAGGGCCATCAGGACTTACCCCGGAAGCACCGGCTTCCCTAGCTCAGCTCCAGGAGCCAGAGGCAGGCCAGGTGGAGGAGGTAACGAGGCCTGTGTCCCCTGACTCTTTCCCCCCCAGGCTACGCCTCCAGACCCGGCTGATGGCAATCAGGCCTGGCTGGACCCTAGGTTTCGTAGGCAGGAGAGGCGGGAACAACAGAAGCAGGGGTGGGGCAGGCCTAGGAAGTGCTGAGTCATGGAGCCACACCCCCACAGGATATAAAAGCAGCAAGGGCAAGCAAATCAACTGCTTAACTAGAGCTGAAGTACTGTTTGTTCCTGGTTGACTCATCAAGAGAGATAACAGAGACACTTGGCAGACGCTCGCTAGTTTGCTGCCAGAGCTGATAGTGCCGGCTAATTAAGTCATCGCTCGGACTGAGGCGAGGGGGACAGAACAGACGGCTAACCTTTTTGCCGTTGCGTGCCAAAAGCGGGGGGAGTGCAGAAGGGGGTGTTTGCAGGCAGGCATGCCCAAATCCATAATGCAATGGCCCCGTGCGCACCCTGCCCCCCTTTGCATGCCTGCACGCATGACCCCCCCACGTGACCCCCATCTCCGCACATGCATGCACGACCCCCCACGTGACCCACGCGCATGTGGGTGTGACCACCCATGGCCCATTTTGGGTCTAGTAGGCCTCCTTGAAGCTTCCTGGGAACAAAAATGGGCCACAGGGGAGCACACCACACCACACACACCCCGTGCTCCCCCCCCATGCTCCCCCTGTGCATTGATGTGTGTCTCCTGCATGCACATCACCCCCGTGCCAGAGACCAGAAAGTCAGCTGGCTGGTGGGAGGCGCGCAGGCATGCTCGGTGGAGCTGAGCTGGGCAACAGCTCGCGTGCCCACAGAGAGGGCTCCCTATGCCACCTGTGCCATACATTCTAGGAGATAGCCAGCCATACCAACCTTTTCAGTGAATACATATTTGCACTTCAAGCTCACAACCTGGAAAGTCTGAGATAGATTGAATGTGGTGCACAAGCAGAGTAGCGTAACGCTGACAAGGGCTGATGGGATTGTGGTTGTCTCTCCTGACTTTCGCCCCAGTTCTGGGTAAGGCCATATCATTGCTACCACAAAGAAATGAGGGTTTAGGAAGCCTTTATCAGATAAGACTTTGCTCTCCAAATATCGTGTAGCACCCCAACAGTTGCAACTGCAGGGATCTGGAAAGTGAGACAGAGGAGCGGTTTGCCAGATATTTGGTGCTGCCGCTGTTTCCAGCAGAAATTTAAAAAAACCTAGGATAGGGTTTGGGGGAGGACCACCAAACCGTAGGACTCTGAATGGTGAACTATCTCCAAGAATCTTAAGAGAGAGAGAGAGAGAGAAAAAATCTCTATTACGTCTTAAAAACGGTCTATTTATAAATAACATAGGTATTGAGTTGCTTTGCTTCTCCCTCTCATTAGAGGGATGAGTTGGGAAACAATAAAATAAATTAAACCGGTGGTCACTTCAGGCTATTTGGAGTCTTCCTAAAACCAACTAGATTTTGGTAAGATCCCAGGATGGAAGGACCTGCGTTTTGGGCTAAAAGAACAACAGACTTGGAAGGGACTGCTCAAGCAGGAGACACAGTACTGTTTCAGACACAAATGGCCCTCCAATCTCTTCTTGAAAGTCTCTAGTGACGAAGCACCCACAACTTTTGGTGGCAAGCTGTTCCTCTGATTAATTGTTGTGTCAGGAAATTCCTCCTTAGTTCCAGGTTGCTTCTCTCCTTGATTACTTTCCATCCATTACTTCTTGTCCTGCTTTCAGGTGCTTTAGAGAAAAGGTTGACACCCCCCTCCTCTTCTTTGTGGCAGCTCCTCAAATATTGGAAGAAGCTATCATGTCAGCCCTAGTCCTTCTAGAGGCCAACCTTCCTTCTCCTTGAAGAACGGAGTTTCACTAAACCAGAATCCTCCTCTTCTTCTCCCGCCAGGAAGCGAGAGAACCTCTGCAACGTTGGCCAAAGCCTTCTTGTAACACAGCCCTGGGTTTCTCCTCCCTAAATGCAGTCCCAGAATAAACATAATTAACTCCAAGTCAATATCCTTCATGCAGGGCATGGTTCCTTCCTCAGGCATCTGAATGTCACCCTTGCAATTTTTCCGTCCCAAACATCTCACTCATTTATATTGTCAGGAATTGTTCATAGCAAAGCAAGAGAGAACGCCCCTTTCTGGAGACTGTTCAACCTTGGCATGGCTTTTAATCAACCATCCTAGGGAGAGAGAGAGAGAGAGAGAGAGAGAGGAAAAAAAAACCCACAGCTGTTCTGAGTTATCATGTTGTGCCAGGAAATAATATTTCTTTTCTGTTGCTTTGATCCAGCCTCAATGTTTTTAAGGCACGCATATTCTCCAAACGCCTTCACTACTCTACACATGGAGGGCTTGTGTTGCTCCCGAAATGGGTCCTAGCCTGGTGCCAAAGCCAATAAAGACCATCAAACATGCGTTTTCAGCTTCTTTTACTGGAGTCCTCCATCAAAAGGGTCTCAGCAGCTAAAAGAGCCAAGACCCTGAAGAGGGGGCCTCTGTGGCTCAGACTGCTAATGCAGTCTGTTATTAACAGCAGCTGCCTGCAATTACTGCAGGTTCTAGTCCCACCAGGCCCAAGGTTGACTCAGCCTTCCATCCTTTATAAGGTAAGTAAAATGGGGACCCAGATTGTTGGGGGCAATAAAAGTTGACTTTGTATATAATATATAAATGGATGAGACTATTGCTTAACATAGTGTAAGCCGCCCTGAATCTTCGGAGAAGGGCGGGATATAAATGCAAATTTAAAAAAAAGCCCAAATACAAATTTTATACAGCTATGATTAAGGAAGTTAAACACCCTAAGAATCAATCATAGGTTCCTTGACATGTTTGTTTTGATTGGAATCTTCTACTTTACCCTCCTTCTTCATACATTGCATGTTTATGTTAATAAGCTTTCTTAACAAAGGGGGTATGTCTTTTACAAGTATAGTAAGTTAGAGGTTACCAAAGTTTATAGCAATAGCCCTTAGACTTATATACCGCTTCACAGTGCTTCACAGCCCTCTCTAAGCGGTTTACAAAGTCAGCCTCTTACCCCCAACAATCTGGGTCTTCATTTTACCCACCTTGGAAGGATGGAAGGCTGAGTCAACCTTGAGCCGGTCAGGATTGAACTGCTGGCAGTGGGCACAGTAGCCTGCAATGCTTCATTGTAACCAAGGAGGGAGGAAGGAAGGAAGGAAGGAAGGAAGGAAGGAAGGAAGGAAGGTCGCCATGATGTAAAAAAGATGTTGAGACTCTAGAAAGAGTGCAGAGAAGAGCAACAAAGATGATTAGGGGACTGGAGGCTAAAACATATGAAGAATGGTTGCAGGAACTGGGTATGCCTAGTTTAACGAAAAGAAGGACTAAGGAAGACATGATAGGAGTGTTCCAATATCTCAGGGGTTGCCGCAAAGAAGAGGGAGTCGGGCTGTTCTCCAAAGCACCTGAGGGTAGAACAAGAAGCAATGGGTGGAAACTGATCAAAGAAAGAAGCAACTTAGAACTAAGGAGAAATTTCCTGACAGTTAGAACAATTAATAAGTGGAACGACTTGCCTTCAGAAGTTGTGAATGCTCCAACACTGGAAATTTTTAAGAAAATGTTGGATAACCATCTGACTGAGATGGTGTAGGGTTTCCTGCCTGGGCAGGGGGTTGGACTAGAAGGCCTCCAAGGTCCCTTCCAACTCTGTTGTTATGTTATGTTATAAAGGAAGCCAACCTCGAACTATTGAGAATGTAATTGCCAAACTGGCAATTACATTCAGCAGCCGGCAGTCAGAAGAAGTAGCCTGCAGTACTGCAATCTAACCATTGGCTACCTCGGCTCATGGCTTATATATCTATCTAGCATCCTTTTAACATTTCCTTCTAACTTGAAGCTTTCTTGTTGCTATGCAATGGTGTCCCACCATTCGTTACACTCCCCGCAGTTGCAACTTTCTGCCTTGGCAATTCCTTGAACCAGCTTTCCTAATTCCAACCTGAGACCATCACTCGACTTACGAACACAATTGGGACCAGAATGTCCATGGCTAAGGTGGCATTTGTTCAGTGACTCTATTCAGCGATCCTGACTTCCCTATTGACAGCGGAATTTGAAACGGGAGACCCGGGTGAGAGTAAGCGCTTCCCGATGTCCGTGTCTTAGCACATTCGGACCGCGTGCGTTGCTTCCTGCGCCAATCTGTTGCCCCTGCTGCCTCAGCATTCGCAAGATCTGTAACCAGAGTCGGGGACTTTGCCTGTAAGAAGATTAGATAAATTGCTGGATAGAGCTTTCTGTCACTACTGGGATGTCAAGGAGACTAAAAACCTGTCTTAATCTGAGCCTGACCTTTCTTAAGTTCATCCCACTCAATTGTCCTTGACTTTCAAGAGCTCTCCAGAGGTTTCGGCAGAGGCTTCGCCAACCCATCTGCAACCACGCTGTCAATCTTCTTCCACATGCAGAAGATATTCTCTCCATCTTCCCGATTGGAAAGTATCATATCGCTAAATATACCCAGCTGGGCAGAAAAAGCCACTTGTTTGTTCAGCTTCTCGTCCACCTGTTATTCTCCATCAAGGAATGCATGATGCAGAACTGAATAAGCCCTATCCCTCTTCCAGCAGGGTTTGCCTTGTTCTGAAGTGGCTATCCGTAGGGTTCTTTCATATTTTGAGACCGCACGACACCAAATGACTAAGTGCTTTGGATCAAGCAGTGGAGGAAAATAATTGCCTCCATATTTTTGCCCTGTTGGTGCTTCCTAAAAGTTTGATTGATCACAGTTGGGAATGAAATTTGAGCTAGATGAACTCTTTCTAATCCATCGAGGCAAAACCTTTGGTCCAGATAGCTTGGCATGGTTAATATGAATACAGCTTTAGATAAAGGTCCACGAGAGCTCCTTTGATGTCAGATGGAACCAGGAGACCCATTCAATGTTCCACCAAAGCGTAGGGTTCTTCTCAGATCCTCTTTGAGACTTTCCGTCCAACAGGTAACCACAACTAGCCTGACCTTAAAGTAAGGTTATCTTGTTTCCAACTTTGAGATATTTTGCTTCATAATTCTGGATGATCCAACTCAATTTTAAGGACAGGAGGATCTACCAAGGTATGACAGTTACAAGAACAATAATTCTCACCTCACTGGATGTTTGTCTTCTCATTGAAGCAAATGTAATTCTGAAAAGAGAAATACTCCCAAACTTGGAACGTGAACAAAAACAGATCTGATCATAAAAGACAGAGCAGAATGGGTTGAGGGTAGAAATTCTGTTCCTTTTTTTTTTTAGCAAACATAAGCAGTTTTAATGAATCCAAATTAATTTCACCAATTTGGCCTGAGCAGAACTCACTCTATGAGATATCCTTCCAACATCATTAGACTCAAACCCATCCAAAAGTTTTAGGGAAAATTCACTTAATCACTCTCAGCTCTGTAATTCAAATTTAGCCATTCATGAATTCCTAATCTGCTATTTGTAATTTGTTACCTGAATAATTAAGCAACTTGGGTCTCTTAAGCATAGAGAATATGTTGCCGTGATGTGCTTGTTTGGTTTAAATATTAAAAAATTGGGGAGTGCAAAGCCACAAATCACATATCTTTAAGTCATTAATAAACCACAAATCAAAGAAATTAGGCAGATTCAATCCAACAGGAAACAGTGTTCTCTAACGGTTAAAAAAAAAAGCAAATGCATAGATTTATCACGGGGAAATAATTCTTGAACCCAACTCACTCATCGGGTATAAATGTAAACAAAAAATAAATAAAAAAAAATCTTTAGCCGAATGCTTTTCCAATCTCCTATTTCCCTACCCTAACCTAGAAATAAGGAGAAATTTCCTGACAGCGAGAACCATCAACCCAGGGAACAGAAGTTGCCTTCGGAAATTGTGGGAGCTTCATCACTGGAGGCTTTCAAGAAGAGATTGGACTGCCATCTGTCAGAAATGGTGTAGGGTCTCCTGCTTGGGTGGGGGGGTTGGACTAGATGACCTCCAAGGTCCCTTCCAACTCTTTTACTCTGTAATCTGTAATATCCTTAGCCAATTTCCTCTAACAAAGTAGATCTGAATTGTACTTTGAGAGAAGTCTTACAGCAAGAACAGTTTGAGATCATAACCCATTATCTAGTGCAAGGGTCTCCAACTTTGGCAACTTTAAGCCTGGAGGACTTCAATTCCCAGAATTCCCTGGGAGCTTTGCTGGCTGGGGAATTCTGGGAGTTGAAGTCCTCCAGGCTTAAAGTTGCCAAGGTTGAAGACCCCTGATCTAGTGGGCTGTTGTGTTGTCTCTATCTGGTGTCGTGGTCCACCAGCCGCCTGCGGAGCTGGCAATTGAGTCGGAGAGTGATGAGGCTGAGGAAGAGCATGGGCCAGTCCTGGAGGCTTTCGAAGGCCTGAATGAGGGCTCTGCATTGGAGGCTGAGGTGGGGCCAGGGCCATCGGGGAATGAGGTGCAGACTCCAGAGCCTCCAGAGACTGACAATAGTGAGGCAGAGGAACAGGAGGAGTCTGTTCCTAATGCATGCATGAGAATGAAGTAATTCTCAGCTGCTCTAATAAAGTTTCTTTGTTTTTACATTGACTGAGTTTCCTACTACCTACTTGGGCCTGGGTCACAACGTCTGGGGTCTTCAAGTCCAGGCTGGAGAGCCATTTGTTGAGAAGATGTAGCTCTAGATACTTTGGTGTCAACCAGGGTGAGATTTATTTATTTATTTATTTATTTATTCGATTTTTATACCGCCCTTCTCCCGAAGGACTCAGGGCGGTGTACAGCCAAATAAAAAGCGCAATATATAAATTAAAACAAGACTAAAACAAACATATAACAAAATGGCCAAAAATTTAAAAAAATTTAAAACATTTAAAATAGTTTAAAAACCCTAAAAATATAAATAACCCCAGATTAAAATTTAATTAGGCCAGTCCTGCTTGTTCTACAGGATGTTCTCCAGGACCTCAGGACCGGTGAATCTTGGGCTTCCTCTTCGTCTTCAGCCCAGCCAACGTTTCACTTCCCATGACAAAGATACCAAAATCGATGAACTATGAAGTTGACTTTCTCCCCTCTGTAATGCATTCTTGGAGATAACATGGAAAGCAGTCAGCAGTCAAATGGCCCTGCGTTTGTAGTCGGTTATGAAGCCACAAGTTGGTAACCAGTGGTGTGCAAATCACACATTCCTGAGTACAACCTTGTCGAATCTCTCAGCTTTCTTCCGAACGGGAAGTGTTACTAATACTGTTTTGAAATAATAGCTATTATTACCCACACTTAATTCTCAGTGCCCCGAGGCTGCGTGTACGTATCAAAACAGAGACTTTGAAAACACAAGCCGTACAAAGGGATTAAACAAAGGAGAACATTTACACCATCAAGATCGGCAAAGATTTCACCTGAATTGGAATAAAAGAGAACCAGGTTGGGAGGGTGTCTATGTGTATGTGTGGGAGGGGGAGGGGGAGGGGGAGGATGTCTGTAAGGTACCAGCCAAAATCTTATTCCCAGATTTCGAAGGAAGCTTGGAGGCACAACATTGGATGGTTATTATTAGGTACAATTGATTAATTATGCTTCTGTCAGCAGTGGCTCTGATCTACAAAGGCCTTTAGTTATGCACATTGAGGCTTTGGAAATTTCACATCTCTGCTGCTACATTCACAGACATCATCATCATCATCATCATCATTTAACGATCCCATAATCCCTTGCGGGGTGGAGCCTGGGCAGCTGAATGGAGCTAGCAGTGTTTATTGGCCAGATGCCCTTCCTGACGCCAATGCGGAGTTTTGTTCAGCAGATATAGTCTCATTGTGCCCAGAGAGAGAAATATCTGCCTCTACCTAGGATCGAACTCACAGCCTCCTGATTGTGAGGCGAGGGCTCCACCTCTAGGCCACCGCACCACTCTGCTCCATTCACAGACATCCATCTTGTGAATTCCTACAAATGACACCAATTCCATAATCACTTCATCAATCAATTACATAGAGGAACAGCTGGCCATCGCACATTGCACGCAACGTCAACATGCGTGCAACGGGCAACTGACTGGCGCATGTGTGATCACAGGAACATGGAAGAGGAGCCTGAATTCTTCGCGGG
Source organism: Ahaetulla prasina (assembly GCF_028640845.1). Taxonomy (NCBI): domain Eukaryota; kingdom Metazoa; phylum Chordata; class Lepidosauria; order Squamata; family Colubridae; genus Ahaetulla; species Ahaetulla prasina. Next base: position 23,702,308 of record NC_080551.1, read on the forward strand.
ATGGTTTTGCGTGCCGCTTCCGGCACACGTGCTTTGGGTTCGCCAACACTGAACTAGGCCATGCCCACCATGGCCACGCCCACCCAGCAACTGGGTAGAGAACCTCTTGCTAAAATTTGTGAAGCCCACCCCTGGGTGAGAGTTTCATCTCACCACTTTTTATGAGGTCAGCTCCAGGCACCCTTACAAACTCCTCCAAACCCCACATGGGATTCAAAGTGATGGCCAATCCTTCTAGGAGCCTCAGTACTTGTCACCAGCTTCGTTCGGTGGGCCCCAAAACCATCATAGATTGAGTCCTTATTATCATTCTTTTTTTTTTTTTAAAGGAAACAATTTTGAAAAGTCAGCTTTGAAAGCTAAAGAGGAGTGTAATTATTTATGCAGGCTGACAAGGGGTCGCGGGCTGAATGCAGAGGCTCTGCCTTGGTTTTATTTAAAATTGAAATGCCCTAGTTTTCTGCTTTCAATGGGGCTTCCTAGTTTTTTTTTTTTGTGTGTGTGCTGCATTAATTAGTTTAGCTGACTTTGGATCTGGGGAGCATGTGAGAAATACAGGAAAGGTAAGGACCTGGGAATCAGCAACTGCAGCAGGGGAAGGAATGAGTCACCAAAGACGAATGCCCAATGCTGAGGGTGCAAAATGGCAGGACCCGGAATATCAGGAATCATCAAAATGGCAGCCCCAACCCGCCATTTTGATCTTCCGTAGGATTCTGAACTTTGGAACTGCGGGGATGATCGTGTTGAGAAGCAAAAACTTGTTTTGATGGGGTGAACATCTGCCTGGAAATTCATATTTCAATTAGGAATTCACTGTAGATCTAATTAAAAAAAAATAATGGCACCCTCAAGCTGAACTTGACTCCTGAACTTCATGGGCACCATTCAAGCAACAAGATAGAAAAGTTTTATCCTGGAGTTTTAAAAAAATGTTCTGCACTCTGCTAAACAACTCATTCCCATAACACTGTCGAACTATTTTCTAAGACTGTATTGCAGGGGCAGGTTTCAAAACCTGTTGTTACCGGTTTGCTCATGGGCGCATGTGTGTGATGCTTCTGCGCATGCTCAGAAGCATCTGGACAGGTGGGTGGGGCCTCCTGCTGCCACCGCTACCAATTTGCCCGATTCGCCCAATTGGGGCGAACTGGTAGCAACCCACCACTGCTCTATTTATTTATTTATTTATTTATTTATTTCGATTTTTATACCGCCCTTCTCCCGAAGGACTCAGGGCGGTGTACAGCCAAGTAAAAATACTATATAAACATTAAAAGAGATTAAAAAACATATTATAATGTGGCCGAAATATTAAAACAATTTAAAATCTTAAAATATAAATAACCCCAATAAAATTTCAATCCAGTCCCGCTTGAATAAATAGGTGCGTTTTCAGCTCACGGCAAAAAGTCCGAAGATCAGGCACTTGACGTAAACCCGGGGGAAGTTCATTCCAGAGGGTAGGTGCTCCAACAGAGAAGGCCCTTCCCCTGGGGGCCGCCAGCCGACATTGCTTGGCGGACGGCACCCTGAGAAGTCCCTCTCTGTGTGAGCGTACGGGTCGGTGGGAGGCATGTGGTAACAGCAGGCGGTCCCGTAAGTACCTGGGTCCTAAGCCATGGAGTGCTTTAAAGGTGGTAACCAGAATCTTGAAGCGCACCCGAAAGACCACAGGAAGCCAGTGCAAACTGCGCAGGATTGGTGTTACATGGGAGCAACGAGTTTGCTATTCTTCTTCTCATCCTTCCTATTACTATCTCCTTCTACTTATGACTATAACCTTGTTGCTTGTATCTTTACTATTTATATTGTTTTATTTAGTTTCCTAGTATGATTTTGATTGCTTATTCAGTATCCTATGACTATCACTATGTGATGTATCTTATGATTCTTGAGGAATGTATTTTTTCTGTATGCTGAGAGCTTATGCTCTGAAGACAAATTCCTTGCGTGTCCAATCACACTTGGCCAATAAAGAATTCTTAAATAAAGAATTCTTTTTACATTTACATTTACATTCAATTAACCTACCATCTTAGCAGTTACTGTTCTCCCCACCCAATCACTATTCAGGCCCAACTGGGTGGAACTCCTACCGATTTCCCTATTTTTAAATATATTTGCTCATCGAAAAACAAAATGGCCAACAAATCCATGTTCGGTGCACACGTTTCAAAAATACCTTATTTGTGAAATTGGCCTCTAGGTCTACATATATTTCATCTCCCACAACCTGGAAACTTTCAGATTCGGGTTAATGTCAGGATGCCAAGTAACACCCCCAACGAAAGAAAACTCCGAAGCTTGAAGTTCCTCAAAGTTCCATTTTATTAGAGATGTCATACTGGCACATCTGGGAAAACCCGAATCTGAAAGTTTCCAGGTTTTCCTCACCCAAGTGAAAGTCCAAGTCCTGCCCAGCACCCACATGTCCATCACATGGTCCAATCAAAGCCCCATCCCAACTGGAGATGCCTCCGAGTCACACCCTTCCAGGTGCAGGGCTGGATGTCCTTGACTCTTTGAGAAAGGAATGTTGTTATGACTATATGTCACCCATACTCCACACAATCCCCCCCTCCCAGTTTCCCGCAGTAGTAAATGTGGCAGGCCTGAAGATCCAATGAAAAAGATGGCTTCCAGGCCTGACACTCTATAACAAAATGTGGAAAAATGAATAATAAAAAAAATGAAGACCACCTGTTCAGCGTCATTCAAACCATTAACATGAAAATCCATAATGACACAATCGCTAAGCATCTCTGCGAGAGTTACCCAATTAAAGTGATGTGCAGGAGAATTTGGGACAGATCAGAGAAAGGACTTCTTTAGATAACAGACAAAGGAGCTGGCAGGGACAAGACATGGCGATGGCCCCTGGCTCAGACGGTTTGAAAAACAGATTAAATGAATCCAGCGGCGGAAGGGAGATCAATACGCGAGTTTTGCTCCTGATGGCTATCTGTAAATATATGTTCAAAATATGTCAGTTAGGGAACGCAAACGCCAGAATGATGAAGTGTCTTTGAGTCTTTTTGTCATGTTCCAGAAGGATCTCGCTGGACCCGGTTGGAACCAGCATGGTGGTTTATGTGAGATTGTCCTTCTGTTCTACCCTGTTGTGTTCTTGTTTTGTGTGTTTCAAGACTGAAAGTACATCCTCTTCCCCAGGTGTGACCCAGAGAGCAGGAATTCAAGGGGAGTTTCTTTTGCAAGTTCATGATCACAAGCCTTGTGCTCTTAAAAGAGGTAGGGATATTCCACAACAGGGAGAATTTAAGTCAGAAAAATAAGCAAGCCCTTCAGTTTGTTTTTCACAGTTCTTCCAAACTCTTCGAGGTACAAACAGTAAATGAACAGGAACAAAAAACTAGCAAGACACAAGACAATTAACAGATTAACAGAGTTGGAAGGGACCTTGTAGGTCATCTAGCCCAACCACCCCCCCTGCCCTACACCATTTCTGACAAATGGCGGTCCAATCTCTTCCTGAAAGCCTCCAGTGATGAAGCTCCCACAACTTCTGAAGGCAACTTCTGTTCCATGGATTGATTGTTCTCACTGTCAGGAAATTTCTCCTTATTTCTAGGTTGAATCTCTTCTTGCTTAGTTTCCATCCATTATTACTTGTCTGGCCTTCAGGTGCTTTGGAGAATAACTTGACCCCCTCCTCTCTGTGGCAACCCCTCCAATATTGGAACATTGCTATCGTGTCACCCCTAGTCCTTCTTTCCATTAAACTAGCCTTGCCCAGTTCCTGCAAGCGTTCGTCATATGTTTTAGCCTCCGGTCCCCTAATCATCCTGGTTGCTCATCTCTGCACTTTTTTTTCTAGAGTCTCAACATCTTTTTTATAGTGTGGTGACCAAAACTGGATGCAGTATTCTAGGTGTGATCTTACTAAGGCTTTGTAGAGTGGTACCGTATTAGTACCTCATTTGATCTTGACTGTATCCCTCTGTTAATTAGACGATGGAGAAGTTAAAAGTCAAGAGAGGGAGATGAAAGAAGAATGACTGAATCCATTAGATGCTGATTAAAGTTGCTGAAAATCCTTTCTCACTGACCAGATGGGATGGAAGGGGCTTCTCCAGGCTAATTCCTGGAGTGGGCTTGTGACCTCATGGTTAGCTGGCTGACCTGAAGACCCTCTGAAGGAAGAAGGCAGAGAAGTAAATGGGTGGGATTGGTTATCCACCCCCCACCTTTCTCTCCCAATCTGTTTTGATGAAGCTCATAAATACCTCCAAGTCTGGCAGTTGGATTAGTTGCTGAAGACTATGCTTCTTTGCAGGATTAACTACATCCCTATTAATCTTTTTTTTTTTTTGAAAAAAAAATATTGGCTGGATTAATGCAAGCATATTTAACCCAGGCCCTGGTTAACAAACCACAAGTGCTAGATTGAAATGACAGGCAATAGCCCCCCGAGTCAATCTGATGATAGTTTATAGATTGGCCTCTTTACACAGTGTTCTAAGGCTCTTTTGGATTCTGAGGACATGCTAAGTTAAATTATTTGGCCTGGTTTCAGCCCAGCCTGACATGTTCTATGAATCCAGTCTTTGTGCAGTGATTATGTAACATAATGGAAGAATTAGAACACGTGATTTCGTTCAGTTTGCCGATCCATTTACCAGCTTGTACAATGGAGGTTGAAGTAGAGGAAGGAAGGAAGGAAGGAAGGAAGGAAAGGAAAGGAAAGGAAAGAAGGAAGGAAGAAGGAAGGAAGGAAGGAAGGGACGGAGGGGAGGGAATGGAGGGGAAGGAAAGAAGGTCCATTCAGTTCTGTTTTTATTTCTTCAAATTGTTTATTTATGTGTGTTGTGTCTGTGTTTACTGGAGCAGAATATTTCTTCGTCTTACCTCTATCGCATTATAGCCACAGACTCTTTCTTAGAATTTCATACAAAGCATTCAATGCCTGATTCCATTTCCTTTTCTGAAACTTTTCTGAAGAGTGAGAGATTCCTGCCTCTCTACTTCTGACTTGGGGCTGTCATTAGTCTGACATAAAAATAAATGGCAGCTTTAAGCAAAATGGAGCCCGCTCCCTCCTTCTCTCTCTTTGTGATATGAAATGGCTCTCTGCTCCCTCGTCGTCTTTCTTCTGTTCCCACTGTCTGCTTTAATCATGGTAGGGGGAAAAGGAGGGCAGAGGTGGGGAACTCTGCAAAGGAAAGATCACAACGGACCATATTTTGTCATGGATATGATAAATTGACTTTCATCAATTGCTCAGCAATCAAAGATTCAAAAGGTGTAATTTTTAATATCTGGGAAGGTCTGGGGCAGTCCTGCCTATCGTAGGACTACCTAATTTGCAGCTCGTCAAGACAAAAGGAACCATCATAAGAGAGAAAGGTATGCAAACAGAGGAGAAAAACCTGTAAATTGATCCATTTGTGAACTACTATTTGTCTAAGTTAAATTTCAGCACAGCTCAAAGGAAGAGAGGCTCTTTTGCCTGCTCTCTGCAGTTTCACGGTTGGAAGACACAGGAGAAACACAAATGGGGAAAGATCAAGGATGGGTTTCTGTCTTCATTCAAGAGATTTCTCTTCCCCTTTTGAATTCCAGCAAATTAAAGTCCTCCATCATCTGGAGAAGCTGAAAGAAAAGTGGCAAGCAGGAAAGAGGTCCCATTGCTGGAGTATGATGAAGCCCTCTCAACTTCATGAGAAGTTAATGAACTGCCTTGATCTCCCAGAGGAGGGAAGGCTGAAAGTCTGCAGATGGATCTGCTGGAGCAACTCAATACTCAAAGATGGATTGATCATGCATTCCCAGAGACATAGAACATGGAATCGTATGGCTGGAAGGAACCTCAGAGGTCTTCTATTCCAACCCTCTGTTCAAGGCAGGAGACCTTATACCAGTGATGGTGAAGCTTTTTGGCACTGAGTGCCAAAAAGGGAGCGTGCTCGTGCTTGTCAGGGCCACAACCAGGAAGAGGAACTACCCAGTGGGAATGCGCACGCCGGATAAGGTACTTCCAGTTTCCGGTGTGGACAGGCACACTGGCTTGCAGGTCTTCCGGTTACTGCTGCACATGTGCACATGCCGATCAGCTGGCTGGCATGTATGCTCATAATGGAAAATGGAAGACCAGCTCTTCCAGCTGTAGGAATTTAGCACCACCCCCCTCCTAGAAGAATGAAATATTTTAGAAAATATTTAAAAGGCAGAATATATTTCCCTGGATGAGAAATGGAGAAACATGTTTTAAAGACAAAGCAGCTCCCTGCAACTTCCTGCCACCCCCCACCTTTGTCAATGGGCCATTAAAGCCTCAACCAAGCTCACTCATTTCCCCCCACCTTTGTCAATGGGTCAGAGGTAGAAACTCATTCTCCCCACCTTTGTCAATGGCCCATCATCTGCAACATAATAGAACCCATCTAGCAACAGAAACTCACCACATGGCAAGGCTCAGGCAAGCTTGAGGGACAACCTACAATGTTAACTAAGACCCCTAGACCACCTGGGAGTTTGACAGCCAATCAGGATACTCTTCCTGTGCCCCAGAAAGTTCAAAGCTCAGAAAAAGCATAAAACCAGGGAGCACACAGGATCTCAGCCCCTTTTCTGTTCAGGAACTCAAGCCATGTGATCCTGACCACCATTAAACCATCTTTCCAAGCAGCCTCCATGTTTCCAGTGTCTTTGTCCCCACTTGGAACTGAACCCAGATGGATATTTCTTCCAACACAGCTTCCAGCACTGCTGCATGCACAAAAGCCAGCTGATCATCACGTGCGCATGCACACCAGAAACCTGGAGGAGGAGTGGGCGATGCCACGTGTGCAGGGCAACATGGCTTCACATGCCACTTCGGGCACGCATGCCATAGATTCACCATCACGGCCTTGTACCAACCAGATCAAATGGTTGTCCAGACTATCCTGAAAACATCCAAAAATGGAGACCCACAACTGAATTGATGGATTCCGATGGAACAATCCACAAGACAAAATGTTGATAAGACCAACTTCCAAGGCCTACAGATCCAAGTTTATGAGGCAAAATCCCAACCCCCTAAAACTGATGGATATGATGGATAAAATATGATGGAACAAACCCAAATTTTATTTGGAAGCCTCCAAAAAGCCGCTGGAGCCTTTTCTTAAAATTTCTGGAGTGGGCCCCTTTAGTTTTTCTGCCTCTGAGAAGATAATGGTACCAGCTCTCTGATATTTTGTAAATTTCCCTGAAAATTAAAGGGCAGTATAGACGTTTCCTGTTAAAACAATGCCGATCAATTTCCCATTTTCAAAGTTCATTAATTCAGAGTTAGACTAGCAGTACAAGTCAATGCATGTTTGCTTGGAGGCAGCCTTTTCTGAGGTCAGCAAGACTTAACAGTCTCAATAAAAAAATAAATACATTTATAAAAAAATACATTTATATAAAAAATATACATTTAAGATTATATTACCATTTTACCTATTCCATGTGTGTTCACCTACGAGTGTGATTTATGAAATGCTGGGTCTAGGACAGCAATCTGTTTTGATATGAGAGATTGCCTAACTGGTTTAATCATGTATTTCCTTACCAAATGGCTATAATTCTCTAACTCGGTGAACTAATCCTGGACTATTTGAGGCTGCATCAATCCTCTCTCCAGGTTGACTGTGTCATGGACTCAGGGCCCTAAATGAAATCAAATTTAGTTGATCTACCTTCGGGCTTTTTCAAGATGAGAATCCATTACAGAGCCCTGCCATGGTTGAGAAAATAAATTGGTACCACAAACTCTCTTAATTAGCTATTGCTTGGAGCACCCAGAATAGAACTGGCATTGACAGAAGAGAGTATTTGTAGCTCGGGGATGAGCTACAGGGTCCTTGGTGTTCTCTGAGCCTGGTTGTTTTCTTGCAAATATTTCATTACCCAACTAAGTAACATCATCAATACTAGTAGGGAGAGGAGGAGGAGGAGGAGGTGGAGGAGGAGGATTGTGGGGTTCTTGGTGTTCTCTGAGCTTGGTGGCTTTCTTGAAGACATTTCATTACTTTTTTTTTCTTTTTTCTTTTATGTACACTGAGAGCGTATGCACCAAAACAAATTCCTTGTGTGTCCAATCACATTTGGCCAATAAATTCTATTCTATTCTATTCTATTCTATTCTATTCTATTCTATTCTATTCTATTCTATTCTATTCTATTCTATTCTATTCTATTCTAAAGGTCCCTTCCAACTCTGTTATTCTATTCTATTCTATTCTATTCTATTCTATTCTATTCTATTCTATTCTATTCTATTCTATTCTATTCTATTCTATTCTATTCATTACCCAACTAGGGAACATCATCTAGAATGGGAATTTTTGGCTCGAAACAGCCCTTCGCGTTGCCTGTTTCTCCTTAAGGGTTTCGCCTCTGCTTTATTAGCCACAAACTTTTCTCCTCGGCTGGCCCTCCCCCAGTCTTTCTACCTGTCACATTGGCCATGGTCCCTCCGTCCCAGACCCTTCGCCAGGGTCCCTTCGTCAAAGTACAGTTCACGTCAGGTTTTTGGCTGCCCAGGACAATTCGCAGCCAGCCAATCGGTGCAGGGACTCGGGGGCTTTGGGAGTGGAAGAGTGGGGGCTGCAGTTCAGAGGGAGGCTCAGGAGGGCCAACAACACCCCCCACCCTTTGTCCAAAGTGCCTGAGACAAGGGCTGGTTCACATCTCTTTGCCACAAAAGATGGGGAGAGGGGGCTGTAGAGCAGGGGTCTCCAACCTTGGTCCCTTTAAGACTTGTGGACCTCAACTCCCAGCTTTGCTGGCTGAGGGCCTCTGGGAGTTGAAGTCCACAAGTCTTAAAGGGACCAAGGTTGGAGACCCCTGCTGTAGAGTGTGAGGGATCCGTCAGGTGGGGTTTCCAGGGCCTCTCCTTGTGGAAGAGGCGGCTGGGAGGGGGCAAAGGTATTTCACCCCCAACCGGGGCTGCCCTGGTTAGTAACGCTGGGAATGTTAGTAGTAACATTCTCATCGACAGTGCAAACCATTTGTATATAAACAGAGAGCAAAACCATACCCTTGTAGTACTGATGTTGTTATTTGGTTGGGTATTGAAATGAAAGGGCCCCACATGGTGGTGTATTTTCAGCTTCTTAGTGATCTCAACTGACGCTTTCCAATTTTGTCCTTTGATCAGGACTGTCATGCTGTAAAGTCCTTTGGACAAAAGTCCTCTGGAGGTGTAGAGTTGTCTGCTCTACGCAAAAACGAATTAGCTTCTTTAATTACAGTATTAAAAAGGGGGAACTGAAAGTCAATTACAAGAGTCCCGGTCAATTGCCCATATTAATAGCCATCCAGGCAAAAAACATGGATCTTTTGGCTCCTGCTCGTGAGCAGGCAACTGTTTTCACAGTTCTCAGATTATATATATATTTCGAAGTGCCTAAAAGAAAAAAAACAGGAGGAAATTTATAATAAGCTACTTTAGAGCCCTGAATTTGTGCACAGGACGCAATGCAATGTACCAACAAGGCTGTTGGGTTTCTATGGGGGCAGGACGATCCCCAAATCAAGGGGCTTACCCGCACCATTGCAAAAAAAGGGAGATAGTAACAGTCCATGTTGCATCACTCAAGAAAGGGAAACCCACGTTTTGCCAAACAATGGAAGTATCAACAATGTCCGAGCATTGCATTGTGCTGAAATCCATCCGCCAACCACCCATATGCATTTTCTCAAGTACTTTCATGTTTTAAAATAATTCAGGGTGATGATTGTTTGTCCTGGGGAGAGATAGAAAACTGCTGGACTTTGAGAGTCGGGTTAGGGTCAGAGTTTGAAGTAACAGACCCAACGCAATCAAAACTCTGAGGCCTCGATGTTCCTCAAAGTACAGATTTATTAGGCATGTCATACTGGCACATCTGGTGAAAACCCGACTCTGAAAGCCCCGTGGTTTTCCCCGCCCAAATTAAAAGTCAAAGTTCTTTCCCCCAATCCACAAATCCGTCACATGGTCCAATCCAGCCACAGTCCAAACTCCAGGTGATTTCAGTCCATGCCTCCCCAGGTGATGAGAAGGTGGGAATGTCCTTGGTGCCCAGAAGAAAGAATTTTATTTTGGCTACAAGTCCCCAGCTATCTCTACCTCCCTGCTCCTGTTCCCACAACTCTAACCAGCCCTGCTGTGGCAGCCTTGAAGATACTCCAAAAATGGCTTCAGGGTTGACAACAGCGGCCCCAACCTTTTGGGCATCAGGGATCAGTTCTGAGATTTTTCCTTGGGCTGGGGGGTGTGTGTCATGGTTTCACATGCAGCCTGCATCCCGTTTTGCTTGTATGCGTGGCCCAGTTTCTAGCATGCTGTGACCCAGTACTGGTCCACGGACTGGGGGTTGGCGATCCCTAAGCTAGAAGATGCTTTCCTCCCCATTGAGGTCCATTGTTGTCCAACTACAGGATTCTCCATCACTTTTAAGCCTTCCTCTGACTGTTCTCTAAAGGTCCTATACATTCCTTGGGAATCTATCACGGATTGTGAGAAGTCAGGGGGCCACCGTCCATTGGACAGATGGGAGATGATTGCATAGTGAAAGACATGATATTCATACAAAGTGTGTTCAACAAAGTGAGGTTGGGGATTGCCAGGTGCGATGGAGCTTCGGCTATTCTTTACGTGTCTGGCATGTGTGATGGATATTAAAAAAAATGGCTGGAGCTTTGATCATATTGGCGTGGCCATCATGATGCTTATCACCATACCTGTAGGCCTCTTGATAACTAAATAAGTTGTATTTGAAGGATCACCTCTCTCTATTATATCCATCTGGCCCACCAGGGTGGGAAGGTGGGGCATGTTGCAGGTCCCATGGACTGGAGATGTCCATCTGGTGGGGCCACGAAAAAGATGCCTTCTCAATGGTGGCTCCTTCTCTATGGACCATTCTTCCTCTTGAGGCGAGATTGCCTCCCATCTTGTTACTTCTCCAAAAGGTCATGGAAACATGGTTTTGTCAGCAGGCCTGGGGACCACGAATGGAGATGGGACTGATCAAGAGGTTGAATCTATCGGGTTGTGGGCGCCATGGAGTAGGTGGCTAAGTTGATGTTTTTTTGTGCTGTGGATTTTTAATGTAAGTTAGATTGCCTGTGAGTTGGGAAGCCATATCAATGTATTTCATAAATAAGTAAAGTTCAAGAGACCAAGTATGGGGCCGTGGTGAAAGAGTTGAACCAACCTACCTTTGGTTTACGAGAGTCAAGGTAGAGCAATCTTGAGTTTCCTTCTCAGTCTTTCCTGGAAGGAGATGTTTTGCTGATGGTCTTTGCTTACCTTCTCTGATGTCATCTCTGTGCTCCTCTAAAGATGGTGTTAGCTTGCCTGGTTACCAAGGAAGCAGTGATTAAGTCCTAGTGGACCAAACCAGAGCCAGAAGAAAGACCTCAGGAGGCCAGCAACACTCAACGGAAGAGGCTGCAGCCGATCCAAGAGTTCTCTTTGCTGCAAATGAAGCTTCTGATGGTTTTATTGCACACACCATGTGTGATGGTCCTCTACAGGTAGTCCTTGACTTACAACAATGATTAAGCCCAAAATTTGTGAGGCATATGAGCCTCGGTAGTGCAGTGGTTAGAGTGCAGTACTGCAGGCTACTTCTGCTGACTGCTAGCTGACTGCAATTCGGCAGTTCGAATCTCACCAGTCTCAAGGTTGACTCAGCCTTCCATCCTTCCAAGGTGGGTAAAATGGGGACCCAGATTGTTGGGGGCAATAGGCTGACTCTGTAAACCACTTAGGGAGGGCTGTAAAGCACTATGAAGTGGTATATAAGTCTAAGTGCTATTGCTATTGCTGAGTTTCCCCCCATTTTAGAGCCTTTCTTGCCTCAGTGAATCACTGCAATTGTTAGTAACATGGTTGTTAAATGAATCTGGCTTGACTTTGCTGGTCAGAAGGTCACAAAAGAGGAAGACGTGACCTCAGGACTATGCAAAAGTCATAAATACGAACCAGTTGCCAAGCTTCGGAATTTTGTTCATGGGGAATACTGTAATTGTGAAAAATAATCTTAGGTCATTTTTTCCCCCCAGTGCTGTTGTAACTTTGAACAGTCACTCCACAAACTGTGGTAAGTCGAGGACTACCTCCATTTAATGATGAACAGAATGGGTGCAGAGTTGAAAAGAAGCCAAGCTCTGGGACGCTGGCCAACTGTCGTTGGTGGCCACCTGGGCCTTCAGCAGTGATAGGCACCCATGGAAAGAAAGTACCAGCAAAGGGGCCGTGGTAGCTCAGGCTGGTAAGAAGCCTGTTATTAGAACACAGCAGCCTGCAATTACTGCAGGTTCAAGCCCGGCCCGAGGTTGACTCAGCCTTCCATCCTTTATAAGGTAGGTAAAATGAGGACCCAGATTGTTGGGGGGGGCAATAAGTTGACTTTGTAAAAATATACAAATAGAATGAGACTATTGCCTTACACACTGTAAGCCGCCCTGAGTCTTCGGAGAAGGGCGGGATATAAATGTAAACAAAAAAAAAATAAAAAAAATAAAAATAAAAGGATGTTTTTAGGATGTTGGTTGTACAGTGGTGGGATTCCTCCACCCACCTGATCACACCCCAAAAGAGAGTGATCCTTCATGTCTAAATCTTCTATCTTTGGCTTCATCGTTCCAAGAACAACTTCTATTTTAGGATTCTTCTGTCCATTTTTTTTTTAAAAAAACCCACTTCCCCATTTTGTATGCAGAAAATGCCAATATTACGTACCGTTTTCCTGCTCCTGCTTCAACAAAATATGCATTTTTAAAGAAAATCCGCCTGGATGTCTTGTCATGTTGCGATTTATTTGCCCTGATTTCATGGAGAGAGACAGGAATTATCACCTATAGTTCCGCCCGGCTCCCCCAGTCACAGTGAATTTCAGCACAAAAGCATGCTAATGTCCCATCTACACAAATGTTTTTGTTCCTTTTGGTGCATGCGTGCTGTTTATTTATTATTTGCCCTTGTTTGTGCCTATGGAGCAGTTCCGGTGAAATTTCACCGGGAGCAGAACCTGTGGTGCGAAATCAAATTTTCCTAATCTGCTGAAGAAAAGCGACGCAGAAAGAAAAGCGGATATAATTAAAATGCAATATTAATGAAGTGCCAAAAAAGAAAAAAGAAAAAAGGGAAATCATCAAATTGCCACTGGGTTTCAAGCATCGGTTGAACCGGGGCCGGGATAGCTCAGGCAATAGAGAAGCCTGTTATTTAAAACACAGAGCCTGCAATTTCTGCAGGTTCGAGCCCGGCCCAAGGTTGACTCAGCCTTCCACCCTTTATAAGGTAGGTAAAATGAGGACCCAGATTGTTGGGGGGGCAATAAGTTGACTTTGTAAAAATATACAAATAGAATGAGACTATTGCCTTATACACTGTAAGCCGCCCTGAGTCTTCGGAGAAGGGCGGGGTATAAATGTAAACAACAACAAAAAAAAACATCTTTGGGAGAAAATTCTCAATTGGTAAAAATGGGGTTAGAAGGTTTCCAGAAAGATTTTATATTGGCAAGCAACCCTCGACTTGCCGCCATTCATTGAGTGACTGTTCGCAGTTACGACACTGAAAAAAATGACTCACAACCTCTCCTTGCACTTATGACTCTTGTGGCATCCCCAAGATCATGTGGTCAAAATTTGGACACTTTTTGGAAACTGGTATGTATTTACAATGGTTTCAGTGTTGCAGGGTCACAATCTTATAACCAGCTTCCCACCAGCAAGTCAACGGGGAAAGCTGGATTCACCTAACAACTGCATGATTCACTTAACGACTCTGGTGATCTCCTTAACAACCATGGCAAAAAAAAAAAGGCTATGAGATCGGGCAAAAACTCCCTTAGCAACCACTTCGCTTAGCAACGGAGATTCTGCTCCCGGATTGTGATAGCAAATTGATGACCATCTAGACAACTCTTAAGAACTTTGATGGATTCAAACACAAATTACTTGTAATCAATTCAACTCATTAAGGAAAGGGGTATCTATTTGTAATCTAGGCACCTGCGGGAAAGAAAAAAAGAGACAGAAATGGATTTCCCTGAGCAGAATCAATCCATTGCTCTGAGGCAATTTATGACACAAGATCAGTTTTCACTCTGGGGGATGAGAGGTTGCAGTAGCAGAACCAAAAGAGAGCCATGATCTGCAGTTCTGGAGTTGAGAGACCACTTAATGGATAAATGTTAACCCTTCAACCCCCAGAGATGGTATTGCTTGGCTGGAGGAGATCAGAGGAACGGAAAGCTCTCCCCATTTTTCATGACGGCTCAGCGATGTCCATAGGAGATGTGGAATCTAAGACGATGGCCTTCACCATCTGGTCACTGTAGCCATCTTGACCATTTTTTTGAGAGTAGCCATTTGACTTTTACAAAAGCCATCCTGTCTATCCCTAGCCCAAGCTACCAGGTGATAGTAATCTATGTTGTGTCCCCAAAATTTTCAAAACACATTCATTTCGTTCTCCTTGGGAGCAACCTTACCTCAACCAGGCTACTTCCAAATCTACCAGTATATAGAACATTCCTAATTTTTGCCCTTCTGGCTGGGTTCTCCTTCAGCTTCTGCTTTAGGCTGCGTTTCCTACAGGCTCCATTAAGCAAAACACACCCACCCTGACCGAGACACTAAATATAGTCGCCCCCACCTATGACAATTCCTTTGGACTCCCTCCTCAGAAGACGTGAACCCAGGGAAGCTCCTACAGTCCAAGACTCTCTCTAAAGGCACTTTTTTTCTGGGCAACGTCATTTGCTCTTGTAATGCAGAAGCAGCTCACCAGGGAGCAAAATGCACGGAAGGCCAAACTAAATTAAACATACTTCCTGCAAAGGGAGTCAGGCTGGAGAAAAAAATATATATCCTGATTTAGCCTCTTTTGACAGCACCCCAGGGGTGGGCTGCTGGGGGTTCGCAGGGGTTCGGGAGAACCTCTACCTAAGATTCTCTGCAGTTCGGAGAACCCCCAAATCCCACTCCTGGCTGGTCCCACCCATCCTGCCCCACCCCTCCCAGGAGTCTCCATGTGGCCCGTTTTGGATGCAGGTAAGTGCAGGGCATGTGCGGAAGTTTGGGGGGACCAGAAACGGGCCCGTTTCTGGCCTTCAGAACCTGGGGAGGCTGTTTTCGCCCTCCCAGAGGTTCGAGGAAAGCCTCCAGAGCCTGGGGAGGGCAAAAACGTCGCCACTCAGTGGTGCAGGAGGCCGACTAGGCCAAGCCCACCATGTCCACGCCCACCCAGCAACCGGGCAGAAAACCCCTTGCTAACATTTTTTGAAGCCCACTCCTGCAGCCCCCACAATCAGCTCTTCCCCCTAAGGTCACGAGGGTCCTCGGCTACATTTGAATACCAAAATATCCAGAGCTTCCTGGATCCTTTTGAAAGGCGAGCAACGCTGTTTTGCGCCCGGCCGAACGGCTGCTTTTATCAATGGGGAAACGTGCTGAGGAAAACCAACCTTATTTTGTTCCTCTCTGGAACAGGCTGAGTCATTCGCAGCTCGCAAATGCAGAATGGGTGCCTTGAGACTTCCAGGGCCGGAATGGAAAATTCAGGCCAAGCAAGCAAGGTTAATGGAAGCCACAAAAAAGTTCCTCGCTTATTACATTAACATTTCATTTTTTTCCCCCTTCTCCTTTTTTAAAAAGGTCTTTTTTTGTTTAATGGAGGAAGGCGCCATTTCCCCATTAATCTGCACCTGGCAAGCAGAATGAACCGGTATTGGTTCAAAAGAAGGCTGGATGTGTAATTCCATATGATGCTAGTAGGAATTCTAAGAGTTTGCTAACCATTGGAGGTTAGCAATGCTAACTTATGGGGGCATTGATAGAAGAGAATATCTGCAGCTCAGGGATGAATGTGGGGGTCTTTGGTGCTCCCTGAGGTTGGTTGTTTCTTTGCAGATGTTTCATGGCCCAACTAGGTAACATCATCAGTTACTGCAAAAGAGTGAGGTTTGTTCTGAGCAAACGCTGTTCCGTTTTGGCATTGATGATGTTATCTAGCTGGGTCATGGAATGTCTGCAAGAAAACTACCAACCTCAGACAGTACCAAAGACACCCCCCCCCGGACTCAAATAGGATCCCAAATTTATTCTTTGCTGTAGGATATAACTAGAGAAGTTAGTCCCCCAAGCATTGACCAAGCTACCAGTATCCCACCCCATTAATTATGTTAGGTGGGAACCGTTAAAAGTGGAAGATCAGGGACAACTGCAGGTCCAAATACTCTCTCAGCAGATGGGAACATGGCAAGTAGAGCATCTTGAAATCATGGTCTTTAGCATGATGCTATCACCTGAAAAGCTCTCCAAGATCCATAGCAGAGACCATGAAGGTCCAAAGGTAGCTTGGCTATTGCAGATCAGATCAGATCAGATCATTCATTTATTGTTCATTGTTGCCTGTTCAGACTGTGGCTCACCCAGGTCTCAAGTTATGGAGATATTTCTCATCCCTTGTCACCTGGCCCTTTTTAACTGGAAGATCAAAGCTGGAGCTTTGACCACGCAAAGCAGATGTTCTACCACCCTACTACTATTCTCCCCTATGGAATTTAATCTGGTCTGGTGGAATATGGATAGCTTGAAGGTGATCTCCATCATGATGAAGAATTCCTTGATGAGGGAGGAGAAACACCATGGAGAGTAACAATGACAAGGAACCTCTGGTTCTTCCCATGTTGCTGAACCTAGCATCACACAAACCGGAAGTTCCTATTCCTACAGTATCATTTCAAGAAATTTGCCCACTGATATCAGAGGAGGCCCATATATCCAGCTCCCAACATCTCCTGCTATATTGGAGGAAGAGGTTGGGATTCCATCACACCATCTGGAACGCAATTGGTTCCAGGTATTCAATATGGACATATCATCCTTTCTTCTTGGATACCCATACTGTGTCTTAGCAATCAATTCAATTCAAGAAACCCAAATCAAAACCCAATCGTTCAAGAGAAACAGAACACTAATAAATTATATCCCCTTGAGGGGTACATTATATACATATATATCACATCCCCTTGAGGTTCCTTCGTTATTAATAGGTAATCCTTATTTCTATCTGAACTGAGCCACTCTGATCCAGGTTTGAAAGGAAGGACCAAAATAAAAGGAAGCGCACAGATCAAAAAGTCACGATGTTGCATTCCAACTAGCTATAGGAAATAGGTTTTTCTTTTTTATTATTTCAAGTTTTCATAAAAATCCGTAATTATTGAAATCAAAAGTTACAGAGGAAGTATGTAACTTTTTATGGTTTGTTGTTTTGAATTTTTGTTTTTTTTCAGTTTGCTGCTGTCTTTTAAGATCGGCACAGGAGTCCTTCAGAGTTGTGTCCTACAAACAGGGGAAGATTCTGGAGACGTCATCAGAACATTTTCACAAAGGAGGACAAGGAAAAGGAGGAGGAGGAGGAGGAGGAGGAGGAAGTAATGCGGGATTGTGGGGAGAGAAGGAGGGGGCTGGGAGAGCCGAGTGGAGAGAAGAGAGGTTGGCATTTGTGTTGACTGTTTGTAGTCACCGTCATCGTTTGATAAAAAAGAACACTGCCTGTCCTTAGTAGTGGTGTTTCTGTTCTCCGGTTCTTCATCCTCAGATCATTTTCATGTTGAACTTGCGCGGCGCATCAGCAGCGGAACTGATGCCTGCATCGGATTTCCGTGGGACATACTCGATTTCAATATTGTGCTTAGTGTTCCCTTTGCCTCTGCTCCAAAGGAAGAGGAGCACCAGGCAGAAGAGCACGACTCCCAGGAAGGAGATGAAGCCCATGGTGGTGGCAATGATGAGGGTCTTGATGTCGAAGGGGAAAGGCACGGTGGCACGCGTGCTGTTGGCATCGCTCTCGTTCGGCTGGTTGGAGATGAAAGCGAAGGTCTTATTGGGTTGGTGGGGCCAGTCGGGGGAATAACTGCGGACGTGCAGGTGAGCCAGCATGGTGTCGTTGCCTCCAGCATTGCTGGCGATGCATAGGTAGGTGCCATTGTCCTGAATCTGGGCATAGCGTACCTCCAGAGTGCCATCGGGGAAGACGGTGAGCCGCCCGTTGGTTTTGGTCGAGATGAGGTGCTTCCTTGGTGACAGCCACATGATGACCGGAGGTGGGTCTCCATCTGCACGGCAGATGAACTGCACGGTGTGGCCCTCGTCCACAAAGATCTGCTGGGGTTTGCGGTCCCGTATCCGCGACCGGCGACAAATGAAGTAGTTTGGCAGGAGTGCCTCGGAAAAATCCTTGAACTGTTTCCCCTGGACAAATTCAGGAGTCGCGCAGGTAGGTTGCCGCTTATTGAAGTTCAGCCTCCAGCGACGTCGGAAGATCCAGAGAAGTCGGCAGTCACAGGCCAAAGGATTATTATCTATGATAAGGGTTTCCAGATTCCCCACAGAATGGAAGGCTGATTCTTCCAGTGTGTTCAGAAGATTCCCTGAAACGTTCAAGATCCGCAAGTAGTTCAGGCCCCGGAAGGCATATGGTTCCACCACGGAGAGTTGTCCCCCCACCAACTGTATCTCCTGAAGCCTGAGTAGGTCGTGAAGCATGGAGCCTTCGATGCTGACAATGGGGTTGTAGGACAGGTTCAGAAACCTGAGATAGACGAGGTGCCTCAAGGAGACGTAAGGTACTGATGTCAGGTTGCAGTGGGTGATGGACAGAGATGTCAGGTTGAGTCCATACAGGCAGTTGGATGTCATGGTGTCTAGATAGGGCCAATGTGAAATCTCCAGGATCTTAAGTCGATACAGCCTTTTAAAGGAGTAATCCCTGATGGCGTTAATATTCAGGTGGCGCAGCTGTAGCACAATTAAGCCATGCAAGTGAGAAAGGGCTTCCGTTGGGATGGAGGTCAAGTTGCATTTCTCCAAGGTCAGATGTTCTAAACTGTTGAGGCCACTAAAAGCCCGGTGGGAAATATAGACAAGATCATTGTCCCCAACCTCCAAAGACTTGAGGTTGTACAAGTCCTGGAACATATAATCCAGAAGAATCACAATTTTGTTCTCACTAATGTCCAACTTGGTGAGGTTACTGAGTCCCGTAAATACCCCAAGGGGGATAAGTTTGAGCCGGTTGCTCCTAAGACCGAGAGTCCTGAGGTTGAAGAGGTTATTGAAAGCCCCGGGCTCAATGCCACTGATAATATTCTCGTTTAACTCCAACTCCTCCAAGTGAGGAAAATTGACAAACTCATCCTGGTTCAGAGTCTTGATGCGGTTTTTCCCCAAATCCAAGAGCTTGGTCTCGGTAGGGATGCCCTCAGGAACGGTCATGTATCGCTTCCGGTGGCAAGTCACCGAGCGTTCCTGGGCAGAGCAGTCACAGCGGGGTGGACAACCTGTGGCAGAGCCTGAGAGGATGGATCCCAACATCAAGATGAGAATCGGCTGCCAACAGGCCAAGATTGGGCAATACATGCTCCACTTCCCCGCCACCATCCTATCTTTTACCTGCAGAGGAGACAGGAGAGAAGAAAGAAAACAAGGGTGAAAAACCAGGGAGCTTGCTCATGTATTCAATCAATCAATCAATCAATCAATCAATCAAAACAGAGCTGGAAGGGACCTTGGAGGTCTTCTAGTCCAACCCCCTCCTCAAGCAGGAGACCCTACACCATTTCTGACAAATGGCAGTCCACTCTCTTCTTAAAAACCTCCAGTGATGAAGTACCCACAGCTTCTGAAAGAAAGCCATTCCGCTGGTTAATTGGTTCAATACATTAATCCAAAGATTAATTAAATACAAATAGTCCTCAAATTATAAATTCATTTAGCAACCGTTTGAAGACAACAGCCTTGGAAAAAAAGGGACTTACAACCTGTTGGTAAACACCCAGTCTGGCACAGAGGTGGGATCAAGCACAGGGTTATCCTGGAGTCACTGCACAACTGCAAAAAGGCTAAGACCAGCCTTCCCTAACTTTCTTGGAAACACATTTATCTTCTTTAAATCAAAATGAAATCGAATTTAACCATTGTCCCAACCTGAGCCATTCTCGTATTCCACCCCTGTGCGCTGGTTACCAGTACTCACATTAGAAGACAACAAATTCTCACTTGACTATGGTCAAGGGGCCTCTGTGGCTCAGACTGCTAAGACAGTCTGTTATTAACAGCAGCTGCCTGCAATTACTGCAGGTTCTAGTCCCACTAGTCCCAAGGTTGACTAAGCCTTCCATCCTTTATAAGGTAGGTAAAAAGAGGACCCAGATTGTTGGGGGCAATAAGTTGACTTTATATATAAATATACAAATAGAATGAAGACTATTGCTAACATAGTGTAAGCCACCCTGAGTCTTCAGAGAAGGGCGGGATATAAATGCAAATAAAAAAAAAAAAGGATGCTGAAGAAGGCTCTCCTTACTCACCCGGATAATGTGTATCTAATCACACGATTGAAATCCTATAGGCCAGCATGGAAAATTCACTTATCTACCCAGTTTAACTCCGTAATTGCCTGGAGAGAGGACTGGTCCAAGTTACTTTCTTGCAGCATGATCATTAATGATCCCTCTACCAAAACCACCTGCTTGTCAGCCCTGAAAACATTTTGGAAATCTTCAGGGCTCCCATCGCAAGGCCAGTTGCTGCTATGGGAACGTAAGTGGGGAGATAGGGATAACTGGGGGAATTGTAGCCAAAATAACATTCTTTCCCGTGGGAGCCAAGGACGTCCCCACCAGGTCTTTGGAAGAGTGGACCAAAGACAGCCAGAGGGGACTGTCACCTGATTGGACCATGTGATGGACATGTGACCTGGGGGCAAGAACTTTGGGTTTTGATTTGGGTGGGGAAAACCTCGGGCCCTTCAAAGTCAGGTTTTCACCAGCTGTGCCAATATGGCATTCCTAACAAATTCTTACTTTGAGGAAACTCCAGGCCTTGGAATTTTGATTGTGTTAGGTCTGTTACTTGAACTCCTGACACTAACCTGACTGTGCCGAACCTGAGGTTTTCCCCACCCAAATCAAACCCCAAAGTTCATGCCCTTAGGTCCCACATCCATCATTTAATCTGCCTTGCTCTATCTGGGCAAAATTAGATGTGACACCGGGAGACCTGCCTCTGCCTTGTATCAGCGGGGATGGAAAGATTCCCCTTGTTGTGATTGTGGTGCTGATATGCACATTATTAAACATATTGTGTGAGACTGCCCACGGCACGTGTTCTCTGGTTCTTTGGAAGATCTGCACGAAGCAGCACCAGAGGATAGCTGAACTGGACATCCAATTAGGGGGCCACTGCCGTAGCCCCATAGAGATTCTGGATATAATTATGTGGTGTGTGTGTGTGTGTGTGTGTGTGGTTTTACTTCTCTTTGTCATGTTCTCATCATATGTTAAATAACTCGGGGCTGAGAGACTGCTTATGTTCTCCGAGAAACCCTGTTCAGGGATCCTGTTGTGTCTGGTATATCAAATTATCTGGCAGAAGTGATGGCTTTGTCAAGGCTCACAATCCTATGACAGCTCCTTCGCCTTATCGGAGGGATGCTAACACGTGATGCCCTTTGACTTCTGGAGCCTCCATGTTTTATGTCGCTCAAGCTGCTACGAAGGATTGCGTGGTGTTGATATTGCCTATTGTCCCGATTCTGATCTGCAGCCCCAGGAGCCATGTTTATCTCCATTGTGATGTACATGTTCAGCATTCGCTGTGACTATTCCTTTTTATGGCCGGGGACGGGTGGAAGCAGCACGTTCCTGTTTGAGGTTTGGAGGGATGGAGACTGCCGAACACTATTTATGGCTCTTGACTATGTACGTTGCTTTCCTGGTGTCTATGTAGAATTTTTTCCCCTCATTCGAGAGAGATATATGGCTCCTGCTTCAATTTCTGCTGGAGACATGGTCCTGACAGTCCCAAAATACCAAAAAAAACCCTGATGTTCACAGAGAAAATTCTGTATTGGAGACCCTGCATTGTAAAATGTCAGCACACACCATGATCATAGTCCTCTTAAAGCAGGGGTCTCCAACCTTGGTCCCTTTAAGACTTGTGGACTTCAACGCCCAGAGTCCCTCAGCCAGCTTTGTCCACAAGGTTGAAGACCCTGTCTTAAAGAATATACCGTATTTTTCAGAGTATAAGATACACCTTTCCCCCCCTAAAAGGGGGTGAAAATTTGGGTGTGTCTTATACACAGAATGAAGCCCCCCCACCCTTTGGCCTCTGCCTCCCAGCAATTTACCTCCTTGCAGCAAGCAGCAAGAAGAAAAAGCCCATTTCGGCTTCCGCACAGCCTGATTAGCCCAAGTTGATTGTCCTTGGATGGCCTCCCGACTCTCAGCTGTTTCAGGCTGCAGGGATTGCCCGTTGCCTATTTGCTGCGCGGGCCTCTGCTGCTTGCTGCAAGGAGGTAAATTGCTGGGAGCAGATTTTTTTTTTCTTGGGCTAATCAAGCTATGCTGAAAACGAAAATGAAAGTACAGCAGGCTGTTTGCTGTTTGCTGCAACGAGGCAAAATTGCTGGGAGGCAGAGGCAGATTTATTTTTCTTGTTTTCCTCACCAAAAAAGGTAAGTGTGCCTTATAGTTCGGAGCGTCTTATACTCTGAAAAATACGGTAAGCAGTGACGGTCTTAATTCTTCATCCACCCATAAGATCATTGCTCTTATGAAATCAAGTAAAAGCACCTACTCTCTTCTCCCACTGAGTAGCAATGGAGCTATCCAACATCCACGCAAATGATAACTTGATGAGCTATCCCAAATGATAAGGGCATTGATAACTTCCCTCTGAGCTGATATCTTACTGGGTTTTAATTCCCTCAAATAACATCTGGAATACCACTGCCTCTTATCTACCTTACATATCCAAAGAATCAGAGAAGAGGGGGGAAAAAACCCCCCGGTTTCACAAACATCTTTTTCCTCTTGTTGTACTCATTTAGACCTGTCATCTTGCTGATAAGGGGATGTTGTTTTTGCAAGTGGGAGGGGGGAAAAAACAGAGAAGAAAGAACAGGCATTTTTTTTTTTAGGAGAGAAGGAAAGGAGAGGGAAGAAACCCAGCCTCGGACAGGTTAATAAACTTCCTAATGATTCCGAATCAGAACAGCGTAGTAGATACTACTCTAGACTATTTTACACCCTGACAAGTGGAAGGGAGCAGCAGTTGCGCTCTGTTGTTTTTTTGGTGTGTATGTGTGTGCACAGTTCTACACACACTTATAGGAGGGGTGAAATTCAGTTGCCTTCCCTACCAATTCGCAAATATGCCCACGCCGTTATCTGTGCATGCGCAAAGCCTTCTACGCATGCGCAGAGGCTTAACATGTCTCAAAAAAGCGACATCATGATGTCTGTGTGGTTGGGCGGAGCCTCCTGCAGCTGCCACTACCAGTTTCCCCGAACCGTATAGAACCGGCTGAATTCCACCCCTGACATTTATGTGGTCCTCCTCTTGCTAAGAATGATCGTTGTTATGTTCCTTAGGAATCACATCTATTGTAGTCTCTGTGTTGTTGAGAGAGAGAGAGAGAGAGAGAGAGAGACTGAAAGAAAGGAAGAGAGGAAGGAGAAACATCACTTGCCAAGGAAAATAGGGTCATCAAGGTTATCAAGAAGTCTAAGGGGGTCTAATTAAGACGAAATTCAAAGCTCATTATATTGAAGAGAACTTCAATGGATGTTGGAATGAAATGTTTCACCGACAGCTACTTGATGGAGAGCTAATCTTCCTCCACAGGAAGAGGAAGAGCGTACTTGTGATCCCTTGATCTAACAAGACCTCTACTTTTAAAAAGTGATGATTCATCCAACAGGATGATGAATTCCTAGAGTGGACTTCATTTCATTTGAACAGCAGAGGAACATAGTTCTGATTTACACACAGAAAAAGGAGAAAGAGCACAACTACTTCCTAATGCAGGAGAAACCTTCTCCCCACCCCAGTTCTCCTATGCAACACAGGAGCTGAGCCAGGTCTAACTTTGGGGTTGCAGCAGAAGACATCAGCAGGGAAGGTTCTATCAGCTTAACTCCACCAAACGTCCTATTGACCTCTCCAAACCAAAACTGTTGTTCGATCAGGCAGCCCCAGCATGAATGGTGACCTAGCAAGCTCCTTATCCGATTACAAACATCTTTTCTTGATCTACCTACATGAAGGTGGGGAGATGATTGAATGCATTCCATTTGGATCCCAGCTCCAAGTTCCACAGGACGGAACAACAACTGATCACCTCCTTTTAGCGGTCCACAATAGAAAGCATCCTCACTTATTCCATCACGGTATGGCATGCCGGTTTGACAGCCGTGGATAGAAAAACATTACAGAGGGTGGTGAGGACAGCACAAAACATCATGGGCTGTCCCCTGATACCACTAGGCGACATCGCTAGGGCTCGCTGCCTTAGAAGAGTGAGGAAAATTCTCAGGGACGACTCACACCTTGGTCACCACTTCTTCACCCTCCTACCGTTGGGAAGGAGATATAGAAGTATAGTCAGCCACACAAACAGGCTGAAGAACAGTTTTTAATCCGTGGGCTGTCAAACTCCTGAATGCGAAATAACATTATAACTACGTAGTATGATGGACTTGCAGGGCCGACGCAACGTGTAACATGTTCACACAGGTGCAGTAGGACTGGGTGTTTTGTTAATATGATTGATTGGGTTAGGGATTTTCTGTCTTCACTGTGAGTTGTATTGTGTTGGGGGAGGGTGCACTGAGGGAGCTTAACCAATCTCGTTGTCCGTATGTTGTGCGCTGGCAATAAAGATTTGAAATTGAAATTTCCAAGCTCTGAGTAGACCTGGAGAGTCTAAAGGACAACTTTGTGGACCTCTTTAGGGAAAAAGTACAGTAGAAAATCCATATGTGCAAACTGACCCGGTCCCGACGTATACCAGTGCCACTTGGTCGCTTCCTACTTTGATGTGATAACCTTGATGACTTTCATCTCTCCTTATGATAGTGGCCAACAATTTCTTTTCTGTATGCAGGAGCCGTTCCCTTCCTCTCCTTCCTTCTTAATCTTAATTTCCCAAAGTGAACAGATTCATTTCTTTCTGCCTGGTCTTCATGTCTTCCAGATTCTTTATTGTTGGTACTGCTCTTCCCTGATAAGTTCAGTGTCATTAATATATTTGAATATATTTATCCTCAGAAAGCCCTTGGATGGGAGACAAGGGCCACTATCTCATTTTCTTTTATTATCCTGGGCTTCATTTATCTGACAATGCACAAAAACAACATCTCAATACATTTAGATAATGAGATGTTGACGATAAAGACGGGGATTGTTTACAAAATGTGATGTCCTGAAGAGGCAGGTTGTACAAACTGCAATGGAGGTCACCAAGACAGGCTGGGACTATATTCTTCTGGCTCCAATCTCTCTCACCCTTGCTTATATCAAACTAACAGATCAAGAATAACATTGTTCTTGAGATACTTTGAGAGGGACACCTTCCTGCTTTACTCATTTATGCCCTTAGACCAGAGGAATATCTGTAGTTAATTTGTCTTATCCAGAAACTTCAAGATTTTTCCCTTTGAGGAAGGATGGGGCTGCCAACCTTCCTCAGAGGGGGTCACCCAGTGATGAGATTCAGCCAGTTTGCACCACTTCGGGAGAACCGCTTGTTAGCTTTCTGAGCAGTTTGGCAAACTGGTTGTTGGAAGAAATCATTAAGGCAGAGAACCAGTTGTTAAATTACTTGAATCCCACCACTGCGGTCACCCTATTCTCCAAAGTACTGAAGGCAGGAAAAGAAGGAATGGATGGAAACTAATCTAGGAGAGAAGCAATCTAGAACGAAGGAGAAATTTCCTGACAATGAGAACAATGAACCAGTGGAATGGCTTGTATCCCAAAGCTGTGAGTGCTCCATGACTGGAAGTTTTTCAAGAAGAGATTGGACAACCACTTGTCTGAAATAGTATAGAGTCTCCTGCTTGAGCAGGGGTTGGACTAGAAGATCTCCAAGGCCCCTTCCAACTCTATATTGTCACTGATCCTTCTCCTGAATCAAGTTGGTTTCTCCATTAAATGACTAGTCAAATATTATAACTTGATTTCTAATAGTTGGAACACAATCCAATACTGTCACATATTTCATGACACCAAGAATCTCTTTGTGCATTCCAGCTGTTTTGGATGTTGGTTATGACCAACCCGCACCTTCCTGATCCAATGGTTAGGACCCTCCATACCCCAATGGGCTATTTTGATTGTGAGGAACAGCAAAAACACCTTTTCCCATCCCTATTCCACATGTGAACTTCAATCAAATGCTGCTCTGAAAGAACCTGAGCCAAGGCACCCTTGAATGCCATGAGGTTTTGACACCAACTTGGACAATCCAGAATAGATCATTGCTTCCTTAGGTGTGTCCACAAAAGAATTGGGAGATGAATGGAGATCAAGAAACCAGGACAACTGGAAAGAGAGTCACAAAGAGGTTTGTTTTGCTATCTCGTGCAGCTTTCAAACAATTCAGACCAGAAAAGCTGGCTCTGAAGAGCTCCCAAGCAGGCCTGACATCCCGAAGAGCTGCGATGATCAGAAGAGGGCCAGCTGGACCCATCATCTGACTTGATGAATGGCCAATCTCTAAGTTCTCCAAGAATCCCTTTAGATGTCCATTCAAAAACAATGTGATAAAGAGACCGTGCATGGTAGACTTAGCAAGACAGCAACCATATGGCTTGCTTTACAGAAGAAACTCCTCTAACTAAAGGCTTGTCATGGACAGGTATCTCTGTGAAAATATCATTTTTATTTCTTGGATGAGCAACTCACTGCCGCCAAGCTCTCTTCTCAAGCTCAGGGGGCCTCTGACTGCAGATTTCAAGGCTAAATTTGGGTAATAAACCACACAACCCAGCTGTACTCATGTTTTCTGACCTTGGACAGGAAACAGATGAAAAATAAATAGATATAACTTAAAGAATCTTCCCTCAAAGCAAAAGAAGGAAGGAAAACAAGGTCTGGACTCCAGCCTCCTCCCCCAAGCCATCGTCACTATTACCATCAAAAAGACCCCCACATCAAGTTATAACAAATAATAGTTTCTAACTGATGCATGTAGGGACGCGGTGGCTCAGGGGCTAGGACGTTGAGCTTTTCAATCGAAAGGTCGGCAGCTCGGCGGTTCGAATCCCTAGTGCTGCCGTGTAATGGGGTGAGCTCCTGTTACTTTTCCCAGCTTCTGCCAACCTAGCAGTTTCGAAAGCACGTAAAATGCAAGTAGAAAAAATAGAGACCACCTTTGGTGGGAAGGGAAGAGTGTTCCGTGCGCCTTTGGCGTTGAGTCATGCCGGCCACATGTCCATGGAGATGTCTTCGGACAGCGCTGGCTCTTCGGCTTTGAAATGGAGATGAGCACCGCCCCCTAGAGTCAGGAACGACTAGCACGTATGTGCGAGGGGAACCTTTACCTTTACCTAACTGATGCATGTATGCACATAAACACTTGTAAACCTAAATAAGTGGCAGCACACTTTCATGTTTTGGAAATACGTAGCAAGAGAAGAGACTATTTGTAGCATAGGTTGAAATGGGGTCTCTGAGGTTGATTGTTGTTGGGTTTTTTTTTGCAGATGTTTCATTACCCAGCTAGGTAACACCATCAGTTTGGGTAATGAAATGTCTCCAAGAAAACCATGCTCAGAGAGCACCAAGGACCCCACAGTTCAACCCTGAGTTACAAATATGTTCTTCTACCGATAATCAAGTCATTAGATGTTTCATTACCCAAGTAGGTAACATCGTCAGTGCACTCATGACGTTACCTTCTTGGGTAATGAAACATCTGCAAAAAACACCACCAAATTCAGAGCGCACCAAGGCCTCCGGGTAATGTGGTCCTTCACCCACCAAGGAACATTAAATTCCAACACTGGAGTAACGAGTTACGGGACCGCCTGCTGTTACTTCACGCCTCCCACCGACCCGTACGCTCACACAGAGAGGGACTTCTCAGGGTGCCGTCCGCCAAACAATGTCGGCTGGCGGCCCCCAGGGGAAGATCCTTCTCTGTGGGGGCTCCTACTCTTTGGAATGAACTTCCCCCTGGTTTACGCCAAATACCTGACCTTCGGACCTTTCGCCGCGAACTGAAAACACATTTGTTTATTCGCGCGGGGCTTTCTTAAATTCTTAAATTGTTTAGATTTTGAATTTAAATTTTATTTATGTTTTAAATTGGGGTTTTTAGATTTTAAATATTTTAATTTTTCGGCCAATTGTATAATAAGTTTTTTAATTTAGTTTTTAATTGTACATTGTTTACTTTTATCTTGGCTGTACACCGCCCTGAGTCCTTCGGGAGAAGGGCGGTCTAGAAATCTAATAAAATAAATAAATAAATAAATAATAAATAGATGATATTACATAGGGAGACTACCCTCTCTCTACCAATCTCTCTTCAAAGTTATATGGCTGACTGACTCTCCAACTGAACTCCGGATGACTTATGGAATAAAAAGCATAATCAACCTATAATCCCCCCTCAAAAAATAATAATAACAACAACAACAACAACAACAACAACAACAACAACAGGATTGGAATGGACCTTGGAGGTCTTCTAGTCCAACCCCATGGCCAGGCAGGAGACCCTCTACCATTTCAGACAAATGGCTATCCAACATCTTAAAAACTTCCAGTGTTGGAGCATTCACAACTTCTGGAGGCAAGTTGTTCCACTGATTAATTGTTCTGACTGTCAGGAAATTTCTCCTTAGTTCTAAGTTGCTTCTCTCCTTGATTAGTTTCCACCCATTGCTTCTTGTTCTTCTGTCAGGTGCTTTAGAGAATAGTTTGACTCCCTCTTCTTTGTGGCAACCCCTGAGATATTGGAACACTGCTATCATGTCTCCCCTAGTCCTTCTTTTCATTAAACTAGACAAAAACAGTTCCTGCAACCGTTCTTCAAATTTCAGACCATATCTGATGAGCCCATGCCCATCCCAGAATTCCTGTAACTGACACACTGGCCCCAGTCCCTGGCTGAAGATTGAGATCTTCAAGGTCTTCTGAAGGTCCAGTAGATTTAGGGCCATCTGTGAAGGAAAGTTCTTCCAGAAAGAGGTTCCAAAACCAGAAGACGATGTTTCTAAGGATCTGCACTGCTTGAGGGAGAAGAGGTGGAACATATCTACCCGTTTGAATCCCTAGTCTAGGTCTCCTCTGTGAGCAGGGGGTTAGACTAGATCAGGGGTCTCCAACCTTGATCCCTTTAAGACTTGTGGACTTCAACTCCCAGAGTCCCTCAGCTGGCTGAGGAACTCTGGGAGTTGAAGTCCACAAGTCTTAAAGGGACCAAGGTTGGAGACCCCTGGACTAGAAGACCTCCAGTCTTATGATTCTGGAAGAAAGGAAGGAAGGAAGGAAGGAAGGAAGGAAGGAAGGAAGGAAGGAAGGAAGGAAGGAAGGGAGGGATAGATAATGGGTGAAAGCTGGTCAGAGGGAGATCCAACCAGGAATTAAGGAGAAATTTCCTGACAATCACTCAGTGTAACAGCTTGTCTCCTGGAGTTGGGTTCTCCATCACTGGAAGTCTTCAAGAAAAGATTGGAAAGTCATTTGTCCAGGATGGTATAAAGACTCCTGCCTTAGGTAAGGGGCTGGACTAGAAGATCTCCAAGGTCCTTTCCGGCCCGACAATTCTAGGGTCCTCTTTCTACTTAATCTTTGGAATGGAGACGCGTGTGAGACACACTTTATGATCTTGATTTGTCCTCTTCGATCGTTTCAGAAAACACCTTGACTGCAAGTTTTGAAAAAAAAATTCTACCTCTTAATTGCTTCCCAGTTCAGACTTCTGGGACCAAAGGTGAAGCCTGTGTAAGCATCGGTGAACCCTCCATGAAGGAGAAACTATGCTGACAAAGCACAATTGGGGCAGGACTTTGCTATTTATTTTTTTTTAAATGGAGAGAGTGAGAAAAATAGTCCCCAAACAAAGTTTTGGAGTCAGCTAATAAGGGTCTATCATAGATGACCTCTCTGAGGCTCAGCCCTGAACCATCTGCGTCCCTGAAGGATTTCATTTCTGACTTCAGCAGACCGTATGTGGTGGAAGAGCCAAAGAATAAATGAGAAGTGAGTTAGCAAATATGGAAAGAGTGCCGGGATACATCTTAGCTTCCTGTCTCACTACGGGTGGGCAGGTAAAGATGGAATCTCCGGGAAGAACAACCTTAATTTGGTATGTTTTGATTTTCTGCCTGCTCCTTCTGATGTTTGTCCTCTCTGCTGGTTTTCTGAGGAAAGAGCTAGACAGAAGATCTAGAACCTTCCTTCAAAAAGGAATAATTTGGGCAGAGATTGGGAACAAGGTATTGATGATGTTATCTAGTTCAGGGGTCTCCAACCTTGGTCCCTTTAAGACTTGTGGACTTCAACTCCCAGAGTTCCTCAGCCAGCTTTGCTGGCTGAGGGACTCTGGGAGTTGAAGTCCACAAGTCTTAAAGGGTCCAAGGTTGGAGACCCCTGATCTAGTTTGGTAATGAAATATATGCAAGGAAATAACCAAGCCCAGAAAGCACAAAGGATCCCATAGTTCTCCTCCTCCCCCCACTCTCTCCGCCCCCACAGCCTCCTTTCTCTACTAGCACTGATGATGTTATCTAGTTGGGTGAAGAAGCATCTGCAAGAAAACAACCAAGTTCAGTGAGCACCAAGGATCCCACACTGGGAACAAGGCTACACCAGTTATTAAAACAAATAATGCTGGATGGTTCTTATGCTACTTAAAAGATCCATCAGCGAGTTTTGCTAGAGAAATTACATTTTACTGCATATTGTTATGAACCAGCCAAGCTTCCTAGAAGAGGGGAACTTAACCCCCCAAGGTACCCTGGCCATGGTTGATGGCAAAACTGAAAATTAATCTCCGCATCTCCATTTTGGAATACCAATAACGGCCCTTAGGTCTGAACTTTCTGGTGCAGATGTTTGTGGTTATCCCGGTTAAATTAAATTTGATTGAACGTAGCTCTGTTTTGGAGATAAAGACTCCAGGTTTGCAAATAAATATTTAATATCCGTTCCTGCTGCTCCGAGAGACCTCAGGCTCAAGGCTAAGAATTCCTCTCGATAGCTGCAAAGCAGCAAAACAAAAAGAGAAAAAGACTTTCATTTCCAAAAACATTTAAGCCTCTGCTTTCCACACACCATTTATTTGCAGGCTGTGAGGACACCACCGGCTTAACTTGCTTACTGAATTAAGCCACTTTCAACAGACCCACATCAAAAGGATCTTGCTAGGAATCCCTGTTAAAGCTGATTTTCAGTATGGAATGTCTGCTAAATTGACCAGGGCACTGATGAAATGTTTGGAAGTCGAGGAGCCCTTCCTTCCTTCCTTCCTTCCTTCCTTCCTTCCTTCCTTCCTTCCTTCCTTCCTTCCTTCCTTCCTTCCTTCCTTCTTCCCTCCCTCCCTTCTTTTCCCTCCCTTCTTCCCTCCTTTTCTTTTCCTTCTCAATGCCTTTAAAGCTCCCAAATGTATTTGCAGAAATATATTTTAGAGTTTTGGCGCTGGGCTTCGTACCACCTGGACTTTACACATGCTGTGTATTTGTTTTAACCTAAGGAAGAAATGGTATGCTAAGGTCAGAGGGCAGGCGCCACAGATCCAGAAGCTAATGTGCTGGTGTGTGTGTGTGTGTGTTTTTGTGTTATTTGAACCTACTGTGCTTTCAATGGGTCTTTCCTTAAGTCTGGCAACTGTAGGATCGGCTCCCTTTGTAACCCTGGAGAGAAGTCTAAAGCAGTCAGTGGCACCAGATTGATCTTCCAAGATCCCAGGAGGATTGGACCAGATTGGCAGTGGAGATGTTCTCCAATATTTTCTTTCTCTCTTTCTCCCTTCCCTCCCTCTCTCCTCTCTCTCTCCCTCTTTCTGTCTTTCTCTCTCTCTCTCTCTCTCCCTCTCTTTTTCTCTCCCTCCCTCTTCTCTCTCTCTCTCCCCCCCTCTCCCCCCCCTCTCTCTCTGTGTTTGTAGGTACTTGATTATTGGTGTGTGATTGAAGGAGCGTAGGCATGCTTTTTACATCCTCTAACAATACGGTACACCCATTCCTTTCCTCCCCACTCCCCGTGTCTAATCTTTACTTCTTATGAACTCTGCTGAATTGAATTATTCTGTGGATCAATTCCACCCAACAACACAAGCTCCATTTGAATGTGTGTGCATCACTGTCTGTGTGTGTGTTTGTGTGTGTGTGTGGTTTCTTAATTACTTCAGCAATCTTCTGCTGGAACCATAATAAATATTTTACCAGAAGTAATCTGGATGCAAAAATGTCATAAACTGGTTGATTAAGAAACAACCCAAACCTAGGTGGGTTTTCTACAGGCTTTGAATTATGACTCCATTATCCCTGATTCTTGACCGAATTAGTGCCTTTGGGAACATCTTGAGGGCACCAGCTGCCTATTGCTGAAGTAGGTAAAACTGAAACTAAATGCCTTTCACGTTTAAAAAAAAAAAGATGTAAAATATAAATAAGGGCTCCAGATGCTGATATACCAAAAATGAAGATCCCTCTCTCCATATTGCTGTCCACTGTTGGATAAAAGCTGCTTCCATCATGAAGAAAAAATATTTCACTGGTGTTTCAAAACAGGTCATTTGGCGCACTGGGAAAGGGCGGTTAAACCAGTTCATATCAGTTGATCCTTAGTTCCGTGGCTGAACATTTATCTAAAAGAGGCACCCAGATACATGAAATGAATGGTTCAATTCCAATCGGTTCCTGCCTAGTTCTGGATCCTGGTTTATGGGGGTGGTGGGGAATGCAACTGTTCAGCTTCACTTCAAGCTGTTTTCTTCCTGATTAAGAGTTTGAAAAAAAATTTGGGAGATTTTTGTTATTGTATAGGTTGCCTGCGGCGAGAACTCTACATGCACAGAAATACATACATCAATCCCCATAACAGAAGAATGGAGGGGAAAAGTGATGGAGCCAGCAGAAATAATGGCAACATTTAATTAGAGGAAAGAACACATTCAGCTTTGTTTCAACTCAGATACCGCTTCTGGATTTTGTGCTCGACTTAGAACAAAGTAAAGCTGTATCAGACGCAGCTGTTATTAAGTTCAAAATCAGTTTAGTCTCAATCCCTGTACAATCCATTATAATTCCCAAAAGGAAAAATTGTGGCAGGAACTTTATCTTCTTCTTCAGTACATTTTGAATAATCCACCAAATTCTTATCCAAAAGACCTTAATTTTCTTGCAAGTCCACCAAATATGAAAATATGTAGCATCATCACAATCACACCTCCAACATTTCGCTTGGATATTAGGATACATACATGATAATTTTTTGGGATCTAAATGCCATCTATAAAACATCTTATAAAAATTTTCCCTTAAATTCTGTGCTTGTGTAAACTTAACATTTCTAACCCAAATTTTCTCCCATGTTTCCAACATTATTGGTTCCTGAATATTCTGTGCCCATTTTATCATACAATCCTTTACCAAATCCTTTTCCGAATCTATTTCAAGCAACACATTATACAATCTCTTTATATGCTCGTGGGTCTGATTTCTAATTTGCTTTATTAAATTTTCCTCCTTTGCATTATACCAATTTTTTGATCTTCTTTCCATCTAGCACTTATTTGCCCATATTGAAACCAAGTATAATTCCTCCCTTCTTCATTTAATACCTGTAATGATTTTAATTGCAATCTACCTCCTTCAGCATACAAAAGTTCTTTATATGTAATCATTTCCTGTTTCTGTTCTATATTTATATTCTCTATTGCATGTCTAGGGCTCGCCCATATAGGAATCTTATAATCTAATTTATAGGAATATTTATTCCAGACCAAAAGAGCACTTCTCAACACATGATTCTTAAAAGCCCTATCCACTTTTTTCCATAAAATAAGTACGCATGCCATCCATATAACAAGTCATAACCTTCTATATTCAAAATTCTTTCCTCTGTTAAGTTAAACCAGTCACTTATTACTGAGAGGGTTACTGCTTCATAATATAGTTTAAAATTAGGCATTCTTAAACCACCTCTTTCCCGTGAATCCTGTATTATTTTCATTTTAACCCTCGCCTTTTTACCCTGCCATATAAATTTATTAATCCCACTCTGCCAATCTTCCAAATTTTTATCCTTTTTAATTATAGGTATCATCTGGAACAGAAACAAAAATCTAGGTAACACATTCATTTTAATAGCCACAATCCTTCCCAATAGGGATAACTGCAATTTCTTCCAGCCATTCATATCATTCTGAACTTTTTGCCATAGCAAGTCATAATTATTCTTATAAAGTTTCTTGTTCGATGAGCTAATATAGACCCCTAAATATACTGGAAGAAAGAAGAGATACCTACAATAGAAGAATGGATATTGAAAGTTATTAACTTGGCTGAGATGGCTAAAATCTCAGCGTTTTTAAAAGACAATACGCAGGAAAGATATTTAATTGAATGGAAAAAATGGATTGATTATCTACAAAACAGATATCAGATTAAGAAATATCAGATTGCCTTTGAATAATTAGAAAGTTATTTTATCTAATGGGAGGGGTTGGGAGACTAAAAGCTTTGGATGTGGTTATTTGATTGACTTTACCTTGATTGACCCGGAAGCCGGGGTGGGGAGGGGGATGTTTTGTTTTTTTTTTTTTTTGGGAGGGAGGGGGAAAAAAGGGGGAAAATGTTTTTGTTTTTTTTAAAACTCTTTCAATAAAAAAAAAAAAAAAAAAAGCTGTATCAGACGCAGAGACCACTGGTGAGTTGCCCCCGGTTCGGACTGGTTCTATAGAACCGGTAGTAAAACCAGCAGGAGGCTCTGCCCACTGACCCAAATGTCATCAAAACTCTTCTGCACATGCGCGGGCATGATGCGAAGGTAAGTAGAGCCCACCCCTGGCGGAGACCCAAACTCATTGGTAGCCTCACATTGCAATGAACAAGGACATACATGGTTTTGCAGCTACTATGATTGTTGGACGAGCAGGTACAAAAACAGCCAGGGAAGTGACTGAAGCCTGGGAAATGGGGCCCCTTGTCAGTCAACAGGAGTGTTGATTTATCACCAGTTTATCAAGTATTTAGGCAAGGGCACAAGGAAGCAACAGTCAATGACTTATTAGCCAGCCATCAACACCCCAATCAACAACTAAAAAACCCACACCCAACAAGGCATCACACAGGGAATAGTATCAAGCACACTCTGCTGGAGAGAAGTTCCCTGAGGATGAGCTCCAGCACAAGTTCAAAACCTTGGAAGACTAAACCTCTGGTCTCATATTATATTATAATATTATATCATATTATATTATGATATAAACTGTAGTGGCGTAGTGGTTAGAATGCAGTACTGCAGGTTAACTCTACCGACTGCCAGTAGTTGGATTACGACTGGCTCAAAGTTGACTCACCCATCCCTTCTTCTGAGGTGGGTAAAATAAGGACCCAGATTGTTGGGAGCAAGAGGCTGACTCTGTAATCTGGTTAGAGAGGGCTGTAAAGCACTTCGAAGCAGTATAAAAGTCTAAGTGTTATCTTCCTTCCTTCCTTCCTTCCTTCCTTCCTTCCTTCCTTCCTTCCTTCCTTCCTTCCTTCCTTCCTTCCTTCCCTCCCTCCCTCCCAGAGGTTAAAATGCAGTGTTACAGGCTGACTCCGCCCACTGCTAGGAGTTTGATCCTGACTGGCTCAAGATTGACTCAGCCTTCCATCCTTCCGAGATTGGTTAAATGAGGACCCAGATTGTTGGGTGCAAGAGGCTGACTCTATAAACCGCTTAGAGAAGGACTGTAAAGCACTGTGAAGCTATATATAAGCGGTATATAAGTACTATTGCTACAATAACATTAATACAATTCTCTCTATATATCTATATATCTATATCTATATCTATATCTATTTATATATATGAAGAAAGCTGTTTTCTTTCTGCCCTGGTTTGGATCTTGAGCACTATTTTTGGAAACCACTTTCACCCCATTGTCTTCTCTAGCTCAGATGATGACTATCCATCCTATTTTGTTATGCACCTCAGGTACGCACCTCTAGATATTGTGCAATGTTTCACAAGCAATTGGCTAGACAGCTAGGGAAAGGCTGTGGTGAGGAGAGATCTCCTAAATATGAGGAAGGGAGCAGGACAAGGGGAATAAATCAATTTTATGTTGAGGAAAGAGCACGGTGTTCTGAGATAATGTCCTCTCGGCCTTTTGATGTTCTCCATATCTGCGAGACCAAAGCATTCTTTTTCACTGCAGTGCAGACGGGCTCCGTGTTTTCTATCAAGAGCAAAATGAGTTGGGAGAAAGATTTTTTTTTTTTAAAAAAAAGGAAAAACTAAAATTCTTCCAGGTTGCAAAAGGTAGAGAGGGCCGAGGAAGCTGTAGAATCATCTCCCATGAGAAACGCTGGCAGTTTTATCACTTGAGGCAAGTGGTTTAAAAACTAGGTTAGATAAAACGGAGGAGAAGTGATCTAAAAAGGGAACTGGAGGGAGGGGGCATCTTGCCTGCACTGAGGTTGGCTTGAAGCCTAAGCTAGCAGGTGGGCTGAGGAAGATGGGATCTGTGGTCCAACATATCAGGCGGCAACCAATTGTGGTCAGTTGTCTTTATGTTTGACCGGAAGGTCAATAGTGATAGATGCATGCTGTCAGATCAAATCTGTTTCCATGTGGTCCTTGTTGCTCTCTGAGCTTGGTTGCTAAGCTGAGGTTGATGTTGTTATCTAGTTGGGTCATGAAATGTCTGCAAGAAAACAACCAAGCCAGGGGTAAAATGCTGCCAGTTCGGAGCGGATCGGCCGATCCGGTAGCGATGGTAGCAGGTAGTTTGGAGAACCGGTAGCAAAAATCCCTGACACCCCCCCAACCCATGCCCAGCTGAGACACACGTAAAAAAAAGGATCGCGCGCCACAGATGATCATCCCCCCGTACTCTTCTACTTATTGCATGACTCCTTTTGGCATGTACTGTGCGCGCACACCTCACATTTGATGCGTGGTGTGCACTGCGCATGAGCAGCCAGCAAACTTGTAATAAACCGGTTCAGATTTCACCACTGAACAAAGCTCTGAGAGCAACAAGGACCCCACAGTCGTCTTTCTCCTCTCCTCTGCAAACTCCACTTCCTTTCTAGCCTTGATGACGTTACCTAGTTGGGCTATGAAACATCCACAAGAAAACAACCAAGCTCAAAGAGCAACAAGGACCTCACAGCTCAACCCTGAGTTACAAATATTCTCTTCCAGCAAACATATTTCCAGATCCTTTGCACAAAGTAGACATTTACAATTGAGCAGGAGTGGACGTCTTTTGTGTATAGAATGTGCCAATTTAAACTCCACTCCAGGATTTCCAACCTCTCAGGAGCTGCCACAAAGAAGAGGGAGTCCACCTATTCTCCAAAGCAGGGGTCTCCAACTTTGGCAACTTTAAGACTTGTGGACTTCAACTCCCAGAATCCCTCAGCCAACAAGTCTTAAAGTTGCCAAGGTTGGAGACCCCTGCTCCAAAGCATCTGAGGACAGGACAAGAAGCAACGGGTGGAAAGTAAGCAAGGAGAGAACCAAGCTAAAACTAAGGAGAACATTGGAACACTGGAAGTTCTTAAAAAGAGATT
The DNA here is from genome assembly GCF_028640845.1 of Ahaetulla prasina. Lineage (NCBI taxonomy): Eukaryota > Metazoa > Chordata > Lepidosauria > Squamata > Colubridae > Ahaetulla > Ahaetulla prasina. Next base: position 23,739,897 of record NC_080551.1, read on the forward strand.
GGACAACTATTTGTCTGAAATGATATAGGGCAGTAATGGCCAACCTTTTCGGTTGGCACGCGGTTTGGTTCACGCTACAGATATTGCTTTGCAAACTATATGGGTGGGTTCGTATGGAATGGAATAACTCACCCTGGCCAACACAATACAGCTACCTTGCCATGGTCAATTCACTGTGGCCAACTCAATGCAGCCAACTCACTGCAGAACAACTCCTGGTGGTGCAATTTAACCATTCCATTTAGAAATGTTTTAATTTTTGTCACTTACATTTCATTTTGTCCTTCCTTTGGCACCCTTTTTTTAACAATCTTATTCCACCATTTCTTTGATATTAGTGGAACTCTTATCCCATGGCGAGTTGGACTAGATCTGAGTTCATATCGCATGCTAAGCCCACAACCAAGCAAGCCACATTAGGGGTTCAGCAGCTGTGTGGACCCCATCATTGCTTCAGAAGAAATCTTTTGGATCATCTGAACCAAATCCACGGTTGGAGGTAGACCCTGCATTGACTCAACCCATGATGGCTGATGATCCAGCAAGGGCAGCCAACCAGCATCAAGAGTACTGTTGAACGACTCTTGTTGTCAGATGCTTGTTGAGTCAGAATATATTTTCCTGAAGTTTCCTCTGACTATTTCTAGTCTCACTACAGGGAATAACACAGAACCTTTTTGCTCTTAGGCCAATCTTTCAATTATTTAAAGGCAGCCATCACATCTGCTCACGAAACCTTCTTTGCTCCAGACTAAATGCGCTCAGCTTCTCCACGCTTCTCCATCCAACTGAATTTCAACCTTTCTTTCCATCTAGTTTGCCCAGTTTGGACATGTTTCACTTTTTCTAGGTTTTTCCTAAAACCCAACACACCGTATTTGATTGCCAGATAATCTTCTCGATGACTGACATGGCACTAAAGCATCATGATGGGAATATAGGCGATCCTCAGCATATGACCACAATTGAGCCCACAATTTATGTTGCTAAGCGAGACAGTTGTTCACGAGAATTACAACCTTTCTTGCCACGGTTTCTTAAGTGGATCGCTGTGGTTGTGAAATCACGGGTGTCAATCTGGCTTCCCCGTTGCTTGTTGCAAAAGGTGATCGCACATGACCTTGGGACACTGCAACGGTCATAAATACGAGTCCGTTGCCAGATGTCCGAATTTTGATCACGTGACCATGGGCATGCTGCAACGGTCATAGGTCTGAAAGATAGACAGAAGTCTCTTTTTTTCCAAGGGCTGTTGTAGGGAGTTTGAAAAAGTAGAATATAAAATATAAAAGGAAAAGAAGCTTTTTCCTCTTGTGGCCCGCCAGCGGATATGGCAGCAGGTTTGGACAGTGAGGAGTTTGGGTAGGCCAGTCCTGGAATCTAGGGAAGGCTCTGATGAGGGCTCTGCTTCAGAGGCAGAGAGAGGGCCAGGGCCTTCTGACAGTTGTCACCTGCCTTCGGAGTCAGACATCAGTGAGGCAGAAGAACAGCTGGATGCTGTTCTCACTGCGCATGCACAGTGAGGAGAACGGAACAGCTAAGGAACAAGGGTCGACTCAGGAGTAAAACCACAGGTGGACGGTGAATGGCCCCTCCCATAGGGAATAAAGAGGAAAATGTTGGATAACCATCTGACTGAGATGGTGTAGGGTTTCCTGCCTGGGCAGGGGGTTGGACTAGAAGGCCTCCAAGGTCCCTTCCAACTCTGTTGTTATGTTATGTTAGGAGCGAAGGGGAGGGGAGTTTGCAGGAGTTCATTTGGGTGACGATCCGTTCCTGCATTCTTGCCAAGTGTTGTCTATTACAGTGTGGAGTCTGAAAGATATCGGCCTGGCCACTCTCCAAGCCTGATAAAGGTCGGTAATTGTGAACTATCTTGGAAGACTGTGGGAGAGGAAAGACTTTGCCGGAGAGGAATTCACTGTAAATTAAATAAAAGTGGTTTATCGGGACGAGGACTCGGCTTCGTGCTGCTGGGGAAGCCTAAGTCAGAACATTTTCCCTTCTCTTCTTCAGCGTGTTCTCCCTGAAAGCTGGGTTCCCCTCCCCTTCCTCTGCTTCTGCGAGAATTCACCTGAATCATTAAAAAAAAAAAAGGCCCCAGGGAATATCTAGAGAAAAAGGAGGGGATGAAAGGTGGAACTGGGAAGGAACGGAGTTGACAAGAAACAAGTATGATGGTGATGATAGCTATTCCGCCTTTGTGGTTATTTCCATAAATGTCTTTTCTCAGCCGGGTTGCTATTTGCGTTATCGATTGCTCCATCCATATTTGCTGTTATTGTTCCATTCCGCCATAAAATAGATGGGAGAAAAACAAACTGTGTTCGGCCACATTTGCTTCTGTTCATTCTTGGCACAGAATGCAACTGGTGGAAAAACACCGAATGGAAAACAAGAGATGAGTCGTCTTGTAGCTTTGGATTTAAACGCAGGTTTGCCAGAGGACGTCCGATTCGTTCATTTGGGGAAGAAATATTTCGACCATCCACGACCTGTCCTTTTCTCCAGCGTTGCTGAAAACAGATACTAGCCTCCTGGGTTCATACAGTAAGATAAACCAGTGTTTCTCTAACCTGGGCAGCTGGAAGATGCGTGGACTGGGGAATTCTGGGAGTTGAAGTCTGGGAGTTGAAGTCCACGCATCTTCCAGTGGTCCAGGTCAGTGGTGGGCTTCAACATTTTTTACTACCAGTTTGGTGGGCGTAGCAAGGGAAGGATACTGTAAAATCCCCATTTCCTCCCCATCAGCTGGGACTCGGGAGGCAGAGAATAAATGGGGGCGGGGCCAGTCAGAATTTTTACTACCGGTTCTCCGAACTACTCAAAATTTCCGCTACCGGTTCTCCAGAACTGGTGAGAACCTGCGGAAACCCACCTCTGGTCCAAGTTGGGAAACCCTAAGCGGGTTAATCAAAAATTATAGCGATTACATAACCTGCTAAACCCGTGTTTATGCCAAATGCTGGCTTAACATGATGGTCTGAATGTTGACAATGGCGAAGTTCCTCTGATAAGCTAAACCACAAACCATCAAGTGTAATCTTAGGCTAATCTTAGCTGTTAAAAAAGCTTAACCAAGCAGCCACAGATCCTTCCAGGTATGGCTTAGTGACCATTCAAAGTGACGACTCCAAAAGCTCCATTATGGTTGTACGTCGAGGACTGCCTTAAATCTGGCCATTTCTGAATGGGCTGCCGTTATTCTGAGGCACTTGAAAAGTTCAAGGCTGCCGTTATTCTGAGGCAGAACGGCAAACAACCAAGCCAAGGAGATATTTCTGTATTTCTTGGAAGGGCTGCGCAAATCTATTGTTTCATATATTGTTTTTCTGGTCCTTCAAAGGGGGAGAAGGGTTTGGAAGGTCACCCATCAACTAATTTTGTTCTGGCCTTGACAATTTTGTTAAGCTCTGGACTCTTCAGTTCTATCATGAATCATGTCTGTTTTTTTTCTTTTCTTTTTCTTTCCCGTTTGCATGAAGAATAAACCGAGTCTGTGCCTCTGGGATCAGCATTCAGCAGAAGAGACCAGTACGTGACAAGGATAAAAATCGCTTTAATGCTCATCTCTTTTTTTCCCCTCACCTTTCATCGATTGCTTTGGATGACGTGAGTTTACCACATGGCCAAGTTGCTTTCCCTTTTAGGAATGCCTGCGCTGGATGCTCTCATGTTATTGATGGCATCTTCTCTATGCTTTCTCGCCACCCTAATCATGGTCTTTCCTCCAGGGCTGCTCTGGATTACCAGACCACTGTTCGCCATGGGTGGCTCTCTTGGGAGAAGGTGAAATCAGTCACCAGAACCCATTATGGGCCTCCAAGTACCAATCAAATGACATTTGTGAGGTCCTCGGAGCTCTCCGAACTTAGCTGTTTTCATGCAGATGTTTCATTACCCAGCAAGGTAACACCATCAGTGCTGGAAAGGAGTGGGGTTTGCGGAGTGGAGGAGAAGGAGAAGGGGAGGAGAAGGAGGGAAAGGAAGAGGAGGAAGACTGTTGGGTCCTTAGTGCTCTCCGAGCTTGGTTGTTTTTATGCAGATGTTTCATTACCCAACGAGGGAACATCATCAGCGCTGGAAGGGAACAGAGTTTGCAGAGTGGAGAAGAAGCAGGAGGAGAAGGAGAAAGGGAGGAGAAGAAGGAAAAGGAAGAGGAGGAGGAGGACTGCGGGGCCCTTGGTGCTCTCTGAGCTTGGTTGTCTTCTTGCAGATGTTTCATTACCCAACTTTGTTTTGTTTATATACAGGTAGCTTGCTTGCAGATCAAAACCATAAATCACAAGTTCATTTTTTCCCCTCAATTTTTATGCCCAAAATCTATCGCAGGTTTCCAGTCATTAATAAACATAGATGGTATCTTTTCTCTAATCAAAGAAGTTGATTTATCAATTCCCTTGAGAGCTGTCAATTTCACCAACCATTCCTCCATAGTGTCAAATCTTTGCCTTTCGGCGCACGTAATAATCTCGCTGCAGTAATTATATATTGAAAAGAGCTTGCTCAGTCCTGGGCTTTGCCTAGCTGAGCTCTTTGGCTGCACGTAGACCAACAACACCCAAAACCTCACAGCTTGACGAGAGTAGACAATGTCAAAATACTTCCTTGCAGTGGCCTGATGAAATAATTCCCCATTGGAGAGCAATCCAGTTAAGGTGCTGGTTATGAAATTAACAGTAATTACATGAGAGGGAAAGTGGCTGTTTTGCATATTGATGAAAGTGGGGTGGAGGGAGGGAGGGAGGGAGGGAGGGAGAAACCCTGAAGAACTTCAGGGATGGGGGAAGCCATTCCAAATAAAAAAAGGGAGGAGAACCAGGTTGCTTCTACTTGTCCTGAAGAACTCACACCTGGTAGAAGGGACCACATCACTTAAAGCAAGATGGACTGCAGGTAGTCCTTGGCTTATGACTGCTTCTGTTGCAAGCTGCCTAGAGTCACCTTGTAAGAGCGATGGGTTGGAGACCTCTTCCCCCCCTCTCTATATGTCATATGTCACATACATACATATATACATACATACATACATATGTATGAATGGAAGATAGGTAGATAGGTAAATAGATGATAGATAGATAGATAGATAGATAGATAGATAGATAGATACATAGATAGATACATAGATAGATAGATAGATAAATAGACACACAGGTAGAGATATAGATAGATAGATAGATAGATAGATAGATAGATAGATAGATAGATAGATAGATAGACAGACAGACAAATAGACAGGTAGGTAGAGATAGAGATAGAGATAGATAGACAGGTAGATAGACAGACAAATAGACAGATAGATAGGTAGAGATAGAGAGATGGGTAGATAAACAGATGGATGGACGGAATGTATGTATGTATGTATGTATGTATTTATGTGTGTGCATATACACACACACACACACACACACACACACACACACACACACACACAAATGAATGAGATTTTTAAAAACACGACCTTCAGTTTGTAGCTGAATTAGCACAATTCCCAGCCTCAACTAAGCCCCCCACCCCCGCCCACCCCAGCCTCTGTTTCTGCCAACAGGGAGTGTAAATTTGGTTTTCTCTCAAAAGCCACCAGGGAAACTAATGAGGAAAACACAGCAGAGCGACCGGCAATGAAAAAGAGGAGATGAACAGAGAGAAAAAGGCTGCGGGAGAATACGAATCAGGAGGAAGGAAGAAAAAAAAAGAAAAGAAAAGAAGACATCTTTTGCAAATATCTCTCTACAAATGTGGCCAGATGTCTTTAAAGGTCAAATTTACAATACCCAGGAGTGCAGACAGGGTGTATATATAGAGTTATCAACCGGCAGGCGGGAAGATGGTGAATTAGCACCGTTTTGAACGTAGATCTCCAAGGCTTAAGACCGCAGTGCTGGGTCAGATCGGTTCCTTGTTACTTGGGAAGCTTTAAAAAAGTCTTGGTTGGGGCCAGGATGAAGAACAAACTTTGATATTTTTTTCCCGCCCCCCACCCTTCCCTGACAAGTCATTTAAACTAAATGGAGCTAATAGGATTACTCTGCGCTCATGCATCTAATCCTCTTCTTCTCTGGCTTTCAAATTAGAACATGTTAAGGCAAAGTGCCGGGGTCTTCTCAAAAGTCCCTTATGCAGTGGTGCAATTCAATTTTTTTTTTACTACCGGTTCTGTGGGCGTGGCTTGGTGGGCTTGGTGGGTGTGGCAGGGAAGAGATATTTCAAAATCTCCATTCCCTTCCCAGTCCTGGGGGAAGGATATTGCTAAATCTCCATTCCCTTCCCACTCCTGGGGGAAGGATATTGCAAAATCTCCATTCCCACCCCACTCTGGGGCTGGCCAGCCAGAGGTGGTATTCACCGGTTCTCCGAATTACTCAAAATTTCCGCTACCGGTTCTCCAGAACCTGTCAGAACCTGCTGGATTTCACCCCTGCCCTTGTAGCTTTGGAGAAGCATTTGATTTAATCTTTTTTTCCCCTTTTGATTTATCAGATCGATCAAAGCATGACCATTCCTTGGATTTTCAGATGGCGGGATGGTCCTGAATCTGGCATTGGGATTCCTGGTCAACCTTAATGGGGTTGATCCAGGAGGGAGCGCCTCTTCATAAAGAAACCACAGAGAAAAGAGGTCCTAGATTGGATGGAGCGCTAGAACCATATTCAGCCAAATAGGATTTCAACTTGCCTTCCCAATCAACATGGGAGAATCGGGGACAGAGGAGTGAGGCGTGGGATGTCCCAAAGGTATTTTCTCAAAAGGCAAGTGGCAAACAAAATCCAATTGCCTTTCGAAAAAACACCTTTGGGACCTGGATGACTTAGAGTCTCCATAGGCAAGAGACAGGATCATGACCATTATCCTCTGTATCTAACCCTAAAAAGAGTGATGATCAGCACCTAGAGCAGGGGTCTCCAACCTTGGCAACTTTAAGACTTGTGGACTTCAACTCCCAGAATTCCTCAGCCAGCTTTGCTTTAAGTCCACAAGTCTTAAAGTTGCCATTGGCTGAGGAATTCTGGGAGTTGAAGTCCACAAGTCTTAAAGTTGCCATTGGCTGAGGAATTCTGGGAGTTGAAGTCCACAAGTCTTAAAGTTGCCATTGGCTGAGGAATTCTGGGAGTTGAAGTCCACAAGTCTTAAAGTTGCCATTGGCTGAGGAATTCTGGGAGTTGAAGTCTACAAGTCTTAAAGTTGCCAAGGTTGGAGACCCCTGCTCCAAAGCATCTGAGGACAGGACAAGAAGCAACGGGTGGAAACTAAGCAAGGAGAGAACCAAGCTAAAACTAAGGAGAACATTGGTACACTGGAAGTTCTTAAGAAGAGATTGGACAACCATTTGTCTGAAATGATAGAGGGCGGTGATGGTCAACCTTTTCGGCACCGAGCACTTCGCACGCGGTTTGGTTCACGCAAGGTACCACGCTACAGATATTGCTTTGCAAACTATATGGGTGGGTTCATATGGAATGGGATAACTCACCCTGGCCAACACAACACAGCTTTGCTGGCTGAGGGATTCTGGGAGTTGAAGTCCACAAGTCTTAAAAGTTGCCAAGGTTGGAGACCCCTGCTCTAGAACTCCATCCCGTGGCTTGCACAAACACAACAGCGGAACAACTTGAATTGGCCTCTTTTTCCATGATTAGCAACTTGCCTGGAAAAGAACGCCAAGAAATGCCTGGAAGAGTCTTGCAAGAAGTCAGACCAACATGAACATCGGTGAGGGGGGTCCCTAGGTGGTTTTCTTGCAGATGTTTCATTACCAAACTAGGTAACATCATCAGTGCTAGGAGGGAGTGAGCTTTGGTCCTTTCTAGCACTGGTGATGTTCCCCAATTTGAGAATGAAAAATCTGCAAGAAAACAACCAAACTCAAAGAGTATCAAGACTCCACAGTCTTCCTCCTCCTCCTCCTCCTAAACCCCATTTCCTTTTAGTACTGATGATGCTCCCTAGCTGGAACGTCTAAATGAAAACGTCTGCATGAAAACCACCAAGCTCAGAGAGCACAAAGGACACCACCATAGTTCAACCCTGAGCTATGAATATAAAGGGCCTCTGGTGGCTCACCATACTAAGTCTGTCTGTTATCAACACAGCTGCTTGCAATTACTGCAAGTTCAAGTCCCACCAGGCCCAAGGTTGACTCAGCCTTCCATCCTTTATAAGGTAGGTAAAATGAGGACCCAGATTGTTGGGGGCAATAAAAGTTGACTTTGTATGTAGATATGTAGACAGTATGTAGATATGTAGACAGTGGATGAAGACTATTGCTTAACACAATGTAAGCCGCCCTGAGTCTTCGGAGAAGGGCGGGATAAAAATTCAAATAAATAAATAAATAAAATAAATTCTATATTCTCTTCTAGTTGGACATCATTCAAGATTCAAGACTGAAACTTCTCAAGCCACATCTGGAGAGGTCAAAATTGGATATATTAAAATAATAGCTCCCATTGGTTTTTCTATTTTTTTTCCTTTTTTTATTAAATCAATTTTTATTGACACCCCCCCACACACACACAGTTTATGAACCGAGTATTGGCCATATCATATCTCATACACTTTAACATATCCAAATACATTTTACTCAGTTACAATTTTTGTCAAAATATTCTTTTACCATATTTTAATCACAATCTTAATATTTCTATGCTCATTTATATAAACCACATCTTCTTTTGCCCTCAAGTTCAAATTTCTCCCTTTTCACTAATCTATATTATCTTTTATTGTTTTTAACTAATTCAATTTTTATCCTGATGTATTCAAACGTGTTTGGGGTTGTCTTTCTTCCATTTCATCTTTTTCGTTTTACAGCAATCTTTCTTCCCTTTCTCATTCCTCTCCCTTCCTTCTTTTATCCTTCCTACTTTCTTCTCTACTCTACTCTCCTTCTCTACATCCCCTTCCTTTCCCCCTCCTCCATTCTTCCTTCCACTCTAATTTTCTCTCCTACTCTTATTTCCCTTTCTTTCTTTCTTTCTTTCTTTCTTTCTTTCTTTCTTTCTTTCTTTCTTTCTTTCTGTCTTTCTTTCTTTCCTTCCTTCCTTCCTTCCTTCCTTCCTTCCTTCCTTCCTTCCTTCCTTCCTTCCTTCCTTCCTTCCTTCCTTCTCTCCTCTCCTCTCCTCTCCTCTCCTCTCCTCTCCTCTCCTCTCCTCTTCTCTCCTCTCCCTTTCTTCTGGTTTTTCTATTTTTGATCGCGTGTCTGTTTAACTCAGCACCTAGTAAGCTTTATTCAGAGAGATAAAAAGAAATCATTCATTTGAGGGCCTTTGTGCATTTCAGTTTGCAGCTTTGAATGTCTTAACCAACATCTGCTGGAGTCCTCAGCTCTTTATGGTTACTCATTAACATAGTTACATTTGTAATGTGCTAATATCATTAATATTTTAACTGCTGCTCTTTGATCGTTCTTATTGATTCGCTCTATAACTTCCTTTCTTGGTTTTGTCCTTTTGTACCTTCCTATTTCTTGTTCTGTTTGCTTACCGTAAGCCACAATGATTTAACAGAAAAGCAGAATATAAATATTTAAAGTAAAATAAACCAAACAGCTGAACAGGGCAAACACAGGAGAGGAGCAGTTTGTGTGCAGAGAAGATATTTCCACATTTAATATGGAATGTGGGGTAGAGAGGGAGGGAAACAAGACAGAAAATTTTTAAACAACGACACTCCTGGAACTGTGCAATAAATAATGCCAAGCAATAGAGCAATATTTATCTCAAGTTTGGCAACTTGTAGCTGTTGTCTCAAAGATGCTTTTCCAAAAGGGCAACTTTTGGACTTTTGTTTTTTTTCTCTTTGAAGATGTTTTGCTTCTCATCCAAGAAACTCCTTTAGTTCAGAACTGGCTTCTTGGATGAGAAGCGAAATGTCTTCAAAGAGTAAAAGCAGAAGTCCACTTGCCCTTTGGAGAAGCGTCTTTGGGACAACCATGACCTGGATGATTGAGAATCTCCGTAGACATTGAAGCGATCTCGACTTCAACTCCTAGAATTCCTTAGCCAACCACACCAGCCAAAGATATAAAAGTCAATGGGAATTAAGGTAAAGGTAAAGGTTCCCCTCGCACATATGTGCTAGTCGTCTCTGACTCTAGGGGGCGATGCTCATCTCCGTTTCAAAGCCGAAGAGCAAGCACTGTCCAAAGACATTTCCATGGTCATGTGGCCGGCATGACTCAACGCCAAAGGCGCACGGAATGCTGTTACCTTCCCACCAAAGGTGGTCCCTATTTTTCTACTTGCATTTTTTACCTGCTTTCGAACTGCTAGGTTGGCAGGAAGCTGGGACAAGCTCACCCCATTACATGGCACTAGGGATTAGAACCACTGAACTGCCGACCTTTCGATTGACAAGCTCAGGGTCTTAGCCACTGAGCCAATGGGAATTATGTTTTAATGAATTCAATTTTGATATCTTCAGAAGTAGTTTGAGAAGTTCCAGTCCGAACCTCGGTTAACTGATATCCATATTGGTCCAACATGCTGGCTGGGGAATTCTGGGAGTTGAAGTCCACCCATGTTGGAGTGATCAAGGTTGAGATACATTATATCCAAGGTGGGATGCCTTTATCCTCATCCCCTCCCCCCAAATACTGGATATGGTCCCATGAAGCCCTCACATTCAGTTATCGTTTAGAAGGCGATCAAAATCTGAATTCAATGTTGTTTGTCAAGAAATTGAAATCAAATAGAGATGTTGTCCCTGGCGTTGCTAAGAGATATGACTTTATATGGATTAGAGGGAAAAGATGGATGACCCTCCTGTCTTTTTTCTCTCCGCTATCAGCGTGGACCAATAAGCTGCTTCAAAATGAAACACCATCCTTCCTTGTCATTGATCTATAGGGCTTCATGTATTCTGCGGGTACTAAAGAGAAAACAGTGGCTGTTCTGGCATTTATTAGCATTTATTCAATTATGCAGGTCAGGGAGGCAATTAATGCTCACCTGCCTTGTCACATCAATTGTTCATCTATCCATCCATCTTTAGAGAGCCGGCGCTCACTTTGGAGACAGCCGAGGGCAAAGATGGGACTGAGGCCAGCTCAGGAATGGAAGGAGGGAGAAGGAAACTCAGACCAGGGTCTTTCTTACCAGGAAGAAAGTCAGGCTTCAAGAGAAGCCATTGGTCTTCACGGGGTGCTTGGGATGGAGACCTCATCAGAGCCAAAGTCACGGATTCAAGGTGCATCAACATTCCTGTAGAAAGGGTGCTAAAGGTTTTGCGTTGTTTGCTTTCTCTGCTTCATCATGAGATCTTGGCTTCTCAGCCTCCTTCCATGAGGTCTGGCAAGTTCCTGGTCATCTCATGAAGTTTTGGGAGTGGTTTGGAAGGTACCTCTTGAGACTGAATGGGGGGAAAAAAAATTCTCCCAGAGGGAAATTGCTACCCATTTTCAAACTTATATGCATGATGGTGAGGGTGTTCCAGAACCATTTTAACTGCAAATTCTTCCTTGGTAAAACTACAACATCAGAGCTGGAAGGGACCTTGGAGGTCTTCTAGTCCAACCCACTGCTCAGGCAGGAAACCCCTATTCCATTTCAGACAAATGTTTGTCCAGGTCAGGGGTCAGCAACCTGCGGCTCTGGAGCCGCATGTGGCTCTTTCATCCCTCTGCTGTGGCTCCCTGTCACTGGTTGGCTCCACAATTGATTGGTTAGGGTAGGTAGAGGAAAAAGGACGCCGCACTAGGAGGACTGTCTCTATGGTGGGGGAACTGGACTTCCGTTCGGCTCCAGAATTGAGTGGGGGGCTTCCAGTTAGGACCTTTGTGGCTCTTTGAGTGTTTAAGGTTGCCGACCCCTGGTCCAGGCTCTTCTTAAAAGCCTTCAATGATGGAGCTCCCACAACCTCTGGAGGCAAGCTGTTCCACTGGTTAATTGTTCTCACTGTCAGGAAATTCCTCCTTAATTCTAGGTTGCTTCTCTCCTTGATTAATTTCCATCCATTGCTTCTTGTCCTGCCTTCTGGTGCAACTCAAAAAATACATTTTCCTCCTCCCCACAACCCCTATTTTGGGTTCCTCTCCTCCTTTCTCCATAACAGACTGAAAGGGGAGAAATATCAACTCCAAATAAAATTGAGCTGACAACCTTTTTTCAGGATAATTTATTTATCTCCCCGTCTCCTGGAGAGTGAAACCATTATAACCCCTTCCTCATTCTCCCTCTGCCTCTTCCCTTTTCCCACCCCACCACACTTGGCGACCAAATTTATTCAGTTCTCACATTTATGACAACAACAGCATTCCCACGATCAAAATTCAGGAGCTTGGCAACAGCATGTATTGCCATCCCGAGATCATCTGATTGCTTTTTTCAACTTTCTCAGTCTTTGCTTCCTTATCAAGCAAAGTCAAATGAGGAAACTGGATTCACTTAACAATGGCAGCGATTGGTTTAACAACCGTGGCAAAAAAAAAAAAGTAGTAAAATCAGGCGCCACTCGCTTAACAATCCCTTTGCTTAACAAAGGAAATTCCAGTTCCAGTTGTGTTTGTAAGGTGAGAACTAGTGGCGTTAGTGGATTTAAATCCATCCTTTATTTTCTGCAGATGGCATATGTCAGAGTTTCTCCACCTGGGGGTGAGAAGTGAGCAACGCTAGGAGACATTTCTTTTTGTAGCCATGACAAGTGGCACTTGTTGAAGAAGCACCCAAAAAGAACTGCAGCTGGAAATTTATAAATAAATTTAGACTTTCAGAAAAGAATGATTTCTGAAGCTGAAAAAAATCACAAACTTGCCACTTGAAGATTGCAAGGTACAGCTTTAGTAGCATCTTCCGTTGGGGGAAAATTGTAGCCCACTTCGCTTCGCTTTGTCTCGATCTCTAAGCATAGTTCTAAAGCTTTAAAAAAAAATATCTTATTTCTTGCCGTAACGGTTATCTCTGGGTCCTTAATTCTTAGCCAAGGGAAAGCTTTTGCTAAAATGGGGGAATCAAAACTTGAGGAATTGAGAACATCCTATAACTGTGATGGCAAATCTATGCCACGCGGGCCCAAAGTGGCACATGAAGCCATGTCGCCCGGCACATGTCGCCCGGCCTTGCCTGTTTGTCTTCTGGTTTCTGGTGCTTATGCATGTGTGATGATCAGCTGTCCATCTTGCGTGTGGCAGTGCCGAAAACTGGTGTGCGCATACACGCCAGCCAGCTGATGGTCGGGTGCGCATGTGTGCCAGAAACCAGAAGTTCGGCTTTTCCAGAACGGGATCCCTTTGCACGCGCACGGCAGTGCCAAAAACCAGTTTGTGCTTGTACGCCAGCCAGCTGATAACAGCATGCTAGAACCCGGAAGTTCGGCTTTTCCGGAGCGTGGCCCCGAGGAGCATGCACATTTCTGCGTGATGTTTCTACGTGACCTTTTTGGACCACTTGGTGCTGTAAAGATTCGCCATCACTGTCCTATAAGCTAGGATGATGGTTCCCAACCTTTCTGGCTTGCGTGGCCCAGTTCTGAATGGGTCATGGCCCATTTCTGGGTTGTCGCAGCCAGGGGTGGGGGTGGGGAGTTGTGGATGCCTGAGCTGGGATATCTGAAACTGCCTGCAAGCGGACATCAATAAGGTGAGTTGGTTTTCGCGACATCTTCTGAAATATCTCCTAATCGCTCCCCGAAACTGTAGAGTGATTACAGAGAATTAGGGACCAGCCAAGCTGCATATCTTCTAAATTCCCTTCTTGATTGGTTTCCTCCATTGCTAATCAAGGAGAGAAGCAACCTTAGGATGAATGAGAAATTTCCTGACGGTGAGAACGTTGGTGGAACGTTTTGCCTTCAGAAGTTGTGAGTGCTTGACAATTGTCAAACATGGAATTTATTTTACCAGTGGTTGGAAGAAAGGGAAGGAGATGAAGAATGCACATTTGTATTTTTAAGCAAATTAAATACCCAGACAAAAACGGTGTTCATTAAAGCAGGGGTCTCCAACCTTGGCAATTTTAAGCCTGGAGGACTTCAACTCCCAGAATTCCTCAGCCAGCTTTGCTTCAATTCTGAGAGTTGAAGTCCGCCAGGCTTAAGGTTGCCAAGGTTGGAGACCCCTGCATTAAAGCGCTAAGAAATGTATTTAATAGAAAATCAATAAAAAATAGAAAACGGGGAAAAGAAAAAGAGGGGTCCCAGCCTATAGAATAGAATAGAATAGAATAGAATAGAATAGAATAGAATAGAATAGAATAGAATAGAATAGAATTCTTTATTGGCCAAGTGTGATTGGACACACAAGGAATTTGTCTTGGTGCATATGCTCTCAGTGTACATAAAAGAAAAGATACCTTCATTCATCAAAGTACAACACTTACAACACTTAATGATAGTCATAGGTAAACATAGTCAAGGTATAGCAGCCATGATGGTTACAATCTGTCTGCTTGTTTTTTTTTTTTATGTGTAATGAATATTGTTCATTGCTTGGTTTCCTGTATGCCTTATAATTATATTCCTATGTTGTTCTTGTTAGTTGTGAAGTCGTGTCCGACCCATCACGACCCCATGGACAACGTTCCTCCAGGCCTTCCTGTCCTCTACCATCCTCTGGAGTCCATTTAAACTCATGCCTACTGCTTCAGTGACCTTATTCTTATGTTACTACCAAATAAATATTTCCTTCAGATTAAAAGAAAAGAAAAGAAAAGAAAAGAAAAGAGGAAGTTGTGAGTGCGCCAACACTGGAGGTTTTTAAGAAGAAATTTAATAACTAGAACGGTATAAGGCCGTCAGCCTTGAGTAGGGGGTTGGACTAGAAGGCCTCCAAGGTCCCTTCCTGAATTCTGTTATTCTGTTTTGTTTCTCAGGATAAGTAATGGTTCAGTTGGATTTTTTTTTTTGCTTATGTAACAGCTCTTTTTTTCTCAAGGTCATCTCTCTAATTCGCTGCAGTGATGGAGTATGGGATTCAACTAGTGTGACCCTTCATATATTGCTTTGACAATCTTATCCACTTTGAAGTCCCCAGAGGTGTTAGATTTTGCCAACCTGTCCACGGGACCACAGAAGTAGGGGAAAGATGCTTTAGAACAGTAGTCCTTAAATCGTTTTAACCCCATTAGACCTCTTCTTGGTCTTGTACCATGGCATTACCCCCCCCCTCTCACACACACATAAAACTCTGTTGTTTCACACGAGGGTTTAATCCTCAGCAGTCCCAACCTGGATCCTCGCTTGGCTCACAAACCAAACAATTACAAATTGTTGCATGATCCCCCAGGATCTGCCCCAATTAACCCTGCTGCTTTAGAAGATGAAGAAAAAATAATTGCTACCAACCTGCCTTCCATTGAGGACCTGTATATTGCATGAGGAAAAAAGAGGGCTGTGAAAATATCTACAGACCCCTCGCATCCTGGACAGAAACTGTTTCAACTCCTACTCTCAAAATGACGCTATAGAGCACTGCACACCAGAACAACTAGACGCAAGAACAGTTTTTTCCCGAAGGCCATCGCTCTGCTAAACAAATAATTCCCTCAACACTGTCAAACCATTTACTAAATCTGCACTACTATTAATCTTCTCATCGTTTTCATCACCCATCTCCTTCCACTTATGACTGTATGACTGTAACTTTGTTGCTGGCAATCCTTATGATTTATATTGATATATTGACCATCATTTGTGTTGTAAATATTGTACCTTGATGAACGTATCTTTTCTTTTATGTACACTGAGAGCATATGCACCAAGACAAATTCCTTGTGTGTCCATTCACACTTGGCCAATAAAAAAATAAAAAAATAAAAAATAAATTCTATTCATATGTCACAAACTGAAGAACACCCTAGTGCAACGATGGTTAACCTTTTTGGTGCTGAGTGCCCAAAGCGCATGTATGTGCAAGAACCCCCAAAACGCAATGCGAGAACCCCCCTTGTGCATGCGCCCCACCCGCTCTGTTTTGGCTTCCAGGTTGGTGCAGGATGTGGGTGCGCCGTTTTGGCCCTGGAAAGAACCAACCTGGAAGCCAAAATGGAGTGCGGGGGGGGGAAGGTGCGTGAGCCCCCCCCCCAGTGCCTCGTTTTGGGCCCGGAAACCCTCCTGCACCAACTTGCACTTCCCCATGCATGTGTCCCACCTCCGGTGCATGTGTGCACATCCCCCATCCGTCCCACCCACCCCCGTGCATGCGCGGCAGAGACCTGAAGACCAGCTGGCTGGTGGGAGGTGTGTGTGTATGTGCAGTGGAGCTGGGCTGATGCGACAGCTGGTATGCCCAGAGAAATGGCTCTATGTGCCACCTGTGGCAAGCATGTCATAGGTTCACCATCACGTCCCTAGTGAGTATTATTGAAAAAGGAAAGCCAATGTGTGTTTTTGAGACCTTCCAACCCAATCCAGCAAACCCATCTAGAAACGACTCCGTTCCATAGACGGACTTCTCTCTATGTTGCCTATGTTCCCTCCTGGGGAAAAAATATATCGGATGTGTATCAAACGAACAAACAAAAACCAGGGTCTAGCAGGTTCTGACAGGTTCTGGAGAACCGGCAGCGGAAATTTTAAGCAGTTTGGAGAACCAGCAAATGCCACCTTTGGCTGGCCCCAGAGTGGGGAGGGAATGGAGATTTTGCAGGATCCTTCCCCCAGGAGTGAGGAGGGAATGGAGATTTTGCAGGATCCTTCCCCTGCCACGCCCATCAAGCCACACCCACCAAGCCACACCACACCGAGCAAGCCACGCCCACAGAACTGGTAGTAAAACAATTTGGATTTCACCACTGACAAAAACCCACTGTCTTATGCTGTAAAGGCACTAGTCCTCATGTTTCATTGGATTCCTTGCTGGGTTTTTATATCCTCCACATCTACCTTTTCCCTTTGATACTCTATAGACATTCAGTTAATCAAACTGGCCTTTCTTTTCTCCCTCTCTTGCTGGAATGACTTAAGTTTAGAACTGGAAGCAATAATCTTGCTAGATGGAGGAATATTTGCAACTTGCAATCTATACAGCAGTGCCAAGAAATGGTAACTCCCACTTTATTTTACAAATTAACAGAGTTAATCTTGGGGGTCTTGTAGGTCATCTAGTCCAACCCCCATCTCCACCGAAGCAAGAGATCCTACACCATTTCTGACAGATGACAGTCCAATCTCTTCTTGAAAGCCTCCAGGGATGAAGCTCCCACAACTTCCGAAGGCAACTTCCGTTCCCTGGGTTGATTGAAATTTCTCCTTATTTCTAGGTTGAATCTCTCCTTGATCAGTTTCCATCCATTATTACTTGTCTGGTCTTCCAGGTGCCTTGGAAAAGAGCGTGATCCCTACTTGCAGTACTTACTTCTTACAGTACTTCTGCTTACAGTAGGACAGCCTACTAACTGGAGTAGCTTGCCTTTAGCTTTAGAACATTGGGCTACAAGCAATACCCATGGTATTTTGAATTTCTGTTCCTTCAACCCTTCTCCGCATCGCTTCCATATGCAGTTAGGAAGATCAGTTGCACTCATTGGGAGAATAATGGGGACATCTGTGGAAATGGGGTGGGGGGTGAAGGTCAGAGGATGGCAGCTGCAACAGGACAGTCCCAGCCACTCTCTATGTCAGCCCCTCTTTGCAGAAGTCCCAGGGTGCGAATTTTAAGTCGCTGCCAGGCTCTTCTGCTAGCTGCAGTGTAATCTGAGCTCTGGACGAGTGAGAGAGCGAGCGGTAACAAATCCCGGTAATACAGCTCTAAGTGAAATGAAAGCGTAATGATACGTCAATTTCCATGTTGTAGTACAAGCCTGACACACTGCAAGGTGCGACTCTGAGGTTAATATTCAGGGGTTAGCGGAGAACGCCCGATCTTAAAAGCAAGGCATGTAATGTGCTCGAAATGGAAGTATGTACTCTCTGACCGTTCAGATCGTGTCATGCTGTAGTAACAAGGAGTGCCAGGAAAGAAATTGCATTACAGATCCATTGCAGGGAGACCAGGATGGGGTGAGGGGGGTGAGTGGGGGGGGGCCCGCAAAGCCGCGTTTCTCAGCTTGGGCAGTTTGAAGATGTGTGGACTTCAACTCCCAGAATTCTGGAGTTGAGGGACTCCAGAACAAAGGAAGGAAGTTCTCCAGCAAACAGAAACTGAGCCGTCTCCAAAAACAGCCAACCACCAGGATTTTAATCAGTCGTGGGTTTCAAATCCTACTGGTTTGCTACTGGTTTGCTATCAGTAGTGCATGGCGCTTCTGCGCATGCACAGAGCATTTTTTTTTAGAAAAAAATTATTGGTTTTAAAAACAAACAAAAACAATGGACATTGCTCTACGTCTCTGGTTTCTAACATTTACATGAAGTTCAAGTTACCAAATCAAATATTTCCTCAGTCTATATACAAATTTACATATCTCCTAATTCCTTATATATCAAGTATATACTATATTACTACTACCCCTACAGCTATATACATATTTAATAAATCTATTATACCCTCACAAATACAATCTACGTTGATATATACATTTCCAGACATTCGTTATCTCTTGTTTTTGGCATTCTTCCTTCTCACAAGAATTTACTCCAGACTTCGTAGTACCTTGATTCGCTTTTTGTCTTTGAGTTCTAAAATAAGTCTGTCCATTTCTGCACAGTTGTAAATTTTGCTTATTACTTCTTCTTCTGAACCGAATGCGCAGAGCATTTTTGATGTTAGCTGGGTGGGTGGAGCCTCCTGCTGCCACCATTACTGGTTCACCCGAACTGGGGCGAACTGGGAGCAACCCACCACAGATTTTAATGTGTCTATACCAGGCCTGGGTTGATTCAGATGTCATGGGAAACCATGGCTTCCCAAGGCAAATAAACCATACTGAATGATGATCAAACACAGTTTCCTTTGCTTCTCTTTCTCTTCCATAACTACCCAGGTGGAAGGTTCAAGTCCTGTTTTTTTGAACAAGCCACAGTTCTCTCTGATGTCCATCTTTAAGAGGCACTTGACTGAAATCTTCTGTGCAAAATAGCCCCTTGATTTGAGACCCTGCCTTGTTTCAAATAACTACGGTTTCCTTACGGCTGAAACCCTATCTACTCAGATCGTTCATTGATTAAAAGAGGAAACAACTATCCTGATCTCAAGCAGCAAAAAAGCGGATCAGTTTGGGAAACCTTGATTTCATGTTAGATCCCGAATTGAGGGTCTTACTAAAAAAAAACACAAGAGCTTGCCCTTAGTTTAGGAAACAATGGCTTTAAATATTGAAATATCAGCAGTTAAAGGTAAAGGTTCCCCTCACACATATATGGTAGTCATTCCTGATTCTAGGGGGCGCTGCTCATCTCCGTTTCAAAGCTGAAGAGCCAGCACTGTCCGAAGACGTCTCCGTGATCATGTGGCCAGCATGACTCAACACCAAAAGCACACGGAACGCTGTTCCCTTCCCACCAAAGGTGGTCCCTATTTGTCTACTTGCATTTTTTACAGGCTTTCAAACTGCTAGGTTGGCAGAAGCTGGGACAAGTAACAGGAGCTCAACCCTGTTATGCAGCACTAGGGATTCGAACCGCTGAACTGCTGACCTTTTGATTGACAAGCTCAGAGTCTTAGCCACTGAGCTACCGCATCCCTAGAGTTAGGTGGAAAAAAACCCCAAGAACACAACCAATATAGGATGCATTGCAATTGTTGGCATTATTTTATGGTGCTGTCAATTTTTGGGCTCCGACAGAAGCAGAGATGTGGAAAGAAAGAGTCACAACTGCTCGAGTTATAGTTTAGTTAGACAGAGATCCACAGCTCACCAACCTAGGATGAACTTCTTGGAAGCTAAGCAGGAACAGACCTGATCCAATCAATCAATCAACCAACCAACCAACCAATCTCTATCCTAGAAGGTGACAACGGAAAACTATGGTTGTATCATTGCTATAAAGGATTCAAAAAAGCTTCCATAGCTTGCAGGACTGCTGCGGGGGCAGTTAGGGGAGGAACATTTATTTATTAATTAATCAAAGAATCAATCACATTTTGAACACCACCCATTTCCCAAGAACTCCAGCCTATCTGCAACAATGGCAGACCTCAACCTATACAAGTCACAAGTTTCCTCCAGTTCTCCCTCAAGCCATCCTGAAAATGAACATTGCCCCCTGGGTGAGTCACGCTGATAATCCCTCCACCGCCTCTGGATTCCTGAATGGACGCCTTGGCAGTCAGCGTTGGTGTTGCGATATTATGCCATATGAACCCCTTTATGAAACTGTTTATGAAATTACTTATGTGCAAATATAAGCATGAGCAAGAAATTGCTTATGTGCAAAAATATCAGCATAGGTAAGTCTGGCTAATTGTTATCATGTAAGCAGAAATCTGTTTGATGCCAAGGTTACAAAGATGTTTGCCAGTAAATGTAGCAACACCTATGAGATAGCCACAGAACATTCCTTCTCTGATAAGGTCAGCTTCATAGAGCTTCAAAAGAAGTTTGCTCCTACACACAATTATATGAGATTTATTAGTATGTAGTCAGGATGTCTCAAGATGTATTTCTGTTTGCTGTACCACGTAGGCAAAAAGCAGAGAACAAAGAACCACTTCATGGTAAAACTCCTCCCAAGAATCATGATCTTTCTCCCAAAATCATAGGCTTGTGGATGTGCTTGCAGTCACGTGTTCACGTGTTGAATATATGCTAATATGTAACCTCCCCTGCTTACCTTTTGTAACCACCCATTTTTACCTATACACAATAAAAGAGTTTGTCTCGGGCTAGCTCGGGGCTTGCTCACCCGAGGAGAATTGAACTCGCGTCTTCGTTCTCACTCCGTCCGGTGCGGATTGGCCGGACGATCTCGTGGCGAGCCCGCTGGCCGCGAGAAAAGCCACACGTTGGACCAGCCCAAATTCTCTCTCTCTCTCTCTCTCCTCTGTCACAGCATCTCCAGCCAAAATTCCTACCATTCTTGCGTGAACAGTCATCAAAGCTTTATCCATGTTGAAAGACTTTGCTAGTCGTTGATGGAGCACACAGTGTGGTGAGTCAAACTATTTTTTTTAAAGCATAGTTCTGGTCCTTGTACACAGTCAAGTAGGGAGTATCACTCACACACAGATACACCATTGCTGTTTTCTTAAATCGATGGCCCTTGTCTACACTGTCTTGCTCCTTGAAGCTAAGCTAAAGGCATTTCCATACTTGACTTTCATAATCACTTGAGGAAGGTCAACTGAAGCTCATGAGTAACTGGACTTGCACTAAGCCAGGATTTGGGGCACTAAGCCACAATGAGGTGGGTCTCTACAGCATAGTAAGCCAGAAACTAAAGCCTGTCAAACATAAGTGGCTGGACTTGCACAAGATGTTATAACAAATCATGGTTTAGAAAAGATAAGGCCAAGTTCAATGCATAGTTTGAGCCCATGGCTGAACAGACTCAGGAGCCACCAACCAAGTAGGATTCTGCCCCAACTGGCCCAAAGATCAAGAGGGGGTTTGTTAAGAGTCCCCTGCTTCATATGAAGGAAGCGAGATGTGGGCAGGAAGACCACATCTTCTTAGTATTGGCTCCCACATAGTGGAATATGCTGCCTCAGAGCTGTGTCTGATCCTGACCTTCCTGAACCGAAGATTGAAAGAAAAGGAAAATAGAACAGGAAGATTGAAACTGTGAAATCTGAAAGTAACAAATGGCTGAGAGTTTCAAATGTTTGGAAAGTGAGGGTCAGTAAGAAAGAACAAGGAAGTGAAATGGTGAAGTGTGTATGTCAGTAAGAAGGAAAGTATCGAAAGTGTGGCTAGAGGTGAGTCTGGGGCCCTTTGATTCGAAGGACCTGCTATATCACTGGACCCCATTGCAATGGCTTGTGAATTTGAAATGTACTACTGTACTACTGCCATCATATCTTTTATTCATTACTTATGTTCCAAATTATCAGAAACAATAAAACTTTGATCTTAAAGTAAGGATTATTGCTCGTGGTGTTGTCTTTGTTTCTTTCATTGAAATTTTCTTATGACAGACAATCAAAATGATTTTACTCCAGTGAACTATGACAAAGTAGGACTTTGTGGAAGGCCATCTGGTCATACTATTGTAGATTATTTTATATTATTGAATATTTTATTTTTTCTTATATATCTATATCCTTCATTATCTATCTATCTATCTATCTATCTATCTATCTATCTATCTATCTATCTATCTATCATCTTTCATCTCTCTCTCTCTCTTTCCTTCCTTCCTCCCTCCCGCCCTTCCCATCCATCCATCCTTTTCCTCTCCCCCTCCCTTCTTCCCTCCCTCTCTTTCTTTCTTTCCTTCCTCCCTCCCTCCCTCCCCATCCATCCATCCATCCATCCTTTTCCTCCCTCCCTCTTTCTTTCTTTCTTTCTTTCCTTCCTTCCTTCCTCCCTCCCTCCCTCCCTCCCTCCCTTCCTTCCCATCCATCCATCCATCCATCCATCCATCCATCCATCCATCCATCCTTTTCCTCCCTCCCTCCCTCCATATCTATCTATCTATCTATCTTTCTATCTATCTATCTATCATCTATCTATCTATCCTCCCTCTCCCCTCTTTCTCTCTCACCCCCACCCACCCCCCAACTCTCCCTGGCATCTTTTTTGTGTGGTTTATAAACATTATTAAAGGATAAAAGTTGACGGGGGTGGTGGTGGTTTGTCTTAACTCTTTGTCCAGGATTCTGACAAGTATGTTACCCAATTGAACTGATTTGACACTGGAATAAACCAAGGGCACTTTGATTTCCTTCAACAGTATTATTCCTTCAATAATACAAGAGCAACCAATAGATTTAAACTTAATGTCAACCGCTTTAATCTAGATTGTAGAAAATATGACTTCTGTAACAGAACCATCAGTGCTTGGAATACTTTACCTGACTCTGTGGTCTCTTCCCATAATCCTAAAAGCTTTAACCAAAAACTTTCTACTATTGACCTCACCCCATTCCTAAGAGGACCATAAGGGGCGTGCATAAGCGCACAAATGTGCCTACCGTTCCTGTCCTATTATTTTTCTTTTCTTCTTCCTATATACATATATGCTTATACCTCTTTATATTTACTCATATATGTGTTTATATATTATATAATCTTTTTGTATGATACCTACATATATTGTTATGACAAAATAAATAAATAAATAAACACCTAAACTCCTTTTACCTAAAGATACTTAAACTAGCCTCGCCAATCAAACCACATCCACAAATTGCGGACTACAGCTTCCATCAGTGTCAGTAGGTTAGGGACAATGAGTCCTACGGTCCAGAAAGCGTGATTTATAGTTTCTATCCATCCAACCAGATTAGAGGCAATGGACCTGTAATATACTACATGCAGTGATGAAGCAAGCTTCATAAGCATCTCTCTCAAAACATTGGACTTCATCTGGACTTCTTTTTAGAAGCCAAATACTCAAAGCAAAGCTTTAATCTGCCAGAAAGAAAACCCACATGCTTCAAAGAGTGACATATGATTCAAGACCAGGGGCTATTAGCTTTGAAACCACAACTGGATCATATCCAACAAGGCTTGATCAAAGAGCTGTAATTTGTAGGTTGTGGTCCATCCTTAACACAGGTATTT
Source organism: Ahaetulla prasina (assembly GCF_028640845.1). NCBI lineage: Eukaryota > Metazoa > Chordata > Lepidosauria > Squamata > Colubridae > Ahaetulla > Ahaetulla prasina. The sequence continues at coordinate 23,763,434 of NC_080551.1, forward strand.
ATAGTAGGGAAAGGAACCAATAGAGCTGAGGGACACTTCTCAGAGGCTTTCACGCTTCCCTGGTCTGGGCCAATCACAGAAAGGGAGAGATGGTCTGATTTCACTTTCTCCAGCTTTTAGATCAGTGTTTCTCAACCTTGGCGACTTGAAGATGAGTGGACTTCAACTCCCAGCATGCAAGTTGGCTGGAGAATTCTGGGTGTTGAAGTCCATCCACCCTCAAGTGGCCCAGGTTGAGAAACACTGCTCTAGATGGTTTGGAATTGTGCCAACGAGCATAAAAGATGGAAGTAATCATTGGGGAAAAAAAAAAAGAATGGGTCAAGAAAAAAGCTGAAACAAGGAACCCTAACATGACCTAAAAAAGATGAGCACGCTTGGAAATCATTGAATCATCTATGTTTGGGAGTGGGGCGTTTTTTTTAAAGGAAAAGATAGAGCATGGCTGGCTGGCATTTGGAACAGAACTGTTCCATATTGTGACCATCTGTCTCCTGTCTCTACAAGAACATCTGGAGAAACTTCCATTCGTCCAGAAGCTCTTTTTCAGAATTCTTGACCAACCTGGGGCATTTCTAGCCTCAACTCTGGTGATGTTACCGAGTTTGGGTCATGAAACATCTGCAAGAAAACAACTAAGCTCAGAGAGCACTAAGGACCCCTCAGCCTCAACTGTCTCCCATCTGCTGGCCTAAAGTCAAGTTATTCTTCTCCATTCATTTTGTCAGGGTTCCAAGTATCACCTCTAATGAAAGAAAATTCCGAAGCTTAAGTTTCCTCAAAGTTCCATTTTATGAGAGATGTCATATTGGCACATCTGGGAAAACCCGAACCTGAAAGCTTCTAGGTTTTCCCCACCCAAAGGAAGTCCAAGTCCCTGCCCATCATCCACATGTCCATCCCATGGTCCAATCAATGCACCATCCCAACTGGAGATGCCTCCCAGTCATGCCACTCCAGGTGCAGGGCAAGATGTCCTTGACTCTCTGAGAAAGGAATGTTATTATGACTATATATCCATACAATCCCCCCTCTCAGTTTCCCACAATAGTAGATGTGGCAGGCCTGAAGGCCCAACACAAAAGATGCCTTCCAGGCCTGACAGTTTTCTGATGTTCTTCATGCTTCGGTTCCTGTTTGGACCGGGTTTTCCTAGATGTACATGATCTTTTTCCCATCTAAGTTTTCCCTGGGCTCCTTGGTTGTATTTGCACAATTCATGTAACTTGGGCCCTAAATTCACCCCTTTTCTGAGTTTCCCTAGGACACCGAACCACAAACAAACCCAACAATCTGGGTTCGGATAGGAAGCTACTGTTGTGACCCAGGCCCATGTAGGCAGTATTAAACGCAATCAGTTCAAAAACAGACTTTATTAGAACAGCTGAGAATTAACTCAATCTCAGCGTAGTCCAAACTAAATCAAAACGAATTCTTCATAACACAATTCTTCCATCTTATCACCAATCTTGGTTTAATTAGGCAAACTGCCAAAGGCTTTTCTTGGCAAAAGTTCAGAAGCAGAAGACGCCGACAAGAAATAAATGCAGCAAGACAAGGAGCAAGTCTATCAACGTTGTTTTCCGACAAAGAGCCCAAGAGCCATTGCTGGTCTTTTAAGCCTTATGGGAGGGGCCAATCATCTCTTGGCTCTACTCCCGAGTTGTCCTCTTTGCTTTAGCTGCTTTTGCCTTCTGGCAGCTCTTCTCATGCGTGCATTAGGAACAGGCTCCTCCTGTTCCTCTGCCTCACTACTGTCAGCTCCGGAGGCTCCGGAGTCCGCACATTACTCCCAAATGGCCCTGGCCCCATCTCTGCCTCCGATGCAGAGCCTTCATCCGGGCCTTTCCCAGCCTCCAGGACTGGCCCACGGTCTTCCTCAGCCTCATCACTGTCCGATTCCGCTGCCAGCTCCGCAGGCTGCCGGCGGACCACAACAGCTAAGAGTCTAACCAAGGTAAACGTGAACCAAGCTTCCCGTGGCTTAAAAAAACCAGCTGAGTTTTTTGCTAAGTTACTGAAGCATGGCTGATCACAGCCCATTGTCATCTTTAGTCTTGTGGTGCATTACTTCTGTTAGATGCATCGAATGTTTTCTTAATTAAAAAGCTGAATACATTTCCTAGGAAAACAAAACAAAAACAAAACAAAAAGCCCAATTTTATATGCATTTTGCTTCCTGCTCTATCAGCACTTCCGTCTGGATTGAGCATCGCTGCCTCATTCCCAAGCCTTAACTTGGTTATCGTGAAGTTTTTAATTCTGGAAATCTTTCTTGTTTATGGCTATATCTCCCAGCGTCCTCTATCTCCCAGCGTCCGGTGCGCTCCCACAGAGAGGGACTCCTCAGGGTGCCGTCAGCCAAACAGTGTCGACTGGCGGCCCCCAGGGGGAGGGCCTTCTCTGTGGGGGCTCCGACCCTGTGGAACGAGCTTCCCCTCGGACTTCGACAACTACCTGACCTTAGGACCTTCCGCCGCGAACTTAAAACCTATTTATTTCATATGGCTGGCCTGGCCTGATTCTTAAATTTTTAAATGTTAATTGTGGGTTTTAAATTGTTGTAATTTGTATGGGTGTAATGTTATTTTAAATTTTTGGCATATTTGAATCAGTTTTTTAAGGGTTGTTTTAATTATGGTGTATATTTCTGTTTTGTATTTTACTTGCCTGTTCACTGCCCTGAGTCCTTCGGGAGAAGGGCGGTATACAAATTAAAACATCATCATTATTATTATTATTATTATTATTATTATTATTATTATTATTATTATTATTATTATTATTATTATTATTATTATTATTATTATTATTATTATGGCTAAAACTGCTTAACCAGTGTTGGTTGGATTCCTGCGTTGAGATCTGATGTGGTTGTATGGAGCAGCAGGGAGAAGATATTTTCAGCTTGTGGGACTGAAAAGACTCGAGTTCAAGTTCTGCCAGGACTTCCACCTGGTTTTTATGGTATCTTAGGTTCTGTTTGTGTGTTTTTAGTGCCTTAGGAAATTGCATGATATTTCTGAGTGGGCGTTTTACAGGGTAGTTAGGAGTGGGGATCAGGGAGAAGATAAAAGATGTCTAAGTGGAGAAATCCTCAGATCCAAAGATTTGATGGCAGGGAGAAATAAAGACTCTTCAAGTTGAACTTGGTTTCTGGGGATGACGTTGTCATAGCTTTCTTGGCAATAATGTGGAGGGAGATTTCCCTTGTCTTCTTCTCCAGCCTAGATCATAAGCTGGAATTTCATGATGGCTGCCCTCCAAGAAAAATACATTATGTGAGATCCTTTGGAGCTGTTTGGAAGTAGAGGGGCAAGCTGTCATAAAATAAATGCAAGTAATATTCAAGTGTAACCCGGTTAATTTTTGGGGGAGATCTACAGAGGTCATCCTAAGTTGATCATGTGCCATTAAGTTGGTGTCAACTCTTAGTGACCAGCTAGAGGGATTTTCTACAGGAGAGAAGCCAACCAACCTGGACCGAACCTGGAGTCTTCCAGTAGTGCTACACTACTCCACCCATCTTGTACCTAGATGAGAAGTAAAGCTTTCAACAGTAATCATGCCTGAAGAAAACATTCTCAGATTGTAGATTAACAACACCAGTTTCCATGGATATAAAGCTGGCCTTCTCATGGTTTGCCTGTGAATGCTCCAATTCAAGCAGCAAACCAGGTTCGTGCATCATCCTAAACCATGGTTTATTTAAGCACAGCTTCCAGGAAAAAACATAGCTGATCAGATGCTAAACCAAAGAAACTCCATTATGGCTTATAAAAAAATGTTTGAATTTAGCCTATAAACTATTATTAGCAGAACATCTTAACTAGGGTTGGAAGCATTCCGAATTTTCAAACTGGTTGTGATTTAAGCTGCTTCTCAGCTTTCTTCTTCTTAGTCCCCAGATAAAATGACCTCCCATCTTCATCTGACAAAAGTTGACAGCCTGAGAATCCGTGGCAAATCGGAGGGAATACAAACAATGATTTGTATTCTATAATTCATAACTTAATTCCTTCTTCACTAATAACTGTGTCCAATAGTACAAAACAACATTCCTTATTCTATCCCTTAAAGGTCCCTCAACTGTGGTTTAGCCTTGATGTCTGAAGCCAAAAATAGGATTTCTGGATACGTCAAGAAAGTTAGCGCTACATTTTATAATGTTATCAGAATGCCCAAATGCTAACATGGGAGTAATGTAACTTTGTGATTCTGAGTGAAAGAATGCTTGTGTGTGTGTGTGTTTTAAATACAACAGGTCAGAAATTCTAACACCAACTGAGTAATAGGCAAGAAATGAACGAGTAGTAATTAGCCCAAACCAATTGATCGATCGTTAAGATTTTCAGGCTAGTTGATCAGTAGAAATGACCACTAACAAAAGGTGTCAATAATCTTTTGGCGGGAATGTTTTAGATCTATCAACACAATTAGAAATAGGCTCCCGTTTTACAGATGGGAAACACTGAGGCTCCAGGCTGTACAGTTTTATCTGACTGGACATTGTGCATAAAAGACTATTTATTGCATTATGGATCTGAAAAAAAGCTCCTGGCTACAGGAAGAGCTTCCATGCTTTAAAGCTCCCCAAACAGCAGAGGCAACCATGCCACGATGCTCCAGTGACACAAAGAGATCTTTCACCAAGCGCATCAATGAACTGCCGTGGGGTTAAGGGGGCACCGAACCAGGTGCGGAAGCTGTTATCACCACCTAGGTGTCTCTCTTTGCAGCTCCTGGCATTCACCATACAAAAAGAAATCCAGGGAGGGGTAAACGCGAAGACCCCGGTCCTTGTCGAACATCTTGGACCAGCAGTACCATTGCTTAAGTCAAGCATCCGATTTAAACCCAGGCTAAATCTCAGCTCCTGATTTTTGCACCAGCCTCCCGTAGTTAGGAGGAACATAAAGACAACCGCTTGGAAATCAAGCAAGCTTCCCGTCTGGAGGCTGGCTGCCACACTGAAAAAGGTACCCCCCCTTTCACTTCTCAAACGGTACCCCTCTACTTCTGGGGGCCCACTTGGCGGTCTCCTCCGGGAGGCCCATCCTATCCAAATCAAGCGGTGCAGTTCTTAAGTCCGCCCCAAAAGTCAATGACTCTCCATCGATTTGTCAAGAAAAAGCAGAAATGTCTTTGAAATGTGACCTACGGGCCTCCTGGAGAAGAGAGAAAGAATCACCCCCTTTTTTGGGGGGGGAGGGAGTTGGGGGGGAGAGGAAAGAGACAGGAAGAAGGGGAGGTTGGATGGAAGATATTTGTGATGGGAAATTAGCTGGCGAAGCAGAAGGGTGGGAAACGAAGAGGGCACAGCCAAGAAACCCCCAAATTTGCTTTTCAGCTCTTGGAAATTGTCCACAATGCCGGTCTCAGCTGATCTCTCCCTCCCTCCCTCTCTCTTTCTCTCCCTCCCCCACCCTTTCTCAGTGAAAGCCCAGCCTGTGCTCCAAAAAAACATGTCCAGACCCCCAATTCCCATTGGCAATTCAGGTCTTTCCATCCAAGAGCTTCTCTCTCTCTCTCTCTCTCTCTCTCTCTCTCACACACACACACACACACACACACCCCGAGGGGGGAGAGAGGGAGAGAGAAAAGCAGGCAAGCCAAAGTGGATCAGCCCGTGGCACAAATACACCCCAGCATGTACACACATACACAGATACCCTGGTTGTGTAAGAACAGAGGCTAAGGGGGCACAGAGCCACAAAGATCCCCCCTTTGGAAGCCAGACAAAGCCCCCCCATCTCCACTTGCAACCCCCCCCCCAAGGATACCCCTCCCCAGGACCCAACCCTTCCCTGAGACACACACAGATCAAAGGCGTCTTCCCTCTCTCTCTCTAGCACAGGCAGGCTTCTTCCAAAGATTAGAACAGGAGGGGAGGGGGTCCAGACAATAAGCACACACCCTTATCACCTTCACGGTGGGTGAAAACACAGGTGGATTGTCCCCTTCTCTCCCTCCCCCACCCCACCCCCGTCCCAGCTCAGAACAACCCACCCCACCGGCGTGCAACCATCCCTGGTACTCACAAACTTCGGAGCAAACGCGCTGCAGGCAGCCAGCTCGAAAAAAAGACACGTTACAGCTCCGGGGTGGGGGGCGAAACCGGCTCCTACTGGAGCGGGAGGGGGGCGGAAACGACACCTCTTTCCTCCCCCCCGCAAAAGGCGTAGAGGACCAAATCTCTAGGAGGGGAGGGGGTCGCGATGCCCCTCCTTCCCTCTCGAGCCTAGCGGCTCTCCTCCGAAGCATCGCCTTCCCAACTGGGATTGGAGCAGCGCCCCCCCCTCGCGCCCTCCCTCCCCCGCCTGCGAAACCCGGCTCAGAAAGGCAACCGTGCCCGGATGCGGGAGGAGGCATTTCCAGCCCCCCCCCTCTGCGCACCCCCCCCCCCCCCCCCCAATAAATCCCGAAGCCTGCAAACGAGCCCCAGCATCCGAAGGCTGGCGGGAGAAGGGTGGGGGTCGGAGGCAGGCGCGGATCAGGAGGGTTGCGCGACCCCCCCCTCAAAACCACACAAGCACCCTGAGAGAGCCGGAGCAGAGTTGCAAACCCCCGTCCCCTCCCCCCCCCTCTCCCGCCGGCGACTCCATACCGAGCATCTCCGCGACGCCGAATCCGGAGGGGAACGGTGGGGGTGGGGTGGTAAAAAGAGGGAGAGGGCGGGGGTCCGTCCGGGGTCTGCAGCCAGGAAGGCGTCCCCCTCCCCAACCTTTCCCCCACCTCCCGCAATAGCAGCCTTCTCCCCCTCCCTCTCCCCCTCCCTCCCTCTCCAGAGACTTCAAATCGAGCATCTCCGAGAATCCGGAGTTGGGAAGGCGCAGGGAATCCGGGACGGGGGATGGTGGAGGGAGGGGAACGGGGTGCAAAAAAAAAAAAAAGGGGGGGGTCCCTCTAGGGTCTGCAAGCCAGGAAGGTATCCCCCTCCCCCCAACAGCAGCGGGACCCCTGCGGCCCACAGCAGCTCCCCCTCCCCCGCCCTAATCTGGAGGGGAGCCGGCTTACCTGCATCTCTCATTCTCGCCGCCCGCCTCGCCCGGAACAGAAACGGCCAGGTGGGTCCCACCCGGCGCCGCCACCGTTCAGCGCAGCGGCGGTGGCAGCAGCATCAGCAGCATCAGCAGCGGCGGCGGCGGGGACGGCGACGGCGGCGGCTCCCCAACCTCCGCCCGCCCGCCCGCCCGCTCCGGCGAGCCAGCCTCCCTCCCGGGCGTTCCCGTCCTCGGGTCGAAGAAGCGCGTCGCCGCTGCCGCCGCCCCTCCTGCCCTCCCGGCTGGGCTTCTGGCTCCTGGGCGCGCCCCCTCCCCACCTCTGCGGGCAGGATCGGGCCCCCGCCTGGCTCCCTCCCGCCCTCGGCCGGCTGCAGCAGCCAAGCCCGGCGCGCCTTCCTCTCTCTCCTCCTCCTCCTCCCCCCGAAGGACAGGTGGGGAGCGAGGCAGGCAGGCAGACAAGCAGGGGCGGGAGCGCGCACGCGGGAGCGGCGGAGGGAGCGCGCACCGAGGCGCGGATTTGGGGGGCGCGCAGAGGGAAATAAAAAAAAAGAAAAGAAAAGAGGGGAGACTCTAACCGGCGCCCGCCTCTCCTCCTTTCCGACTCGCGGAGGAGGAGGTGGGGAGCGGGGAGAAGAGAAGAGGATGCTAAGCGCGAAAGAATAACCAAGATGCAGCCGCGGGAGGGGGCTGCAAATGCCAAGAGGAAGCGGGGTGGGGGGAGAGGAGGAGGAAGAAGGGAGGAAGCGATAGTGGGGAGTTGGGAAGGAGGAAGGAGGAAGGGGGACCCCTGAATCTTGGTGATGGTCGCTTATTGTGGTCTCTATTGAGACGGAGGCAAAAGTGGCATTAGGAATAAACAGGGGGAGGGTGGGAAGCGGGGGAGGGGGCGCGGGGGGCGGGGAGAGGAAGGAATGGGAAGGGAAGGGAGGGGCAGGTTGGCCAAGGAAAGGTGGGCGTGGAGGGTTTTTTGCCCCCTTTGGCGTCTTCAGAGAGCTGGGGAGGGAAGGAAGGAAGGAAGGAAAGAAGGTAAAGAGGGGATGGAAGATGGAAGGAAGGAAAAAAGGGGAGAGAGAAGAGGGAAGGAAAGAAAAAGGGAAAGGAAGGAAGGAAGAGAGGGAGAGAAAGATGAAAGGAAGGAAAAAGGATAAGAGAGGAAGGAAGGAGGGAAGGGCGGGTAGAAGGAAGGAATTTATCTTCACAAACAAAGAAAAGAAAAGGCTTCTGGATTTTCATTGCCTGACATTCTACACCCAGGGTCTTCAAGAAGGGGAGGGGGAAGGTCATTTGTTGAGAATTTCTTCACTTATTCCCACCCACCCAGAAAATAAGATTCCTAAACTGAACCATAAGGAAACTGGCTTTTTTGATGGCCCTGATGTTCTAAAAGGAGGAGGAGCCACCACTGTTGAATGACCACATCCGCTAGGTCATGTTGGGTCAGCTAAGGAGCCACATCTAGCTGATCTTGGTTGACCTGGAAAGCTAGACCCTGATTGATACTTGGACATCACAGTCCTCCAGGACCAGGAAGTCAAAAGTATCCCTGAGAAGAGGCCTGGTCAATTTCTTCCATATCAGGCCAAGAAAACCTCGTGGAGGCAGCTCTGAAGACCTTGAGAGTTGAGTTGGACTCAACATGATTTCACTTCATACCATGACCTAACTTGACCCCACATATTCAGGGCCTTGCAGAACAGTTCACCCGCCTATAAAATCTGCCATGGATTGGTCAATGGGAGAGGGATACCACCAAGATAAGAAGAGGTTGGGGAGGACAAGAAAGAGGAACATGGGCAGCTGATCTTCTGCCCAGTTGCCACCCAGAGTTCCATTGGTTAGATGTGTTTAACAATGATATGTTTAATAAGTCAATGGACAGATCCCTGGCGCCCAGCATTCTTAAATTCATCAGAATAACAGAGTGGGACGGGACCTTGGAGGTCTTCTAGTCCAGCCCCCTGCTCAGGCAGGAGACCCTAGACCATTTCAGACAATCTCTTCTTTAAAAACCATGAAGTGGTGGGTTGCTTAGCATAGAATAGAATGCAGCTAGTCCTCAACATACGATAGTCCATCCTGTGACTGTTCAAAGTCACCACGGCACTGAATGAAGTGACCTATGACCATTCTTCATGGCCACAATCCCGGCGGCATCCCCACGGCCATGCAATCAACATTCCGATGCTCGGTAATCGAGTTACGACTCTTCCAGTGTCCGGGGATCCTGTGATCCCTTTTTCGTGACCCTATGAAGCAGCAAATTGACAGGGGATTTACAGAACAACTTTTGTTACTTCTCTGATTCGTTGAACAAGTTGGCAAGGCAGGTTGTCAAATGGGGCAAAAACTCACCACGAAACAAGTTTAGCTTTCCCTAACTGGAACTGTTCCAGGTGCAATGGATTTTGCAACTCCAGGTAACCTGGGTTTTGGGGAGAAGAAAATTATAAACCGATATCTCCGGAGTGCATTGGATTGGGGACAAAGATGACATGAGAACGGTTCCGGTTGTCCATGAAAACTTCCAGCCCTACCTGGGAACCAGAGCTGGTATCCAGCTGGTTCGGACCGGTTCGGGACAACCGGTAGCGACGACTGGTGGACACGCCCCACCCATCAGCCCGGATGTAATGCTGTCCTATTTAGCCACGTTTTCGAGGCCAGGTGGATGCGCGGAAGGCATGCTCGCAAGCAAAGTGCGCGGAAGGCCGGGCGGGTGTGTGGAAGGCGTGTGCACACTGAGCATCCAGAAGGCTCATCGCCTGCACAGCAGGCATACATGAGTGAAGTGAGAGTGTGTGCGTGTGGGGCGAACAGGTGGCAATAATATGTGAAACCCACCCCTGCTGGGAACTGATCTTATATAGGTGGTCTTCAACTGACAACTATAATCGGGATAGGAACTCCCATCACGAAGCAATGTCATCATTCGGTAAGTCATGTTTGACTTTACAACACCTTTTATCCCCGTTGTTAAGCGAATCCTGCTTCCTCCATCGACTTGTCTTGTCGAAAGCCTCAAAGGAGAAGATTGCAGACGGAGATTTTCCAGATTTTCCCATGAATGGCAGCCATCGCAAAGAACACAATGGTTGCCCAACATCTGAATTTTGATCCATGCGATTGTGGGGGGATGCAGCAACGGTCGTAAGTGCAAGGACCGGTCATAATTTTTCCCCCAGTGCTACCGTAATTTCCAAAAGTCCCTAACTGGACGTTGACAAGTCAAAGGACTGCCTGTAGCCCTCAAGAAACCCTTGAAGAAACCAATCAAGTGTGGCTGTTTTCCTTCGGGTCTGATCCAAGGAGGGAGAGCTTACTTCCCAACGAAGTAAGCTTACTTACCGGATTACTCAGAGTAAGAGGGAGGGCAAAGCAGAAGAGCTGAAAAAGCCCAAGGAAAGGGAACACAGGTTGCCAACTGCATCAACTGACGTTTCCTGCCATCGGAGAAAATATTTAAACACCAATCTTCACTTTGAAAATGGTGCTCAGGTGAAGTCCTTGACATTGAGTTAAAAGCCTTGTCATTATGCAGCGGCTGGTATTGTTCATATGACTTGATATCTGTTAATTGGTTGGGGTGATACTTCGTTTGACTTCCGATCCGTTTTCAGACAGCTGCAGTTCAGCGAATGTCATCTGATATATTTATTTATGGGCCGTATTTTTAAACACCCCTGTAAATTGCCTCAGCGGGAGACAGCACCTGCCTGATCTTGTTTGGCCCCGAAAGTAGGTGAAGGCTTGAGCCTGGAGAGGGCCTCAGCGGAAATCCCTGGGGGTTGTAAGAACAGGAAGTTGAAAAATATTTGGGGAGACCACAATGGTGAACCGCTTAGTACCATTGCCGAAACGACAATATGGTGTCCATGAAGTGGATAAAGGCAAAGAAAACAAAATGCACAGGTACCGTATATGTGGCACCTTGCTCAATAGTAACAACTGTGAGCGGGATCTTGGAGTCCTAGTGGACAACCATTTAGATATGAGCCAGCGGTGTGCAGCAGCTGCCAAAAAAACCAACACAATTCTGGGCTGCATAAACAGAGGGATAGAATCAAGATCACGTGAAGGCCTCTGGTGGCGCAACAGGCTAATGCAGCCTATTATTAACATCAACTGCTTGCAATATTGCAGGTTCAAGTCCCACCAGACCCAAGGTTGACTCAGCCTTCCATCCTTTATAAGGCAGGTAAAATTGAGGACCCAGATTGTTGGGGGGCAATAAGTTGACTTTGTATATAATTATACAAATGGATGAAGACTATTGCCTGACATAGTGTAAGCCGCCCTGAGTCTTCGGAGAAGGGCGGGATATAAACCCCCCCCCAAAAAAAAGTGTTAGTGCCACTTTATAAGGCCTTGGTAAGGCCACACTTGGAATATTGCATCCAGTTTTGGTCGCCACAATGTAAAAAAGATGTTGAGACTCTAGAAAGAGTGCAGAGAAGAGCAACGAAGATGATTCGGGGACTGCAGGCTAAAAGATATGAAGAACGGTTGCAGGTACTCGGTATGTCTAGTTTAATGAAAAGAAGGACTAGGGGAGACATGATAGCAGCGTTCCAATATCTCAGGGGTTGCCACAAAGAAAAGGGAGCCAAGCTATTCTGCAAAGCACCTGAGGGCAGGACAAGAAGCAATGGGTGGAAACTAATCAAGGAGAGAAGCAACCTAGAGCTAAGGAGAAATTTCCTGAGAGTTAGAACAATTAATCAACTTGCCTCCAGAAGTGGTGAATGCTCCAACTTTAGAAATTTTTAAGAAGAGAACCATTTGTCTGAAGTGGTGTAGGGTTTCCTGCCTGGGCAGAGGGTTGGACTAGAAGACCTCCAAAGTCCCTTCCAACTCTGTTGTTGTTGTTGTTGTTATTATTATTATTAAGCCACATGGACTATTGATTATACTTCTTTCATGGACTGGGTTCTAACCATCATCTGTTTCTAGAGGAAGTTGATGATGGGGTCAAAATAATCAGTTTATGGAATAACAGAATAACATGAGGGTTGCCAATGGTCCTTGGAGGTCTTCTCATTCAACCGCCTGCTCAGGCAGGAAATCCTAGACCATTTGAGACAAATCTCTTCTTGAAAACCTCCAGCGTTGGAGCACCCACAACTTCTAGAACCAAGCTATTCCACCGATTAATTGTTCTCACTGTCAGGAAATTCCTCCTTATTTCTAGGTTGGTTTTCTCCTTGATTGGTTTCTATCCATTGCTTCTTGACCTGCCCTCAGGTGCATGTAGATTCTACAGATTCTACAGATTAACAGAGTTGGAAAGAACCTTGTAGGTCATCTAGTCCAACCCAAGCAGGAGACCCTACACCATTTCTGACAAATGGCAGTCCAGTCTCTTCTTGAAAGCCTCCAGTGATGAAGTTCCCTCAACTTCCGAAGGCAGCTTCTGTTCCACTGGTTGATTGTTCTCACTGTCAGGAAATTCCTCCTTATTTCTAGGTTGAATCTCTCCTTGATCAATTTCCGTCCATTGTTCCTTGTCTGGCCTTCGGTTGCCTTGGAAAATAGCTTGACACCTTCCTCTCTGTGGCAGCCCCTCAAAAAGAAATAGAGAGGCAAACTTAGTAACACAGCTAGTTGGCTTGTAGCAGCTTTCACTCCTTGGGTCTCTGACCCATCCTCCTCTGTTGCTTCTAGATATGTTAGGACAACCAACCCATCTTTGTCCCAAGACTTCTGGAGGATGCCAAGTGGGCAAAGATTGATTGAAACGTTTAGGAATTCTTCTGCTTCTTGTAAACACAAGAGATTTGTTCCCATGCCTTGTTTTATAACTTAACACTGAATTTAGGGGCCTCAGGAAATAGTCTCCTCCTGGCCACTACTACTACTACTTCTTCTTCTTCTTCTTCTTCTTCTTCTTCTTCTTCTTCTTCTTCTTCTTCTTCTTCTTCTTCTTCTTCTTCTTCTTCTTCTTCTTCTTCTTCTTCTTCTTCTTCTTCTTCTTCTTCTTCTTCTTCTCCTCCTCCTCCTTCTCCTTCCTTTCTCCCCGGTTCCAGGCTTGTCGACAAGCGAAGCCAAGATCAAAGCCTAAGGCGGACGATCTCTGAATTCCCCATATGGCTGAGACAAAAAAGGGGAGGGGGGAGGGAGAAATGAAAAGGGGGAGGGCTGTAGCTGATGCGCCTTGCAAAGAGAACACGCTATTCCCACCATGCGCCGCCTGGTTGAAATGCAGACCAGGCCAGTCTGCTCCAAATGGTAATCAGGTTGTCTGCTTGCCATGTGGATTGTGTTCTGCTGGGGCCCAAGCCAACCAGAACGCAAAAGCTGGCTCGGTTTGCAAAGCAGGTGGTCGTGGACGAAAACCGCGAGACCTACAACAGGGTGGTGCGACGGGTGTGCGTGCGGCTCTGTCCTAGCTGATGAAGCTGTTGCAGATCGGCAGGTCAACCCTGCCCTCGGGTAACCTTTCCATCCATGTGTGTGTGTGAGTTTCATTGCTGGTCGGAAACAACCAGGAGTGAAATCCAGCAGGTTCTGACAGGTTCTGGAGAACCGGTAGCGGAAATTTTGAGCAGTTCGGAGAACCAGCAAATACCACCTCTGGCTGGCCTCAGGAGTGGGGTGGGAATGGAGACTTTGCAATATCCTTCCCCCAGGAGTGGGGAGGTGCTCATTGCTGGAAGTAGTTGATGAGGTAAGAAGACCTCATTCCCCCATACTTACTTCTGGTTTTGATATTGTTTTAAAATTTAAAACGGTGCCCTTTTAATATTTCAATTCCATTTGTCTCTTTGCAAGCCGTGAGCCGTCTAGAGTCCCCTGATGGGGGAGATGGGAGGCATAAAAATGTAAACAAACAAACAAACAAACATTCTGCTTTCCTCATCTGGTTCTTGACTCCCTTCCCGATACCAGTTGAAGTTTTTTTTTAAAAAAATAAATAAGATGAGCTTGTCTTTTCGATCATGATTTCAACCATCATGGAGGCATCCATCTGTTTTTCTCAAAAACAGCATGGAAGCGATTTGCTCTTTCATTTCTTTGGGAAGAGTTTTTGGTTTCTTCATCCAACCTCATATCCCACCCCCCCTGTGGATTTTTGGGTAGCCTCCAGGAGTGAAATCCAGCAGGTTCTGACAGGTTCTGGAGAACCGGTAGCGGAAATTTTGAGCAGTTCGGAGAACCAGCAAATACCACCTCTGGCTGGCCTCAGGAGTGGGGTGGGAATGGAGATTTTGCAATATCCTTTCTCTGCCACGGCCACCAAGTCACACCCACCAAGCCCACCAAGCCACGCCCACAGAACCAATAGTAAAAAAATGAGAATTCCACCACTGGTAGCCTTTCAGAGACAGAATCACTGTGGCTGAGCCCTTTCAGCTTCCCGTCAAGACCAGTCAGATGCTGTTCCTAAGTGAAGTCTCCCCACCTCTATTTTCAAAACATGCATGGGCTCACAACATGGATTTCATGCCTTCTCTGGTTCATCTAACGCCACTTTCCCCCAAACTCCGTGGTCTCCAAGTATGTCCCACCACAACTCCCAGCATCCTCAACCACGCTGTCCAGGGATTATGGGAGCTTTAATCTGGCCCATTGGACAAGTCTTAACCTATGAAAAAAAGAAAGAAAGAAAGACAAGATCGGAAGGAACAGTGATAATCCCACCTCCTTCCAAAATCTCAGATTTGGAGATCTGTTTCTGGGCATGTAGTAAACACTTGGCTCTTAAGATGTGGAGAGTGTACAAAGGGTGCAGAGAAGAGCAACAAAGATGATTAGGAGGCTGGGGACTAAAACATGTGAAGGACAGTTTCAGGAATTGGGTATGTCTACTGTCAGGGTTCCAAGGAACACCCCCAACGAAATAAAGCTCTGAGGCTTGAGGTTCCTCAAAGTTCCAATTTATTAGAGATGTCATGTTGGCACAGCTGGGAAAACCCGAAACTGAAAGCTTCCAGGTTTTCTACACCCAGTTGACAGTTCACAGCCCTGCCCCACACCCACAAGTTCATCACATTGTCCAATCAACTCTTCACACTCTTCAGGCAGTCTCCATCAGACGTTGGATGTCCTTGAATATGGAATGTTGTTATGACTAACTTTCTACCACTCCAACAACAACCCCCTCCCAACTTCCCCAGCTAAAATATGTGGCAGTTAAGAAGCAAAAAGAAAATTGCCTTCCAAAACTGACATCTACTTTAATGAAAAGAAGAGGGGGTCAAGCTATTCTCCAAAGCACCTGAGGGCAGGAGAAGAAGCAACGGATGGAAACTAATCAAGGAGAGAAGCAACTTGGAACTAAGGATGAATTTGCTGACAGTGAGAACAATCAACCAGTGGAACAAGTTTCCTCCAGATGTTGTGGGTGATTGGACAACCATTTGTCTGGAATAGTGTAGCGTTTCCTGCTTGAGCAAAGGGTTGGTCTCCCAAAGGTGCTTTTTCAAAAACTTTTCTTCACTCAGAACTAAAGAAGCTTGTTGGATGAGAAGTGAAACCCCTTCAAGGAAAAAATTCCAGTTGCCTTTTGAAAAAGCATCTTTGGAACAACCATGACCTGGATGACTATCTCCATAGACATCTAGTTCAACTCCCTGCCCCAATAGGACACCCCATACCATTTCAGAGATTGTCCAGGTTCTTTCTTAAAGGCCTCTAGTGATGGGGCACTCACAACTTCTGGAGGGCAGCTGTTCCACTGATTAATTTGTTGAACTGAAATTGTCAGGAAATTTCTCCTTTGTTCTAGGTTGCTTCTCTCCTTGATTAGTTTCCATCCATTGTTTCCTGTCTTGCCTTCCGGTGCTTTGGAAAATTGGTTGACCCCCTCCGTTGGGAAGACCCCCTATGCCAAGAGGCCTGGAGAAGTGCTGAGAGTTGAAATCGAAGATCTGGAGAGCAGCCGCTTGACTTCATCCACCGTAGAAAAATCCTTTCAAAATTTTGAAGAACCTAGGATGGCCTTCGTGTTCTCAGCCTGGGCTCAGAACATCAAATGATGCCCATTTAGAGATGCCTCATTTAGCCCATCATTTCAGCTTCCCACAGATATTCCCACCTAGATATTCCCACAGATATTCCCACCTAGATATTCCCACAGATATTCCCACCTAGATATTTCACCCCACCAATAGAAAAATTCAGTTCATTGTGGTCATTTCCCAGCAGGACGTATTCAAGGCTGTCTCAAATTGGAAGTTCGCTACAACCGTAATGACTAATTATCATTGACAAATCTATCCAGTATGAATGTGTTTCTTCTCTTCTTTTTTTTTCCACATCTATTTTCTTGGAACTTGATGTACCTCAGCATAAGGGCTATTCTCAATTCCATGGCTACATAATTGATTCCAAGATTTGAAGCTGCTGGACCATTTTCTTGCTAGCTAATCTCTCCATGATCCCTGGTTGCCAATAGACTCCAGTCGTCAACGAGCAAACAATGTCAAGATGTTCTAAAGTGAGGCCTCCTACCATGCTGTCTTCTAGACAGCTGCTAAAATGACAACCCAGAGGCTATTTCCTTGCCTGTGACCAATTGTGATTTCTCAGATATAAGAGGACTAACATTTTTGGCACAAAATATTAGATTCGATACCCAGGAAATTTTAGGTAGATCTGAAAGTTCTAGTGATGATTGGCAGAGAAGAAGATGGACTGATGACACGAGTCCCCATACAGCAACTTCCTATAGATCCGATAACCATCACAGAACTGTGGGGAATCTCAGTATGGGTTCAGATCACCCCATTGCACATCATGGACATGTGAGACTGAAAGTGATGGTGGTCAGATGTTCTTGGAATGGCCTTCTAGAACCCCAAGAAATGACGGTCTTTGCAAAGTGGGGTCAGAAAGGTGAAAGATGACAGGTGCAATGGGATGAACACCCCGATACAATTACCATCTTGACTTTTTTGCCCATATCCTGTGGGGATGCTCCTATGGGGTATTGTGGCCCACCGGTGGCCAGCAGAGCTGGCAGCAGAGTCAGACAATGAGGAGGTTGGGGAGGAACTTGGGCTAGTCCTGGTGGCTGGGGAAAGCTCAGACGAGGGCTCTGCATCAGAGGCAGAGAGGGGGCCAAGGCCATCTGATAGTTATGTGCAGCCTCTGGAGTCTGTGAGCAGTGAGGCCGAAGAACAGCGGGAGCCTGTTCCCAATGTGCGCATGTGCAGAGCTACCAGACGACAAGAACAATTAAGAAAACAGGGTCGACTTGGGAGTAAGGCTTGGAAATGATTGGCCCCTCCCATAAGATATAAAAGAAGAGCGAACAGGATGTGAGCTTTTGCAGGAAGCAATTAGTTCATCTGGCTGATTCAAGTTTTGAAAATTCTGTCCGTGACTCTGTGCCAAGTTTGGCCTTGCCCTGCATCTGGAAATTAGCTCTCTGGCAGCGTTCCAGGTAAGATAGGTGGGTGTTGATAACCTTCCTCTGAAAGACCGTTTATCAAGCCTTGTGGACTATAAATGAAAGTAATTTACAGGTGTATAAATCAAAGAAGTTTTGCGGGACTAACATTGTGCTTTATACTTTCTAAGGAAGCCTAGGTCAGAACACGGGGAGCTCTATTGGCCAGCGATTTGGTTGGCACCAAACTGTGGGAAACGTAGATGATACAAGGGGTTGCATTTCTGTGTTGGTCAGAATACCTTGAGTGTCGTTACTATGACCATCGATATTCTTTTGCTGGGAGGCGGTGAGAACATGTGAATGAGAGTCTCAGAGCAAGCGTACAGGGGGGAAAAACTGAGGATGAACATCAAACCCTCCGTCCAGTGTGGATGTGACGGTCGGCCTCCCAAGGAATGACGCTTGGATCAGCAGCCGTATCACCAAGTTGAAAGTTTTGAGTCAATCCCACCATTGGGTTTTGTGTCTATTGTTCAGTAGATCAGTTCTGGGCAGCTGTCGACCATGGGCTTGTCTTGGTCTTTTCCCAGACAGATTGTTGGCAGCTGAAAATCATTAATACTTCAGGGAAGAGAAGGAAGAGCTGGGGATTTGATCAAGATAACGAAAAGGGCGTTGTTGTTTTTTGAGAGTGGGGAGGGGAGGGGAAGCAAAATGCCAGAGCATCTGTGTGTATTTGTCATTTAGAAACATGTTGGAGAGTGGGAGGGGAGAAAAAGGGGGGAATCGAAGACAGGAGGGGTTGAAACGAGGCGGGGGCGTGTTGGGGAGCACAGCATTTGGAAGCAAAGGAGGGGAGAACGGCTATTCTGGGATGCCTCAAAAGGCACGGGGTCAACTCACTCTAGCTGAACAGATTTTTTTTTTTTTTGCACCCACGAAGGGGAAAAAAAGAAGAAGAAGAAAAGATTAAAAAACAACAACGAAAGAAGAAGAATTAAAGCCCTCGGGAAGGAATGGAGAAAAAAAATGTAATTGAAAAAGAAACAACTTTCCACCCCTCCCTCCAAGGCCTTCAACAGATTTTTTTTCTAGTTGGGTTGGGATCTGTTGCGTGGAATTGGGATCCAAGAAATCGGAGCGAGGTGGTGCTCCTGTTTTGGGTGCAAGAAATGTCAGGATTCACCCACAGCGGAAGCTTTGAAAGCAGCTCAGAACGGGCAACATGGAGGCTAGATTCTTCTCCTATCAATACACATGGCTAGTCTGACAAGCAACCTCACTGAGTCCCTCTTCCTCCAAAGCCAGGAAGAATCCTAAGTTGGTCTGGAGCAGGGATGTCAAGCTCCGTTTCATTGAGGGCCGCATCCGGGTTGGGTTTGACTTCAGGAGGCCAGGCAGGGGTGGGATTCAGCCGGTTCGTTCGTACTGGTTCAGGCGAACCGGTAGTTGTGACCTGTGGGTGGGTCTACCCATCCACCCACCCACCCACCTGCCCCGGCACTATGCTGTCCTATTTAGCTGCATTTTTTTAGATGAGCGCAAGCGTACAAACACACATGTGAGCAAAGCGCATGCACCAAAGGCCGCGTATATGCGCAGAAAGCACACATGCAAGTCACATTTTCAGTGCTGGGGCGAACCGGTTGTTCAATGATGCAAAGCCCACCTCAGAGGCCAGGGTGCGTGTGGCTGGGGTGGGCATGGATGGAGTGGGTGTGGCCAGCTCAAAGATGTGACTCATTGAGGCTCCATTTTTGGCTCCAATGGCCTCCTGCAGCCCTCAGCCAGCAAAAACCGAGCCTGGGAGGGCCACAGGCAGCCTCCCCAAGCCCTGTTTTTGCTGAGAGAGGGCTGCAGGAGGCTGTCATGGCCAAAAACGGAGCCTGGAGCCATGTGTGGCCCTCCTGAGCTCCATTTTCACTGGCAGAGGCACCACGGGCTGGTCCTTCACTGTTTGCAGGGTGGCCCCTCAGGTCAGATCTAGGCACCCTGTGGGCTGGATCCAGCCCATGGGCCTTGTGTTTCACACCCTTGGTCTAGAAGCAAGACTGAGAGTCTGGTAGACATTAAACGCAAAGAAGTCAAAAGGAAGCATTGGCATGTTCCACTAATACCTTCACCCACGGAAACCTAATTCATCCACTTAGGTCACTATTTCTTCATGACCTTCCCAGCGGTTTAGACCGACGGTCCCCAACCTTTCCAGCTCTGTGTGAACTTGTGGTGGCAGCGGGTTGGTGGGAGAGGGAATGGATTTGCAAATGCAGTTTTGTGTGTGTGTCTATGAAGAGTCTCAGACATCCAGGTCAAGGTTGTCCCAAAGCTACTTTTTCTGGAGGCAACTGGACTTCCTTGTTATTTTTTGAAGACATTTCGCTTCCCATCCAAGAAGCTTCTCCAGCTCTGACTGGATAGAGGGGAAGGGAAGGATTTACATTCCTTGCAGTCAGCTGGTCATTTGCATTCTTTCCGGAGAGCCCTTGAGGCCACTTGGAGGTTTATCTTGGTCCTCAGGGTCATCTGAGTAGTGCAAATAAGTGTGGAGCCTTCTTGGAACTGCTGAAAAGATTGTGTTGTAGACTGGAGGTAGCTGGTGTGTGTGTGTGTGTGTGTGTGTGTGTGTGTGTGTTTTTATTTACATTTATATCCTGCCCTTCTCCAAAGACTCAGGGCGGCTTACATTGTGTAAGGCAATAGTCTCATCCTATTTGTATATTTATATACAAAGTCAACTTATTGCTCCCCCAACAATCTGGGTCCTCATTTTACCTACCTTATAAAGGATGGAAGGCTGAGTCAACCTTGAGCCTGGTGGGACTCGAGCCTGCAGTAATTGCAGGCAGCTGTGTTTTAATAACAGGCTTCTTACAGCCTGAGCCACACCGTGTATGTGTGTATATATGCTCCCCTGCTGTTTGCATGGCCCAGTTCCCATTTTAAAATAGTATCTATTGAAGTTCCAACATTTAAAACACAGTACAAAAGTACAACATAGAAAGAAAAGAAAAACAGAAAAAACAACAACATAACAAAATTTTTCCACTAATAACAGCTTTTCTCTATTGGTATCTATATTTAAAAAAAACACCCAGTTCCCAATGGGCCATGGCACAGCACCAGGCTGCAGACTGGGAGTTGGGGACCCTCGGTTTCGACCTAGAAGGACCTAGGACAGTGATAACTAACCTTTTTGGCACTGAGTGCCCAGAGCGCGTATGTGCGCATACCCATAATGCAATGTGTGTGCGCCCCCATGTGTGCCCCCCACGTATTTGTGTGCACTCCTATGTGCAAACCCTCCTTGTGCATGTGTGTGTGACCCCCATGTGCACCCAGGCCTGCACATATATGCAGTGGTGGGATTCAAGAAATTTAACAACCGGTTCTCTGCCCTAATGATTTCTTCCAACAACCAGTTCATCAAACTGCTCAGAAAGTGAACAACCGGTTCTCCTGAAGTGGTGCGAACTGGCTGAATCCCACCACTGCATATACGTGTGACTTCCCCACGTGCACCCCGCTGCCATGCATGGGCATGCATCTCACGCATGTGCCCCGTCTGCCGTGCATGCACATCGGAGACCCAAAAACCAGCTGGCCAGTGGGAGGCAGTTGTGCATGCATGGTGGAGCTGAGCTGGGGCGATGGCTCGTGTGCCCGCAGAGAGGGCTCTGCATGCCACCTGTGGCACACGTGCTGTAGGTTCTCCATCACGGACCTAGGACATCAGAAGATCTTAGAAGTCTTCTAATGCAATTCCAGCCTTGAGGCAGGAGACCCAGAGCCGGAGCATCTCCAGCAACCAGCCTCATCCCCAGATGAGGAACCTCTGAGTGTCTCTTCTAGGCCAGCCATGCAAGGAAAAACAAAAACGCAGGAAGTTGTCCAGCGGGAAACATGACCCCTCCTTCAGCAGGCTACTTTTAGCCTTGTTCCCGCCTCGTTTGGATTATGCTGAGATAGCTGGCCCAACAGCCAGGCTGATTGCTGAGCTCTTGGCATGAGATGTCAAAGTGGTGAGGCCTGGCTCACATCGCCTGGGAAAAGGCCCTGGAGGAAACCAAGCTCGGGAGATGCTGGCTTAAGGCACCTGCGCCTTGCCCTGCTGCGCCGCTCGCTCGGCAGGTGAGTGTCAACATTAGCAGCAGCAGCAGCTAGCTTTCACTGAGTGAGTCAGAGGGACGGCCGTCAGCATCTACTCACAAGGAAAGCTCTCCTCCTCCTCCTCCTTTCCTTTTTTTTTTTTAAAGGCAAACATTTTCTGTAGAGAAATGGACTTGGAAAACTGGTGTGTTCCTTTTTATCCATTCCCTCTGGTGCATTGCCTTTCCAGCAGCTGTCTTGACTCATCTCTTCTCTTTGGGCAAAGTTGCTGATGGTGTTATCTCCTCTGGCTTTGTGGTCCAGACTGTTAAGGATCCTGACTCATCCAGCGACCCGTAGCAACCGATGGTTGATGATGAAGGGCTGTTTTTTCCCCAGTCGTATTCCTCCAATTTGCCAGAGTGGAGTGGCAGGGGATGTTATGGGTCAACTCTCTTAAGGAGGTCCATCCAGTGGCTTCTCCGTGGTAGCCCCCTCCCTGTGGAACATCGTCCCAGCAGAGATAGGATTGGCCCAGTGGTGAAATGAGAACTGGTTTAGTACTGGTTCGCTGGCTGCGCATGCGGGAAGCAGGTGACGGGCATTGGTGGGCATGGGTGGTGGTGGGGGATTTTTGCTACCGTCACTACCGGATCGGCCAAACTTTCATCCCTGGATTGAGGTTGATGATGGAGAGAGAGATATGAATGAATGGAAGGATTGGATAGATCTGATAGCTACCATAGATAGTTACATAGCTAGATAGAGCTATCTAGCTAGGTAGCTAGGTAACTAGCTGGATGGATGGATGGATAGACGGATGGATTGGCGGATGGATGGGCAGACAGATAGGAGACAGAGAAATAGAGATATGATGGAGAAAGACAGACAGAGATAGGTGGATAGATAGATGGATGATAGATAGCTACATAGCTACATAAATAGATAGAGCTATCTAGCTATTTAGCTGTCTAGCTGTCTAGCTAGGTAACTAGGTAGCTAGGTGGATGGATGGACAGACAGATAGATAGAGAGAGAGGAGATAAAGAGAGCTATGATAGAGATAGATAGATAGTTAGATATAGATAGATAGATAGATAGATAGATAGATAGATAGATAGATAGATAGATAGATAGATATAGAGTTAGATAGAGATATTTGTATTCTTCTAGGATGCCCAGTGGCTGCTTCCTCAAAGAAACCAGCCCTGCCTTTGTAAGCTCCATTTTGCTTGCCTAGATTTAGTGACCAACCCCCCCCACCCCGCCCAGTGCTCCTGGCATCTCCATTCTCCCCCCTCCCTCGACACACATACATCAAAAATCCTGCTGAGCTTTGAAAAGGGGCTCCGCTGGCAAGAGATGGAGAGGTTTTTAATTACTCTCATTATTGCTCAGTAATCCTTTCTTCTTTCCCATTTTCACACATTTCTTCTAACAAGCTGAACTAAAGAGAAATTTCGGGGGAGGGGAGTGGAAACGATCAAGTCTCAGGGGGAAAAAAATGCTTTTTGTTGCTTTGATCAGGGACCAGCAGAAGCTCTTGGATCACTCTTGGTCCAGCTTGAAGATGGGCGGACTTCAACTCCCAGAATTCCCCAGCCAACAATGGAATTCTGGGAGTTGTAGTCCGCCCATCTTCCAGTTGGCAAGGTTGAGAAACACTGCTTTGGATTTTAAACCTTTGCCCAAGGCGTCTCTGAGACTTTTCCCCTTCATGGTCCTTTGAGTTGTCTCTCATTTTGAGAACATCCCCAAAGTCTGCAACAACCTTTCATAGTCTTCTACAGTCTCTCTGCTCATCCCCACAGCCTCTTTGGATTCCCCCAGAAGAGGCTAACGACAGATACGGTTTTCTCCCTTTTGCAAACGATGAGTAACTCATTGCTTGGCCCCCCAAAACATTGCTCATCGCCGACACCCTTTCCAACTCCCTCTGGGTTAGCGTTCCAACGTCTTCGCAGAGATGCACTTGAGAATGATTCACCGTCGCCGAAGACAAGACTGTGGAAGGGGTAGCAAGTCCACCCACTCTTCCGTTGAATAGTGGCCACGGGGAAGAAAATTCCAAATGTGTGAAAACGCTACCCACTGCCTGGGGAGGCAACAGATAAAGTCAATGTCCATTTAAGGCTGTGCGTTGAATTAGAGAAATGCCACCCTTGTATTGCTCAAGAAGGGAGCAGAGTACGTGTGGCTGGTAGGTAACATGAAACAATAGAGATAGTTGTTGACTTACAACCACAATTGGACTATACTTTCAGTTGCCAATTCCGTGCCCAATTTTACAATCTTTTTTTGGCCACAGTTATTAAGCAAAGCACTGCAGTTGTTAAATGGATCCTGCAGTCTTGCCGTCAAACAATACCTGGATTAGGGCATTGTTGACTTCTTGACTGTTAGTTTACTATTAATCTTGGTGATAATCTCTGCTTACGTGGACATTGATTGCTCGTGAGGAGATATTCTGGTCTTTTGTTACTTTTTTGGCTTTTTGATTGTCTCTTTTTTTTGTTTGTTTACATTTATATCCCGTCCTTCTCCGAAGACTCAGGGCGGCTTACAATGTATAAGGCAATAGTCTCATTCTATTTGTATATTTTTTTTACAAAGTCAACTTATTGCCCCCCCAACAATCTGGGTCCTCATTTTACCTACCTTATAAAGCAGGGGTGCCCAAACTTGGCCCCTTGAAGAGCTGTGGACTTCAACTCCCAGAATTCCCCAACCAGCATGAGCTATAAATATGAGCAAGTTGCTGGCTGGGGAATTCTGGGAGTTGAAGTCCACAGCTCTTCAAGGGGCCAAGTTTGGCCATCCCTGTTATAAAGGATGGAAGGCTGAGTCAACCTTGGGCTGGGCTTGAACCTGCAGTAATTGCAGGCTGCTGTGTTCTAATAACAGGCTTCTAACAGCCTGAGCTATTACGGCCTAATCAATGAACTACCAACTCAGACAAACAAGCTAACAGTAAACAACAGCCTGATCAAGGAAGTCCCACAAACACCAACAGGGAAAGCCATTTGTATATAAACGGAGAGCAAACCCACTCCTTTCCAGCACTGATGATGTTACCTAGCTGAGTAATGAAACATCTGCAACGAAACAATGAAGCTCAGAGAGCACCAAGGATCCTATAGAAAGAGAAGCTCAGATAAGCGTGGATTAACACCAGACAAACAGTCAAGCAGAAAACAATACTCTAATCAAGGAACTAGCAAAGAAAAAAACTATACTCCTACCAACACTGCAAGTTGAAGCAATTGTATATAAACAGAGAACCCTTCTAGCACTGATGATGTTACCTAGTACAGTAGTGAAATATCGGCAAGAAAACAACCAAGTTCAGAGAGCACCAAGGCCCTCACAGTCCTCTTCTTACTTCTCCTCCTCAGCCTTCACTCCATAAACACATTCCCTCCTAGTATTGAAGATGTCACCTTGTTGGGTCATGAAACATCTGCCAGAAAACCAACTTCAGAGAGCACCAAGGACCCCACAGAAAGAGAAACCAAGATAAGCATGGGTTAGCACCAGACAAACAAATAAGCAGAAAACAATCAAGAAAAAAATATATCCCACATTCTCACCAATTCTGCCAGGACAAGCAATTGTATATAAACAGAGACCAAACCCCACTCCCTTCTAGCACTGATCACGTTCCCTAGTTGGGTCATGAAACGTCTGCAAGAAAACCATCAAGCTCGGAGAGCACCAAGGACCCCCACAGACCAAGAACTCCTTCTGTAGAACTCCTGATCATCCAAATTTTTTCACACGTCTTTCTTTTGAGCCATAGTGGCGCATTGTTAGAGTGCAGTACTGCAGGCTACTTCTGCTGACTGCCGGCTGCCTGCAATCTCACCAGGCAGGCTCAAGGTGGACTCAGCCTTCCATCCTTCTGAGGTGGCTAAAATGAGGACTCAGAATTGTTGGGGGCAAGAGGCTGACTCTATAAACCGTTTAGAGAGGGCTGGAAAGCTCTGTGAAGCGGTATATAAGTCTAAGTGCTATTGCTATTTTAACGTCCCTCAGTAATGTTCTTTACAGGATCTGAATTTCAGTGCCAATCCATTGTAAACCTGCTGCTCCTGTCTGCCCTATCCTCTCTTCCTTCCCCCTCCAAGTTTGCGAGTGACAAGTACTCTTCCGAGAAGGATTAAAAGCAGAGAGTAAGAATCATATAAAACTGCTGGTAATTATGTGCAAAAGGACCCTCCATAATTTATAAAGGTAGAGAATATAAACATTTCCGTGCCTGATTC
This sequence comes from Ahaetulla prasina, assembly GCF_028640845.1. NCBI lineage: Eukaryota > Metazoa > Chordata > Lepidosauria > Squamata > Colubridae > Ahaetulla > Ahaetulla prasina. Next base: position 23,789,122 of record NC_080551.1, read on the forward strand.
ATATTAATTCATTTTGGAGGGTTAATATCCACATCGTGCCCTTCATTGACGGGAGCACACCGCCTTCCATCAATAATTGAATATATAAAAGAGAAGGGAAGGTTTCTTGTAAACATCTTGTTAGCAAAACGCTAACAAAAGGGAAGTTGGTTAGCTCTGTTAGTTTTCACCTCTCGCTCCTCACCCTAAACAAAGAGACGGAACAGCCTGCAGTGAAAACATGCGTCTGGCAGAAAAAATCTCCATTTTTCTCTATTATTCTTTGATATAAATATAGATACACATTATTCAAAGATTTTCCAAAGATAATGTGAACCCGTTTCTGGTTCCAAACATATTATTGCACCAAGTTTTCCTTAGTCAATGTACAATGAGGACTAGAAACCTGCATATGAGTCCTGAAATCACGACATCAACTCCATCCAGTGCCTAAGTCTGAATGACCATGGGGATTCTTAGACTACTGAAACAAGAAAAAAACAAACAAACTGGTGACAATGCGTTCCTATTTCTGGGTCCAAATACGCGATTACATCGAGTTTTCCTTGGCAGTGTACAATGAGGACTAGAAACCTGCATTTGAGATGGAGTCCTGAAATCACGTGACATAAACTCCATCCAGTCTTTAAGTGTTAAAGATCGTGGGGATTCCTAGACCACCAAAAAAAGAAGAAGCTGGTGACAACGTGTTTCTATTTCTGTGTTGGGGCCTATCAGTCGCCGGCCCTTCCAGTAGCTGAATCAGAGGAGGAGGAGGAGGAGGAGGAGGAGGTGTGGGAGTCAGGATCAGCATCAAGGCAACCTGAAATCTCCAAGGGGGAAGAGGGAATGGAGCTGGCAGAGAGAGAGACAGAGGGGGAGCCTGGGCCATCCATCAGCCCCCAGATGGAGAGTCAACATTCCCCAGGTCTGGAGGTGGCTGATGAGGAAGAGGAGGAACAGCTGGGTCCAGTGCCTGACGCGTGGATGTGCAGAAGGCAGAGGAGAGGAGAGCAGTGGAAATCTATGGGCCGGTCCTTGGGACAGAAGAGCCACCGCTGCTAGTGAAGCCCCACCCTAGTTCTGGGGATAAAAGGCAGGGGGCAGAAATGAATAGATGTGGCAGACAACTACTCATCTCCCTGCCAGATGGATTTGTTAGCCTGCGGTGAGAGAGAAGCTTTTTGCCGGGGCTGCCGGCGCTCCTAATAAAGGAATCTTTGATTTAACTACAGAGCGTTTGTTGTGTTTGGGGAGCTGGGTCAGAATATTCCGGTTCCAAAAAACACGATTACATCAAATTTCCCTTGGTCAGTGTACAGTGAGGACTAGAAACCTGCGTTTGAGTTTTGAAATCACGTGCTGTAGCCACCATTCCGTGCCTAGCTTTGAATGACCGTGGGGAATTCCCAGGCCGGAAAACCCATGCAGGGCTGCTCAAAGGATTTGAGATTCAACAGCTCCACTGTCTATTAGAATAAATCTCCTTCTGGGCCATCTCTCCTACAGCAGCTGGCAGGAAATAAAGCTGTCATCGGACTGTGTTTATACTTTCATTGAGTTATTTGAGAAAACAGACCAAGGGAATCGCCGACACTTTGGACCATTTGCCTGAGACCCTCCGTGGACAGACCGCTGTCTCCTGCAGTCAATTTGTCCTCCTGTGTTTGCTTCAATAATTCAGCACCTAAGTAAATATGCCTCCGTGGAGCATTTATTTCCAAACTGAAGAATTGTCGGTATCTAAGTTAGGCACTTGGTGCTGTGCAAAGGCCCTGGGAGGAAATAGAATAGAATAGAATAGAATAGAATAACAATAACAGAGTTGGAAGGGACCTTGGAGATCTTCTAGTCCAACCCCCTGCTTAGGCAGGAAACCCTACACCACTTCAGACAAATGGTTATCCAACATCTTCTTAAAAACTTCCAGTGTTGAAGCATTCACAATTTCTGGAGGCAAGTTGTTCCACTGATTAATTGTTCTAACTGTCAGGAATTTTCTCTCCTTGATTAGTTTCCACCCATTGCTTCTTGTCCTGCCCTCAGGTGCTTTGGAGAATAGCTTGACTCCCTCTTCTTTGGGGCAGCCCCTGAGATATTGGAACGCTGCTATCATGTCTCTCCTAGTCCTTCTTTTCATTAAACTAGACATACAAAGTTCCTGCAACCATTCTTTATATGTTTTAGCCTGCAGTCCCCTAATCGTCTTTGTTGCTCTTCTCTGCACTCTTTCTAGAGTCTCCACAACTTTTTTACATTGTGGCAACCAAAACTTGATGTAGTATTCCAAGTGTGGCCTTACCAAGGCCTTATAAAGTGGTATTCACACTTTACGTGATCTTGATTCTATCCCTCTGTTTATGCAGCCTAGAACTGTGTTGCCTTTTTTGACAGCTGCTGCACACGGCTGGCTCTTATTTAAATGGTTGTCCACTAAGACTCCAAGATCCCTCTCACAGTTACTACTATTGAGCAAAGTACCACATACTGTACCAGTGCAAATCATGGTTTATAGAACCTAGTCGTTCTGTAAACTAGGAACCTAACCTGTGTGTGGATGTATTTAATAAATTATGGCTCATTAAATATGCCAATTAGCATGACTTCAGAAGTTTTTAAGGATCTCAGTGAGAGATTGTAAGCTTTTATTGATTGTTGACATGTATGACGGGAGAGGAATTAAGATAGAATATTTTTTCAGAACATATGAGAATCAATTTAGTGTAGGGGTTAAACCCACCAGGCTAGAAGCCAGGCGACTGTGAATTCTAGTTCTGCCTTAGATATGAAAGCTGGCTGGATGACTTTGGGCCAATCAACAGGAGACAGTGAGGGTTTTTTTAAATTTGAATTTATATCCCGCCCTTCTCTGAAGACTCAGGGCGGCTTACACTATGTCAAGCAATAGTCTTCATTCTATTTGTATATTATATATAAAGTCAACTTATTGCCCCCAACAATCTGGGTCCTCATTTTACCTACCTTATAAAGGATGGAAGGCTGAGTCAACCTTGGGCCTGGTGGGACTTGAACCTGCAGTAATTGCAGGCAGTTGCTGTTAATAACAGACTGCATTAGCAGTCTGGGCCACAGAGGCTCAGTTTTAGTCCTGCCTTAAGTACAGAGCCCACAGCTTGACCTTGGGCTAGCCATTCTCTCTCAACTGTAGGAAATAGGCAATGGCAAACCAGTTGCAAAAAGTCTTGCCAAGAACACTGCAAAGACTAATTGAGTCACCAGGACTCAAGACTTTCTTAAACAAACAAAGCAGACAGATATTTTTTTCCAGATTATATTTTTGAATTGTGTTTGGTTTGCTTTCGGGATAACACAAACTACATTCAGGTTTGTTTTGAAGTCTAGTTCTGTGCCTAACTGGCAGATATATTTCCCAAATTACTTTGGATGTTGTCAAAATATACCAAAAATAAGAGCAGGCTGTTTATTATCCAGAGGAATGGAGAAGAAATCTATTTGGTTAACACGAACTGATCGAATTCGCACTTCCCAGGCCAATAGATAAACGTAATTATATTTTGATACCCTGCTTTTGTTAGTTTTCCAGTACAGTTCTCCAATTCATTAAGTTCCCTATCAAAAACACCCAGATAACATTTCATGGCTTCTGAGCAAGTTTTGTGGCACATTTTTGTCCCATTAGAGGTTTTTTCTTCTTCTTAACTTTCAAAAAGTTTTGTTTCTGCAAAACTTGGTTTCTATTCCAGTTGATCAAGGCTGGTTTTAAACGAGGAGGAAGCGGTGTTTGAATGCCAGAAGCACCACCTAAGCACTGGGTATAAATGGAATGTTGTACAAATACACCAATTTTTTTTTTTGCTGATATATGTGCAGAAATATCAAATAGGAATGTTTAAAATGTCTCAATTTCTCTTTAAAGTTTCTAAAGTCACTACCACTGTCTCTTTCTCTTTCTCCCTGTCTCCTGATATCTATCTATCTATCTATCTATCTATCTATCTATCTATCTATCTATCTATCTATCTATCTATCTATCTATCTATCTATCTATCTATCTAATACCAGTGGTGGGTTTTAATTTTTTTTACTACTGGTTCTGTGGGTGTGGCTTGGTGGGTGTGGCATGGGAAGGATACTGTAAAATCTCCATTCCCACCCCACTCCAAGGGAAGGATACTGCAAAATCCCCATTTCCTTCCGATCATCTGGGATTTGGGAGGCAGAGAATAGATGGGAGCGGGGCCAATCAGAATTTTTACTACCAGTTCTCTGAACTACTCAAAATTTCCACTACCAGTTCTCCAGAATTGGTCAGAACCTGTTGAAACCCACCTCTGATATATATACAGTATGTATGCCACCTTTATTTTTTTACATATAACTCAAGGTGTCATACATATTCAACACACCTTCCTCCAGACTATGTATCTGGTTTTCCATATACTAACAGCAACTAGAATTGCATTTGGACGTTGAGATTCCGTCAGAAGGGAATGAAATTAAGAAAATATTAGAATGCGCAGAAATGGATAGTTTAATGCTCACTATTAAGGATAAAGAAGAAACTGAATATTTTTTGATATGGGATACCAGGTACCAGTTTTCCAGAACCTGTCAGAACCTGCTGGATTTTACCCTTGATCCAGACGCTACCAGCGTTTTCCCATTGATATTTTCCCACCCTTCCTTTCCATCCTTCTGAAACCTCCCAGCCTACAAAAAATTCTGCAGGAAGATTTTCTGAATCATCTTCCCCTCTGCCCTGAAGATGGCCAGTCTCGGGTTGGGTGAACCCCCCAACTCAAATCTTCTTGCTTCCTGACTTGGCTAAGGCGGAGACCATCCCTGCGTTTGGCCACCAAAACATTGTGCCCTGTTTTTGTTTGTTTGTTTGTTTAAGCCCATGTTTCTCAACCGTGGCAACTTTAAGCTGTATGGACTTCAGCTCCCAGAATTCTGGGAGTTGCAGTCCATACAGCTGAAAGCTACCAAGGTTGAGAAACACACAAGCTTCAAGTCATTTCCTCTGCCAGGAATCTTGAGAGTGAAAGCGGAGCGCAGCGGCTGCCATCAAAGCAGAGAAAAGGGGAAGGTGAACAGCCTATCTTGTTATGACAATTAAGATGAAAAAGGGTGACACCTGCAGCATCCGTTCATTTTTCCTCTCTCTCTTTTAAAGTGAAGCCTTCATCTGAAAGAGCATTTTAAACAGATGGATTTCTCCCAAAATTGCACAATCCGTCAAGGGCCTGTCCGTTAGTTAAATGCTGGCACGGGGCAAGCGAAATGTAAACACCGTTGCAGCTTCTGGGGGGGGAAAAATCAAAGCCCATTAGATGATGATGTTCTTCTTCTTTTTCCTCTTCCTCCTTCTTTTCTCCTTCTTTTCTCCTCCTTCTTTCTTCCGTCTTCCTCCTCCTTCCTTTCTCCTTCTTCTTTCTTCCACCCTTCATCTTTCATCTTTCTTCCTTCTCTTCTTTTCTCATTCTCTTTCCTTCTTTCCTTTCCTTCCTTCCTTCCCTTCCTTCCTCCTCCTTTCTTCTCATCCTCCTTCTTTTTCCCCTTTTTTCTTTCTTCCTTCATCCTCCTTCCTTCGCCTCTTCTTTTCTCCTTCTTCCTTTTCCCCCTTCCTTCCTTTCCTCCTCCTCCTCCTCTTCCTCCTCCTCCTCCTCCACCACCATCGAGCAGGACCAGGGCAGTGCCAGATCATACCAGGTCAACCAGTTGACCAGTTGTGCTCTACCAGTTGACCTTTCACCCTTGGCTAACCCAGCCTGCTGCTCCCATTTGTCTCCGCTTGAAAACGCCACGTGTTTGGCAAAGCCAGGGAGCCAACGTCTGAATCTCAGCTTGTAAGTCTGGCCTTCGTCTTCTCTCGCTTTGAATGCAAATCCCTTAGGATGTCCCCTGGTGGAAGAATCTAACGTCAGCACCAGCAACTTGTGTGTGTCCCCCCCCCTAGAGAGAGTGCAGGGCAGAACAACCGGCAAATAACTGGCAGTTAATTAAAGGGCTGGAAAGCCGCAGAGAAGCGGAAAGACGGTGCGGTCCATAAATAGTCTTCCACGTTGCTTTCCTTTCCTTGCTCCGAAACAGGGACCACACTGGGACAGCATTTGCATGGATTCTGGGCACCGGTTCATGGGGGTGTGTTTAAGCCAACTGGAATGCACAGACGGTGGGTAATGTGGCTTGTCGGTTTGCCTCTTTGGGGATGATTTCCCAAGTCTCCCGTGATATCCTCTTTACTCTTCTGCCATAAGCCAAGATTTGGTAGGCGGGAGTACTATTGGAAGCCCCACAATGGAGCATCTCAACTGAGTTAAGAAAGCACAAATGGTCTGCACCTTTCGTTTGTGTGTGGTCTGTGTGTCAAATCACGTACTCCAATGTTTGGGGCCATGGGTGGCCAAAGTATTCTACCTGAGAAGCCACGATGAAGATCTGGCCTTCATTTGAACAACAGTGCTCACTCCTGTGGAAACTCTGGAGCTAATCAGGGAGATATCCAGGGGTATCATGGAGAGATGCTCAGGAATTTACGGGGCTTGGAGCAAGTGGTACCTTCGAATGTCCTCTTTCTTGATATGTGAGGAAAGTTCTCCTGAACTTTGTGCAGATTAGCTTTTGGGGAAAAATGGATCCAGTCTCTTAGAACAATTAATCAGTGGAACAACTTGCCTCCAGAAGTTGTAAATGCTCCACTGCTGGAAGATTTTAAGAAGATGTTGGATAACCATTTATCTGAAGTAGTGTAGGGTTTCCTGCCTAAGCAGGGGGTTGAACTAGAAGACCTCCAAGGTCCCTTCCAACTCTGTTATTGTTATTCTATTCTCTCTTCCATACAACCTTGCTGATCTACATATCATATCAACATCATCACAGGATTAGTGAAGACATGTCAAATGTCTTGCCATGGAGAAACCCAGCTCTGGAGCCTTTTCTCTTGGAGATGATCCAAGAGATGGTCCACCTCCTCCCTTCCATGTTGAGGAACCAACAGGACAATAGATTCTTCTCTATCATTCTTTGGGGAAGACGACTAGGCCAAAGCTGTAGGACCTACAGGGAGATACCCTCACAGTTGTGCTCAAAGAAAAGAACATCTTTGGGAGTGAGCTTTGTAAAACAGAATGCCCAAGAAGCTGTTACTGCTACCACATCTCCAGCTGTTTTTACACTGTGTCCAACACTCTGGGGTTGGACCTTTGAAACTTGATAGTCTCTACTACAAATGGAAGCAATATAGTGCAAGCAACAAACCCTCAACCAATTTCTTGTTGCTAATATTTTGAAGGGTCCCAGAGGACTTTAGATTGCATGTGATTCTGGGGGCATTGATAAGAAAGCCAACTCCCTACCGCAAGTTTATTTTCACCTCCGTTTGTACAAGAGGTGTCTATTGTTGTTATTTGTGTAAATCTAGCATTAGAGAAGTCAAGGTATCATTAATATGAATTCATTAGCCAGCAGGCTTCCATATCTGAGGTTCTGCTCTCCCCTCTTAGATCCCATAAACTCATGGAAATAGGTTTTTTAATCATTGCCTAGCAGAGCTCTAAACACACGAACAGTTAATTATAATGGCAGCCAATTGCCTTTTTGATTCCTTCACTGTTGAAATCATTAGTAATTATCAAATTACATTCAAGCAACCAACTTGCCTCAAGGGGTCAGTCTGTTAGCAAGCCTAGGGAAATGATGGGAATGTGTAGGTGGGAGAGAATATAAATATAAATGAAGATTGACAAGAAGATGATGGAAATTGACAGGAGGAGATGCATGGCCTGGACTGAGGGGTTGCTTGCCCCAAGAATCTGCTACTTAATGATTATTGTCTGCACAAAGATGGAAAGGCTCAGCGATGTTCACAGCGGAGGATTGGTTAGCAAAGATGATGGAAGATGCTGAGATGGTTCAACTGACATCTCTGAGCAGAGAAAAGACAATGTCTATTGCTGACATCAGTCAATGACGGACTTTTTATGGGAAGCAAAAAAAAATGTATTAACTTCATATTTATTGTTCTGATAATTAGATTAGATTATACAAAGAAGCCAACTATGTTGTAGCCACAGAGTAAGAGGTAAGTGTCAGCATTCCAGAAAAAACCCCAACTCTAAGTAAAAACTCCGAAGCAAGCATTTTTCAAAGTTCTATTTACTAGGATGGGTCAACTGGCACATCTGGAAAAACCCAAATCTGAGAGGTCCAGGTTTTCCCTCACTAAATCAAAAAACCCCAAAACCACCCCCTGAGTCCTCAGTCGATCACATGCTCCAATCATCATCTGTCCCATCTCGAGACAGCACTCCGACCACACCTCCTCCAGATGCAGGATCAGCCTGACCTTGACCAACACGAAGAATGCTATTATGTCTAAAGACAACCCCTCTACTAAATCCCACCCCCTTCTACTTTCCCACACAAGAGAAGAAAGTGGCAGCATGGAAGCTTCTGGCCTAATATGGCTTCCATAGCTGACAGTAAGTATATAATTGTACTGATACTCAGGAGACACAATCACCCAAGGCTGACCAAACACAGGAACCATCTGGAGTAACCAGACGATGTAGAGCAGGGGTCCCCAACCTTAGTAACTTTAAGGCTTATGGACTTTAACTCCCAGAGTTCCTCACCCAGCTTTCCTTGCTGGGGGACTCGGGGAGTTGAAGCCCCCAAACCTTAAAGTTACTAAGGTTGGAGACCCCTGATGTAGAGCAGAGGTCTTCAAACTTGGCAGTTTTAAGACTTGTGGACTTCAACTCCCAGAATTCTCCATTCAGTTATGCTCCAGCCAGCTATTCATCAACCAGTTACGCTGGCTGGAGAATTCTGGGAGTTGAAGTCCACAAGTCTTAAAGCTGCCAAGTTTGAAGACCTCTGATGTAGAGCTTCTAAGCCCTTGGACTTGGAAAGTAGAGAGCAGAGCAGAGTGAAGAAGCTCTTTGAGGCTCCTTGCCAAACAAGGGAATAACTTTTTAAAATTAAAATTAAATTTAATGAAAGACTTCTGTCTGATTTCAGAGGCAGCCCTGATCCCTGTTCCTCTGTTAGAAACAACTATCTGATCTCTTGCTGTCATGTGTTATTCTTGGAATTTCTGCTCCCGAAACTCTGACCACAGAGTGGTTGACAGTTCTGACTTGTCTCTCTGAATTTGGGACTGGATTTGAATTCTCTTCTGCAGGGTCCCTACAGAAAGCGAAAATAGCCAGGCCGGCTTTCTTTCCCACAGGCTCTGTTCTGATTTACATGCCTTTCCTTGCCTGCTGTTATCTACTCTGCCTTGAGTAAATTGCCGTTCTCACCCAGCAAGGGAGACCGTGTGAGTTGAAAACCTGAAACGGGACATATGTCGTCGTGAAAGATGCAGAAGTTTCATCGTTCATCCCATTGCAATATTTGGCACTCAATAAACTTGATCCCCTGTCTCTCAAGGGCACGCCTTCCAAATTCCAGATTCAACAGGTGTCTGAAGCACAAATGCGAACACAAATGATGTCACTGAGCCACCAAGCTCAGAAAGTACCAATGATCACACAGTCTTCCTCCTCTTCCATTCCAGAAACCTCATCCCCATCTAACACTGATATTGTTACCAACTTGGGTAATGAGACGTCTGCAAGAAAACAATCAAGCTTAGACATCACCAAGGACTTCACAGTTCTCCTCCTCCACTCCAGAAACCCCACTCTCTTCTAGCACTGATATTGTTACCAAGTTGGGTAATGAGATGTTTGCAAGAAAACAAGCAAGCTCAGAGAGCACCAAGGACCCCACAGTTCCCCTCCCCCCCTCCTCCTCCTCCTCCTTTTCTCCAGAAACCTCACTCCATTCTAACACCGATATTGTTACCAAGTTGGGTAATGAGACGTCTGTTGGAAAACAACCAGGCTCAGAGAGCACAAAGGACCCCACAGATAGCAGGAGTTTATTTGGCAAGAGCTGTAAGGAAAATAGAAATTTACACTTGAGTTTACAAATAACCTGACATTCTATAGGTCAATCTGGAGAAACAAGGATAGCATGCACAAGCATTTAAAGCAAAATGTTGACACACTTCCCACTGGCGAATTTAAGGGGGAGCAGTTCCCAAAGGAAAAGCCGGTTATTACTGTGAATCTAGACAGGTATACAGGTGTCTATTGGCAGAGGGCAAAGGAGATCAGTGACATCACTCATGTCATGATGTTGACACACGTGTCCTTCATATTTCTGCTGAATAAATCAATAAAATTGAAAAGAAATTGAAAAGAAAGTGTATACATAAATAGAAAATCGGGGCTACTCGGATACCATTTTGGAAAATACTGAATTGAAAATAAATACAACAATGGAGAGAGGATGGAAAGAGGAGTGGAGGGTTAGATGGGAGGGGAGAAGAGAGGAAAGAGAGAGAGGAACAGAAGAAAGGGAAAAGGAGAGGAAGAAAGGGAGGGGAAACAAGAGTAGCAGAGAAGGTTAGAAAGGGAGGAAGGAAGGAAGGAAGGAAGGAAGGAAGGAAGGAAGGAAGGAAGGAAGGAAGGAAGGAAGGAAGGAAGGAAGGAAGGAAGGAAGGAAGGAAGGAAGGAAGGAAGGAAGGAAGGAAGGAAAGAGGAGAGGGAGAAGGATTGTTGTAAAATAAGGAGCTGGAATGGTAGAAGAGAAATCCTGAGTATACTTAAATTTTTTAGGTTGAAGAATGAACTAATACGAAAGTTAAAAGAGAATATGTATGATTAACAATGGATAAGAGACTGTACATTTAAGATGTATTTATAAGAAATAAAAATTTTTTTTTTCAAAAAAAAATATCTATATGACTGACCCCATCAGCTGGGACTTGATTTTCACCTTAAAATTCAGCTTCAAGACAGTGGGATTAACACAAACCCAGATTAGTAAATCTGTCCTGTTCAGATTAGAAATCTGTAAATTTGTTTTCTTGTTTTATAATCATTGGGTTCTTATAAAATCGGCTTACTCCATAAAATATTTTTTTTTATTCCTGTCTGACAGCAGGGAAACAACTATTTTGTAAAATTACCCAATTTGGTTTCCATTGAGTTTTTTCCTTAACCTAGTAAATACCTACTTGGGTAGACACTTTTTCTAATGAATGTATTTTTGTAGTAATTTTTCTCCAAAGACAAGCAATTTCCTTAACATAATGGCGTTTCCCTCCTCCACTTCCTCCTCCTCCTCCTCCACTTCATGTGATATTTCATCAATCCACACGTTTGTGTGAGTTTCTTTACCCACACCGATAATTCAATGCGCCCTGCGTCCCCTGCTTGTGTGCATAACCCTCTGCACTCTGCCTGCTTTTGGCACGCAATGGTACGGTGGGCCCAGTAGGCCCATTTTTCACTCTCCCAGGCTCCAAAGGCTTTCTAGGAGTCTGGGAGGCGCAGCTTTCCCCCACCCGGAGGTCCTCCAGATGCCAGAAACGGCCCGTTTGCCAACTTCCTTCCGGTCCTACTGGAAGTTGGCAAAAGCGGGCCTGACCTCTGGAGGACTTCCGTGGTGGTGGGTGGGTGGGAAGGCTGTTTCACCTCCCCAGGCTCCAAAGGCTTTCTAGGAGCCTGGGAGAGTGAAAAGGCCTTCCCACCACCTCCTGAGGCCCTCCAGATGTTGGAAATGGCCTGTTTCCTGACTTCCAGGGAACCAGAAATCCCATTTTTCGCTCTCCCCAGGCTCCAAAGGCTTTCTTGGAGCCTGGGGAGGGTGGAAAAGGCCTTCCCCATCCCCCTGGGGGCTCTCCGGAGTCCAGAAACAGCCTGTTACCCAACTTCTGGAGGCCCCAAAAATCAGCTGGCTGGTGTGCACATGCGTGCTGGAGCTGAACTAGGGCAACGCTCACATGCCCACCGATATTATTATTATTATTTATTATTATTTATTGAATTTCTAGACCGCCCTTCTCCCGAAGGACTCAGGGCAGTGTACAGGCATTTAAAACACATAAATACAATGTAAGAAATATAAAACAGTTAAAAACTTATTCTAAACGCCTATTAATTTAAAATTAAAATAATTAAAATCTAAAACCCCAATTTAAAACCAGTAATTTAAAATTTAAAATTTAGCTCAGCCCTGCACAATTAAATAAATGTGTTTTAAGCCCGCGGAAGGTCCGGAGGTCCAGCTGGCGGAGACCGGGGGTAGTTCATTCCAAAGAGTAGGAGCCCCCATAGAAGGATCTTCCCTGGGGCCGCCAGCCGACATTGTTAGGCGGACGGCACCCTGAGAAGTCCCTCTCTGTGAGAGCGCACGGGTCGGTGAGAGATATTCGGTAGCAGTAGGCGGTCCCGTAAGTACCCGGGCCCTAAGCCATGGAGCGCTTTAAAGGTGGTCACCAGCACCTTGAAGCGCACCCGAAAGCCACAGGTAGCCAGTGCAGCCTGCAGGATGGGTGTTATCACGGGAGCCACGGGGCTCCATCTATCACCCGCGCAGCCGCATTCTGGACTAACTGCAGCCTCGGATGCCCTTCAAGGGAGCCCCATGTAGAGAGCATTGCAGTAATCCAGGCGGCGTCACGAGTGCGTGAGTGACCGTGCATAGGGCATCCCGGTCCAGAAAGGCGCAACTGGCGTACCAGGCGAACCTGGTAGAACGCTCTCCTGGAGCGGCCGTCAAATGATCTTCTAGAGACAGCCGTTCATCCAGGAGGACGCCTAAGTTGCGGACCCTTTCCATCGGGGCCAATGACTCGCCACCGATGGTCAGCGGTTAGCTGACTGTACCGGGATGCCGGCATCCACAGCCACTCTGTCTTGGAGGGATTGAGCTTGAGCCTATTTCTCCCCATCCAGACCCGTCGGCCTCCAGGCACCGGGACAGCACTTGAAAGCCGTTGGGGTGGTCCGGTGTGAAAAGCCACAGCTGGGTGTCATCCGCATACAGCTGGTACTTCACACCGAAACCACTGATGATCTCACCCAGCGGCTTCATGTAGATGTTGAACAGGAGGCGAGAGGATCGACCCCGCGGCACCCACAAGTGAGGCGCCCGGGCCGACCTCTGCCCCCGTCAACACCGACTGCGACCGGTCGGAGAGATAGGAGGAGAACCACCGATAAACGGTGCCTCCCACTCCCAATCCCTCCAACCGGGCGCAGCAGGATACCATGGTCGATGGTATCGAAAGCCGCTGAGAGGTCTAATAGGACCAGGGCAGAGGAGCAACCCCTATCCCTGGCCCTCCAGAGATCATCCTGCGACCAAAGCCGTCTCCGTGCTGTAGCGGGCGAAAACCGGACTGGAACGGGTCTAGATAGACAGTTTCATCCAGGTGCAAGGGAAATTGATATGCCACCATACTCTCTACAACCTTAGCGCGAGCGGGTTGGAGACGACGATAATTACCTAAAACAGCCGGGTCCAGGGACGGCTTCTTAAGGAGGGGCCTCACCACCGCCTCTTTCAAGGCAGGCGGGAAGACACCCTCCACCAAAGAAGCGGTCGTAATCGCCTGGAGCCAGCCTCGTGTCACCTCTCGAGTGGCCAGCACCAGCCAAGAGGGGCACGGGTCCAGTAAACACGTGGTGGCATTCAACCTACCCAACAACCTGTCCATGTCCTCGGGAGCCACAGGGTCAAACTCATCCCAAACAATGTCACCAAGACCGCCCTCGAGCATCTCACCCGCATCACCGCAATCTTGGTCCAGACCATCCCGAAGCTGAACGATTTTATCGTATAGATAACCGTTAAACTCCTCAGCACGTCCCTGCAACGGGTCGTCCCGCTCCCCCTGGTGTAGGAGGGAGCGAGTCACCCAAAACAGGGCGGCTGGGCGGTTATCTGCCGATGCAATGAGGGAGGCGTAGCTACGCCTCGCTTCCTCAATGCCACTAGGTAAGTCCTAGTATAGGACTTCACTAGTGTCCGATCAGCTTCGAACGGCTAGACCTCCAGGAACTCTCTAGGCGTCTTCTCCGGCGTTTCATCCTCTCAGCTCCTCGGAGAACCAAGGAGCCGGTTGGGACCTGCGCCGGGTCAGAGGCCGCAAAGGCACGACACGGTCTAAGGCCCCGCGCGGCCCGTTCCCAGGCCGCAACAAGTTCCTCAGCCGAGCCGTGAGCCAGACCCTCAGGAAATGGCCCAAGCTCCGTCCGGAACCCATCCGGGTCCATCAGGCGCCTGGGGCGGAACCAACGATCGGCTCCGCCTCCCTGCGGTGGTGAATGGCGGTCAGAAAGTCCAGGCGAAGAAGAGTGATCTGACCATGACAAAGGTTCAATGACTATTTCCTTTAAGTCCAGATCTCTCAACCACTGACTAGAGAGAAAATCAAATCCAGAGTGCCACCCCAATGTGAGTAGGGCCATCAACTACTTGAGTCAGGTCCAAGGCCGTCATGGAAGCCATGAACTCCCGAGCTGCCGTCGATGGCGAGCGGAAGATGGCAGTTAAAGTCCCCCATGACTAAAAGTCTGGGGGTCTCAACTGCCACCCCAGCCAGCATCTCCAGAAGCTCGGGCAGGGCGGCTGTCACGCAGCAAGGAGCCAGGTACGTGATCAGCAAACCCATCTGACACCTACGACCCCATCTCACAAAGAGGAATTCGCACCCGGCAATCTGAGGTACAGTGGTCTCCCCCGGCTCTAGACTCTCTCTAATCACAACCGCCACCCCCCCACCCCTACCCTGGGCCCTCGGCTGATGGAACGCACGGAAACCCGGTGGGCACATCTCAATAAGGGGCACGCCCCCTTCAGTGCCCAACCAGGTCTCCGTAATGCCCATAAGGTCCGGAACCCCCTGTATAAGATCACAGACAAGGGGCTTTGTTCACCACGGACCGGGCATTGCACAACATCAACCGAGGCCCGAGCTCTGAGGATCCTGACCATCCGAGGCAGGAAAAGTCAAGGGTCGGAGGCGTGATCGCTTTCAGACATCGAGCACGCGCTCCCGGAACTTGATATGACCTCGCCCGCCATACCTGCCTCTCCCACTTACCGTGTCAATAGAACCACCCTCACAGATAGGAACACACCTCCCCTAACCTCCGAACCTGGCAGAGAAAGACAATGTCTATTGCTGACATCAGTCAATGACGGACTTTTATGGGAAGCAAAAAAATGTATTAACTTCATATTTATTGTTCTGATAATTAGATTAGATTATACAAAGAAGCCAACTATGTTGTAGCCACAGAGTAAGAGGTAAGTGTCAGCATTCCAGAAACCTCATCCCCATCTAACACTGATATTGTTACCAAGTTGGGTAATGAGACGTCTGCAAGAAAACAATCAAGCTTAGACATCACCAAGGACTTCACAGTTCTCCTCCTCCACCCAGAAACCCCACTCTCTTCTAGCACTGATATTGTTACCAAGTTGGGTAATGAGATGTTTGCAAGAAAACAATCAAGCTTAGACATCACCAAGGACTTCACAGTTCTCCTCCTCCACCCAGAAACCCCACTCTCTTCTAGCACTGATATTGTTACCAACTTGGGTAATGAGACGTCTGCAAGAAAACAATCAAGCTTAGACATCACCAAGGACTTCACAGTTCTCCTCCTCCTTTTCTCCAGAAACCTCATCCCCATCTAACACTGATATTGTTACCAACTTGGGTAATGAGACGTCTGCAAGAAAACAATCAAGCTTAGACATCACCAAGGACTTCACAGTTCTCCTCCTCCACCCAGAAACCCCACTCTCTTCTAGCACTGATATTGTTACCAAGTTGGGTAATGAGATGTTTGCAAGAAAACAATCAAGCTTAGACATCACCAAGGACTTCACAGTTCTCCTCCTCCACCCAGAAACCCCACTCTCTTCTAGCACTGATATTGTTACCAACTTGGGTAATGAGACGTCTGCAAGAAAACAATCAAGCTTAGACATCACCAAGGACTTCACAGTTCTCCTCCTCCACCCAGAAACCCCACTCTCTTCTAGCACTGATATTGTTACCAAGTTGGGTAATGAGATGTTTGCAAGAAAACAATCAAGCTTAGACATCACCAAGGACTTCACAGTTCTCCTCCTCCACCCAGAAACCCCACTCTCTTCTAGCACTGATATTGTTACCAACTTGGGTAATGAGACGTCTGCAAGAAAACAATCAAGCTTAGACATCACCAAGGACTTCACAGTTCTCCTCCTCCACCCAGAAACCCCACTCTCTTCTAGCACTGATATTGTTACCAACTTGGGTAATGAGACGTCTGCAAGAAAACAATCAAGCTTAGACATCACCAAGGACTTCACAGTTCTCCTCCTCCTTTTCTCCAGAAACCTCATCCCCATCTAACACTGATATTGTTACCAACTTGGGTAATGAGACGTCTGCAAGAAAACAATCAAGCTTAGACATCACCAAGGACTTCACAGTTCTCCTCCTCCACCCAGA
Source organism: Ahaetulla prasina (assembly GCF_028640845.1). Classification (NCBI taxonomy): domain Eukaryota; kingdom Metazoa; phylum Chordata; class Lepidosauria; order Squamata; family Colubridae; genus Ahaetulla; species Ahaetulla prasina. Next base: position 23,805,437 of record NC_080551.1, read on the forward strand.
AACCCCACTCTCTTCTAGCACTGATATTGTTACCAACTTGGGTAATGAGACGTCTGCAAGAAAACAATCAAGCTTAGACATCACCAAGGACTTCACAGTTCTCCTCCTCCACCCAGAAACCCCACTCTCTTCTAGCACTGATATTGTTACCAACTTGGGTAATGAGACGTCTGCAAGAAAACAATCAAGCTTAGACATCACCAAGGACTTCACAGTTCTCCTCCTCCACCCAGAAACCCCACTCTCTTCTAGCACTGATATTGTTACCAAGTTGGGTAATGAGACGTCTGCAAGAAAACAATCAAGCTTAGACATCACCAAGGACTTCACAGTTCTCCTCCTCCACCCAGAAACCCCACTCTCTTCTAGCACTGATATTGTTACCAAGTTGGGTAATGAGATGTTTGCAAGAAAACAATCAAGCTTAGACATCACCAAGGACTTCACAGTTCTCCTCCTCCTTTTCTCCAGAAACCTCATCCCCATCTAACACTGATATTGTTACCAAGTTGGGTAATGAGATGTTTGCAAGAAAACAATCAAGCTTAGACATCACCAAGGACTTCACAGTTCTCCTCCTCCTTTTCTCCAGAAACCTCATCCCCATCTAACACTGATATTGTTACCAACTTGGGTAATGAGACGTCTGCAAGAAAACAATCAAGCTTAGACATCACCAAGGACTTCACAGTTCTCCTCCTCCACCCAGAAACCCCACTCTCTTCTAGCACTGATATTGTTACCAAGTTGGGTAATGAGATGTTTGCAAGAAAACAATCAAGCTTAGACATCACCAAGGACTTCACAGTTCTCCTCCTCCTCCTTTTCTCCAGAAACCTCATCCCCATCTAACACTGATATTGTTACCAACTTGGGTAATGAGACGTCTGCAAGAAAACAATCAAGCTTAGACATCACCAAGGACTTCACAGTTCTCCTCCTCCTTTTCTCCAGAAACCTCATCCCCATCTAACACTGATATTGTTACCAAGTTGGGTAATGAGATGTTTGCAAGAAAACAATCAAGCTTAGACATCACCAAGGACTTCACAGTTCTCCTCCTCCACCCAGAAACCCCACTCTCTTCTAGCACTGATATTGTTACCAACTTGGGTAATGAGATGTTTGCAAGAAAACAATCAAGCTTAGACATCACCAAGGACTTCACAGTTCTCCTCCTCCACCCAGAAACCCCACTCTCTTCTAGCACTGATATTGTTACCAAGTTGGGTAATGAGACGTCTGCAAGAAAACAATCAAGCTTAGACATCACCAAGGACTTCACAGTTCTCCTCCTCCACCCAGAAACCCCACTCTCTTCTAGCACTGATATTGTTACCAACTTGGGTAATGAGATGTTTGCAAGAAAACAAGCAAGCTCAGAGAGCACCAAGGACCCCACAGATAGCAGGAGTTTATTTGGCAAGAGCTGTAAGGAAAATAGAAATTTACACTTGAGTTTACAAATAACCTGACATTCTATAGGTCAATCTGGAGAAACAAGGATAGCATGCACAAGCATTTAAAGCAAAATGTTGACACACTTCCCACTGGCGAATTTAAGGGGGAGCAGTTCCCAAAGGAAAAGCCGGTTATTACTGTGAATCTAGACAGGTATACAGGTGTCTATTGGCAGAGGGCAAAGGAGATCAGTGACATCACTCATGTCATGATGTTGACACACGTGTCCTTCATATTTCTGCTGAATAAATCAGTAAAATTGAAAAGAAATTGAAAAGAAAGTGTATACATAAATAGAAAATCGGGGCTACTCGGATACCATTTTGGAAAATACTGAATTGAAAATAAATACAACAATGGAGAGAGGATGGAAAGAGGGTTAGATGGGAGGGGAGAAGAGAGGAAAGAGAGAGAGGAACAGAAGAAAGGGAAAAGGAGAGGAAGAAAGGGAGGGGAAACAAGAGTAGCAGAGAAGGTTAGAAAGGGAGGAAGAAGCGAGAGTGGGGGAAAGGAAGAGGAAGGAGAGAAGGGGAAGGACAGGAGGAAAGAAGAAAGTGGAAGAGGATAGAAGAAGGGAGGGAAGGGAAAGAGAGGAGAGGGAGAAGGATTATTGTAAAATAAGGGAGCTGGAATGGTAGAAGAGAAATCCTGAGTATACTTAAATTTTTTAGGTTGAAGAATGAACTAATACGAAAGTTAAAAGAGAATATGTATGATTAACAATGGATAAGAGACTGTACATTTAAGATGTATTTATAAGAAATAAATTTTTTTTTTCAAAAAAAAAAATCTATATGACTGACCCCATCAGCTGGGACTTGATTTTCACCTTAAAATTCAGCTTCAAGACAGTGGGATTAACACAAACCCAGATTAGTAAATCTGTCCTGTTCAGATTAGAAATCTGTAAATTTGTTTTCTTGTTTTATAATCATTGGGTTCTTATAAAATCGGCTTACTCCATAAAATATTTTTTTTATTCCTGTCTGACAGCAGGGAAACAACTATTTTGTAAAATTACCCAATTTGGTTTCCATTGAGTTTTTTCCTTAACCTAGTAAATACCTACTTGGGTAGACACTTTTTCTAATGAATGTATTTTTGTAGTAATTTTTCTCCAAAGACAAGCAATTTCCTTAACATAATGGCGTTTCCCTCCTCCACTTCATGTGATATTTCATCAATCCACACGTTTGTGTGAGTTTCTTTACCCACACCGATAATTCAATGCGCCCTGCGTCCCCTGCTTGTGTGCATAACCCTCTGCACTCTGCCTGCTTTTGGCACGCAATGGTACGGTGGGCCCAGTAGGCCCATTTTTCACTCTCCCCAGGCTCCAGGGCCTTTCAGGCCCTCCAGATTTTGGAAATGGCCTGTTTCCTGACTTCCAGGGAACCAGAAGTCCCATTTTTCGCTCTACCCAGGCTCCAAAGGCTTTCTAGGAGCCTGGGGAGAGTGAAAAAGGCCTTCCCCATCCCCCTGGAGGCTCTCCGGAGTCCAGAAACAGCCTGTTACCCAACTTCTGGAGGCCCCAAAAATCAGCTGGCTGGTGTGCACATGCGTGCTGGAGCTGAACTAGGGCAACGCTCACATGCCCACCGATATTATTATTATTATTTATTATTATTTATTGAATTTCTAGACCGCCCTTCTCCCGAAGGACTCAGGGCAGTGTACAGCCAGGCTAAAAACATACACAATATACAATATTAAAAAACTAAATTAAGAAACTTATTACACAATTGGCCGAGAAATTAAAATAATTAAAATCTAAAAACCCCAATTTAAAATATAAATAGAATTTAAAATTTAAAAACTAAACAGTTTAAAAAGTTTAAGCTAGCCCCGCGCGAATAAACAAATATGTTTTCAATTCGCGGCGAAAGGTCCGAAGGTCAGGTATTTGGCGTAAACCAGGGGGAAGTTCATTCCAAAGAGTAGGAGCCCCCACAGAGAAGGATCTTCCCCTGGGGGCCGCCAGCCGACATTGTTAGGCGGACGGCACCCTGAGAAGTCCCTCTCTGTGAGAGTGTACGGGACGGTGGGAGGCATGAGGTAACAGCAGGCGGTCCCGTAAGTACCCGGGCCCTAAGCCATGGAGCGCTTTAAAGGTGGTATGCCTCCCAATGACCTGTGCGCTCCCACAGAGTGGGCCTTCTCAGGGTGCCGTCGACCAAACAATGTCGGTTGGCGGCCCCCAGGGGGAGAGCCTTCTCTGTGGCAGCACCGGCCCTTTGGAATGAGTTGCCTCCGGGGTTACGCCAACTCCCCGACCACCGGACCTTCAACCAGGAACTGAAGACTTTATTATTTCGTCGGGCGGGACTAGCCTAAGTGTATTTTAAGTGTTTTTTAATTGTAATTTTAAGGGGTTTTATGTCGGTCTAAGACCATTTTAGTCGATTGGCCTGCTAAATATTTGTTTTTAAATTCTTTTTAAATTTGTTATTCTCTGTATTTTAATATGGCTGTAAACCGCCCTGAGTCCTTCGGGAGAAGGGTGGTATAGAAATTAAATTATAAATAAATAAATAAATAAATAAATGGCATAGGTTTGCCATCATGGCCCTAGAAAATAAGTCAGTTCTTTCTTCTTTGTTGTGGCCCTTCCACTACTGATAGTCAGTTATCATGAATTACTTCATTGTGTCTAATTCTTATCCCTTCTCCATTACTCTTTCTCAAAGAACTTGGCTAGAATTGTCTACTAACGATACCAATCAATTATCAACTTTTGGGAATCAATTTTTTTTACTACTGGTTCTGTGGGCATAGCTTGGTGGGCGTGGCTTGGTGGGCATGGCAGGGGAATGTTAATGCAAAATCCGCCTTTCTTCCTGATCAGCTGGGACTCGGGAGGTAGAGAATAGAGGGGGGCGGGGCCAGTCAGAATTTTTACTACCGGTTCTCCGAACTACTCAAAATTTCCGCTACCAGTTCTCCAGAACTGGTCAGAACCTGCTGAAACCCACCTCTGAGCCATACCCATTACTTTAACTGTTCTGGAGGACCTCTGATTCATCTGGGACATACCATTCAAAATCTTGTTTTTGATTTTCTACTTGGCTTCCGATTAGATCCAATGAATCTCATGGGGGATTGGGAGATCATTCGCAGAGAGCTTTGCATCCATCTTCTCCAACATGTTTTCTAGCGTTTGTGGGGAAATAAAGAAATAAAAATAAAAACCCAAATCGGCGGCATCCCATTCAAAACTGCAGAGAGCAGCCCAAGCAATTTGCCAGAAGTCAACTATGACTTGAAGGCACCAAAATAAGTATTGTCAATAGTGGATGGATGGATCACGGTTATGACTTAGAAGAAAGCAGCTTCTTCCATTCAAATTCAAGACCAGCGGCAATGTACTATAAAAGGAGAGAATGAATGCATGCATCTGGGAACTGTTGAATAATCCATTTGCAAATTGTTGGCAAATGGATGTTGCATGAGATCAGATTCTTGTAGTTCAGTTCAGGACAATGGTTACCCTGGAGGTAGTATGCAGTTCTTAAAGGCCTTACGAATCAGATCAAGGTCTACCGCTACAGATCAAGTGTCTCCTGAAAGTACACAGAGAAACAGAGAGGTCGCAAAAGTCTACTCACTCTTTTTGAGGACTTGGGGAGAAAAACGCATTCAAAATTAAATAACCCAACAAGCTTGGTTAATAAGAACCTCAACCGCCAACATCTAATTATAATGCCACTAGATCTGTCTGAAATGTCCAGCTGCCCACATGAAGTTTCACAAGCTAAACGTAGTGCTAGGACTTCTCATCCAGCCTGGAGGGTGGCTGGAGGAGCTATTGGCAATTTCGGGAGATCAACCAAGCGGTCCTTTGAAGGCATGCAGATGTCTTTACAGCTGCCCCCAAAGATCAAAAGAAAGACTAGGGGAGACATGATAGCAGTGTTCTAATATCTCAGGGGCTCTTACAAAGACAAGAAGCAACAGATGGAAACTAATCAAGGAGAGAAGCAACCTAGAACTAAGGAGAAATTTCCTGACAGTGAGAACAATTAACCAGTGGCATGCCTTCAGAAGTTTTGGGGGCTTCAACACTGAAGGTTTTTAAGAAAAGACTGAAATGGTATATAGGGTCTTCTGTTTGAGCATGGGGTTGGAATAGAAGACCCCCAAGGTCCCTTCCAACTCCATTCTTCGATCTACTTCGAAGCAGGTGAGGATCCCAGGACTAAGCAGGATGAGGCCCTACCATGTCTGAGTCTGTTCTTAATGCCGTATCGTTCAAGGCAAAGCAGGTGAGACAGTCCAGCCTTAGATTTCCAATCAAAAGCTCGAGGCATGCTTCATTAGAAAAACATCAGCGGCCTTTCCTGATGTGAAAAAGATAATTATTTCTCCCTCGTTGGAAGTGATTGAATTTCGCTGTTGGTCATGCCCAAATAAAGGGTCTTTGGCAGAGAAACGCGTGGGTGGTAGAGGAACCAGCCTCTTCCTAACCAGTATCATTTTTCTATGCGTTGGGTGGGTTGAGTGGTGGGTTTCAATTTTTTTTTACCTCCGGTTCTGTGGGTGTGGCTTGGTGGGCATGGCATGGCTTGGTGGGTGTGGCAGGGGAAGGACACTGTAAAATTTATTTATTTATTTATTTATTTATTTATTTATTTATTTATTTATTTATTTATCATATTTATATACCGCCCTATCTCCCTAGGGACTCAGGGCGGTTCACAGGCAAATAAAAATACATATAAATACAGAATAAAATAACAGTTAAAAAGCTTATTCTACGTGGCCCAATTTTTTTAAAAAACCATATAAATAATAAAACCCATTAAAACCAATATAAAATTTAAAATCTACTCCAGTCCTGCACAAATAAATAGATGTGTTTTAAGCTCGCGGCGGAAGGTTCGGAGGTCCGGAAGTTGACGAAGTCCTGGGGGGAGTTCGTTCCAGAGGGACAAATATCCATTCCCATCCCACTCCAGGGGAAGGATACTGTAAAATCTCCTTTAGGAATGGAAGGATTTATAATATATATCAGGGGTCTCCAGCCTTGGTCCCTTTGTGGACTTCAACTCCCAGAATTCCCAGCTTTGCTGGCTGAGGGACTCTGGGAGTTGAAGTCCACAAGTCTTAAAGGGACCAAGGTTGGAGACCCCTGTTCTAGTCTTCTTGACAGAGAAGTGAGTCTACCTTTGCTCTGATTTAGGGTGTTTTTTTTCCTAGCTTCCCAATCTAGCCTGCACACTGGGAACAATTCAGGTTTCTCTTCTGATTATTTGACAGTCCTATGAACTCCAGGCTTGTTTTAAGCATGTGCACCTATTCCTTTGTCTCTGTGTGGGAAGACTGCACGGTTAATTTGGGCTTATTTGCCATAAGATTTTGACGTTCTTCTAAGTCCACAAAGCTCCCCACTGAGCTGCGAACATCTGCTAGGCTTGCTGTCAAGAACATTAAGCAATCTATAGGGGGTCTGTCAACATGTTATTTTTTTTATTTTTTATTTATTTTCCCCCCCTAATTTTGCCCACAAAAAAATCTTGGAACGCTCTTTTCAGCCTCCAGGAAGTGACTTTAGTTCATGAATGTACAGCTGCCTCTTCACACCAAAATGTCACAGTGTGGTGTTTTTTCCCCCCTCCCCAGGAATACGGAAATTGAAATCCTTAGTCAAACCAGTAATTTGCTTATCTGCAGCGAATTTCAGATAGATTTTTTTTTGGATACAATGTGATAGTGTCATGGTTCTGTGGCATGCTATTTATTTACGGGATTCGTGTTCTGCCTTTTCTGGTGAGCTCAAGACAACGTGACTCCAGGACCCACTACAAATCTTGTAGCCATTTTATTCCCACAACAACTAAGCTAAGTTGAACAGAAAGTACCTTGGAGTACTCATCTCAACGATCTAAGTGCCAGAGCTCACTGTAACACCATTGCCAAAAAGGCATTAAGAGTTGTTAACCTAATCTTGAAAAGCTTCTTCTCCGGTAATATTGTACTGCAAACTAGGGCATACAAAACCTTTGCTGGACCAATTCTTGAATACAGCTCATCTGCCTAGAATCCACACTGTATATTGGACATTAATACAATCGAACGGGTCCAGAGGTATTTCACAAGAAGAGTCCTCCACTCCTCTGCTTGCAACAAAATACCTTATGCCACCAGGCTTGAAATTTTGGACTTAGACAACTTAAAACAATACCGCCTTCGGTACACAAGATTATCTGCTTTGTAGTCAGTGACTACTTCAGCTTCAACTGCAATAATAGATGAGCACACAATAGATACAAACTTAAGGTAAACTGCTCCAAACTCGATTGTAGAAAATACGACTTCGGCAACAGAGTGGTCAATGCCTGGAATCAGAGGTGGTATTCAGCAGGTTCTGACCAGTTCTGGAGAATCGGTAGCGGAAATTTTGAGTAGTTTGGAGAACTGGCAAATAACACCTCTGACTGGCCCCACCCCCATCTATTCTCTGCCTCTCGAGTCTCAGCTGATTGGGAGGAAATGGGGATTTTGCAGTAACCTTCCCCTGGACTGAGGTGGGAATGGAGATTTTACAGTATCCTTTCCCTGCCACGCCCACCAAGCCATGCCATGCCCATCAAGCCACACTCACAGAACTGGTAGTAAAAATTTTTGAAACCCACCACTGCCTGGAATGTACTACCTGACTCCTTTGGGGGTTTCCTCCCCAAACCCCCATAACTTTAACACTCCATTCCTAAGATGTCCGTAAAGGGAGCATGCATAAGCACAACAGTGTGCCTTCCGTCCCTCTCCTACTGTCCTCATTTATTTGTATCCATTTCCTGTAGTCATAATCATGCTTATACTTATATCTGTTATGTTATAGATGTTTGACAAACTAAATAAATGAAATAATTTTTTTAAAAAAAAGAGAAAGAGAGGAAGATACTGAACGGCCCAAATTCACCCAGTGAGCCTCATGGTTGTATGGAGGCTTGTACCTGGGTCTTTCCGTGCCCAAAATATTAACCCCTAAAGATCTCCTGTGTGATGGTTATTCAGTACTTAAATGGAGGTTCTTTCTTCACAACCCTGCTTGGATTCTGCAGAGCTACAGCAGAAACGAGAAAAGAAATGAGAGGTTTAAATTACAGGGGAGAAAAAAAGCAAGCTCCTTCCCAGCTTGATGGAGGGCAAATCCACGCCTTTGAACAGGCTCGATTCTTGTATGCGATACAATATTCATTCTGAATTTTGCCAGGTCAAAAATGCGTCGCTCCAGCTGAATTCACGCAGAAGAGGCTAAAATAAAATGTCATCTCATTGGCCAGGTGAGTCTTTTCGAGCGTATCAATACTAAGACCCCTTTTAGGGTTTCAGCTGTGATGGAAATTGTGCTTCTGATTTTTCTAAAAACGACGGTTAGAAGTCACGGAAAGCTGCTTTAGTAAATCACCTGTGGGCGACCCCTGCTTGTTTAGGGTGGGATTCTGAGCAGGAAAATGCTAGGTGCTCAAAGGTGAAACAACCCTTCGCACAGGCTTTGCACAGCATCCTTTGGTTTCCGCTTCTCATTAATTTTTTTTTTTTAAATCAAAATTATATAACACAGGGCTATATTTTGCCCCGCTATTCTCATTCTTCTGGATGAAAAGAATTCTGTCTTTTTCTTCTTCTTCCCTTCCTCCGAGAAGTTGGCAGTTAGTCCTCAGCGAATGGTCACAGTTGGGAAGAGAATTTCCATGGCTAAGCAAAGCAGCTGAGGAGCGAGTCGCACCTGATTTTGTGACCCATTTTTGCCACGGTTGTTAAGTGAATCCCTGCAATTGTTACATGAATGGCGTGATGTGAATGTTTAGGGAGATTCTCCGTCATTCAAGTCCTGGTTGTCTCAAAGCTGCTTTTCCAAAAGGCAACTGGACCTTTTTTTAAAAGGTTTTTTTTCCCCCCATGAAAAGGTTTCGTTTTTCATCCGAGAAGCTTCTTTAGTTTCCCCATGAATCATGTGGTTCTTAAGCCTACCTGCCCAGCATCGCCTCTAGATGGGGAGCACATAAATCTAATCAATCAATCAATCAATCCATCCATCAATCAAAATGAATCTCAAGAATTTTTTCCCATTGATCGTGCTTCTCGGAAGCTGGCTGAGAGGATTGCAAATAGTGATCACGTGATCCTGGGATGCTGCAAACCATCACAAATACATGACGGTGATGCCATGTGTCCGAATTTTGATCACGTGACTCTGGGGATAGCAATAGCAAGAGCACGTAGACTTATATACCACTTAACAGTGCTTTACAGTCCCTCTCTAAGCGGTTTATAGAGTCAGCATATCACCCCCCCAACAATCTGGCTCCTCATTTGACCCACCTCAGATGGATGGAAGGCTGAGTCAACCTTGAGCCAGTCAGGATCGAACTGCTGGCAGTGGGCAGAGTTAGCCAGCAATACTGTCTTCTAACCACTGTGCCAACAGAGCTCTTGATAGAGAGAGAAAGAGAGTGTGTATGGGGATTATAGACAGACAGAAGAGAGAGAGAAATGATAGATAGATAAATGATAGATAGATAGATAGATAGAAGGTAGATAGATAGAGATGGATGATAGCAGTAACACTTAGACTTATATACTGCTTCACAGTGCTTTTACAGCCCTCTCTAAGCTGTTTACAGAGTCAGCCTCTTGCCCCCAACAATCTGGGTCCTCAATTTACCCACCTTGGAAGGAGGGAAGGCTCAAGTCAACCTTGAGCCTGGTGAGGCTAAAACTCCTGACTGTGGGCAGAGTTAGCCTGCAATACTGCATTCTAACCACTGGGAGGGAAGGAAGGAAGGAAGGAAGGAAGGAAGGAAGGAAGGAAGGAAGGAAGGAAAGAAGGAAGGAAAGAAGGAAGGAAGGAAGGAAGCTTCTTGTCCTGCCTTCAGGTGCTTTGGAGAACAAGTTGACCCTCCTCTTCTTTGTGGCAGCCCCTGAGATATTGGAACACTGCTATCCTGTCTCCCCTAGTCCTTCTTTTCATTAAACTTGACGTACCCAATTCCAGCAACAGAATAACAGAAACAGAGCTGGAAGGGACTCTGGAGTTCTTCTAGTCCAACCCCCTGCTTAGGCAGGAAACCCTACACCACTTCAGACAAATGATTATCCAACCTCTTCTTAAAAACTTCCAGTGTTGGAACATTCACAACTTCCGGAGGCAAGTTGTTCCATTGATTAATTGTTCTAACTGTCAGGAAATTTCTCCTTAGTTCTAAGTTGCTTCTCTCCTTGCTTAGTTTCCACCCGTTGCTTCTTGTCCTGCCCTCAGGTGCTTTGGAGAATAGCTTGACTCCCTCTTCTTTGTGGCAACCCCTGAGATATTGGAAGACTGCTATCATGTCACCCCTAGTCTTTCTTTTCATTAAACTAGACATGTCCAATCCCCAAAAACATTCTTCATATGCTTTAGCCTCCAGTCCCTTAATCATTGCAACTCATTTTTGCTAAAAAAAATATATTATTGCATTTGGCCCCAAGAAGCATCCAACTTGCTAGATCTAGAAAAGCATTTGTTTAGCTTTATGTTAGATTTATTTATCATGCACAACTTGTCACCATTTGAAAAGTACTCTTCTCAGGCTGTTCTTCCTACAGATGAAATCTGACAAGTGGGAGACACTGCAAATGTCACTCTTAACAAGACGCCGCGTATGTGGTATGGATCTTGTGGTTGTGTTAGATCATTATTTCTGGAGATGCCCTTTGTATTCAAAGAAGAAAGAGAGAAAATGGCAGATCATTGGGAGTTAAAGTTAATATGCTGGGCAAGTTAAGAGAAGACAATCTGGGTTTTTCCCTTGCCTTTTGTCCTTGGTGATCAGTTCATTGAAGGGACCAATGAATCCTAGTTCTATCAAAACAAGGAAATTACCAAAGAACATCCTGCTATTAAATTAAAAGGCAGCCATTCTGAGTTTTTGTACAGGGGAAAAAAATCTTGAATGCAAAGAAATGTACAAACATAGAACAGAAGTCTCCAAATTAAATGTTTCCTCCTATAATCCCTGGAAGCTTATTGCTGTTAGAGCAAAGGAGCACAGCTGGAAGGTTGTGTGTTTCCTCCAATTCTTAAATAAATCCCCTGGATGTTTCCAAGGGCTGGCGTTAATCTGGAATTTTTAATGTGACAGAAGGAGAAGTTATTAAACAGAGGGGAAGGAATAATATCAGCCGAGTGTAATTCATTTCGATTCTTTTCCATTTGAACTTTGAAAGTGGGTCAAGAGGGAACATTTCGCCTGGCTCTGCCTGCTTAGGGGAGGGCAAAACTCTGCAGAAATTTTTCAGGACCCTCCGCTTCCGTTGGAGATGCAGCGGTTTTGACCTGTGCAGAATACAGAATAACAGAGTTGGAAGAGACCTTGGAGGTCTTCTAGTCCAACCCCCTGCTCAAGTAGGAGACCCTAGACCTGTGATGGCGAACCTATGGAGCCATACTGGTGGGCTTGTGAGTGTTGCCCTAGTTCAGCTCTGGCACGCATGCCCACGTTGGCCAGTTGATTTTCGGACCTTCCAGGCCCACAGGAAGTCAGCAAACAGTCTGTTTTTGGCCTCTAGAAGGCCTCTGGGGGGTGGGGAAGGCCGTTCTAGCCCTCCCCAGGCTCCTAGAAAGGCTTTGGAGCCTGGGGAGAATGAAAAACAGGCCTACCGGGCCCACAATGCCATCACGTGCCGAAAGTGTGGGGGGGTCACGCGTGCATGTGGGGTAAGGTGGGGTGCATTGAATTATGGGTGTGGGCATGCCCGTGTGTGACTGCCCCAGCACTCCCACCACTTTTGGCATGTGACAGCAAAAAGATTTGCCATCACTGCCCTATTTCAGACAAATGCTTGTCCCATCTCTTCTTAAGAACCTCCGTCTTCGGGAGGCAAGCTGTTCCGCTGAGAAGTTTCTGTAAGTCTCAGAAGAACCTTTTGAGAATCACAGGACATTGGGGCACTGCAACCGTTGTAAAAACACCTGAATCACAATCCCACGACTGTGGGGTGGCTGAGATGGTCATAAGTATGAGGACATGTCATAAGACACTTTTTTCCAACAGCACTGTCACTTTGAACAGTTGCTAAATGAATGATTGTACAGTGGTACTTTGGTAGGTAGGAAAGCGAGGGCAAATCTAGACAGCTTACTAAAAAGCAGAGACATCACCCTGCCAACAAAAGTGCGTATAGTCAAGGCTATGATTTTCCCAGTTGCAATGTCTGGCTGTGAAAGTTGGATCATAAGGAAGGCTGAGCACCAAAGAATTGAGGCCTTTGAACTCTGGTGCTGGAGAAGACTCCTGCGAGTCCCTTGGACTGCAAGGTGATCAAACTGGTCGGTCCTAGAGGAGATCAACCATGACTGCTCTCTAGAAGGCCAGATCCTGAAGATGAAACTCAAATATTTTGGCCACCATGAGAAGGAAGGACTCACTGGAGAAGAGCCGAATGCTGGGAAGGATTGAGGGCACAAGAAGAAGGGGACAACAGAGAACAAGGTGGCTGGATGGAATCACTGAAGCAGTCGGCGTGAGCTTAAATGGACTGTGGAACCACTGTAAATCGAGACATACCTGAATATTTCAGCCATATCAACAAACCTTGAAATAAAGGTAGATTACAGTCCAGCACTAGGGGACTCTGGGGGCAGCTTCCCACAAGACTGGGATTTGTAGCTCAGATTAACTTAGACGAGCGCTTAACTTAGTAAAAGTCAGCTTCTTAAATTAAAAGAATGAGGCTTACTGAGAAAACCCAAAAGTCTGAATTATAGGATCACAGAACTGGAAGAAGACATTTGGGTCATTGGTTAAATTGCTTTGTTCCTTCCATTTACATCAAGCTCCACTTCTGGAGACTCTCCTTGACAGGTGGGTATCAGTTTCCGCTTGAAACAAATCCTACAGCTCAACTCCTCAGCTATTCTTAGAAAGGAGGTTTTTCTTACTGTGCAAATAGGATCTGCCCTCCTGTCACTCAAGGCCATTATTTTGGATGCCCGAGATTGTGTGATGATGGAGAACTGGTTGCTGCCTTTTTCTGTTAGATGCCTTTGAGGAGTTGAAAGGTACAACTACAATCGCATCCCGTCTTTCCCTTCTTCTGTCCTCAGACTTAATTTCTAATACTCGATGCCTTTGGTTAGTTTTTATGGAAACCTCTCCTGGTTTTTTCTGAATCCTCTTGAAAATGTCGACCTGTTCTCCAGAGCACCTGAAGGGCAGGACAAGAAGGAAGGGATGGCAACTTGTCAAGGAGAGGAAGCAACCTAGAACTAAGGAGGATTTTCCTGACACGTGAGAACAATCAACCAGTGGAATGATTTGCTTCCAGAACTTGTGGGTGCCCCAGCCCTGGAGGTTTTCAAGATGAATTTGGACAGCCGTTTGCTGAAATGATATAGGGCAGTGATGGCTAACCTTTTTGCCATCGCGTGCCAGGAGGGGGAGGGATCTGGGGGGGTCACGAGCATGCCCACACCCATAATTCTATGTGGCTTGCCCCTACGCATGCACACGCAATACCATCACTCCCTCCGCTCCTGACATGCGATGGCCCATTAGGCCCGTTTTTCTCTCTCACCTGAGTCCAGAGCCTTTCTAGGAGTCTGGGGAGGGCGAAAACGGCTTTCCCCCCCACCCCCGGAGGTCCTCCAGATGCCAGAAACGGCCCGTTTGCCAACTTCCTTCCGGTCCTACTGGAAGTTGGCAAACGGGCCGTTTTTGACCTCTGGAGGACTTCCGGGGTGGGTGGGGAAGGCTGTTTTCACCCTCCCCAGGCTCCTAGAGAGGCTCTGGAGCCAGGCGAGAGAGAAAAATGGGCCTTCCCCACCACCTCCCTGAGGCCCTCCAGAGGCAGGAAACAGCCTGTTTCTCTACTTCTGGTGGGTCCAGAAGGCCTGAAAATCAGCAGGCCAGCATGCACATGCGCGCCGGAGTTGAGCTCGCGTGCCCACTGATATGGCTACGCATGCTACCTGTGGCCATAGGTTCGCCATCACGGATATAGGAATTCCAGGCTGAACAGGGAAGGGATTGGACTAGAAGGCCTCCAAGGTCTCTTTCAGCTCTATTATTCGGTAATTCAGTTACATATTTGAACGCCCCATGTAAGGCTCTAGTTTTACTTAGGCCTTATGCAATCAATCCGCCCTTAGCATCATTTCAGATGCAAATTTTGGGGTTGTGGGAAGCAACATTCCTTGCAAAGACCAACCTTCTACCTGTCGTGTCCCACTCCTCCGCTGACAGCTGGGTCAGGGAAATCCGAATCAGGTGTGCCTCTGCAGCTCTGCCCAAAGTCCTAGCAAAGTTCTCAAGGCAGGCAGGAGACCAGAAAGTGATTTCAGCAAGATAAGGTAGACTTTGCCTGACTCAGAGAATGCCAGAAAGCAGATCCTTTATATAGGCCATGGGGTGTGGCTCCATGACTCAGCACTTATCCCGGCCTGCCCCTCCCTTCCTTCTGTTGACGCCGCTTATCAATTCTCCTGAAGCGAGGGTCACTCCAGTCTGCAGCTGTTGGTAATTGACCTTCCTCAGGCTCACATGCTGTGGGGAAGGGGGAGGGGTCTAGTTGTTCCATTTGCCTGGGCATGGAGCCAGGGCTGGGGGCTGGAGGCGCTTCTTCTTCCTCAGCCTGTCTGGGCATGGAGCCAGGGCTGGGGCCGGGAGGCATGCTAGGACATTCCTCAGCGTTCGGAAGCAGATAAGAAGGCCCCGGCTGCGGGGAAAGCGGACGAGGCACAACACTACCCTGAAGACCAATATGGTTTGGAAAAGGGTTCTGCTTATTTTTTTCCCATTTTTTTTTGACTTATTGAAAAAAGATTAAAATACGAAACACCAATATATATATATATATATTTTAAAAATCCCCCCCTCAAAAAAAGACTAACCCCCCCCAAAAAAGTGTCCTGTATAACCTCCAGACAGGGCAGGACACATTCAAAGAAATAGCTCTTCCCCTCAAGCGGCAACACACTCTTTGCTAACAATTGCTATTTATACATCTGTCAAGCTTCTTGCTTGCTTTTGAGACAGCCCAGCCTGGAATTATATATATTTTTTATTTTGAATTCAAAGCCCGTCCCAGTTTTGTGTCTTGATCTTTTTTTTCTCCTCTGCCTCTTTTTTCCCTTTCCTTTCCTTTCCTTTCCTTTCCTTTTTCTTTTCTTTTTTCCTTTTAAAAGAAGTTTTGCTGTTCCCCCTCGAAGCACAAAAATCCACGTCCCAAAAATGCAGGGCCCAGAATAGAGGGGAAGATCAACATATTTGGATGTGTGATTTCACAGTTAGGACGTGGATAGCTTTCAGTAGCAAACGGCTGTCCATCAATTATGCTCCTTGTGCATTCGTCTGTGATAGAACAGAACAAAACCTGACTTATTAAACGGGGGCCGGGGGGGGAGGGGGAAAAGAGAGGATGGAAGGCCCGGAGAAGTTAAAAGGAGTTGAACACGCCACTGGCTTTCTTCTCTTTCGCTCAATATTTTCTGGCAATGGAAGCTGATCAAGATGTTTGTCTCCAGACGAGAGACAACCAATTTTTCCCTCCACCCCTGGATAAATGTTGGATTCATCATTATAAAGAGGGTTCAACAAAAAGAGGGCTGTGCAAATATCTACAGACCCCTCACATCCTGGACATAAACTGTTTCAACTGCTACCCTCAAAACGACACTACAGAGCACTGCACACCAGAACAACTAGGCACAAGGATAGCTTCTTCCCCCAACGCCATCACTCTGCTAAACAAATAATTCCCTCAGCACTGTCAAACTATTCACTAAGGCTGAAGTACTATTAATCTTCTCATAGTTCCTATCACCCATCTCCTTCCACTTATGAATGCATGACTGTAACTTTGTTGCTGGTATCCTTACAATTTTTATTGACTGTTTCCTAATATGATTTGATTGCTTATTTTTACCCTATCACTATCATTAAGTGTTGTATCTTATGATTCTTAACGAGTGTATCTTGTCTTTTTATGTACACTGAGAGCATATGCACCAAGACAAATTCCTTGTGTGTCCAATCACATTTGGCCAATAAAAAAATCGATTCTATTCTATTCTATTCTATTCTATTCTAGTCTAGTCTAGTCTAGTCTAGTCTAGTTAGTCTAGTCTAGTCTAGTCTAGTCTAGTCTTCTATATTCTATTCTTCATTCTTCTACTCTACTCTACTCTACTCTACTCTACTCTACTCTATTGTACTCTACTGCACTGCACTGCACTGCACTCTATTCTACTCTACTCTATTGTACTCTACTGCACTGCACTGCACTCTACTCTACTCTACTCTACTCTACTCTACTCTACTCTACTCTATTCTATTTTATTCTATTCTACTAAAACAATGTAACCAATTCAACTGCAGTGCATCATATAACAATTAAGAAGGGAACGCAAGCAACAATATCCTTCATGTAGTCCTTCAGCTAGGCCTTCTCGCCCAAGGTGTAAAAGAGCAGGCTCAAATGATCTTACTTTGGACATGTCCTGCAAAGACCCAGCTGCCTAGAGAAGGGTCTCAATGCTGGGAAGAAAGGAAAGGTCCCAAAAATGCTTTTTCCAAAATATAACTGGACTTGCAGCCACTTTGTTGAGGGTGGGATTTGACACCACCTGTCTCCTATCTGCAGACCCAAGAAGTTCTACACGAAGTTTACACTCCAATTCAAGTGACTCTGAGGACACAAATAAACCCTCAAGTGGCAGAAAAACAGCCCCCCAAAATGGCCTGAAAATGGCCTAGAACAAGGGGTCACCAACCTTGGCAACTTTAAGCCTGGCGGACTTCAACTCCCAGAATTCCCCAGCCAGCTTTGCTGGCTGGGGCATTCTGGGAGTTGAAGTCCGCCAGGCTTAAAGTTGCCAAGGTTGGAGACCCCTGGTCTAGAAAAAATAGGGCCGTGGTAGCTCAGGCTGGTAAGAAGCCTGTTATTAGAACACAGCAGCCTGCAATTACTGCAGGTTCAAGCCCGGCCCAAGGTTGCCTCAGCCTTCCATCCTTTATAAGGTAGGTAAAATGAGGACCCAGATTGTTGGTGGGGCAATAAGTTGACTTTGTAAATATACAAATAGAATGAGACTATTGCCTTATACACTGTAAGCCGCCCTGAGTCTTCAGAGAAGGGCGGGATATAAATGTAAATAAAAAAAAAATGCTAAAAAGGTCCAAAAAACAGGCATGTGCATGCCGGCCAGCTGGTCTTTGGGTTTCCGGCACTGTAGCGCCAGCACATCACACGCACACATGCACATTCCTGTTTTGGCACTCGATGCCGAAAAGGTTCGTCATCCCTGGTCTAGATGCTTCATGGCACATGGCTCCTGTTCTACTAAAATACAGTTCTATTTACTCTGTCTTTTCCGTGGCACTCATTTCTTTAGGCTTCGAGACAGTTCAAAAGGGCGCCGAGAACAAGCCAGAATAGACAGCGGAAGAACGCAGATAAAATGAGCTATTAGAGGAAAACTCTCCCAGGAGAAGAGACAAAATGCGATTTTGAAGCCGTTGATGTGATTATGCTCGCTGGCCTTTCCCAGTTATGCAGGTAACTTAATCAAGGCCACGGAGTCACCGTTCTATCAAGTGGCCTCAAGATGAAAGTGTAGAGATGCCAGGAGTCTGGATGAAGTTTGTGTTTGGGGGAAAAAATCTGCTTGGTTCCCCGAACTGGAGAAATGTTCCTTTAAAATGCGGCTGGTTATGTAGCACAGGCAACTCACCTGACTGAAATGTTGGATAACCATTTGTCTGAAATGGTGTAGGGTTTCCTGCCTGGGCAGGGGGTTGGACTAGAAGACCTCCAAGGTCCCTTCCAACTCTGTTGTTGTTATTGTTGTTGTTGTTGTTATTATAATAATAATAACTACTGACTGGGATTTACAGGCAGTCTTTGATTTTTTTTTCAATCGCTCGTTGAGCGACCATTCAAAGTTACAATGGTCCTGAATTTACAACTGGTCCTCACACTTATGACTGCTGTAGTCACGCGATCAAAATTCAGTGTTTGGCAACTTGGAATGGATTCGTGATGGTTTTTAGCTTTCCAGGGTCACGCGATCATCACTTGTGACCTTCCCAGCTGGCTTTGGGCCAGCAAAGTCAATGGGGGAAGCCGGATTCGCGTAATGACCATGTGATTCACTTAACAACTGTACTGACTGCTTAACAATTGCGGCAAGAAAGGTTGTAACACTGGGCTTGAGTCTGTTTACAACTATCTTGTGGAGAAGGATGAGGATGAGAAGAAGGAGGAGAAGGAGACGAAAAGGAGAAGGAGGAGGAGGAAGAAAGAAAAAGGAGGAGGAGGAGGAGAAGAAAAGAAGGAGGAGGAGGAGAATGAGGAGGAGGAGAATGAGAAGGAGGAGGAGAAGAAGAGGAGGAGGAGGAGGAGGAGGAGGAGGAGGAGGAGAAGAAGTAGTAGTAGTAGTAGTAGTAGTAGTAGTAGTAGTAGTAGTAATAGTAGTATAATCTGATGCAGATCTGCTCCTTACTTTCTGGTGGACATGCTTACAGCCTTGTTGTTCCCTCTTCCCACATTTCTGCCACGTTGTCATTTTTCCATCTCGTGGCTGGGTTATGAGCTTTACAGCCATTGTCTTGGATGGGAGCAGCTCTGGTACTTCAAGGGATGCCAAGGACATATTTCTTTCCTGACAATTTTGTAGATCTTCTGCTGTATGAAACTGACACTACAATTATTGGGTTTTACAGCTTCCCCTCATCTTTATTCAAAGGAAACATAGACAGTTTTGCTGGGGCTCCACAATGCGAGAGAGAGAAAGAGAGAGAGAGAGAGAGAGAGAGAGAGAAGAAGAGAGAGAGAGGGAGAGGGAGAGAGAGAGAGAGAGAGAGGGGAAGAGAGAGGGAGAGAGAGGGAGAGGGAGAGGGAGAGGCTAGATGTAGATATTCCGTACACAATGCCAGCTATTGTGTAGAACAGGGCTAAGGATGGACATACACACACACCATATTATCTATCTATCTATCTATCTATCTATCTATCTATCTATCTATCTATCTATCTATCTATCTATCTATCTATCTATCTATCTATCTATCTATCTATCTATCTATCTATCTATCATCAATCTGTCATCTATCTATATTTACTGTATATCTATATCATCCATCCGTCCATCTATCTTCTCTCATCATGTCTGTCTATCATCTATCTACCTACCTATCCAATCTCTATCTCCCTCCCTCCCTTCCTCCCCCCCCCTCTCTCACACACACCCCATTTGCATCTGTCTAACCCACAGCTCTGGGAATTCCTAGCACTCTGCCATACAAATCCTTACCTGGGTCTGATTCTGCTTAGCTTTCTAAGATCAGCCAACTCTAGCTAGGTGCTGCCACCAGCTGTAGGCTGAAGGTAAAACCTCCCCTCCTCCCGCCAATCAAACTTGATTCACGTGAATTCCTGACAACTTCATAAAGACATCCATCTATGGCCACAATATACAGTCCTTTGTCGCTAGGGAGATATTTTTTTGCTGGCAAAATAATGAGGATCCACCACTGCAGGAGGCAAGCTATTCCACTGACTAATTGTTCACACCATCGGGACATTTCTCTTGGGTTCTTGGTAGGATCTCCCTATGAGGAGCTTCTACCCGTTTCTTCTTCTCCTGCCTTCAGGGGCTTTTGAGAATAAATTGCCCTCCTTCTGCCCTGTGACAGTCCTTCAAGTAGAATAGAATAGAATAGAATTTTTTCTTGGCCAAGTGTGATTGGACACACAAGGAATTTGTCTTAGTGCATATGCTCTCAATGTACATAAAGGAAAAGATACATTCATCAAGGATTCTAAGGTACAACACTTAATGATACTCATAGGGTACAATTAAGCAATCGGGAAACAATCAATATCAGTATAAATCGTAAGGATACCAGCAACAAAGTTACAGTCATAAGTGGAAAGAGATGGAAGTATTGGAAGACTACTACCACGTCACCCCTAATCTTGATCTTCGTTGGGCTAAACATACCTAGATTAACAGAGTTGGGAGGGACCTTGTAGGTCATCTAGCCTGAGACCCCGCCCAAGCAGGAGACCCTGCACTATTTCTGACAAATGGCAGTCTAATCTCTTCTTGAAAGCCTCCAGTGATGAAGTTCCCACAACTTCTGAAGGCAACCTCTGTTCCACTGGTTGATTGCTCTCACTGTCAGAAAATTTCTCCTTATTTCTAGGTTGAATTTCTCCTTGTTTAGGTTCTATCCATTGTTCCTTGTCTGGCCTTCAGATGCTTTGGAAAATAGGTTGACTCCTCCTTCTCTGTGGCAGCCCCTCAAATATTGGAAGGCTTCCATCCTGTCTCCCCTGGTCCTTCTCTTCACTAGATTAGCCAGGCCCAGTTCCTGCAACTGTTCATTCTATGTTTTAGCCTCCAGCCCCCTAATCATCTTGGTTGCTCTTCTCTGCACTCTTTCCAGAGTCTCAATATCTTTTTTTATAGTGTGGTAACCAAAAGTGGACGCAGAATTCTAGGTGTGGTCTTACTAAGGCTTTATAAAGTGGTGTTAGTACCTCCCTTGATCTTGACTATATCCCTCTATTAACGCCCCTTAGGATTGTGTTGGCTTTTTTGGCTGCCGCTGCACCCTGCTTGCTCATATTGAATTGGTTGTCTACTAAGACTCCGGAATCCCTCTCACAGTTACCTTGTTTCCTTCTCCCTTCATCATACTCACAGCTTGCACACCCAGAGAAGTGGACGACTAGAGTGGCTTCAAATGGGGCCGCACACGCCTTGCATACAAAGCTAAACCTCATGCCGGGAGCCCATCAAGTTGCCCAGCTGGACCAAGACTTATCTGCTGCCTCTCTCTGCTCTTACTTACATGTTGACTTTATGGATCATAGCTAGTCGAGGGTGACTTGGTCCGGGCTGTTGGGGGGTTAATTGCACATTAAGCATCTGCTGGTGTGCCAGTGAAACTGCCTTAGTTTTGGGCAATTAATGCTACCTGAGTTTGCCCATCAGAAGGTTTTATGCTGGGATCCACAGGTAACCGAGAAGTCAGGGGGAAAAATGGCTTGCCGGTGTCTTTCCCGCATTAGGGCAGTCGCTGCTGACAATAGAATGCAGATGTAGAAGATGGAAATTGCTTCCTAGCTGGCACATCTGAGAAATGCATTTGCTTGGCAGGGGTGAAATAAAGAG
Source organism: Ahaetulla prasina (assembly GCF_028640845.1). Lineage (NCBI taxonomy): Eukaryota > Metazoa > Chordata > Lepidosauria > Squamata > Colubridae > Ahaetulla > Ahaetulla prasina. The sequence continues at coordinate 23,827,062 of NC_080551.1, forward strand.
CAGCGGAGAGTCGTGCAAAGTAGTTTCATTAGAAGTCTGGCTAAGAATGAAATTTTGCTGGCTGAAGTCAACGGCGTCTCTGGAATACAGCCTAGTGCTGACCTCAGATTCCTAGAAGGTTCAGGATGGGGAGCATGGGGCCAAGGGAGGATTTGGAGACCTGGAAGAAGAACATCCTGAAAGAGTTGCTGGTGTCTTCTCCTCTGGGTTCAAAGGCAGCCTTTCTTGTTTTCCTCCCAGGGTAGAATAATGATCAGATTCCCTGGTCAAATAATTGGGTCACCAAGTCCAGTGGTTACTTTCCCCTTTGCTTGATGGCAGGGTTATTCGGAACAAGGATGGGCCCCTTAGCTTGCTAAAAGGATCTTCCTTAGTCAACACTTATACTGTGTGTTAAGATAGCTGGTTTTCTTCCCTGTCTTGTAGCACACGACACCCACCTCCCAGACTCTAGCTTTTCATAAGAGCTGCCGTGGGTGTGGTTGGAGTCGGCGCACCAAACAAATCTCCTTGTAATTTTGGACATGATATTTAGTCGATCCTTCCTGCCTCCTTGTTGGCAAACTGCCAGCTAAGCTGGAAGGAGGAGTTAAGCAAGGGCCTAGTTTGGAATCCTTGCACAGCCACAAGCAGCATAATGTTGTGACCCAGGCCCAAGTAGGCAGTAGGAAACTCAGGCAGTGAAAAAACAAACAAACTTTATTCGAACAGCTGAGAATTACTTCATTCCCAGCGTCGTTCAACTCAAATTAAAGCAACTTCCTCCCAACACAAATTCCTCAGTCCTATCGCAAACCTTGGTCCAATTAGGCAAACTGCCAAAGGCCTTTCTTGGCAAACATTCAGAAGACACCGATACAAAAATAAATGCAAGAAGATGAAGCTACCAACGTTGTTTTCCAACAAAGACCAAACACCGTTGTTGGTCTTTTTCAAGCCTTATGGGAGGGGCCAATCATCTCTTGGCCCTACTCCCGAGTCGTCCTCCAGTTTGAGCTGCTCTTGCCTTCTGGCAGCTCTTCTCATGCGTGCATTAGGAACAGGCTCCTCCTGTTCCTCTGCCTCACTACTATCAGTCTCTGGAGGCTCTGGAGTCTGCACCTCACTCCCTGATGGCCCTGGCCCCACCTCAGCCTCAGACTCCGTTGCCAGCTCCGCAGGCTGCTGGAGGACCACAACATGTAAGTTTGAACTCCTCCAAGATCCATGAAGCTTTATCTGGCCATTCCCAGGGAAAGGCAAGCAATCTGAGTAGATTCTTGTAACACAGACAATAGGTAATAAGGTTACTGATTTTCATTATTCGCAAACTGGCTCTAGTTGCTGGCACTGGATGCCCGTTGCCCGCATGAAACCAGCAGCAAAACACTGCTCAACCAAGAAACAACAGCCGTTGGGGACCAACGTCCTACTGGAAGAGTTGGTCTTAGAAAGACTTCTTCCTGTCATACCGCCTGCCGTAGCAGCGATGACACCTGCTCGGCTACAAATCATTTCCAAGGCTGGCACTTGTCTCTGGCGCCGAGATTGAAAAGGCAGGACAAAAGGGGAGAGTGTTCATTTGACAGGAGTCCAACATTTGGAGACATTTCAGCAAGGCTTGGCCAGATGCTTGGGAGCAGGGCTCTGTGGCGCTTTTTGTCCCTGCGCTGGGGCATCTGCATGCGATATGGAGAACAAATGGAACAAAAAACCAAAACAAAACAAAACCCCGATTGAACAAAGCTGTTCTCGGCCTCTCTCTCTTCTGCCTCCCCTCTGCATTTGAACAATCCCAGGAAACAAAGGAGATAAAAAGAGCTTTTCCTGCCTGTTTTTTGTGCAGAACGATAGAAGTGAGAAGACAACAAGAAAAATGGCAACATGGGCATCATTGGTAGGGAGGCAGGGTAGACTTGTAGGAATACAGATTACAATCGGGACCAGAACCAATGTGGTCATTAAGTGAGCCATTATACAATTCTACAGAGGAATTATTGACTCTGTCATCTGCACCTCTATAACTGTCTAGTTATAGAGATGCAACCCAACAAGACAAACACAGACTTCAGAGGATACTGCATGAGTCAAAAAGAGGGCTAGGAAAATACCTAAAGACCCCTTGCGTCCTGGACATAAACTGTTTCAACTCCTACCTTCAAAACGACGCTACGGAGCATTGCACACCAGAACAACTAGACACAAAAACAGTTTCTTCCCGATGCCATCACTCTGCTAAACAAATAATTCCCTCAACACTATAAACTATTTACTAAGTCTGCACTACTATTACTATTAGTCTTCTCATCATTCCGATCACCCATCTCCTCCCACTTATGACTGTATGATTGTAACCTTGTTGCTGGTATCCTTACGATTTATATTGACTGTTTCCCTATGACTATCATTAAGTGTTGTACTCTATGATTCTTGACGAATGTATCTTTTCTTTTATGTACTCCGAGGGCATCCGCACCAAGACAAATTCCTTGTGTGTCCAATCACATTTGGCAATAAAGAATTCTCTTCTCTTCTCTTCTCTTCTCTTCTCTTCTCTTCTCTTCTCTTCTCTTCTCTTCTCTTCTCTTCTCTTCTCTTCTCTTCTCTTCTCTTCTCTCCTCTCCTCTCCTCTCCTCTCCTCTTCCTTTCTCTTCCCTTCCCTTCCCTTCCTTTTTTTTGCACTATTGTCAAATGAATAACTATTGTCGTTAAATGAACCACATGGTTATTAAGCGAATCTGGCTCCCCCACACTGGCTTTCCTCGGAAGCTCTCAGGTAAGGCTGCAACAGCCATCACATAAAACTCCGAGATGCCTCAATTGTTATAAATCCATGCTGGTTGCCATGTCCCTAAATTGTGGTCACATGACTGTAGGGAAGTTGTGATGGTCATAAGGCCAAAGACTAGTCATAAATCACCTTCTTAGGGCTGGGATTCTCAATCGAGCCTGGTATTTCTTAACAGTCTCCGAGTAATAACCAGACTGCACCCTGCTCAGCTTTGCCCGTTCAAGCCAAGACAGACGAGTCCTTTGATAAATTGGGTTTCTTTTATTTATAGAGCCCCATTTGCCACCGCCTTCCTCTTTCTTGTCAAACCTTCGCGCGCAAATTGGGCGCAGAAGTTTCAGTCTGACATCAAAGATGGCTTCCCGAGTTAAAGAGAATCGTTGAGTAAGAAGCATCCGTTTGATTGTTCTATCGTATGGGGCATTTTGCTCCCACCATGTTAGCAGTATAAGTACACTGGCCCTGGCTCAGAGGAAATACCTCATTAGCTGACACGGTACTGAACTTCATCCGCCGTTATCACCCCCTTAACAAGGAAATTGGGTTTCGATGAAGAGCAATGCCTCAATCGGGATGAGAAACCCTGGGTATAAAGCAGTGGTGAAATCCAATTTTCCCCCTACTGTGGGTGTGGCTTCGTAGGTGTGGCTTGGTGGGCGTAGCTTGGTGGCAGTGGTAAAATTCAATTTTTTTTACTACTGGTTCTGTGGTGGGTGTGGTGTGGCTTGGTGGGCATGGCAGGGGAAGGATACTTCCTAGATCTTTAAGTATCTTGGTTAGACGTGTCATGTTGAGTAGTCCTGATGATGGTTGATGTGAAAATTTGGGGACTGTCCTCTCTGGTTAGGTTTCAACGAAAGGAATATTTGCTGTGACAAGGCCTTCCCGGTTGTACGAACAATCCACAAAGTCCTGGGCTCACTTGCTCCTCACTTTTTAAATGCAACTGTCAACCCTGAAGTTGGCCAAACTGTGGCCATTTTCTTTTTGGTAGTTTTCTCTAGGGAGGTTTCTCTTCTCACGGCTTCAGGTCTGGCTCAACCTTGGAGCAAAGACACAGGACCAATTCTATCCTCTTTTCTTTCTGAGTCACACCTCTATCTTCCTTCCAAATTTCCCATCACCTGGTCCCAATCCTGAGCTGGAAAACACGGTAGACCTTCTAAAGAAGGACTCAGCTTCCATGCATCCAGGGTAGCCTGAGACCTGTATGAAGTGGAAGGACGGGTGTTGCTCAGATATTCCCAGCCAAGGTAGCACAGCCCTCAAATGTTCTCAGGCACAATTTATTATTTCCCTCTACCTGCAGATTGGGAAAAAAAATCCCCGCTTTAATGATAATTGCACAGCCTCCGTATTTAGAGAAAGCAGCTAATCCCCCACTACCTGGTGTGTGAAGCTATAAATATGGATTCAGTGTGTTTGTGTGTGTGTGTGTGTGTGTGTGTGTGGCTGCGGTGTGCTCCCAATTCTCTTAGGCAGCGTGAAACTTAATCTAAGGAGGTGATTGCAGCACAGACGGCCTGTGGAATGCCAAAAAGGTCCGGCCCTTGGACAGATTCACCGCAAGGGCCCTCAGAGGAATTTTTGAGCGCCGAATGATACAATTTGATCCTTAAATGAGAGATCTGGATACGATTGTGACCTCTGAGGAGGCTACTCATTTGCAGCTTTCCATTCTGTAGATTAACTTGGACTCCTGCCTGGACCTTCCTAACCTCACCCCTCATGCTAGCCACGCAGGCAGAACACGTATGTTTTCGGAGCTTTGAAGGACATAAAGCTAGCCATAATGCTGTCCCTCGCCTGCTTGTGTACAAGAAAGAAATACCGGAAATTCTCAACCTACGACCACAATGGAGCCCGATATTTCTGTTGCTAAGCGAGGCAGTTGTGAAGTGAGCCTTGCCCTCACTTTTTATGACCTTTCTTGCTACCGTTGTTAAGTGAAGCGCTGCTGGTTTTTTTTTTTTTATTTGCATTTGTATCCCGCCCTTCTCCGAAGACTCAGGGCGGCTTACAATGTGTTAAGCAATAGTCTTCATCCATTTTTGTATCTTATATACAAAGTCAACTTATTGCCCCCAACAATCTGGGTCCTCATTTTACTTACCTTATAAAGCAGTGTTTTCAAAGTCTTTTGTTTTGATAACCAGAGTTCCTCAGCCAGCTTTGCTGGCTGAGGGACTCTGGGAGTTGAAGTCCAAAAGTCTTAAAGGGACCAAGTTTGGACACCCCTGTTATAAAGGATGGAAGGCTGAGTCAACCTTGGGCCTGGTGGGACTAGAACCTGCAGTAATTTCAGGCAGCTGCTGTTAATAACAGACTGCATTAGCAGTCTGAGCCACAGAGGCCCCTGTGTTCTTATGTCAGTAACATGTTTGTGAAGAGAATATGGCTTTCCCATTGGCTTTGCTTGTCAGAGGTTCGCAAGAGGAGATCACGTGACCTCAGGACGTGGCAACCATCATAAATATGAACCAGTTGCCCAGCGTCTGTGTGTTGATCATGGGAACACAGGGATGCTACAACGGTCATAAGTGTGAGGTCATAAGTCACTTTTTTTTAGTGCCGTTGTTGTTGTGACCCAGACCCGAGCAGGTAGCAACAAATGCAATCCTTAGTAAAAATACACTTTATTCAAACAGCTGGGAATTAATTCATTCCCAGCACCGGGTAACTCGAAACAAAACAAAGGCTTCACCAACAAACAAACATTCTTCAGTTATCACAAACCTGAGTTCAAGTTTGGATAACTTCCAAGGTCCTTTCTGATAAATGTCCAGAGCAGAGAACAGAGCAAAGAGCACAGCTGCAATGTTGCTTTCTGGCAAACTGAGACACCGATGCTGGTCTCCTTTTAAACCTTACGGGAGGGGCCAATTATCTCTTGGCCTTACTCCCGAGGTGACCTCTCTGCTTAAGCTGCTCCTGCCTTCTGGCAGCTCGCCTCATTTGTGCATTAGGAACAGGCTCGTCGCAGTCCGATTCTGCCAACAGCTCCCCAGACTGCTGACAGATCACAACAGTTGTAACTTTGAATAGTCATTAAACAAAGTGTTGTAAGTCGAAGTATCACTGAGTAGCAATGGAACTAGGCTCTCTGTGTGTTTGTGTGTGCGTTTACACGCACAAGCTCACCCCCGCTGGACTGCCTATCTATACTTTTTATTCTTTTGGCTATTCTGGTCTTCCTCGTCTGTATCTCATCAAAGAAGATGGATCAGTTTCATTTTTCATTTCATCTTTTTCAATAAAATGTCATCTTCCTTCTATCCTGTCCAGGCCAAATGCAATAAATACAGTTATTTCCAGCCCAGGAAGGATTCAGCATGTCGCTGGTAAGGACTCCATTAAAAGACAGAAAAAGGACAATGGGGGGGGGGGGGTCACTTGAGGTCAACTTTGAAAAACCGGCTGCAAAGATGGAGACCCAGGCTAGATTTTTATTTTTCCCAGAGTGATGCAAATCACGAAACTCGGTTTTATTTTCCCACGCACATCGGAAGGTTTGGAGTTTAGAGTGGTGCGGTGACCTCGCCTCACAATCAGGAGGCGGTGAGTTCGATCCTAGGTAGAGGCAGATATTTCTCTCTCTGGGCATGTTGAGAATATATCTGTTGAATATAACTCCGCATTGGCAACAAGAAGGGCATCCGGCCATTAAAACACTCTGCTAGCTCCACTCCGTTGCCTCAACTCCATCCCGCAAGGGATTATGGGGTCATTAAATAATAAAAAAACAACAAAATACCTTATCCCACCGGACTTGAAATCCTAGGCTTAGAAAACTTGGAACTCCGTCGCCTTCGACAAGACCTAAGTTTAACTCATAGAATCACTATTGCAATGTCCTTCCTGTTAAAGACTACTTCAGCTTTAATTGCAATAATACAAGAGCAACCAATAGATTTAAACTTAATGTTAACCGCTTTAAACTAGATTGCAGAAAATATGACTTCTGTAACAGAATCATCAGAGCTTGGAATACTTTACCTGACTCTGTGGTCTCTTCCCATAATCCCAAAAGCTTTAACCAAAAACTTTCTAATATTGACCTCACCCCATTCCTAAGAGGACCATAAGGGGCGTGCATAAGAGCACAAACGTGCCTACCGTTCCTGTCCTATTGTTTTTCTTCTTCTTCTTATATATATATATATATATGCTTATTCCTCCTAATATTTACTCATATATATGTTTAAACACTATATAATCTTTTTGTATGATACTTATATATATCGTTGTGACAAAATAAATAAAATAAATAAAAATAAAAATAAATGAAGAAGAAGAAGATGACGATTGGAAGGTTCGGAGTTTCCAACCCTGTTGCACAGGCCAGCATTGTGTGGCACCTCCAGGGCAAACACATTTGTTATCTTTTGTGGATCACGGTTCGGTTGATCAAAAGCACGTGATGAATTGAGCTGGTGGCGGATTGAAACGTAAACCATTTTCAATTTCTTAGCTGTTATGTTGCCTCCAGGACTCTCTGCTTGCTTCCCAAATTTGCATTTTTGACAACTCAATGCTTTTCTGTCACGTTGACTAAATGTGGACGAACCTTATTAGCATTCAGCAACGTCTCCCGTTTCCTTCAGTTCTTTTGGAGTCAGAATGAGTCATATTTTTGGGGCCTTGCTTTGCAATCTCTTCCTCGGTTTAAAGAATTTAATCTCAGGACAGGAGTGGGCAAGGATGGCGCCTTTATGACCTGTGGATGATGGTGAAGTTGGTTTGATAGATCCAGAAAGTTCTGAGGCCTCTAATTTTTCTCAAGGAGGCCTCCAAAAATGGAGTGGTTTTGCTTGGAGACATCTACCATTCTTCTTCTTCTTCGTGTGCCATATCCATCATCGGGCATTGGCGATCATGTTGGCGGTCAGCGTTTCAGAAAACCCCTCCTGCAGAAAAGACTCCGAAACCAATATCTTTCAAAGTTCTTTTACTAGCATAGGTAAACTGACACAGTTGGAGGAAAACCGAAACTGGGAATTCCGGTTCATCTCTCAGTAATACAAACCCCCAAAATCTCCACCCTCATGACCCCTCTGCCGGTCACGTGCTCTAATCCTCAACCGTTCCATGTCGAAGCATCACTCCGGCCACTCCTTCTCCAGATGCGAACCCAGCCTGACCTTGACCGGCAGGAAAAAGATGTTGTTATGTCTAATCATCCCTTGCACTACCACCCTCCTCCCCTCCTTTCCCACAGAGGAGAACTGTGGCAGCGCATGGAAGCCTTCGGCTTAGTATGGCTTCCAAAGCTGACATTGGCCATCCTATTTTTATCAACAGCAGTACGAAAAAGTGCTGTTGAGTTTTGTCCAAACCGGTACCTTAGATTTTGAAGCCATGATGTTGTTGTGCCTCGTCCTCCCTCCTCTCCTCAGCCGGGCCCCTCCCGTCTCCTCCCGGGCCTGCTATCAGATTTGGAGTCTGATAATGGCCTGTCATGCCTCCAGCCCCCAGCCCTGGCCCCATGCCCGGACAGGATGTCAGGAATGAACAAAGCTCACTCCTACAGCGTGTGAGCAGGGAGCCAGCCACGTGCTGGAATTACCGGCAGCAGATCCAGTGGGAGAGAATTCACAGTGGGAGGATCTCCGCTTCCGGAGATCTGAGAGGCGACGTCAGCAGAAGGAAGGGAGGGGCAGGCCTGGATAAGTGCTGAGTCATGGAGCCACACCCCACAGCCTATATAAAGGACCAGCTTGAGTCAAGCAACTTTGAGTCAAGCAAAGTCTCATTTAGTTTGCTGAAGTCACACCTTGGATTCCTGCCTGCCCTGAGAAATCTGAAAGGAATTTGGCAAAGCTGCCGAGGCTTCGTGGCCATGCTTGATACAGACTTCCTAGACCCGGTCGTCAGAGGGGGAGTGGGACACGACAGATGTTCTTCTTTTGCCTGCACCTCGTTTGCCTTCAATCTTCCCCTGGAGGATTAAGTGAAGGATGCTGTATTTTTTCCGAGTGTCTGAAATATTCTAACTTTCGCTTTTGAATGGTTTTGATGGTTTCCCTCGGCTTTCCCAGGAGGCTTATCACCTCCTCATTTATGATTTGGATTCTGACACCTGCCATGGCACCTGCCATTTTCAAACTTCTTCTAACCGGCTCTTCTTTGGTAGTTTTGAGTGGGAAGCTAGCTAGCCTTGGTTCCTTCCTTAAAACCCACACACTTAGAAAGTGGAGCTACAATCCACGTCAGCAAACGTTCTGCTGGGAAGTGGTAGCTGGAGTTAAATTTTACAGGCTAGTGGAGACAGGAGGTTTTTACTACCTTTTATCCCCAAGCTGTTAAATATGTATGGAAGTGGCCATACCAAAGATGTACTTAAATCACTGCCGAAGTGGAATTTTAAATTCCCCTCTTCCCCCACCCCCCACTTTAACGATGGAATGTATTTTTTTCCTCCATATCTCCAGGTGATAGATACCTCCCAAGAGACGTTAGAAGAAACGTTTGACTTTGAAGTATCCTCCTTTGTTGTGGAATTTTGCACATGCCACACAAAACGCTGCTCTTGTTTGGAACCCAGCTCAAAGGCAAGGCAGGTCATGAGAACCCCTTCCCTGTTATGGTTCAACCTGTCCAGGAACAAAGCGCAGTGCCAGGAAGTAGCGGCCAGCTGGCTTGTGGGTCAAGAAGGGTTGGCAGACGAAGAAAACAGGTGAAATCCAAGGGTAGGATTCTTTCTTGCCCTTGTCTTAAATGGCAAACTTACAAGGTTTGCCATTTAAAACACTGGAAATTTTTAAGAAAATGTTGGATAGCCATTTGTCTGAAATGGTGTAGGGTTTCCTGCCTGGGCAGGGGGTTGGACTAGAAGACCTCCAAGGTCCCTTCCAACCCTGTTATTATGTTATGTTAAGGTGAACCAGGGGTGGGCTCCTGGGGGTTCGGCAGGGTTCGGGCAATCCTCTAGGCAAGGATCGCCAGGGTTCAGCGAACCCCCAAATGCCACCTCTGGCTGGCCACGCCCACCCACCCCTCCCCTCCCAGGAGTCTCCACGTGGCCTGTTCATTATTCCAGGTAAGTGCAGGGGCTGCACAGAGGATCTGGGAGGGCAAAAAACAGGCCAGAAGTCTGGAATTGGGTCTGTTTCCAGCCTCCAGAGGGCCTCCAGACCCTGGGGGAAGCAGTTTTTGCCCTCCCGGAGGCTCAAGAAAAGCCTCCAGAGGCTGGGGAGGGTGAAAAATGCCCCCTCCGCCCGCCGCCATGGTGCAGGCAGCCGACTAGGTCACGCCCACCGTGGCCACGCCCACCCAGCAACAGGGCAGCGAACCCGTTGCTGTAGGATCTGAAGCCCCACCCCTCAGGTGAATCCTTGTACAACTCTGCCCAGAGCCAACTCATGGGACCATCCACGCAAGAGGAGAGACCCAGGAGTGCCACTGAAGGCAAGTCCATCCAGGAAAACAACAACAACAACAACAGCTTTTCAGAAGAGAAGAAGTTTGGGAAACCGGTCTACTAATCTCCAAGCCACCCGCCATTAGAACAGATTTGTCCTCACCGGCACACCTACACACTCCTTGGCATTCAGCTGCGTTTGGACTAGCTGGATTGTTAAATGGGACGCCCACACATCCTGTGCCACCTCCCTGCTTGGTATCTGCCAGCATTTGTTACACGGCGTCCTTCCATTCACACTCGCTACGGCACACGCCTCCCCCCTTGTGCTCAGCCCCAGAAACACGGCTCTCCTTTCTACCTATAATAGTTCACTGGATCGAGCAGATTTAGAATCGAGGAGATCTGGGGACGTCTATGGAGATTCTCAGCCCTCCAGGTCCTGGTTGTCCCGAAGGTGCTTTTTCAAGAGGCAACTGGACTTTCTCGTTTTTTCTTTGAAGACATTTCGCTTCTCATCCCCAGAAGCTCCTTCTGTTCTCTAGCTTCAAGACTAGCTCACTTAAGAACTGAAGAAGCTTCTCGGATGAGACGCGAAACCTCTTCAAGGAAAAAACCAAGAAAGTCCAGTTGCCTCTTGGAAAAAGCATCTTTGGGATGAACACCCTTAGAATGGTGCGGGAGTATTAATGGATTTCCAGAAAAACTGGACAAGACAGGAACCATTTGCACTTCAGTTTGAGATGCAGACACAACACAACAGCCTGCACCTGTGTCCAACACTGAAGGGACCCAGGATAGAAAACATCCTGCAGCCAAGAAGGCTCTACACCCATTTGCACTACTCAGGTGACCCTGAGGATACTGACAAACCTCCAAGTGGCCTCAACGGCTCTCTAAAACAGTGGTCTCCAACCTTGGCAACTTTAAGCCTGGAGGACTTCAACTCCCAGAATTCCCCAGCCAGCAAAGCTGGCTGGGGAATTCTGGGAGATGAAGTCCTCCAGGCTTAAAGTTGCCAAGGTTGGAGACCCCTGCTCTAAAAGGATGCAAATGACCAGCTGTCTACAAGGAGTATAAATCCTTCCCTTCCTCGCCATCCAGTCAGAGCTGAAGAAGCTTCTCAGATGAGAAGCGAAACATCTTTAAAAGAAAAAAAAAACAAGAAAATCCAGTTGCTTCTTGAAAAAAGCAGTTCACTTACAACAGTTCATTTAGTGACTGAAGTTACAACATTACTGAAAAAAGTGACTTCTGGCTGACTTTCACACTTACAACCATGACAGCATTTCCCCCCCACCCGTGGTGTTCAAAATTTAAATGCTTGGCAGCTGACTCATACTTGTGACGGTCACAGCATCCTCAAGGGTCATGTAATCCCCTTTTGTGACTTTCTGACAAATTGCTCCACTGATTAATTGTTCTCACTGTCAGGAAATTTCTCCTTAGTTCTAAGTTGCTTCTCTCCTTGATTAGTTTTCACCCGTTGCTTCTTCTCCTGCCTTCAGGTGCTTTGGAGAATAGCTTGACTCCCTCTTCTTTGGGGCAGCCCCCGAGATATTGGAAGATTGCTAACATGTCACCCTCTAGTCCTTAACTCAGAATAAGAGTTGGAAGGGACCTTGGAGATCTTCCAGTCCAGCCCCCTGCTCAAGCAGGAGACCCTTTACCATTTTGGACCAATAGTGTCCAATATCTTTTTGATAACCTGCAGTGATAGAGCACCCACAACTTCTGGTGGCAAGCTGTTCCACTGGTTAATTGTCCTCACTGTCAGGAAATTTCTCCTTAATTCCAGGTTGCTTCTCTCCTTGATGAGTTTCCACCCATTGCTTCTTGTCCTGCCCTCAGGTGCTTTGGAGAATAGCTTGACTCCCTCTTCTTTGTGGCAGCCACTCAAATATTGGAACACTGCTATCATGTCTCCCCTAGTCCTTCTTTTCATTAAACTTGACGTACCCAATTCCAACAACCAGACATATCCAATTCCAGCAACAGAACAACAGAAACAGAGCTGGAAGGGGCCTTGGAGGTCTTCTAGTCCAACCCCCTGCTTAGGCAGGAAACCCTACACCACTTCAGACAAATGGTTATCCAACCTCTTCTTAAAAACTTCCAGTGTTGGAGGATTCACAACTTCTGGAGGCAAGTTGTTCCACTGATTAATTGTTCTCACTGTCAGGAAATTTCTCCTTAGTTCTAGGTTGCTTCTCTCCGTTATGAGTTTTCACCCATTGCTTCTTGTTCTACCCTCAGGTGCTTTGGAGAATAGTTTGACTCCCTCTTTTTTGTGGCAGCCCCTGAGATATTGGAAGACTGCTATCATGTCCCCCCTAGTCCTTCTTTTCATTAAACTAGACCTACCCAATTCCAGCATCCGTTCTTCATATGTTTTACATGGTTTATATGGTTCTTCAATGTAACGAAAAATCTCTCCAATTCTGTGGTCTGGCAACTCGGAAGTATTCAATATTCATTGCATGCGATTCTCTGTTTCTTTCTTAGAAACAATTTTTAAACCGAGAGGCCCGCAGGGAAAATATATTTAAAATGGTCTTCTTAAACCATTTAAGTCGCAGGGATTTTTCTCCCAGAAATGTGTTCATGCTGTTTATCAATATTCACAGAAATATTAATATCGCGCCGTTCGGTTATTGTCTCAGGGCAAAAGACACCCGAAATGACACATGTAGATTTTTATCCCCATTGGTTTCTGCCCAATTTCCTCCTCTGTAATCTTAGGGAAGCAGAGGGAATTTAAAAAAATAAATAAAATAAGAATAAAAATGCTTATGCACCAACACTTTTGCTGGAACTCCTTTCAAACAGAGAGAAAACACTTCGTAATTTTTTGAATATTTTTTCAGAATATTTACTTTTGTAATTTCCCCCCTCCCCTGTTTTTCTGTTTGGTGTGGCTTAGCGCCTAGCAGTGCGTAGGGCTGTCAAAAAAAGCAGGAGGAGAGAAGGAAGAGGAAGAGGAAGATTTCGGTCTCACCAATTAATTACAATTACGTACCAAATTATAAGTGATCCCACCCACCCACCCTCCCTCCCTCCCTCCTACTCTTCTTCCCTGCCAAACACACTCCAAAGTAGACCAGGGAGAAAGGTCTACTAAAAAAAGGAACAGGAGAAAAGAAGGAAGAAAGTGCATTATTTTGTCAGCGAAAATCCCTTGTGCGGAGGCTGAATTATATTTAATGCACAGAAACCGGCATTATGCAAAAAGCACAGAGGGGGAAAAATAAAATAAAATAACCATTGCAGCCTGACCCAGAGCCATTGGGCTCCTCCTGTTATTAATCCTGAGTGACTTCAATTAGCTGCAAAATAGCTCTGAATACAGAGGGCAAAGAGGTTCTGCCTGGATGATGGGAGATTACGGTTAATCTGCCCTTGTGGTTTCCAGGAGCAGTTAAACAACTTCCCAGAGGATTCTGCCTCGAGCAGGAAAATCAAGATGGACTCCGGAGACTCCTTAAAGGAGGAACACATCGACTCTGGCAGGAAGTTTTGTGGCTAAGGTGGAGGGTCATCCTGAGGTAGCAGTGTGCAGTTATGGCCTCCTCCTCCTCCTCCTCCTCCTCCTCCTCCTCCTCCTCCTCCTCCTCCTCCTCCTCCTCCTCCTCCTCCTCCTCCTCCTCCTCCTTCTTCTCCTCCTCCTCTTCCTCCTCCTCCTCCTCCCTTTCTCCTCCTCCTCCTCTATCTCCTTCTTCTCCTTCTCTTCCTTCTCCCTTTCCCTCTTCTTCTTCCTACTCCTCCCTCTTGTCCTCCTCCTCCTCCTCCCCCTCCACATCTATCTCCTTCTTCTCCCTCTCCTTCTCTCTCCTCCTCCTCCTCCTTCCTCTTCTCTTCCTCTTCCTTCTCTTCCTCCTGCTCCTCCTCATCTATCACCTCCTCCCCTTCCTCCTCCTCCTCTTCCCCCCTCCTCCCCCCCTTCCTTTTTGAACGGTCACTGAAAAGAGGCCATCAGTAGCCACAGCCTACCTGTCCTCCACTCTTCGAGCACTAATGGAAGGGAGGGGAAAAAACTCCGCTTCTGGTTTTGGATAGCAGGGCTTGGGAAAGAGACAGGTGGGAGAATCCCTGGGTTTATATGAACCACCATGGCGGTTTATGGACAGGAAGGGCTGGAGGAACATTGTCCAACGTTCTCGATGTGTCAGACACGACTTCACGACTAACAACAACAACCACATAAATCACTGTAGGAAGTTAGCACTCACCCCTCTCCTAGAAGAATGAAATTTTGGAGGATATTAAATAGGGCAGAGTATTGTGTTTCCCCCTGGATGAGAAATGGAGAAACCTGTTTTAAAGACAAAGCAGCTTCCTGCCTCCTCACACCTTTGTCAATGGGCCATTAAGGCCTCAGCCAAGCTCACTCATTCCCCCCACTTTTGTCAATGGACCATCATCTGCAACACAATAGGATCCATCTAGCAACAGAAACTCACCACATGGCAAGGCTCAAGCAAGCTTAAGAGACAACCTACAAAGTTAGCCAAGATCCTTAGACCACCTGGGAGTTTGACAACCAGTCAGGGTACATTTGTTATACAGGAACAAGAAACACCAAGGTGGAGCCCCACAGAGAGTATAAACTCAAGCACTCAGCATGTTGTTCTTCCCTTCTTCTCTTCTTCTCCTTTCCTCTCTGGTTCTTCACCCAACACCTTGAAACATGTGATCACCTTTTCTACTCGGGAACGCAAGCCATGTGCTCCTGTTCAGGAACTCAAGCTATGTGATTCCTGTCCACCATTAAACCATCTTTCCAAGCAGTCTCCATGTTTCCAGTGTCTTTCCCCCCACTTGGAACTGAACCCAGATGGACGTTTCTTCCAACACCACCCTGGCCCGTTTCCCATATGACATGAAACCCAGAGTAGTGTGGTGACCTCAAAGCCTTCTTGAAGGAAACAAGGATTCCGATCAGTAAACAAGGTTCTTAAAAATACCAAAAGCACACCTTCCCCGCCTCCCTCACACTCTTAAGTGATTCAAGGAAGGTGTTAGGAAAGTCACTCTCCCTGCCGAGATGTCAGATTGACACCATTTGCTGGAGAAGACCGGAGCAAAGCACATCAAGAATCCCTCGTGTGTGCTTCTCTTTGCTCTCGGGCTACACATTAAAAGCTTTTCAATTGGCCGCTGAGATCCTTTGATGTGCATCTTCTAATTCTCGCCCGAGTTCCCTCGCTTTGCTGCCTTCATACACGCCTGAAATGGCTCTTCAAAATGCCGAGGTGGCCCTGCCCCCTCCAGGCTCAACCATGGCATAGAGGACCTTCCGAGGCCACCTGGACGTGCCCGGAAGACTCCTCTACTGGGCACATGAGCGAAGTACTTCTCCAAAAGGTCAATGCCTCAACGCTCCCCTTCGAAACTCAGCCTTCCCATCAAGGCTTTGGGGAAACCCTTCCATCAGAGACAATGCTGTCTTCTCATCCCTCCCTTCTCTTGCATCTTTGGTGCTAATTAGTAGATTGTGAACCTCTGGGGAGCGAGAATGTGCTGCGGTATCTCCCAGGGATTTATGTTTACATTCTTTGCAAAGAGTCCCATTCACAGATAACTGCTACTATTAATTGAACTGCCGCATGTTTGAATGCACAGCCGAACACCAATTGCATCTACTATCTGCAGGCCTGGGGAAGTGAAGGAATGCTATTCCATGCCTGCCATTAAATAAGCCTGCCCTAATTTGCAAGGTCCCAATCAATGGATGGGTCAGGAGGCAGCTGTTTGTCAGAAAAGCCATCCCTGCTTTTAAAGGGAAGAGGATGGGGATTCCTGGTTTTGTTATGCTTTGACGCTATCTTGTTGTGATGGCAATCCTCATTGAGGTCAATCACTCTGCATGCCTCCCTTAGCTTGGATAACGCTCCAGCTGACATTGAAGAAAGGAAGGTGAAAAAGGAAAAGAAAGAAAAGAAAGAAGAGGGAGGGAGACGGGAAGAGGAAAAAGGAAGAGAAGGGGAGGATAGGATAGGATAGGAAAGGAAAGAAAGAGGAGAAAGATGGAAGAGAAGGGCAGGAAGAAAGGAAAGAAAGAAAGGAGGAAGTATAGACGGAAGGGAAGAGAGGGGAAGGAAGGGAAGGGAAGGGAGTGGGGGCGGAGGTGGAGAAGGAGGGAAAGAAGGAAGGAAAGAAAGAAGGGAGGAGAAGGAAGGAAGGAAGGAGGAAGGATAGACAGAAGGGAAGAGAGGGGAAGGAAGGGAGGGGAAGGGAAGGGAGTTGGGGGGAGGTGGAGGAAAAGAAGGAAGGAAGGAAAGAAGGAAGGAGGAGAAGGAAGGAAGAAAGGAGGAAGGATAGATGGAAGGGAAGAGAGGGAAAGGAAAGGAGTGGGGCTGGTGGTGGAGAAGGAGAAGGTAGGAAAGAAGAAGAAACATCAGAGATGTTGGCTCCAAGCCAACTGCCTGAGATTCTCGAGGGTTCCCCCAAAGGAGCTCTAATGCCTTTGCTGGATTGAACTTGTTTAAATGCCTCAATATTAACTCTCATTCAACAGTTCCTCCTTCAGCCCCAGGAGAGATGGAACCGAAGGCACGTGCGCTTCCTTTTTTTTTTTTTTAACCCTCCTTTCTTTTTCTTTCTTTCTTTCGAATTGCTGGCTTCAGAATTCTCCACTTGATGATTTCTCTCTTGTAAGAGGCCCCGCTTCCCCGTTTGACAGAAAGACCCCAAGTGGATTGCCCTGGGCCTGGGGGACATTTATTGCATAAGATAGGAGCCATGCTGATTTTGCAAGCCTCGCCTGAATCTCTGATCCCTGGAGTCGAGGGAGGGAGTCTAAACAGCCCTCCACTTATTTATATCCTAGCCAAAAAACAACCACCACCCTCTGGCCCGAATTTGCATTTGGTTCTTTGCTGGTCCCCCTGCTTGGGGTAATAGTAGAATTCCTATTTAATCCTCTTTGTTTTAAACATTTGGGATTATTATTTTTTTTTCTTTTAATCCTTTTATGTCATCGTAAGCGGCCTGGAGTTGAAAGTGAAAGTGTGGTGGCCAGCATAAAAAAAATTAATAAATAAGTACATAAAATAAGGAAATAATCCATCAGAGACACTCTCTTTTCCAGGTGCTCCAATTGAACCAATAAATGGGGAAGGGCAGAATTCACTAAGCCAATGTCTCAACTGATTGGGGAAGAAGAAGAAGCAGGAGGAGGAAGAAGAAGAAGGAGAAGAAGGAGGAGGAGGAGGAGGAGGAGGAGGAGGAGAAGGGGAAGAGGAAGAGGAAGAGGAGGAGGAGGAAGAGGAAGAAGAGGAGGAAGAAGAGAAGAAGAAGAAGAAAAGAAGAGGAGGAGGAGGAGAGGAAGAGGAGGAAGAGGAGGGGAAAAGGAGGAAGAGGAAGAGGAGGCAGAGAAGAAGAAGAGAAGAGGAGGAGGAGGAGGAGAGAAGAAGAGGAAGAGGAGGAAGAGGAGGAAGAGGAAGAAGAGAAGAAGAAGAGGAGAAGGAGGAAGAAAGAGGAGGAGGAAGAAGAAAGAGGAGGAGGAGGAAGAAGAAGAAGAAGAGGAAGAGGAAGAGGAAGAGGAAGAAGAGAAGAAGACGAATGGGTGGCTATGACATCCTAGCTTTTCCAAGCTGTTCTTCCCAGCACGGCTGGCTTTCCAAATGCCTTTTTTTTTTAATTCTGCTTTTTCTGTTCCCCCCACTCACCGTTTTTTTTTTGTGGTTTTTTTTGGGGGGGGGGAGCTTTCCTTCTGCCTGAGCTGCCGTCCTTCTCCTCTCGCCCACTCGCCCAAACCCCCATGCTGCTATTGTCCGGGATGACATTAATAAGCTCTCTGAAAACAATGCAATTATGAAAGATGCCTTTGTGGCGGCGGAATTACTAATTATTGCTCAGATAAATGGCGATATCATTGATGACATGCAATACGATCGCTGCCTTTGTTCCCGTTTGTTTTATTTGGGGATGAAAAGAGCAGCCGCCTGGCGCTCCGGTGGGAGCTGGAAGGCGTCCTTTTGGCAGGCGCCCCCGAGAAGGCTACGATAAGGCCTGGCAATTATTCTGATGCTCCCAGAAAGTCTCTGGAAAACTGAGGCTCTTGGTGAATTCACTTTTAGAAAATAAAATAAAATAAAAATTTAAAAGGCCCGTCAGCTTTGCCTCCTTTGCAGGGATGGCTCACGGAAAGAATATGAACAACGGCCAAGAAGATTGCCAAGACTTCTTAGTCGATCTGAAAAAGCCTTTGCCCACCAAGGAAACGCCGAGATTGTTTTGAGAGTTGCTCCTTGGGGAAAGCTTGCTAGGTAAGGAGATGGAGTTAAGCAACCCTACGGGGAAACTCTGCAGTAATGTGTTTGTTTTCATTTCTTCTATTTTCCCTCCTTCCTTCCTTCCTTCCTTCCTTCCTTCCTTCCTTCCTTCCTTCCTTCCTTCCTTCCTTCCTTCCTTCCTTCCTTCCTTCCTTCCCTCCCTCCCTCCCTCCCTCCCTCTCTCCATCCTTCCTTCCTTCCTTCCTTCCCTCCCTCTCTCCATCCTTCCTTCCTTCCCTCCCTCCGTCCCTCCCTCCCCCTCCCTCCCTCCCTCCCTCCCTCCCTCCCTCCCTCCCTCCCAGCGGTTAAAATGTAGCATTGCAGGCTTACTCTGCCCACTGCCAGCAGTTCGACAATAACTGGCTCAAGGTTGACTCAGCCTTCCATCTTTCTGAGGTGGGTAAAACGAGGACCCAGATTGTTGGGGACAAGACTCTGTAAACCGCTTAGAGGGGGCTGTAAAAGCACTGTGAAGTGGTATATAAGTCTAAATGCTATTGCTATTGCTATTCCTTCCTTCCTTCCTTCCTTCCTTCCTTCCTTCCTTCCTTCCTTCCTTCCTCCCTTCCTTCCTCGCTCCCTTCTCTCCCTCCTCCCTCCCACTCCCTATTTCTCATCTCTCATTCCTTCCCCTCCCTCCCTCCCTCCATCCCCTCCCTGTTTCTCATCTCTCTTTCCTTCCCCTTCCCCTTCCTTCCTTTCTTCTTTGAACACATTCGACAGGGTGGCTGCTTAGAACTGCAACTGCAAATTTACCACTTTGCAAATACTCTGCGGAAATTCACTGGAGCGGAGCAGAATCCTTGCCAGTTTGCATGTTTGCAAACCTTCTTTCTCACCTTACAGCCTCTTCTACATATGCAACATTTTACCTTTGTCCTGGGAATAACCTATAAGGATGCTTTGAGTGAGTGAGTGTGTGTGTGTGTGTGTGTGTGTGTGTGTGTGTGTGTGTGTGTGTGTCTGGGAGGTTATGTGCATGCAGCAAACCTGTCCTTAAAGCTGTGTGTACAGTAGTCCTCGAATTATGGCCAAAACTGTACCCAGAACTAAATGCTACAGTGGTTAGGTGAATTGCACCTGGTTTTACTACCTCTTTTGCCGTGGCTGTTAAGCAATCATTGCTTAACATCAAGTGAAACTTGACTTCCCTTGTTATCTTGACTTGTGGGAAGCCCCCTGGAAAGTCATTTTTTTAAAAGCACCATTGTAACTTCAAATGGTTGCTAAATGAAGATTGCAAATCAGGGACTACTTGCATTAAGATTGAGGGATGCTTTACAGAAGATGGATGTGTTCCTTTAGCCGTGGGGCTGCTACTTTTCTGAACTTTTCACTTAAAGAGAGGAGTGTGGGACATAAAAGGTGGACTGTCTCATTGGTATCATTAGATGAGAGAATCCAATCCTGTGTCCAATCTTGGCGACTTTATGACTTTATGACCAGTGGGTTGCTACTGGTTTGCCACGGCTCAAGCGAACTGGTAGTAGTGGCAGTGGGAGGCTCCACCCACCTGCCCGGACATCATTAAATACGCTCTGTGCATGCGCAGAAGCTTCTGTGCTGGCACAGAAGTGGCGCACGCACGCAAACCGATAGCAAAGTTAAGTGAAACCCACCACTGTTGGGGACGTCAACTCCCTGAATTCCTCAGCCAGCCACAGGGAATTCTGGGAGTTGAAGACCACAAGTCTTCAAATCTCCAAGGTTGGATACTCCTGGAACCAGAGTGAACGTGCGTCTAGGAAGCCTCTTTTCAATTCAAGAACGAAGAAATCTATTTTGTTCATCGGCCCAATCTCAAGACCTCTGGATGTAGGATCTCGTCCTCCATCCGGATGGGAACGACAGAAGAAAACAGGGACATCAAAGCAACACCTAAAATCCGTACATCATTCATCCCACTTCCCACGCCAGGGAACACCTGCTGTACAAATACGCGCACCCTCCTCCCTTTGCCACACTGTCATGTGCGAACCAAGCTGCTAATGAGCTCAGAAACACAAAGACACTCGAATTAACATGGTTGAACGGAGACACCCTTGCCCAGTTATGGAGCCTCCCAGATTTTTTTTCACGTTGGGAGGGCAGCCGATGAATTCTTGAACCCAACACTATTTTTTCTCTTCAATTAACAAGGTCAAAGAGCAGCCATTCACCCATGCGGTCTTTTTCGAAGAGGCAGAACGCCTTAAATATTTCATAGAAAGCAATTCCCCACCCCGTC
Source organism: Ahaetulla prasina (assembly GCF_028640845.1). Lineage (NCBI taxonomy): Eukaryota > Metazoa > Chordata > Lepidosauria > Squamata > Colubridae > Ahaetulla > Ahaetulla prasina. The sequence goes on from NC_080551.1 coordinate 23,847,695, forward strand.
AGAAAGCTTTCCTTTCCTTTTTAAGGAAGACATCTCCTCCCCACCCCCTTTTGTTCATGTCAGGATGTAATTAAGCACGAAAGATCGGAGTGCATAACAAAAAGACTCAAGAACCCCATGACTTCGCTGGCTTCCTCCAACCAACCAACCAACCACCTCTTTCTCCTCATTTAACATTAACACACCACCCTTGGGTGAACACAGAGCTGTCAAGATGGGATCTCATGCCCCACTTGGTCACGGAGAGAAGAAGAAGGAAAAAAAAAAAAGAAGCCACTTCAGATTACATCCAGATTACATCCAGTTTTGTAGACCATAAACCTTGGAGAGCCGGAACAGATCTTGAAGGTCTTTTAGTCCAACCCTCTGCTTGAGCAGGAGACCCTATACCTTTCTGGACAAATGGTTGTCCACGCTGTTCCTCTGATTAATTGTTCTCCCTGTCAGGAAATTTCTCCTCTCTATCTCATCTCATCTCATCTCATCTCATCTCATCTCATCTCATCTCATCTCATCTCATCTCATCTCATCTCATCTCATCTCATCTCCTTCTCTCTCTCTCTCTCTCTCTCTCTCTCATCCATGAATCCATCCATCCAATCATCTATCATCCATCATCCATCATCCATCTATCTATCTATTTATCTATCTATCTGTCTGTCTGTTTCTCTCTCTCTCTCGCTATCCTAGTTTAATCTAATCTAATCTAATCTAATCTAATCTAATCTAATCTAATCTAATCTAATCTAATCTAATCTAATCTAATCTAATCTAATCTAATCTAATCTAATCTATCCACTCATCTGTCTCTCTTTCTCCTAGAAATCTCTATCAGAGCCACATTAAGTGATCGTGTAGCATCGGTCTCCGTCCAATTTTACTTCCCATGAAATCCCTTCTTTCAATTTTGCTGCCAAAGGAGAGAATGACCCTTTCAGCAGATACTTTTAAAACAATCGTCAGCCCATAGGCAGTTTCTGGGACTAGACGGAGAATTCTGCCTCCCATTGATTTCTCTCTTCTTTCCCACTTGCAGAGCGCTCTGAAAATGAAGTTATTGGTGGATGTAATCTTTTCTCTACCTGACAATTTATGCCGTTGGTTCTCCAGGAAAGTGCTGACCTCTGCATTGACAGGCCATCCCTGGATAGACATGTTTCTATAAATAAACCTGCTTTCTTTTCCTCCGACTGAAGGGATAAAGCTTTTGATTATTTTGACTTGCGTGGCTCTTTCTCTCTCCCAGCCTTCTCTGACTGGCTGGCTTAAAACTACACAAAACCCTCCCCTGATTTAGATCCAGCATCCATCTTATTTTGTCTTTGGTTTTAGCAACGGGAAACCTGCCTCTAAAACAGTCCAAGCTGGTATGACAATCGTCACAGATGTTTGCACAATGCAGGAAATCAGCCGTGCCGAAATGAGAGCCTTTTAGACTTGTTAGGATTACAGCTTCCAGAATTTCAAAGCCAACGCACCCGAGAAGTTTCAAGGGGGACCCGACTGCAGTGAGCAGCACCACACTGTGGTTTGCTTAACTATAGTTTATATCAGTGGTAAAATGTAAAATTTGTTACTACTGGTTCTGTGGGCATGGCTTGGGGGGGGGGGTAACATGACTGGGTCGACGTGGCCAACTTTTTTTTTTTTTAACTTTTAAAAGCATTTTTTTCTACAACCTCTTCGGCCAAAGAGATTGTAAAAAAATGCTTTTAAAAGGCTCTGACGATCCCAGCTGAGTTGCCTGATCATCAGAAGCTTAAAAGCATTTTTTGTTTTGCCTTTAAAAGAAAAAAAGTCTCTGACGATCAGGCAACTCAGCTGGGATCATCAGAGCCTTTTAAAATCATTTTTAACAACTTCTTTGGCCAAAGAGTTTGTAAAAAATGCCTTTAAAAGGCTCTGACAATCTCAGCTGAGCCACGCGATCATCAGAGGCTTTTTTTTTTACTTTTAAAAACATTTTTTCGGCCGAAGAAAAAATGCTTTTAAAAGTAAAAAAAAACCCTCTGATGATCGCACGGCTCAGCTAGGCATGGTGGGGGGCAGGGATTTTTGCTACCGGTTCTCCGAACCACCCACTGCCATTGCTACTGGATTGGGCGATCCGGTCTGAACCAGGAGCATTTCACCCCTGGTTTATATACCATTCAACCCCTGTTGGCTGAATTCAAACAGCCGTCAGAGGGTCATTCCCCTCACAGCAATCCTAAACAGATCTGGCTAAGATATTGCATGAACAAGGCCATTTTCTCAACTTTTAATTCCTGTCCTGTATCTTTTTCTCCAAGTAGGAGGCAAACGTATTTACATGATCGTGTTAAGGTCAGACTTCCACTAATTTGGAGTACCATTGACTTATGTTTCCTAAGTCTGATTTTGGAAAATCATAAAGGAAAACCTCGAAGGAGCCCTACTTGTGAAACAATTTTTTTTCAGGTGTGGTTCTTAAACCCACTGAACGGATCACAGAATTACATACCAAGAGTTTGAAGGTATCACGAGGAGCATTTAATCCAGTGTCCTGCCCAGGACATGAATCTATCACTACAGATGTGGAAGAAGAGCAAGCAGAGTTGGTGGACGGAGTTAAGGGTATCCTCAGTTTAGAGTCGTTGCGTTCCCACAAATGATCCCAGTCCGAAATCTCTTGAATTCTGTTGACTCTTAAAGGTAAAGGTAAAGGTTCCCCTTGCACATATGTGCTAGGTGTTCCCAACTCTAGGGGGCAGTGCTCATCTCCGTTTCAAAGCCGAAGAGCCAGCGCTGTCTGAAGACTTCTCCGTGGTCATGTGGCCGGCGTGACTCAACGCCAAAGGCTCACGGAACGCTGTTACCTTCCCACCAAAGGTGGTCCCTATTTTTCTACTTGCATTTTTTCCATGCTTTCGAACTGCTAGGTTAGCAGAAGCTGGGACAAGTAACAGGAGCTCACCCTGTTACGCAGCACTAGGGACTCAAACTGCCAACCTTTTGATCAACAAGCTCAGCGTCTTCGCCACTAAGCCACCACATCCCTGATGGTTGACTCTTATCTAGCACCCATTTAGTGCTGACCATTAGCTGACTAGATTCTTGTGCATGAGAAATCAACCAGCTTAATTAGAACCCAGTGAAGAGTCCTGATTCTTTGTGCCTGATACATACAGTTGCATTCTAGTGCAAAGGCTTCCCTAGAGCCCCCCACCCGACCGACAGCCAGAGAAAGGGATGCTGGAATCATCCTGATAGAGTTTTTTTTTCCCCCATTAAAAAACTAAATTTTGTTCTGCACTGAAACCTCTCTTTGTTCCCTCCAGAGAGCTGTCAAGCTGGGGAAATTGCCGGAGAATAGCCAGCTCTGATGTTTGCCGTCTCACACACTGCCTTATCAAACTGACAGTTCACAAATTTTAATCTAGGATTCTGAACATACAGTAAGTACAAGCTGGAACCTGCTCCTGTCTATTCTGAGTGTCCTGGAGAGAGGGAGAGAGGGAGGGGAAGGGAGAGGGGAGAGAGGGAGTGAGAGCGAGGGGGGAGAGAGAGAGTTGGAGGGAGGGGGGAGGCAGAGGGATGGAGAGGGGAGAGGAGGAGGGAGAGAGGAGGAGGAGGGAGAGAGAGGAGGAGGGAGAGAGAGGGGAGGGAGGGAGGAAGAGAGACGAGAGAGAGAGGGAGTGGGAGGGAGGGGAGGGAAGGGAGAGGGGAGAGAAAGAGAGGGAGAGGAGAGAGAGAGGGAGGGAGGGAGGGGGAGGGAGGGGGAGAGGGAGGGAGGGATATATATGTATGTATACACACACACACACGTATGCAGGCTGGAAAAAAAGGGGCCAATGATTGTCACAGCAAGAAGGACGAAATGCAAGAGTAGACACTAGAAAAATCTACAGCCTGACACATCCAGGGTCATCCAATCTACCCTCTGAATGCTACACTTCGGCGGCCTTTTGTTGGAAGTTTCTCCTTTTAGAAAATAATAATATGAGCCAACAGATTTAAGTCCTAACCTCTAGGGCAGTCTTTCTCAATGGGGCAACTTTAAGATGGGTGGACTTCAACCGTGAGAAGCAGACTTTTTCCTCAGGTACAAGATTTTAGATAAAGAAATATGGGACTTTGGAACGAGTAGAAGGCCATCAAGTTATTTTTCCATGCTGAGCAGAAGAATCTAAAATCAAGCGACCTCCAGGTCAACTGTGTCAATGAACACCCATAGAGACATCATGCTCCAATGTGCAATAGAAAATTTTCACTTGGCCAAACCTTGGTTGGTCTATTTTCATTGTTCAGATACTCCCCACAGATTTCATGTTGTTGCTGGAAGAAATACAGGCAAGCTCATACTCTGGACTTCAACCATAACAGAATGGTTATCTCCATTTCTTAGGAGACTTCTCAACTCACCTAAGCAAGTGTAGGATGACCAGTTTCCAGAGATGCAGTGCTGATCTTCCCCTCGCTGGTCCAATCATGCACTGGAAATGAAAAGAAGAAGACATTTTGAGATCGGCTGCCTCACAGAGAATTACATCCTTCAGGAGTGACTTGGGACCCATCGCTCATTCAGGCCAAGCCACCTCCTAAGATTATGGTTATGGGGCTTCAGTAGAAATACCTCTTTGGGTCCATCACCTTGATTGTCCGAGAGAAAAAGGCAAGCTATCAACCAAATGTATGGAGTAAGTCTGGTGATGTAAGGGTCTGTGAGAATGGCCTTGGGAGGCAGGAGGGAGGGAGCGGAAAACAGGACAACCAGCATTGAAAAGGTGTCATTGACCACAGAAAGGTGGGGGGAACATTTCAGAAGAGACCCTCCCTAGTTTTCTGAAGAGTAAAAGGGAAGAGGTAAGAAATATTATGTTATGTTAATGTAACCTTACAATAGGAATAGAGTTAGTGGAGTGGAGTGGAGTGGAGTGGAGTGGAGTGGAGTAGAATAGAGTAGAGTAGAGTAGAGTAGAGTAGAGTAGAGTAGAGTAGAGTAGAGTAGAGTAGAGTAGAGTAGAGTAGAGTAGAGTAGAGCAGAGTAAGGCAGACGAAAGAGAGGCAGAGCCTAAGGTGGAGTCAAGAGAGGAAGCATCCTAGAATTGTTACATTCCCATAAGCTATCCAAGTCCAACACCTTTTGAATTTTGTTAACTCTTACTTAATGCTGATTTCATTTTGGCCATTAGTTGATTCTTGTAAATAGCCATGAGCAATAAATCAGCTTAACTAGAACTTATTGTGTGGTCTTGATTCTCATCCCTGACATGTTAATGCACATAGTTGTTCTTCTTATACAATCAACTTTGCAGGAGCTAACAGGTAAGCAAGCAGTTGACTAAGATTACGACTTAGCAAAGAACAAACAGACATTGAAAACTGTAGCAAAGCTTTAGCCTTTGCGAATTCTCATACAAGAAACGGCCAGCAGGGCATCTGGTGCCAGGTTTGAACCAGCATCAATTGTCACACCGATGACAAGAATAATTGAATACCTCCAGCGCAAGGCTATTAAGCCAACATCAACCAACGCTTTATATAATCCTATATAAAAGGATGCAGAAGAGAAGAGAACAGTTGAGGAGGAATATAATTGGAAACACAGCTTGAGAAAACCTTGCTGGCACGTGGAAGAAACATGCCAGCTTTAGTTCTCAGACAGATGGCATCAGCCTGGAGATTTCATACACAGGTGACAAAAAGTTCCAGGCCTAACCACTCACATTTTCATTGGCATATTTCAGTTTTGGGCAGAGGGCCAAGCTTTTCAAAGGATCATCCAAGCCTAGATCTACCCTGATAAGGAATGAAGTTGTATCATGGTTGCCTAGATCTCATGGTTATTTGTCCCGGCTTCTGCCAACCTAGCAGTTTGAAAGCACATAAAAAAAACAAACATGACCCGATATTGTTACAAGGTAATGCTTTACCAAGGGATGCAGTGGCTAAAATGCTGAATTTGTTGATCGAAAGGTCGGCAGTTCAACAGTTCAAATCCCTAGTATCCCCACGCATAATGGGGTGAGCTCCCGTTCCTTGTCCCAACTTTTGCCAACCTAGCAGTTCGAAAGCAGGTAAAAAATGCAAGTAGGAAAATAGGGACCACCTTTGGTGGGAAGGTGACAGAGTTCCGTGCGCCTTTGGCATTCAGTCATGCCAGCCACATGACCACGGAGACATCTTCGGACAGCACTGGCTCTTCGGCTTTGAAATGGAGATGAGCACCGCCCCCTAGAGTCAGGAATGACTAGCACATCTGTGCGAGGGGAACCTTTACCACAGTTATACTTGGAGTGGTTCTTCTCAACCGTGATAACTTCAAAATCTGTGAACTTCAACTCCCAGAATTCCCCAGCCAACATGGGATCACCTCATCCCTTGAGATGAAACAAGTCCCTAAATCCCAAAGATTGGAGAAAGGATTGTCAGATTAAAGAACATGATTCCTTTAATCATGGGCCACCCAGAATGATTTCACAGAAACTCTTTTTTTTCTTGGAAGGACCCCCTCAGAAGACACAGATATTTCTTGCAACTGAAGGAGAATTGGTAGGGAAAATAAAGCCGGTAATTGTCCTCCTGCCAAGCCTGGGTTTGCTTGCTATGCCCCGGGGGACAAAGACATGGGTCAAATCCTGAAGTTCTCCAGAAGGTTCTTCAGAAGTTGAAGTTAGGAAACTCTGCCCTGTGGAAGCATCTCCTAGCTTAGGGGTCTACAAACTTGGCTCTTTTAAGCTTTGCTGGCTGAGGAACTCTGGGAGTTGAAGTCCACAAGTCTTAAAAGAGCCAAGTTTGCAGACCCCTGTCCTAGCTGTCCATCAAATGGCTATCACATTTCATTCCACCTCAATCCCATTCACAAAGATGGAATGCCTGAAATCAGCGTTGTAGCACCCAACCCTTTCTGGATGCTGTTTTCCTTGCTTGGATTGGCAGGGAAGTGACAGCTTCAAGCCAACTCTTGCCTTCCCGTCAGCCTTCCACATGTGGGTAAGTGGATGGCTTTAACTCCCAGCAATCTTTACCCAAGGAAGGCACTTAATGCAGTATCATTAAGTCATTGCTTCCCCTTCTTTTCCGATAAACCAGAAAGACGGAGATGAATCCCTGCTTACAGTGATAGGTGCATTCTCCTGCCCTCTAATCTCATTCCCATTCAGCAGTTGCAGCCTGCTTCACAATGCATTAATGAACAGAGTTTCATAGACCAGGTGCAGAACTGGGATGGAGCAAGCCAGCAACACATCTCTAGACGAGCCAAAGCTGGTCTGAAGAGAGTTGAACAGAAGTGACATCTCCCCAGCTACATCCCGTCCATACATTTCAGGAAAGCCTTAAGAGGTCAATAAATTAAGCTTGGTTTTGGGTAACTTCTTGGAATCTACATGGAAGTGGTTGGTCATGGTCTTCAAAAAACCCGTCCATGATGCTTCTTGATGTTCTAGTCCAGCCCATTGGCCTGGGATTCTCAGGGGATGTCCCATTTATGGACTGACTTGACCCAGTCCTCTTTAGCTTCAGTCATCAGCCGTGGTCAGCTGAAGCATGAAAGAGGAACCTAATCTACATATATAAAAGCCAAATACCACTCACTCATCATGAAATCTCCAGAACCGTAAAGCCTACAAACTTGAAATTTGGCACACATGTTCCTCTTGGCTTCTAGGTGCTCACTAAGGAAGAATTTTTCTAAATGACTATCAGATCATTAGTATTTCATATACAGTATTATATTCACATTCTCTGATGCTAAGGAGCTGGACATTCTACTCCCCCTCCCCACCTGAAAAGAACTCTGTTCCAACTGCCAGTTGCCTTATATTAACACCTTCTGATGCTACCCCTCCGCTAAACTGGGTGTGGGCATGGCCAATGCGTGACGCATCCAGCCTGCGGGCTGGGACATTCTATAACCCTCCCCCTCTGTTCCAGTTGACTTATATTAACACGCCCTGATGCCACGGAGTTATGCATTCTACATTAAGTTTCAGGATTTCAGTGTCAGTTTATCACGCCCAATCACATAGTTTCATAGTGAAGCACAGGTTTCCAGTTAGTCATGTATAAACTCTTTCCTCATGAGGAATCTAGAATCCCTTGAGATGAATCAAGTCACCCAAAGTCACAAAGATTGAAGAAATGCCCATCTAGATTCAAGGGAATCTAGAAACGCTACCATCTGCATTCCCTAAGGAAAAATAATTTTTTAAAATTTAGAGGGGGACTTTCCTACACCTCAAGAAGATTCTTCAGGAATATTTTTCCCAAGATCAGGGAACAGAATTTTTTTTATTGACCAAGTGTGATTGGACACACAAGGAATTTGTCTTGGTGCATATGCTCTCAGTGCACATAAAAGAAAAGATACATTCATCAAGGTACAACACTTACAACAGTTAATGATAGTCACAGAGTACAAGTTTAACTAAGCAATCAGGAAACAATCAATATAGAATCTCTGGTCCGCTTCAAGGTCTCCAGGAATAGAGAACTTGTTACTCATTGTCCTTATTTTCTTAAAACTCCCATCTTCACTGGGTTGGGTTTCATTACACATCCATCCATCACATTACAAGAGCTTAGATCCATAGACAAAAATAGTAAAAAAAAAAATAGTGTGTCAATTTTAACACTAAAGTTCTTAACTTTAGAATCCTCTCTCTGTATTTAAGTGATATCACAACATCCAGGGTGTTTGCACCATCTAGTGTCCAACTGTCCAAGAAGGCTGGGAGATCAATCCTGGAGGGAAGAGGGACATCTTATCTTATCCCACTGTCCCCTCCCTTCCCACTCAGGATCTGTGGAGGATTTACAGAGAAGAGCCACAGAAGGATAACTTAAAAATAAAAATAAACTATGGTGGATTGTTTCTTTATAAAACGACCAAACGACCATTTATTTATAGCTTCTCAACACCTTAGAGGCTTTCTCTCCTGGGTGTTTTATCCCAAGGTACACAACATGATGTGCAATCATTTGGAGTTTTGTTCAGGCTGTGTGAGTGTTTGCTGAACAGAAGACACACACACACACCTCTTCTTTCTCTGCCTGACATATGTCCTCTCCAATTCTTTTCTCACATTCCACTAATTTTGTCTCCCTGGGGGAGGGACCCAGTTTAGCAGCTGGTTTGGGGGCTGTGTACCCTTCCTTTTGGAGAACTTCTGTTCCAGATCCAAAGGGTGGAAGCATTAGAATGAGTGGAGGGGCAGGGGATTTTTTTGTGGGGGGGAGGGACGATGAGTTGAATCTCATCTTTCCACTTAAGTCTCTGATGGCAGAGAAGTGAGCAACCCCCTCTCAAAATCCCCAATTTACCCACTTACAGCTGAAATATTGTATTGTAAGGTAGTGGAGAAAAGATGACAATAAATTGTTCCTTCCTTCCTTCCTTCCTTCCTTCCTTCCTTCCTTCCTTCCTTCCTTCCTTCCTTCCTTCCTTCCTTCCTTCCTTCTTCCCTCTCTCCCCCTCCCTCCATTTTCTTTCTTTCCTTCCTTCCTCCCTTGTTGAAGTTTTACTTGGCTTTACAATGTGCCATTTTTAAGAAGTCTGGTGGGAATTATATAATCATTTGCATAGAATATTATAATCATTTGTCGAGGGGGTGGATCAAGGTGGGTACAAGGATGACCAATTTTGCTGTCCCCAAAAGTCCATGGCATGAGGCCAAATGGTAAAGAGGGCTAGGGAAGGTTGACTCCATCTGCAGGAAACCATCTGGTGATGTTATGATAACACCAGAGCATCTGGCCAAAGCTGTCGGCCTGGCTTTGGCTTTGAAGTGGGACTAATTGTGGGGATTTCAATTGGAGACTCACACCTATCTTGAACCATGGACACTGGGGATGTCAAACTATGTACTTGGGGGCATTCATGATCTACCTTCTATGGATTGTCCACTTGCTACCTGGCCATCGATCTTCATCATGGTGCTGTCCCTGCTTGTGGAACCACCATAGGTCATCACCTGGAAGCCATCCCTAGGAGTTTACAAGAAAAGATTGAAAAGCTACTTGTCTAGGATGGAATGAAGATCCCTGAAGGAGGTTGGACTAGTAGACCTCCAAAGTCCTTTTCAGTACTAGGATTCTACATTACGTTAAGCAGCTAGAACTCCTATTTTATAGAGATAAGTGAAACCACAACAGATTTTCTTCATTTCCCTTTCCCCCCCACCTTTATATGTGCTCTGACTCATTGCCACATCCGTTTTTGATGACTGTTCTCTTTTTTTAGAAAGGGAACACAAAAGTTAAGATGTCGTTCCGTGATCATTTTCCCCAGTGGACACATTATGGGGCTTTCTTTGTCCTAATGTCACCATCTTTCATGTATTCTTCCTAATATCCACTTTTTAAAAGCCATTCTCACCAGCACAATGTGTTTTAGTGCGCCTTTCCCTTAGCATATGGGTCTTAAAAAAAATCATTAAGGCTGTAAGTCGGTGAAAATAAGAAGCTGAGAAAAGGAGCACATTACAAATTGGTACATTTTTAGAGAGGACAAATGTTTGGATCGAGTGGTAATTTCTCATCCAGATTTATTATTTTCCAGGCCCTTACGCTAGTCAATCCCCCCCCCACCCCATTTCTACCACTTTTAAAGTGAGCAAAAGCATTTCTGAGTTCGTTACCTTTTCCAAGTCAACCGAAATAACAACAGAATTCCTAGGTAGTTCTTAGCTGTATCCTTTCTCTTGCAGTGACCCTGGGTGGGACAATTTCCCAGTCTGAAGGCAGGAAAGCTGTTCCTTCTACGGTTAGAAACACCCTCCAAAGAAACTTGTAAAACATTCCAAAGGGTTCTAGAGCAGGGGTCTCCAACCTTGGCAACTTTAAGACTCCCAGAGTTGAAGTCCACAAGTCTTAAAGTTGCCAAGGTTGGAGACCCCTGCTCTAGAGCAAAGTTTCTTAAACTTGACCACATGAAGATGGGTGGACTTCAACTCCCAGAATTCCACAGCCAGCCATGCTGAAATCTACTCATCTTCAATGTCTATGGAGAGTCTTATTGATCTGGGTCATGGTTGTCCCAAGGGTGTTTGTTTTCAAGAGGCAACTGGACTTCCTTGAAGACGTTTTGCTTCTCAACCAAGAAGCTTCTTCAGCTCTGAAGAAGCTTCTTGGCTGAGAAGACTGAAAGATTGAAAGACTTAGTTGAGAATACTGAAACTGAAGAAGCTTCTTGGTTGGGAAGCGAAACGTCTTCAAAGAAAAACAAACAAAGTCCAGTTGCCTCTTGAAAAAAAAAACCATGACCTGGATGACTGAGAATTTCCATAGATGTTGAAAATGAGCAGACTTGAACTCTCAGAATTGGCTGGGGAATTCTGGGAGTTGAAGTCCACCCATCTTCAAGTGGCCAAAGTTGAGAAATACTGTTCTAGAGAATGAAGAGGGGGAAAAAAAACAACCACCAGAAATCTGTTCGGCAGGAACGTCAATTGCTCGGGAAATTGGGAGACAGACTTAGCTTTGGCATCTGGTTCTTTGTGTTTAGCTGCTCTGACAATCCATCTGATGGAGAGAAGTAGGACGGCAATGTTTTACATCAATCATCTTGCGTGAGTCGTGATTGGCATCCCGTATGACGTTCCTCATCAGAGAAATGAATCCTGGCGCTTCAGAGATTTGGCAAGGGAGGGCTGTCAAGCTTAAGTGTTCTCCAGCAAGAAGGGTGCATGAAGAAAGCAACTGCTCGTAAGCAATGAGGCTTTCTCTCCGGAGCAACAACTCACACCAGCTCCTTCACAGTCTGGAGGATTCTCAAATCTCACCCCATGAACATCTTTTGAATGAAACCAACAAGGGCTCTGTGACAGAGACACCACTTCTAAGGAAAACACCCACCCATTCATTACATGCAGTGGTGGAATCTGAAATGGTTTACTACCGGTTCGCTGCTGCGCATGTGCGCTGCTTGTGCGCATGTGTAGTGTGCACTACGCACTAAATGAAAACACGCCAAAAAGAGACATAGAGTAAATAGAACAGCGTGGGGTGTGTGTGTTTGATCAGCTGTGGCGTGCAATCTTTTTTTTTTTACTTTTAAAAGCATTTTTTTTACAACCTATTCGGCCAAATAGATTGTAAAAAAAATGCTTTTAAAAGTAAAAAAAAAAAAGGCTCTGAGAAGCTAAACACAAAGAACCAGCTCAGCAGTGATTGTCAGAGACTTTTTTGTTTAACCTTTTAAAAGCATTTTTTAAAAGAAGAGGCAAGCGGGGAAGCGGGCGGCTGGGCATTGGGTGGGCATGGGCGGGGTGTGGGGCAGGGATTTTTGCTACTGGTTCTCTGAACCATCCGCTGCTATCGCTACCAGATTGGCTGATCCGGTTTGAACCAGGAGCATTTCACCCCTGATAACATGGCAGGGAGGAGTCTGGGGGGGGTTTTTTGGGAGGGAGGAGCACTTTGCTGCTGTGATGGCACTTTGGGAGACTTTGGGACAAAGGCAGACTGCTTAGGGCATAGTTAGATAAGAGAAGGCATATCCCTCGGCTGCACAATGGGTGGGGCAGGAAAAACAGAAGGGACCTTCCCTAAATTCTCAGGCTGTAAAGGAGATGGAGGAAGATTTGTACTTTCAGACTTGCAAGAATGATGTCAACCTTCATAGGTAGACCAGAAAAGAAACACAACCAAATTCTACTTTATTGTAACTCTACTTTGACAGAATCTTGCTATCTCTGAAAGTATGAAATCTCCCACCGTCTCCTCTACAGCTCAAGAAACTAGGGAAGGTCCCTCTTAACCAGGGGTGGTATTCACTTCCCTTTGCTACTGGTTTTCAAACGTGAGCATGCACACTCTCGCTTTGCTTGCATGCACCACCTCCGCGCATGAGGAGGGCCTTCCAGGCGTGCGCAGAGTGTCAAAAACATGGATAAATAGGACCTGATTATGTCAAGGCGGTGGGCAGAACTACCCGCAGCTGCTACTATTGGTTCACCTGAACTGGATGCAACTGGCTGAATACCACTAACCACCCACTACCCAGCTGAAGGTTATGCTGCCCTTTATTTGTCCATTCTCTAGGCCAGGGGTCTCCAACCTTGGTCCCTTTAAGACTTGTGGACGTCAACTCCCAGAGCAAAACTGGCTGAGGAACTCTGGGAGTTGAAGTCCACAAGTCTTAAAGGGACCAAGGTTGGAGACTCCTGCTCTGGCCAGCACCTCTTTGCCTGTCTCCCAAAATCCTTCCCACAAGCCATGCAGATGCCATCTATAAGTCATTTGAATTTGTGCAGTCCAAATTAGATTCTATTGCTCTTTTGCTGTTCTCCCTGTCTCTGGAAATCTCTGGAGAATATCTAAATTTTCAAGCCCTTTTTTAAAATGTGCATTGCATAAAAAAATAAGAGGAGAGGAAAGGAGAGGAAAGGAGAGGAGAAGGTTAGGTTAGGTTAGGTTAAGTACGGTCAGGTAAGATAAGATAGATGATACGATAAATAAAATAAATAAAAATGAAATAAAATGAAATAAACCAGCTTGATGAAAAGGAAGGACATGACTAGAGATATCAGCAGAAGACCAACTATGCTAATTTGTGTATGTGTGGGGGGGGGGTTGTTACTTGCAATTTACAAGCAATCCGGAATCCAGTATGGATCATTTAGTGACCTCCTGTGTTTTCATTGCTGAACTCAGTCATCAAGGACCACCCTAAAAGTTTCTGGCAAAGAAGAGGAGAGGCTTATGATAAAAGCTTTTGCCTTGATGTTATTATCAGGAAGTGACAAGATAATAACCCTGGTTAAAAGTATGAGAAACAGCCCCAACTGAAAGTTAAACATGCATAAAGCACCTGATCCCAGACGGAATGGCTGTTAATATTTTATAACAGAGCTCAGCCATAAGAGGTAATGAATTAATGCTTATAGACTAGGAACCAGCCCAAACTCCCGGAAAAGAAACAGTATCCTAGCGACAGCCGAAGCAAATAAGGATCCCTCCACTGTCTTTTTATACGGGGCCTGTAAGATTACCAAATACTTGTAAAATATTTACTACCATTTTGGCAAACAAAGCTAAAAGCAAAGAGCTTCTAATTACACAGACCGAGATTCAGTTTGGGGTTTTCGTCAATCTGAAATTGCACAGAGGTGGTAGACGAATAATAGAATAGAATAGAATAGAATAGAATAGAATAGAATAGAATTTTTATTGGCCAAGTGTGATTGGACACACAAGGAATTTGTCTTGGTGCATATGCTCTCAGTGTACATAAAAGAAAAGATACGTTCATCAAGGTACAACATTTACAACACAATTGATGATCAATATATCAATGTAAATCATAAGGATTGCCAGCAACAAGTTATAGTCATACAGTCATAAGTGGAAAGAGATTGGTGATGGGAACTATGAAACGATTAATAGTAGTGCAGATTCAGTAAATAGTCTGACAGTGTTGAGGGAATTATTTGTTTAGCAGAGTGATGGCCTTCGGGAAAAAAGTGTTCTTGTGTCTAGTTGTTCTGGTGTGCAGTGCTCTATAGCGTCGTTTTGAGGGTAGGAGTTGAAACAGTTTATGTCCAGGATGCGAGGGATCTGCAAATATTTTCACGGCCCTCTTCTTGATTCGTGCAGTATACAGGTCCTCAATGGAAGGCAAGTTGGTAGCAATTATTTTTTCTGCAGTTCTAATTATCCTCTGAAGTCTGTGTCTTTCTTGTTGGGTTGCAGAACCGAACCAGACAGTTATAGAGGTGCAAATGACAGACTCAATAATTCCTCTGTAGAATTGGATCAGCAGCTCCTTGGGCAGTTTGAGCTTACTGAGTTGGCGCAGAAAGAACATTCTTTGTTGTCCTTTTTTAATGAAAATCCATCTTCCCACGTGGGATCCAAGCACAACCTTATTCAAGAGGGTTCAAAAAGCAACAAAGCTTATTCCCATCGGTTGTCCATTGGACAGAAGAGAATGACATCATCTGTAGAAGATGACCCAGCTGAGCCCAAGGGAGGAGGTATCAAATGCATCATAAATCAGGAGTCCCTGCACTGCTTTGAGTTCCTGTGGTGGGAAGCAAAGTTTTGGCAAGGTTGAAAAAAACCACAAGCAAGAAACTCCTGGGCTTAACTGGAGAAAAGACAGGGAGCAAAGGTGGAGCAGAAGAACTGCCCCTTTCTCAACGCCCCTCCCCAGCTCTCTCATTGTTTTGCTGTTAATGAATGAATGGGAGAGCTAATTGCTGCGTGAAACTCCTCATTACTTGAGAATTCCCATTAAGACAATTTAATTACTGTGCAGTTCGGGCCACTCCCACTTGTCTCATTAGATCAAGACTGGGATGAACGGGGACGATGAGGAGGCAGAGAAAATAACGATGGGAAAAGAAGAAGGAAGTATGATGCATAGAAGGTTACAACAAGATGCTCAGGTTGGTGGAATTGGAGAAAGGGAGGTGAAGAGGAGCATACTTCTTGGAAGCTAAGAGATAAATGACCCACTTGATTAAAGCTCAACTCTTCTAAACTTCACCATTGTTTCATGAACTTACATTTGCTCCTCCAGGTTGACCAATTACGATGTTGGAGGCATCCATTGGTTGTCATAAAAAAAGAATCAACTCATGTTTTTAACAGACATTAGGGGCTGTTCATGCTTAGCGTGAATGTAATCACTAATCATGTCTGATCTCAAAAAAGAATGCAGGGTCAGACCTGGTCGGTACTTGAATGAGAGAGTTGAAAAGGAACTTGAAGGTCTTCAACTCCAAGGCCAGACAAGGAATAATGGATGGAAACTGACCAAGGAGAGATTCAACCTAGAAATGAGGAGGAACTTTCTGACAGTGAGAACCATCAACCAATGGAACAGAAGTTGCCTTCGGAAGTTGTAGGAGGTTCATCACTTGAGGCTTTCAAGAAAAGATTGGACTGCCATTTGTCAGAAATGGTGTAGGGTCTCCTTCTTGGGCAGGGGGTTAAGGGGTCATCAACCTTTTGGACCTCAGGACCACTAAATTAATAATTTAAATCCCGTGGACCACTAATGAGATTTTTTTAAAAAAATGAATAGTATTTAGTGCAATATAAAAAAATGCAAATAATTTTTCTGCAGACTGCCAAAATTTTCTCACTGATCACCAGTGGTCCATGGACCACTGGTTGGTGATCGCTGGACTAAATGACCTATAAGGTCCCTTCCAACTCTGTTAATCTATTCTGTATCTATTCTATTAATTCCCATCCCGAGACAGGAATCTTTACACCATCCCAGCCAAAATTTGTCCAATCTTTTCTTGAAAACCTCCAGCGATGGAGCACCCACAACCCCGGGGAAGGAAGGTGTCCCATCGTTCCACTAGATCACTAGGTAAGAGTAGAAGCTGAGCTGGGAAGCCAACAACAACTACAACATGCCTTACCCAGAAAGGCTTGGATGAAAACCATTAGGTATGTTCCTGAAATCACCAGAAGCTCAGATTGATTTGAAGGGAAACTTTCTGTACTTCTTTCTGATTTCCATACCTTGCCTGGCCTGACTTGGATGTGATGTGATGTGGTCCAAAGAACTGATGCAATCGCTTTCAGTATCTTCACTCTCACTTTGGACTGGAGAAGAGTTGACAAAGAGAACAAGTCAGATGAAGGGATGGAATGCACCAGACTAGGAACTGGGAGACTTGAGATCTGGATCAGCTAGGTCAGGGGTCTCCAAACCTGGCAACTTTAGGGAGTTGTGGACTTCAAATCCCAAAATTCCCCAACCAGCCATGCTTGAAATTGCCAAGTCTGGAGACTCCCCACTCCCCGACCTTCTGTAAGGCCATTCCTTCTCTCTCAGTCCTAGGAAGAAGACGACGACAAGGGTCAATCACTTCCAAAAATCTTGCCAAGAAATCTGCAGGGGGGTTATCCAGGCAATTACCAGGAGTCAAGACCAGTGGTGAAATCCAATTTTTTTTACTACCCGTTCTATGGGAGTGGCTTGGTGGGCGTAGTGTGGCTTGGTGGGTGTGGCAGGGGAAGGATGCTGCAAAATCCCTATTCCCTGCCCACTCCTGGGGGAAGGATATTGCAAAATCTCCATTCCCACCCCACTCTGGAGCCAGCCAGAGGTGGTATTTGAGTAGTTTGGAGAACTACTCAAAATTTCCACTACCGGTTCTCCAGAACCTGCTAGATTTCACCCTGGTCAAGACTGATATGAAAACACACACACACACACACACACACACACACACACACACACACACGCACGCACGCACGCACGCACACACACACAATTACAAGCATCTCCCAGTTCCATGCCATCTTCAAAAGCATCCCTCCTTTCCCTCCAAGTCCATCTCAGAATTACTGAAGCATTTTCCTCTCTCTTGGAGCTTCCAAATCAATTTAGCTTCCTCCTGACCTTCCTTCACACATCTGCATGCACACACACACACACACACACACACACACACACACACACACACACCATCCTTTTCCCCCTCCCCCCTCCCTTGCGCATGAAGTTTTGGGCTAGAGAAAACAGAGTCTTAATCTCTTCTGTGCAATCTCACTTCGCTCTGATGGCCTCGACGGATAAAAAGGCTTCCTTGCATAAAGCCAAGCGGGACTCACAATGGGGTGTGATTCTGGTTACAAAGGCTTGCAGGAATTAGGGCCGGAGAAATCTCCGCAGGCAGGGAGAAAGTGGGCAGCTCTTTTGAAAGAAGAAGAAACCGTGGCAAAATAGCACGTCCTGTTTAGCCCCAGGATGCCTCCAAATGAACAATTTGGCATTTCGGCCTCCACAACAGATAGTGAGAATGTCATGGCCGGTGAACACGGTTCTACTATTACTATTATTTTAAAATTCGATTTATATACTTACATCCCGAGTAAAGATGTTCAAAGCCACCCACAACAGAAAGAAAATGAAACAAACAAAAAAAAAAGTCAGGAATAGAATAGAATAGAATAGAATAGAATAGAATTTTATTGGCCAAGTGTGATTGGACACACAAGGAATTTGTCTTGGTGCATATGCTCTCAGTGTACATAAAAGAAAAGATACGTTCATCTTTTCTTTTATTTCTTTTCTTTTCTTTCAAAATGCGGTGTCCCTATTGTTTCTTGAAATATCTAGCAGATTTTAGAATCAAGTATTTCCTTTTAGAATCAAGTAAAGCCAAAAATTTTTGGCACGGGATAAGAGGAGATACTAATGCAAAATATAGAAGCAAAACTGGAATTCTTTTTGCTGGGTATTATTGAGGGCAAATACAACAAGAATACAATTTACCTAATGTTACACATTCTAACAGCAGCAAGATTAGCTTTTGCACAAAAATGGAAAAACAAAGAAGTGTTAGCTAAAATATTAATTTCTGGAGAAATGGACAGACTGACCTTGGAACTTAAAGATAAGAGGGAATCAGAGTATTATGAAATCTGGAACAAATTTTACTATTGGCTGGAAAGGAGGAAAAATGCTGGGATATAGGACCATTGACGAGTAAAATGCTTGGAAGTTTTTACGTTAATTTGTAGATACGACTGAATTAGATATTGAAATAATCTATATGGATGAAAGTGTTGTGGTCCACTAGCAGCCTGCAGAGCTGGCAATGGAATCAGACAGCGATGAGGCTGAGGAAGAACATGGGCCAGTCCTGGAGGCTGGGGAAGGCCTCGATAAGGGCTCTGCGTTGGAGGCAGAGATGGGGCCAGGGCCATCTGGGAGTGATGTGTGGACTCTGCCATCACTCCGCTTTGCTCCGCCATTGCTACTGGATTGCCAAACTACCAGCCACAATTGCTACCGGATCGCGCGAGCCGGTCCGATCTGGGAGCATTTCACCCCTGGTTTGAGCTGTACATAAAGTGATCCTCTACCTTTCTAAGTTGTTCCTCCCCACTTTTCCATAAATAAAGAGATCTTAATTTACTTTTCTGACTTGGATTCTATCATGCCACACTGGGCTAATTGTTCTTGTCGTTGTTAACGATTAACGCTTCTAGCTGACTGACAAAAAAACCAACCAACCTTTTTCATCTACTAAGGACAGATGGGTGGAGACCCCTCTGGCCCCTGGATCAAGGCTCAGTGGTGTTCAACTTGTAACTAACATTCTGATAAGCAAAGGAACTAGGAAGTTGCATCTTTTCTTTCTGAAGTGAGCTATTTCTTTGTCCTTTTCTCTTCTGTTCCTACGTGGAGGTTGGTCCTTTGCTAAATAAATGTTTCTCATCAGGTTGCAAAGCAATTAACTTGCAGAGGAAGAATTTGCATAGACTGAAGAGCGAGTCAATTGTTTTGTTCATTCCTTTGCTGGAAAAGAACTTAGAGCCAGAGGTCGGCGCCGAGCCGGTCTGTTGAATAGGAAGCAGGACAAAAAAAAAGGTAGGAGGTGACTCGAATAAGCTGGGAAAGGGTCTTTGTGGGGGAGGGGGGAAATGTGATTCAAATGGAATCCATTTATGCAAATAAACACATTTTCATTCGGATCACAGAATCCCACCTCCCCCTACCAGGTGAAAATTTGTTTATTCAGACAGTCATAAAACACCCTGGAATATGTCCTTGCATGCTGACGGTATGGTTTCATGACTGGTTTGTCAGTATATTTCCTAGTTTGTACTTGGGTGGGAGATAGCCAGAAAACCCCAAATTGTAGGAGAGACTACAAATTAAAAATGATAGAAAAATATTTGTAGCTCGGGTGGTAGATGTTGGTGGTGTTGTGGTCCGCCAGCAGTCTACAGAGCTGGCAATGGAGTCGGACAGTGATGAGGCTGAGGAAGAGAGTGGGCCAGTCCTGGAGGCAGAGGAAGGCCCGGATGAGGGCTCTGCGTTGGAGGCTGAGGTGGGGCCAAGGCCATCGAGAGTGAGGTGCTGACTCCAGAGCCTCCAGAGACTGATAGTAGTGAGGCAGAGGAACAGGAGGAGCCTGTTATGTATTTGGACTTTAGGAGGGAAGTTTGGGCGGGAACAAGCACGTTGCTGATTGGCTGATGCCTCAGCCAAAATAGTATTTAAAGAGGGGTTTTTGCCTGTTGGCTTTTGCTGGGTCACAATAAACTAAAGAGCTGTTGTCACTTGTATCGTCTCCTGCCTCTTCATTGCCCAAACATAACAGATCCTGTTCCTAATGCACGCATGAGAAGAGCTGCCAGAAGGCAAGAGCAGCTCAAGCAAAGAGGACGACTCGGGAGTAGGGCCAAGAGATGATTGGCCCCTCCCATAAGACTTAAAAGACCAGCAACGGCATTTGATCTCTTTGCTGGAAAACAACGTTGGTAGCTTCATCTTCTTGCATTTATTTTTGTATTGGTGACTTCTGAACGTTTGCCAAGAAAGGCCTTTAACAGTTTGCCTAATTGGACCAAGGTTTGCGATAGGACTGAGGAATTTGTGTTGGAAGGAATTTGCTTTAATATAGTTGAAGTGCGCTGGGAATGAAGTAATTCTCAGCTGTTTGAATAAAGTTTGTTTGTTTTTACACTGACTGAGTTTCCTACTACCTACTTGGGTCTGGGTCACAAAAGGTGGTGGTTTTTTACTCCAGGTTTGCTATTTAGGTTCCAAACATTTTGACACCAGGCTAGGTGATATTTTCAGTGGGATATTTGTTGGAAGCACCCAGTTCTTCAACGCTTTTATTGCTCTCATGTGGTCATGTAGTTGGTGAGTTGTGTGACCAGCTGGTCATGCCGTGTGACCTGCCTGTGACCCGACAGGACATGTGGCATGATAGGTCACACCCAATGACTGATCAGTCCCATGTGTCAAAGTTCCAAGTAACATACACGTAGCAAACAAAAGGTAATTCCTCAAAGAATAAGTTTATCGGATATGTCATATTGGCACAGGCTGGTGAAAACCGACTCTGATTATTCCCGCGGTTTTCACCTAATTAAAAGTGAAAAAAAAGTCTTTATATGAAGAAATCTATAGCAGGGGTCTCCAACCTTGGTCCCTTTAAGACTTGTGGACTTCAACTCCCAGAGTCCCTCAGCCAGCAAAGTTGGCTGAGGAACTCTGGAGTTGAAGTCCACAAATCTTAAAGGGATCAAGGTTGGAGACCCCTGATCTATAGAAACAAAATCAGTACAAAATGTTCTATCAGTGGCACTTAGCCCCAACAAGACTTGGAAAAATGTACCCCAACCTAAACCCTAACTGCTGAAAATGTGAAAAAGAACAAGGTACCTTTTTTCATCTATGGTGGCTTAGCCCAGAAATCAAAAAACACTGGATTAAAATACAAAAATGGTGAAATGAAATTACACATTGCCGAATAGAATTGAAGCCTCAACTGTTTCTTCTGGGAATCATTAAGGGAAAAATATCCTAAAAAGATTAAATATTTGATCATTCATATTATTACAGCAGTGAGCATTGTACTCACACAAGCCTGGAAAATGCCCACTACACCGACAGATTGTGTAATAATCTGGAAAATTTTTGAGTGTACAGAAATGGACAAATTTACTATAGAATTAAATAAAAAGGAAGACTTGGAATATTATTCAACCTGGGAAAACTGGTCTCGATGGAAAATAAAAATAGGAAATATATCGATCAAAATAAGACATAAATTGTGTTTACATATATTTGATCATGGTTTTCCCAGTTGCAATGTATGGCTGTGAAAGTTGGACCATAAGGAAGGCTGAGCGCCAAAGAATTGAGGCCTTTGAACTCTGGTGCTGAAGAAGACTCCTGCGAGTCCCTTGGACTGCAAGGCGATCCAACTGGTCAATCCTAGGGGAGATCAACCCTGACTGCTCTTTTGAAGGCCAGATCCTGAAGATGAAACTCAAATACTTTGGCCACCTAATGAGAAGGAAGGACTCCCTGGAGAAGAGCCTAATGCTGGGAAAGATTGAGGGCAAAAGAAGAAGGGGATGACAGAGAACGAGGTGGCTGGATGGAGTCACTGAAGCAGTAGGCATGGGCTTAAATGGACTCCAGAGGATGGTAGAGGATAGGAAGGCCTGGAGGAATGTTGTCCATGGGGTCACAATGGGTTGGACATGACTTCGCAACTAACAACAACAAATATTTGATCAAGAAGGAATATCTGAGAATCTATGAATACAGCTAAGATTTGTGTACTGTTGGAACGACGTTGAATTGTACAACTATCATGGATGTATTTTTGTTACAGATGTATTTGTATTAGCATTTTAATATTTTAAATTTTAATAAAGGTTTTTTGAAAATTAAAAAAAAGTAAAATTTTGTCACTTTTCCAAAACAACCCGTCCCATAGCCCAATCAGGATACAGTCCAGTTGGTAGGTGACTCCAATCCCCTCCTTCCAAACACCTGCAGGAATTTATTTATTTATTTATTTATTTATTTATTTATTTATTTATTTATTTATTTATTTATTTATTTATTTATTTCGATTTTTATACCGCCCTTCTCCTGAAGGACTCAGGGCGGTGTACAGCCAAGTAAAAATACAGTATATACAGATTAAAAGAAATTAAAAGAAAACATATTATATTGTGGCCGAAAATTTAAAACAATTTAAAATCTTAAAATCTAAATAACCCCAATAAAATTTTAATCCAGTCCCGCTTGAATAAATAGGTGCGTTTTCAGCTCACGGCGAAAAGTCCGAAGATCAGGCACTTGATGTAAACCAGGGGGAAGTTCATTCCAAAGCATAGGAGCTCCAACAGAGAAGGCCCTTCCCCTGGGGGCCGCCAACCGACATTGCTTGGCGGACGGCACCCTGAGAAGGCCCTCTCTGTGTGAGCATACGGGTCGGTGGGAGGCAAAAGGTAACAGCAGGCGGTCCCGTAAGTACCCTTGGTTCCCAAGAGAATGTCCTTGGTTCCCAAGAGAAAGTATTTTGTTTTGACTATAAAACTCCAACTACCGCTATTCACCCCTCTCTGTCCCTCTTCTCCAGTGTATCAGCGGTGAAGTCTCAAAAAGGTCTCAGTCAAGCCAGCTTCAGGGCTGACACCATGACCCACCAACCACACAACCACATGGGAGCAATGAAAGCGGTGAAGAACCGAAACAATACACTTCAATCACAGTCTCACGGAAGATGTCACCTAGCCTGGTGACGAAACATTCGGAAGCTAAACCGCAATCTTGGAGAACGAACCACCACCAACAGAGACTACACAATTAAGGGGGAAAACAATTAAATTGACCTAAGGCAAATTTCACTTTCATCCAATCGCCCTAGAAAATCATGAGCGTTGCCTAGTCATCATAGGAAGCCATCTTATTCAGAAAGAGAGATCTGGTGAATCCTTTGTAAGACGGTCAATTTAACATCCGTTGCAGAGAAAGTCCAAAAAAATCAAGATGGCGCCTGTAACTATGCCACAGAAGTCCCGCCCCTTTTGTACAGCCTTTCCGTGGGAAAAAGGGGTGTGGCTTTGGCCAGGCAGCTGCAATGGGCAGCTCGACTTTTCTGATTCCCTGCAGATGCCCTTGCACGTTTAATTTCAAACAAAGTATTTCGCGTGATTACTTACCAGATGCGCCTTTAACAATTTTCTCTGCCTGTTGCCTTAAAATTTATATTAAAAAATGGGCGATCACTTTTTAGAAGCCTCTGGGGACCATTATTATGGCTGTCCGAGCTCACATCCCACAACCTGAGCTGTCAGGGTTGCAGGTTAGGCCTGCTGTAAAAATCACAATCTTCCATAAAAATGAAAATAAAATGAAAATGCTGTTTATTGGTTGGGATTTTTATTCTCCTCCCTCCCTCCCTCCCTTCTCATTTCCTTTCCTTTTCCTTTTGTTTAGATCCCTGCTGAAAATAACTTCAGTAATCATCTGGGGGTAAGGAGCCCACATGTTGCTTTTTACATTTTCAAGGTTACTTCTCATTAGAGGGACCAACTAGGCTGATTAACACAACACACAATAAAGAACAAAACCCCAAAGACAAGTAAACATTATGTTTGGAAAGGTTTGAGAAGTAGATTAGAGGGATTTTAGCAACCTATCCGCTGAGGTTACTAAGAAAGAGGTGGAAATAATGTCAGGCTTCATTAGATAATCTCCCTTCCAGATGCCTTGGACAGCAGATCCCATAATTCCCAGCCAGGCTTGGGCTCTCCCACTGAGATCCTCCTACAAGGATCTGGGGAATGAGTAAGAATTTAATGGTATTTTATGGGTATTTATCATAATATAGGCATTTTATAAAAAGTAGGCATAACTGCCCAGAATCACTGGGAATTGGACAGCATATAAATCTAATTTAATAATGAAAATAGAACGACAGTGGAAAAAGAAATGGGAATAGGTGCCTTGGGTGCAATCCCAAAACATCTGGAGCACCACTTGAATACCACTGGCATTGACAAAATCACCGTCAGTAAATTGCAAAAGGCAGCTGTACTTGGAACAACTTACATCCTGCGATTATAACTCTAACAACATCAATCAACCACATCCTTGAGAAGGACTCGGTAGGTGGACAAAAACGCCCAGTCCAGTGTAAAATCTGTCTGACTGGGTGACCCAACATAATAATAATCCCAAAACATCTGGATCACCATTCAAGCACTATTGGCATTGATAAAATCTCTGTCAGTCAATTGCAAAAGGCAGCTTGACTTGGAACAGCTTACATCCTACGATGAGATCCCTAACATCATCAAACACCTGCCTGTCGCAGGTCCTTGGGAAGGATTTGATAGGTGAACAAAATTGCCAATTTTGGTCTAAACATCTGTCTGACTGTGCGACCAAACATAATGCCTTCGTTGGACCCTGTTAGGAACTGACCAGTCTCTGCATACAGTATTATAATAAACCAACAGATGGATAAAACCATTTAATGCTGCTTAATTTTCATTCACATGCTCGCTCTCTCTCTCTCTCTCTCTCTGTCTCTGTCTCTCTCCCTCTCTCTCTCTCTCTCTCTCTTGCCTTAAGCCTAGAGATGTTAGACCTCCTAGCCAATTCAGAAGAGAAACATGGAGATTTTCCAATGTCTCAAATTCTATGTTGCAAGAGGAACAGGGCAATTTTAGAAACAGAATAACAGAATTGGAAGGGACCTTGGGGGTCTTCTAGTCCAGTCTCCTGCTCATTGCAGGAGACCCTGGGCCATTTTAGGCAAATGGCTTTCCCGTCTCTTCTTAAACCCACCCCAGTGGTAGAGCGCCCACAACTTCTGGAGGGCAAGTTGTCCCACGGAATCTATTCTATTCTATTCTATTCTATTCTATTCTATTCTATTCTATTCTATTCTATTCTATTCTATTCTATTCTATTCTAGTCTAGTCTAGTCTAGTCTAGTCTAGTCTATTCTATTCTATTCTATTCTATTTATTTCGATTTCTATTCTTATTCTTATTCTATTCTATTCCTATTATTTCTATTTCTATTTCTATTTCTATTCTTATTCTTATTCTTATTCTATTCTATTCCTATTATTTCTATTCTTATTCTTATTCTTATTCTTATTCTTATTCTTATTCTTATTCTAGTCTAGTCTAGTCTAGTCTAGTCTAGTCTAGTCTAGTCTTTTCTATTCTATTCTATTCTAGTCTAGTCTAGTCTAGTCTTTTCTATTCTATTCTATACTATTCTATTCTAGTCTATTCTAGTCTAGTCTAGTCTAGTCTAGTCTTTTCTATTCTATTCTATTCTATTTCTATTTATTTCTATTTCTATTCTTATTCTTATTCTATTCTATTCTATTCCTATTATTTCTATTTCTATTCTTATTCTTATTCTATTCTATTCCTATTATTTCTATTCTTATTCTTACTCTATTCTATTCTATTCTATTCTATTCTATTCTATTCTATTCTATTCTATTCTTATTCTTATTCTTATTCTTATTCTTATTCTTATTCTTATTCTTATTCTTATTCTTATTCTTTTCTATTCTATTCTATTCTCACTGTCAGGAAATTCCTCTGAATTTCTAGGTTGGATCTCTCCTTGATTAGAAAACTCAACTTTAGAGAGAAAACCTTCCCACGACCTAGCCTGCTTCTTCGTGAATTCAGAATAGAGTCCCTGTAAAATCCGCCGATTTACAGCCTAACCCTGGCAGGTTTCAAAGTATACAATATCCAAAATAATCTTCGTCAAACAGCCTCCGCCGTCGACCGTTTTCTGGGTCCCAATTACAATCACTTGCCAGAGCCCGACTGGATTCAGTAAAATAATAGATGGCGGGCAACTTTATTTGTGAAGCGTTATAAATCTCACCAAATTCATCATGGTGGATTTACTACAGCTGGGAGGGAAAAAAATCCTATGGAGAATAGCAAGCATTTCTTGTCGCTAGATGGAATAAATCTGCCCAGGAGCCGAAATTGTTTAAGCAAAGATCGTTGGCTTTTGAATATTTGGGGAAGAAGAAAAAAAGGGAAGAGGATAATGTATCTAGTCAAGGTCAAAGCTATAATTCTCTTCTATTAAAAAAGGGAGGAGAGCAATTTCGCTTTGGGAAGTCTAGCCTAAGAAAGCTAAACAGTTTGGAACAGGAAAAGGTTAGCGCTAGAGGTAGACCTCTTCTTATGACTGGTTGCTTAGCAACTGTTTCAAGTTATGCCACACATACACAAAAGGGACCTGTATTTCAAGTTCCAATGGCTGCCACCACCACCCTCCCCACAATCACGTGATTGTGATATACAACATCTTCATAAAATGTTGGAAATTGGTGTTGACTTCCGGTTTCTAGCAAAAAACACGCTTGGCGGACAAGAGGTTGACTTAACGACCGTGTCTTTCACTTAATGAGTGTGGATTCACATACCAGCTTTTGCAAAAAAATGTCGTAAAATCAGATCGGTCCACGCGACAACTCACTTATCCTGACTTGACTTATGACCGTAATTCTGGGCTCAATAGTAGTCATATGTCAAGGACTTACCAGCTCTCCTCAAACGGTCTGCTTATCTCAACTAAAGAGCTCCATCTAACAGGGAGTTAGGTCTCCATTTTTGAGATGCACTCAGTGAGTTTGTAAATGAATAAAAATAGTGGAAAGGGGGAAGGCAGAAGATAAACTGCACTCCAGATGATGACCAAAAAAGAGAGAAAAATGAAGTCTTCATTTCAAAGATAGGATCTAGGCTTACTTAAGACAGAACTTCTGGAACTCTATTATTATTATTATTATTATTATTATTATTATTATTATTATTATTATTATTATTATTATTATTATTATTATTATTATTATTATTATTATTATTATTATGGAGTCACTACCTGACTCCATAGTCTCTACTCAAAATCCCAAAATCTTCAACCAAAAACTGTCTACTATTGACCTCACCCCATTCCTAAGAGGACTATAAGGGTCGTGCATAAGAGCACAATAGTGCCTACCGTTCCTGTCCTATTGTTCCCTTCATTATATCAAATTAATATTATTGATGCATATTTTTTTACTTATATATTTTCTTCAATACATGTTGTTCTATCTATGACAATTGTTTGTGTATACTGTTGTGACAAAATAAAATAAAATAAAAAAAATTCAACAGTGTTAATACCACTTTATAATGCCTTGGTAAGGCCACACGTGGAATACTGCATTCAGTTTTGGTCGCTATGATGTAAAAAAGGTGTGGAGACTCTAGAAAGAGTGCAGAGAAGAGCAACCAAGATGATTAGGGGACTGGAGGCTAAAACATATGAAGAACGGTTGCAGGAACTGGGTATGTCTAGTTTAATGAAAAGAAGGACTAGGAGAGACAGGATAGCAGTCTTCCAATATCTCAGGAGTTGCCACAAAGAAGAGGAAGGTCAACTTATTCTCCAAAGCACCTGAAGGCAGGACAAGAAGCAATGGGTAGAAACTAATCAAGGAGAGAAGCAACTTAGAACTAAGGAGAAATTTCCTGACAGTTAGAACAATTAATCAGTGGAACAACTTGCCTCCAGAAGTTGTGAATGCTCCAACACTGGAAGTTTTTAAGAAGTTGTTGGATAACCATTTGTCTGAAATGGTGTAGGGTTTCCTGCCTAAGCAGGGGGTTGGACTAGAAGGCCTCCAAGGTCCCTTCCACCTCTGTTATTCTATTCTATTCTATTCTATTCTATTCTATTCTATTCTATTCTATTCTATTCTATTCTATTCTATTCCTTAAACAAGGCACAATTAACTTAAACCACACTGTTTGCCAGGGGTCTACTAATAGGATAACTTGATCTGGAAGCCAACCTAGTGTTTTCTTTTTCTTTTTTTTTTTGTTTACATTTATACCCCGCCCTTCTCCGAAGACTCAGGGCGGCTTACAGTGTATAAGGCAATAGTCTCATTCTATTTGTATATTTTTACAAAGTCAACTTATTGCCCCCCCAACAATCTGGGTTCTTCCCTTCTTCATGCAAGGATTGGTCTGCCATTTGAGAAAATGGACATTGACTACATGAAATTATGGTCAGGTATGCAAATGGCCTTAAAATGAGCTTTTGATATCTTTCTACTAGTAATACACATTTCTCTCCATGTTCGAGGACAAAAGGATTGATCACCAAAATTAATTGGTGTCTGAAGGACTCAAGAAACATTTTATCCTCAGAGACCTCCCATCTAGGTCCCGAGATCACAAATGTGTGAGCAACACATCCTCTCGGCCAGGTCCTCTTGTGGGTTCTAATTTGACAATTCTAGATGTGTTTTTCCCCCCTTCAGACTTCATTTTTTACTCTTTCTCCCCCATTCTCCAACTTCCTAGAATCTTGTTTTCTTTGTCAAAAAAAGAGAGAGATGCTTCTGTTTTTTTTATCTGCAAAGCACAGCGTCACTCTTTCGGTAGCATTTTTGAGGTCATCTTATTGTAGCAAAGTAGTAGAGTCTGATTATTTTACTCATTTCTTTTGGGTACAGGCCTCAATGCTATCCGAGCGCCTCTTTCCTTGCCAGAAGGAATTCCTTTGGGATGTGGCTGAGATGTGCAAAGCCACAGAGGCTGCCAAACAGGGAACACTTGAGAACCGCTCCTTCCCGTTGGGTATTCATCACCAAGATAACTGCAAAAAACGGGCATTCCATCTAGGAAAGCTTCGCTTAACATTCCTTCCGCCGGGGATTTAAAGAATTATTCTCTATCAAGCGTAGAAAAGTTTAAGCAACCAGAAGTCTGACTGAAATCAGCCGGATTTTCTACACCGCTTTAAGAAATGCCCCCAGAAGGATGCGATCGATTTCCCGCATGAGTTTGAAAGTTCTGATTGGATCGGATTGGTTGGCCTTTGGAGATTAATTCAGACGTTCGAATAGGCTCAAAGGGATTCAGGGAGTCCAATGCTCCTTACTGGATCCGGGATTTGGGGCAGTGGTGGGTTGCCCCTGGTTCGCAAGAACTGGTAGTAAAACCAGCGGGAGGCTCCGCCCACTGACCCAAACACCATCAAAACGCTTCTGCACGTGCACAGGCATGATGTGAACCGGTAGTAAAGGTAAGTATAACCCACCCCTGATTTGGGGAAGGACTGAGCAACAGAAAGGTGCTTTCCAGAGTACTATGGGAAGGGAGGGAGGGAGGGAGATAGAGAGAGAGAAGGAGGATGGAAGGAAGGAAGGAAGGAAGGAAAAAGAAGGAGGGAGGAAAGAAGGAAGGAAGGAAGGAAGATGAAGGGAGATATGGAAGGAGGGAGAGAGGCGGGGTGGAAGGAAGGAAGGACGATGAAGGGAGATAAGGAGGGAGGAGGAAGGGAGGGAGATGGAGGATGGAAGGAAGGAAGGAAGGAGAGGGAGGGAGAGGAAAGAAGGAAGATGAAGGAAGAGAGAGAGGGAGAGAGGAGGATGGAAAGAAAGAAGGAAGGAAGGAAAGAGAGGGAGGGAGGAAATAAGGAATGAAGGAAGATGAAGATAGGGAGGGAGGGAGGGAGGAAAAAAGGGAATATGAAGGGAAGGAGGGAGGGACGGAGGAAGGAAGGGAGGGAGGGAGGGAGGAATGGTGGGCTTTGATGTTTCAATTCCATTGCAGCTAAATGGCAAATAAGTTAGCTCAGCTCCCCCCCCTCCTCGCTGTCACTCTTGTGGGATTAGAAAAACCAGAAGCTGTCTTGATACACCATCCTGGGCATGGAGCTGCCTGCCGAAAAGGAAGCATATCTTTGAGCACCAGGTAGTCAAAGCGTGCAATTTCTCACCGCTGCTTCAAATTTAGATAACTTTGGAAGGCGACTTGTTAATTTGCGGAAGACACGGCTGTCAGCGGTTGCTAATGATGATCGCCATGAATTACTTCCCCCAACGGAGGTGGGATTCCTTTGCAATAATGCAAGCGGGAGATAGGGTTTCATTGTTGAGTCCGGCTTGAAGGCTTTCTGGGCCTTTGACCTTGGATTTGGTAGGAAGGAGCTGGATGAACCAGGCGGCACCTTTCCTATAGACTGTGGATCAGCAATTAAGTTCAAAAACAGCCATTTCCCATGCAATGCATCGCTTCCCCTTTCTGTCCCTCTTAAAAATGCACTCTTAAAGGCGATGACTTTTGGAGACGCTCCAAAAAGAGATTGAGCGGGGCTGCTATCATACAGAGCAGTGGATTTCATGCCTGCTATTTGCCTAGACTTCCACTGTCTATTCATTTGTAAAACCAAGTAAATATTACACTAAACGTCTCCGGTGCATTGTCTGACATTGTCTCAAGAACATCTGGTGCCAATAAAAAGCGTATATTCCTGACATTTTTCTTTCCGTTTTTTTCCCCTTCGCATTAGAAACTCCATATTCTAGCTGCCCGAGATGGTATTTTGTTCTTGCGATGACTTACAATTCTTTTGGGAGGGTTTTTTTTGGGGGGGGTGGTTAGAAAAGCATCCTGCGAAAGGCAAAAGGCTTAAAAAGGAACGTCGGAAAACACAGGATTTGAAATGTGACACAGATGCAGAAAGTAGCAAAAACTAGCTCTTGTGTCCATGGTCTCCTTAGTGACCGGCATGCACAAACCTCTCACGCAAATGCACAAGCTACAAATGTCAGGGTGAAGGGAGCTACGGATGGAGAACTTGCGTTGGTTTCCAGATGTTCCTCCTGAGCTGTTAGAAGGGAAGCCGTTTGCTAGCTCAGAAGGGACCCTCCCTAGCTTCTCAGGCTGTAAAAGAGACAGTGGGAGAGTTGTACTTTCAGTCTTGCAAGATGGATGTCAGCTTTCCTTGATAGACCAGACAGGAAATGTCCAGATGAGCTAAATTTTACTTTATTATATGGCTACATTAACAGAATTCTGCAAGTCTGAAGGTACAAATATCCACCATCTCTTTTACAGCTTAAGAAGCTAGGGAGGGTTTCTTCTGACTCTCTTTCTCTACCTGTTATGCAGCTGTGGGCTATGCCCTCTCTTATCTGATTATTCACTAAATCTACATTAACAAAATCTTGCAAGTCTGAAAGTACAAATCTCCACCATCTCTTTTACAGCTTAAGAAGCTAGGGTGGGTTTCTTCTGAGTCTCTGAGTCTCTTTCTCCATCTGTTATTCAGCTCTGTGCCCTCTTTTATCTAATTGTTCCCTAGGCAGCATTTCCTGGACCTATCTTTCAAGGTCTTTCACATGTTATTTCTGGGGGGTGATCTGGGGCCAATCACTGTCTCTCAGCCCAGCCTTCCTTTAAGGTGTCTTTTTTGGTGGGGGGAGGGAAATATGCACACTGTCTTGAGCTCCTGAATAAAAGGTGAGACATAAATCAAATATATGTATAGGACTATGATGGTGAACCTTTTTGGCACCATCTGCCGAAAAGGGAGAGTGTGTGCGCTCACCTGGGCTGAAACCCAGAATAGGAGCTGCCCAGGGTGCATATGCCTGCCTGACAATGAACTTCCAGTTTCCGGTGTATGTATGCGCACCGCCCAGCTAGTCTTCCGGGTTTATGGCACACATGCACATGCGATGATCAGCTGGCCGGCATGCATGATCATGCAGGAAAACGGAAGACCAGCTCTTCCAGTTTCTGGCACTGCCGCATGCACGAAGGCCAGCTGATCGTTGCGCGTTCATGCACCAGAAACCCAGAATAGGAACAGGCGACAGCACGTGTGCCAGGCGACATGG
Source organism: Ahaetulla prasina (assembly GCF_028640845.1). Taxonomy (NCBI): domain Eukaryota; kingdom Metazoa; phylum Chordata; class Lepidosauria; order Squamata; family Colubridae; genus Ahaetulla; species Ahaetulla prasina. The sequence continues at coordinate 23,879,632 of NC_080551.1, forward strand.
CTCCGCATGCCACTTTGGGCACACATGCCATAGGTTTGCCATCATGGGTATAGAAGGACTGACATGCAAAAAAGAAGAAGAACTTACATCTGGGCTACACTTTGGCTTTGTTGACCAGCTCTCTAATAAAGCTCTCCTAGGTGTGAGTTTGTGTGTTTTCCCAAGTCTGAAAAGTGCCAGTTTCATGGTGGGTGAGTTGGTGTAAGGCATCTGCACCAGTGGCCACAATAGCGAAGCCTTTGACTTTCCAGGCTCCAGTGCTCAACAATGACACCAGTCACCAAGGACTGCTGGGTACAATGTTAATTATATCAAAATTACCCTGATAGGAGCAGCTAACAGGATGTCGACTCACTCATTTCCCATGCAACCAATGCAGGAAAGAGAAAGAAGAAAACAGCAGGGAGGAAGGATAAAAAAGCTCTAAAACCACGATGAGAATGGCATCAAAACTCAAACTCGATTGCGGCGCTGTGGACTCCATCCCAGATTTAGGGGACAGACACAAGAGACTAAACTGTCAACTAGCAATCTGCATTTTGGCTTAGCAAAATGAACTCAGCTGGCACCAAAGGACTGGAGCAACTGAAACATCTTAGCAACATACATACAATTCTGCCACCAACTGATGGATTGTCTGATTGCTAGGATCATCTGACACACACACACACACCCCAACCACGTTTGCATGTTTATTGCTTGCATCCTTGGCACAGTTTCCAGACCAAAATGTAAAAATCACCCAGGGGATTGAATCCAAGCAGGGTAGACGGATCCAGAACCAGAAAGGGGAGCCCAAGTGGTGAGAAGGCTTGCTAACAAGTTTTGAAACCCTGATGGGTTACCATGGCAAATTGGTTTTTCTGGCACAGTTTCGCGGCAAAGCAGGCTGGATCCCTGTGCCCATTTGGCATCCATTCCTGCCCTTTCCTCCCTGTACAATTAATCATCTCCTCTGTTAATGATGATTAATAGTTGGAAAACGCTCCCTTCTTAATGGCAGAGTCTGGGACTTTTCTAAACTCTAATCGCCCAGCAACCTTTGCTCTTGTTCAGAGATGGAGGTACTAAAACAGGAGTGAAATCTACTTACCTTCCCTACTGGTTCGGAAGTGCGTGCCATCGTCACGTCCATTTTTCGACCCTCTGCGCATGCACAAAGCCTTCTGCTCATGTGCAGAGGATCAAAAACGGGTTACTTCCTGGTTAAAACCTGGAAGTAATGACATCCGGAAGGTTGGGTGGAGCCTTGCACTGCTGCCGCTAACAGTTCGCATCAGCTGGACAGAACTGGCAGGATTTCACCACTGTACTAAAATGAAATTTCATGGGTTGGATCAGAGGTGGGTTCCAACAGGTTCTGACCAGTTCTGGAGAACCGGTAGCGGAAATTTTGAGTAGTTCAGAGAACCGGTACTAAAAATTCTGACTGGCCCCGCCTGCATCTAGTTTCTGCCTCCCGAGTCCCAGCTGATTGGAAGGAAATGGGGAATTTGCAGTAACCTTCCTCTGGAGTGGGGTGGGAATGGAGATTTTACAGTATCCTTCCCCTGTCGCACCCACCAAGCCACACCCACAGAACCGGTAGTAAAAAAATTTAAAACCCACCACTGGGCTGGATCCAATTAACTTAGAGTAGAACCATTCCATTGAACTGGATTTAAGATGTGGGCCACTAACTAGCTCTACCCTAAAAAGCAAAACACAACATAGGTAAACCATCAATTGGACAACTGAGCTTCCATTTTTGTTTTCCTTTTTTGCTCAAATCTAATAGCGCAGAGGCCTAAATATGGGTGTCCTTGAAATCCACCCATGCGGACTGAGGAATTCAGGGAGTTGACGTCTATCTATGATGACTGGGAAATTCTGGGACTCTAAGTCCACACTTGCTAAAGTTGTTAAGGTTGAGGAAAACCGGGCCAGGGTAATTTCTTCTCCCAAATAAAAGAAGATGTTATGGGGATGGTGTCAGGTCCGAAGAACCAAGAACGACATGTGGACTTACTTCTAAATAGTTTCTTTATCATTGCTTGCCTATAGACAGAATCTTGCCAGACTAAAGCGACTAGCTGCATAAGTTATACTCTGTGAACTGCTAGGGAGACTCCACCTTTGTCCCCTTCCTGCCTGCCAGATATTTCAAGCTCTGCTGCCTCTTTGCCCTCTGAGAAGCACCCCCTCTCTTTTGGGACTGCAGACTCCATCACCCCCCACCCCCCATAGAAGGACTAGTGTTGACTTTTCCATCATGCACTGTACTTGATCCACTGAATCATTATTTCCGTATACCTGATAACCGTCAGTGCAGTGATTCACTTAAAAACCATGGCAAGAGAAGTTGTAAAATGGGGCAAAACTCACTTCACAAATGTCTCGCTTAGCCAGAGAAAATTTGGGCTCGATTGTGGTCGTAAGTCAAGGACTACCCGTATCACCCAAACTTTCAGCGTACCACAATACATCATGCCATTTCCTGCTGGCAAACAGTGGTCATGGCATTTTTTTCTTCCCCCTTTGCACTTTTTCTTCTTAAAATGCTTACTCTCAAAAAGCTTCTGAGTCCAATAAATCATTATGAAGTAACCACACTCGGTTCTCTTTTGCTCACCCTTATATGCGACACAATTAAGCATTCGCTCTCACGCATCTCTCTCTCTCCCACTGCCAATTCTGGCTTTAGTCATTCTAAATATTGCCTCAGTATCTTCCAAGTCCTCCATCATATTGTCAAGACCTACCGCTGGTGCAGGCACCCTAGGCTAAGATAATCAACAAATGTCACCTCCCAAGGACCAGCCTCACCAAGCAGCTGGAGTCTTTCCAGTAACACAGATGGTGTCAAGGTTTTAAAATGGTGCCTTTGACATCAGGATCCTTCACAAAAGCCTGGGCATCAGGAAGTAGGGCAGACTCCATAGCGATGGAAGGCAAGAGACAAAGTTGAACTGGCTTTGCCTTTCGGCACAAGGAATAAGCTGGGAACCATTGCTGTTTGTGCACCATGGCTCTACATTTATGCTTGAGGCTATTGTAATTATTAGGGGACAGCATTGTTACAATAGCCAGGAGACCACAAGGCTAATGCAGAGTAGGTGGTTTAGTTTGCCAAGGGACCAGCCTTGTTATAGGAAATGCTTGTGCACTTCTCAAGGTGCTCCACATGCACAAAGCCAGCTTGCCCTCATTCCTGAAGTGTCACCCAAGGCCACCTCCCTTCATGACACTGCCTTGCAAACAGGCATTGCAACTGGGAAGGTTCAGATCCATCAGGGCTCTGACTGCCTGCACAGAGCACCACTTGTCTCCCTACCTATCTACCTACTTGCATAGGACATTCTTCCAACTGTTGGGTGGGCAGAAGCTGAGGTGAGTGACAGGAGCTCATCTTGCCACCCAGTGCTTGGCCTCAAACTGCTGGAGCTGAGACCATCTCCAGCATCATGAATTCACTGAGCCACCACACCCCAGGCTAATGGTTGTTGTGAGTAGTCAACTGGTAGGGTCTTATGTCTTCATGACTCTTAACAGAGTATGAATAGAGAGATCTCTTTCCTAAAAACCAAGGAGCTGATGCCACTCCAAATTAAGCATCAACAGTTCAAAGGTGATGCTTGTTTCTTTCCTGGAGAAATTTAATACAATTTCCCTTCTTGTAATAACATTTCTCCAGAACATGCTTCATTAGGCATGAATGTCTTTGACCTTTTCAGTGTTCTGCAATCGGATTGGCCAGCCAGCCAGCCTCAAGACCACTCAGCAGCTAATTACCCTGTGGGGACTGAGAGAAAGTGGACAGCCAATCAAAATATAGAATATTGAAAAGGTCAGCCTGGGCGATACGGCGGTATAATTCATTCCATTTTGAAGACATTGGGACGTTATATTTCCAGTGGTAGCTATTATTTTCTTGGCCAGATGAGGAAAAATAAAACTCAGCATAACGTTTCTCCTTGAAATGATTTGCATATACAGGATAATTTCTCATAGCTCTGGTGGGGAAAATGTCAGCAGTGTAGAACAGGGGGTACTACAAGCTTACTACATATCGCAGAGTGCTATAATGCTCCGCTCTTGGATGGGAAAGGAAGTGTTGATCTCAAAAAAGAGAGCCACATTCTGTCCTCTCCTCTCGTCATGCTCTACCTGCTCTTCAGAATCTGCAGCCTCCTGGGCTTCTCACCTTTCAGATGGAGGACCACAAGTGAAAGGTGGCACAGAGCCAGGTTTCAAATTAGGATGTAAAAGCCGACCGAATCTGCAGAAGACCGAAGAGATGATTCACTGGAAAGAAAATCACAAAGAGAAGGTCCGACAAACTCTACCCAAGGAATCTGTAATAGACAGGAAAATGGGATCAGGAAACAAAAATCTCTTTTCAAAGGGAACTGAGCTCTCACTGGGGTGCATAAATTGGAAGAACCTGTTTTGTATGGGGGAACTGAAAGCCAACATCACAAAACGGCATCGACGGGAGTTACGAACCCATGGTCAGCTTCTCGTGATGACACACATCTTCCCCAGAAACCCATTTTAATGAAATAGTTCCATTTTTGGAAAGAAATAATAGTTTTATAGATTGGAAACAGAGAGCAGGAAAGTTTTTGGTAGCAAGAAATAACTGTCTATGGAGATTTGTGGGCAACTGGACTTCGTTTTTATTTTGAAGATGTTTTGCTTCTCATCCAATAAGTTTGTTCAATCCTGAAAAAAGGACCTTTGGGACAAGAAATGGTAACATTTCTTGAAACTCAACGGTTTTATTTCAAGGTGTTTGTTCTTGGAACACAATGTGAGATGGATGACCTGCATTGTTTTCTATTGATATTAGGTATTGACATGGTGGGTCTTTAGGGCAGAATAGAAAAACCCTTAAAATAGTGGTCCATACAAAGAAGAGCTGCTGATGTACTGGGTTGAGTAAGCCCAGCATTGTTCATCCATCATAATATCTCAAGAAGGTAACATTGTGAGACACAATCTCTAACTTACTCTACTGCTCAGGTTGGTTCTCAATATTTCTCTTTCTCAGTAATTTGCCTTCTATTGTAAGACATTGATCCAACTCTGGATTGCTTTGATTGTTCTCCTCTATGCCTTTTCCAAGACTTTGAATTGTAGGGTTTAAAATCCCAAGCTCTATGCAGGAATCAAATCAAAACATTTGAAGCAGATGACTGTCCAACCTCTTGTTATCAAAAAAACAACCCCAATAAAGGAAAACAGGAGACAGCAACACAAACAATAAATCTTGCTTTTAACATTCAGAGGTTTATTTCATGAGCAATTTGGAACATAAACAGACATCACAGCAAAGCAATTCCACGACAAAACTGACATTATTAATTAATTGCAACGGGGTCCAATGACACATGGTTCATGTAGCTCTTTGGGGCCTACTAGCCTTCTGAGGAAGGAACGCGGTGGCTCAGGGGCTAAGACGCTGAGCTCGTCAATCAAAAGGTTGGCAGTTCAGCGGTTCGAATCCTAGTACCGCGTAATGGGGTGAGCTCCTGTTTCTTGTCCCATCTTCTGCCAACCTAGCACTTCGAAAGCACTTAAAAAAATGCAAGTAGAAAAATAGGGACCACCTTTGGTGGGAAGGTAACAGCATTCTGTGCGCCTTTGGCGTTGAGTCATGCCGGCCACATGACCATGGAGACGTCCTTGGACAGCGCTGGCTCTTCAGCTTTGAAACGGAGATGAGCACCGCCCCCTAGAGTCGGGAACGACTAGCACATCTGTGCGAGGGGAACCTTTACCTTTATCCTTCTGAGACTTATGGACCCTGGTAGTCCATAGGCTATTTGTCTGTTTCTCACACTCTACATGAATAGATAAAAAATGGGCCGTAGCCTGTGCCTCAGGATCTTTGAATCCACTGGTCAAACTTCTTTAACTGGTAAGAGACTTTTTTTCTAACATTCCACTGACATCTCTGCCTTCCTGGCCTAAAATAACTAAATTATTTATTTAGTATCCTGCACTCTCAAATGAGAGAGAACAGGTCTTCATTTTTTTATTTTTTTTTACTACAGTACATGACCTCCATTGAGATGCTCCAAAACTGCTATCATATCTCAACTTAGTCATCGTTTCTCAAAATATATCCATCTCTCTTCATGGGAAATGGTTTCTTGTCTCCTTCTCCTTCTTGGTGCTTTCCTCTGAAGTGTTCCAATTATTCTAAAGCCTTAAAGTGCGATGGAAAGAATTGGGGAAGTACTTGAAGTGAACTTTGACCTGTACAGCAGGAAGTGGAATGGTTTTTTCCCCCCATGACTTCAAAATCACACATTCTTCGAGATAACACAACTATGCTTTTTTGGAGCCAATTATGTTTCCACCAGTTTCAGGTGGAGATCCAAATGTCATGTTTGCTTTGTTGAATGCTTTTCTGAAGTTAAGATATATTATGTTTACAGCCTTCCCACAATCTATTAAGGATATTGCCATATACTGTTTAGAGAGAGAGATGCATACAAATATATACATACACACTAAGAAAGGAAACAGGTTTAATTTCATCTTTTTTCAAAATTAAATCTTCAACATTTGACAGGTTTTCATAAAAATGAAGAAAGCTCTATCTATCTATCTATATAAAAGCGAAACTCACTCACACATTAATCACGAAATCTCCAGAACTGTAAAGCCTACAAACTTAAAATTTGCCACGTATGTTCCTCTTGGCTTCTAGGTGCCCACTAAGAAAGGATTTTTCAAAATGACCATCAGGGCTGTTGAGTTCAGCATGTTTCCCTGGTGACAACTGACGTGATGCTTCTGATTGGCTGGTTCACGGCGCGGGAGTTTCCGGGTCTCCCATTGGTTGAAATGTTCTGACAGCTGGTATAAAAGGGCTGTCAGCTGTGTTACGTTTGCCGGCATTGTTCTATGGTTGCCTTAGTTGTGAGTTTAATAAAAGCATACTGTTAGAAGCCTGGTTGCCTCAATCATTACTTCCTTTCTGTCATGGAATAGAGCAAGGACATTAGTATTTCCTATATTATTATTAACACGCTCTGATGCTAAGGAGTTATACTCCCCCTCCCCACCTGAAAAGAAATCTGTTCCAAATGCAAAACACAAGCAGAGGAGTTTCACTTTCAGTTTTACTTTCACAGCAGCAAGCAGCTTTACTACAGAACAGTTGAGTTAAGCCATGCCCAGCCTCCTTCCTGTCTCCTTGCTCACACAGCAAATACTGTTTGAGTTTCCAAACACCCCTCAACTCTCTCACACACTGACAGAATGCTAGCCAGATGAATACCGATGGATGCTGCGGGCTGGGACATTCTACTCCCATTCCCACTCTGTTCCAACTGCCAGTTGCATTATATTAACACACTCTGATGCTACGGAGTTCCACATTCTACTTTAAGTTTCAGGTTGCAAGTGTCAATTTATCAAGGCCAAGCACATAGTTTCGTAGCGAAGCACGGGTGTCCAGCTAGTACTCCGTAACAGAGGTCTTCAAACTTGGCAGCTTTAAGATTTGTGGAGAATTCTGGGAGTTGAAGTCCACAAGTCTTAAAGCTGCCACGTTTGAAGACCTCTGCTCTATAACATCAGGGATATTTTAGTGAACCAATCAGAACTGAGGCCTGCCAAATGGTAATTGTTTTGGGGACACCATAAATGGTCATGTTCCAATTTTCACCCACTTCCCCAGCTCTTTAAGAGTCCAGTCAAGTTTTAGTTTTGGTCCTACCTCTGTTGTGTCATACCAGGTAACAATAGTCTGCTATAATAGAAATAAATGGACATCAGGTTGTGGACATTTCCCTGTAGTTGCACGTGTTTATCATTCCTAACTGATGGGAAATAAATTAATTTAAAAGGAGGAGAATGTCATTGTGCAACAGAGCCGGTTATAACAGTATTCAATTAACTTGGTATTGATCCGAATAAAATTAAATCTGGGGAGGGAAAATTGTAGAAGCGCCGCTAACGAAGTGCAAAAAAAGATGGGCACAAAAGAGGACATTTGATTGGCAATTTCTTCATTTAAATTTGATTTTCTCCTTGACTCCATTCCTCAGTTGCTCGGGTCGATTAACAATGACAGTAAGAATAACAATAACAATAAAACATCACTCTTTCTTTTTTAAAAAAAAAATCATGTTGATTTAACCTCTGGCACAGAGCTCCATGCAAAATTGAATAGCCTCAGTGATAATTGATACATCTTGGAATTGACATCCTCACATCCTAAAGTTGCCAAGGTTGAGAAATTCTGTGTTGTAGTCTGCCGGTGGCCTGTGGAGCTGGCAGCTGAGTCGGACAGTGAGGAGTTTGGGGAGGAATATGGGCTAGTCCTGGAGTCTGGGGAAGGTTTGGACGAGGGCTCTGCATCAGAGGCAAAGAGGGAGCCAGGGCCATCTGGAAGTTATGTGCTGTTTCTGGAGCCTCCGGAATTGGACCCCAGCAAGGCAGAGGAACAGGGGGAACCTGTTCCCAGTGCACGCATGCGCAGAGCTGCCAGAAGGCAAGAACAGTTAAGACAAAAGGGACAACTCAGGAGTAGGGCTTGGAGATGATTGGCCCCTCCCATAAGACATAAAGGAGGAGCAAAAGCACATGAGCCTTTGCAGGAAGCAACTTTGTTCATGCTGGTCGGTTTAAATTCTGAAGCTCCGTTTTTGACTCTGTGCTCCGTGTGACCTTGCAAAGCTAATTGCCAGTTAGGTCTTTGGCAGCGTGTCAAGGGAGATAAAGGTGGGCGCTTATTAGCCTTATCCCGAAGGACTGTGGCAGACTTCAGTTGGACTCTTTACAAACTATTTGTGACTCATTACGGGCTGTGAATGAACATAATTCACCGCCGTTGAAATAAAAAGTGGGGTTTTTGGGACTAATCATGTGCTTTTTACTGTCTCAGGAAGCCTAGGTCAAAACAGTCTGCTTAAAGGGGACTTTGTGGTGCAGGATGGTGGAATCACAAAAATACAAACTCTGGGAAGCACCACTGCTGATGGCCAGAATGAGAAGACCTCCAAGGCCCCTTCCAGCCTTATGACTCCAAGACTTTGAACTGTGCCTAAGGAATTTTCTTAGCAAGGTTTCTGGATTTCCCTCACTTTCTTCTTCCTAGGGCTGAGAGAGAAGGACTGGCTCAAGGTCAACCAGTTGGCTTCATGCCCAAGTCAAGACTAGAAGTCATTGTCTCCTGGTGACTGGCCCAAAGTCACCCAGCTGGCTTTCATATCTAAGGGCAAAACTAGAATTCACAACCTCTTACTGATTGACCCAAAGTCACCCAGCCAGCTTTCATGCCTAAGGCGAGGCCAAAGCTCAGCATCTCCTGATTTCTAGCTTGATGCCTTCATCACAACACCACCCAATTGGCTCCATTAACCTATCAAACAACTACTGACCAGTAAACATTATATCTAAAGTTTCAATCCATGAGCTATTTTGCTTTCCTTGCATGGAAGTGTCCCCTGCTGAACGTCCTCCTTTGAGCAATATAAAAAGGACTCGCTTGCAATTTGCAGAAGGGATGATCGAAATACAACTCGTGTTAAAGGATAAACTTTGCTGCCCTCTTTTTTTTGGCACATCGCAATCTGTAGCATCAAAGCAAAACTGTACGGTTCAGAGCTGTTCCTCTAGTCAGAAGAGACCTTTCACCCATGCGCGGCTCGGCACCAAAAAGCTACATCCCCTTCCGTTTCTATAAACTTCTGGTTTCAAGGCCAAAAAATAAAAATAAAGAATAGAAACGGAGCCATCTGTCATTGAAATTGTTCTGTTCTTTCACTTAGAATCACGAACAACCATAAAAAAGATTCAAGAAAAGTAGCTATATCAAACATTGGCTAGAGAAATGTGCTTTCCTCTGCCTCTGGGTAGGCAAGAAGGTTGCTGTTTGCCTGCCTTTGTAAAGTAGCCGAGAGAATATTTGCACCCAAATCACGCATCAACTCGCCACAGCCAATTTACTGGGGGACAACTCACTGCAGGACAAGAGTTACACGACTACAGTATCAAAGAAATGATGGAATAAAATCATTAAAAGACGGATGCAAAAGGAGGGACAGAATGAAATGTGGATGGCAAAAATTAAAACAATGTCTTATTTTTTAAAAAATGATTAAATTTAAATGTTAAATCTTCCTGTAGCAAGCTGGATGCGGCAAGTTGTCCCGCTCTGCGAAGAAAAGGCCTACCACAAACGTTGAGGAAACAGGGGTGCAAAGGAGCATACTCCAATTTTAGTCACACCTATTTTAGGGATAGAGATGCGGCGGCTCAGTGGCTAAAATGCTGAGCTTGTCGATCGAAAGGTCGGCAGTTCAGCGGTTCGAATCCCTAGTGCGGTGTAATGGGGTGAGCTCCTGTTAATTGTCCCAGCTTCTGCCAACCTAGCAGTTCGAAAGCAGGTAAAAAATGCAAGTAGAAAAATAGGGACCACCTTTGGTGGGAAGGTAACAGCGTTCCGTGCGCCTTTGGCGTTGAGTCATGCCGGCCACATGAGCACAAAGACTTCTTCAGACAATGCTGGCTCTTTGGCTTTGAAACGGAGATGAGCACCGCCCCCTAGAGTCGGGAAGGACTAGCACATATGTGCGAGGGGAACATTTACCTTTACCTTATTTTAAAGATGCAAAATGGGGTGGGGGGAAGAGACATTAAGCAGCGTTTGCCCTTCTGGTTGGGAGCCCACCTCCTGCAGCGGCTGTTTTGACAGTCCCAATTCAATGGCTCGTAGGATATCTCTGCCTTGTTAAAGGTAATTACGGTTCTCCCTGTATAATGAGATGGTTTTTAAAGGCCATTCAAAAGAAATTTTCCATAATGAGGTTAAGGGTTTTATGGTGTTATACATCATGGGAGCTGGTAATTGGTTGGATCCAGGAAGGAGCGTCCTGATGGAGGAGGGAAAAAAACCCAGGAACTCTCCCGGGCTTCCCAGGATGAGCTCTGGATTTCCCTTCCTCGAGGGAAAGAGAAAGAAAAGACAGCCATAATGGGGAAAAAGGAGAAAAACCATGGAAAATGAGAGTTTCTCAAGGGCTTCTAACAATTCTCAGCAGTGTAAGGCTTTATTCGATATATGCCAGCTCTCTCCGACGCTGCGTTTTGTTCTTTCAAAGACATCCCCTCCAAAAGATACAAATTTATGCGTCAGCGTTTTATTTTAACATTTCAACAGGCACCAAAGTGCTGAACTTGCTGTCTGGCCTACAGGGAGTCCTCAATTTACGAACATTTGTTTAATGACTGTTTGGAACTGCGCTGAAAAAAAGGGGCTGACCCCCCCACCCCCAGTCCTTCCAATCAACTCTCTGGGTGCCTCCAGATTTGCTAGCAGGAAAGGTGACGAAGGGCCAGGTTTTATTTCCAGAGGCAGCAGAACACACAATTTGGCAGTGACTAACTTGGACAGATGATAGGAGAGGTGGAAAAGGGAGAGGAGGGAGACGAGGGAGAGGAGGAGGGGAGGAGAAGGAAGAGGAGGGGAGGAGGAGGAGAAGGAAGAGGTAGAGGTAGAGGAGGAAGAGGAGGGGAGGAGGAGGAGGGGAGGAAGAGGAGAAGGAAGAGGGAGAGGTAGAGGAGGAAGAGGAGGAGGAGAGGAGGAGGAAGAGGAGGGGAGGAGGAGAAGAAGGAAGAGGGAGAGGAGGAAGAGGAGATCACAAAAGAGAGAAAAGCCTTTCTGCAAAATGTTATAATTGTTCAATCTTTCACCTGGAGGTGACAAGAAGCATCTCAGCTGGCAAATCTTGTGTGATCTACCTGGCATTCTTAAACCTGCTCTTCCTGCAATGGGACAAGAATTCCTGGTTGATCTTGGGAAATACTGCATCCAATTTTGGTCACCACACTATAAAAAAGTTGTTGAGACTCTAGAAAAGATGCAGAGAAGAGCAACCAAGATGATGAGGGGACTGGAGGCTCAAACACATGAAGAACGGTTGCAGGAACTGGGCCTGGCTAGTCTAGTGAAGAGAAGGACCAGGGGAGACATAATAGCAGCTTTCCAATATTTGAGGGGCTGCCACAGAGAGGAAGGGGTCAAGCTATTTTCTAAAGCACCTGAAGGCCAGACAAGGAATAACAGGTGGAAAAACTGATCAAGGAGAGATTCAACCTGGAAACAAGGAGAAATTTTCTGACCGTGAGAACAATCAACCAATGGAACAGAAGTTGCCTTCAAGAAGTTGTGGGAGCTTCATCACTGGAAGCTTTCAAGAAGAGACTGGACTGCCATTTGTCAGAAATGGTGTAGGGTCTCCTGCTTGGGCGGGGGGTTAGACTAGATGACCTACAAGGTCCCCTCCAACTCTGTTAATCTCTATAACTGGAGAGAGGAGATCTTCCCTCAACTAGACCTTTGTTTTTCTAGAACGGAATGTGCCCTTTGGCTCTGCTAATTCAATCACCTGCCAAATAGTCCAGGCATTAACTTTTGGTTCTCTACGGTTTAAATTGGGAGCCGTCTAAATGTTCGCAATTAAAATTTCAACGAACATGAAAAAGGAGATGCAGCTGGGAATAATTTCACAACCTCCCCCATCTCTTTATATACTGTATACTATACCAGCTCGGCCGCCACTGATTGGCAGAAAGAGATGGGAGGAGGAGGAGAAGAGGATATTTCCTTTCAATGTCACCCATGTTTCTGCTCCAGGCTCACCGTTGCCAGATCTCATTAGTCGCGAAAGAGAATTCTGTAAACGTTCCAGCCAGTTTCAAGCAGATGATGGATTCGTGTGTGAGCTGCTGCCTCTCTATTGGAACTTCTCCGCCACGGCACTCAACATGGTTCACAGCTATAAGCAGTGGCTTGCAATTTTAATAATGCTAATATAAAATGCTAATAATAGAGCATGATGATCAATATTCATGGAGATTGGCAGTGTATCAGAGGCTTTAACAACCCGTAATGTGACATTGAAGAAGGAGTGAAGCTCTTACAGCCCATTTTCACAATGTGGTGTATCCCATAAAAGCATAATTCGCCATATATAGGCAGTCTTCGACGGTTACTGACCGTTCAAAGTTACAACTAAAGAAAAGTGAGTCGTGACCATTTTTCGCACTTACGACCGTTGTCACAGCCCCGTGGCCATGTGATCAAAATGCAGACGTTTGGCAAATGACCCCTATTTATGATGTGTAATGATCTTTTGCGATCTTCTGACAAGCAAAGTCCATGGGGAAGCCAGGTTGACCTAACCGTGTGTGTCCCTAACTGAACAACTACACTTAATAGCTGTGGCTAGGCAAGTTGTAAAATGTGGCAAAATTCCCTTAACAAAAGTCTCACTTAGCAACAAGAAATTTGGGGCTCCCTTGTGGTCGTAAGTTAAGGACTACCTGTTATTTATGCACTGGGAAAGGAGAAATGTTTCTCCTGTTTTGGGTTTAATGTAGAAGGACAGTCTCAACATAGAATAGAATAGAATAGAATAGAATAGAATAGAATAGAATGGAATGGAATGGAATGGAATGGAATGGAATGGAATGGAATGGAATGGAATGGAATGGAATGGAATGGAATGGAATGGAATGGAATGGAATGGAATGGAATAGAATAGAATAGAATAGAATAGAATAGAATAGAATTTTTTATTGGCCAAGTGTGATTGGAAACACAAGGAATTTGTCTTGGTGAATACGCTCTCAGTGTACATAAAATAAATGTCCAGAAAGAAGAACATTGAACTGAGAAGGTGTCAGATAAATCCGGGAGAAGACACCGTTTATAAATAATTGGCACTCTACTAGACCACATGTTTATTTCAAAGATTTTGATCTTTCCACAATGAACCTCAAGTGAGAGTTTCATGACAGTTGGGGAGTCTTGGACAGGAAACTGTATTTTTTAAAGACAATCAGACATTCCGAACCCTGCAAAACAATCCTGAGAGATCCAAGAAGGAAGAAGTAAAATATATATCTAGACCAGTGGTGGGATTCAGCCAGTTCGCACCACTTCGGGAGAACTGGTTATTAACTTTCTGAACAGTTTGGTGAACTGGTTGTTGGAAGAAACCATTAGGGAGGAGAACCGGTCGTTAAATTACTTGAATCTCACCACTGATCTAGACCCAGGCAACACTGCTCTAAAGTCATGTCAAAGGAATGTACTAAAACTCTATACTAAAGGAATATGCTAAATATACTAAAGCTGCAGCAATCAATGATTGAAAAGGCCGAAATGATAGGAAAAGCAGGACCTTCTGATAATTTATGGTGGCCCTGCCTAGTTTCACAGAGCTATTGAATTTCACAATGTGGCATAATTCATTCAGTAGACCCTACAACTGTACTGAAAGGAAGAAAGGAAGAAAAGAAGGAAGGAAGGAAGAAAGGAAGAATTCATTCCTTCTTTTTGCTTCATAGTGATGGTGTCTCCAGAACAGGTCTGCAGCTGAAGAATTTAAGCTATAAAGGCAGCTAAATTAATTCTGGGCCGAAAGGAAAGTGAATGCATGCCAAATATGTAGGTCAATCCCAAGACAGCCGTCACCCACTGAGCCAACGTAAGTATCCTTTATGAGCGCATAGAGAGATTGTGTGAATGGTCGTGAGTACCCTTTTTCTCTAAACGCCTTACCTTGCTCTATGGTGGGATTAGCTGAATGCAGTTGGCCATTGAGCAATGGAATCCATTTTTTAAAAAAATATATATATAGCTCAAGTCTGATGCATTAGAATAAGAAAAGGGAGAATGTGGAGGTGTTGTGCTTCACTACCCGGTGTGTTTCTACAAGCCAAAGAGCTCTAGGGTTTCCTGCCTAAGCAAGGGGTTGGACCAGAAGACCTCCAAGGTCCCTTCCAACTCTGTTATTCTATTCTATTCTATTCTATTCTATTCTATTCCATTCCATTCCATTCCATTCCAAAATTCCAAAATTCCATTCCATTCCATTCTAGTACAGTGAAGGTTTGCACACTCTTCTTTTAATACAATGTGGACAATCTCACTTATAATTGCTTAAAAAGCCTAGTTCTAGCAGAAAAGAGAACTTGCTTTAAAAAAAAAAAGGTTAAGCACCTTAATTAAGAACTTTATTAGATGCTATTACAGAAATGGCTCCGGGCAAGCCTCTAATTTTTAGATTTATTTTTTTTAAAAAAGAAAGTCTTCTTGAAGCTGCCTACGAAGAGCAAAATCTCATTCGAGTTGAACTCCATTCGTGGGAAACTCAGTCCATATTATTTTCATGGTCAAAGTACAGCAGACCTCGGCTTAATGGCTGCAGTTGGGACCAGAATTTCTCTTGATGAGCAAGAAGGCTATTAAGTAAAGGGCACCCGTTTTTATGACCTTTTTCTGCCAGGGTTGTTAAGTGAATCACAAGGTTGTTGTGCTTCCCCCGTTGACTTTCCTTGTCAGAAGCTACCTGGGTCAGCAACCTGCAGCTCTGGAGCCGCATGTGGCTCTTTCATTCCTCTGCTGTGGCTCCCTCTCACCCGTCAGCTCCACAATTGATAGAGCTTTCCATTAGGGCAGGTAGAGGAAAAAGGATACCATGCTAGGAGGTGACTCTATGGTGGGAGAATCGGACTTCCGGTCAGCTTCAGAATTGAATGGGGAGGTTTCCGGTTAGGACCTTTGCAGCTCTTTGAGTGTTTAAGATTGCCGACCCCTGCTCTAAATATAGCATTTCAGCTTCTCCCCATAAACATGGAAGGGCCACACCAAGGCATTACTCAAGAGCAAAAGGGAACACCTAAATAGCTTCTCAGATCTAGGAGAAGGAGCAGCGGGAGGAGAAATGGCCCAGATTATTCCTGTTCACTCAAGAGCTCCTCCCATGGAACAGTGACATGGCGAGGTTTCCATTAAAGAGTTTAATAGGAGAATGTAGGTTAATAATATTAATCATCAGACATGTTCTGGTCTTTTGTTAACCACAATTCCGCCTGCCCGCTCTTTTGATACCAGGGTCTGGGTGCCAATATAATTGATAGAATCCAAAATGTTTATTTTCCCTGTGTATTTATTCCTTATGATATATAATTACTATTATTAACACACATACAAAGAATGTAATTAGATCTTATCAAGAGATCTAACTGCCTACGATGAGCGAATTCGCCCCTCCTGTAGAATTTTTTTTTAAAAAAAAACAACACTTCGCGTTCATGAGAGCTAAGACCAAAAAAGAAGGAAACAAAATGTAAGAGTGGATGTGTTCTTTTGGCAACATTCACACAATGTAAGTGCTGAGAATCGTACTTCAACAATATCTGAACAGCCATCAACTTTCCTTACAAGAATATAAGATTATTGCTTCGCTATGAAAACATTTATTGTAGGAGAAGAGAAGGCAGAAGTAAGAGGGTGGAGTTAAGTCAGTCATTTGTTTAGAATTCTTATATTGCCACAAATGATCTAAGCCCAAGCTCTTTTGAATTCCATTGAATTCCATTGACTCTTATCTGGTTATTCTGACCTAGGCTTCCTGAGAAAGCATAGATCACAATCTTTTATTGTCCCCAAAACCTCTTTTATTGAGACGGCTGTGAATTATGGTCATTCACGGCCCGTAATGATTCACAAACAGTCTGTGAAGATTCTGACAGATCTCTGCTCGAATTGACACAGTCTTTCAGGGTAACCCACCTTTATCTCCCTTGAAATGCTGTCAGAGACCTAACTGCCAATTAGTTTTGTAAGACCAAATGGAGCACAGAGTCAAACGGATTTCTTAGCGCTTGAATTGACTATATCAACTAATTGCTTCCTGCAAAGGCTCATGTTTGTTTGCTCCTCTTTTATGTCTTATGGGAGGGGCCAATCATCTCCAAGCCTTACTCCCGAGTTGCCCTTTTTTTCTTAATTGTTCTTGCCTTCTGGCAGCTCTGTGCATGTGTGCACTGGGAACAGTCTCACACTGTTCTTCTGCCTCGCTGATGTCAGATTCCAGAGGCTCCGGAGGCAGCGCATAACTCCCAGATGGCCCTGGCCCCCTCTCTGACTCCGATGCAGAGCCCTTGTCTGAGCCTTCCCAGACTCCAGGACTGGCCCATGTTCCTCCCCAACCTCCTCACTGTCCAAATCTGCTGCCAGGCCACAACACTGGTACCAATTCAGTGTTGAATTTCAGTTGACCAGATTCTCGTGTATAAGTTTAAATTGATTCTTCTATGATCCTGATTCTTTGTGCCTGGCACTGATCTACTCACAGCCGATCACATGTTCAAGATTTGTCTTTCTTCCAATGTCGTGAATCCAAGAATCCCACCCCTTTAAAGGCCCTTCAAAGGCAATGTGCTGGTGGACAGCGGGCTGTCAAAATCCCATTTCTAGAAAGTGATAGGAAGCTGAGCTACATCCATTTGCTTGGCCAAACCAAAGAAGTCCTCTTATCGCCGCTTATTTTGTAACAGGAGCTACCAAAATAGATCAGAAGGATATATCAATGTATATTTTATTGCTCAGAGCTTCAGGCAGGCAGGGAACGAGGCTAAGATGCCAAAGAAGCTAATGAGGATGGTTTTGAAAAGAGAGGACCTGCCAGGTAGACTGACACATCGGTGAGTTGGGTTGAACTCCAATACACACCTGCAACAGCCACCTCGCTGAACAAAAGGCAGCTCGAGGGATCAGGAAATGGGACACTGTCAGCCCAAGGCAAGAGCTGCAAACGTCACAATGGGGGAAAAGATGGGTTGTTTTCATTCCTGGGTTTTGCTCTAAATTCAGTTTTAGCTGGGACCAATTCTGGAACACGGATGATAGCTTTCAGTTATTACAGGTGTTCTCGACTTACAACCTATGGGTGGGAAAGTTGGGCCTTGAAAAAGCAAGACAGGAAGAAATTCGACTGGTCTGAGCTGGGGTGCTGGAGAAGGCTCCTGCCTAAGAGCAACCAAGAGGATTAGGGCACTGGAGGCTAAAACATATGAAGAACGGTTGCAGGAACTGGGTATGTCTAGTTTAATGAAAAGAAGGACTAGGGGAGACATGATAGCAGTCTTCAAATATCTCAGGGGCTGCCACAAAGAAGAGGCAGTCAACCTATTCTCCAAAGCACCTGAGGGCAGGATAAGAAGCAACGGGTGGAAACTCATCAAGGAGAGAAGCAACCTAGAACTAAGGAGAAATTTCTTGGCAGTTAGAACAATTAACCAGTGGAACAACTTGTCTCTAGAAGTTGTGAATGCTCCAACACTGGAAGTTTTTAAGAAGAGATTGGACAACCATTTGTCTGAAGTGGTGTAGGGTTTCCTGCCTGAGCAGGGGGTTGGACTAGAAGACCTCCAAGGTCCCTTCCAACTCTGTTGTTGTTGTTGTTATAATTATATTCCTTGGACAACAGAGGTGACCAACAGGCAAGTACTGGAGCGCGTAACCCCAGATGGGTCACTGGAAGGAGGAAAAAATCACAAAATTGTGTCTCATTTACTTCGGCCATGTAATGTGGGGGAATTCACTGGAGAAAGCAATTCAGTTGGGAAGAGTTTGCGGTAAAAGGAAACGAGGACACCAACAAACAGGGTGGCTGGACACCCTCAAAGCTGACACCAGCTTTGACCGTAGAACAACTCAAGTAGTGCAAGATCAGAAGATGCGAAGAGACTATGGCAAGGCGGTGGTTAAGCCCAATTTTGTATCATTTTTTGGGAGGGCCATGGTTGTTAAGTGGATCACTGCAATTAAGTGAATCACACAGTTCTTCAGTGAAATCTGGCTTCCCCCATTGACTCTGACTTCAACTCTGAAGTTGGCCAAACTGTGGCCATTTTCTTTTGGCAGTTTTCTCTAGGGAGGTTTTTCTTCTCACAGTTTCAGAGCTGACACAGCCTGGAGCAAAGGGGCTAGGGAGGGAGATGTAGAGTTAGCTGGGGTGTTGTAGCCTAAATAAAATTCTTTCCCCTGGGAATCAGGGATGTTGAGGCAGGTGTCTGCAGGGTGGAGACTGAGGTCACCTAGCAACTGGGCTGTATTCTGATGGACTATGGAGACTCTGGGGGGAAGTGACAGAGTTTTGCTTTTAATTGGGGGGAAAACTGGCGCCAACTTAGAGCCGGTTTTCCATCAGTGCCAATTTGATATGTCCAAATAAAAATGTTCTTTG
The DNA here is from genome assembly GCF_028640845.1 of Ahaetulla prasina. Taxonomy (NCBI): domain Eukaryota; kingdom Metazoa; phylum Chordata; class Lepidosauria; order Squamata; family Colubridae; genus Ahaetulla; species Ahaetulla prasina. Next base: position 23,898,675 of record NC_080551.1, read on the forward strand.
AGAAATTTGCCTGCCTTGGAGTTCTTATCGAACAGGATGTATTACTTGGAACCGTGACACGCTGCTTGTTGGAAGCTGGTTGGGATGTTTGCAAATGGACCCTGCAACCGTCATAAATACATGCCGGTTGCCAAGTGCCTGAATTTTGATCATATGACCATAAGAATGCTCTAACAGTCATAAGTCTGAGGACCGGCCATCGGTCGCTTTTTTCAGTTCTTCAGTCACAAAATGAATGTTGTAAACCGAGGACAATCTGTTCAAAGGGACAACGGCAATTGATTATCTTCTCAGGACCGAATGAACCAAAGACCTCAAGAATATAAGGGAAAAATGCTGGAGTTCAACATGGCAATTTGAGTTTTAACTTCAGAATAAAATTGGAATCTGCGCGGCTGCGGAGCAATCGTTTGATGTACTCCATATCTTTATTTCTTGAAGCTCTCCTTTATTCTCTCCCTTCTCCTATCAAGAAAAACCTGAAGCTGGCTTTTATTTCCCCCCCACCCGCAAAAAATGGCAAAGGAGGGAGACTTCAAATGATGTATGGGTACGAGGGTTTAACATTTGTATGACTTAGATGGTAACACGTCGGCATTCCGCACATGTGATATTTGGAATATAAACGTTTATACCTGCAGTCCCCCCAAATGTTTGGGCTATCTAATCAGTAACAGGAGACACAGTGACCTAAATTGTATCTAAGATGGAATACCTGCATTAAACCTTGCTGAGACAGAGATTGGGAGCAACGGTATGATAGATCTTCAGGTAGATATAAATGTTATCGGGCAGAGAAAATATGCCAGCCCAAATAAATGAAAGGAAGATAATGAACTCACACTTCATCTCGCTAAAAATGTGGAACAGGAGGGCAGGGGCCATTTTTCTAGGGGCAGGAGATGAGAGGGGCTCGGTCTGATGCCCCCTCCCAATCCTCGGGGGGAGGGGGGCATAAATCTTTCATGCCCCTGCTCCCACCCCCAGACAATGAGGTCTGGAGAGAGAGAGAGAGAGGGAGGGAGAGAAGGAAAGAGGGAGAGAGAGAGAGGGAGAGAGGGAAGGAGGGAGGGAGAGAGGGAGGAGGAGGAGAGAGGAGGGAGAGAGAGAGGAGAGGAGAGAGGGAGCGAGGGAGAGAGAGGGAGGAAAGGAGGGAGAGAGAGGGAGGGAGAGAGAGAGGGAGGAAAGGAGGGAGAGAGAGAGAGAATTAAATTTTTCATGAGACCATGGTCAATCCTGCTGATCCTTTTCAGCTGATTTTCCCAGGTCTGCTTTTGGCACCGGCTCACTTCCTCCTGCAAATGATGGATGGGCTTAGGAGCAGCCAAACCTCTGAGCAAGTCCAAGTTAATGTGATTAATAAATAAACAAAAATAAAAGCACTCATAGAGGAGAATGTCTGCAGCTCAGAGGTTGAACGGCAGGGTCCTTGGTGCTCTCTGCGTCATGCAGAATACAGAATAACAGAGTTGGAAGGGACCTTGCAGGTCTTCTAGTCCAACCCCCTGCTCAAGCAGGAAACCCTCTACTATTTTGGACAAATGGCTGTCCAGTCTCTTCTTAAAAGCCTCCAGTGATGGAGCGCCCACAACTTCTGAAGATGATGTTATCTGGTTGGGTAATGAAACCTCTGCAAGAAAACCACCAAGCTCAGAGAAACACCACAGAAAGATAAGCAGGGATTAAAACCAGACAAACAATCAAACAGAAGACAATACCTCAATCAAGGAACTACCCAGTCAACCAGTCAACAACAGTCCAATCAAGGAAGCACCACCAAGAACAAGCCCTCCAACACTAACAGGGCAAACCACTAGCACATAAACAGAGAGCCAACCTCACTCTCTTCTGATGACGTTACCTAGTTTACTCATGAAATGTCTGCAAGAAAACAACCAAGCTCAGACAGTACCGAGGACAGCACAGTTCCAATCTGTCTGTCCCTAGGAAGGACTATGAATTTTGTCCAATTGGTTTCAGAAAACGGAGAAGATGATTCTGTTTCACAATTCACAAAATACAAGGCAGACCCCAGTTCACAGGCTTTAAAGGCAACATCCCAGCCAGAGCAAAAGGCCAGTATTGAATTGCAACATATTTCTGTAGGACAGTCAACAAGGAAACACTATGAATCAATAGCAAAGCAATCCCCTGGCCATTACTTTTTTTTTTTTTGGCTTGCGAGTTCTCCATGTTCTTATTAGCTTTCTTGAGTGTCTTTGCCCCGACCTATCAGCATTTGACGTGACTGTTGTGATCCAGGCCCCAATAGGTAGTAGGACACTCGGTCAGTGTAAAAACAAACAAACTTTATTCAAACAGCAGAGAATTACTTCATTGCCAGCGCAGTTCAACTAAATTAAAGCAAATTCCTCCCAACACAAATTCCTCAGTCCTATCGCAAACCTTGGTCCAATTAGGCAAACTGCCAAAGGCCTTTCTTGGCAAACGTTCAGAAAACACCGATAGAAAAATAAATGCAAGAAGACAAAGCTACCAACGTTGTTTTCCGGCAAAGCCCAAAGGCCATTGCTGGTCTGTTTTAAGTCTTATGGGAGGGGCCAATCATCTCTTGGTCCTACTCCCGAGTCGTCCTCTTTGCTTGAGCTGCTCTTGCCTTCTGGCAGCTCTTCTCATGCATGCATTAGGGACAGGCTCCTCCTGTTCTTCTGCCTCACTACTGTCCGTCTCTGGAGGCTCTGGAGTCTGCACCTCACTCCCCGATGGCCCCGGCCCCACCTCAACCTCTGTCGCAGAGCCCTCATCTGGGCCTTCCCCAGCCTCCAGGACTGGCCCACGCTCTTCCTCAGCCTCATCGATTGCCAGCTCCGCAGGCTGCTGGCGGACCACAACAGTGACTCAGATGTTCTTCTAATGCTTTAGAAACTTTGGGATTCCTCTGCTTCTGTTGGATGGGTTTTCCCCGATGCCAAGAGACGGCTTGAGCTTCCCTCCATTTCCAAGGGAGACAAGAGAACTGCTCATCCATCTCATCCCATCTTACATTTTGAAGAACGTTGAAACATGTTCCACATCAAAAAAGAGAGCTGGGCTATCAGCTCTTGAGCAAATGCCACCATCTGCTATTGTCAGAGAAGTTTATGGGCCTGTCTTATCTCATTCTGAAAGTTTATGAGAGCCAAGATGACATCACCGACCAAGCTCCCTGCAAAATGATGCGTCTCTATCCACAGCGATATTTGACAGCATCTCAAGGTGCCTAAAGGTCTTTTAAGATAACAGACAAAAGTTTTTTTTTTTTTCAGATTTGCCTCAGTCCAACAGCTTTAGAACCTCCCGTGGTCTTGTGAGGGAGGATTTATATTTGAGAGAAGGTGAGAGAAAAATCCATGTATTCACCACAAAATGGAAAATGATTAGAATACAAGTCTGGTCATTGGCAAGCAAAATGAATCATGTAACAGGCAAAGATCTCTGCATAATTTTATTTCTATTGATAATTTGCTTTATGGTCTTTCTTTTGTCTGGATGTTGAAGACACAACCCATAAAATCTTACAAAGGCTGTTTTGTTCATGTTTTTGCTCCAAGAAAGAATCCATGTTAAAAGCTGTCCAGGGTCTGCTGGAGCCATCAAGCAATTAAGAGACCATCAGTTCTCCAGGCGTTCTCAAATGACTTTCTCCGTTAGAAAATTAATGTCTTAACTATGAGATGGTTCTATCTTCATGGCTGTTACTTTGTATGGTAGGTTGATCTGAGAGATCGTGACTGGATCAGTTATCCAATGGGTTCCACTGTTGAGGGAGGACATGAATCTGGATTTCCAGATCCTCCTTCAACACCGAAAAAGCTATGACCCAGTGGCTCTTGGGCTATGGTGGGTCTCCACACAGTGGCCAGGAGTCTTCCTTTTCCTCATTAGATGCTGTCCCAACTCTAACAAGAAAACTAGAGATGGGTTGTCTTTCAGGAATGTCCAAAGATTACAGCCATGGTGGGTTTCAAAATTTTTCGGTACCGGTTCTGTGGGTGTGGCTTGCTGGGTGTGACAGGGGAAGGATACTGTCACATTCCTCCATTCCTACCCCACTCCAGGGGAAGGTTACTGCAAAATCCCCATTTCCTCCCGATCAGCTGGGAATTGAGAGACAGAGAATAGATGGGGCCAGTCAGAATTTTTACTACCGGTTCTCCGAACTAGTCAAAATTTCTACTACCGGTTCTCCAGAACTGGTCAGAACCTGCTGAAACCTAACTCTGGATCACACCAAGATCACACCAAGAGGAGCTAGCAGTGTGGGCGGGGGGGATTGGCTGGAATGATATTCCTGGAGAGAGCAATGGTGTAATCCCACCTTTTCATTTTAGGGTAGAGGAGGTTGACGTTCGGTCTGACAGCCCCCCATTTCTACCTCTCAAAATGCCCATCAGAGCAAGGCATTCTGGGAGATCTAAAACAGCGGCCATCAGCCAGCCTAGTTGGGACAGCTGGTTTTCCTCCGGATGAAGCTTACCAAGGAAGTAAAGCAGGCTTGAAGTAGCTTTCATAAAGTAAGCGCGGTGTTCAAAATCACAGCCAATTTGAAAGAATGAAAGATCACCATGCTGGCTTTCCCCTGTTCCCTCCTTTCAGTTCACGTTCAAGATGGATCCCGCTGAATGCCAGGGTGGTTTATCCCTAACTTTGTTGTTTGTGCGTTCCTGGGAATGTTGTGTTTCTCTGAGCCTGTTCACACATGTCTTGAGACGCAGACAAGGGAAGCACACATGACTCATTTTGGAAAAGATGCAAGAAAAAAGAATGACTGTAGGTTGTTTTGGGTTGTTGTTTTTGTTTTTGAAAAGCTGGGGTGCTTGTAACAATCGAGATGCTAAGAAAGCTTCATTTTCACTGTCCTTGGAGAGTCTGCTGTGCTCCCTTTTTGCTGTTAAAATTCATGTTGCACAGAATGACAAGTGTTAGTTACTATGATTGACAGAGGAGCCACAGAACTGTTACTGGAGACAAAGCAAAGGGGGGAAAAAATTAATCCATTGATGGGAAGGTGAACAAGACCAAGGGTTGAATGTGCTCCTGCAACCACCACCACCACCACCACCTCCTCCTCCTCCTCCTCCTCCTCCTCCTCCTCCTCCTCCTCCTCCTCCTCCTCCTCCCTCTCCTCCCTGTCTCTCTCTCTCATTCTCCATGCCCAAAAACAGACATAAGCAATCACTTCCTCCTTTCCATCTCAAATCCCTGCAACCAGCAAAACAACTTATTTGCATTTTTATTTGCAGTTGTAACTCAACTCTTCATCCGGTGTGCTTTACTGGCCTTAATTTAATTGGAATTTGAAGATTATTTGAAGCAGCAACAATAAGAATTTGCCGGTAATCTGTTCCATGAGAATATTTTGTATTTATATTTCCTTATGACGTAGGTTTAATTGCTGATGGCTTCCAGTGGGAATAACTTGACAAATCTCTGAGAAATTTGACACGGCCTGATTGATCTTCCTCTCTCTTGTAAAACCAGATCATCAAAATAGAAATGCCTTTGCAGATTATTATGGTCTGTCTGGAGGCAAGCTGAATTTTTGATACTGCTTGTGATACACTAGGACTACAGACACTGCCTTTCCACGGTCATCTTAATATTTCAACAACAACATATTAGTGCAAGCAGCCCACTGTCTTGCGTGAAGAAATACCTTTGGGGGAGAATTCTTGGGGGGGCCTCGGTTCCATCCCTGAGGAGAGGGAATTAATGTATTAGCAGAAGCTCCTGAGAATATCATGGACCAGCAAGGAAATAAATCAATACCTCATTGAACAAATCAATCCAGATTTCTCACTTGGGATACCAATGATCAAATTATCTTTCTTTGTACACATTATGCAAAGACCCAGCTCTCTGGAAAGGTAGAAAGCAGAAGGAAAGAGAGGAAGAGAGCAACCAGCAGCAAGCAGATAGACTCAATTACAGTGTTGATGTCTGGACTCTTGGAAGATCTGAAGGACCTGGTTGGAGACAGAGCATCCCAGAGAAAACCTATCTATGTGGTTGTCCCAAAAGTGCTTTCCCAAAAGGCAACTGGACTTTCTTGTTTTGTTTTTTCCCTTGAAAACATTTTGCTTCTCAAGCAAGAAGCTTCTTTGATTCTGGAAGAAGCTTCTTGGAGGAGAAGTGAAACGTTTTCAAGGAAAACATTGGGCACTATCGAACAAAATGAAATTCAGTGGTGAAAAAAGTAAGGTTCTACATTTAGGCAAGAAAACCAAAATGCACAGGTACCGTATATGTGGTCCCTCTCTCAAGAGCAGTAACTGTGAGAGGGATCTTGGAGTCCTAGTGGACAACCATTTAAATATGAGCCAGTCGTGTGCAGCAGCTGCCAAAAAAGCCAACACAGTCCTAGGCTGCATAAACAGAGTGATCACATGAAGTATTAATACCACTTTATAATGCCTTGGAAGGCCACACTTGGAATACTGCATCCAGTTTTGGTCACCACGATGTAAAAAAGATGTGGAGACTCTAGAAAGAGTGCAGAGAAGAGCAACCAAGATGATTAGGGGACTGGAGGCTAAAACATATGAAGAACCATTGTAGGAACTGGGTCTAGTTTAATGACAAGAAGGACTAGGGGAGACATGATAGCAGTGTTCCAATATCTCAGGGGCTGCCACAAAGAAGAGGGAGTCAAGCTATTCTCCAAAGCACCTGAAGGCAGGACAAGAAGCAATGGGTGGAAACTCATCAAGGAGAGAAGCAACTTAGAACTAAGGAGGAATTTCCTGACAGTTAGAACAATTAATCAGTGGAACAACCTGCCTCCAGAAGTTGTGGGTGCTCCAACACTGGAAGTCTTAAAAACTTAAGAAGAGATTGGACAACCATTTATCTGAAATGGTGTAGGGTTTCCTGCCCGAGCAGGGGGTTGGACTAGAAGACCTCCAAGGTCCCTTCCAACTCTTATTCTATTCTATTCTATTCTATTCTATTCTATTCTATTCTATTCTATTCTATTCTATTCTATTCTATTCTATTCTACTCTACTCTACTCTACTCTACTCCTTATTCTACTCCTCTCCTCTCCTCTCCTCTCCTCTCCTCTCCTCTCCTCTCCTCTCCTCTCCTCTCCTCTCCTCTCCTTTCCTCTCCTCTCCTCTATTCCATTCCATTCCATTCCATTCCATTCCATTCCATTCCATTCCATTCCATCCTTTTAAAAAATCAAGAAAGTTCAGTTGCCTTTTGGAAAAGAACCTTTGGGACAACCATGACCTGGATGACTGAGAATCTCCCCAGATATCTATGTGGTTGCTAAGAATCAACACTGACTTGATGCCATGTAATCAATCAATCGATCAATCGATCAATCAATCAATCAATCAATTGGAGGTAAATTGCAAACCTGGAGAATCAGAGACCTGATCTCCTATCTAGGTTTTCTAGGATCATTCCTATTCCTAAGGACAGCCGCAGAGTCAGAAGCAAAGTGCCTTCAGCCAGCACCGATCTTTTCCCTCTATTTAATTTAAGGAACAAACAATACACACACATCTGCACACAAAAATCCTTCGCCCGGTACACTTGTATTTCTGTATGTCTTAGGTCTAATTGTTGCTGCTCGGAATATTCACATTTACCGAAACGTGGCAAACCATCTGCAGATGGTGATCAAAACCTTTGCATTGCTATCTGCTCTGGTGTTTATTTTTATTTTTTTCCCCCAGAGGATTTGATACAGGAATTCCTTGAGTAACCTCTAAGAAGAGGCTGGAAACGACTGACAGAACAGGAGACAGAAAGAAAGAAAGAGACAGAAATGGCGATGAAGGTGTCCAGATGGCATTTCCCCCATCACTTTAGTGGGTTGGCACAGAAATGGATAACTTTGAAAAAGTCGGTAGCTTTGAGGAGAGCTCAGTCAGTTTACTGGCATTTTATTTTTGTTAATAAAAGGAATATGTCGAAAGAATCAAGATATGGATTTTGGCATTCATATTTATGGGATACCATGCAGTGGTGAAAGCCAATTTTTTTTTACTAACAGTTCTGTGGGCGTGGCTTGGTGGGTGTGGCTTGGTGGGCATGGCAGGGGAAGGATACTGCAAAATCCCCATTCCCTCCCCACTCCAGGGGGAAGGATACTGCAAAATCCCCATTCCCACCCCAATCCTGGGGGAAGGATATTGCAAAATCTCCATTCCCACCCCACTCTGGGGGAAGGATACTGCAAAATCCCCATTCCCTCCTCACTCCTGGAGGAAGGATACTTCAAAATCTACATTCCCACCCCACTCCTGGGGGAAGGATACTGCAAAATCCCCATTCCCTCCTCACTCCTGGGGGAAGGATACTGCAAAATCCCCATTCCCACCCCACTCCAGGGGAAGATTACTGCAAAATCTCCATTGCCACCCCACTCTGGGGCCAGCCAGAGGTGGTATTTGCCAGTTCTCCGAACTACTCAAAATTTCCGCAGCCGGTTCTCCAGAACCAGTCAGAACCTGCTGGATTTCACCCCTGCTACCATGTTTCTACGTAGGCTTTAAGAAGCCCCATTGTTGAAAGTCTTAAGATGAACATAAGAATTATCAACTCAGAAGTTTTACTTCTTCTGCCATTATGGTCATAATAAATCAATTTAAAATAGATGAAAATGCTGATAATTGGAAATGGGGATGACACTTTGATATACTTCATGAGATGGGACATGAAAGCTCCTGTTTTGAGTGGAATTGATCTTGGCACTAAATTAAAGCATAATTTGCCGCAACTGTTTTGCTCCTTACAGCATCTCCTTATGTAATAAAGATTATTAATTTGGATGAAATGAGCACCACTGTATCTACAAAGCAAACATAAGTTTATGACTACCCATTGAGAAGAATTATCGACTAGACTCTATTTACACTGCATGACATGGAGGAAGATTTGAGTCGTAATTTTAGCATCCTGCAGAAAAAACAGCATCGGAGAAGGCCTTCTCGGAAACAAAGAGAAACAGAGAAATTGGACATGTCTAGTTTAATGAAAAGAAGGACGAGAGGAGACATGATAGCAGCCTTCCAATATCTCAGGGGTTGCTGCAAAGAAGAGAGAGTCAAACTATTCTCCAAAGCACCTGAGGGCAGGACAAGAAACAATGGGTGGAAACTCATCAAGGAGAGGAGCAACCTAGAACTAAGGAGGAATTTCCTGACAGTGAGAACAATAAATCAACGACTTGCCTCCAGAAATTGTGAATGCTCCAACACTGGAAGTTTTTAAGAAGAGATTGGATAACCATTTGTCTGAAGTGGTGTAGGGTTTCGTGCCTAAGCAGGGGGTTGGACTAGAAGAACCTCCAAGGTCCCTTCCAACTCTGATTTGATTTGATTTGATTCTATTTCTATTCTTCATTACTCTACTCTACTCTACTCTACTCTACTCTACTCTACTCTACTCTACTCTACTCTACTCTGAACTGTGGCAGTTTAATGTCACTGTGGATGATCTTTATCTACATACCAAAACATCAAAATATTTTTTTAAAAATCTGGGTAGAATGAGGACCCAGAGTGTTGGGGGCAATAACCGCTTAGAGAGGGCTGTAAAGCACTGTAAAGTGGTATATAAATCTAAATTCTATTCCTTCCTTCCTTCCTTCTGTAGGAATTTAGCACCCACCCCCTTCCTAGAAGAATGAAATATTTTAGAAAATATTTAAAAAGGCAGAATATATTTCCCTGGATGAAAAATGGAGAAACATGTTTTAAAGACAAAGCAGCTCCCTGCAACTTCCTGCCACCCCCCACCTTTGTCAATGGGCCATCATCTGCATCATAATAGAACCCATCTAGCAACTGAAACTCACCACATGGCACCTGGGAAGATTACATCAGCCAGCAAGGCTAGCTAAGACCCCCACCCCCTGGGAGTCTGACAGCCAATCAGGGTACTCTTCTTGTGCCCCAGAAAGTTCAAAGCTCAGAAAAAGCATAAAGCCAGGGAGCACACAGGATCTCATCCCCTTTTCTGTTCAGGAACTCAAGCCATGTGATCCTGATCACCATTAAACCATCTTTCCAAGCAGCCTCCATGTTTCCAGTGTCTTTGTCCCCACTTGGAACTGAACCCAGATGGATACTTCTTCTTACACTTCCTTCCTTCCTTCCTTCCTTCCTTCCTTCCTTCCTTCCTTCCTTCCTTCCTTCCTTCCCAGTGGTTAGAATGCAGTATTGCAGGCTAACTCTACCTACTGCCAACAGCTTGATCCTGAATGGCTCAAGGTTGACTCAGCCTTCTGTCCTTCCGAGGTCAGTAAAATGAGGACCCAGATTGTTGGTTGGAAGAGGCTGACTCTGTAAACTGCTTAGAGAGATTTCCTTCCTTCCTTCCCAGTGGTTACAATGCAGCATTGTAGGTTAATTCTGCCCTCTGCCAGCAGTTTGATCCTGAATGGCTCAAGGTGGACTCAGCCTTCCAGCCTTCCGAGGTGGGTAAAACGAGGACCCAGATTGTTGGGGGCAAGAGGCTGACTCTGTAAACTGCTTAGAGAGGACTGTAAAGCACTGTGAAGCGGTATATAAGTCTAAGTGCTATTGTAAGTGCTACTGCTATCTTATAATAAAGATAGAACTAATATTGTGTTTGTAGTCTCCCACAAAGGGCTGACATCGCAATTCTGAAAGCATTTCTATCCTCCCCCCCCCCCCACTTTTACTTTTCAGAAAACTAGGGAGGGTCTCTTCTGAGAAGCTTCCCACATCCTCCCTCTTTCTGTGGGACTTCAGTAGCATGACAGTTGCTCAATCAGTTGTGGTTCTTCCTCCTGTCACCCAAGGTCATTCTCACAGACCATTCCAGGTAAAGGCAATGTATATTTCTTTAGAATTTAGAAAAGTGTTAAATATTCTCATTGAATTCTCTGGGGATTTTGCTGGAAGTCTGGTGTCCTTGGTGTTAGAGGCAAAAAAAAAACCCCATCCCTTTCATCTCTTTGTTTTATCCACGCAGGCCTTTTAAACAATGAATTTGATGTTCCTGTGACATTCATTCTTTCTGTTGCTTTCTTTTTTCTTTTAAATTACGGCTTTGAACTGCTAATGAAGCCTATTTTCTACCGCCAGAGAAAGGAGATTTTGGAAAACGTTTCATTTTAGCCTTTTGGAAGTTTGGCGGAGGGGTAGGTGGGTTGGATCCCATGGCTGTTCGTTTTCTTTTCTTTCTTTTTTTTTGCAATTATTATCTTGTACTTTTAATATCACAGTAGCATGTTTTACACCTTTCATGGTAAGCGTCTTTAGGAAGGTTTACCTCAGAGTAGATGCACACCAGGGCTGGTACGGTAAATTACCTTGTGCGAATGAATGAAGGTGCATTTTATACCTCCTTTTTAATTGTTGCTTTTGAGAATTTCATCCCAGATAATGGATGGCGTAACTTATTGCACAGGATTAAGTGATATTTATTGAGAACGATCCACGTGAACAATTTGTGTTAATTGGTGTTTATTGAGAATGATAAAAGTCTCCTGACTTAATCACTTCCAAGTTATTGTATATTAATGTTGGGCCTTAGTTTATGCAGGACTCTTAACTCAGGTAGGGGAAACCATCTCAGTGTGTGTGTGTGTTAATTTCAGACCCAAACATGGTCTAACACCCCTATGTTATGGGACTAATATCTTGCAGAGCAAACAGAGCTGAGTAGCGTAGAGGGGTACTGATCCTGTGTTCCAGTTCTTGGAACAAAGACAAAACCCTAGACTAACCCTGCAATGATGAGGCTTATCTGGGCATGCCATCTCTGTCTCCACTTCCATTCTAAAACCCCATCAGCTGCTTGCAGAGAAGATCATTCCATTCCATTCCACTCCACTCCACTCCACACTCCACACTGCACTCCACTCTCCAGTCCACTCTACTCTACTCCACTCCACTCCACTCCACTCCATTCCACACTCCACACTTCACACTCCACACTCCAATCTCCACTCCACTCCACTCTCCACTCGACTCCACACTCCACTTCATTCCATTACACTCCATTCCATTCCATTCCATTCTCCACTCCACTCTCCACTCTACTCCACTCCACTCCACTCCACTCCACTCCACTCACTCCACTCCACTCCATTCCACACTCCACACTCCACACTTCACACTCCACACTCCAATCTCCACTCCACTCCACTCTCCACTCGACTCCACACTCCACTTCATTCCATTCCATTCCATTCCATTCTCCACTCCATTTTCTTTTAAATTACGGCTTTGAACTGCTAATGAAGCCTATTTTCTACCGCCAGAGAAAGGAGATTTTGGAAAACGTTTCATTTTAGCCTTTTGGAAGTTTGGCGGAGGGGTAGGTGGGTTGGATCCCATGGCTGTTCGTTTTCTTTCTTTCTTTTTTTTTTTTTTACATTTATACCCCGCCCTTCTCCGAAGACTCAGGGCGGCTTACAGTGTATAAGGCAATAGTCTCATTCTATTTGTATATTTTTACAAAGTCAACTTATTGCCCCCCCAACCATCTGGGTCCTCATTTTACCTACCTTATAAAGGATGGAAGGCTGAGTCAACCTTGGGCCGGGCTTGAACCTGCAGTAATTGCAGGCTATTGTGTTCTAATAACAGGCTGTAACAGCCTGAGCTATTCCGACCCTTCTCCAACGGTCTTGCTAAGGAGCTTCTGAAAAACTTGTGCTTGGAAATGATGACTTTCAGGTTGAGACAGCTGTCAAAGGAGGCTTACAGATGCTTGACTGTATCTGTGTCGGTGCCCAAATCTAACAATGATGACCAGATGTGGGGATACAAAAATCTTGGGAACTCAGGTTCAAATCTCAGCCTAGGCATCCTATTTTGATGGACAAGAGTCTTCTGGTTGAAGGGCTTCTCCATGAGTGGTCAACCCATGCCCCCTTGATGAGGGTGGGCTACAACTCCTAGTATTCAGAACTACCGTAGTTTTCGGAGTATAAGACACACTGGAGTATAAGACAAACCTTAGTTTTTGGGGAGGAAAATAAGAAAAATGTTTATTGGCAGGTACATTGGCCTCCTGGAATACCCCCAATCAGCTGTTCCCAGAGGTGAATTTTAGCAACTGGTTTCTTGGTTATGAGCTCTGTGCCTTGCTTTTTTTTTTTTTTGCAATTATTATCTTGTACTTTTAATATCACAGTAGCATGTTTTACACCTTTCATTGTAAGCGTCTTTAGGAAGGTTTACCTCAGAGTAGACGCACACCAGGGCTGGTAGGGTAAATTACCTTGTGCGAATGAATGAAGGTGCATTTTATGCCTCCTTTTTAATTGTTGCTTTTGAGAATTTCATCCCAGATAATGGATGGCGTAACTTATTGCACAGGATTAAGTGATATTTATTGAGAACGATCCACGTGAACAATTTGTGTTAACTGGTGTTTATTGAGAATGATAAAAGTCTCCTGACTTAATCACTTCCAAGTTATTGTATATTAATGTTGGGCCTTAGTTTATGCAGGACTCTTAACTCAGGTAGGGGAAACCATCTCAGTTAGTTGTGTGTGTGTGTGTTAATTTTAGACCCAAACATGGTCTAACACCCCTATGTTATGGGACTAATATCTTGCAGAGCAAACAGAGCTGAGTAGTGTAGAGGGGTACTGATCCTGTGTTCCAGTTCTTGGAACAAAGACAAAACCCTAGACTAGCCCTGCAATGATGAGGCTTATCTGGGCATGCCATCTCTGTCTCCACTTCCATTCTAAAACCCCATCAGCTGCTTGCAGAGAAGATCATTCCATTCCATTCCACTCCACTCCACTCCACACTCCACACTGCACTCCACTCTCCAGTCCACTCTACTCTACTCCACTCCACTCCACTCCACTCCATTCCACTCCATTCCATTCCACACTCCACACTTCACACTCCACACTCCAATCTCCACTCCACTCTCCACTCGACTCCACACTCCACTTCATTCCATTCCATTCCATTCCATTCCATTCCATTCCATTCCATTCTCCACTCCATTCCACACTCACTCTCTACTCCACTCCACTCCACTCCACTCCACTCCACTCCACTCCACTCCACTCCACTCCATTCCACACTCCACACTTCACACTCCACACTCCAATCTCCACTCCACTCCACTCTCCACTCGACTCCACACTCCACTTCATTCCATTCCATTCCATTCCATTCTCCACTCCATTCCACACTCACTCTCTACTCCACTCCACTCCACTCCACTCCACTCCACTCCACTCCACTCTCCACTCTCTACTCCCACTAAGTATGAACCCCTGAAAGCCTTTCTCCTTCTACTAACAATATCTTCAATATTTTGGATTGAGAACTTTGAAGGACCATTTTTGCCCACCGTCAACATCCCTGCCATGTTCTGGTAGAAGATGCATGTTTTCAAACTAGAATCGCCGTCCATCCAGAGACTTTCCACAAAGTACGGATGTTTTACAGAGCGAGAACCTCTTCGATCTACAGACCTTCCGTCTTTCCCGCTGGCTTTATTTATTTATTAATTTATTTTGCCTCGCCGAGACCGGCCTCTGAAGCAAGCTATTGCCTTCTAGCTATAGCAGGAACATCCCTGAAGATGTTTGCTTGACTTGTAATGAATAAGTAATCAGACCCGGGGACAATGCATCACAAGTCACATCCTGACAGCTCAGTACGACTTTCTCTAAGCTCTCAGATCTGCCCATTCGCCTTTCTGCAAACATTAAGTGATGGGGCTTGACTGGTAGCGGCTGAGATATCTCTAGGCACAGACGTCGCCTGTGGACATGTTTTGTACTCCTGGGCAGCCCAACCAGCGCAGATAATTTCAAGAAGGAAAAGCAAGAAAGTAAAGAAAAGATCTAAACACTGCCTAACCTGTGGAATTGCATTCAGGTCTATTCGGATACAGGTAAAGGCAAAGGTTCCCCTCGCACATATGTGCTAGTTGTTCCCGACTCTAGGGGGCGGTGCTCATCTCTGTTTCAAAGCCGTAGAGCCAGCGCTGTCCGAAGACGTCTCCGTGGTCATGTGGCCGGCATGACTCAATGCCAAAGGTGCCCGGAATGCTGTTCCCTTCCCACCAAAGGTGGTCCCTATTTTTTCTACTTGCATTTTTTATCTGCTTTCGAAGGGCTAGGTTGGCAGAAACTGGGACAAGGAACAGGAGCTCACCCCGTTACGCGGCGCCAGGGATTTGAACCGTTGAGCTGCCGACCCTTCAATTGACAAGCTCAGCGTCTCTTACCCACTAAGCCACCGCATCCCTTCAGATATAACTCTGGCTGAATTCAGGATCTTGGCCTGAATTTGGTTGGACTGACGTGATTAAAAATTTATTCCCGCGTTGTTAAAGATTCAGGACACTGTTTTGTCAACAGTTTGTCAACCCCCTTCATTTTCAATGGGGAAAAAAAAAATCCCCATCTGCTTCCTTACCAGATCACAGGAAGGATGGAAGATAGGAATATATTGGTTCTGAATGGGAAGTAGTTTAGTTGCTGGGATTCTTGCAAACCACAACTTTTTATTCTTCTTTTTTTTTTTTTTTACATTTATATCCCGCCCTTCTCCGAAGACTCAGGGCGGCTTACAGTGTATAAGGCAATAGTCTCATTCTATTTGTATATTTTTACAAAGTCAATTTATTGCCCCCCCAACAATCCGGGTCCTCATTTTACCTACCTTATAAAGGATGGAAGGCTGAGTCAACCTTGGGCCGGGCTTGAACCTGCAGTAATTGCAGGCTATTGTGTTCTTAATAACAGGCTTTACCAGCCTGAGCTATTCCGGCCCTTCTCCAACGGTCTTGCTAAGGAGCTTCTGAAAAACTTGTGCTTGGAAATGATGACTTTCAGGTTGAGACAGCTGTCAAAGGAGGCTTACAGATGCTTGACTGTATCTGTGTCGGTGCCCAAATCTAACAATGATGACCAGATGTGGGGATACAAAAATCTTGGGAACTCAGGTTCAAATCTCAGCCTAGGCATCCTATTTTGATGGACAAGAGTCTTCTGGTTGAAGGGCTTCTCCATGAGTGGTCAATCCATGCCCCCTTGATGAGGGTGGGCTACAACTCCTAGTATTCAGAATTACCGTAGTTTTCGCAGTATAAGACACACTGGAGTATAAGACAAACATTAGTTTTTGGGGAGGAAAATAAGAAAAATGTTGATTGGCAGGTACATTGGCCTCCTGGAATACCCCCAATCAGCTGTTCCCAGAGGTGAATTTTAGCAACTGGTTCCTTGGTTATGAGCTCTGTGCCTTGCTTTTTTTTTTTTTTTTTTGCTTTTTTTTCTGCCTCCGGAAGCCTGCGAAACAGAGCTTCAGAAAAAAAGCCTCTGAAGCTCCGTTTGGGTTTTTTTTTCTAAGCTCCATGAAGCTCCGTTTGGGGCTTTTTTTCTGAAGCTCTGTTTGGGGCTTTTTTTCCTGAGGCTCAGTTTCTGATGCTTTTTTCAGCCTCTGAAACCTCTGTTTGAGAGGTTTGTGGGGGGCTACATTCATTTTTTTGGAGCATAAGACACACCCAGATTTTCACTGTCTTTTTCAGGGGAAAAAAGTGTGTCTTATGCTCTAAAAAAATACGGTACTATGGCAAATTTTGATGGATGTTGGAATTTATTGACTCAGAATAAAAACAACAAAAAGAGAAATGGGATGCGGTGATATTACAGTCAAGTTATGTGCTCAGAAGGTTTATGGATCACCTGCTTAGTTCCTTCCTCGCTATTGTCCATGGAGATCCTCAATAATCCAGGTCATGGTTGTCCCAAAGGTGTTTTTTCAAAAGGCAACTGAACTTGTTTTTCCTTGAAGACATTTCGCTTCTAAGAAGCTTGTGCTATAAACAGGAGATAAGAGGTGTCATATCCCACCCCCTCTGGCAGAAGAGTCAAAGAGGCCATTTACATTAAGAATAGAATAGATTTTTTTTAAATTGCCGAAGTGTGATTGGACCTGCCAACCTGGCAAAGGCTTTTCTTGGCAAAAACCCCACAAAGTTCAAGAGACGCTGACAAGAAGCAATGGAATTCAACGTTGCTTTTCCACAAAGAACCCAATGGCTCGTTGCTGCTCTTTTAAGCCTTATGGGAGGGGCCAATCATCTTCTGGCCTTACTCCTGAGTTGTCCCTTTTGCTTTAGCTGCTCTTGCCTTCTGGCAGCTCTTCGCATGCATGCACTAGGCTCCTCCTGTTCCTCTGCCTCTCTACTGTCCGCCTCTGGAGGCTCCGGAGTCCAGATGGCCCTGGCCCCATCCCTGCTTCCGACACAGAGCCCTCATCCGGGCCTTCCCCTGACTCCAGGACTGGCCCATTGTCCTCTCCAGCCTCCTCACTGTCCAACTCTGCTGCTGGCGGACCACAACAGAAGTGACACATCTTCAAAGAAAAACAAAATCCAATTGCTTTTTGACCAAGCTTTCTCACTTTTGGGAGATATCTTGTATTTCTACTCAAATTGATTATTTTTCTCATGGCATCTTACTCATATTGTACACTGTTCTATGAGCTTTTGATGTCTCCTTCATATTCTCCTTTTGCACTGCATCTTCTCTTTCTCTGCCAGTAGGTATGTTCCATTCCTAACCCACCACCATCAACAGCTGGATCTCAATCTTGGACTTTTTATTTATTACCTATAGTAACCAGGTTATTTTAAATTCTTAAAGATCATTTTCATGCAAGTCTTGGCATTTCTCTCTCTCACCTGACTGAACATTCATTGATGACCTACATATTCATTTCAGTAATCACTGAGAAATCGCATCCAGACACAATAAAATAACAAGTGCCGTTGCTCTGTACATGATATATTGCTATTAATTCACTAGTTCTCATGAAATCCCCCCCCCAATTCTTTGAGGAAATATAGATATTTTCCAGGTTGGAAGACACCCTAGTAAACAATCATATAAAACTTGGCCTTATAGCATTAGCAGTAAATATGTATTTTTTTTTTAAACAAAGAGATATCTTGTGTTGACTCAAGGACCTTCTGCATAATTCAGCTACTGAACAATAACACAACTCCTTACCTAAAGAATAAAAAAAGCTGCAAAAAACAGGGCTGTAAAAGAAGACTAGATATGTCTTCAGATGCAATTAATGCTATTGATTTATTGTAAACGCAAGTGCAGAGAATGTGTCTTCCAGATCAAATTGCTTGGATTGAAAGTCTCTAATCTTGCTGCTGTCTCCACTGACCCACAAACGCAAGGGCACAACCCTCAGACGAAGCAACCAAGAGCCCAGGGAGAAATTGTGAGTTTGCACTACGAAAGACACAGCCTTCTTCCCCAACCATCTAATGTAAGCATGCATAAACAGATGGCTCCACTATGTTAAAGCTTTTTTTTTTACAGCCTTCCAGCTTCTGCTTCCTTCTGATAATAAACATTTTTCTGGCTTGCCTCCTGAAGGAATGAAGGGGATGCTGTAGCTTTGTGTAATTGTAAATCTTCTAAACTATCTACTTACCAGATACTTTGGTGGAGAAAAATGCCCTGGTTTTTAATGGCTGATTTGCATCCTGCAGTATTCAGATTAGTCTCTGAAATGTAGAGTTTTGCTTGCTTGTTTCCGGGTCTTTGGAGAAAGAGAGAACACCATGGGTCTGGGATCCGTTCCAATGAACGCTGGGACCAGGGCTATAGAAAATGTAGACTGTAAAAGTTGTAGAGGTCAACCCTTTCACAGCTAGAGCGCAAGATAGGAGCTTTGAATAATTTGTTTATCTCTCCTGGACCATGTCAAGGGTTCCTCTTCCATGTCAAGCAAAGACCAAGTAAGCAGATGCTTCCGGGAAGATTACATAAGCATCAACAAGATTGTGGTGAAAGTTTTCTAGTGTAGCTTCCTAGTCATTGCTCTGTACAGCGTATGGCCTCTGATTTTGGAGACAGCAAGGTGTTTTGGAGACTGGAACTTTTGATGGACCCAATTCTTCATGAGTTTGGATGGCAGCAAAAGTTTAACTACACAATCTTTGCTTTGATACTGTTGCTAAAGGAAGGAAATCCACCAACATCCAAGATAGATGTTAATCCATCTATGTTGAGTTGGCTTGAAAGTCATACAGATAGTCCTTGTTTAATGACATCTTGTTCAGCAACCATTCAAACTTATGGGTCGCTGAACAAGGAGAACTTATAACCAGTCCTCCAATTCTGACCATCGCAGTACCTCAACAGTCATGTGACTGCAATCCGGGCATTTGGCAACTGGTCCAAAACTCCAACCTTCACAGCATCCCACAGTCACGTGATCGCATTTTGCGACATTCCCCCTTGGCCTTCCACAAGAAAAGTCAATGGGGAAGCCACATGTTGCAATCATGTGAGGCCCTCATTGAATTGCTGTGGCTAAGTGGCATGGTTATGTGATGTTGTTTTTATGTCTGTGTCACTTAATGATGGACATTTTGATCCTGATGACCCTCATTAAGTGAGGACCGTCTGTATCAGGGGTGGGTTCTACTTATCTTTACTACCAGTTCGCATCGTGACCACCGATGCGCGCTCACTCTGCTTGCACACGTGCATGCTCTTCTGCACATGCGCAGAAGAGTTTTGATGCCGTTTGGGTCAGTGGGCGGAACCTCCTGCTGATTTTACTACTGGTTCTATAGAATCAGTCCGAACCAGGGTCAACCCACAACTGGTCTGTATGATCAGTGTTTGGAAGGGTGCTGTTCTGTTTCCCTCCCCCAATACTTCCAACAAAGAGTCAGTCAAAGGCCTTCTTTTCTAATTTATTTACATAGATAAATGTTCTGGCCAGGTCTACCCACGGGCCTGCCAAGTCTCTGGAGATAACGAGGAAATTATAGATAAGGCCAGAATTACTCACAAATATATTCTTCCCTCCATTGATACAGTTTGCCCGCACAAATTCACTGCTTTGTCTAAGACAAAAAACCAGGAAGTTCCGCCTCCTTTTTATAGTCTCTGCAGATGTCACTGCTTGACCATCATTCTTTGGCTTTGTCCCAACGCTTCCTCTGCTGCGCGCGCCGGTCACGTCTGTGCAGTCTTGCATCACTCCAAAACTGTTCTTGGGGCGTTGCCAAATCAGAAGAAGGCCCGGAAGAATCAGGCCTTGCCGGCCCCTTCTCCTCCCTTTGGGTGGGTGCCAGGGAGGGAGAGGGCCCAAGAGAAGCAGGCCTTGCCAGGTCTTCTCCCTCACTTTCTGAATCATCCGAGTCCAGGAGTCCGGGTCCAGGAACCTGGGTCACAACAGGTACATTTGAAGACCAGATGGGCCAGACCCAAAATGGAGGAACGAGATGGCTTGGGAATTCTGGGGATTGAAGTCCACACATCTTCAAGTTGCCAAGGTTGAGAAACAATGCCTTGAAATGAAAGAAGAAAGAGGAACCGAACACCCCAGTGTTGTATTGTGAATCATCTTTGCCCCCAACCTCATTATTATCTGCCAAGTGATGTAGGGGCAGATATGAAGGAGAAGGAAGAA
Source organism: Ahaetulla prasina (assembly GCF_028640845.1). Lineage (NCBI taxonomy): Eukaryota > Metazoa > Chordata > Lepidosauria > Squamata > Colubridae > Ahaetulla > Ahaetulla prasina. Next base: position 23,919,100 of record NC_080551.1, read on the forward strand.
GAAGAAGAATGATTCCCTTGTGGAATCATCCATTCTATAAGGGCAGCTACCCGAACCGGGATATATTAAAAAAATTAAAAATGCAGATTAAAATCGACAACAAAGGACAGGCTAAAATCATTTAGGAGCCTGGAGGAAGAGATGCATCTTGTAACTTGGCTAAATACCGACAGGTTGGCCAACAAACCCAGCTCCCAAGTGAGCCTTTTCCACAGCTTGGGAGCCAAGCAGGAGGAGGTCTCCTTAGAATAGAATAGAATAGAATAGAATAGAATAGAATAGAATAGAATAGAATAGAATAGAATAGAATAGAATAGAATAGAATAGAATTTTTTACTGGCCAAGTGTGATTGGACACACAAGGAATTTGTCTTTGGTGCATATGCTCTCAGTGTACATAAAAGAAAAGATACCTTCATCAAGGATCATAAGGTACAACACTTAATGATAGTCATGTGATAGTTCATGATAGTTTGTGCTAGAAAGATGGATTTCCGACCGGAGGGCCCACTTCCCACCCGTCTTTTCTGCTGGAGAGAAGTCAAAGGTGAAAGCAGCTGCAAATTTCATTAGGTGCTCAGAGATCAGGAAGAAATTATAAATTTCATCACCAGGGAAAGATGTCACCAGCTGTTTTAGCTGTCAAGTCAAGTTGAGTCAGTTCCGAATACACCTTTATGTTTCCCGTCCCTTCCGTCTCTCTCTCTCTCTCTCTCTCTCTCTCTCTCTCTCTCTCTCTCTCTCTTCCTTTCCTCCCTGCTATTGTTAGTACTGTGTTTTCCAAACCCCAAATTAAAGATTCATGCATGAGATTGCATAGATAACTCTTTTGCCCAGTTCAAAGCAATAACAATGGCAGAATGTAAATCGGGCCGGCTGGCTACGATTCAGCTGGAATGAGCAACTTGGCATTAATAAGCAAGACAGGCTGGCGGGAAGGGACTTACAGACTACAATTCCTTGTCATTATGCATTTCTGGGCACCACCCAAAGCATTTTTCAATGTGGAGAAGACAAATGCAAATTCCCGCCGAAGGACCACTGATTCAAGGGACCACAAAGCTCCTGTTCTTCAAAGCAAGGAAGGTTATGTGATCCAGGGTTCAGTTGTTTGCAAAACCCCCAAAATTTTAACCTAAGTCTGTCAACTGTTGACATCACCCCATTCCTAAGAGGTCTGTAAGGGGCGTGCATAAGAGCATGAGCGTGCCTACTGTCCTTGTCCTAATGTTCCCTTTAATTGTATTCACTTTATGTATTCAATTCATGCTTATATATATTATCTAATACATACTTGTCAAATAAATAAATAAATAAATAAATAAATAAATAAATAAATAAATAAATAAATAAATAAAAATTATCTAGATGGTTTCCTGCATTGCCCTGAGTTGAAAAGAAAAACAAGGACCGGTAAGACATTGTCTCCTTCTACAAGCTTTTTACTTGCTGGTTTTAACTCTTAATTATAATTAATAATTTTACTTCTTGTGCCTGGCTTAATTGCGGCTTTTAACGTCGTGCTTTTAAATGTTGTTGTTTTGTTGCTCTTGTAATCACCGAGGAGACTTTGTCGTAGGAGGGGAAAAGTACAAAATCAATGTTTGCTCCAGCCTCAGAGAAGAGTAAGACCCACCTCCTTAACAACACAAGGGCCCACTCAGCAAAGATCAGCTGCTTTCTGTCAAGGGCATGTTGTTTCTTTCATTAGTTTGCATTGATCCAGGGATATTTATAAGGCTCCTATCACCTTGTCACACCAGCACAAAGTCTTGTTTGAAGATAGCCATTAAACCAAGAATCGTAGCAGCCTCCCCAATTATTATTCTGCGGTTTGGTATTACCAAAGTAGCCCAGACCTGTCTTGGAGTCCGTTAATCAAACATCAGCACTTCATTAATGAAGTCTTCCAAATCCATTCAAAAACCTACTTCCCAATTCTGGCAATAGATGAATGAATGAATGAATGAATGAATGAATGAATGAATGAATGAATGAATGAATGAATGAATGGAGGCGAAGATCAAAGTCTGCAGAATAAGTCACAGTTGCTTCCCCGATACAGATACTGGCTACAGGATCCTTAAGACCTGGGCTTAAGGTGAACAGAGGATTCCAGATGAGGAGAAAGGGGGTAATTGTTTTTCATAGAACAATGAAATCTTTGTGCCTTCGTCAAGCCCCAACCCAGCTGGGCAAGATCAAGGAAGCAAAATTTTGGTACGATGTCACTCGTCATCTTGACATCTCTTGGTGTCAATACAGAATCTTGGAAGCTGCAAAGGAACCATTTCTCCCTCTCCGTTATTAGCCAGTTCCTTGAAGGAGAGATTCGGAATGAGCTGAAATGTTTCTTCCTAGGTTTATTGCCACCTGTGGTGGAATGTAGCCTGGATTCCCAGAAGGGAGGGGCTGCATTCCAGAGGAATAATAGAGATAGCAAAGTTTAGATTGGTTGGGTGGAAGAGCTTCAGATTAACTCCTTCTTAGAAGTTCTCAGAATATAGATTCGGTGATTGCAAGGAGCTTGCTTCCGTTTGGAAAAGATTTTGTTTATAGGTGAGGAACTGCAGTGGTCCGCCAGCAGCCTGCAGAGCTGGCAACGGAGTCGGATAGCGATGAGGCAGAGGTGGGGCCAGGGCCATTGAGGAGTGATGTGTAGACTCCAGAGCCTCCAGAGACTGATAGTAGTGAGGCAGAGGAACAGGAGGAGCCTGTTCCTAATGCACGCAGGAGAAGAGCTTCCAGAAGGCAAGAGCAGCTCAAGCAAAGAGGACGACTCGGGAATAGGGCCAAGAGATGATTGGCCCCTCCCATAAGGCTTAAAACAGACAAGCAATGGCGTTTGGGCTTTGCCGAAAACAACGTTGGTAGCTTCGTCTTCTTGCATTTATTTTTGTATCGGTGTCTTCTGAATGTTTGCCAAGAAAGGCCTTTGGCAGTTTGCCTAATTGGACCAAGGTTGGTGATAGGACTGAGGAATTTGTTTTGGGAGGAATTTGCTTTAATTTAGTTGGACTACGCTGGGAATGAAGTAATTTGCAGCTGTTCGAATAAAGTTTGTTTTTTCACTGACTGAGTTTCCTACTACCTACTGGGGCCTGGGTCACAACATGAACTGCTTAGATGTAACTGCTTAGAAATAGGTCTTCCTTGGTTTTGGAGCCTGACAATTGCCATTTGAGATAATTTGCAAAGAGATCCAGTTTTCCTTCATGCTTTATATCTCTTCTCCTTTCGATTTCTTTTCTAGGCTCCTCACAGCCTCTCATGAAGATGAAGATGAATAAAAAGCGGAAGAATTAATGCTTCATCCTCACGGAGAACAAATGGGTAGAAATTTAATGGGTGCATAGACACCCATTATGGAATAATTCCTGCCATGTTGATAAAAAATATCTCCAGCAAAAGGGACTGGCTTGGTTCAGTTCATAGAAGATATTAAGGTTGGCTGGGGAATTCTGGGAGTTGAAGTCCGCCCCTCTTAAAGCTGCCAACTTTGAAAAACTTGGCATTAAACCTCAACTTAGGTTTACTCACAATGATTGCATTCCTATAATGTCTCGGAAGAAATGAATATAGTATTTTGCAGTGGTGAAATCCAATTTTTTTTTACTGTGGGTGTGTTTTGGTGGGCATGGTATGTCTTGGTGGGTGTGGCAGGGGAAGGATATTGCAAAATCTCCATTCCCTCCCCACTCCTGGGGGAAAGATATTGCAAAATCTCCATTCCCTCCCCACTCCTGGGGGAAAGATATTGCAAAATCTCCATTCCCTCCCCACTCTGGGGCCAGCCAGAGGTGGCATTTGTCGGTTCTCTGAACTGCTCAAAATTTCCGCTACCGGTTCTCCAGAACCTGCTGGATTTCACCCCTGGTATTTTGGCTTAACCCAATGCAAGATGCTAGGAGAGACTGACTAATTGAGTGTGTGGATTGTGTCACCTGTAGTAAAAACAGTCTATTTGAACTAAAAAAAATTACAGGATAATCTTTCAGGATACCTCGAAACATGTAACGCTTTTGAGAATTCAAAGATGCTAGGAAACAGACGGAGACCTTAAAGACAACTGTATGTTTATGCCATTAAAAAGAATTCCATGCATGAAAACGTCCCATTTCAGAGTGACTAACTCGCAACATCACAGCTTCTTGCTGTTCTCCTCCAGGGAGCATTAACTGATCAATGAATGTATATGCCATAAAATGACTTTCCCATGTTTGCCCCCTCCTCTTCCTCCACCATTCACGTCTCTCCTCTGCTCCACTAGGTGGCAGGCTTTGAAATGCAAACCCAGGAAGGCGATTAGACAAACCTGGGCTATCACAGAATCTTTGTTTAAAAGAGCCACTTTGGGGAGCATTGAACACACAGCTGTTTGTGGCTAAGGACAGCAATGACAAACAAACCATGCCCGACCCAACAGGGAATGGCTCTCAAAGCTTTCGTGTCTGAAGGTCTTAATAGCAATAGCACTTAGACTTATTTACTGCTTCGTAGTGCTTCACAGCCCTCTTTAAGCGGTTTACAGAGTCAGCCTCTTGCCCCCAACAATCTGGGTCCTCGTTTTACCGACCTCGGAAGGAGGGAAGGCCGAGTCAACCTTGACCCAGTCAGGATTGAACTCCTGGCAGTGGGCAGAGTTAGCCTGCAATACTGCATTCTAACCACTGGAAAGGAAAGAAAGGGAGGGGGGAGAGGGAGAGGGAGGGAGGACGGAAGGAAGGAAGAGCACTTAAGATTTCACAGGGCTTTCCAGCCCTCTCTAAGCGGTTGACAGAGTCAGCCTCTTGCCCCCAACAATCTGGGTCCTCATTTTACCCACCTCGGAAGGATGGAAGGCCGAGTCTACCTTGAGCCGGTGAGATTCCATCTGCTGAACTGCAGCTAGCAAGTAAGCTGAAGTAGCCTGCAGTACTGCACTCTAACCACTGCGCCACCTCGGCTCTCCTTAAAAGAAAGGGTGCCAAAACCAATTCACACAAAATGAACCCTACTGTTATCTCTCTGATTCAGTCCGATGGAAGAGGAATGGCTTTGGAAGCTTTTTTCCAAAGGAAAAGAGAATTTTTGGAGATGTTCTAATGGTGAATGATGGTCTTTCTGCTCTTATTTTGTAGCACGTTGGCCAAGGAGAAGGTGCAGACATCCTGCCTGTTTATTATGCCATTATCTCTTTATGGATTTTTCTTTGGCTTCTCACACTTTTGGCCAAACTAAGAGAAGAAGTCAAGAGGAATTCTCCCTGGATCTTCTGGGCAGCCCATGCTTCTATCACCAACAGAGGAGATTCCTACCATTAAGAAATGGTTGGAGATGTTCTCCTTCCCCTGGAGACGTTTGCAGAAATGGGGCTCCCAATTTGTCATCCCTCAAGTCTGCGGGGAGATCACATAGGCCATTTATAGGTGATCTTTGACTTATGACCCTAATGGAGCCTGCCCATTATGGTTATAAGTCATGATGGTCATGAACCAGTCTTGTGTTGACCAACCTGATTTTATGACCATTACTTTCTAGAGACCATTAAGTGAATACAGCCTTTGCTATTGGCTGGTTTTGCTGAAAACAAGAAATAAATTCTGGCTTTCAATAAAAAATGTCATAAAATTGGGTCGTGTGATGTGGGGGAGGGCAGTCATTGGAACTTTGAAAGTGGATTGTGAATACCGCTGGGGAGGCCCATCATACATTTGACTTGTCTTAAGTCAAGGACTCTGAGTATTCCATCCTTAGACAACCGGGTATTGAGACTACAAGTCCCAGGATTCTCAGGGCCTGTTCCCGTGACCATGTTCTGTCTCTGCAGCTGGTGGATGGAAGGCAGCGGGTGGAGGGTTAACTCTTGGCCAGGAGAGCAGAAAATGAGATTCCAGTTATTAGTTGATTTATTGCCCTTTCCTCCATCTGCATTCAGGACTCGGAAGAAAATGTTCCACTCCAGAGCATTAAGCATTTTCAAAAGAGCAGGAACATTAAAAATTGAAATCATAAAATAGACATGTAAATATAGTGGAGGTAAACGGGGTGAGCGAGGCAGCCAGCCGGCCAGCCAGCCAATCCCATCACCTCGGTGTCATCTTAGGGACTCCATGGTGAATCTAATTTGGAATCTCTTACCCGGATAGAAATGGAGAAGAAGGACAGGCCACTGGCTGGTCCATCAAGCTTCATATTGTCCACTCGACTGGCCGTTTGTCTTGGGAATCTCCTACATTTGGTAAGACCACACTTGGAATACTGCATCCAGTTTTGGTCACCACGATATAAAAAAGATGTGGAGACTCTAGAAAGAGTGCAGAGAAGAGCAACAAAGATGATTAGGGGACTAAAATGTACAAAGAACAGTTGCAAGAATTGGGTATGTCTAGTCTAAAGAAAAGATGAATTAGGGCTGACATGATAGCAGTCTTCCAATATCTCAGGGGCTGCCACAAAGAAGAGGGAGTCAAGCTATTTTCCAAAGCACCTGAGGGTAGAACAAGAAGCAATGGGTGGAAACTAATCAAGGAGAGAAGCAACCTAGAACTAAGGAGAAATTTCCTGACAGTAAGAACAATCAATCAGTGCAACGGCTTGCCTTCAGAAGTTGAGGGTGCCAACACTGGTGGTTTTCAAGAAGGGATTGGACGATTTGACATGGTATAGGGTCTCCTACTTGAGCAGGAGATTGGATTAGAAGACCTCCAAGGTCTCTTCCAACTCTGTTAGTCTGTTTTGTTACGTTTTATGGATGCTCTCCTAATTTCTTGGCTGATTATTGGGAGCTGCCCTGCGTTGCAGGGAGTTGGGTAGAATACATGTTTCATAAACTTATCTTTGTTATCCTGGTTGCTGTCGTTAGTTTTTTCATCTTCTTTATTTTCTCCTAAGAGCCCTTTGAGGTCAACCCTCTTGTGGCTCTCGAGTGAAAGCACACTGGTCAACAAAGACTTGGTCGAAAGCCTGGAGGATAGAAGGGAGAAAGAGGCTTCTACTGTGTCCAAGTCTTCTTCATCTTCTTCGGTAGCATCTTTTCATGACCTCTTGCTGAAAAGAAGCATTGGAGGACACATGGCAGTCATACTTTTCTCAGCAAAGTGATCTCTTCTAGCCCTTTGGCCACGTTGCTTTCACTGGGGTGTCGATTTGTGTTTGTTTGTCTGCTTGTCTGCTTGTTTGTTTGTTTGTTTGCTTGCTTGATTATTTATTATTTATTAATTAATTAATTATTTGTCAAACATGAACAAGATAGGTATGAACATAAACATAAACAAAGAAGTAAGTACAGATAAATGGGGGCAGTAGGACAGGGACGGTAGGCAGGTGGGTGCTTATGCACACCCCATTTACGGATCTCTTAGGAATGGGGTGAAATCCACGGTAGACAGTTTGAGGGCTTGAGGATGCAACCAAGGAGTTGGGTAGAGCGTTCCAGGCGTTGACCACTCGGTTGCTGAAGTCGTATTTTCTGCAGTCGAGTTTGGAGCGGTTTACCTTGAGTTTGTATCGATTGTTTGCCCCAATATTGTTGAGGTTGAAGCTGAAGAAGTCGCTGATAGGCAAGATATTGTAGCAGACCATCTTGTGTACTATGCTTAAATCAGACCGCAGGCGGTGCAGTTCCAGATTGTCCAAGCCCAGAATTTCAAGCCTGGTGGCATAAGGGATTCTACTGTGAGCAGCGGAGTGGAGGATTCTTCTCATGAAATACCTCTGGACCCCCTCAGTTGTGTTAAGGTCTGATATACAGTGTGGGTTCCAGGCAGATGAGCTGTATTCAAGAATTGGTCTGGGAATTGTTGGTGTCTATCCAGCAGAGAGATGGATTGTAGACCTCTGTCCATGTTAGATTCCACTTTCCCAGGGGTTAGGATAGAAGCCAGATAAGAGAGATGGACAGGGAATTTCATGCAGGATGGATTTCCAGAGTGGCCGATGAGAGAAGTAGTTTCAAGGAGAAACAGGCACAAAAGTTGGGAATAGTTGAAGTGTTTTTTTTCTGAAAATGAAGGAGGGGCAGTTTTTTCCTTGGCCTTTTTCATTTCAGCCCGTCCTAGATTTTGGGCTGAATATCCCAAATCTGGAATTTTCGTGGCTCAGCGGTACAATACAGGTAGTCCTCAACTTACAACGGTTCATTTAGTGACCATTTGAAGTTACAACGGCACGGAAAGAAATGACTTATTTTTCATACTTATAATAATAATAATAATAATAATATTTTAATTTGTATACCGCCCTTCTCCCGAAGGACTCAGGGCGGTGAACAGGCAGATAAAATATAAATACACACAATAATTTAAAACAACCCTTAAAAAACTGATTTAAATGCCCAAAACGTTAAAAACATACTCCCCTGTAAAATAACACAATTTTAAAAACCCATCTAATAAAAATAAAAATCAGGCTAGTCCAGCCATATGAAATAAATAAGTTTTAAGTCCGGGGGGAAAGGTCCTAAGGTCAGGTAATTGTGGAAGTCCGAGGGGAAGTTCGTCCCACAGGGTCGGAGCCCCCACAGAGAAGGCCCTCCCCCTGGGGGCCGCCAGTCGACACTGTTTGGCTGACGGCACCCTGAGGAGTCCCTCTGTGGGAGCGTACCGGACGATGGGAGATAGAAGCCGGCAGTAGGCGGTCCCGTAGATAGCCCGGTCCTAAGCCATGGAGCTCTTTAAAGGTGGTAACCAATACCTTGAAGCGCACCGAAAACAACAGGTAGCCAGTGCAGTCTGCGCAGGATAGGTGTTATGTGGGAGCCCGAGACGCCCTCAATAACCCGCAGCCGCATTCTGAACTAGCTGAAGTCTCCGGTGCTCTTCAAGGGAGCCCCATGTAGAGAGCATTGCAGTAGTCCAGGCGAGAGGTAACAAGGGCATGAGTGACTGTGCATAAGGCATCCCGTCCAGGAAGGGCCGCAACTGGCGGATCAGGCGAACCTGATAAAATGCTCTCCTGGAGACGGTCGCCAAATGGTCTTCAAAGGACAACCGCCATCCAGGAGCACGCCCAAGTTGCACCTTCTCCATCGGGCCAATGATTCACCCCGACAGACAGCCGCATCTGCAGCTGACTGTACCGAGGTGCCGCATCCACAGCCACTCCGCCTTGGAGGGATTAAGTTTGAGCCTGTTCCTCCCCATCCAGACCCGCACGGCTTCCAGACACCGGGACAACACTGACAGCTTCACTGGGGTGGCCTGGGTGGAAAAGTACAGCTGGGTGTCATCAGCGCACAGTTGGTATCTCACCCCAAAGCCACTGATGATCTCACCCAGCGGCTTCATATAGATGTTGAACAGGAGGGTGAGAGAATCGACCCCTGCGGCACCCCACACATGAGGCACCTTGGAGTCGATCTCTGCCCTCCTGTCAACACCGTCTGCGTCCGATCAGAGAGGTAGGAGGAGAACCACCGATAAACGGTGCCTCCCACTCCCAACCCCTCCAACCGGCGCAGCAGGATACCATGGTCGATGGTATCAAAAGCCGCTGAGAGGTCTAATAGGACCAGGGCAGAGGAGTAACCCCTATCCCTGGCCCTCCAGAGATCATCCACCAGCGACCAAAGCTGTCTCCGTACTGTATCCGGGCCGGAAGCCGGACTGGAACGGGTCTAGATAGACAGCTTCATCCAGGTACTGGGGTAGCTGACATGCCACCACACTCTCTACAACCTTCGCCGTAAAGCGAAGATTGGAGACTGGCCGGTAGTTCCCTAAAACAGCTGGGTCCAGGGAAGGCTTCTTGAGGAGGGGTCTCACCACAGCCTCTTTCAAGGCCGCGGGAAGACCTCCAAGGTCCCTTCCAACTCTGTTGGTCTGTTTTGTTACGTTTTATGGATGCTCTCCTAATTTCTTGGCTGATTATTGGGAGCTGCCCTGCGGCGCAGGGAGTTGGGTAGAATTCATGTTTCATAAACTTATCTTTGTTATCCTGGTTGCTGTCGTTAGTTTTTTCATCTTCTTTATTTTCTCCTAAGAGCCCTTTGAGGTCAACCCTCTTGTGGCTCTCGAGTGAAAGCACACTGGCAACAAAGACTTGGTCGAAAGCCTGGAGGATAGAAGGGAGAAAGAAGCTTCTACTGTGTCCAAGTCTTCTTCATCTTCTTCGGTAGCATCTTTTCATGACCTCTTGCTGAAAAGAAGCATTTGAGGACACATGGCAGTCATACTTTTCTCAGCAAAGTGATTTCTTCTAGCCCTTTGGCCACGTTGCTTTCACTGGGGTGTCAATTTGTGTTTGTTTGTCTGCTTGTCTGCTTGTTTGTTTGTTTGTTTGCTTGCTTGATTATTTATTATTTATTAATTTATTATTTATTTGTCAAACATGTACAAGATAGCAGGTATAGGTATGAACATAAACATAAACAAAGTAAATACAGATAAATGGGGGCAGTAGGACAGGGACGGTAGGCAGGCGGGTGTGCTTATGCACACCCCGTTTATGGACCTCTTAGGAATGGGGTGAAGACCACGGTAGACAGTTTGAGGGCTTGAGGATGCAACCAAGGAGTTGGGTAGAGCGTTCCAGGCGTTGACCACTCGGTTGCTGAAGTCGTATTTTCTGCAGTCGAGTTTGGAGCGGTTTACCTTGAGTTTGTATCGATTGTTTGCCCCAATATTGTTGAGGTTGAAGCTGAAGAAGTCGCTGATAGGCAAGATATTGTAGCAGACCATCTTGTGTACTATGCTTAAATCAGACCGCAGGCGGTGCAGTTCCAGATTGTCCAAGCCCAGAATTTCAAGCCTGGTGGCATAAGGGATTCTACTGTGAGCAGCGGAGTGGAGGATTCTTCTCATGAAATACCTCTGGACCCCCTCAATTGTGTTAAGGTCTGATATACAGTGTGGGTTCCAGGCAGATGAGCTGTATTCCAGAATTGGTCTGGGAATTGTTGGTGTCTATCCAGCAGAGAGATGGATTGTAGACCTCTGTCCATGTTAGATTCCACTTTCCCAGGGGTTAGGATAGAAGCCAGATAAGAGAGATGGACAGGGAATTTCAGGCAGAATGGATTTCCAGAGTGGCCGATGAGAGAAGTAGTTTCAAGGAGAAACAGGCACAAAAATTGGGAATAGTTGAAGTGTTTTTTTTCTGAAAATGAAGGAGGGGCAGTTTTTTCCTTGGCCTTTTTCATTTCAGCCCGTCCTAGATTTGGGCTGAATATCCCAAATCTGGAATTTTCGTGGCTCAGCGGTACAATACAGGTAGTCCTCAACTTACAACAGTTCATTTAGTGACCATTTGAAGTTACAACGGCACGGAAAGAAATGACTTATTTTTCATACTTATGACCGTTGCAGCATTCCCCATGGTGATCAGAATTCAAACGCTTGGCAACCGACTATATTTATGATGGCTGGAGTGTCCCAGGGTCACGTGATCCCCTTTTGTGACCTTCTGAGAAGCAAAGTCAATGGGGAAGCCCGATTCACTTGGCAAATGTGTGACTAACTTACCAACAATAACATGGGGGCCAAACTCACTTAATGAATGTTTTCTTAGCAACAGAAATTTTGGGCTCGGATGTGGCTCTAAGTCAAGAACTATCTACAGAAGGTTCATAACTGCACGGGGGCAGCTCACTTAAGAACCAGGTTGCTTAACCACAAAAACTGTAGTCGTAGGTTTGCAACGAAGGCAGCGCTCATCAAACAAATTGCATCTATTCGACTCCCAGGAAAAGCAGAATTTGTTCTGTTAGATTTAGATTCTCTCTTTCTGCCTAATGAAGCAGATGGATGCCCAAATATTCCCTCCCCCATCCCCCCCCCACAAAGTAATTCTGTGGGAGGAGCAGGCTGAGTTATTGGCCTCAAATCACCCTGAGAGCTTGCAAGATCGGAGGTGGACTCCAGCCTGGGTCTCAACAGTCCTTGGCCAATAACTTAAGCACTTTACTACCCTGGAAATTGGAATAAATAAAAACTCAAATGCCATCTGATTTAATACACCAATAACATTGATTTATTATTTCAAGTTCCATCTAGCAGTCGGAGAACTCTGCGACATAAAAAAACAGATGAAGCCACTTTGAGACGTGTTTTCAGAGGCAGTAGAATGTCATCAGGCCCTGAAATGGTACTAGATCTCCTTCCCCTAGAGGTGGGCTAAGAGGGGATGGCTGGCCCAAAGTCGCCCAGGTGGTTTTCATGACTAGTACTAGAACTCACTGTCTCCTAAGGATTAGTCCAAAGTCACCCAGTTGCCTTTCGTGCCTATGGTAGAACTAGAACTCACCAGGCTTAGGGCCTGGGTACTTACGGGACCGCCTGCTGTTACCGCATGCCTCCCACCGACCCGTACGCTCTCACAGAGAGGGACTTCTCAGGGTGCCGTCCGCCAAACAATGTCGGCTGGCGACCCCCAGGGGAAGGTCCTTCTCTATGGGGGCTCCCACACTCTGGAACGAGCTTCCCCCGGGTTTACGCCAAATACCGGACCTTGGACCTTCGCATGAACTGAAGACATATCTTTTCATTCGCAGGGGCTAACAAGTTTTATCGATTTTAAATTTCTTATTACTAATTTTAAATGGGGTTTTAGTTTTTTATATATTTTAAAGTTTTTAGGCTGATTATAATAAGTTTTTTAACTTGCATTTTAAATTGTATATTGTATTGTGCGTTTTTTACTTTTGCCTGTGCACCGCCCTGAGTCCTTTGGGAGAAGGGCGGTATAAAAATCAAATAAATAATAATAATAATAATAATCTCCTGGTGATTGGTCTAAAGTCACCCAGCTGATTTTTGGGCCTTAGACAGAACTAGAATTCATCATCTCCTGGTGATTGGTCCAAAGTCACCCAGTTGGCTTTCATGCCTAAGGCGGAACTAGAACTCACCATCTCCTTGGTCCAAAATCACCCAGTTGGCTTTTGTGCCTAAGGTGGAACTAGAACTCACCATCTCCTGGTGGTTGGTCCAAAGTCACTCAAGCAGCTTTCATGACTAAGGCAGGACTAGAACTCACCATCTCTTAGTTTCTAACCTGGTTGTCTTCATCACCAGACTAAATTGACATTTTTGGTCATAATCTCCAGATTTCAAACAAAATTGTCTATCCAAGCAAACTAAATTAAACTGCTTCTCTTCCATCCCATACCTGAACAAAACTTCCATGGTTTCCCCACCGTTGGGTCACTTAGAAAGTGAACTCCAAAAAGACCCCAGGCCTTGAATGAATACAGCAATCATGGCAATAATCAGCCATACAATTTCTGCAATTGTGGCTGTTGGATAAGAAAAAAAAAACCCCAACAACAACCAATGTTCTCCTCACTCAGCCCCCTAATTGGCCAATTCACATCTTGCGTGATTGTGAATGTGTATCGGGCGGTGTTGAGCATGGGAAGGGGAAGATCCTTCAGATGACCCAGGTCTTCAAAGATGTCCAGGGAAGGCAATCTTAGGAAAGATACTGATGAGTGCAAGCCAGCTTCCAACGACCACCTAACCATTGTAATTACAAGCTTAGTGTCTAATCACAGCTATAATGTTTGTAACAAGTACCATATAATGAGTAATGGAGTTGCTGAAAGGTTTTCTAATTACTTTGGTATGCAAATCACTCGAAAACACCTAGCATTGTTTGGAAGTAACTGTTCTAATTTTCTTATGCAGACCATCAGCAATCTTCTTTAAAGCTGACCATGTCAGGCCCCACAAACCAAGAATGACGTGTGGAATTACCGCTAAATAGTTTCTTTATGGTTATTTGCCTACAGATGAAATCTTGCCGGAGGAAAACCACTTCCTGCATAATTATAGATATACTTTGTGAACTGCTAGGATAGGGCCACCTTCTCTCTCTTCCTTCCTACCAGACATTCCAAGGTTGGCTGTGTCTTTGCCCTTTGGGAAGCCGCCTCTCCCTTTTGGGACTCGACACCACATTCCACCACTGACCACCAAGTATAGATGAACAGATGAACTGATGATGTTACCTAGCTGGTTAATCAAACATCTGCAAGGAAACCACCAAGCTCAGAGAGCACCAAGGACCCCATAGAATGAGTCAGCATTTCTGTCGTGCATCCACTTAAGTCCAATATATTCTGCAAAGGGTTCAATGATCTTGAGAAATCTAGAACGTTTCATTGGGGGGGAGGGAGTCCCCATGGGCAGGCATTGCTCTAGAACGGATGTCTTAAAACTGATCCAGGCAGCACCTTGAAATAGCTACAATCAATGTTTCCACAGTGATGGAATTGAATTATTGGACCCTTTGCTAAAAGCTGAAGTGGAAAGACGATTTGCTCTTGAGTTGTGGACATGGTGTCTTGAGTCATGGATGCGGTGGGTCAGTGGCTAAGATGCTGAGCTTGTCAATCGAAAGATCGGCAGTCCAGTGGTTCAAATCCCTAGTGCTGCATAATGGGGGTGAGCTCCCGTTCCTTGTCCCAGCTTCTGCCAACCTAGCAGTTCGAAAGCACGTAAAAAATTCTTACAGAAAAACAGGGACCACCTTTGGTGGGAAGGGAACAGCGTTCCGTGCACCTTTGGTGTTGAGTCATGCTGGCCACATGACCATGGAGACGTCTTCGGACAGCGCTGTCTCTCAGGCTTTGAAACAGAGATGAGCACCACCCCCTAGAGTCGGGAACGACTAGCACGTATGTGCGAGGGGAACCTTTACCTTTAGAGACATCAAATATCTCTAAGTCTCACAAGCAGCTTTTGGTGTTCTTTCTGGTCTACATGAGCACAAATCCAAAGATGATTCCTGGCTGGCAAGCCATCATTGGCTCATGCAGATTAAGACTGATTAAGGGGCCATTGTCCCTGGAGCGGAATGAAAAGAGCTGGAGCTTAAGATGCAAGGCTTCAGAAGAAGAGGTCGCTATCACAGTGGGATAAAGAGTTTTGGATGTTTGAGACTCTAAAGATAACCAGTGAGCTCCTTGGTTGCCAGGAACACAATGAGAATGGAAGGCTAAATGAGGCTTTGCAATGCTCATTTTCTATGCAACGAATGTTTGATTCTGTCTAATCTCACAAGCTACCCCATCGCTTTCTTTAATTAAAAGCACACTTGTGGTTATTTGGTCTGAATTGTCAACTCTGGATTCCCAAAACTCTCCAGAATGTGAAAGAAAGAAAGAAAGAAAGAAAGAAAGAAAGAAAGAAAGAAAGGGGGAAGGGGAAGGGGAAAGGAGAGGAGAGGAGAGGAGAGGAAAGGAAAGGAAAGGAAAGGAAAGGAAAGGAAAGGAAAGGAAAGGAAAGGAAAGGAAAGGAAAGGAAGTTTGGAAGAGGTCTTAAAGATCTTCTATTTCAATCCCCTGCTCAAGCAGAAGACTCTATACCATTTTGGGCAACTGTCTTCTTAAAATTCTCCAGTGATAGAGAAGGAAGGAAGGAAAGAAGGGAGGGAGGAAGGGAGACAGACAGACAGACAGACAGATGTTGGCTGAATTGCTGGTCTCCCCAAAATGGGTTCTGACCATAACCAATTCTTAACTAGGTGACTCAGCAGCTAAGACACTGAGCTTGTCGATTGGAAGGATTGGCAGTTTGGTTGTTCGAATCCCTAGTACAGATCTCCTGCGTCAGCAGAGGGTTGGATTAGATGACCTTCAAAGTCCCTTCTGACTCTGTTACTGTTAAAGAGAGATTCTGTATGAAGCCAACTTAGGGAGCTGTCCCACTCGCAATGTCCCAACTTCTGTTAAAAAAGAAATGCCAAACTTTCAGCCCTCTTATCAACTTCAGCCAATTTCTGCTGGGCCCCTGGTCTTGGAGGTGAGCTCCCACCAGGACAACAACCTGCAAGGATTACCTTTTATTCTGCCAGCGATGAGAAGAAATCTGAACAGGCAGAGGGAATTTCGTGCAGCAAAAAAAGTTGAGCACTGATTCATCAGTTTGCAAATTGTCCGTAATGGATAATATAATGTGCAATAGAACTTGCAAAATTCCATCCCTTCAAAGTAGTTAGACGCTGACCTGAACCATCTTCATTGCTGCCCACTGGATAACCCTGGGACCACCCAGAAATCAACCTTTGTCAATCAAGGC
The DNA here is from genome assembly GCF_028640845.1 of Ahaetulla prasina. Classification (NCBI taxonomy): domain Eukaryota; kingdom Metazoa; phylum Chordata; class Lepidosauria; order Squamata; family Colubridae; genus Ahaetulla; species Ahaetulla prasina. The sequence goes on from NC_080551.1 coordinate 23,935,098, forward strand.
TCCTTCCAACTGACTAATTACTGCAAAAAGAACCCCAGCATTCTGTTAAATTACTGCAATTCCCTCTCCTCACTTCATACGAAAAGGAATTAAAACCAATTGCTAGCCTCCCACGTACGTTTTCAGATGAGGAAGTGTACGAGTTGATCTGCTGGAAAATCTGGCCAGTTGCTGAAAGGAAGAGTTGCAAAGCCGACCAGCCATCATTTTTCTGATCCTAATTATGATCCTAAGTTGAGGGCCACCTGTCAGTGATTGGAGTAGAGAACAGGTTCCTGATAACTCATTGAATGCAGCAGAATAGCAGAATAACGGAATTGGAAGGGACCTTGGAGATCTTCTAGTCCAACCCCCTGCCCAAGCAGCAGATCCTATGTCAGCGTTCCAGAAAAAACCTCAACTCTAAGTAAAAACTCCAAAGCAAGCATCTTTCAAAGTTCTATTTACTAGGATAGATAAACTGGCACATCTGGGAAAACCTGAATCTGAGAGTTCTGGGTTTTCCCTCAGTAATTCAAAACCCCTAAACCCATCCCCTGACTCCTCAGTCGATCACATGCTCCAATCACCATCTGTCCCATCTCGAGACAGCACTCCGGCCACTCCTCCTCCAGATGCAGGATCAGCCTGACCTTGACTGACAGGAAGAATGAGATTATGTCTAAAGACAAGCCCTCTACTAAATCCCCCCTCCCACATATGAGAAAGTGGCAGCTTCTGGCCTAATATGGCTTCCGAAGCTGACACCCTGCACCACTTCAGACAAATAGTTGTCCAATCTCTTCTTAAAATCCTTCAGTGATGGAGCATCCACAACTTCTGGAGGCAAACCGTTCCACTGGTTAACTGTTCTCACTGTCTGGAAATTCCTCCTTAGTTCTAGGTTGCTTCTCTCCTTTTATTATTATTATTATTATTTATTGAATTTCTAGACCGCCCTTCTCCCGAAAGACTCAGGGCGGTGTACAGCCAGGCTAAAAAGCATACATAATATACAATTTAAAAAACTAAATTAAGAAACTTATTACACAACTGGCCGAGAAATTAAAATATTTAAAATCTAAAAAAAACCCAATTTAAAACATAAATAGAATTTAAAATTTAAAAACTAAACAGTTTAAAAAGCTTAAGCCAGCCCCGCGCGAATAAACAAATATGTTTTCAATTCGCGGCGAAAGGTCCGAAGGTCAGGTATTTGGCGTAAACCAGGGGGAAGTTCATTCCAAAGAGTAGGAGCCCCCACAGAGAAGGATCTTCCCCTGGGGGCCACCAGCCGACATTGTTTGGCGGACGGCACCCTGAGAAGTCCCTCTCTGTGAGAGCGTCCTTGATTAGTTTCCATCCGTTGCTTCTTGTCCTGCTTTCAGGTGCTTTGGAGCAGGGGTCTCCAACCTTGGCAACTTTAAGACTTGTGGACTTCAACTCCCAGAATCCCTCAGCCAGCAAAGCTAGCAATTCGAAAATGAGTTAATTTCTCATTTCACTCGAAGCCTGCCTACTTTTGCTACTGAGCCAATGGAGTCGTCAAGATGGATCGGACATGACTTCGCAACTAACAACAACAATCTCCACCAGTGGTGGACACCACCATCAGAAATCTGTCACAAAGACAATCTGTCATTTGACCCAAAACAGCCAGTCATCCCTATCTATTGAAGCATAGAATCTACAATAATAGGGTTGGAAGGGACCCTGGAAGTCTTCAAGTCCAACCCACTGCACAAGCAGGAGACCCTATACCATTCCAGACAAATGGTTGCCTAATCTCTTCTTAAAATCCTCCAGTGTTGGAGCATCCACAACTTCTGGAGGCAAGTCGTTCCACTGATTAATTATTTTCACTGTTGGGAAATTTCTCCCGAATTCTAGGTTGGATCCCTCCTTGAGAAGTTTCCATCCATTGCTTCTTGTCCTGCTTTATGGAAACCTTTCCCCACTAGCTTAACTCTTACCACCAGCTGTTCAGAAGCACCTGCACCCAGCTTGAAAGGCACAACTCAGAGGGAATGTAAGAGGAATTTATTTAACAAGAATGAATGCGGAACGTGTCCCTCAGAGACCTCTGCAAAAATTAATGTGATCATCCCTGTTCTCCTATTTTAATTAATGTGCTCCCGAGACTCAGCCGAGAGCCTCCTCACACTGCAGGCCCCCATAATAACACACGCGTGCTTCTCCCTCTTTCTGAGGGCTGTGGATTTATGTTCTCAGTGCCTGAATGAAACAAGGGCATTGCTACCACCACCACACCTCCTGTATCAACACATAACGCCAAGCGCAACCACTGGGAGAAACCCGGCCAAACTACTCATGGGCCACCGGCTCCTGTTGGTCCCAGACCGACTTCACCCAAACTACGCCTCTGAGACAATAAAGGAACCCCAACCAACTGCACCAGGTCCTTTAGCATCAGAGACCTGGTGTTTACAAAAAACTTTGCTGAAGGACCTCTATGACTACTGGGAACAATAGATAGATAAGGCAACAGGACCCAGGTTGTACGTAGTTAAACTAGACGATGGGCAACTATGGAGGCAGCACATAGACCAACTAGGTAGCCACATCTGATCTAACAAAGAACCCCCAGAACTAATCAATGATGATCTAAAGTATAATCCTTGTTTAGCAGACTCAAGCCCAAAGGAAGCGGAGTACGCACCTGAAGAACCGGGAATCCAGTGATGTTCCTGCAGTGAACCCATAGAATCCAAGGCTCCATCCAGAGAATTCCAGGACCTTCCATGGGTAGACTAGGAGGTGACAGCAAGCACTACCTCTCAGGCCGCTGCCGCCACACCTACTGAGCTGTGCAGGTCTGGAAGGACCTGTAAACACACCGCCTACTTGCGCAACTATATATGCAGAGTGGATTATTCCAACTAAGAGGGGAGGGGTGTTAGATACTGACAGCCTGATAGTTTTCCCTCTGGTCCATCGTTTGAGCGGGAAGAATACACAAACGTGATTGGCTGAACTCCCTGACAGCTCCCTATATAAGGGCAGGCTGTCAGAGAGGCAGGCTGCTGGATTGTAGACAGTTGTCGAATAAAGAGCTGTTGTCTGAAACCTGTGTCTAGTCTTTCCACTCCCACAATCTAACAGGGAAGAAGGAGAGAGAGAAAACCCCCAAGATATTTCATGCACCTCATGCTTTTTGATCTCTTCAGCCAATCTTGGTTTCCCCCTCCCCGCCGGAAACCTTAAAGGGTAATCCCATTTAACTCCTAATTCCTGCTATATGAGATTATAAATTAATCCTTGGAGCTAGAAGGCTAAGTGTCAGCAGAGTTGATTACTTCTCTTTTTCCCTTATGCAGGGAAGGAAGGACAGTTAACCCTCTCCTTACATTTTCATCCAGCCGAGCAAAAGACAGGAAGATCCCTTTGGGAAAGACGAAATGAGAGCTGGCATTTACCCTGGATTAAGAAAAACTAAAGTCCAGCTTCCATGTCAAGACGATTACCCCAGGGTTTTTAGCTTCTTGGAGTGATCCCAACCACCAATGTAGCATGCATGATATCAATATGATCCTAACAACCAATCACTGTTAGCCATACTACTATCCGTGACTAGAACCTAATTATTATTTTTTTAGGACAAATTTTTTTTCCCCATAATAGTTCCCACAATTTGACCAGTGTACAATACAATCACTTATACAACAATCGATCCTATACTCAAATTATGCTCAATCCGGGCTACTCGACCGCCACTCCCTTAATCCTTTCTACCCTTCTCATCCTTCTTCTACTTTCCCCACCATCCTTCTCGCTTTTCTACTTCCCCTCCTCTTTCCACTTCTCACTGCCATCCTTTCTAACCCTCTATCTTCTCCTCCTTCTTCTCCTCCTATCCTTTCTTCTCCCTCCCTTCTTTCCTACCTACCTACCTACCTACTTTCTTCCTTCTTTACTCCTCTTTCCTTACCCTTTCCCTTCGGGAGTGGTTCCCTTCGGGAGTGGTTACCGAGCAGCCCCGACTTTACACCATTCCAACTTGTTTAATTCTACCCTTATTTCTGTACAATGGCAATCAATCAACTTATAATCTTCCCCTTCCCCCCCCCCATTTCTCCCCCAAGACTTCCCAGAACAGAATACACCTGTAATAGAACCTAATCTTGACATCCCAGAATAATTTTAAGGAAGGGTTAATCCCTGACAGCTGTAGGAAACATCCCTTTTCCAAGCCAATGGAGACCTAGACCACTGGTCTCAACTTGTTACATTTGAGATTCTCCTGGGAAGAAAATGAAAAAGCAGATTTTTTTCATTCATGAAAAAAACAACTTGTGGCAGGCAATTCCTAGTGCTTTCTTCAGCTTGGCAAAGTCCTAATAATCATACATCACGAATCGTGCGCTAATGACCTTTGGAACAGCAGAAAAGCAGGAGGTCTTGATGTGAGGAGGACAGCTTCTTCAAGCCATCGTTGACGGAGAATCAATAAATAAGCCAAGTCAGGATTTTTTTCCGTAACCTTCACAGCAAGGACCGTGCATTAAGAGAGAACGCATAATTACCTGTATAAATTGTAACAAGTGGGAGGCTTCTAAGCTGTCAATAAATCTTGATTCTTATGAACCTCGCTCCCGTGCATTCAAGATTGACTGCAGCCAGTCTTAATTGCAAGGAGCAGCTGGGTCACAGGCAATGTGGCTTCCTGAATGAGGAATAAGGTGGGGCGTTTGAAAGATCTTGACCTCTGATGCTAGCCACCCAACAACCTTGGGCCACGGAAGAGAGTCAGTAGCAGGGTACAACGGTGGGGAGGTTGAGCAGCAATTATCTGGCCAGGAGTAGATTCGGATTCAAGGGATATGACTCCACTTTAATATTTGATGAAGGCATGATGGTTGATGGTTGATGCTGTCATTCAGCCAGAAGTTAGCAGCTCGGAAGCTAGAGGACAAAGGTAAAAGGTAAAGGTTCCCCTCACACATATGTGCTAGTCGTTCCCAACTCTAGGGGACGGTGCTCATCTCTGTTTCAAAGCCAAAGAGCCAGCGCTGTCTTAAGATGTCTCCGTGGTCATGTGGCCGGCATGACTAAATGCCAAAGGCGCACAGAACGCTGTTACCTTCCCACCAAAGATGGTCCCTGTTTTTCTACTTGCATTTTTTATGTGCTTTCGAACTGCTAGGTTGGCAGAAGCTGGGAGCTCACCCCGTTACGCGGTAGCACTAGGGATTCGAACTGCTGAACTGCCAATCTTTGCACACCAGCCAGCTGGTCTTTGGGTTTCTACAGCTCCGGCATGCATGAAGATCAGCTGACTGGTGTGCATGTGCACCAGTGGTGAAATCCAATTTTTTTTATTACCGGTTCTGTGGGCGTGGCTTGGTGGGCATGGTGTGGCCTGGTGGCCGTAGCAGGGGAAGGATACTCCAAAATCTCCATTCCCATCCCACTTCTGGGGGAAGGATATTGCAAAATCTGCATTCCCACCCCGCTCTGGGGCCAGCCAGAGGTGGCATTTGCCGGTTCTCTGAACTACTCAAAATTTCCACTACTGGTTCTCCAGAACCAGCTGGATTTCACCCCTGCTGTGCGCGCCAGAAACCAGAAGACCAGCTACCGATGATGTGCGTGCCCCTAGAGAGGACTCTGCATGCCACCTCTGGCACATGTGCCACAGGTTCGCCATCACGGCCCTGTACTATTTTAGACCATTGGCTGTCCAGTCTCACCTTAAAAACCTCCAGTAATGGAGCACCCGCATAGCTTTTGATATTTCTCTGCTGTTTTGCAACCATTCTCGGGAGTGACCGAGAGAGAGAGAAGAGTCTGGCATTGCATCCCCCCACCCACGCACCTTCTTTGGCACACAGAGCATGCTCAGACCTCAGAAGATGGGCAAAAGAAGGGGTTAATTGGGGAGCAGCCTGGTCTCCAGACCTGTTGATAAATTAGCCCAGGGATCCAGGCATTTCACGCAGCTGCTTTTTCCTCTGCCACCTATGACAATGTGATTAATTTTCTCTGCCAATTAAGCTCATTTATCATCGCCACGTGATTCCACTTGTAGCCTGCAGGAAGGCAAGGCAAGGAGACCGGGAGAAAGGGAAGGAGGGAAGATGGCAGAGAAGGAAACTGAGGCCAGAAAGCGGGAGGGGGGAAGGTGGGGGGGTTAAGTGACCAGAAGGGAGCGAAACTCAAGCCCACCGTATGTTTCCAGCCATGGATTCTGTTAAGGAGGTGAAAAACCATCTGTTGAGGGTGGTGGAATTTAGATGCCTGCGCTGAATGGAAGCTTAGACTCGGGTTGCAGCCCCCATTCTGATATGGGGGCAAATCTTCTGGTAGACAATAATGATGCTGGGCTGACAGTTTCTCCTGCAACCTCTTCCCTTTTGGATACCGTATTTTTTGGAGTATAAGACGCACCGGAGTATAAGACGCACCTTAGTTTTTGGGGAGGAAAATAAGAAAAAAGCTGATTGGCAGGTGGATGGGCCTCCTGGAATACCCCCCAATTGGCTGTTCCTAGAGGTGAATTTTAGCAACAGGTTCCTTGGTTGTGAGCTCTGTGCCTGGCTTTTTTTGGCTTTTTTTTCCTGCCTCTGAAACTCTGTTTTAGAAAAAAAAAAATTCTGCCTCTGAAAGCCTCCGAAACAGAGCTTCAGAAAAAAAAGCCTCTGAAGCTCTATTTATTTTATTTATTTATTTATTCATCGTAACAATATATACAAGTATAACATAAAGGATTATATAATATATAAACATATATATGAGGAGAAACAAGGTACTATAAACACATATATATATAGGGGAAGAAACAATAGGACAGGAACGGTAGGCACATTTGTGCTCTTATGCACGCCCCTTAGAGTCCTCTTAGGAAAGTGGTGAGGTCAACCGTGGATAGATTTAGAGTAAAACTTTTGGGGTTATGAGAAGAAACCACAGAGTCAGGTAATGCATTCCAAGCATATATAATTCTGTTACAGAAATCGTGTTTTCTGCAATCTAAACTGGAGCGGTTGACATTGAGTTTAAATCTGTTGGTAGCTCTTGTGATATTGTTATTGAAACTAAAAAAGTCATTAACAGGAAGGACATTACAACGGATGATTTTATGAGCTAAACCCAGGTCCTGTCGAAGGCGACGAAGTTCCAAGTTTTCTAGACCCAGGATATCAAGTCTGGTGGAATAAGGTATTTTATTGGTTTCGGAGGAGTGGAGAACTCTTCTTGTAAAATATCTTTGGACATGCTCAACTGTGTTGATATCAGATATATGGTATGGGTTCCAAACAGGAGAGCAGTAATAGAGAGAGCAGCTCTGTTTGAGGCTTTTTTTCTGAAGCTCTATTTGGGGGCTTTTTTTCTGAAGCTCCATTTGGGGCTTTTTTTTCCTGAAACTCCATTCAGAATATAAGACGCACCCAGATTTTCACCCTCTTTTTTTGGGGGGGGGGAAGTGCATCTTATACTCTGAAAAATTTGGTAGTCCTCAACTTACAACAGTTCATTCAGGGACAATCTGAAGTTACAACAGCACTGAAAATAACAGCTAGCTTTTGGTAGGGGTCCGTTCTTTGAGCTTGCTGTTTAACTCCCGGACGTTTCGTTAACCAAACTAGGTAACATCTTCAGTGGGGTTTTCGGCTGACAGATCTTGTTTGTTTATATAGGTAGGGGTGGGCTGCTGGGGGTCTCTAGCTAAGATTCTGTGCAGTTTGGAGAACCCCCCCCCCAAATTCCACTCCTGGCTGGCCCCGCCCATCCCACCCAGCCCCTCCCAGGAGTCCCTATGTGGCCTGTTTTGCATGCACGTAAGTGCAGGGCATGTGCGGAGGCTCGGGGAGGGTGAAAAACAGGCCTACCGGAAGATCGCTCCGGAGCCTGTGGAGGTCATTTTCACCCTCCTGGAAACTCGAGAAAAGCCTCCACAGCCCACGGAGGGCAAAATTGCCCCCCCACACCATGGGGAAGGAGGTTGACGTGGCCACGCCCACCATGGCCACACCCACCCAGCAACCGGGCAGACAATCCCTAGCTAAAAAAAATTTAAATTTTTCTTTTCTTTCTCTCTCTCTCTGACTCTCTCTGTCTTTCTCTTTCTCTATGTGTGTCTGTCTTTCTCTCTCTGACTCTTTCTTTCTTTCTCTCTCTCTGTGTCTGTCTTTCTCTCTCTCTCTCTCTCTCTCTCTGTCTTTCTCTCTGTGAGTCTTTCTCTCTGTATGTCTTTCTCTCTCTCTTCCTCTCTGTCTTTCTCTGTCTTTCTCTCTCTCTCTCTCTCTTTCTGTGTGTGTGTGTGTGTATGTAGTGTATTCAGAGAGCTCAGGGCTACAAACCCATTCCAGAAAGCACACTAATATATTGTATTAGCCATGCCTGCGAGTCTCTCTTAAAAGCATTCTAGTACATCCAAGGCTCCAGGCTCCTTTCTATTCATTAATTCAAGAACTTGTTTGCTGCCATCAATTTGTTAAAAGAGAAAAGGGTGGGAGGGTATGTGTGTGCGTGTGTGTGGAGGGGGTGGATGGAAATGACATAATGTGCTGACCGGTTGGAAAGCAGAAGCCCTGAGGTTCTAGGAATCCATTTATATAATGGACGCCAACTGCATGAGAGAGCTCGTGACCAAAGGGTCACTCTTGAATATACCTCCCAAAGAACCGGCAGGCACAATCTCAGCTGCCTTCGTCTGCTCTCTAAAAATTAAAAAGCTGCAATGAAGAACAAGCCCTTTGGCCATGAGATGTTAGAGACTTTTAATTTGGGGCACAGAGGTCCTTATGTTCACCTTTTTTAAAAAAAATAGCACAAACAATGGAGGAGAAGCAAAACATCTTAGAAGAGGGGCCTCTGTGGCTCAGACTGGTAAGACAGTCTGTTATTAACACAGCTGCTTGCAATTACTGCAGGTTCTAGTCCCACCAGGCCCAAGGTTGACTCAGCCTTCCATCCTTTATAAGGTAGGTAAAATGAGGACCCAGATTGTTGGGGGCAATAAGTTGACTTTGTATATAAATATACAAATAGGATGAAGACTATTGCTTGACATAGTGTAAGCCGCCCTGAGTCTTCGGAGAAGGGCGGGATATAAATGCAAATAAAAAAAAGGAAAAAAAAAGAAAAACCAGAAAGTCCAGTTGCCTCTTGAAAAAACCCCTTTGGGACAACCATGACCTGGATGATGGAGAATCTCCAATGACTTAGATAACATGGACCTATCTTGCCTATCAGCCAACATCTCAAGTGAGAGGATGTTTTCCAGGATGGGTGATCTGTTGACACCTTCATCGCTCACGTCTGGTGCTGACTTGGTCTAACATTTCATTCTCCTTAACATGAACCTTCCCTGTTGGACTTCCCTTATTGCTAATCGAGGGGTAGCTTATGGCTAGCCCCTTACCTCACTTTCCAGCTTGTTGGAAGCACCATGTTCACTCACTGCCCTGGTATAACTTAGGCACCATCAACTTGTACAGATCAACATCTGGGCCTGATACACATCAGAACAAGTCACACTGGTGGAAAGCTCTGATTTATGTCAGCTAAAAGATGAGCATGGGATGAAAGCCACAGGGGTTACTGGAATGTACCTTGTAGCGCAGGGGTGAAATGCTACTGTTTCGGACCAGTTTGCCTGAACCGGTAGTAATAAAAGCTACCGGTTCGTGCAAACTGGTAGTAAAAAAAAAATGCTACCGGTAAGACGAACTGGTATTTCTGACGATCAGCTGTGCCGCGCAATTTATATTCACTAGAAAGAGGGAAATCCTGCTTTCTAGAGAATCTAAATCATGCAGCACATCTGCCCCCCCTCGCTGTTCTACTTACCTTAGAAAAGGCTTCTTAAGCCTCCTTTTTCAGTGCTGCGCGGTAGCACCTGTGGTGCGCATGTGCACGAAGAGCACATTTGGCGCACACCGTGCATACATGCACACAGCGAATCAGTAGCAAAGCGAGCCAGTAGCAGATCTCGGAGCATTTCACCCCTGTTGTAGCCCTTGAATGAAGCTTCTAGTGGAGGAGACTCCATGTGACTTGAGTGTCTCAAGAACCTTTTGGAAATGTCTTCGGGAAAAGTGTTCTTCCAAGTCATAAAACAAGCCAAGCCAACTCATTTTATTTTGGAAAACAGCCTTGAAAAATCTTCTGCACATAAGCTAGGGGTAAGTTTATCTTCTGAGCTGGTCCAACACCGAGGAGATGGAAGTCAACCAACCATCTCTACTCAGAAGGCTAGCAAACATTGGAAAAAGGCTTTAAGCCTTCTTTTTCAATGCTGCGCGGTAGCACCTGTGGTGCGCATATGCACGAAGAGCACATTTGGCGCACACCGTGCATACATGCACACAGCGAATCAGTAGCAAAGCGAGCCAGTAGCAGATCTCGGAGCATTTCACCCCTGTTGTAGCCCTTGAATGAAGCTTCTAGTGGAGGAGACTCCATGTGACTTGAATGTCTCAAGAACCTTTTGGAAATGTCTTCGGGAAAAGTGTTCTTCCAAGTCATAAAACAAGCCAAGCCAACTCATTTTATTTTGGAAAACAGCCTTGAAAAATCTTCTGCACATAAGCTAGGGGTAAGTTTATCTTCTGAGCTGGTCCAACACCGAGGAGATGGAAGTCAACCAACCATCTCTACTCAGAAGGCTAGCAAACATTGGAAAAAGGCTTTCCCAAAAAATTGGATCTAAAAGCAAGATCAGGTTGAATCATAGACAGCGCGTTATTGTTTTCATGCAGGGAAGTGTTTAAAACTGGGAAGCATTCTTAGGAAATAGGAACAGATGGGGTTTATGTATTATGGATTAAAAGTGCAGGAACCCTCATGCTTATCCTATTGTCTTCTGAGATCTTCCAAAGACTGCCAAGCAAGGCAAAAAAATTATGTTGCCCTTCGTGAATTAATTCATGTCCTACTTGATGAAGTAGCAAAATAATTAGTGAGAAAACTAACCTAGCTTTGGCCAACAGGCTTCATTTATTACAGCTACTATTATTTTTTTAATTGTCTTTCCACTTTGCCCCCCTATTCATTGCCTGTAATAACTGTATTAGCCGTTCGGCTGATGTAATGAATAATAGCACTGAGGCCTCTTTCAGGAAATCGACTGTTTCCAATATTTGCACATTTAGGTGAAACCCTCCTCCTTTGTGATCTTGCTAGCAATGGATGTGAAAAGAGGAAGGAGGGAGGAAGCAAGGAAAGAGAGAAAAAGAGAGGAGAGGAAGGAGGGAGGGAGGGAGGGAGGGAGGAGAAAAAGGAAAGAGGAAGGGAGGGAGGAGAGAAAAGAAAGAAGGAATGAAGGGCGAGAAGAATGATGGAGAGAGGGAGGGAAGCAAGGAAGGAGAGAAAGAGAGGAGATGGAGGAAGGAGGGCGGAGAAAAAGGAATGAGGGACGGTGGGGAGAGAAAGGAGGGAGGAAACAAAGGAAAGAGGAAGGAAGGAAGGAAGGAAGGAAGGAAGGAAGGAAGGAAGGAAGGAAGGAAGGAAGGCTCTTCAGAATTATATAACTGGTCAGGCTAAAATACAGTTGGTTACTTGAGGTTCAGTATGTCCTGAGAATCCCCGGATACTGTTTGCCTTGCTCCCTCCCATTCATGGCACACGGGTGGCAAGACTTTTGCCATCAGCTAAGGGCACCCGGGATGTTGAAGAAGTGAGACTTCTACACATGTCCGCTTCTCCTTTCCAGTATATTGTCAGTCATTTGCAACACCCCTCCCCCAACTCTACAGTGATAGTGCTGACATACGATGCTCCATGTGCCACATTGAGTTGCTTTAAATGCCAACAGTTGGCACATGTTGGGGAAGGAGAGAATCAGGATGAGGGGAGGCGGGAGGAGAATTTAACTCTTTGAAGTCCTGATCAAAACAATTTCTTCTCCTAAATCTATTCTCGGTCTTGAGACCAGCAGAAACATTTCTTCTGTATTCAAGTTGATTCAAGAGACAGAGAGAAGAGGGTGAAAGGTCGTTTTTGGAAAGCAAATGCTGAAAACCTATCTCTTTCCTTCCTTCCTTCCTTCCTCCCTCCCTCTCTTCCTTCCTCCCTCTCCCTCCTTCTCTCCCCTTCCTTTTCTCTCCTCCCTTCCTTCCTCCTTCCCTCCCTCCTTCCCTCCCTCCCTCCTTGGTGAGCATGGCAGGGGAAGGATACTGCAAAATCTCCATTCCCTTCCCACTCTGGGGCCAGCCAGAGGTGGTATTTACAGGTTCTCCAAACTACTCAAAATTTCCGCTACGGGTTCTCCAGAACCTGTCGGAACCTACCAAATAGCACCCCTGCCTTAAGGTAAGATGGGCGGCCTACAAATTAAATCCATCGATTGATTGATCAGTCAGTCAATCAATCACGTGGTTGCAATCCTTAGAAAGCAGGTTAGCGATGAATGCCAGGATGCTCGCACCCACTCCCATCCACACAACCTTGCCAGCTTAATCACTAAACAAGGACAAAGGACACCACGCCATCCCTGCCCCCTCCACCCAATTCCCCTTCTCCTTCACCAACAAATCTGCAAGCCAGGGCTTTTCCTGCAAGCCAAAGAAGAAAAGGCAGGACAGGTTTTTTGGCTGTGTGAACTGTCGGCTTCCCACCATGTTTTTCCGCAGCATGCCACGCCGAGGAGGGTGGGCAGCCATTCTACGGAAACGTGGAGGCAGTTGGTGGGCATGGTATTTTCACTCCTAGCAGCAACCACAACCTGTTTGCAAAAGAGAAGAGCTGGTGGGGAGGGGGCGGGAAGAGGACCCCCCCCACCTTTTTCCTGTTTTCCCTCCAAAGGTAATCTGAGCTGTCACAAGATTGACAGCACCGCCATCTGTTTGAGGCAGAAATCCTCTTTCCCAGTGTGAAAAGTGCTGCAGATTGGGCTTCATCCCACCCAGCCAATTGTGTGCGTGTGTGTGTGGGATTCATGCCCGAAGAACATCTCAAACCCACCATTTCTGGTGTATTATTATTATTATTATTATTAACTTCATTAAACGTGAAACTCAGTCAACTGAACATTCAAAAATGTCTCACAAATACGATTGACTGGTGCTAATGGTGGATACTGCCAGCGTCCTAGGTAACAACCAAGGACCTTCTTAAAATATATGATGTTTTGTCCCAGTTGCTCTAGACTTGCATGCCCTGGTTCCCCAGCAGGAACAAATGAGTCCCGTAGCCCATTTTTCAGCAGATGTCCAGGAGCCATAGCATCTGAGGTAGTCCTTGTTGACCTGGGCGACAACCGATCCGGTATGGAATTTTGTTGATTTCTTCTCATCATTGGTGATGGTAGGTGCCTGGGTTGGTTCACGGTGGCTGAGCCACTACCGATCTGAAGACCGGCATTCCCATAACCATAGGGACCGCATCCAATGGCCATCCAGGCCCAGCCACAGGTTGTTGTTGTTAGAGAGGCTCTGGAGGCTGGGGACAGCAAAAAAACATCACTTGCTGTCCAACCGGAAGTTAGGGAACATGCCGTTTCTGGCCTCTGGAGGGCCTAGGGGGGTGGGGAAGGCTGTTTTTGCCCTCCCCAGAGTCCTAGAGAGGCTCTGGAGCCAGGTGAGAGAGAAAAACAGGCATTCCTCACCACCCTCAGGTCCTCCGGAGGCAGGAAACAGCCTGTTCCCCTACTTGTGCTGGGCCCAGAAAGCCCGAAAATCAGCTGGCCGGCGAGCGCATGCGCGCCGGAACTGAGCTCATGTGCCCACTGATATGGCTACGTGTGCCACCTGTAGAACCATCATGGTTCTAAACGGTTGCCTTCACGCAAGAGGCCAAGCTAGGCTACTTTGAAATAGGCTTTGCTGAGTGAGCCCTAGACTCAAGCATGAGACAAGTTAAATGCCAAGAAACCTTGCGGGAAGCCACCAGGAGAGCAGATGGTCCCCATCATGCTGAGGATGTTCTGACAGAGATTGGGTGAGAGAATTAAAAGGGGAAGCGTTCAAAAGTTTGGCCTGACTTTTAGAGAGGTTGGTGAGGGTGAGTTGAAATAGACTGGGTGTTGTGCCTTGCCCGCCTTCCTCTCTGCAGCCAGGCCCCTCCCATCTCCTGCTATCTGAGCCAGAGTCTGATAGTGAAGACGAATGGTCTGGCATGCCTCCAGCCCCCAGCCCTGGCACCATGCCCAGACAGACTGAGCAAACAAACCTCCCTCCGATAGCATGTCAGCAGGAAGCCAGCCACGAGCTAGAATTGCCGGCAGCTGAGGAGGAAGACGAAAAGTGGACAGATCCCCGCTTCCGGAGAATGGAGAGGTGATGTCAGCAAAAGGAAGGGAGGGGCAGGCCTGGATAAGTGCTGAGTCATGGAGCCACACCCCATGGCCTATATAAAGGATCTGCTTTTTGGCATTCCTTGAGTCAAACAAAGTCTCATCTGGTTTGCTGAAGTCACACCTTGGATTCCTGCCTGCCCTGAGAACTCTGAAAGGAATTTGGCAAAGCTGCAGAGGCTTCGTGGCCACGCTTGATACAGACTTCCCAGACCCGGCCGTCAGAGGAGGAGTGGGACACGACATCGGGTGGGCTAAATTCAGAGGAAGCTTCACACTCTTAATTCTCCTTCTTTTTAGTAGAAAGAAAAGCAAAGGGGGAATTTCAGGAGGACAATTTCAAGGTCTCAGGACTTTCCAGAACAGGAGGAAAGAGACACGTCATGGCCTGCTCTTTACTGCGCCATCATGGGTGGCTGTGAGTCACAAGCTAAAGTAAAGTCACACACAATTTCGCAGGGGAATTGAAACGGTGTGTGAGAAAGACCTTGAGAACAGGGGCAAAGAGATGCTGTGGAGGGAACGGTCAGATAAGAGGCAGCAGAGACCATGGCTGCATAATGGGCAGACAAAGAAACTCAGAAAGGAGCTTCTCTAACTTAATCAGACTGGAGGTTCAGATTTCCAAGATTCTATTAAGGTAGCCTTATAATAAAATGAAATTAGCTCACCTGGATGTTTTCTATCTGGTCTACACAGGAAGATTGGCGTCAGTCTAGCAAGTCTAAAAATACAAATCTCCCATCATTTCCTTTACAATCTGGGGCCCGAACATTGGACACTATCTAACAAAATAAAATTCAATGGTGAAAAAGAAAAATAAGGTTCTACAGGCAAGGGAAACAAAATGCACAGGTAAGTGGTACCTTGCTCAATAGTAGTAACTGGGAGAGGGATCTTGGAGTCCTAGGGGATGATCGCTTAAATATGAGCCAGCCGTGTGCAGCAGCTGCCAAAAAAGCCAACACACTTCTAGACTGTATCAACAGAGGGATAGAATCAAGATCACGTTAAGTGTTAATACCACTTTACAAGGCCTTGGTAAGGCCACACTTGAAATACTGCATCCAGTTTTGGTCGCCACGATGTAAAAAACATGTGGAGACTCTAGAAAGAATGCAGAGAAGAGCAACAAAGAGGATTAAGGGACTGGAGGCTAAAACATATGAAGAACAGTTGCAGGAATGGGATATGTCTAGCTTAATGAAAAGAAGGATTAGGGGAGACATGATAGCAGTGTTCCAATATCTCAGGGGTTGCCACAAAGAAGAGAGAGTCAAACTATTCTCCAAAGCATCTGAAGGTAGAACAAGAAGCAATGGATGGAAACTAATCAAGGAGGGAATCAACCTAGAACTAAGGAGAAATTTCCTGACAGTGAGAACAATTAATCAGTAGAACAACTTGCCTTCAGAAGTTGTGAATGTTCTAACACTGGAAGTTTTTAAGATGATGTTGGATAACCATTGTCTGAAGTGATGTAGGGTTTCCTGCCTAAGAAGGGGGTTGGACTAGAAGACCTCCAAGATCCCTTCCAACTCTGTTATTCTAAATCTAAGAAACCAGGGCGGGTCCCTTCTCTACCCATTATACAGCCATGGGCTATGCCCCCTCTTATCTGACCATTTTCTTGGCAGGATCACTTTGCCCCCTTTCTCAAACTTTCTCACATATCATCACAGGTGTCCACAGGGGGAGGTGGGTGGGCAGGTATCGTAGCATCCTGATGTCAAAACGTATGACCTCTATTCTGGTGTTAGATGTCGGGATGCATGTATGAAAAGGCAGAGTTTCATGCTTGAAGACCAGAAGATGGCATTTCCCACCTCCTAGTGCTTGATGCAGGACTCCTACCAACAATGTCCACAGGTGGTGGTGGTGGAGGAGGAGGAGGAGGAGGAGAAGGAGAAGGAGAAGGAGAAGGAGAAGGAGAAGGAGAAGGAGAAGAAGAAGAAGAAGAAGAAGAAGAAGAAGAAAAGAAGAAGAAGAAGAAGAAGAAGAAGAAGAAGAAGAAGAAGAGGAGGAGGAGGAGGAGGAGGAGGAGGAGGAGGAGGAGGAGGAGGAGGAGGAGGAGGAGGAGGAGGAGAAGAAGAAGAACAACAAGAAGAAGAAAACAAGAACAAGAAGAGGAGGAGGAAGAGGAGAAGAAGAAGAAGAAGAAGAAGAAGAAAAAGAAGAAGAAGAAATAGGGGGGAGGAGGAGGAGGAGGAGGAGGAGGAGGAGGAAGAAGAAGAAGAAGAAGAAGAAGAAGAAGAAGAAGAAGAAGAAGAAGAAGAACAAGAACAAGAACAAGAAGAAGAAGAAGAAGAAGAAGAAGAAGAAGAACAAGAACAAGAACAAGAAGAAGAACAAGAAGAGGAGGAGGAGGAGGAAAAGGAGGAGGACGATGACGATGACGATGACAATGACACTAAATTTATTTGGACTCTGGGCAGTGAAATAGTATGACGATGCCCTCAAAGCCCTTCTTTCATTTTATGGTTTGCTTCTGCTGCTGCTGACTTTGTTCATCTGCTCTTTCTTCTAAGCCATCCTTCATCTTTTTCTGCCCTCTTCAGATACCCACTCACACGGTTTCCCATCGGCTAGAACACCCATTTGATTTCTTTTAACAGTAATGCTAAAAATCTCTCTGTCAAACTAAATTCTGAAGTCTAATCTTTTAACGAAGCTTTTTTGTGGAAAGCTCCGCTTTTTGGGCTGTAATTAGTGAGGGTGAGAGACCCTGGGCTTCACTCGCAAATGATGGCTTATTTGCTCGCGGCGCACTCTGTAATTGTATATTTTGCGTCGGGAAGGGTGAATAAAATCCAAAATCAGTGTCTAGATGGTCTCTATTGAGCGCCAAAAGCAGCACACTAAGGTTTCAGAGGCTGTCCTTCAGACGAGACATTCCCAATAGCTTCAGGCAATTCCTTTGAATAAATCAGCTTTATCAAGTTAAAAGAGATCAGTCCTTTAAGAGTGATGGAGTGGACAGATATGGAGGCTAGGGAGGCAAAGTGGTTAATATGCTAGACCAGGAACAGGAAAACAAGTCTTCCACCCGCCTAACCCCAACTGTAACCGTAGTCCCAACCCAAGTCCCAACCCCAACCCTAACTGTAATCCTTGTCCCAGTCCCAACGCTACCATAACCCTAGTCCCAACTCTAGCTCTAACCCTAGTCCCAGTCCTAACTCAAACCCCAACCTTAACCATAACCCCAACCCTAACTGTAACCTTAGTCTCAACGTAACTCTAACCCCAACCCTAGTCCCAGTCCTAACCCCAACCCCAACCCTAACCCCAACCCCAACCCTGACCCTAACCCCAACCTCAACCCCAACCCTGACCGTAAACCTAGTCCCAGTCCCAGTCCCAAACCTAACCTTAACCCTAACCCCAACCCTGATCGTAACCCTAGTCCCAGTATCAACCCTAACTGTAACCCTAATCCTAACCCTGCTTCCAAACAAGAACATACAGAGGGGTCTTGAATATGGCTCAGAGGATCCTCTCTGGTTTGAGTTTGTAATATTTCCATAGGTGCCCATCTTCAACTATTCCCTGAGGGTGAGCAAATAAAAAAATTTAAGCTGTGTTTCTCAACCTTGACAACTTTAAGATGGGCAGACTTCAACTCCCAGAAAATCCCTGGATGTCTTTGTCACAATTCAACCTATCTCACTGGCTTTCTCTGATGGGGAAAACTGGAGCTTCTGGATGGTAAGGTGGAGTAGAACTCTAACACATACATGGGAAAGTTTCTTCCATGGTTTATTAATTGTCATCATCAACGAGAAGGACCATTTGAGTTTATTTTCTAGCTTGGAAAGTGAATTGGATGGAAGAGTTCATCATCACCTAGCTTGGTTGACCTCCATAACTGTAAGTTCAGTTATTTCTGGAAGTTGAATGTAATATTAATTATCTGGCCTGTTTTTTGAAAGATAAGAGTTTTATTCCTACATATGGTGAAACTAAACCTAGGAAGGAAGGAAAACCACATGAGTAGTGAGAGTTCACAAGGGTTACTTTCTGTCTGGTGTACTGTTTTATTCACACAAACGAGTACACCAAAGAGAACCTTAAGGGAACTATGTTCATCGCTTCTTAAAATTGGAACTATCTTAATTGTACCTTGCCTTTGAACAGCAGTTCATCAATGTACAGGTCACTTGTAGACTGGGGGGATGGGGGAACGAGGAGAAATACCTTCACAAAGCCAGAAACCAGATCAAAGAGCTTATGAGCCAAGATGTCAACACACTCTTAGTTAAACCCGAGTAAATATAACAACAGAAGCACACAGCAAAAGCAACAAAGAATCTTGCGGCACCTTGAAGATAGGGGATTGTATTTTGTGGAAGCTTAGCCTAAATAAAAACAAGCCTTTTGATACCGCAAGACCCTGTTGTTGACATTGCCGTCTATTAACATGGCTTTGAAAAGCTCTCAAAAGGAATAGAAGGAACAACAATGGATTTTTTAATGGGAAGAAAGCCACGCATCTTGAATTTTACACCCCGGTTATGAAAAGGCATTGATAAATCGAGGAAATCCAGAGAAGGCTACCGGGTGGGAGAAAGAACTGGAAATCAGATCCTGTGTGGAATGGTGAAAAGATCTGGGTAGATTCAGCTTGTAGAAGAGAAATGTAAGCAGGGACGAGATGGCTAACTTGAAAGATCTGATGGTTTAACCCACTGTAGAGGACTTGGACTGCTCGCTTACTCCAGAGACTAAGACCAGAACTCATGGTGGTGACACCTCAAGGATGTATTGTGAGCTAGGCCCAAGTAGTGATTACCAGACACAATCAATCCTAAACAAACATATTTTATTAGAACAGCTGAGTATTACTTCATTCTCAACTTAGTCCAAATTTTCCAAAACAAAGTCCTTCAGAAAAAATCCTTCGGCCTTATCACAAACCTTTGTCTTCTTTGGCACCCTGCTAAAGGCTTTTCTTGGCAAGAACCCCATAAAGTTCAGAAACAGGAGACAAGAAACAATTGCAACGTTGCTTTCCTTCAAAGAACCCAAGAGCCGTTACTGCTCTTTTAAGCCTTATGGGAGGGGCCAATCATCTCCTGGCCTTACTCCTGAGTCGTCCTTTTTGCTTTAGCTGCTCTTGCCTTCTGGCAGCTCTTTGCATGCATGCACTAGGAACAGGCTCCTCCTGTTCCTCTGCCTCTCTGCTGTCCGCCTCTGGAGGCTTTAGAGTCCGCACATCACTCCCAGATGGCCCTGGCCCCATCTCTGCCTCCGACGCAGAGCCCTCATCTGGGCCTTCCCCTGACTCCAGGACTGGCCCATGTTCTTCCTCAGCCTCCTCACTGTCTGACTCCGCTGCCAACTCCGCAGGCTGCTGGTGGACCACAACAGGATGGAGATATGGATGAGACATGAAGAAGAACAACAAGAACAGTCAACCAGTGGGACAGCTTACCACATGGAATGGTTTCATCATCTTCACCAAAGGTTTTTAAATACAGCTTGGATAGTCCTCTAATGGGGATAGTGCAGTGAATCTGGCAGTGAGCAGGGAGTTGGACTTGGTGACCTCTTGGGTCTTTTTGATTCTATTATTCCGTGATCAATTCTATGATCCTATGATTGACTCTATGGTTGAATCTGTGATCTCATAATTGATTCTATGGTTGAGTCTATGATCCTATGATTGACTCTATGGTTGAGTCTATGATCTCATAATTGATTCTATGGTTGAGTCTATGATCCTATGATTGACTCTATGGTTGAGTCTATGATCCTATGATTGACTCTATGGTTGAGTCTATGATCTCATAATTGATTCTATGGTTGAGTCTATGATCCTATGATTGATTCTATGCTTCTGTGATTCTTTCCGTGGTTCTGCAATTCAGTCTACAATTCTATGATTTATTCTATGGTTCTATTACTCGTTTTATGATTCCGTTATTCCTTCTAGATTCTATAATCTTACTAGGAGTTTAAGGAGATATTTTTTCAGCCAAGAGAGGCATATTTGTTCCAAGATGTGGCAGCCTTTAACTCCATTGAATGTCCTTCATTTCCTGGAACAGTTCCACCAGAGGTCAGATCTGCAGGTGTGCGATGCACTCAGGGGGCCAAGTTCTTTCTATTAGATATCTTAATATGGAATTGAACTTCTGGCTTTCATCGCCTACTTACAAAAAATGTAACAGCCACAGAATGCTTTTATGCTTCTGGCAACAGTAGGGTCAAAATGATCTGCCCTGCAATCAGAGATGAATTACCACCACCACCCCCCAAAAAAAACAAAGAAAGAAAGAAAGAAGGATTTGTAATGCCCTCCTCACTTTCCTGGTTTATTGCGAGAAGATGAACTCGAGATAGAGATAACACAACAAGGAGCTGTTTCCAAACAAGAACGTACAGAGAGTTCTTGAATACAGCTCAGAGGATCCTATCTGATTTGGGTCTGTAACATTTCCATAGCTGCCCATCTTCAAATCTTCCCTGAGATGAGAAAAGAAAATCTTGAAAGCAGCGTTTCTCAGCCATGGCAATTTTAAGATGTGTGGACTTCAACTCCTAGAATTTCTCAGTCAACCATGCCGGCTGGGGAATTCTGGAAGTTGAAGTCCCACCCATTTTAAAACTCAAACAAGGTTGAGAACTTCTGCTTTAAAGTACAAAGGATCTCAATTAAGAAAAGATTTCAGTAGTATCTGATTCTGTGTGTGTGTGAGTGTGTGTGTGTGTGTGATGTTCATCTCTGTTTCTTGGCCAAGGGAGGCAGCATTGTCCGAAGACAATTTCAGTGATCCTGTGATCAGCGTGACTATACTCCAAAGACTCACGGAATGCTGTTTCCTTCCCACCAAAGTGGTACCTATTCATCTACTTGCATTTGCATGCTTTTGAATTGCTAGGTTGGCAGAAGCTGGAGCAAGATACGGGAGCTCACCCCATCTCATGCGGTGCTCGGGTCTCCAACTGGGGCTGTCAGCTTTCCAGTTGACAAGCTTTCCAGTTGCCCTTCCCCTGTCTGTTTTTCCACCATTAAAAACCTTCCTCCCTTTGACGTCTACAGAGGCAAAAATGTGAGGAATGGTCCCATTGCCCCGATTTGGGCCCCCAGGAGGACTATCAGCAGGAGAAAGATGGTGCTATCCATAACTATTTAGTCCTGCTTTTTTTCCCCAAAGCTCTTCACCCAAGCATTTTCAGATGCTTCCTCTGTCAGGGATCATTTAGCCTGGGGGGCTGTGATGCAGCCGAACAGCTGGTCCTATAATTGGAATTTAGGTGTTTAATCTCATGGTGACAATTCATAATAGAAGCAACTTCCTTAATGCTGAAAGATGAAAGGGTGCCTAGCTGTGCGGCTCCAAAAAATGGAAAACGAAGAGACGAAACTCAGATAAATTGCAGAGAGCGAGGGTCTCATTCATTTTAAGGGATGAGAAAAAGAAGGGCATTAGGATGTTTGTTTTGGGGGGGGGAGCAGATGGCCTGCTACCTCATTTTCTCAGGGCCGGGGTCCTTCTCATGTGGCCTTTGCTGGGCCTTGGTCCTATAGAGAATCAGGGAGATGGCCTTGAGAGAAACAGGTAAGAGGGCTGAAAGATTTCATACGTCCTAGGACAGAGGTCAACCTTGGCAACTTTAAAACTTGCAGACTTCAACTCCCAGAGTTGAAGTCCACAAGTCTTAAAGTTGCCAGGGTTGGAGACCCCTGTCCTAGGAAACAAGATCATATTTGGAAGACCTACAGGTGGGTTCCTGTCTATGGAGATTCTCCGTCATCCAGGTCCTGGTTGTCCCAAAGGTGCTTTTTCAAGAGGCAACTGGACTTTCTGGTTTTTCTTAGAAAACGTTTTGCTTCTCATCCAAGAAGCTTCTTTGAAGAGAAAAACATCTACAAAGAAAAACCAGAAAGTCCAGTTGCCTCTTGAAAAAGCACCTTTGGTACAGGTAGG
This sequence comes from Ahaetulla prasina, assembly GCF_028640845.1. Lineage (NCBI taxonomy): Eukaryota > Metazoa > Chordata > Lepidosauria > Squamata > Colubridae > Ahaetulla > Ahaetulla prasina. The sequence goes on from NC_080551.1 coordinate 23,957,268, forward strand.
TCCCTTCCGGATCTACTGGGATCTAAGAAGGATTAAGTATGTAAGAAGTACCTAAGAAGGGACCCGGTGGCTCAGTGGCTAAGACACTGAGTTTGTCGATCGACAGGTCGGCAGTTCAGCGGTTGGAATCCCTAGTGCCGCATAATGGAGTGAGCTCCCGTTCCTTGTCCCAGCTTCTGCCAACCTAGCAGTTCGAAAGCATGTAAAAACTGCAAGTAGAAAAATAGGGACCACCTTTGATGGGAAGGGAACAGCGTTCTGTGCACCTTTGGCGTTTGGTCATGCCAGCCACATGATCATGGAGACATCTTCTGACAACGCTGGCTCTTTGGCTTTGAAATGGAGATGAGCACCGCCCCCTAGAGTCTGGAACGACTAGCACATATGTTTGGGGGGAACCTTTACAAACCTAAGAAGGATTGGGACCAGCCCTTTGGTACGGCCCAGATCAGGAAGCAGACCCCATAGGAAAACTAGAAGTATAATCTGTAGTACAGGGAGGCCTTGACAAATAAACCATTTGTTTTACAATTGTTCAGAGTTATGATGCTGCCGAACAAAATGACTTATGACCAGTCCTTGAACTTACGACCATCACAGCATCCCTGTGGTGACATGATTGTTATTCAGGTATTTGGCAACTGCCATTTGCAACGTTTCTAGCAGGCTCCTAACAAAGGGAAAGCCAGATTCACTTAAGGACCATGACGATTTGCTTAACAATTGTGGCAAAAAAAAAAGAGGTTGTAAAATGGGGTGTGACTCACACAGTGACTGCATTACTTTGTGATGGAAATTCTGGGCCCAACTGTTGTCGTAAATCAAGAATTACCTGTAACAGAAGCTTGTAAGACTGATGGCGCTACACTTCCCCTCCCTCATATGTCCCAGTGAATATCCCAGCCCAGATCTTGCTAGAGATCAGCAATTTCTTTGTTTATGGTCAGCATTTCACACTTCTGCTAATTATCCCCAGATATTATTCATTATGTGTGTCTCATAAAAGCCAGCACTCAGCATCTAAGTCTCTTCAATCCACCAACTCTGTGTTGCTACTTCTTTAAACTGTCCAGGGAGAACTGAACAAGTTGTATTCCCCCATCCATGCACTAAAACCCCCTGGATAATTTAGAGCCAGTCGATATCACATAGCCCAATACCACAGGGACATTTTTTTTTATTTTTTATTTATTTACATTTATACCCCGCCCTTCTCCGAAGACTCAGGGCGGCTTACAGTGTATAAGGCAATAGTCTCATTCTGTTTGTATATTTTTACAAAGTCAACTTATTGCCCCCCCAACAATCTGGGTCCTCATTTTACCTACCTTATAAAGGATGGAAGGCTGAGTCAACCTTGGGCCGGGCTCGAACCTGCAGTAATTGCAGGCTTTGTGTTCTTAATAACAGGCTTTACCAGCCTGCGCTATTCACCGGCACATTACTTGGGAACAAGTTGAAAGGGGAGGAGGAGGAGATGCTATAGGACCGTGATGGCGAACCTATGGCACGCGTGCCAAAGGTGGCACACAGAGCCCCCCCTATGTGGGCATATGTGCCGTCGCCAGCTGCTTTTTTGGTTTCCGGCGCATGCAAGCGCGCCAGCCACCTGGCCACGCTGGAGCACAAGAATCCCTAAGACCAGCACATGCATTTTATTTTATTTATTTTATTTTATTTGCATTTATATCCCGCCCTTCTCCAAAGACTCAGGGCGGCTTACACTATGTCATGCATGCACCAGAAACCCAAAGACCAGGTGGCCGGAACACGCATGTGCATCAGCCAGCTGGTCTTTGTGTTTCTGGCGCTCTGGCGTGCGTGCATGTGCATTCTGGTTTGGGAACTCGATGCTGAAAAGGTTCACCATCACAGCTATAGGAGACTGTAGGAGATGACCAGGCTGAGCTCAAGGGAGGGAGGGGTCAAACGTCATGAGTCCCTTTGTACCCACAAGAGATCTAAGTCCATCCCGTCTTGAATTCCTTCTAGTCTTACCTCCCGCTAATTTCCCTCGGCTGTTAGTAATTCAGATTCTTGTAGAGAACTCACAATAAATCTTTACACCTGTTTGAACTGCCTGGCTCTCCTGATTTTCCAGGTGCTTGACAGAGTTGCTTTTTAGATGGCTGAAAGAAAGGTGGACAACAGATCTGATGAATCAGCTGAGCTTGATGGCTAAAGGCCATAGTAAAATGAGTGGAACTGAATGAATGGAGCAACAGAAGAGTATTTTCAAGATCATCTCAGAATGAAAGATTTGCTCTATAACTTGCTTGACCAGAACTAGGTAGAACTCAAGCTTTTTCATGCCCCATGATGCCATGAGTCACTTAGACCTCCATCCCTGCAAGAAAGTTCAGTAGCCAAATTCACCAAAGTCCAGGAGGCTAGAAGGGAAGATGGCCACCGCAAGGAGGAGGTCAACCAAGCTCCTCTTCATTTCAGAGTTTGCCATCAACGCGAAAGAAGATGGGGGCACTTAACAAGCAAATCTCTCATCTGCTTCTAACAGGCTTTCAGCATAAGGCTCGCTGACAGCTAATCTCTGGATCCACTTAAAAGATCAGATGGAGGCGAGACTGGTGCTAGAGAGAGAGGTGGACATGGCTCTCACTATCATTTCCATCTGGGCTTGGTGCCAACAGCAGCAGCAAAGAAGATCTTTGTTGCCAGCTGTGGCAGCCTTGTTACTCCTCCTCCTCAAATCTCTTTCCTGAGACCGGGATGGCAAATAACAAGGATTCCCATCTTGTGTTTATTTGCACATTATGGGCATTTACATTTAGGTAGGTTGTGAGTTTAGCTGGTCTGCTTTCCAAACAAATTTCCAGCCCCCTGCTAGGATTGAACAGCATTTATGGCCTTTCCACCAGATCAGCTCTAGGATTGTCTTCAAGTTTCTTTCCCCGTCGATTTGTCCCTCCAAACACAACTAGGAGGAACTGAGCATGGTCATCTATCTGATTCCATTCACTCTCCTATGTTGTGTGTGCTCCCATCCAGGGACTGGGGAAAATGTAGAAAACACAGTGATGAGGCACCAAAAGTGGTTAAGGAAGTAAGACTCAGAGGGAGAAGCACGCTAGCATTTCATCACAAGAAGATTTAACTAATCTAACATTCTACAATGACCTTTCCGTTCCAAAATGACTTAAGGATCATCTCAGATGGAGCAAGCGAATCCAGATTTTGCAGAGTCTAGATCTTACAGATATTTATTGAGAACTCACCTCCCACCATTCAATAGTTGAGAAAAATTACACAACATTCAAGAAGCTTCCACTAATAGTCCTGAATTAATCCTCCTTTGAATGTGGCGGGAATTGTTCTGATGTAGTTGTCCACCCCTGTCTCAAGCACAACCACAGCCAAGAACTGCTCTGTCTACCATCATGCAAAAATATCTAGCAATCATCTGGCAGAATTTCCTAATTTAACATAGTCACACAATTGGAAATCTATCCATGACACTGAGCTGGACTGAGCTGCAATATTGCTTAAGGACGGGAGGGGGAAAGGATCCCATGTTGCCTAGAATGAGTCAACATGCTTTGATTTCTAACTCTGTGACTGTGTGTTGCACGACACGAACTTTGCTCACTTGGTTACTTTATGGTTCAATGTACTGTAGTGTGCAAACCCAGAAAAAAAATGGGTTAAAGGCAACAATCAGGTTCAGCAATGCTGTCAACACGGAGCCAGTCCTCCCCAGTAATGGACCATGGGTTCTATCATCCATTTCTCTGCTTTCCCAGTTCCACATAACCAATTTCTTCATCACTGAAAGCATAGAGCATCGCCTTGCAATCTGTGATGGGCAAAGATCATGTCAGAAGCTGATTCTTGAATGGCTCAGTTCATGCAAGAAGAGAGAAACTGAAATAACACCAAGGAGCGTGAAAATGGGGGAAATAAGTTCAAAATGAAAAGAAATACTGGTGGTTGGTTGGGGTTTTTTTGGGGTTTTTTTGGTTTGGAAGACCTTTGTACTGCATTGTACATGTCCCCTAAGGCAGTGTCTCTGAACCCCAGCAAGTTTAAGCTTTCTGGCTGGGGAATTTTGTGAGTTGGACTCCACACATGTTAAAGTTGCTGAAGTTGAGAAACACTGCCCAAGGGCACTTCTTCTAGTGCAAATGCCCAGCACGGCACATTCTTCTTGACCTCACCTGTGGAAGCCTGTGGAGTGAAGGCAACCTTGCAATTGAGAAGGTTTGGAGTTTTGTGGATGTCAACCACAGATGTGGCTTTGCGATAGCAAGCTGGGAAAATAATTGAATTCATGTCATGCTCAGATGTTTTCTATAATACTGAATGTCCAGGAATGAGCAAAAGACCACAGTGAAAATCATCTGTGCAAAATCCATGGCGGAATCAATTACAGACCAAGGGGAGACATGATCGGGCAAGTTACATCAAATAGATTATCGGTGAGAAAGAGGGAAGGAAGGAAGGAGAAGGAAGGAAAGAAGGAAGGAAGGAAGGAAGGAAGAAGGAAGGAAAGAAGGAAGGAAGGAAGGAGCAGGAAGGAAGGAAGGAAAAGAGAAAGGAAGGAGGAAGGAAAGAAGGAGAAGGAAGGAAAGGAAGGAAGGTAGGAAGGAAGGAAAGAGAAGGAAGGAGGGAGGGAGGGAAGGAAGGAGGGAGGGAGGGAAGGAAGGAAGGAAGGAAGGAAGGAAGGAAGGAAGGAAGGAAGGAAGGAAGGAAGGAAGGAAGCCATCTCCCTTCTTTGCTCTTTGACAAAAGCAAATTACTTATGAAGGTAGTAAGAAAATACTTAATGCCAACTCCTTAGCCTTCCTTCAACAAATCCCACTTAGAGCAACATTTGCAATCCTCTTGATTATTAACCGATTTCTTCTAGGCAAGAAATGAAGGACTAAAGGCCCCTCCATGAAAATGACGGATGACTACAGGGGCATGAAGAGACGTCTGTTTGATCATTCCTCTGCAGGCAAGGGGAGACCTTGAGATCACCCACAAGTGCTCCAGACACTCTTTCCAGTCAATAGATCTTTCATCATCATCTTCTCAGCCCGAGAACCAGAAATTTTATTTCCCCACTGTTGATTTCAGTGGGTCCTCTGTAACAAACTCTCTGTAGTCAAAATTTGGGGATCCATCAGCAAACACTGTTCATCTGTCACTTCACTTTTCCACCCCGGGCCACCCCAGTGAAGCTGTCGAAGTGTTGTCCCGGTGTCTGGAAGCCGTACGGGTCTGGATGGGGAGGAACAGGCTCAAACTTAATCCCTCCAAGACGGAGTGGCTGTGGATGCCGGCACCTCGGTACAGTCAGCTGCAGATGCGGCTGTCTGTCGGGGGTGAATCATTGGCCCCGATGGAGAAGGTACGCAACTTGGGCGTGCTCCTGGATGGCCGGTTGTCCTTTGAAGACCATTTGGCGACCGTCTCCAGGAGAGCATTTTATCAGGTTCGCCTGATCCGCCAGTTGCGGCCCTTCCTGGACCGGGATGCCTTATGCACAGTCACTCATGCCCTTGTTAGCTCGCCTGACTACTGCAATGCTCTCTACATGGGGCTCCCTTGAAGAGCACCGGAGACTTCAGCTAGTTCAGAACGCTGCGCTGGTTATTGAGGGAGCGCCTCGGAGCTCCCACATAACACCTATCCTGCGCAGACTGCACTGGCTACCTGTTGTTTTCGGGTGCGCTTCAAGGTATTGGTTACCACCTTTAAAGCGCCCATGGCTTAGGACCGGCTATCTACGGGACCGCCTACTGCCGGCTTCTATCTCCCATCGTCCGCACGCTCCCACAGAGAGGGACTCTCAGGGTGCCGTCAGCCAAACAGTGTCGACTGGCGGCCCCAGGGGAGGGCCTTCTGTGGGAGCTCCGACCCTGTGGAACGAACTTCCCCTCGGACTTCGACAATTACCTGACCTTAGGACCTTTCGCCGCGAACTTAAAACTTATTTATTTCATATGGCTGGACTAGCCTGATTTTTATTTTTATTGGATGGGTTTTTAAAATTGTGTTATTTTATAGGGGAGTATGTTTTTTAATGTTTTGGGCATTTAAATTAGTTTTTTAAGGGTTGTTTTTAAATTATTGTGTGTATTTATATTTTATCTGCCTGTTCACCGCCCTGAGTCCTTCGGGAGAAGGGCGGTATACAAATTAAAATATTATTATTATTATTATTATTATTACTTCTAAACCGATTCTTTGTATCAATCCTTGAATTGATTAGACCGGTAAGAAATTTTATCTCCTTTTTTTGTTTTTCCTTCTCCTCCCAAACACCCATGGATTTATAAAATCCTGAAATAAAACAATTATTTCCTGGATGTAGCTGGACCAATAAGGACACCTCAGAAAACATTCTGTACCAACAGTAAGAATCTTCTCCTACTTCTGAATCAACATGGTTTATTTTGTTATTTATTAGGGTTTTTTTAAAAAAAGAAAAAAGAACAAGTCTTTAATTTGTAGGTTATCTGAGCCCTGTGGGATGGATGAGCTTGTATTGGAGGCCAGGAAATTAAAGGTTTGGGCAACCTCTGCTCCACCTCATCACACATCACTGATTTTTCTATTACACTGTTTTTCAGTGGTTTAGCATTTCTACCTTGCTGGAGGCATTAATTCTGAGAGAAGCCGACCTAATGCAGTGGGAGCATACGTATGGGAAGGCTCTTTTTTGCATCCACAATGTACTTTGCTGCCAATAAAACATCCTAGCTGACTTTCCTCCTCCTCCTTCTTCTGAAGACTACAATTCCCTTTTGTTACATCCACAAACATCTCCTCTGCTTTCCACAATTCATCGTTCTTTTGTCAGGAAAAATATATATATACAAGTGCAACACAGGGCAGATTGATTCATCACTACCTTAAAATATGAATAATGCCCTTTTAAACATAAATAAATACAAGGTCGGTCTACGGGAATGATAGATGGGATGTTGACTTGAAAAGAAGGAAAAGGGGGAGCTTTCTTTTCCTGCCTCCATTGACATGAAGAAGTCAGACGAGACCACAGGCTGGGGACTCCAACGTTGCTACCTTCTGCCTTTCTATGTCAGTCCTGCGTTCCCACCTCAGATACCAATCCTTTTATCGGGAAGAGAATTGTTGTGTTTGGAGGAGCACGTTGAAATTCCCGCACAAATCGCACCTGTGGGTGCGAAACGGACAACTCTGTATGTCCTTAGTTCGGACGGGAAGTGGAAGCTATCAGAGGAATGTCTTGAGTATGAGTTGGATGGAAATTGGACAATTGTGCAGCACTTCAGTACCATAGACAGTTCCTACCGAGTTCTCCTAGCAATCCTAATATCCCATCCCAACTCATCCCATCCCCCTCTACTCCCCTCCACTCCTGTCAGAGCGTTTACAGCGTGGCTTACTATTTTGAGGAGCAAAATACAGGACACAAAGGTTTTGTCATTACAAACAGCGATTTATATACAAGTCATAAATATATAGACACACGTGCTAAGCAAAGCCAGTCAGTCACTCTTCTGTATATAGACGCCTATATATAAACCGCTGCTTGTAATGACAAAATCTCTGTGTACTGAGTATTTTACTCCTGGGTTGTCTCACAATAGTAGTCATGCTGTAAACACTCTGACAACTCCATTCCATTCCACTCCACTCCACTCCATTCCAATTGCAATAATTCTAATTCTGATTCTGATTCTATTCTAATTTTATTGCAGCAGGAGCTTGAGGCCACTTTAAGTGAGACAGATTTTCCAGTTGGTCGTCTTCTACAAAATCAGTGCCCCGACTTTTTATAAGGCTCCCTGTGTCTTTTTTTTTTTTTCAGGGTAATGCAACGCAAACAGATCCAGTACGAAATAGCCAGTGGCTCAGGGATTATTTAGCCACTCTAAAATTGTTCGATTTTGGCAATGTTGAACTACCAACAACCATTACTTTGTGTAATCAGTGCGGAATCCCCCATATGCTGTGGTCCTTCATAACAAGCCAGATTTGGTCCACTAGTATTGCCTGCATGAGAAAATATCTCTTTATTTTATTATCATTTAGATGGTCCTGTTTTAGTTTAGTTCATTGCCTTTACTTAGTAACAGAAGATTTCTTAAGACCCTTGGGGGTCACCGTATAATATCTGATGAGCCGCAGCTCAGAGCTGCCAGACCATGAAAGTTTGTTTTAATCTACCTGCTGTTTTACTAAAATAAGCAATGGATCTCCACAGGGGTGCAACATAGACACAACACTCTATCTTTTATCTTATAAAATGGAGAGACTTACCAGGAACAGCAGTCCGGCCAAGGTCTTCTGTGTCGACAAGAGTCCTGCAAAAGAACAAGAGATGCAACAATAGGTAAAGAAGTTTGCAGAAGAGCAAAATAACTCAGCTCAACCCAAACTTTTAGGAAATTTCCATGCACCTCAACAATTACATCCAAGGCTGTTCATAAGAGGCATTGGATTGTAATCATTTATGGGGAAGGATAGACTTATCAATAGTTATCTGTCTTGGTATAGAAACACCAGGAAAAGGCCAAGGGAGCAGGCTACCTAAGAGGAATTTCTGAGGAGTCACAATATGCCAGCCCTACAACCCCAAACTTCTGCTTGGAGACTTCCTCATTCAATCACTGTAGGGTGGTAAGTTGGTCAGTCCATCCATCCATCCATTCATCCCAAAGGTGATTTTTCCAAAAGGCAACTGGATTTTCTTGGGTTTTTCCTTGAAAACATTTTGCTTCTCATCCAAGAAGCTTCTGAACTGAAGAATGAAGACGTTTCTTGGATGAGAAGTGAAACATGTTCAAGGAAAAGCACAGGAAAGTCCACATGCCTTTTGAAAAAGCTCCTTTGGGCGAACCATGACCTGGATGATTGAGACTCTCCATCCATCCATCCATCCCAAATGGGTTCACCATCAGATACCATTGGACTATTTTGCTTGGAGCCTTGCTTCTACAAACATCATTTATCAACATCAGCTGATGTTGCTTATGATGCCAATTAGTACCCAAGGACAGAACAGGACTAGCCATCCTAAGAAAAGGGGGAATTATACGGTGGGCAACCTGCTTCTTCCAAATTTTTGCTGCATTTATTCTTTGCTTTTGCACTCCATTTCCCGCTTCTAATTAAAGAGTCTGATTCATGATCTATGTCAAGCACCAAGAAAGCTTATTACTTCACATCATATCCATCACCTCTGGGCTACTCCATTTTAATCCTTTCTCCTAGTCAAAAAATTACCAGTTGCTGGAAGCAGAAGTTCACTAATGAAGGGCATTTCTCCCCTACAATTGTTATCCTCCAACCAGTTATTAATGGGGAATAGAAAAGATTTGAATGTGGTTGGAAGAAATGACTGGACAGAGATTGGAACTCAAACCAGAATTATTCCTATCAGGAATTATACAAGAAGATCTAAGTAAAGGGTTAACATATTTAATATTGCATATCATAACAGCGGCCAGAATAGTTTATGCCCAACAGTGGAAGAGTGAAAACATACCTAAAGAAAGGGAAATAATAAAGAAAATACTTGACTGTGCGGAATGTGATAGACTGATGCTAGAACTGAAAAATAAAGGAGAGACAGAATACTATGAGATTCGGAATAGATTTTATCAATGGTTAGACTTAAAATATATAGACTATAAACTTTATTACGGTCATCGACCACCAATAGACATACAATAAATTAAAAATAATAGTGACATTAATGGTAAATCATAACATCCCTGTTATGAAAATACATGATCTCCAACTGTTGGGGTCACTCCCTAATTTACATGTGTGGAGAGCCAATAAGTATGTGAGTAAATGTATTTTTCCAAAAATTGTTTCAGATATCTCCAAAAAATTGGCACAAGTTGATATCTATAATTCTGTAACCAATTTTGTTTTCTGTGGCCATTGCAGCGACACAGAATTTTGCTATCTCTCTAGTAAGGGGAGAATATATATTGACCTACATACATACTCTGTATAACTCACAGATATATCTGATATCTGTGAGATATCTTCGACTTCTGCTTTACCACATATACATACCTGTTCTGCTATTGGCGTTCTTTTATACCTACCCTGGAGAAGCGCTGAGGGGAGAATATTAAATCTGGCTCTGAAGAAAGCTATTCTTTATTTTGGGAACACCAGATCATTTAGATATCTTGCTGATTCCCACACACCCTGCTTGATTCTGTCCCTACTGTGGAAAGGAAACCTATTTAGTTCTTCTTGGAACTCCATGTCCTTCATTCTATCAATTACTACTTGCTTTGCTTTGTCAAAGGTGAGGGACATTAAGAATACTGATGAGAGCCCATAAGAGCCCAGCTTGTGATCTATCGTCTATTTCCAGGGGGAGGAGAAATTGTCAGTCAGTACTAGCGGGGACAGTCCCTCTGGAAAGAAATGAATTTTTAGCCAATAAATGATCATCATCTTCCTCCTTACCTGAATTTGAGGCATACCTGTCTCAATTCTTAGCTGCGTGTTTGGAGTTCCTTTGGGTGCAGCTAAGATGGCTTGCAGGAATTTGGTTTGTATGGTTTCTAGCAAGTTTTTCTTTGCAAATGGTTAGACTTAAGGAATAGAAGTTGGGACGAGTAAGAACAAGGAGGCATAGATTGAAACAAAAGGCAATATATGTACCATGTTTCCCCGAAAATAAGACCCTGTCTTATATTTTTTTGAACCTTGAAATGAGCACTTGGCCTTATTTTTGGGGAGGTCTTATTATTTTGGGGCATGTGGAGCAAGATGGGGCTTCTCTTGCCATCTTATCTGATTTCCAACTCTGTGTTTAAATATTTTCGGGGAGGGCTTATTTTGGGGGGAGGCTTATTTTAGCGCCAATTGGGCTTATTATCAGGGGATATCTTATTTTCGGGAAACAGGGTAATATAGTATATAAGTATAAGCATGTATAAGAGGTTAAGTATGTGTATGTAATTAGCAAGCAGTAATGTATATTGAATACATAAGAGACTTGTATTATACTTTATACAGCAGAGATATCGCCACGACGGTTCCACCAAATACAATTTTTTTCCAAAAAAAATAAAGGTTTTTAAAATAAATTTTAAAATCTTGATTCTCCCAAACATCTAGATCACTGGTCTCTTTGAAACCTTCCTAAACTCCCAGATGAATCCATCAGTCAGATTCCCTCGTTTCTACCTTCAATCATTTTTAACCGCAAGTTGTTTCCATAATGATTCTGTAGACATTTGTGAAGTTTGCTTGGTTCTTTATTTCTTTAAAAAGGGAGGGGGAAAAACCCAACCCAATTCTCACCATCCCTGGAAGGGCTATCAATCTGCTCTACCAGCAGTTTTCTATAACTTCTTTGCTCCTCATCTTTGACTCCTCTTATCTCTTCCCGACAGGGAATCCAAGAGGAAAACAAGACCGCACCAAGACAGAAGCGCCAAGGGAAGGTGTTGTAATCATCTAAGCACTAGCAAATCAACTGTTTTGTGTTTTGTGTTCTCTCTCCCTACCCAAATCGCTTGCCCTTTCCCTTCCTTCTAGGACTGGGAGCTATACAATTTGTTAAGATTGATCGCCCACCAAAACAGAAGAAATAAACTCAATATAATTAACTCAGCCTTTCCGCCTGCTGGGAGAGAGAATTTTTCTTTTCTTTTTTTTTTAAAGAAAGAATGCAAAAGAGGCAAAATAAAGCTATTCGGAGCCTTTGACCGCGTTTCTCTTTCCTGTGAAGAAATAACCCCTTTTGCACCACCATGTGGTGAGAGACCCCGTACGGAGATAGAGCCCTTGTGGGTCTTTCTCTCCCCATATACCTGCTGCTTTGATTTCAGATACCATGGACAACATTCAGAAGGAGAACATGGGGCTTGTACAACCTGTGTTTCCCAAATTTGCACAGCTGGAGAGCAGCAGGGCTGGGAAGTGGCTCACCAGGCTAATGCAGCAACACACAGCTGCCTGCAATTACAATTACTGCAGGTTCGAGTCCCACCAGGCCCAAGGTTGACTCAGCCTTCCATCCTTTATAAGGTAGGTAAAATGAGGACCCAGATTGTTGGGAGGGCAATAAGTTGACTTTGTATATAAATATACAAATAGGATGAGACTATTGCCTTACACGATGTAAGCCGCCCTGAGTCTTCGGAGAAGGGCGGGGTATAAATTCAAATAATAAAAAAAAGCAGAGGTTAGAACAGGGTGACCTTCATCTGGATCAGCTGTAAGAAGGACTCTCCACTGAGGCTTGACCTGCATCAAAGATGCTGGTCTTTCTCATGGTTGAGAACCTGAGAACCTGTGTGGACTACAGATTTCATCCCTCGGGTAGAGATTAGACCTTTTCTTTCTTAAAGGGAAAAATGCTTGCAGAATCTCAGGGAATCCATATCAACTTTTACCTCTGGAATCCAGCCAGTGGTGGGATTCAAGTCATTTAACAACCAGTTCTCTGCCTTAATGATTTCTTCCAAAAACCAGTTTGCCAAACTGCTCAGAAAGTTAACAACCGGTTCTCCCGAAGTGGTGCGAACTGGCTGAATCCCACCACTGATTCCAGCTCTTGGCACTATGTCAAGAGCCTACTGTGGCCCTTGAACTGATGGCGATCACACATCTCTACCTTATTGATGCCCTTGGCAGATGCACCATGCTTCAACTGGCATGAAGCATGCTTAGCAAACAGCTGTTAAATAATAATAATAATAATAATAATAATAATAACAACAACAACAACAATAACAACAACAACAACAACAAGGACTACACTAAAAGGCAAAAGAATACCCCATTCTCACTTCACTCTCCTCCCAAGGTGCCAATTTACATAACTCTATATGCTAATCTATGCAAAGGAACAACGCAGCATCTGGAGAATTATAAATATCGCTAAAGCCTCTTCTTCTTCTTCCTCTTTCTCTGCCGTGTATGTAACACCACGTGAAATTTATAGGACTTCTGTGGAGGCTCTCATAGGTGTCTCCTGTGAGGCTGTGAGGCTCATTTGTGTCAGAATATAAAGCAGCTCTGCACCATTACAACATTGGCGCACAACGTATCCACATGCACAAAGACAGCCAGGAGCAAGATGTAGTCAGACAACCAGTTGCCCAAAGAATCAACTCAAAATATTTTTTGGTACTTCTTGGTGGTATTAGCAGCAACGAGCTTGGTTTGTTGGGTGTGGGTTGTTAAAGAGTTCATAATAATAATAACAACAACAACAATAAAAACAACAACAACAACAATAATAATATCAGGAGATGCCAGAGTCGAAGAAAAAAAACTGGAAAAAGATCACGAAATATCGCAACCTGGCCATTGAAACTACACGGCTATGGATGAAACATGTAACAGTGATACCCATTGTTATTGGGGCACTTGGTACCATGTCCAAGAATTTTATATGATACATCAACAAATTGCAGCTTCCTGCAAAAACACCAGCAGAACTGCAAAAAAACTGCACTACTTGGAACATCGTAAATCTTAAGAAGGTACTTGGTTGATATCTAGGACGCTGGCAGCAACCCGTCTCAACCATCAGCACCAGTCAATGGTATTTGTGGTGCATTTTTGAATGTTCAGTTGACTGAGTTTCATGTTTAATGAATAAAGTAAACCATCATCATCATCATCATCATCATCATCATCATCATCATCATCTGATCTGGGGAAATTCATGGAATTATTTTGGATCCACAGATTAGGTGATCTTTGGAGAACCGTTTTGTTTGAACACAGCTTTCGCACACTGAATGGCCTTGTTAGCCTGTTGTGTCTTGCCCGCTCTCACAGCAGCTGGGGCCTTCTTATCTGCTCCCGAACATGGAGGAATGTATGCCTCCCGGCCCCAGTCCTGGCTCCATGCCCAGACAAGCTGAAGAGGAGGGGGCACCTCCCGGCCCCAGCCCTGGCTCCATGCCCAGGCAAACGGAGCAGCTAGACCCCTCCCCCTCCTCCACAGCATGTGAGCCTGAGGAAAGTTTATTTCCAACAGCTGCTGATTGGAGTGACCCTCGCATCAGAAGACTGGATAGGCGGAAGCAACAGAAGGAAGGGAGGGGCAGGCCTTAATGAGTGCTGAGTCATGGAGCCACACCCCATGGCCTATATAAAGGATTTGCTTTCTGGCAGTCTCTGAGTCAGGCAAAGTCGAACTTATCTTGCTGAAGTCACTTACTGGTCTCCTGCCTGCTCTGAGGACTTTGCTAGGACTTTGGGCAGAGCTGCGGAGGCAAGCCTGATTTGGATTTCCCTGACCCGGCTGTTAGCGGAGGAGTGGGACACGACATAGCCCCTTCCAAAAAAGGCAACGAAAATCCAGCGAATGTTAATCCTACATCAACCACCTTTAGCCTGCTGTAGAAATGCACCTGTGAGATCTCAACCTCCACCGATGAAACATGCTTATATCGACATAAAACTGAAAGGTTTCTGAAAGCATCTGGCCACATTTGCTCGCTTCGGGCTTTTATTGCAAAAATGGACAACCTGATCCTAGAATCATAAGCATCCCACTCAACTTCCCAGCCCCAGGAGCAAATTGAAATTATGGGGGGCAGAAAGCCATTAATTTTACATTGAAGGAGGAGATTCCTTGTCAAAGAACAAAATCTTTCAGAAGGATCTAAGATTAGCTTCTAGACATCCTTCAGGAAATGGTTGGTTACCGGCATTTAGACAGCTACGAAACTGCTGTTTACATTTTTACTACCAATGTCTTGAAGGGAAGACTAAAATTGGCAAGAGTTTGCCTCATAAGCTGCCCTTATGTCTGTTAAAGGTAAAGGTAAAGGCTCCCCTTGCACATACATGCTAGTCGTTCCCACCTCTAGAGGGCGTTGCTCATCTCTATTTCAAAGCCTAAGAGCCAGTGCTGTCCGAAGACATCTCCATGGTCATGTGGCCGGCATGACTCAATGCCAAAGGCGCATGGAACGCTGTCACCTTCCCACCAAAGGTGGTCCCTATTTTTCTACTTGCATTTTTTACCTGCTTTTGAACTGCTAAGTTGGCAGAAGCTGGTACAAGGAACGGGAGCTCACCCTGTTACGCAGCACTAGGGATTCGAACCGCTGAACGGCTGACCTTTTAATCAACAAACTCAACGTCTTACCCACTAAGCACCGCGTCCCTTTATGTCTGTTAGTTGCCTCTAATGCAGTGGTGAAATTCAGCCGGTTCTATCTGGCTCAAGCGAACTGGTAGCCACAGCAGCAGGAGGCTCCACCCACCTGCCCGGACATCATCAAGTCCTGTTTTTGGCCCTCTGCGCATACGCAGAAGGCTCTGCACAGGTGTGGAGGAGATGTGTACGCTCACATTTGCAAACCAGTAGCAAAGGTAAGTGAATTTCACCCCTGCTCTAATGGCTGCAGGAACATGAATTCTGAGAAAATTTTAAAATAAAGAAACATATGACTGGAAACCAGTGAAAAAAATTAAGCATGTCCTTCTCGGCTGATCACGTTCTTTGTCATGAGGATGGAACCAAACTGGCAAACCCCAATTTTGTCCTGCTCTTCTAATTTATGCGGCAAGAGTACAATAAGTGGTCTATTGAACAAGCTAAAGGTCAAACTAATAGAGACAAAACGAGCATTATTTGTTCAGGTTAACCTGTCCCAATCTTCCCCAAGCAGATGTCCTTCCCATCTGTTGCATTTCAATCCTCATCATTCCCAACCCTCCGTTTCCCCCAACTTGGCATTCTGTGGGTGTATTAAACCACGGCTCCCATCATCCCCAGCCATGCTGCCTGGGAATTATGGTGGGCGAAGGTCAACGCCTAGGAAGATGGCTGAGTTTGGATAAGCTGTAAATAGGTTATGCTTTAGTTGTTTAATGTCACAACTGATACCCATGTTCACCGATACCTGAACAAAGAACAGGTGGTGAGCTGAAAGATCAGAAACCAGAAAATTGAGAAAGAGTGGAACAAGATAAGCATTCCGGCAAATGTTCTCCTAGGGCTGAAGGACATAAAGCAATTTTGGAAGGAGGAAGGGAGAGAGAGAAATGTGGATGTGAGCTGATAGCAAAGTTCTTCATAGCAATGAAAGGATGCTGTGGACCTCCAAGAATTTCATAGTTCCTTTCTTTGAAGGCGTTTGAAAAGATTATAGCATTACAGGTGGTCCTGGACTTAACAATAGTTTGCTTAGCGCCCGTTCAAATTTACAACGGCACTATCCATGGAGATTCTCAAGTCATCTAGGTTGTCCCAAAGGTGTTTTTTCAAGAGGCAACTGGACTTTCCGGTTTTTTCTTTGAAGGCATTTCGTTTCTCATCCAAGAAGCTTCTTCAGCTCTGAAGAACAAGGAAATCCAGCTGCCTCTCTAAAAAGCACCTTTGGGATTATAACAGCACTGAAAAAAAAAAAAGATTTATGACCAGTTTTCACACTTATGACCATTGCAGTATCCCTATGATCACATGATCTAACTTCAGATGCTGGACAACTGACTCACATTTATGATGGTTGCCATGTCCCGGGGGGTCATGTGATCCCCTTTTGTGATGTCTGCATGCGCAGAAGCAAACGCAAGTGTCGTGTCCCACTCCTCTGCTGACGGCTGGGTCAGGGAAATCCGAATCAGGCTTGCCTCTGCAGCTCTGCCCAAAGTCCTAGCAAAGTCCTTAGAGCAGGCAGGAGACCAGTAAGTGACTTCAGCAAGATAAGTTCGACTTTGCCTGACTCAGAGACTGCCAGAAAGCAGATCCTTTATATAGGCCATGGGGTGTGGCTCCATGACTCAGCACTCATTAAGGCCTGCCCCTCCCTTCCTTCTGTTGCCTCCGCCTATCCAATCTTCTGATGCGAGGGTCACTCCAATCAGCTGTTGGAAGTAAACTTTCCTCAGGCTCACATGCTGTGGAGGAGGGGAGGGTCTAGCTGTCTGCTTGCCTGGGCATGGAGCCAGGGCTGGGGCCGGGGGATGCTCCCTCCTCTGCAGCCTGCTTGGGCATGGAGCCAGGGCTGGGGCCGGGGGATGCTCCCTCCTCTGCAGCTTGTCTGGGCATGGAGCCAGGACTGGGGCCGGGAGGCATACATTCCTCCGTGTTCGGGAGAAAATAAACAGACCCTGGCTGCGGTGAGAGCGGACAAGACACAACAGCAAGTGTGCAAGCAAAGCGACAGCAGGCGTGTGATCCCGCTGCGAACCGGTAGTAAAAGTTAAGTAGAACCCACCTCTGCCCATCTTCCAAGTTTTTTGGAAATTTGTCCCAGTGAGAATACAGTTCCGACCTTTTAAAAATAAGCATAAATAGTGTCCTCTCCAGGCTGTTAAAAAATGAAAGTTGCTTTTTCCCCCATGTGGTAAGGTCAGTTATTTGCTGGGCAAACAGCATGAATGAAAGCTGATGGGCAAAGCAGAATCAAGATCGGGTCTGTGGTAGAATCTGATTTAAATCCATGCTACACACAAGAGTTATCCTATTTTTTTAAAAAACACCCGTTTCAATTTAACTCAGTTTAAATTGGGATTCAATGTAATCCCAATTTAACTGGCGGAAATGCCGGCAGCCCTCAATTTATGACCACAATTTATGTTGCTAAGTGAAACATTTGTTAGGTGAGTTCTGCCCCATTTTATGACTTTTCCTGCCATCTTTTGTTAAGCAAATCACAGCCGTTGTTAAATTAGTAACACCATTGTTAAGGGAACCTGGCTTCCCCATTGAATTTGCTTGTCAAAAAGGAGCTTGTTCCTAGTGCACACATGCGAAGGGCTGCAAGAAAGCAAGAGCAGCTGAAGAAAAAAGGACGACTCGGGAGTAAGGCCAGAAGATGATTGGCCCCTCCCATAAGGCTTAAAAGAGTAGCAACGAGCAGTTGGGTTCTTTATAGGAAAGCAACATTGATTTCCATGGTTCTTGTCAGCATCTCTTGAACTTTGTGGGGTTTTTGTCAAGAAAAGCCTTTGGCAGGTTGCCAAAGACATCAAAGGTTGATGATAAGGCCAAAGGATTGGTTATTAAGAATTTTGTTTTGGACAAAGCTGAGAATGAATTAATTCTCAGCTGTTTTAATAAAATAAGTTTGTTGAGGACTGACTTGTGTTTAGTAATCACTACTTGGGCCTTGGTCACAACAGAAGGTTTTATGGATGGTAGCTCCCATAATGCATGGTAGCTTCTGACATCTGGATGGCAGGAACACTGTCAGGATATAACATCATTCAGTGTTGAACTCAACAGCTGGCAGCTAGCAAGCGGCCATAAGAAATATTGGACGCTATTTGAAAGCAAATGTTTATAGGTGCATGAGATGCTTTCCAGGCTGCTAAAACATTCCTAGAAACTTCCCATCGTTGGGAATTTTCACGGTGTCCTACTTATTCATTGCAATTGCTTCAGATTATACTATATTATACTTCTGGCACAAAGTGCATTTTGAAGCCCCTCTTAAAGGCATGAAGCTTGCAGGCTAGAAAATGTTGTCCTGAGTCAGCGCTTTCTGAAATTAGACTGAAATCCAAGAAGCGATATTGAAATCTAGGCCACAAACAAACGCAGAGATTTTCTCCAGGAAGAAATGTAGACTGTTGTCCTATCTTAAGACACGGATGATCTATGAGACAGGATTGGCTCATTTTTCTCTGATACATGTTCTGACGGACTTGTAGGCAACCTACAATTTCTCCCCCATCATTGGAGGCCCCAGGGATTGGAGAATTATGAGAATTTTGTCTTCTGTAAATCCTGCTCTGAGTAGCACTAAGACAAAAACAAAATATTCAGGATATATAGAATACAATAACAGAGTTGGAAGGGGCCTTGGGGATCTTCTAGTCCAGCCCCCTGCTCAGGCAGGAAATCCTACACCACTTCAGACAAATGGTTATCCAACATCTTCTTAAAAGCTTCCAGTGTTGGAGCACTCACAACTTCTGCAGGCAAGTTGTTCCACTGATTAATTGTTCTAACTGTCAGGAAATTCCTCCTTAGTTCTAAGTTGCTTCTCTCCTTGATTAGTTCCCACCCATTGCTTCTTGTCCTGCTTTCAGGTGCTTTGGAGAATAGCTTGACTCTCTCTTCTTTGTGGCAACCCCTGAGATATTGGAACACTGCTATCATGTCACCCCAGTCCTTTTCCTTAAACTAGACATACCCAATTCTAGCAACTGTTCTTCATATGCTTTAGCCTCCAGCACCCTAATCATCTTTGTTGCTCTTCTCTACACTCTTTCTAGAGTCTTAATTAGACATACTGTACTAGGAGAAGACATGGATTTCTGTAGTAAATGACTGATCTATTGCTTTGGGCTGGCACCAATCAAGGAGAATACTAATTTCTTTGATTGGTGGTTAGTTGGTTAATAGTCATGTTCAAAGTTGTGTTGTTATACATCTGGCAGAGCCTTTCTGCTCCATCACTCAGGTTCTCAGGTTCCACCATATTTTCATGGCACGTGCTAGAAGCAGTGATGGAGAACTTCTATTTCGAACAATCATCTTTGTTTTTCAATCTTGGAGGTTGAAGAATGTTGTAGGAATTGTTTTCTAGCTGGTCAAAAACTTATTAAAGCTTATTCAAGTTATTTACTTATGGAATTTAAATCCTTTGGATAAATTAGAAGAGTCCACGCTGCTAGGAATGATGGGTTCATGGAAATACCATTCCTTCAGAGCACCTTGGTAGAATCTATTCCGGAGATGACGTGGACCAGCAGAATACGGACATCTCACTAAAGTTTGCAGGCAAACAATTTAAATCCATGAGACACCTCTTGAATTCCATCTTGTAGGATGATAGATGAGCTAAGCATTCTGGTTAACGGTGAACCCAAGACACAGTAGGAAAATGTCTACCCAATTTCTCTGCCTTGAATGTGCTGGATAATTGTGAATGATAATATAACAGCATCTATAGAAGTGCTCTCTCTCGCTCTCTCTCTCTCTCTCTCTGTGTGTGTGTGTCTTTTTCCCTCTGTCTTTCTTTTTCTCTCTGTCTCTCTATCTCTGTGTGTCTTTCTCTCTCTTTCTATCTCTCTGACTTTCTCCCTCCCTCCATCCCTCTCTCTCTCTCTTTCTTTCTCTCTCTCTGTCTTTCTCTTTCTTTCTCTCTCTGTCTCACTCTCTCTCTCTGTCTGTCTCTCTCTCTCCCTCTCTGTCTCTCTCTCTCTCTCTGTGTCTTTCTCCCTCTATTTTCTTTCTCTCTCTCTCTCTATCTCTCTGTGTCTTTCTCTCTCTTTCTCTCTCTCTCTCTTTCTCCCTCCCTCCCTCCCTCCCTCTCTCTCTCTCTCTGTCTTTCTCTGTCTTTCTCTTTCTTTCTCTCTCTGTCTCACTCTCTGTCTCTGTCTCTCTCTCTGTTTTTCTCTCTGTGTGTGTCTTTCTCTCCCTCTCTCCCTCCCTCTCTGTCTTTCTTTCTCTCTCTCTCTCTCTGTATGTGTGTGTGTGTGTGTCTCTGTCTCTCTTCAGTGGAATTCTACACCATTCATTCTTCCCTTCCCTTACTTGCACCACTGGAAGATCTCAAGATCATCACTATTATACCGAGACGCAACAAAGGAAGCAGAAAATAAAGCATTTACTGAAAAGGGTAGAGAAATTATTTTCCCCTTCAAGTTGCCTAAGAGTTGACAAGTCTTTATTCTGCCTCTTAACAGGATAATCAGTGGGCGTATCAGCTGATCAAGAACGGAAGAGAAGCACAGGGGGGCGGGGGGGCGGGGAGAAACAGAAAGGAAATACAAGCCAAATCAGAGCCTGCCTCAATGGAAAACAAATGCAAGCCGATGAAGGAATTAATTATATTACGGTTAGGCAGGAGAAAAGCAGCTGAATAGTGAATGAAAGTCAACGGCACGCTGATGGAATACTCTTAGTGACAGGTTGTCTCAAGCCTACACCGGTTCAGAGAATGCATTTTCTCGCTAGTATTGCTGCACCCAAGATCAGGGGAGCAGCAGCAACAAAGAGAACCAAGCAAGAACCAATCCATGACACCCTCTCAACAGGCAGGTGCCCTCAAGCCCACCGACTCAGATCTGGGAACCAACTTTATGGCAAGGACAAACATTCTTCAGGGTGCACAGGAACAAAACCAAATTAAAAGATGGAGGAAGGCAACCATCGAGCAAGGAATAATATTAAAAGAGGATCTGACTGAAGGATCAGGCCTCTCTTACAGCACTTGGAGGACCTTGAGTAGGTTGAGGGTTGGAGTGCCTAAGTGTAAAACCATTATGCTCAAGTGGAGGATTTTAGCAGATAACAGCACCTTGAGTGAATGTGGAGCGACACACAGTCAAGTCCATCTGCTGGTATGTCAGCTACTACCAGAAACGTGTACCAATAATGACTTATTTTTGCCTAACAACAAAGCCAGGAAGGTAGCTTCATCTGGGTAGTTTAAAGTTTGATGTAGACAAGAAGGAGAAGGAGAAGGTGGAAAAGAAGGAGGAGGAGGAGGAGGAGAAGGAGGAGGAGGAGGAGGAGAAGGAGGAGGAGGAGGAAGGGTAAAAAGAAAGAAAAGGGTTTAGCTTTGCTTCCTGCATTTCTGAGAGAGGAGGAGGAGGGGAGAAGGGAAGGGAGGAAGGAAGGAACGAGAGAAGGGGAGGAGGAAGAAGAAGACTGAAAAGTTGGCTTGTCTGCCAATCCTCGGACAGGAGGCCTCCCGTGTTCTCTCTTCTTTCTTTCTTGAGCTTCTTACTTAACATGTTGGACATTGAAAGATTTCTGCCCACTGAGCTTCATGGTGGTGCAATTGATTAACATTACATCAGAGGCAAACTGGATTACTGTTGTAAGACAGATATTCATTCACTTTGACCCTGAAAGGCCAAAGGATACTGCCAAACATAAACAATGGCTCCAAGCTAGCCAGTGGGCTCTGGGCTAGATCAATATCCACAAAACTCAAGATACAAAATTCTGACATGCATCTGGGGGAAACACGGACCCCCGTTGCTCCTTCTGTTTCAAAAATTGATTCAGAATCAATTTGAAG
The DNA here is from genome assembly GCF_028640845.1 of Ahaetulla prasina. Lineage (NCBI taxonomy): Eukaryota > Metazoa > Chordata > Lepidosauria > Squamata > Colubridae > Ahaetulla > Ahaetulla prasina. The sequence continues at coordinate 23,979,191 of NC_080551.1, forward strand.
CGTGAGCACAGCCTTCCCTAAGTATTTCTCTGCATTGGATTGTCATTGGAACTGGGGGAAAAAACCCATCATCTCCTTGGCTGATCTAATACAATTTAGGGCTAGGTCTACAGGTCCAAGGTAAAAAAGGAATGTGGTGGCTCAGTGGCTAAGATGCTAAGCTTGTCGATCGAAAGGTTGGCAGTTCAGCGGTTCAAATCCCTAGCATCGCGTAACTGGGTGAGCTCCCGTTACTTGTCCCAGCTTCTGCCAACCTAGCAGTTCAAAAGCACATAAAAAAAATGCGAGTAGAAAAATAGGGACCCCCTTTGGTGGGAAGATAACAGCGTTCTGTGCTCCTTTGGCATTTAGTCATGCTGGCCACATGACCACGGAGACGTCTTCGGACAGCGCTGGCTCTTCGGCTTTGAAACGGAGATGAGCACTGCCCCCTAGAGTCAGGAACGACTAGCACGCATGTGCGAGGGGAACCTTTACCTTTACTATAGGTGCAAAGTATCCCAGCCCATCCTAGGATGGTTGGTGTGGAAGTGAAATTCGAAGCCCTTCCATGTAGGCTGTTGGAGGACTCAGAGAAAAGCAAGAACGCAAAGAAGGAGGAGAAATAAAGGGGAAGGAATTTATGTACCATCCTTTGAAAGGGTGGAAGATGTCCAGCTGGAGTCAAGAGGTGAGATGAAGGCTCAACCCTGCTCCCTCCCATCCTTCCTTGACATTACTGTAATGCTGAGTGTTCTGGCCCAGCTTCGCATTTTCTAAAGAACTTCTCTCTAGCTGAACCAAAAAAATTTTCTGCCAGCTCAGCAAGCTATCTGGTGTGCATTTTATTCACCTCTGAGCTTCACAGAGCTACAGCATCTTTTTAAAGTCCCATTTCCCGATACATTTACATACGCTCTAATGTAGTGAAAAAGAAATTGGTTCAATTCTTGAGCACAGCCAATGTTTATATATTAAATTTACTGGCCTCCCGTCTTCCACATCTGGGTGTCCAATGTCCAATGTTTTGTGATCACCAAGATCTGAGCTGGCACTCAAACAATGGAAAGACCTTTCATGGAACTGCCCAATAACCCAATAATCCAAGTGGCTCATGACAGGAGTTATATCAATAGAAAAGATTCCTTATCAAGGAACTACAAAGAAGAAAATAATACTTCCACCTACACTGGCAGGACAAACCAAAGCCCACATTCCCTTCTAGCACTGATGATGTTACCTAGTTGGGTCATGAAATATCTGCAAGAAAACTGCCAAGCTCAGAGAGCACCAAGGGCTCCACAGAAGAAGAGACCCTGATAAGCAGGGATTAACACCAGACAAACAATCAAGCAGAAAATACTATCCCACACAAGGAACTAGCAACTCAGGAAAACCACAATATATTGTTCAATATTATTCATATTGACTGTATGACTGTAACTTTGTTGCTTATAGCCTTATGATTTATATTGATATTGATTGTTTCCTGATTGCTTATTTGTACCCTTTGACTATCGTAGGGTACAAATAAGTACTCTATTTGTACCCTCTGACTATCATTAAGTGTTGTACCTTATGATTCTCGATGAATGTATCTTTTCTTTTATATACACTGAGAGCACATGCACCAAGACAAATTCCTTGTGTGTCCAATCATACTTGGCCAATAAAAAAATTCTATTCTATTCTATTCTATTCTATTCTATTCTATTCTATTCTATTCTATTCTATTCTATTCTATTCTATTCTCAGAAATTCTTGTCTAAAGCCACACTGATTCTTCCATTAAAGATGCTCCTTTTAACCAATTGCTTAGCCAGAAGAATTGGCTTCCAGTTTGATTTTTTTTTTATTAAAAAAAAAAGGGGGGGGTTAACAAGGGAGAACCATTAGAGAAATATTTTCCTGAGATTGATTCTGTCACACTTGAGTTTTTGCTAAATACCATAATGGTTTTCTGCATGAAAGCCCGCACGGCTAATAATATCGTTGACAATAAACAGTTGAAAAACTTTGTTCGGGAGGGCAAAGATCAAACAAGACAGCAAGTAACATGATTCTATAAACGGAAAGTTAAGCGTGAGCGATTTGATGGTCATGGCCGTGTTTGCTTGGCAACAACGAGGAAGGAATTTGCTGATGATGTCTTCTACGGGGATTGGTTTAAAATCTGTTTCTGGAGGATAAACTCAAGCTGGAGAAGCAATGTGCAGCCTCAGAGAGGATGGGACTTGAGGGGTTGGCCAGAGGGAGATGGGTAGCATCCAATTCTAATGAATAACCACATCACCGGACACTAGGAAGGGATGCATTCGGATCATGCAAATGTGGCCACCATCCTAAATTTTGGGGTCCTTGTTGGACATTTCTATATAGGTCAGGGGTCGACAACCTTAAAAACTCAAAGAGCCACAAGAGTCTTAACCAGAAGCCCTCTGTTCAATTCTGGAGCCGACCGGAAATCCGATTCCCCCTTCCTCCTAGCGCAGTGTCCTTTTTCCTCTACCTGTCCTAACTGAAATCTGACTGGAAAACCTGCCCCTTCCCATAGAGTCTCTTCCTGGTGTGCCATGCTTTTCCTTCCCATAACCAGAAGCTCCTCTCAAAATTGTGGCGGTGACCGGGAGCCACAGCAGAGGGATGAAAGAGCCACAGGCGGCTCCGGAGCTGCAGGTTGCTGACCCCTGATATAGGTAGACCTTGACTTATAACTGTTGGGCACAAGAAACCAGGAACAGGACCAGAGTTCCAAAGAACTATGATTATTTTGTGCTACCTATATATGAGAATCTAATTTACAAAGGACCAAGAATTCATGGGGAAGGCTGGATCAGTTCAAGAGGTTATTTATTATAAAGGGGTTCTTAACAGAGGTGAAATGCTATTGGATCGGACCGGATCGCAGGATCCGGTAGCAATCGTGGCCAGTAATTTGGTGATCCGATAGCACTGGCAGAACAAAGCTCTGCCCACCCGCCCGTTTTTTTACCTTTTGCGCATGCACAGAAGGTTTTGCACATGTGCAGGTTTTCCACATGCGCAGAAGGTCTGTGGCGCATGCACTTCTGAGCCTGTAAGGAAGGTAAGTAGATTTCACCTCTGGATTCTTATGGCCCTCTTTTTTTAAAAAAGTCAAGTTCACTTGATTATTTTTTAAGCTTTGGTTTTGCTTCCTGGTTATCTTTACTCAAGGCACTCAGTCTCCTAATTGCACAGTTCCAACATCTGTTTGCACAAAGTTCAAAGGAAAACAAACGACAAAGAATGCACATATTTTAAGAGCTAAGTACGTCTGTGTATTATAGGGAGCTGGGTAGCATTCCTTTTCCTTGTACCTTCTCCAAGTTTCTCTCACACACACACCCTAAGAAGAAAAAAAAAATGACCATTTTGATCTTTAGAGCTCGGTGGCCTTGCCCGAATCATAAGATGGTAACAATGCATAAAATGCCAACATCCCAGTTTGCAAATACCAGGTCCTTACGGTGTGAAATGCCAGTTCCTTTAATGCGCAAACACCCCGAATGAAATGTCACCCTCTCCAAAGTGCAAAATCCTCAGCTCCAGTAAACGGCTGGAGTTGGAAGAGACCACACAACAGCAATGAGGCATGGAAAGACTAAATGTCTTTGCTGAGACACCAACAAAACAGGAGCATCAGCAAAACAGGAGCTGAGTTGAGGAGCATAGTCAGAGGGTCTGAAACAACATTTCTCTTGCTAAGCAGGTTTAAGCTTGGACTCTTTCCAGGTTGGGGGTCCTTTCAAGAGACCATGGCTGCCACCTTGAATCTCCCATAGTAGAAACAGGCTCAAGAGAAACAGGCTCAAGCTCAATCCCTCCAAGACAGAGTGGCTGTGGATGCCGGCATCTCGGTACAGTCAGCTGAGTCCTCGGCTGACTGTTGGGGGCGAGTCATTGGCCCCGATGGAAGGGGTGCGCAACTTGGGCGTCCTCCTGGATGAACGGCTGTCTTTTGAAGATCATTTGATGGCCGTCTCCAGGAGAGCTTTTTACCAGGTTCGCCTGGTGCGCCAGTTGCGCCCCTTTCTAGACCGGGATGCCCTATGCACGGTCACTCACGCCCTCGTGACGTCTCGCCTGGATTACTGCAATGCTCTCTACATGGGGCTCCCCTTGAAGGGCATCCGGAGGCTGCAGTTAGTTCAGAATGCGGCTGCGCGGGTTATAGAGGGAGCCCCTCGTGGCTCCCGTATGACACCAATCCTGCGCAGGCTGCACTGGCTACCTGTGGCCTTCCGGGTGCGCTTCAAGGTTTTGGTAACCACCTTCAAAGCGCTCCATGGCATAGGGCCGGGTTATTTACGGGACCGCCTACTGCTACCGAATACCTCTCACCGACCCGTGCGCTCTCACAGAGAGGGACTCCTCAGGGTGCCGTCAGCTAGGCAGTGTCGCCTGGCGACGCCCAGGAAGGGCCTTCTGTGGGGGCTCCCACCTCTGGAACGAACTCCCCAGGACTCACAACTTCCGGACCTCCGAACCTTCCGTCGCGAGCTCAAGACACATTTATTCATCTGTGCAGGACTGGCTTAGATTTTAAATTTATAGGGGTTTTAAATTGGTTTTAATATTTATATTTCTATTTTTAATAATTGGGCATTAGAATAAGTTTTTTAATGATTATTTTAATTTGTATATAAATGTTTTATATGCCTGTGAACCGCCCTGAGTCCTTCGGGAGATAGGGCGGTATACAAATATGAATAATAAATAAATAAATAAATAAATAAATAAGTGGGACCCGTTAATCTTTATCTAGCATCAGTTTGGTTTGGCCATCAGTAAATCATAGTCTCATGTATAGGTGGCATGAAATAACCTCATAGTACTTTTAGTAGTACTCTCTTCCTGTTCCTGGCTTCTTTCACCGGTCATAAGTCGAGGCCTACTTAGATAAATAAAGTCGTCTTCACGTAGAGTTCAGCTTCTGGTGATGGGATGGACACATCCATGCCATCCATTTTGGATGGCTTCTGGGATGATGCTACAAGTTGATGATTTACAAAATCTCAGCTGAAATTATTTGGATTTTTCTGCTGTTTCTGATTCAAGTATTGAAAGTAGAAGATTCCATTCCTCTCCAGAGCTCTGCCAGACTCATTTTTTTCCCCCAACTGAGATCCATAATTCCATGGGTCAATTATTTTTAGAAAGGTTACGATTTCGCAAATCTCCAAACGGACTTCAGCTTGAACCCCTCACTCCACCTCACCCCAAAAAGGTACAGTCGTAAGAGAGCAACTATCTTCATTCTTGCTTAGTTATGGAGACCACAACAACTTAGATGAATAAACCTCCTTAAACTGGTCTCATCAAAAGCCACCTCAACTTTTTCTTCCTTTCATCAGAACATCTGAAGTCCAATGGGTTGCTTCAACCCAATGAAGATTTTCTAAATCCTTTTGGGTCTTCTGGCAAGCCCAAATCATACCTCTGCCTGGTATTTTCCTCTCTCTTCCTCATTGTCATGGAGACCACAACTTAGTAGGAAATGGTTCTACATTTTTCTGTCCTCTCACTGTCTTCAACCCATCTTGAAAGTCTTGCTTCCTGGCAATGCACAAACACACCATACATGTGTTTAGGATACAGTCAGAGGAACTAAGGACTGTAACTAACTTTTTTTCCCATTACTATGCCAACGTTAGATAAATGACATAGATGCATTATGAAATCAAAGGTTTCAATGTCATTCTTTCTCCACAGGACTTTTTGAGAATGACAGGTCCGTGAAGGCTGTTTGACACCTGTAACTCAAAGGTTTCTCACATTTCACCAAGTGACATTTTCCCGGGATTCTCTCTGAGAAACTATGACAAGTTAAGCCAATATGGGTTTGTGGTAAATACCGGCTGTCAGAAGCACACCTGTCAGGCTTCACACCTGAGCACAACAGCAAATCACAGCTCTCCAAATACATATCCTCTAATTTGGCTCTCACCTAGATTTGGTGGAATATATCTCAGCTGGGTTTGAATCACTGTAACGGAGGCCAATTCCAAATGACAGAACGTCAGATACCATCACCGATTCTCCACTTTGGGGGTAGAGAAATCACAACCAGATGTATCAATGTTGCACAATCTTGGCTCCTTTTTTCCATCATTTCATAAGAGAGACTCGGCTGATTATCTGATGGTCTTAGAGGCAGCTGATGAAATGGCTCACAAAGCTACTCTCTACAGAATTAGTTCCTGTCTCACCAGATCCAGGTCTTATTTTCTCACTTCTTATAATACCCTTGATACAGAAATAATGATGGGTGATTAGATGCTGAGCCAAACCAGCAGACTATTCACTCAACCTGGCAAGCTTTCTATAATCAAGAGTAAACCCCAGACTGCTTTCGTATTGCTTGCCTTCTACTATTATTTGTCCAATATGCTAAGTTAGACTCCAGCAAAAAGGAGTTATTGTGGTTCAGTGTGTAATAGATGTATCAGTGTGTAATAGGAACTCTACAATTGTTTAAGCAAATGCCATAGGTAAGGTCACTGCATTAAACCATCACATGGTTTTTATCTGGCCTAGAATATTTCTGTGTTTGATCAAATCAAGTATGGGCTTTTTTCTGTGAATCTAGCTATGGAATCGTAGAGTTGGAAATACCACTAAGTCTAAACTTCTGCTCAGTTAAGATGTCCAAGCTAAAGCTTATGATCGCAATAGCACTTAGACTTATATACCGCTTTACAATGCTTTACAACTCTCTCTAAGCGGTTTACAGAGTCAGCCTCTTGCTCACAACATTTTGGGTCCTCTTTTTGCCCTCGGAAGGAGGGAAGGCTGAGTCAACCTTGAGCCTGGTGAGATTCAAGCTGCCAAATTGCAGGCAGCTGGCAGTCAGCAGAAGTAGCCTGCAGAACTGCACTCTAACCACTGCGCCACTGTGGCTAGACATGGTGAGATCCTTAGCAGGTTCTTTTTGAATAGATCCAGTGAAGAAGAGGGCCTTCCTTCCTTTAGTAATTGTAAAAGAAGAATGTGGGAAGTGGACTTAAGCGAGTCATCAGCTCAGTATCATTACATTCCCATAAATGTTTCCAAGTCCAAGCTGCCTTGAATTCCTGGCACCAATTGCACATTGAACTTTAGTTGGCCAGATTCTTGCCGATAGGCTTGAGCAATAAATCTTCTGAACTGCAACTTAACATAGGGTCCTGATCCTTTGCATCCGATGGTAATTGATCCCAAGGTCAATCTGCTCTTACTATTAGGACAATGTTGCAGCTGGAGTCTGCTTAGTCCATTAGCCGATGTCCCACAGTCTGGGATAAAAGGCAAGTCGTGTTCTTCTTCTGTGCAATCTCACATTAAATATTCTAAAAGGGCTATTATCTCTCCCATCAGCTTTCTCTTCTCAGGACTAAAAACACCCACTCCCTTTGATCTCTCCTCATAGAAGTTCCAATAGTGAAGCCAACTCTATAGTCAATTCTTCCCGTGCATGTCTCCAGAGAAAGATCTTTCTTGACTAGGGAAGTAAGTAACGCATGAAGGAAAAGAATAGAAAGGGAAGAAATTAGTTTGTGGACCTCACCCTTAGCTAGAAAGGGTCTCCTTGGGTATGTTAAGAACTTCATGTCCTGTGTGGGGCTTCTTTCAAGCGCCAGAGAAATCAGGAGATTCAGGCAGTTCAAATGAGCATAAAGATTTATTGCAAGCTTAAGCTCTCTACAAGAATATGGCCAACTAACAATCAAGGGAAATGAGCAGGAGATAAGAAAGGCATTCAGAGTGGGCTGGATTTAGATCTCTTTATATATTTACAGTAAAAATATATTTATGTTTATAAATATATTTATAAATATTTATATATTTATGTAAAAATATTTATTTATTTATTAAATTTTTATACCGCTCTTCTCTCGAAGGACTCAGGGCGGTTTACAGCCATAATAAAAACAACAGCAAAATACACATAAAAACATGATTAAAAAACTTATTATACAAATGGCAGAATTAAAACAATTAAAAATAAAACCCCAATTTATAAAATATTAAAACGTTAAAACTAATTAAAATCCTATTAAAATCCTATGCCAGTCCTGCGTGAACAAACAAATAGGTCTTCAACTCTCGGCGGAAAGTCCTTCTGTGTCCAATCACACTTGGCCAATAAAAAATTATATTCTATTCTATTCTATTTTTGTGGGCATGCAGGGACTCATGACTGATGACATATTTGACCCTTCCTCCCTTGGGCTCAGCCTAGTCATCTCCTACAGTTTCCAGACACGAACTTGCTAGGTGGTCACGTGACTGGGTGGGCGTGGCCAACTCGATGTCACTAACGTCAAGGGGCACCTCGCCAGCCACTCCTCACCTGCCCACCCAGGCGCCTTACGGCTCCAACAGAAAGCAGGAGCTAAGCAGCCACCATGTTGTTGCAGCTAAGCAGCCACCACGAGAAAGAGTTGGCAAAACAGCTGGCTCAGTTCAAATTGGATCTGACCAAGAAGGAGGCTCAGCAGAAGCAACTCACTGAGGACTATGAGCTTAGGCTTTCCAAGCAGAGGGAAGACCTGCGGGAGTGCAAGGCCAGGTACCGGCGCCTGGAGGATGAGTAGGCTGAGATGGTCTGCCAGTTCTAAGTCATGATACAGTCCCACTGGAACGAGGCCCTCTGGCTCTTTGCCACCAGCCGTGCTTCCCCCCAGCCTTCACACCAGGAGGTTGAAGCAGATCCCAAGTCGGAATTTCTCCCCCCACTCTTTCAACCAGCACAAAAAGACCCCGAAGGGGGAGACTCTCTGCAGCAACACAAGCGTTCATTGCACGTATCCGGCCCAGGGACCGTAGTTTGAGGACTCCTGATTTAGTGCAATATAAAAAATGCAAATAATTTTTCTGCAGATCACCAACATTTTCTCATGGACCACCAGTTGGTGACCACTGATTTAGAATATCTGACTTATCAAAATAGCTGGGCATTGAGAAGAACCCGGGAAGAGGTCAGATAAAGGCAAGAGGAGCCGAGCACTTTCAGCAAAGCAACGCTGAGGGAGAAAGGGAAATGTTCTAATTGTCTATCCTTCCACTTCTTGGCTCTTCAGCTGCGTTTATCCGCTCCCTGGGGAAGACACATTCCACCAAAATACAATTAAATACTAATATTATTCCTGCCTCATTCACAGTGATAAAGAAACCCATGGCACACGCCAACGCAGTGCTTTGCTTTGCAATTGAAAATATTTAATGATGCTGGCCTTGGGAAGCCGAAGGGGGAACAATATACGATTACAGGAAAGGAAGGGTTACGCCGAGTGGGGAAGCCTCAGTTTCCCCAGGAAGGCAGGAAGGAAAGGAAGGAAGGAAAGGTGGGAACAGGAGAAAGGTTGGTGGGCTTCAAATTTTTTTACTACTGGTTCTGTGGGTGTGGCTTGGTGGGCATGACGTGGCTTGGTGGGCGTGGCTTGGTGGGCGTGGCAGGGGAAGGGTACTCTAAAATCTCCATTCCCTCCCCACTCCAGGGGAAAGTTACTACAAAATCCCCATTTCCTCCCCATCAGCTGGGACTTGGGAGGCAGAGAACAGATGGAGGCAGGGCCAGGCAGAATTTTTACTACCGGTTCTCCGAACTACTCAAAATTTCCGTTACCGGTTCTCCAGAACTGGTCAGAACCTGCTGAAACCCACCTCTGATGTGAGGCAGGAGAACCACAAGTCAACCCAGATTCCTTTGGGGCCAGTCCCTCTCTCTCCCAGCCCAAAAGGGGTGTGCATAAGAGCACCGACGTGCCTACCATTCCTGTCCTAATGTTCCCTTTGATTGTATACAGTTTCATATAGTTATTATATATTTATGGTTATATATATGCTTATATATCGTATAGTTATTTCATGCTTATGCTTATATATAATGTTGTGACAAATAAATAAATAAAATAAACAAATAAAAATAAAAAAACCCTCCCCACAGGTTGTTGTTGTGAGGAATAACAGAGTCGGAGGGAGGGAGGGAAGCAATAGCATTTAGATTTATATACCACTTTCCAGTGCTTTACAGCCCTCTCTGAGAAGTTTACAGAGTCAGCCTCTTGCCCCCAACAATCTGGGTCCTCATTTTACCCACCTCGGAAGGACGGAAGGCTGAGTCCACCTTGAGCCTGGTGGGATTTGAACTGCCAAATTGCAGTCAGCCGGCAGTCAGCAGAGGTAGTCTGCAGTATTGCACTCTAACCACTGCACCACCATGCTGGAAGGAAGGGAGGGAGGGAGGGAGGGAGGAATCTTAGTGAAAATCTCTCTAGTTCCTTTTCCCAAAATCTTCCGCATTAGAATGGGTAAAACAAAGATTTGATCTTAAGATTGCAAAGCCCATGTGATCTCAAAATAGGAAGTTTCCATGCTATAACTTTGTGGGGGGTTTTTTTACAGCTTTTTGCAATTTTGCAGTTTTTCTAGGAAAGAGACATTCCTGCTGCAAATGATTTTTCAGGCAGCCAAAAATTCAAATTGGCAGGAAGTTTTTCTATAGGCGTTCACTGCTCGGTTTCAAGTATCTCTGCTTAGCAATGGATGCCTCTCATTCCAAATTCACCCATTTAAATCCGTCCAATCTCACGGCAGCAGGCTACACTTCTTCCCTATCTCTGCTGAAGCACCAATATTTTGCGTCCTTTTTCGTCTTGCCCTGTGCCTCTGAGCCACCAAAGAGCAAACAAAGTCGGGGAGGAAAACCCATTAATCCTCATTAACGGAGTAAGAAACCATGGCATAGATAGTGTTTTTAATTATACAGAAAGCATAGCTGGGACACGGTGCAAAACCATTCCCAAGACTGATGTGAATAATAATGGCCACTTCAATAAATAACCAAGGAATCTGTTCTCTCTGAGTTAGGCTAGGTTTTAAAAGAACCAGGAACTGGCTAAAGCAAGGCATGAAACCACATTAGCATCTGTGGAATTCTTGTTTTAAAAAACAACAACATAAAGATTGCTCCAGTATTATTCTGGAGATGAGAGAGGGGGGGAGAGAATTGGATGGATATATGTAGATAGAGAGATGATAGAGAGAAAGGCAGACAGATAAGATAGATAGTTGGATGGGTATATGGAAATAGATGGTAGACAGAGAGAAAGACAAGACGGATAGACAGATGATAGTTGGATGGATATATGGAGATGATGATGGTAGGCAAGATAGATAGATAGATAGATAGATAGATAGATAGATAGATAGATAGATAGATAGATAGATAGATAGATAGATAGATAGATAGATAGATAATTGGATGGATATATGTAGTTAGATGATTGACAGACAGAGAGAAAGACAGACAGATAAATAAGATAGATAGATAGATGATAGTTGGAAGGATATATGGAGATAGATAGATAGATGATGATAGATAGATAGATAGATAGATAGATAGATAGATAGATAGATAGATAGATAGATATTTGGATGGATATATGTAGTTAGATGATTGACAGACAGAGAGAAAGACAGACAGATAAATAAGATAGATAGTTGGATGGATATATGGAGATAGATAGATAGATGATGATAGATAGATAGATAGATAGATAGATAGATAGATAGATAGATAGATAGATAGATAATTGGATGGATATACATAGTTAGATGATTGACAGACAGAGAGAAAGACAGACAGACAAATAAGATCGATAGATAGACAGATGATAGTTGGAAGGATATATGGAGATAGATAGATAGATGATGATAGATAGATAGATAGATAGATAGATAGATAGATAGATAGATAGATAGATAGATAGACAGATAACTTGCCATCCTCCCTCAATGATTGTGCTTCCTGAATTTTATGCACAAAAAACGTCTGGATGAATTCCAACATTAACAAGCCTGCAGATGGAAGCAGATTGGCTTGCCACTCGCAAAGTGCCCCTTCGCGCAAAATGCCACCGTCCTCCATTCAGACAAGAGATGGCACAATTCAAGCCAAGCCGGTAACGCAGCTGTGGGCGATTGAGAAAATCGCCCATTTGCATTGGCTTTGTTTTGTGGTGGTGGTGTTGTTTTTTCCTCGCATTGCCCAGAGTGCCATCAATGGAAAGGAAGGAACAGGAGCTGAACTTCTGCTCTGCATTATCTCTCTTGCCAACGACCACAAGGAGACCAATCGATGGTTCGCTAAACACCGGTGGAGGCTGGCAGAGCCGAGCAAGGAAAATATGATTCCCCCCCCCACCAGCTGTAACTCTTTGAAGCAGGTGAAGGGGTCAATCCAGCTGGTGGTCTGGCCTCCTTTGACCCCACCAATTGCAACCCCAGAGATGGGAGCTTTGGCTTAGACTTCCTCCAGGGAAAAGCAGCCCGGCCTCATTTAATGCAGGCTGGGTTTTGCTTAATGTCGCTTCTATCAAAACATAACCCTGATAGCAGGAAATTATACAGTCACAATTGGACAGACATGCGAAGAAGAATTCTGGGTAAAACACAACAGCATATACTGAAGGATTGAGATTATAAATTTTAATTTTTTCCCCATCTATTTTCTACTTTTAGTAAATCCCAAAGGTGGCTTTTTCAAAGGCAACTGGACTTTCTTTTTTTGTACCCTAGGACTATCATTAAGTGTTAAATTTGTACCCTATGACTATCATTAAGTGTTGTACCTTATGATTCTTGATGAACATATCTTTCTTTTATGTACGCTGAGAGCATATGCACCAAGACAAATTCCTTGTGTGTCCAATCACACTTGGCCAAGAAAAAATTCAATTCTATTCTATTCTATTCTATTCTATTCTATTCTATTCTATTCTATTCTATTCTATTCTATTCTATTCTATTCATTTTCTTATTGTAGGATGTGGTGTGTTTTTTTTTTTGCCATAGCTTGTATATTTTATGAATATTCAACCTTGTTTCCCAGCCCCAAACCAAAATCTGGATATATGGTGCCCTAATTCGAAGAACCATGTTTCTTGTTGCATCGTACAATCTCTTCAATGTTGGAGAGATTTGCATTTGTTGCAAATCCTTTGTATGTTCTGCCACCAATGAAAAAAAAAATGCACGCATGTCTTCAACAAATGCCTCTCTTGGTGCCATTACAAACAGCATCAAGCTGTTTGTTGCTTCATCTACCAATAGCACTTTTTATAGGCTTGTAATGTTTGCGGAGAGCAAATATGTCACGGTTTCCCTGTAAGATATTTACAGGGCTGCTAATTCCCGTGACACTTAATGGAATTTGAGTCGACTGTGCATCAGTCTCAGTCCAGGGTTACTGGAAAGCTTAAGGCCCCACTTAAAGCAGGGAGAGAGCTGGCATTTTGATTTCCTGCATGCAGTAATAGTGGGAAGGGAAAAAAAAAACCCAATTAAAACCAGTGTGGGTTGAATACTTCAACTTTTCATTTCCTGTATCTTAATATATATTCTCTCTCGGCACAGGAAGAATTCCGTACAAGTGGGGGGTCACCGAGAACTAATTTTGCTCTCATTCCGCATTCACGAGACGGTAACGGTCTCAGAGCTTATCAACCAAATTAGCTTGTGCAGGAATCTCAAAAGCGAGACAGGGAGAAAGAAAAAAAAACAACCCACATATGTCACACTTCTGCAACCGAATGCTCCCAAAAGAAGGTGGAAGAGAAAGACAAATAAAACAATTGCAGGAAGGATGACTCAGAAAGAGGGGAGTTCCCCCTTTAAACCCAACTCTTTGTTTTGCTAACAAGGGATGACAAGATACAGATCTGACCATCCAGACAATATCTGTGAATTTTCAGAGATACGGCAACAGATCCATGAGAGGGGGGGGGGGGGAACGGTAGGAACTTGGCTAACATAGATAAAAAGTCGCGCTATTTCAGCCTTGTTGGGTAAACCAGATAGGAATCATGACCAGATGAGCTAATTCCGCTTTATTGTAAAGCCACGTTGATGGAATCTTGAAAATCTGAAAATACAGTTCTCCCCACCCCCCTTTACAGACAGAGCAACTAGGTAGGATCTCTTCTGAGCTACTTGCCCTGCCTATTACTCACCTGTGGACCGTGTGGCCTCTTATCTACTGTTCCCTTGTCAACGTCTCCCACGGTCTTTCCCAGGTGCCATATCATGCTAGTCCTCCCACCCCAATGTTCCCCACTTCTAAACAAGGAAACTTGGGAAGATCTCAGGGTGCTGGGGCAGGGGATGAAGAGAAAGAGAGAGAGGGGGGGTACCAAAGGGGCTTTTTAAGAGACAACTGGGCTTCCTTTGTTTTTCCTTGAAGATGTTCCGTTTCTTATCCAAGAAGCTTCTTCAGTTCTGACTGAATGGTAGGGAAGGATTTATATTCCTTGCAGTCATCTGGTCATTAGTACTCTTCCTGAGAGTTATTGAGGTTCCTTGGAGGTTGGTCTGTGCCCTCAGGGTCACCTGAATAGTGCAAATGGGTGTAGAACCTTTTTGGAACTTTGAAAGGACTGTAAACAGGAGATAGGTGGTGTTGTATCCCTCTCTCTCCCCTGAGAGAGGGCTGTTCAAATCCTTGCGTTCCCCACCATTCAGTCAGAAGTGATGAAGCTTCCTGTGGATGAGAAGGGAAACGTCTTCGAGGAAAAACAAACTCCAGTTGCCTCTTGAAAAAGCACCTTTGGGACAACCATGACCTGGATGATGGAGAACCCGCATAGACCTTTCATTTAAAGATAGTTGTGTCTAGGGCTGTTGCTATTTTGTGGGGTGCTGCTTGGAATGGACAATCCAAAGTTTATATCACCTTCATCCCAAAGGAACCCAAAGACATCCAGTTGCCAGGGACTCAACTTCCCTACAACTTCTTGTTGTAAACAGGAGATAGGTGGTGTCGTATCCCTCCCTCTCCTCTGAGAGAGGGCTGTTCAAATCCTTGCTTTCCCCACCATTCAGTCAGAAGTGATGAAGCTTCCTGCGGATGAGAAGGGAAACGTCTTCAAGGAAAAAAACAAACTCCTTGAGAAAGCACCTTTGGGACAACCATCTCCTGCATGATGGAGAATCTCCACACACAGAAAGAGAGGGAGATATTCAGAGAAGGCATCCAAAATCAAGCACCAGTGACTTTCCAGAGCAGGAGTCTCCAACCTTGGCAACTTGAAGACTTGTAGACTTCAACTCCCAGAATTCCTCAGCCAGCAAAGCTGAAGTCCACAAGTCTTCAAGTTGCCAAGGTTGGAGACCCCTGTTCCAGAGACTGCCCTGCCTTTTCTCTAAGGTGTAATAGGGTGAAATGAAATGACAACAACAGCAGCAGCAACAGTCGCATTCATAAGGCTCCTGCAGCGTGCAATAAGACCAAGGCTCTTCTGGAAATAGCATTCCAGTCCCTGGGGAACCATCTCTGCGGACATCACGTCTTCTGCAGGTCCCAGGCAGAACCTCCCTCTGAAAAACAAACGGAATGTCTCCCGGCCACCCGATAACATTGGAAGCGAAGCAGGCGAAATGAAATGCAACTAATAATTAAGACAGCGTGTTTGAAGAAAAACACAATCTCCGTTCAGAGGGATTCGCTGGCACAACAGTAATTAACGTCTCATTAACATTCACCTAATTAAGCAGCTTATGAAAGTGGAGGGGCTTTGTTGTTACATCTCGCACATTGCTCCTCTTCAGCTTCAGTGGGTACAGCTGTGTTTAGGCATGGAAATTAACCCTTTCCTGCTGGGAGGGCGCCCCCTCCTCCTCCATCCCTCCATCCATCACCTGGATTTCGAGAAGTTGGTACTCACTCGGCAAGGCAGACACCTTAGGAAGGATGTAGATGTGCAGGTGGCACCAAGAATGTCAAAAAGACAAGAGCTGTAGCAAAGATATAGGGTGGGAATGGAATTGAGATTCCCCCTCCCGACATCAGTTTTCTCGTACCACCCCTCCCTGTTGGCTTTTGATGCAGCCCAGTGTCCAGCTGAGAGAAAACTGCTGGATGGAACTAGCCTCAGCAGGAAGAAAAGAGACTGAGGAGGGAAAATTAACACATAAATCTGACATATCTTTGAAGGGGGACTGGAGATACTGTCTACTTTTTCAATCATAAACAATTCAAATTTTTCCCCCAAAACATAGAGTGTTTGCATGTGGAGTTCTGAATGGAGAAGGATGGACAGCTATCGCTGTGAAAGAGAATATTTGGAGTTCCCTCTTGAATTGTGGGGTCCTTGTTGCTCTCTGAGTTTGTTTGGTTTCTTGCAGACATTTCATGACCCAACTAGGGAACAAGATCAGTGCCAAAAGGGAGTGTGCAGGAAGGAGGGGGAGGAGGAGGGGGAGGAGGAGAACACTGATAATGATGATGATTGTGAGGTCTTTGCTGCTCTCTGAACTTGACTGTTTTCTTGTAGAAGTTTCATGACCCAACTAGGGAATAATATCAGTGCTAGAAGAAAGTGAGGTATGCAGGGGGGAGGAGGAGGAGGAGGACTGTGGGGTCCTTGTTGCTTTCTGAGCTTAGTTGTTTTCTTGCAGACTTTTCATTACCCAACTTGGTAGCATCATCAGTGCTAGAAGGGAGTGGGGAGCAGAGCAGTGAAATCCATGTTGTTGTGGTGGAGGTGGTGGTGGTAGTTTCCCAGGACATTCAAATGGGTCTTCCTATTCTGATCTAGGCTTCCTTAGAAAGCATAAAACACAGTCCCGGCAAACCTCTTTTATTCATACAGCTGTGAATTATTGTCATTCACAGTCTGAAAGGCTTCACGGTCTTTCAGGTGAATGTTTTTAAACACCCACCTTACCTCCCTTGGAATGCTGCCAGAGAACTGATTGTCAGATGCAGGGCAAGGCCAAACTTGGCACAGAGTCAAACAGAGCTTTTCAAAGCTTGAAATGACCAGATGAACTAACTGCTTCCTGCAAAAGCTCATGTCCTGTTCGCTCCTCTTTTATGTCTTATGGGAGGGGCCAATCATCTCCAAGCCTTACTCCCAAGTCGACCCTGTTTTCTTAATTGTTCTTGTCTTCTGGCAGCTCTGCGCATGCGCACACAGGGAACAGGCTCCCGCTGTTCTTCTGCCTCGCTGATGTCAGACTCCAGAGGCTCCGGAGGCAGCAAAGAATTACCAAGTGGCTTTGGCCCCCTCTCTGCCTCTGACTCAGAGCCCTCATCCGAGCCTTCCCCAGACTCCAGGGCTGGCCCATGTTCCTCCCCAACCTCCTCACTGTCCGAATCTCCTGCCAGTTCTGCTGGACACTGGCTGGCCACAACACTTCCCTGAAGAACATCAGCCTGAAAAAGCCCACCTCCCCAACAACACGGAGGCACTCACACAGCTGCTCTGAGGATCAAGCCAAGCCCCCTCTACATCTGCACAGCAGATATGGCCTTATTTATGTATTTCTGAAATAGAGAAATAGCTTGGCAATTCTGCTTCTTTCCTGCTCCAATCACACGCAGGGTTTTGCAGTAAACTACTCTTGCAAGGAGTAGTTGGATCCAGAAAACTGATCAGGCAGTCGAAAGACAAACAAGAATGTCAGAGTATTCTTGAAACATATTTTTTTTCCCCTGCGCATGTTCCTACAAGGCAATTAGCTTTGGCTCTTGAGCAGGCACCCTTTAGATTGCTTTACACTGCAAACAAGTACGGAACGTATAAGAGAAATTGTGCTTAGCTAGGAACATATTAGACAATTACGAGTCAGACACCTCTGCTTTCTGAGCGTGAAAATGGCAAACACAATATTACTGCTTAGAAGGAAGGGAAGAATCTAGAGCGAGGCCCAATAGGATGGACCTGTGGCTGGAGAAATGAGTCCATAGTCCAGAATGTTCCTCGGGATGGTTTGGCAGAAGGTTTAGGAGGAAAAGGAGCTAGCTCTGTATCGATTTTTCCAGGAAATGGCTGACTGTCATAAGAACAGGATTATCATTATGTGGGATGGTTGCGGCTGTGCCCCAGGAGAATTCTAAATTAACTGTTGGGACATCTAAAAATAGTGGAAGCCAATCAGAAGACAAACCTTACTTGACTGTGATCCTATAACTACAATCAGTGGTGAATAGCTAAAGTAAGCAACTTTATTGTTCTCGACCTATATTACAGGAATCTCCCCAGCTTGCTTGATTTATCTGGAAAAGAGCAGATAAGGCTTCATGGAACTTGAGCCGGGGTCTCCAAACTTGGCACCTTTTAAGACTTGTGGACTTCAATTCCCAGAATTCCTCATGCTGGCTGAGGAATTCTGGGAGTTGAAGTCCACAAGTCTTACAGTTGCCAAGGTTGGAGACCCCTGATCTTGAGGAAAGCATATGCGTCTTGTGGCTGCGCAACGACACTAAGCTAGACTTGGTGGCTTTCTTGCAGAGGTTTCGTTACCAAGCTAATTAACACCAGCAGCACTGATGGCGTTACCTAGTTTGGCAACGAAACGCCTGCAAGAAAACCACCAAGCTCAGAGAGCAACAAGGACCCCACAGTTCAACCCTGAGCTACAAATATACTCTTCCACTTTTCCCAGCTTTGTGTTGAGATCGGAGTCAAGGAAAGCCACCCAGTTCTAGCCAGAGACTAATATAATCCCATAACCAATCTTCTCTCTCTTCCACCCTTCCTTTCAGCCTGTGAGGTCCTATAAGCGTTAACCCCGGGAGAGTCCAATTGAAACGAATGGCTGTCGTGTTTGTCAGAATATTGCACACAAAGCTTTTAACACTTGCTGACTGTGGGGTGTTGTATCAGCAAAGCCGTGGCCCATATATCAGGCTCCAGGAGTCAATGTGTGTGGGGGGGGAGTCACCATCACTTTTTATTTATTTTTGTGTAAACAGAGGGGAGAAATGAGTTCCCACGTTTATAGCTAATGCTCAGAATTGACGTATAACTTTGCAGCCCCATTCAGAGGCCAGGAAAAATTCATGACCCAGCCTTTCAGGAGAAATCAATAAAAATACACCCGAGTGTGATATACACATGCAATTTATTCCTGGCAAGGCTAGCTTCTCTCTTGGATAAGCTACTATAGCCTGCTAAGGATGGGAGGGGGAAAACGCCTGAGCTTGTATTCCAAGGTGAATTTATCCAATGCATCTCCCTTAGATTAATGAAATAAATTAAAGAGAAGTACTGGATGCAAATTCAAAGTTTAACCCGAAATAACCAGAGGGGTCATATGTTGTTGTTGTTGTTTTTTTTAAAAACCCAACCCTGTTGAATTGGAAGATATAAAATCTCAACACACTGACTATGCATGCTCAAAAGACTCTTGTAATCTTCTAGAAGCCAATCAGAGTTGGCTAGACGGGAAATGCTGTTTGATTCGTGAATTATGATCTTGTCAAATTCATTGGCCGGTTGTAATTCATCTACCGCAAGGAATGTGAAACTCAAGACCCCACGGGCCGGATCCGGAATTCGAATTCCAAAAGGTTGGAAATTGTAGAGAATATTCATAACTCGGGTTGTAGAGGAAGTCAGAAGCTTATAAGCCTAGCTTGCTGCTTGGCTCCCTGGACATTTCGTTACCGAGCTAGGTAACATCTTCAGTGGGATTTGCAGTGAAGTGTCTTAATTTTTTACTTCACCAAAACTGAAGATGTTACCTAGTTTGGTAATGAAATGTCAGGGCGCCAAGCAGCAAGCTCGGACAGCAAAACTTCTGCCCTCATGTACGAGCCAAGCTATGAATATTCTCTACAATTTCTCACCTTTTCTCAGCCCCACCCCCAACTCTCTGCAAAATCACTGCTCATCTCCTGGCCTTGGTGACATGGAGGGGACAGTAAGACATGTGCTCCTGAGTGTGGCAAGAAATCTGGACGTTTCCTGCAGCATTGTGCATTTGCATTCTCCTTGAGTTTGCAGAGTGACCTATTTTCTCAAGCGGTGAGAGCAAGAGAAGTGGTGGCAGCATCTGCATAGGCTCTTTCTAAGTGTCTGGGTTTCCGGTTCACCCCTCTACCACCACGCCCAGACCCAGACACAATTCCCTTCCTCCCCGCTTCTGTCTGAGAAGGAAAACGGACAATGCAGCTGGCTTGCACAACTGGGCAGAGAAGTGACGATCGGAATATCAAGGAAGGTAGAGCAGAAGAGAAACGATGTTGGAGCAATCAATTATTTTAGCCCTTTTTCTCCTGCCCGGATAGACCTCCCTTAATGGAGCAAGGGGAGAAACATTCAAAGCAAATCTGTAGCAGAGAATAATCTATCAGTCATCTTTCTCGGTGTCTTAATACCAGGTGGAATTCGGTGCTAAAAGGCAGGCAGGCAGGCAAAAATGGAGGCCTTTCAAGGTCTCACTGCCTTTGATGGGGAAAAGAGCTGGCCGGGTGGATTCCTAAACCCTCCTTCTCTTGATTGTGATTTGGTAGCATGTCATGACAGATGGGGATATCTATCACTACATTGATCAGCTAATGTGCAACCAGCTTAAACTTCTCCACAGTAGTGGAGTTTCTATCCTGGACCTTAAAACCCAGAAGACAAGAACTGGGGAAAGAAAATCCATGAATTCAGTCCCCAGGTTAGGAGGAACCAACTTCACCCACCCTTCCAAAGCTAGCACATCCCACAGATATTGGATCCCATGGGTTAGAGATGTACATCTGGTGGGACCATGGAAAAAGACCTTCTCATTGGTGGCCCCTTCTCTATGGAATATCATTCCTCTCCAGGTACGATTCATTCCCACTCTGTTGCTTTTCCAAAAGGTCCTGGAGATGCCGTTTTATGTCAGTGGGCCTGGGGACCATGAATGGAGAGAGAGAGCTGATCAAGGGGTTGAGTTGATAATGTTACAGCTGCCATGGGGTGGACTGGATTTTTTTTTTATGTTGTGCATTTTTAATGTTGTAAGCTGACCTATGAGCGAATTGGGTGGCTGTCTAAATTTGTTCAGTAATGAAAAGTGAATGTTAGCTGACCAACTTGACAACAAACACCATTACAAATCTGCATTTGGTGGTCATTGAATTGAAAAGGACATTTATGAAACATGACTGTTTTGATACTAATGTCCTAAAATGTACATTATTAATGCATACATTCAATTTCAGAATTTCTCTCTCTCTCTCTCTCTCTCTCTCTCTCTCTCTCTCTCTCCTTACCTACCTATCTATCTGGGGAAATTTCTGGAGGTATGCTCCATGAAGATTTTTAAATCCTCTATTGCAGTCTGGAGCAATAACACTGAGAAAATGCTTAACCTCTTTCTCATTGTGGAAGATCTCTGTATCTGCGAGTGAAGGGCGACAAGAATCCATCAAAGCATGGCTTGCCTTGAGTGGCATGCCAGAATGTCTCCCTGTATCTACAGGACAGCATCTCTCCACTGCGGCCACGGTGATTATTGTTGTTGCTGCATTTTAATGCAACCAATTAAGTGCTGTGTGTGCCATTTGATTGCTTGCAGCTCTGAGGCCTGAAGGGTCCCCTTGCTGTGATTGGTTTGAGCTGGAGATTACTCCGAGGGCACATAGGACAATAGTGACGGTCCCTCCACTTCCAAATCAACCTTAATTACAAAAATGGCAGGCCACCAGATGCAGGTGAGCTCTCCCTCGGCTTTTGAAAGGCTGATTTGGAGACCACACATGAAAATGAAATAACCTGTGTAAAGAGTTTTCCAGAGTGGGGGGGGGGGAATCCCAGGAGCTGTACAGAAAACAGAGGAACTGTCCAATAAGGGAAAGGAGGCATGGTCAGGACCATGGATAGCTCCATAGACTAGTAGAACTTTAAAGGTAAAGGTAAAAAGTTCCCCTCGCACATACGTGCTAGTCTAGTCGTTCCCGACTCTAGGGGGCGGTGCTCATCTCCATTTCAAAGCTGAAGAGCCAGCACTGTCCAAAGACGTCTCCGTGGTCATGTGGCCGGCATGACTCAACGCCAAAGGAGCACGGAACGCTGTTACCTTCCCACCAAAAGTGGTCCCTATTTTTTCTACTTGCATTTTTATGTGCTTTCGAAATTGCTAGGCTGGCAGAAGCTGGGACTAGTAACAGGAGCTCACCCCATTACACAGCAGCACTAGGGATTCGAACCGCCGAACTGCCGACCTTCTGATCGACAAGCTCAGCTGTCTTAGCCCCTGAGCCACTGCGTCCCACTAGTAGACCTTTAGAACAGGAGAAATCATAGAACTTAGAATCATAGGGTTGGGTGGGACCTTGGAGGTCTTCAAGCAAAAGACCTTATACCATTCCAGACAAATGGATGTCCTTTTGAATCCTCAGTGGTCATTCAGTCCAACCTTATATTGAGCAACATTGCTCAATATAAAAACAACAAATTGAGAAATAGCTGCAGGCATACACAATACACCAACTTTTGTTGACATATCTCCTGCATGTTAAATGAAAAATGTAGTGCTTTTTTGTTTATTCATTGGATATGTATCTTGTCTTTCTTTCAGAAGCTCATAGCATCTCTTCATTCCCTTCTCTTAATATTTTTCCCTATGTTACCAACCCAGTGAAGGAGACAGAGAGATAGTAAGCCTACAAAATCACATGACAAGTTTCCAGTGAAGGTGGACTTGACCTGAATATCCCTACTCTTAATTCAACACCTTAATTACTGCGGCCAATGTCTACAATGATCTTCCTCAACTTCATGGTCTGCTCTGAACTCATTCCCAACATGAGATAATGTTGAAAGCCACTGGTGCTTTTGAACTATAGTTCTGGAGAAGACTCCAGAAGATGTCGTGAGTAGCTATCAGACCAATGGAATCAATCCATTTGATAAAATATAACCAGATTCATATTTTGGATACATTGTGCAAAGACCCAACTCTCTTGAAAAGTCCATCATGGTGGGAAAAGCAGAAGGAAAAAAGCATGATCAACAGCAAGGTGGATGGATTGAATTGTACAAGCAACGGATGAAGCGTTTGAAGACCTGAAGAGCCAGGATGGAGATAAATGATCATGGAGAAGGAACCTCTATGTGGTTGCCTGAGAATTAATACCACTTGCTGGCACTGGTCGATCAATCAAATCTTGTGGAAAATCTAGAATTCAACTGCCATGTTAAGCACCTTGCACTAAGTGTGCAAGAATGCTGAGAATTTTCTTGAACTCCCCCACTCATCCATTTTTGATTTCCCATCAGCCAAAGCCAAGTCTTCAAGCTGAACATAAAGCAGTGAAAAAGAAGAAAGAGACATTCACGCTAATTGTTTATAGAAAATCCATGGTGGAAAGTATCCGTTTGTACTTTGTAAACCTGGGACTTTGGAGAGAGATAATTGCTGTAAAGTTACTGAAGCCGAACAAAGCAATGACCAAACTTAGCAAAAGAATGTGCAGAGGGATCCTAACTTATTATAATTGGGCCTATGGCAAAGCAATGAGGGTGAGGCGACTCAAAGCCCAGGGAAGACTAGCAAAGGAACGGAGAATAGAGGAAGAAGCACACTTGTAGACATCTTGTACCATAAATGGTGCTTCTGCCCAGGTGTCCAGAAACCCAGGAAAAAGCATTTGCAAACATCAATTGATAATGAGGGTGTGGGAAAAAACTCTCTCTTGAAGGTGCCAAGATTTTTGAATGGACCCTAAGAAATCCTTCTGACATTTGTGTAGTTCTTGAATTTGCCCAGCTGTTAAGACTTGGCAGGGAGGAAAATCCACCTCTGGCTACACCATCAACAAAGAGATCAATCAATCGATCATCTGAAGGCACTTCATGATCCACCAAAGAGGGTGAAATATGGAGAAGTAAGAGACAGACGTGGACATCTCAAAGAAAGCATGAAACAATGTCTCTCAACCTTAAGAACCTGAAGAAGGGTGGACTTCAGTCTGGGCAACTTGAAGAAGAATGGAAGGCTACAAGTTGCCATGGTTGAAAAGCAGTGCACTAAACCTGTGCAATGCTGTAGCAGAAGGTAAAAGGGCCTTCATCCAACAATGAAGTGTCAGTTTTGTCCATCTCCTACTCTTCAAATTCTTACCACTCCAGTGTGCCTGGAGACATATGTCCAAGCTCAGGATGTGGATTGGTGCATATCTAGTCCAATACTACAGCTCAGTTCCTCGCAACATCCTCGCAAACCATCCCATCAAGCATTGTCTGCGAATTGTTTTAAGATGCATACACACAGCTCTAGTGCTCCTTCAGATTTTGAATTCAGAATCCTCCAGTCTGTGTATCACAGAAGGCCACGTACGTAGCTCCTCCACTGCCTTTTCTCTATGTATTTTTCATTATCATATGCTTTATTGAAACTTAATGAGCCTTACTTTTTCTCCAAGATGCGCTGATTTCATAGACATTTTTTCTAAACAGTTTTTTTAAAAAAAAACTATGTTGGAAAAGAACAGTGACCTGGAGTAGAAGGTAGATGTAGAAGTTAACTCCTCCTAGAAGGTTTGTCTTTTGCAAGGAGATACAGTACCAGACAGGCTAATGGTGTCGTGTCCCACCCTCCACTCCGACGAACGAGTCAAGGAAGTCCGTGACAAACTTGGCAACGAAGCCTCTGCAGCTTGCCAAGTTCCTTTGAGGTTTATCAGGGCAGGCAGGAGTCCAAGTTGTGACTTCAGCGATAGGGTCCGGTACCAGCAAACTCAATAAGACTTTGCTTGACTCAAGGTTGGAATGCCAAAAGCAGGTCCTTTATATAGGCTGTGGGGTGTGGCTCCATGACTCAGCATTTATCCAGGCCTGCCTCACCCCTCCTTCTGCTGGTGTCGCCTCTCAGATCTCTGGAAGCGAGGGTCCTCCTACTCTGAATTGTCTTCAGCTGGATCTGCTGGCAGCTTCTGGGAAAGGGAGGAGTCAGAGGGAGTAGGGCTGAGTAATTCCAGCACCTAGCTGCTTTCCTGCTCTGACAGCTGAGCCAAAGGAACACACGCTGTATGAGTGAGGTTTATCGGGCCTGTCCTCCCACTCCTGGAATCCTCTCCAGGCATGGGGCCAGGGCCGGGGTCTGGAGGCATGACAGGCCGTTCATCTTCATTATCAGACTTGGAGTCTGATAAAAGGCCCGGTTGGAGACGGGAGGGGCCCAGCTGAGGAGAGGAGGGAGGACGAGTCACAACAAATGGTCTGTCCATGATTTTAGGAAAACAAAGAGTGGAAAATTCATAACTTGAAACCGTTTACAAAATGCACACCCCATTATAAAATTAACCTGAATGTCCTCCCACTGCTACCAAGCAGCCCAATCAAATCAGCTATCTAGCATGCAGGGAGTCCTTGACTTATGACCACAATTGAGCCCAACATTTCCATAGCTAAGCAAGGCAGCTGTCGAATTGCACCCCATTTTTTGCCATGATTGTTAAGCAAACAGTTGTTAAATGACTTATGAAGTCATTAATCAGTTCTGGGTTCTCCCGTTGACCTTGCTTGTTGGAAGCTGGCTGGGAAGGTACCAGTGGTGATCAAATGACCACAAGACAAGACAACTGTCATAAGTACATGCCAGTTTCCAAGCACTCAGATTTCAATCGTGTGACCAGGGGGATGCTGCAAGAGTTGTTAAGTAGGAAACCAGTCATAAGTCACTGTTGTTGCTGTAATTTTGAACAGTCACTGAATGAATGGTTGTAAGTCAAGGACTATCTGTATTATAATATGGGAGCTTAGGACTCAACCAGACCTCTCTAGAAGACATAAAAATCTACTTTCTTTCCTTTCCCTTCCATCTCTTAAAAGTTGCCCGAGACTTCATAATTGAAACCGAAAGGATTCAGTGTTATTTTTTTTTTTGTCACTGTTGAAACATTCATTTATTTTACTGAATAAATCAGTTAGATTCACACTCTGTTCATTGAGTTCTTAATTCACCACCTCTAATTAAATTAAGTAGCCACACTGGGAGAGAAACTCAATTACTGGAAAGGAACCGTGTAAACTCACTAGAGTTGCTTCAAATTCCTGGGGAATAGAACAATTGATTTAACACCAAGGGTGCCGTCTGGAGGAAAATTTTGGCTGGAGCGTTTTGCATAGCTTCCCAGCAGTTAAGGCCCCACTGTCACTAGGAAGATTTAGTTCTCTGTAAATACGCATAGAATTAGGATTAATTCATTCCTAAACCCAACAACGCCTATCGTTTGGGACATCCAATTTCAGACTAGCTATGGATGTTTTCTCGGAATCAAAGTCCGTAAGAAGAGCCGATGTGATTTTCAAAACTAGTGCATGGAATTGAGAGTGAATCACGGCGTTAACTATTAAAAATTTAAGCCTATTTGATGGATGAATTTTCTCTCCTGAAAATAAGTTAATATACATCTGCGGCAAATAGCTAACAGTTTGCCATTGCAGCTTCATAGAAGATGGATAAAACCATTCAAGCTCATGGTTAAAGGACTGATTTTATGAGTATCTTTGAACTTTAGCTAAGAACAACTCAATCCCGTTCTTGCTTGGAATTTAAGAAGCTGATGCAGAATTAATAGCACCCTTAATGTCTTTAGTTCAATAATGCCTCTTCTGATCGGTAATTGTTCTCCAAGGATTCAAAAGAAGACCTCTCCAAATAGTTCCATCTGAGCTTCTTTTCAATCCAGGACCATCAAATTCTATGCTCAGAGAAAACAGTCTTTCTCCAAGAGAATGTAACGTTTTCTTAACCATTCATTGTACAATTTAGCCTCCAGACCTCTCATCATATGCATTGCTCTTCTCTGCTTTCTTTCTAGAGTCTCAGCATTTTGGAATACTGCATCCAGTTTTGGTCACTAGGATGTAAAAACGAAGTTCAGACTCTAGAAGAATGCAGAGAAGAGCAACAAAGATGATCAGGGGACTGGAGGATAAAACATATAAAGAGCAGTTGCTGGAATTGGGTATGTCTAGTTTGATGAAATAAGGACTAGGGGAGACATGAAAGCAATCTTCCAATATCTCAGGGGCTACCACAAAGAGGGAGTCAAGCTATTCTCCAGAGCACCTGAAGGCAGGACAAGAAGCAATGGTTGGAAACTCATCAAGGAGAAAAGCAACCTAGAACTAAGGAGAAATTTTCTGACAGTGAGAACAATGAATCAGTGAAACAACTTGCCTCCAGAAATTGTGAATGCTCCAATATTGGAAGTTTTTAAGATGTTGGACAACCATTTATCTAAAAATGATATAGGGTTTCCTGCTTGAGCAGGGGATTAGACTAGTAGATCACCAAGGTTCCTTCCAACTCTGTTATCCTATCCTATCCTATCCTATCCTATCCTATCCTATCCTATCCTATCCTATCCTATCCTATCCTATCCATCTTTTTTGTACAATGGTGACGAGGATTGGGTGCAGTCTTCCAAATATGGTTTCACCTCACCTGTTTATGATGGACGTTCCACAACCCCAGATAAGCTAAATTTAGCTATCAGACCATCAATTGTGTTGTAAATGTTGTACCTTGACGAAGGTATCTTTTCTTTTATGTACACTGAGAGCATATGCACCAAGACAAATTCCTTGTGTGTCCAATCACACTTGGCCAATAAAGAATTCTATTTTATTCTATTCTATTCTATTCTCTATATTTCTGATTTTTAAATAACTTCAGAATGTCAATGCTCTCTGGAGAAGAGGGTGCCCTAATTCCCTCCTCTCTCCATAGCCCATGAATCAGGCTTGGCTAAAACACCGAGAAGTCCACCTTCTGCTGGCCTGAACTAATCTAAACTGGCAGCCAGCTAAAATACCACCCTCCCTTCCCAGTGGCCTAGGCACATATCAGCCACATCTCCAGGGAACTGTCAAACTCCATTGTGATGCTTGCAGTGATATCCTGCAGACCGGGCCGATGAATGATTTAAGCGTTTGCTTCAAAACAGAAAGAGAGATGAATGTCGTTAGAGAAGTACCTGCTGCTGGCGTGAGGCTCAAGAAGGGCTTTGATATCCCATGGATCTGGGGGCTCTTGAGCTAAAGGTCAGGATCAGAACTGCAAATGCACAGCAAAATGGGAAAATGAGTGGTGTGTAGAAAGCCAGAGAAATGCAGGGTAATTACTGCGGGGGATGGTGGGGAGAATAGCAAAATACAAGAATTGGAAGGGATCTTGGAGATCTTCTAGTCCAACTCTCTGCTCATGTAGGAGACTCTTATACCATTCTGGACAAACAGCTGTCCAATTAGGAGACTGGAGGCTAAAACATTTGAAGAACGGTTGCAGGAATCGGACATGTCTAGTTTAATGAAAAGAAAGGCTGGTGGGGGGGACATGATAGCAGTGTTCCAATATTTGAGTGGCTGCCACAAAGAAGAGGTGGTCAACTGATTCACCAAAGCCCCTGAAGGCAGGACAAGAAATAGTCGATGGAAACTAATCAAGGAGAGAAGCAACCTAGAACTAAGGAGAAATTTCCTGATAGAAAGAACAATTAATCAGTGGAACAACTTGCCTCCGGTGGGTCATCACTGGATGCTTTTAAGAAGAGATTGGACAATGATTTGTCTGAAATGGTATATAGGGTCTCCTGCTTAAGCAGGGGGTTGGACTAGAAGACCTCCAAGGTCCTTTCCAACTTTATTATTTGGTTACTTCTTCTTAAGAACTCGTGTGTTATTCTTCATGTTTATGCCAGCGGATTCCATGCCCTCTTCAAGATGAAACCGTGGCTCTTGGGTCATCTAACATGGCATAGATACAAAGGGGTTCATCCCAGCTTTGGCAACTGGCCTTAACAAAGTCTCTCCCCATTCCAATTCTTAATAGCCTTCAATTGAAAAAATCTGGCTTCCCACACTCAGCGTCTTCTCCCAGATTTCCTCTTCATCCCCTCCTGTGGTAGCAGCTGGCTTAATTAAAAAGAGGAAATGGAACCCAAGTCATCTTAAAGATGCAAACTGAAATGAAACAGGCGTCTTTTCCCCTTGACCTCTTCAGAAGTAGAAGAAGAAAAAATGGATACCTAGCCGAACTAAAACTCTCAGGCATTGGGGCCAATTAGTAGGCTGCATTAATTACGCCATTTAAAGGAGAGGAAAGACAAGCAAAAGGACAGAGCTAAAATCGTTTCCTCCCCTGTGGGCGCCAGTTCAAATCCAGAGACGCCAGTTCCAGGCTAATGAAAGTTCTTCCAAGTTCCAACATATGCTAATAGCACCTGGACTGCCAACAACAAGCAGAAGATGCTTCAAGGAACTTCTGACTTTCCCCGCTCTTTCTCAGAAAACTTCTTCAAAGCTTTAGCCAACTTTCAGGAGCCTGGAGAGAGGCTACTCATTAAAATAACAGCATTCTGCAAAAGAAAAGAGGGGCAGGGGGAAAGGTAAGAGTCGTGTCTGATGGGGGCAAGTCGCTCTCCTCTTCCACCTGGTGTCCTGAAGATGCTCAGATGCTTCAAGAAGAACATCAGAGACCCTGAAGAGCTGATTCTAGTCTACACTGTGAAAGCGCAGACACCAAACAGCTTGACCTTGGTGAGCCACCTCTTCCCTTTGCAGGAATTTATTGCTGACATTGATTCACAGTTACATTATACTTCCTCCGAGCAAGAAACGGAGGAAATCCAATAAGCAATAAACTCTTTGAAACACAATAGAATTGGACATTCGCAGGTGGGGATGAAATACAGAGGGCAGAAGCTGTTTAGATCCGTACAGCTACTGTACACCTTGACTGCCTTCCGTAGTGAACACCCGGCTGTGATTTTTACGACGACAAAAAAAGGGGGTTGGGGATGGGAGAGAGGGGAGTTGAGACACATAGGGAAGCGTTCTGTCGGTGGTGCTGAATTTGACTGTGTCAAATTTACATTTTATTTAAAGTCCCAAAGATGCTCTTTCAAAAGGCAACTGGTCTTTATTTTTTTCCTTGAAGACGTTTCGCTTCTCAACCAAGATGTTTCTTCAGTTCTGACTGAATGGTTGCAGTCATCTGGTCGTTAGCACTCTTCCTGAGAGTTGTTGAAGGTTGATCTGTGCCCTCAGGGTCACCTGAATAGTGAAAATGGATGTGGAACCTTTTTTGGAGCTGTGAAAGGACTGTGTTGTAAACAGGAAGTAGGTTGTGTTGTATCCTTCCCCTTCTGTTGAGAGAGGGCTGTTCAAATCCTTCCGTTCCCCATCATTCAGTCAGAATTGGAGAAGCTTCTTGGGTGAGAAGCGAAACAACTTCAAGGCAAAAAAAAGTCCAGGTGCCTCTTGAAAAAGCATCTTTGGGACAACCGTGACCTGGATGATGGAGAATCTCCTTGGACTTTTCATTTAAAGATAGCTTTGTTTAGGCCATCTATTTTGTGGGGTGCTGCTAGAATTTGGGTTGGACAACCCAAATTTTATATCACCTTCATCCCAAAGGAACCCAAAGAAATCCAGTTGCCATGACTCAGCTTCTAGCCAACTCTATCTGAATGACCGAGAATCTTCATCGTCATTCTTAAGAAACGGACTGAGTCCTTATTTCCACCAACCTGCTAGATCAGGGGTCTGCAAACTTGGCTCTTTTAAGACTTGTAGACTTCAACTCCCAGAATTCCTCAGCCAGCTGGGAGTTGAAGTCCACAAGTCTTAAAAGAGCCAAGTTTGCAGACCCCTGTGCTAGGTCATTCTGTATTCAAAGACCCCAAGAAGCAAATACATATTTTTTGTGTGTGTCTTTGTTGGCTAGTTAATTTTCACAGGCAGGGTTGAAAGCCATGAGCTTTATGACATCTTCTCTCTCTCTCTCTCTCTCTCTCTCTCTCTCTCTCTCTCTCTCTCTCCAGCCCCTATCCCATTGCTATTTGCTTTTCACAGAAATTTAAATTCATCATTTTCAGAAATTAGGGGGCAGGTCACTTGGATTTAGCTCAGGGGTCACCCCATTTCAACCCCAGCTCCAAACAATGAGAACCCTGGTGACTGAAGCACAATCACTCTTTGAAACCACAACACATTGTGTAAATGGCAAAGGGCGGGTTTGAAGAACTATATTCCCTCTTTTTATCCGAAGGAAGCACAAGACTTAGTGTCTCTAAAACCGCCAATGCACAGAGACGGATTTTCTGATCTGAGCGTTCTTTGGTTGAATATAAAATATCCACACCACAACCAGCATGAGAATCGAATGGGTTTATTATTCTCCTCCTTTTCTCCCCTAAACTAATCCAAAGAGGTTCTTACTTTCTTACTTACTTGTTTACTTACTTATTCATTCATTCATTCATTCATTCATTTATCTGTCAACAAGAACAAGGAAACAAGTAACAGTATAGACATAGACATGGACACATGAAAAAAATTGACACATAAAAAAAGGATATAAATAGGCAAAACATAGCCATAAACACATAGAATGATTACATATAATTTGGGACAGTAGGATAGGCAGGGTAGGCACACTGGTGTACTTATGCACGCCTCCTTAGGGAAATATGAAAGGTCCACGGTAGACAGTTTAAGGTAAAATGTATGGGGATTAGAGAGACTAACAACAGGATCAGGTAGAGTGTTCCAGACATTTACTACTCTATTGCAGAAGTCATATTTCCTACAATTAAGATTAGAGCGAATTACATTGAGTTTAAATCTATTGATAGCCCTTGTGTTATTATGGTTGAAATTAAAGTACTCATATACAGGTAGAACGTTTTGGTAAATAATCTTATGAACTAAGCATCGGTCAGAATGTAGATGAT
Source organism: Ahaetulla prasina (assembly GCF_028640845.1). Lineage (NCBI taxonomy): Eukaryota > Metazoa > Chordata > Lepidosauria > Squamata > Colubridae > Ahaetulla > Ahaetulla prasina. The sequence goes on from NC_080551.1 coordinate 24,010,680, forward strand.
GTAGTTCGAGATTATCTAGACCTAAAACTTCAAGCCTGGTGGTACAGGGAATTTTATTTCGAGCAGAAGATGCGATTACTCTTCTAGTAAAATATCTCACCCACAACTGTGACCTGGAGGATGTTTTGACCCAGCGCTCGTGCCACAAATCTTCAAATTTGACCTGAGAAAATGTTGCAGGCCACAACGTTGAACTTGTATTTAAGTTAAGGAAAAAGAGCGGCTGGTTTAGAATGTGCCTTTTTATTTATTTGTTTTAAGGGGCCAGAAAGCTTCTGAATCCATAAGGGATCCATAACATAAGACTAAGGGAGGAAAGGAAAGTGTCAATTCCTTCAGTCATCTTCTCCTTCATCATATATGTCATCCTCAAGACTGAGACGTCTCTTTTCAGGTTCTGAACAATACTTCAGAGCACACACTCACCAAAAAAAAAAAAAAATTCCACTACACAACTTGACATTTCTCTTATTTTCAGTCCGTGTATAGGTTGTTTGTTTTAAGAAATATTTCCTTTGTAAAATGTCCATGTTTTCTTTTCAGATTCCACCTACGGGCAAAAAGAGTTGGGGGAGACTTTCTCAACTTGATCTCCTGCACAAGCACCAATTTCTAATCTTCCCTATTTTGGCACCCATCAAAATAAGGAGCTAAATCAGCAGAAGAGAAGGACTCAAAACATAGAATAGAATAGAATAGAATTATTGGCCAAGTGTGATTGGACACACAAGGAATTTGTCTTGGTGCATATGCTCTCAGTGTACATAAAAGAAAAGATACGTTCATCAAGGTACAACATTTACAACACAATTGATGGTCAATATATCAATATAAATCATAAGGATTGCCAGCAACAAGTTATAGTCATACAGTCATAAGTGGAAAGAGATGGGTGATGAGAACGATGAGAAGATTAATAGTAGTGCAGATTTAGTAAATAGTTTGACAGTGCTGAGGGAATTATTTGTTTAGCAGAGTGATGGCCTTTGGGAAAAAACTGTTCTTGTGTCTAGTTGTTCTGGTGTGCAGTGCTCTATAGCGTCATGTCCAAGTTGCTGTACGGAGAGGATGGGTGGGTGGGTGGGTGGATGGACGGATAGGTGAATGGATGGACAGATGAACAGATGGGTAGGGGGGTGGGGGGGATGGATGGATGGATGGATGGATGGATGGATGGATGGACGGGTGGATATTGTAGATAGATAGATAGATAGATAGATAGATAGATAGATAGATAGATAGATAGATAGATAGATAGATAGATAGATAGATATTGTATGGACACTGAAATGTTCAAGCCAGATTTAAGCTCCCCAATGTTCACTGTTTTATTATTATTATTACATTTATTGACCATCTGTCTTACCACAGGCTAATATTGAAATTTTCACGCACTTACTCTCAACAAGCTATGCCTAGCACAACAGACTTCATTCAATTGCTATTAAGCTCAGTAATTGCCTTGTTCTCTCAAAGTGGTCAAAGCCAAAATGAGTTTCAGAATGAGAATCGGAGCCTCAAGTTCCTAGATATCGTAAGAAATGTTACACTCATAATTAAATGTTCCTTGCAGTGCGCATCACAAAGTGTCCCAGTTGGCTACCGTTTTGCTGAAGTATGAAACATCTGCATCAGAATTCAATGGTTCAACTGCTGAGTCCAATCGCAGCCCAACAATTGTCCATCTGAACACTCTCTTCGTTGATAGATGCCTGCTGCATATGTTCCTTAACCTACTTTTCACTGCTTAGCTGCAATGTTTGTGCACCAGGAACAGCTGCAAATAGAGGAAGAGAGGAGTTGGAAGATGGTGGCAATGTGATTCCCAGCTGCAGAAGAAATAGAGAAGTAAACTGGCAGGAGCTAGGTAGACACCCGGAGGTGCTAGTCCTCAAGTTTGCAAGGAAGAAATTGTGGCAATCATGTAGGAGATTGGTGAGTGTGAAAATGTTCTTCTGAGCAAAAGAGGTGTAGCAGAGCTTTCTTGGTGAAGAAGCTGGAAAATATATCCCTTGGTCTTGACACGACCTGATTATGAAAGCATCCGACCAAGTATGTAGGCTACCGTTTTCATTTTGAGTGAGGGGGGATGAAGATCAAAACAAAACCTGATTTGGGGGTTTATTTTTCAGGCAATGTCAACCTACAAGTGGGATCTTTGCAATTGAACCATTGATGAAGAGCATCAACCCATGGATTATTATTGATCTCTTTGCCCTGAAGTTCTCTGACTCTCAGAAGAAAGGCCATCTCAAGTCAAGCACAGCCCACCAAGACCTCCACATTGTCTGGGCCTCTTTCCTGCAGAAGTACATCCTCAATTCACACACTCCACTATGATTACCTCCAAAGCATCATGGGAAATCCAATCTACTGGACCTCCAAGTGGCACTTAAGCTGCATCATATAAGATGCCATCTATGAAGTGGAAAGGCTCGGAATCCACAAGTGGAATTCGTCTTTCTTTTAAGTGGGGATAAATGATGGTGCTCTATGGAAGAGCAAGACCCTGGCCTATCTATCCCAGCTTCGTCCATTCCGATGGAGAGAAGACTCATTCTCTTCATTTCCTAGCTGATCTTTGTAACTAAAGAGTCAACTGATGAAACTTGAGTTTCTCTGCTAAGCAGGTGATGACTCATTAAGTTGTGGCCCTCCTGATATAGCTAACCCTTCTCAAGCAAAAGTGGAGGTTAGAAGACTGGCTAGTAATCCTGATTTGGCTCACAGCTACCAATGCCTCACTCTTCTGATCTAGGATTCCTTGGAAATTAAACAGGACAAACGTAGTCCCGGCAAACCTCTTTAATTCATAGGGCTGCAAATTACTTTCATTTACAGTCCGCAAGGCTTGATAAACAGTCTTTCAGAGGAAGGTTATCAACATCCACCTATTTCATGTGGAACGCTGCCAGAGAGCTAATTGCCAGAAGCAGGACAAGGCCAAACTTGGCACAGAGTCACAAACAGAAGGTTCAAATCTTGAATTGGCCGGATGAACTAATTGCTTCCTGCAAAAGCTCACCTCCCGTTTGCTTCTCTTTTATTTCTTATGGGAGGGGCCAATCATCTCCAAACCTTACTCCCAAGTTGACCCCATTTCCTTAATTGTTCCTGTCTCCTGGGAGCTCTGCGCATACACACCCTGGGAACAGGCTCACGCTGTCCTTCTGCCTCGCTGATGTCAGACTCCAGAGGCAGCAAGGAACTACCAGATGGCCTTGGCCCCTTCTCTGCCCCTGACTCAGAGCCCTCATCCAAGCCTTCCCCAGACTCCAGAACTGGCCCACGTTCCTCTCCAACCTCCTCACTGTCTGACTCTGCTGCCAGCTCTGCTGGCTGCTGGCGGGCCACAACATTCACTTTCTCCTCCTTTACATTTTTTTCATATAAAAATCCACTGGTAGTGATTCTGAAGAACTTTCTATGCTCAGATCTGTGAAGGAGGAGACTTTCAATGGGAAGCGGTGGTCAAAATATGATCCAAAGCTGCTAAATTCTTGGTGTCCTCCAGCATTGTCCATGTTGCTGGTGCTGTTAGGAGTTGGAATGCAGCCACCCCCATGAAAACCACAGCCTCTCTACTCCACCTTACCAGTTTGGGTGAAATAGATTATCCAGGAGCAAGTAAATTAGCAAGTCCAAAGATAGATCGCATTCTTCTCCAATCTGGGATTACCTCTTTGCATAGCACTACATGATAATTTGCCTACCATCACTCCATCATTAAGAACCTGTGCAGTCATGAGTAGCTATGGAAAAGCCTCTGGTGGTACTACCTGTTACTCTTCCCTAACCCATATCTTATCTGCAGAGGTTGATTTAGACCCATTCTGAGCAATTCCATAATTGCACAATATTAGCATATTATTTTTGCTTCCTGAGCACCAGCTTTTCTTCTTTAAACTGACACTTCAACTCTGCCAAATGATGCTACATCCATCTGCCTCCACACCTATCTTCTCATTCCTTATTTCACAGGTACATACATATATATATATATATATGAAAACATATTTGGGTCTTTTCCCGTGTAAGGTTGAAAATATCTATGCAACGTTTCGACGAAGTCCCACTCGTCATCTTCAGGCTGTTGCTTTCGGCTTCGTGCTTGTGCGAGCAAAGCATGGTCGGAGCTGCTGTCTCTCTATAAATACTGGTGGGGAGGTGTGGAGTTCTGGCTTTGTTGCTGTACGCGGGTTGGTTGGCTGTGTTGTTACATCTTGATTGGTTGATGGAATTGATGTTTGCAGATTAGTCAGCTGTTTCTTCCTTTTAACTGCTAGTGGGGTTTGAACTGATTGGGTGGGAGCTTGGCTGTGCTCTGATTGGCTGGGGTGTGTCCTGTGTTGGTGGGGGCTTGGTTGTGCTCAGTCTAGTCTGTGCTGCAGGGGATTTGAGCTGGTGAGCTGCATAGCTGTTGTTTGGCTTTGTGGTCGTGCTACATCTTCATAGTGGGTGTCAGTCTGCTGCATGAATGGATTGGAGGGTTTGAAATGGCTAATGTTGCAGCTGCGGTCTGGCTTCTGGTCCTTGGTCGTGCTTCATGATCAGTGTGGGTTTGGGTCTGCTTTCTGGGTGGATGTGCGGTGGTGACATCCTGTGTGTGTGTGGTCCTACATATATATATATATATATATATATATATATATATATATATATATATATATATATATATATATATATATATATATATATATATATATATATATATATATATATATATATATATATATATATATATATATATATTTGTTTTCTGAGGTTTTCACGGGTGTTTGTATATAGGTCTTTGGTTGTTCGGGTTTTCTCCGTGTAAAATTGGAAGTGTCTTGGCGGCGTTTCGATGAAGTCTCATTCGTCATCTTCAGGCTTCAACCGTGCTTCTGGGAGCAATGTGTGATCGCAGCTGTTTCTTCCTTTTAACTGCTAGTGGGGTTTGAACTGATTGGGTGGGAGCTTGGCTGTGCTCTGATTGGATGGGGTTTTCTGTGCTCTGATTGGCTGGGGTGTGTCCTGTGTTGGTGGGGGCTTGGTTGTGCTCAGTCTAGTCTGTGCTGCAGGGGATTTGAGCTGGTGAGCTGCATAGCTGTTGTTTGGCTTTGTGGTCGTGCTACATCTTCATAGTGGGTGTCAGTCTGCTGCATGAATGGATTGGAGGGTTTGAAATGGCTAATGTTGCAGCTGCGGTCTGGCTTCTGGTCCTTGGTCGTGCTTCATGATCAGTGTGGGTTTGGGTCTGCTTTCTGGGTGGATGTGCTGTGGTGACATCCTGTGTGGACCTTGTGAGTGTGGGTCTGGTGTCATTCCTCGTGTTAGGGACTCGTTTGTCAATAAAGGCGGGTTTCCAAATGGCTGGTAGGCGGGAGGTGTCATCTCGTTTGTTCATGCTGTGTGGGCGTTTTTCTATCTCAATGGCTTCTCTGATTATTCTGTTGTTAAAGTGTTCAGTTTTGGCGATAGTTCTGGTCTTTTAAAGTCAATATCATGTCCTGTGACTTTAAAGTGTTGGACCAGGAAGAAGTTAGTTCCTCTTTTTGAATGAGTTCTTGTGTTCTTCAATGCGTGCACTTATTCTTCTGTTGGTTTGTCCAATGTATGTGGTGGGGCAGGCGGTGCATGGGATTTCATATACTCCTTGATTTTCTAACTCAATTTTGTCTTTGGGGTTTCTTAGGATGGTGGATATTTTTCTGTTTGTGCAGAATGCTGTCTTGATGTTGTGTTTGTGGAGGATCTTGCTGATTCTGTCTGTGGTGCCTTTTATATATGGGAGGAGGGCTGTGCCGTTTTCTTGTTCTCTGTCTTGGATTTTAGTGGGGGGTTCTTTTTGGATTAGCTTGGTAATCTTATTTCTTTGGAATCCATTGGATGTTAGTACGTTAGTGAGAGTGTCTAGTTCGGGTTTTAGGTGTTGTTCATCAGCTAAGCATTAGGTGTTGTTCATCAGCTAAGCATCTCCAGAACAAAATGCTTAGCTGATGAACAACACCTAAAACCCGAACTAGACACTCTCACTAACGTACTAACATCCAATGGATTCCAAAGAAATAAGATTACCAAGCTAATCCAAAAAGAACCCCCACTAAAATCCAAGACAGAGAACAAGAAAACGGCACAGCCCTCCTCCCATATATAAAAGGCACCACAGACAGAATCAGCAAGATCCTCCACAAACACAACATCAAGACAGCATTCTGCACAAACAGAAAAATATCCACCATCCTAAGAAACCCCAAAGACAAAATTGAGTTAGAAAATCAAGGAGTATATGAAATCCCATGCACCGCCTGCCCCACCACATACATTGGACAAACCAACAGAAGAATAAGTGCACGATTGAAGAACACAAGAACTCATTCAAAAAGAGGAACCAACTTCTTCCCTGGTCCAACACTTTAAAGTCACAGGACATGATATTGACTTTAAAAAGACCAGAACTATCGCCAAAACTGAACACTTTAACAACAGAATAATCAGAGAAGCCATTGAGATAGAAAAACGCCCACACAGCATGAACAAACGAGATGACACCTCCCGCCTACCAGCCATTTGAAAACCCGCCCTTATTGACAAACGAGTCCCTAACACGAGGAATGACACCAGACCAACACTCACAAGGTCCACACAGGATGTCACCACCACACATCCACCCAGAAAGCAGACCCAAACCCACACTGATCATGAAGCACGACCAAGGACCAGAAGCCAGACCGCAGCTGCAACATTAGCCATTTCAAACCCCTCCAATCCATTCATGCAGCAGACTGACACCCACTATGAAGATGTAGCACGACCACAAAGCCAAACAACAGCTATGCAGCTCACCAGCTCAAATACACCTGCAGGACAGACAAGAACGAACACAACCAGGCCCCCACCAACACAGGACACACCCCAGCCAATCAGAGCACAGAAAACCCCATCCAATCAGAGCACAGCCAAGCTCCCACCCAATCACTTCAAACCCACCCTAGCAGTTAAAAGGAAGAAACACCTGCCATCACACATTGATCCCAGAAGCACGAAGCTGAAGCCTGAAGATGACGAATGAGACTTCGTCGAAACGTCGCCAAGACACTTCCAATTTTACACGGAGAAAACCCAACAACCAAAGACCTATATATATATATATATATATATATATATATATATATATATATATATATATATATATATATATATATATATATATATATATATACACGTGGTGGCTCAGTGGATAAGACGGTGAGCTTGTTGATCAAAAGGTTGGCAGCTCAGCGGTTCGAATCCCGAGTGCCGCATAATAGGGTGAGCTCCCGTTACTTCTCCCAGCTTCTGCCAACCTAGCAGTAAAAAATGCAAGTAGGAAAATAGGGACCACCTTTGGTGGGAAGGTAACAACTATTCTTCTTTCTTTATCCCAGGAAATGGCACAAGGTGATTCTGATCAAGCTTATTTTGTGCTAATCCCCTTCCATTCACTACGGGCAGAAAACAACTTGAGGGAAGATATCTCTCCTGCTGACTTCACCACCCACGTTCTTTCCAATTTCAGATGGTGCCTGTGCTGCCCCTCCCCCAAACACACATGGCGTTAAGTGTTCCCAGAGCCAAGAACAAACAGTCAGTGAGAAGACGTGCCGAATATAATTTTTGTCTTCCACATGGCTCTTCCTTTCTTTGGTAGATTATGTATTCCACAGACATTATCTTAAGCATTTGGCTTGAAAAATTGCTATTATTGACAGTCTGGTATCCTGGAGATAAAGGTCCACAAGGTACCTGTTGGATCTGGAACAATATTCTGCCTGTCCACTTAGACCCATCTAGATTGGACTTTGCATTTCACAGCCCTACTTTAATATGCACAAAGAGAGGATTGAAAGAAAGAGAGGGATGCAACTGAGAAGTAAGGAGAAATTTTCTGACGGCGAGAACAAATAATCAATGGGATCATGGCCTCCTGGTGTCGAGGGTGCTCTAGCACTGGAGGTTTTCAAAAATAAACTGGGCAACCATTGGACTAGGATGTCTTCTGTCTTGAGCAGAGGTTGGATGAGAAGATCTCCAAGGTGACTTCCAGTTCTGTGTTCTGTTTTATAAAACTAAGTCCTGATTTAAGGAATGCAGGTGGGATAACATGCTTTCCACAACACATAGATCACTCAAGATGGCCTGGTCATTACTAGAAGCTTCACATGAAATTTCTTTCTGCTTCCTTTGAGGAATGCTCCTCCATGCTTAAATGATGTTTCAGGCGTGATCTTTTGGGTCCCTGGCTTCTTGAGTTTTATTGCCAGGTGCTCTTTAAAATAGAATAGAATAGAATAGAATAGAATAGAATAGAATAGAATAGAATAGAATAGAATAGAATAGAATAGAATAGAATAGAATAGAATAGAATAGAACAGAGGAGTGGAGTGGAGTGGAGTGGAGTGGAATGGAATGGAATGGAATGGAATGGAATGGAAGAGAAGAGAAGAGAAGAGAAGAGAAGAGAAGAGAAGAGAATACAATAAAAGAGAACAGAACAGAACAGAACAGAACAGAACAGAGGAGTGGAGTGGAGTGGAGTGGAGTGGAATGGAATGGAATGGAATGGAATGGAATGGAATGGAATAGAATAGAATAGAATAGAATAGAATAGAATAGAATAGAATAGAATAGAATAGAATAGAATAGAATAGGAGTGGAGTGGAGTGGAATGGAATGGAATGGAATGGAATGGAATAGAATAGAATAGAATAGAATAGAATAGAATAGAATAGAATAGAATAGAATAGAATAGGAGTGGAGTGGAATGGAATGGAATGGAATGGAATAGAATAGAAGAGAATACAATAGAAGAGAATAGAAGAGAATAGAATAGAATAGAATAGAACAGAGGAGTGGAATAGAATAGAATAGAATAGAATAGAATAGAATAGAATAGAATAGAATAGAATAGAATAGAATAGAATAGAATAGAATAGAATAGAATGAATTAGGAATAGAATAGAATAGAATAGAATAGAATAGGAGTGGAATGGAATGGAATGGAATGGAATGGAATGGAATGGAATGGAATGGAGGCTTTCAAGAAGAGACCGGAGTGCCATCTGTCAGAATTGTGTACAGTCTCCTGCTTGGCTGGGGAGTTATACTAGATGACCTACAAGGTCCCTTCTAACACTGTTATTCTGTTATTCTTATTATTAGATCACATTATACGTTTGGATATGCCAGTAGGTCACAGCACCAATTCAATCTTGGTTGATCTAAAAAGCTAAATCGAATTATCCTTCCTCACTACCTGGATGGGAGTCCATCTGCAAACCAGGATTAAAAACTGAATGAATCCAAAAGTTTCTAGAGGAGCTGAATCTCATCCAAGAAGACGGAATTGCTAAATCACATTGGTATCTTGCCAAGAAGACAGTGTGGACATCTCCACATGGTCACCAAGATTGAAGCTCAATTGAAAGCAGCTCTTTTTATGTTTCTGCATGTTTCTGTGGTCTGGTTTTTTTGTTTTTTTGTTAAGGTGTTGATTTGTTCTCCTGTTCTTAAACACAGTAACTAAGGAAACCTACATTTATAGACAGCATTGGGTGATAAATGCTACTAATAAAAGCAAACCCTTCAAAATGTATTGTTTAAGATACTTCAAAGAGCTTTGCAAGGGCAGAAGGAGAAGTGCAAGGGAAGACAAAGGCTAGGAGAGGAATTAGTGGAGGACAATCTGTTTGAACTAGAGATGCCAGATGAAGATTTCTCCATCTGGATCTTGCGACAATTATAATTACTAACTTTCTTCACTGAGAAGCACCAATTTATGCTTATTCTCCGAACACGGAAATTGTGAGGATGGTGCTGTAGATTCAGACATAAAGGCATGGCTGAAAAGCAGAACACACCTTTTCTCAGAGAAAGACTGCAAAGCCAGGGCAAGGAGTCAAGCGGGGAATTAAATTAGAATCTTTGTATAGTCACAAAAGACAACGTCCAACCTCTCTTGAATGCCATCAAACCTTATCTAGTTTTGACCATGGTGCAAATTGTTAGTCTGAGAAGATTCTTGTGCATAGATTTGAACAACAAAGCAGTAAATTGAACCCTCCACAGATAGACCTGGTTGTTTGCGCCCGATGCTCTTTAAATAGACAATCGCGTTGCAACAATTGCAGCCTCTCCTGCCCAAAGAGAAATTGACAGATAGGCTGTAGATTACCCAGGGCCATTAGGAGACAAACAGCATTGCCCACATAGATGCTAATTTGCTAAATGACTGCTTATGTAAAACACAAAGCGAGGAGAGGATCGGACATCAAGATATGACAAAGCTTTCCCCAAACCAATTTAGGCCCAGCCAAATCTCGAGCAAGGGATGATAAGCCATCTCTAAGTGGAAAATATCTCATATCGCGCTGCTGGTTTATGCAATTCATTCGCCTGCTGCAAACTCATTTGCTTGCGGTCTTTCAAAAAATGATGTTCTTATGGTGTTTTTCTCCCATATTTGGGATAAGATCTGAGCTGTGTCTAATGCCAAACAAGAAGAAGCGAGCTTCAATCTGCCTGCTCAACTTGGTGTCCTCTCAACAGCTAGGATTGCACGTCCCAGAATTCACAGTGTGCCCAGCAGCTTGGAGTACCATGACCCCTACCTTGTCCGAAAGTAACTTTTTAAAAGGTTCTCTACTGGGAAGGAAGAAAATGACCTAGAATGGGGATTGAGACCTTGTGGTCCCCCCCACCCCAAATTGCAGGAACCTCAGCTCCCAGCATTGCTCTACACGGGTTGCAACTGGAAGTTTCAGTTCAACAATATCTGGAAGAACTTATATTTATCATCGTTTGGCTTATTTATGGAGAAGTGGAATCTTCTTGGCCATTAAACAAAAAAGAAGAGAGCCTGAAGACCTCACCACAGAGTGGAAGTCATCTACAGCAGATGAGTGGGAAGGAAGCGAGACTTTCAGACTAAATTGGGAGCTTTTCTTGGAGGCTCTTCGGTTGGCAATAGAACCCTGGATAACTTAACTCCTTGAACAAGACTTGCCTTTCATACTCATAATGAGGTCCAAATTACTGGTTCAACACAGAAGGATCTCACAGAAGCATCTCTAAGAAGTGGGAGGAAGCAGTCTTTTGTCCATGGCAACTACAGCAGATGGGAGGAATACGTTGCCAATTTCTTAAAGAGATTTCATTACGTATTTTTCTTTAAAAGGGAAATTCTCTTCCGAGATGTGATGAGTGTCATATTCAGATCCATTAAAGAAAATATATGTATATCTTTTCTGAAGTTGGTGGTGTGAAGCCACTCACAGGAGAAAGAGACAGCTTCCTGCCTGATCAGAAAATGTACAAAACAGGATTTGACAGAATGAAACTTTGGTTTCCCCCAAATCATATTTTTCTGACGTGATTTGTCTGCTCCAACCATTCATCCTGCCTGCATTCCAGAATGTCAAAAATGTACTTTAGACATTCTTGTTGAGGCTCAAAGCATCTTTCTGTGACTCAGAAATAGCAACCTTGTGTACCAGAAGGCTATAAATCCAAATATATTATGAATAGCTGGAGTAGATGGGAACTGAAGACAATAAGTATGGAAGGTGGTAATCATTGGAGTTTAACTCCTATGAGATAGACATGCTGGTTTAGGGAAAGCTTTATTACCTTCCCTACTCAAGGTTCTGAGAAGCAAGCATGGTTTTTTTTCAGACTATGGTATTCACGCAACCATTCTAACTCATCCACTAAAATTTGCTTTCTTGAATCCCAGCAAATCAGCCATCAACAGGCATACAGAGATAAACAATATCTACATACCATTCAAAAGAGTCAATCAAAAAGCCAACAAGGAAACAAAGTGAAACGTCACCTAGTTCATGAGTTAACCTTGGTTAAGAAGGAAAACTTAACATAAGCCAATGGTTAAGATCCTCGACCAAGAGAAAAGAATTTGATATTCAACAAAAGCTCATAAAATTGAAGGTGAATGGTGCCATTTAATAACCAACATCTTACTTTGCCTTCAAAAACTTTTGGCATTGCAATATTGTAATTTCTATTCTAGCGCAACCCCCATCAATGTCCTCCTTTAGACATTCTGTAGAATAATCTTTGTCATCGTGCCAGCAGCCCATTGATAGAAAAGACAATTCCTAGATACCAGAAAGACAAGATCTGTTCTGTGATGTTCCTATTAATTTGCTCTCTACACCTGTGGTTTGCAAGTTTCTTTGTTAAAGCGCTAATGTTCTTTCTTTTTTGTTAACAAAACAACAAAAAACAGCTCTTTTCATGATTAATTCTTTTTCTATGCCGTGGGAAGCTCAAAGCTCTTGGTTAATGGATGCTGGTGATTGAACTGAGCAGCATAAAGAATTGCAACTCAGGTGGTGATGTTCATTTTTTAATAAGTGAAGGGATCTGTAAATTGATAGAGGAATTAGATAGGAGTGGGCGAAGGCATGGCCTGACCTGACCCCTTCCCATAAAACAATTTGAATAGAGCTACGACCTAAGCTCCCGTGTCTAAGGTTTTGCTATAATTGGGCCATATCTTTATTAATACTTCTAACTTTCTCGACGGATCAAGTCAAACACTTCTGAGAATATTTCCGAAGGGCACGATTTGTCGCATTTCCACAACAAATCAGGGGTGAAATGCTCCCACGCGATCCAGTAGCCATGGGGGCGGATCGTTCAGAGAACTGGTAGCAAAAATCACTGCGGCCCCCCCGCCCACACCTTGCTGTTCCTCTTCTCTGTCCCTGAAGCTCTCGGTGGGGATATAGCTGCAAACGGCCTTAAATGACTGCCGCAGCACTTCAAAGGGCCGCACTACAGCTGATCAGTGCTGTAGGCGGCTAGTAGACTGGTGCCTCTATTTTTAAAGAAGGTAGACTGGTGCCTCCCAAAAAAAGGCAATTAGTAGACCAGTGCCTCTATTTTTAAAGAAGGTAGACTGGTGCACTTCCAAGTTTTGTATACTTTATTATTTTTATTATTTATTATTATTGGCCATGCCCATTCAGTCACCTGACCACCAAGCCACGCCCACCAATTAAGCCACGCCCTCAGAACCTGTAGGGAAAATTTTTAGATTTCACCCCTGCAACAAAGATTGTGAAATGTGATATTGGTCCATTATTGATCGGCCCAACCTGAATCTCAATGTCTCCATTGTTAAAACTTCTGCTATTTTTTTTTAAATAGATGGGAATAGCAATAGATTGATTACAATCTTCAATGTGTGTATATATACAACACAGACACAAAGCAATCACACATTGCTCCCAGAAGCACGAAGCTGAAGCTTGAAGATGACGAATGAGACTTCATTGAAACGTCGCCAAGACACTTCCAATTTTACGCGGGAGAAAACCCGAATAACCAAAGACCTACAACCAAAGACCTACATACAACACACAGTGTATACATTTTTTAATGCAAACTTTTAAACAAGAAGATCAAAACTAAGGCAAACTACTAGAAAGTAAGGAAGAAAAAAAGAAAAGAGGGCAAGAAAAGAAAAAAAAACTCTGAAGAAAAACAGAAAAAGAAGAAAAGAGAAAGAAAGAATTCCTTCCGATGTTCTTCACAGCGGTTATAAAGTAATTTATAGTTTAACCTTTCTCTTTAAAGTTACACTGTATTCCTCTTTTTTCTATAATCTATTTTATCCAATACCCAAAATCATAGATCACAAGTTCTTCTTTTTCATTTTCACCCCAAAACTCCATAAGAAATGTCCATTCACCAATAAATGTAGATAAAGTCAAGATTGATCATAGTCTTTGTATACAAGGGGGGGTAGTATCTATCAACTGGGGCAAGGAAGGACATCCCATTCCACAGCACTTCCTCCTTCCATTTGCCAACAAGGCTTGAGATCAAGTGTCTAGTCACATAGAAATATTCAGTGACTTAGATTAGAACCTGATTATCCCCAAATCTTATATCCCAAAGGTGCTTTTTCAAGAGGCAACTGGACTTTCTGGTTTTTTCTTTGAAGATGTTTCACTTCTCATCCACGAAGCTTCTTCAGCTCTGACTGGATGGTGAGGAATGGAAGGATTTATATTCCTTCCAGACAGCTGGTCATTTGCAGACAGCTGGTCATGCAAGGAGTATAAATCTGTGCCTTCAAAGAAAAACCGGAAAGTCCAGTTGCCTCTTGGAAAAAGTACTTTTGTGACAACCGTGGCCTGGATGAGAATTTCCATAGACCCCAAATCTTATAACCCACCAGGTTGCTGGGTACTCTAGGAATGCAATCATCCTTAGCTTACAACACAAACCATGTTTAACAAAACCATAATTAGAAGTGGGTAATGTAGCCAAAGAACATGAGGCAAACTCAGAAGAAGACAGAGAGATAACATCAAAGACATGCTGCAACAAGTAACAATGGTTGAGGCCACCAGAAGTGCAAGAACTAGAAAGCTGCATCTCTCTTAACATCTGAAATAGTAAAGGAGAAGAAAGGGAGGAGGAGGAGGAGGTGGCGGTGGTGGAATCCAGTGGTGGGATCCTCCCAGTTTAACAACCGGTTTGGTGATTGCACGATTTGCATGCTGCGCGCGTGTGCAGTTTCCAGAAATATTCATTTCCTGGTTTCTTCGGAGGAGTAACACAGCTGATTCGCACAGCAATCTGCTCTATCGTGCCCATCAGTGAGAAGATAAAGATCGGAAAATAGCTCAGGTGGGCGGGTGGGCCCATCTGAATGTTGGGGAGAACCGGTTCGCTCCCAGCTGATTGCTGGAGCTACCGGTTCACCCAAACCGGTCTGAACCAGTAGAATCCCACCCCGGTGGTATCCTTGACTAGAAATTCCAACGATACTTTCTAGGAAGCAATCTCAGGATGACAATTGAGGAAGTTCCCAATGCCTCATCGTGATTGTACTCTCTAATTAGACATGTGATACAGGGATGGGGTTAGTTAATTAATTAAATTTATCTCCTCTTTGTATTGATGAAACAGTCAATAAGCCATTTACTCCTGCTTTATTTTATTTTATTTTATTTATTAAATGTCTACATGGCCCATCTCACCTAAGTGACACTCTGTGGTAGATGACAACAACCAGTTTTCAGTATTTCCCTTCTGATCATCTGCAGCAGTGATTTGCATTTGAGTCCTACACGTTTTGTGGAGTCAAATTTCTCCTCCTTCCTTCATCCTTGTTTCCAAGCTGGCATACATGAGGATGAAAGCATTAACTCTTCTCCCCCATCCCTCAAAGGAGGGGGGAAATGTGGAGACCAACTGCTGTTGTAAGAGACTGAGCGCCGCGGAGCATCTGTTATTCAGAAAAAGGGAAAAATCATGAACAAAAATAGCATTTACGGATGAAGTTCTAAAGCATTTAAAGCCAATCTATCAACCCGCATAAAGAGAAGCCAGAATCAGCAAGGAGAAAGAGGAAACGGGGGTTGTCAGTAGTATTGTAAATATGCATGTGGCTTTTATGTCTCTCTCAACAACAGTCATGGAATATGCAACTTGACAGTTGCAGGAATAAACAATACGGAATTGTTGGTTGCAAATTGGAGATGGGTTGGACAAATGGATGGGTTGCGATGCAACTGTTGTGACCAAGGCCCAAGTAGTGATTACTAAACGCAATTCAGTCCTCAACAAACTTATTTTATTAAAACAGCTGAGCATTAATTCATTCTCAGCTTAGTCCAAAACAGGAAAGCAAAGCTGCCTCAACTATTTATGGATCTAGATGGACCAGAAAAAGAATTATTATTTTTTTGGTATGATGTCTCTGATGGGACATCAGAGTACATGCATTGAGGTGTTACAGCCACCCAGCCCACCATGTCTACTCTTCTATTTCAAACGGGGCTTTTTTACTCCTATTTCTGAGTCACACCTACCGTATTTCCCTAAAAATAAGACCAGGTCTTATATAATTTTTTTCTCCAAAAGACGCATTACGGCTTATTTTCTGGTTAGGTCTTATTTGGTGGGGGGGAAATACGGTACTAAATGCATCTATCTGGCTGACAATCTTAACTGGGGCTTATTTTTGAGGTAGGGCTTCTATTACGAGCATCTGGAAAAATCACGCTAGGACTTATTTTCTGGTTGGGTCTTATTTTCAGGGAAACAGGATAGCTTTCTGCAAATGTCTAGTTGTATGAATGGGGCAAGTCCCTGATCCCTGGAAACACCCTTGCCTACAATGTTCAGACTTCGAGATCTCTCACGAAAGGGTACAACTTGATCCTCACCAAGCTGGGAGAGAAATCTATTTAATAAGCTCACAATAGCAGTCTAAATATTGAAAAAGGCTGCCACGCAAACGATGGAAAATAATCCTCTCTTTTCCGTCACGGGGGAAGCAACGAGAAATGATATATTTGAACAGCAAGGAAAAAAAATGGATTTTGTTTAAGCCAGTGAGTAAAACAAAGATTGTGTGGCTGGTTTTTTCCAGTATCCACAGACCTAACTCTCTCGTATCACATTGTAAATCTGAATAAAAATCTCCCTTCTTCCCGACCTCCAATTGCTGACACCTTATTCGTAGGCAACAATTTTTTTTTATGTTATGGATTTCACCTAAAGGGTCCTTGGTGCGCTCTGAGTTTGGTTGACTTCTTGCAGATGTTTCATTACCCAAACTAGGTGACATCATCAGCATGGATGAAACATCTGCAAGAAAACAAAGCAAAGAGCATCAAGGACTTCTCCTTTCAACCTTGGACCAGGGGTGAACTGCTCCCAGATCGGACTAGATCGTGTGATCTGGTAGCAATCGTGGCCGGTGGTTTGGCGATCCGGTAGCACCCACCCGGGTGTCATTACATACTGGTTTTAACCAGGTGGTTTGGCGATCCGGTAGCACCCACCCGGGTGTCATTACATACTGGTTTTAACCAGGAAGTAATGTGTTTTTTACCCTCTGCGCATGCACAGAAGGTTTTGCGCATGTGCAGAAGGTATGGACATGCATGTGATGCGCACATGCGCACTTCCAAACTGGTAAAGAAGGTAAGTAGATTTCACTCCTGCCTTGGACCACAAATATTCTCCTTTATTGGGATTTCACTTATTGGAAAATTTGCAGGTAGTTCTCGACTTATTCCCATCAATTGAGCCTCGCCAAGAATTAACAGAATGATCTCTAGGTCGACCCTGAAGCGAACCTGGCTGGGGCCATCTTTGAGGCTTCAGGGTTGCCACTAGGTGGGAGGGGGAAGAGAAATAGTTAGCTGGGGTTTTGCAGTCAAAATAAAAACTTTTCCTGTGGGAACCAAGGTCATTCCAACAGGTGGCTGGGAGAGGAGGAGCACAGTAACCAAGCAACTGACCAGCACCTCGATTGGACCATGTGACTTGGAGAAGAGGAAAAACTTTCTCTTTTAATTAGGTGAAAACCATGGGAACTTTCGGAGTCGGTTTTCACCAGTTGTGCCAATATGATATATCCAATAAAATTGTTCTTTGAGGAATCTGCCTGCCTCGGAGTTCTGCTTTCTATGGGTGCCTTCCTTGGAACGCTGACACTCTATTTATGCCAACCAATTATGAAACAAAACTTATCAATCTTGAATACAGAAGCAACCCCGAGAAGAGGACCCTGCGAAAATCTATCGGCGTGATTTGATTCCAATATGACCGATCAAAGGAGGGAATCAATTCAAAGCATCAAAGCAAATTAGATGGCCCTGAATTGATACTCTCTCCACGTGCTAGGTTTGAAATCCATCTGGAAAGCCCGACTGAATTTCTCCAAATTGTCCATTTGATTTGACCATCCAATGACGCCGATTTTCTGAACGGCATTGGCAATTCAGATCCAGTCTTGTCCAATTCACCCCGGCTTCACAGATAAGCTTTATACTGCTGCTAAAACCCAGGCACAGATGGGGAAGTTTAATTTACAGTGCAAGAAACTCCAATGCACAATATTGACAGAGTCCCACGTAGCACGCAGTAATTAATGACAAAAATCCCCCCTGCGCCATAAACTGCCGCTTCATGCTGAAAAGATGAAAATGTTCTCATTTTTTTCCTCCGTGTGAACAGGCGGTTGGGAAATCTCATGATGACTGGGTTACGTCACAAGGCTGCTACAACTGGCATCGGGGAGAGAAACTGAGGCTCTGCCAAAGCAAGATATTGGGCAGGGAGATCAGGAGTTAGCTCTAAGGTAGAGAAACAGGGTTCACCTTACCTGTCCGTCCAACTGTAGGAGAAAAGCAGGCAGAACTGTGGAGGCGGAGTTAAGTGAGTTGCTAGTCTAGAATTGTTACGTTCCCACAAGCGGTCCAAGTCCAACCCTCTTTGAATTCCGTTGTCCTTTATCTGGCACCAATTTAACATTGGACTTTAGTTAACCAGATTCTTGTGTACAGCTTGAGCAATCAATCTTCTGAATTGCAGCTTAACATATAGTCCCGGTCCTTTGCCCCTGACACCGACTATGGATTGCTGCTAAGACCAAGTCAAGCAAAGGGAAGGAACTTGCCTACACAACCGAGTCAAAATATTTGGCCAGATCAATATTTTGCCAGGGGTGCACCACTTCAAACTACAGCATAGTATAACTGCCTGGGGGATTCTGGGAGCTGGGCCACTCACCATAGAGCTGTTGAGGTTGGGAAACATGGGGTCTTTTCTGTGGGAATCCAGAAGACCTTCTACTGAACCAAGTGTCCTTCCTAATTACAGCTGAGCCAGAGGTGGGTTCCAACAGGTTCTGACCAGTTCTGGAAAACCGGTAGTGGAAATTTTGAGTAGTTCAGAGAACCGGTAGTAAAAATTCTGACTGGCCACGCCCCCATCTATTCTCTGCCTCCTGATCGGGAGGAAATGGGGATTTTGCAGTAACCTTCCCCTGGAGTGGGGAAGGGTTAGCAAGGGTTTGCAAGTTGTTCCACTGATTAATTGTTCTAACTGTCAGGAAATTTATCCTTAGTTCTAGGTTGCTCCTCTCCTTGATTAGTTTCTACCCATTGCTTCTTGTCCTGCCCTCAGGTGCTTTGGAGAATAGCTTGACTCCCTCTTCTTTGGGGCAGCCCCTGGGATATTGGAAGACTGCTATCAAGATGCCTCTCCCCAGAGGCCGATGATGAATTTAAAAAATGAACTTTTAATTTAGAGGGTAAACTTAGATTTTATCATCCGCTGTGTCCCATTTGTGATTCAGCGACAATAAAGACCCAACTGTCTAAGGGAGTCCGTTCCGTTTTATAACGTTACGTAGCAAAAAGGTATGACTAACAGCAGCAGGTTAGGGTTTTTGTAGCATCGTCTGCTGTTCCATGACACAACCCGGCCTATAAATTATTTGGCGGTTTTATGATTAAGCCAGTCACAAATAGGAAGATTTAATGTTATTACAGAAGAGAGAATTAATGGCGTTATTAGAAGCATAAATCTGAACTGAGGACTCCCTTCCTTCTCTCTGTCATTTTCAAAGAGGTTCTACAAGGTATATTTTTTTTCCACAGCTCGATGGGGCTTTCTGGAAATTCAGAAGAGGTCCATGGGCCGTCACACCAAAATTGGGCTTCAATCAACTTAAGGAGAAGAACATGAGGATCTGATTGAAGTTGAGTCAGGAGAGCATGCTAATACCAGTAGTCCTGCTGGATCAAATGTATTCCAAGTGGCCAGCAATACACCTCATGGTGACCCACTAGACACAGAATTCAGGTTGGTATTTTCCCCAGCTGTGCTCCTGTCCAGCTGAAGTAGTGGCCAAAATTGTGGAAACTCTTTGGGAAAAGTGTATTTTCTAAAACTAGCTAATAATACCACCTTTTTTTTTTAGTAGTACCATAGAATTATATATCAATGGAGAGATAATTTAATCAAGAATGTAATGCAGTAACTTTTATGAAGGATTTGATATTAGAATAGCAGTTACAATATAAAGAAGAAAAGTGAAACACATAGAAAAAACGAGATATACAAAAATGATCCCAGTGTCAGTTAATACTTAGCTGGGTAACCTTTAGCATGAATGACAGCCTTACAATGTCTTCCCATGGAGTGAGCCAAGTTTTTTAATTCTGCAGATGTTATAATGTGAAACCAAGATTGAATGATTTCTTCTATTAACTGGGCTTGATTGCTGGGTCACTTCTGACCAGTGGTGGGTTTCAGATTTTTTTTACTACCGGTTCTGTGGGCGTGGCATGGTGGGCGTGCCTTGGTAGGTGTGGGAGGGGAAGGATACTGTAAAATCTCCATTCCCACCACTCCAGGGGAAGGATACTGCAAAATCCCCATTTCTTCCTGATCAGCTGGGACTTGGGAGGCAGAGAATAGATGGGGGCAGGGCCAGTCAGAATTTTTACTATTGGTTCTCCGAACTACTCAAAATTTCTGCTACCGGTTCTCCAGAACTCGTCAGAACCTGCTGAAACCCACCTCTGCTTCTGACTAGCAATTTTCTTTAGTCGGCTCCATAGATTTTCAGTTAGGTTAAGGTCTGGGCTATTCCCAGGCCATTCCAACAGTGGGATATGATGACCTTGAAATGCCAAAAAAAAAAAAAGTGTTATTAGCCATCAAACCTCAAAAATACACTTTTCCCAAAAGGTTTCCACAATTCTGGCCACTACTGTAGTATGTAGACATGGGCTGCTTCTGTGTCCGGAGGCAGCACTGAGTCACCAAGGGTAACAAGAAGATAAATGGGGTCTCCTACATCTATTCCTGAGAAGACCTGGTGTGTTTCATGAACATATTTGAACTCCAAGAATCTAATTTGGAGAACCCGCTGTTATTTAAGACAAAACGTTGTTCCTACACCAACAGGCACTTGAGAAATCAGCACCAAATTATAATTTCCCATCTTCCTCCTTAATTGAGCTCCTCACCTTTCTGCTCACAGTAATACAGGGAACTAATTTAATTTCACTACCACTCAGTATATTCATATACAGTGCTACAGTGCAATGAGTACCAAAAACGATGAGTACCAAACAAATTTTTTCCCATAAGGAATAATGTAGGGCGTCACAAAGCAGCCAGCACTGCCAACTCCTAGCTTGTGTGTTGAGTACTAAATGAACAGTGAGTACCAGGACAAAATATTCAGGTCAAAATGCGGTGAGTTCGAAATTTGATGAGTTTCAAAGCTGTTGAGTACCAAGATACCACTGTAAATTAAATTAAACCAAATTTAATTTTTGCTTGGCTTACCCATTTTTCTTGGGTTTGGTACCTTGAAAAGCCACTCAATGTTTGTAGAAATGAAAAAAAAAAGGGTAGGGTTTTCTCCCCCAGTTTAGATCTGTAAAAGTCTTAAGGAAACCTGATTGGTCACGAATAAATCTTTTTGCTATAAATGGCAAAGAAAGCACATATTAATGGCTCTCATTTACTCCCCAAAACTCCCACTCGTTGCTGTAAATGGAAATCCAGCTGGAATTAAGATGCCTGAAACCTAGGCTATCAATCAGCTTATTAAACAAAGAATCTGTAATGTTGCTTTTTCTCCTCATTGTTCACGTGTGTTGTGAATTATACCTTTGTAAATAAATTATTAGGATACCTAGCTCTGCCTTCTTTTTTTTTTATCCTACCGAGATTCTATGAAGTTTATGCATTCATCAAGGATTATAGCAGGACCTCATTAGCGTAAATTAATGTAGAGCTTAGCAGCTACTTGTTTATTAGCTAAATGTTTGTTATAAATTAAATTGCTGGTCCTTTAGGTCCTAATTCCCATCAGATTTGCATTTCAGATGTTTGGTGAAGAATTTAGCTGCATTGCTGTAGCCACTTAATCATCCCTTGAGTGATCAGAAGTTATGACCATCATTGACAAAAAAACAATGGACACAATTTAAAAAGTGCACACTCCAAAAAGTTCAGTACAAAATTTGCTTATTCATAAAATAATTGTATGTTTATATCTACATATCCACATACATACATACATAAATACACATATACACATACAGTATATACACATATACATACACACAGTCAGTGTTTCTCGGTGACTTTAAGATGGGTGGACTTCAACTCCCAGAATTCCTCTGCCTCTGAGGTTGACAGATACTCTTCTTAGGTTCTGCTCATCCTAATAGTAGTTTATGGAAAGTAGCAAACAACGAACTCACAGGCTTTTCAACCTTTTGAATGGGTAGAGCATTAGATGCAGCTAAATAATATGGAAATAGTTGTGGCATTGACATAGGCCAGATTGGAAGGCATTCTCACATCATTACCCATCATTAATCCAAAAAGACCTTAATCCATCATCCAAAAAGACCTTGATCATCTAACCACTTGGTCTAAAACTTGGCAACTCCAGATCTCAACCAGCAAATGCTCAGTCTTACATATTGGAAAAAAGAACCCAAACACTAAGTACATACTTGATGGACATTACCTTACAGGTGACCCCCATCCCGTTAAAGACCTTGGAGTTTTCATGTCAAATGATCTAAGTGTCAAAGCCCACTGTAACTACATAGCAAAAAAGGCTCTAAGAGTTGTAAACCTAATCCTGCGTAGCTTCTTTTCCAAAAACACCACACTACTAACCAGAGCATATAAAACATTTGCTAGACCAATTCTAGAATACAGCTCGCCTGTTTGGAACCCTCACCACATCTCTGACATCAATACAATTGAGCGAGTCCAGAAATATTTTACAAGAAGAGTTCTCCATTCCTCTGAAAACAACAAAATACCTTATCCCACCAGACTTGAAATCCTAGGCTTAGAAAACTTGGAACTCCGTCGCCTTCGACAAGACCTAAGTTTAACTCACAGAATCATCTATTGTAATGTCCTTCCTGTCAAAGACTACTTCAGCTTTAATTGCAATAATACTAGAGCAACCGATAGATTTAAACTTAATGTCAACCGCTTTAATCTAGATTGCAGAAAATATGACTTCTGCAACAGAATCATCAGTGCTTGGAATACTTTACCTGACTCTGTGGTCTCTTCCCATAATCCTAAAAGCTTTAACCAAAAACTTTCTACTATTGACCTCACCCCATTCCTAAGAGGACCATAAGGGGCGTGCATAAGCGCACAAACGTGCCTACCGTTCCTGTCCTATTGTTTTTTTTTCCTTTCTTTTCTTCTTCCTATATATATATATTGATGCTTATACCTCCTAATATTTACTCATATATATGTTTATATACTATATAATCCTTTTTATATGATGTTGTGACAAAAATAAATAAATTAATTAATTAATTAATAATATCTATGGTTGAAGAGTGAGTTGTGTTTCTCCAACATACTACACTTGGTGAGCATTATTCCTCTTTTCATGTTTGGTGTCTTAGCCTTTTGTGCAAACTCAGTTTGTTTGGTTCTTTCATGGTTTGCTGTACTCTTCAAACCCTGATAATGGTTAGTTTAGCATCCAGGTTAATTGTGTTGTCGGAATGCTCCCACCGACGTTAAAAGCTAGCACATCTTTCAATATTGCAATATATTTTTTAAAAAAATCAAAAGGTGCCCAAGAAGAAAACAAAAGGTGCTCTGTTGGAAACATCCTTCTTGAGCAACATTCTGATTTTCTCAAGGTAAAAGAGCAGAAAACCCAGTAATGAAGGTGTGTGAAGAAAAGAAAACGTAAAGTTCCCAGCGGAAAACTTCAAATTATAGTTTATTATGCGGAAAAAAAGACCCACCGTGCTTAGTTACAAATGCAACTACTTGCAAACTCCCCACTGAGGGGAAAACTGCATAATACAGGATCTTGATTGCACCCGTTTCCAGCCTTCCATTGTGTATAAAACTAAGCTAGTCAGCTTAGGGAGACCTAAAAGCCTTTTTCCTCCGTTCTCCCAGGGTAAGTTTATACTGGCATTAAAATTCCAATATATTACAGGAGGTAGATCAACCTTGGTAGCTTTGCAGTTGTGAGCCATGGGGTCTAGTGTTTCTCAACCTTGGCCACTTCAAGAAAGGGTGGACTTCAATTCCCAGAATTCCCCCGCCAGCACAGCTGACTGGGGAATTCTGGGAGTTGAAGTCCACCCTAGTTAAAATGGACAAAGGCTGAGAAACAGTGGCCCATTTCTGGCCAAGGTTGAGAAATGGTGAACTCAATGAATGGTCATTAAGCCATTCATTGAGTTCCCGGTGGCGCAGTGGTTAGAGTGCAGTACTGCAGGCAACTTCTGCTGCCTGCCGACTGCCTGCAATTTGGCAGTTCGAATCTCACCAGGCTCAAGGTTGACTCAGCCTTCCCTCCTTCCGAGGTTGGTAAAATGAGAACCCAGATTGTTGGGGGCAAGAGGCTGATTCTGTAAACTGTTTAGAGATGGCTGGAAAGCACTATGAAGCGGTACTGTATATAAGTCTAAGCGCTATTGCTAAGTGGTTTGCCACAAAGAAGAGGGGGGTCAACCTATTCTCCAAAGCACCTGAAGGCAGGACAAGAAACAATGGATGGAAACTAATCAAGGAGAGAAGTAACCTAGAACTAAGGAGAAATTTCCTGACAGTGAGAACAATTAATAAGTGAAACAACTTGCCTGAAGAAGTTGTGAATGCTCCATCACTGGAAGTTTTTAAGAAGAGATTGGACAACCATTTATCTGAAGTGGTGTAGGGTTTCCTGCTTGAACAAGGGGTTGGACTAGAAGATCTCCAGCGTCCCTTCCAACTATGTTATTGTGTTATTCTGCTTTTTTGCAGCCACTTCAGTTAAGATCAAGGTTACTCCCTAAAAATACCTCTCTGGATTTTGCTTCATTAATCTCTGTTCAGAGGGCCTTTCTCTTTCTCCATTTTCCCCTTTAAATATCCTTCTTTCTTTCACCTTATTACCCTTTCCAGCTTCTACGGTACCTGTCCCCCCTCCCAAAAAAATGTAGCTCAGCAGCTATGACTGGATCTGCAACTAGCTAATCAAACATAATTCCTGCCTGCTTTGCAAAAGAGGAAAGGAAATGGAGCATCCTAGGAAAAAGGGTTTGCGTTGCCAGATTCATCAGCTAAAGCATATGATTCCAAAAGACCAGGCAAAGTGATTTAAAAGTTAATTTGTTAATGGTTGGTCTAGATAAAATCACAGCACCCAAGAGGCGAAGTTGGCAGAGGGTTTAACAAGGTAGTCATGGGATTTTATTTAAAAAATCATTTGTCTGGAAGACCTAGAGATAATTCTTGGGGAAAAACCAGAGGTGGATTTCAGCAGGTTCTGACCAGTTCTGGAGAACTGGTAGCAAAAAATTTGAGTAGTTTGGAGAACCGGTAGTAAAAATTCTGACTGGCCCCGTCCCCATCTATTCTCTGCCTCCCAAGTCCCAGCTGATGGGGAGGAAATGGGGATTTTGCAGTAACCTTCCCCTGGAGTGGGGAGGGAATGGAGATTTTACAGTATCCTTCCCCTGCCATGCCCACCAAGCAATGCCCACAGAACCGGTAGTAAAAAAATTTTGAAACCCACCATTGGGAAAAATGATGCTGTTTCAAAAGAGGAATTATCAAGATTTGGGTGTTTCTAGAAATCAAGGTTTGGACTAGAACAAATTGCATTCAGGCACCTGATCCAGAAAGGAGGGTACAACTATCAAGTGCAGAAAAATCAGGAGTCCAGGCAGTTCGAATGAATTTATACGTTTATGTGTGCTAAAGCTCTCTACAAAAATCTGAACTACTAACGGTCAAAGCAAAATGGTGATAGATAAGAGTCAGTGGAAGACAAGGAGAGTTGAACTTAAGATCTCTGGTGGGCGTGAAGGGACTCAGGACTGATGACACACTTGACCTCTCACTCAGGCTGAGCCTGGTCATCTCCTGGTCATACAGCCAGCATGGCTATATGCTAAAGGTACCCAAAACATTGTGACCTTGCTACCAAAGTGGTACCTATTGATCTACTTGCATCTTTGCATGCTTCTGAATGGCTAGGTAGGCAGGAGCTGGAGCAAGTAACAGGAGCTCACCCCATCACGTGGCACTCGGGTCTTGAACTCAGGCCGTTGGTTTTCCAGCGGGCGAGCCCAGTATCTTAGCACTGTAACTCCGTCTATCATAGCAGACCCCAGTTTATTGTCTGGGAGACCTGAATCAACACCTTTGAAATACCACTCGTCTACTCACTGCAACCCCCAGGCCATAAAGAAGCGTTTAAACTTCTTTGGGAAAATGATAGGCACTTACTCTCTCTCCAGGAGTTCTAGTGAACCAAATCAAGAAATTGCCTCTTTAGCTGAAGTGAAAAATCACTGCACAGGAGGCTTCGGCAATGAAGAGTCCAGGCAACACGGAAAATTGAACTATCGTGCACTCCGAGGGAAATTGTTTGGGGAGTGGGGTGGGGAAAGATGGGAACTTGGGAAGAAAGCCCAGTCCAGGGTGGCAATGCACTTCCAAGGAGGTAATGGGGTTTACCCCTTCGTGGATTACTGCCTTGTCGTGGCGAAGAGGCTTGCGTAGCTCAATGAAGCAATGAGCTATGCCATGCAGGGACACCCAAGATGGACAGGTCATAGCAGAGAGTTCTGACAAAACGTGATCCCCTGGAGAAGGAAATGGCAACCCACTCCAGTATCTTTGCCATGAAAACCCCATGGACAGTACAAAAAGGAAAAAGGATATGATGCCGGAAGATGAGCCCCTCAGGTCGGAAGGTGTCTAATATGCTACTGGGGAAGAGCGGAAGGCTAGTACTAGTAGTGCCAGAAAGAGTGACGTGACTGGGCCAAAGCCGAAATGATGCTCAGCTGTGGATGCATCTGGTGGTGAAAGGAAAGCCTCCATAGGAACCTGGAATATAAGGTCCATGAATCAAGGCAAGCTGGACGTGGTCAAACAAGAGCTTAAATGGACTCCAGAGGATGGTAGAGGACAGGAAGGCCTGGGGTCACGATGGATCAGACATGATTTCTCAACTGACAACAACAACAAATTGGTTTTGTTTGCTTGTTTGTTTAGGCAAGGTGAAAAGCCACCAGAGAATAACTTCTGCCTCTCCTAGGTCCTTGGGAAGGGCCTGATGGGTGGACAAAAATGCCAAATCCAGTCTAAACATCTGGCTGGCTGACCGCAACCGACCACAATAATGAGAGAGCAGGAAAGAAAATCAGCCAATACGAACAACAGAGCACAAGTAAGGTTTTGTGTTCGGACAGGTGTCGCTTTCCAACAACCCCATGCTAATGATCTGCCTCTCGCCCAGAAGGTCTGTCAACCCCTCCTTCCCCCATCTCTGCCCCCATGGCTGAAGGAAACCTCCAGCTTCTGACTGCAGGAAGGAAAATAAGGGGGGGGAAAAACCGTGGTATTTATTTTGGGAAATCTCCAGGGTTTTATTAAGATGAATTCTAGAAGCTCAGGAAAAAAAATGGAGTATCAAGAGAGCTGAACCAGTGGCTGCAACGTTTCAAGTCTACCCACCTCATTTAAGCCTTGTTAAGAATCTCAAAAGTGGGAGAGAAATTGGCTTGGCAAAGGCAGTGCTTGCCTTGCAGAAAGAGATCCGGGACGTGTTCGGGGGGGAGGGGAAGGGGGAGGAAGCTAAGTCGTGCAAGTTGATCTCACACGCACATACACGCACACAAATACACACACTAGAATTTCTTGCAGCATCTGCCTCTGAACAGGCTTCAAAAGAGTTGGCCGGGGCTGATTTGGGAAGAAACCAGCCCCGATTTGCAGCTCAGAAATAAATAAAATTCAAATGCATTTAAAAATGAGTGTTTGGAGGGAGGGAGGGAGGGAGGGAGGGAGGAAGGAAGGAAGGAGATTGATGGAGGGAGAGAAGGAAGGAAGGAAGGAAGGAAGGAAGGAAGGAAGGAAGGAGATTGATGGATGGAGAGAAGGAAGGAAGGAAGGAAGGAAGGAAGGAAGGAAGGAAGGAAGGAAGGAAGGAAGGAAGGAAGGAAGGAAGGAAGGAGATTGATGGATGGAGAGAAGGAAGGAAGGAAGGAAGGAAGGAGATTGATGGATGGAGAGAAGGAAGGAAGGAAGGAAGGAAGGAAGGAAGGAAGGAAGGAAGGAAGGAGATTGATGGAGGGAGAGAAGGAAGGAAGGAAGGAAGGAAGGAAGGAAGGAAGGAAGGAAGGAAGGAAGGAAGGAAGGAAGGAAGGAAGGAAGGAAGGAAGGAAGGAAGGAAATACATTCTGAAATATACATCCAAAACTTCTCCCAAAGGTGCTTTTTCCAAAAGGCAACTGATCGTACTTGGTGTTTTTTTCCTTTGAAACTATTTCACTTCTCATCCAAGAAGCTTCTTCAGTTCTGACTGTTCTAACCATGTTCTAAGTGTTGAACTGAACTGAAGGAGCTTCTTGCATGAGAAGTGAAACATTTTCAAGTAAAAAACAACAACAGCAAGAAAGTCCAGTTGCCTTTTGGAAAAGCACCTTTGGGACAACCATGACCTGGATGAGGGAGAATCTCCACAGACATCCAAATGTTGGGTCCGGTGTGCAGAGTTAATTCACACATACTTGGTAAAGCTTGCAGGACAAATGAAATGTATGTACCCAGCAAACAGGAAGGCAGGATGTCCCAGGATGACTTCTCCAAGGAAAAGGGATGTTTGGGTTCCTAATGAAAATGTTCTCTTCATTTGAAGCAAGGAGAGAGCCATATTTTCATCCTCCACTGGTCAACCCAACTGTGATTGATCCAACTATGGCAGAGTCTGTGAAGTCAACATATAGTCTTCAAATCTCTTAAGGCGGTGAGTGGTGGGTTTTCTGCAAGACTCCATGCCAAGCGCCTTGTTGAACAGACCACACCAAAGTACCAAGATTTGTCCAAAATGACAACAAGGAGGCCTCTTTGGGCAACGGCGAAATGCAGAAGTGAGCCCTACTTCTACAACCATTGCACAACCTTGTAGGTTCACTTTAACCTGTATTCAGGGTTCACACAACACACAGTCCAAATACTTATGTATCATTTCGAGCAGCTCTTCCTGATCTAACGCCATTTGGGTAGATCAACCTACACTTTCCATCCAGTGCACAGTGAAATCTTTCTTTCATAACCTAGGATGGTAGCATACCATTTGCACTATCAAATTCCTCATCTAGACCTTGATGAAGACACATTGACAAGAAAAACAACCAACCATCTAGGGAGGATGAATAGATACCCATCAAATTAGGAAAACCTCTACACTCCAAAGAATGGTTGATGATACAACGGATTGACATGAAAGAAGATTACCCATTATTTTTTAATTTGCACTTTTCGTTTTTAAACATTTGGGGGTTTTTTGCATTCTTGGATTTGGAGAACCAATCAAATAAATCTTCATGCTTGCCCCAAATTTTACTCGGTTACATCTGAGCTTCTCAGATTTTGGCTGGCATCATGACTCCTCTAACACAAAGAGTTAGATGTTACTTTGTTTTGCTTTTTTTAATAAAGATCTTAGGAAGCAGAAAGCAATGACCTGTTAAAAAATTACTAGGCTCTTTATGAATGTTGACTTTCACTTGTTGTTGAAAGTAACCTGAATGAGTAAATTCCTACCTTAGTAGAATCCCAGGAACTTGAAGGTTGCCAATTTTTTTTTAGAGTGGTCCAAAATTACAGACTTTCCTTTCCCACAAGACGTTGGAGACTAATAAGGTCTCTCGTGAGAATGTAGGTTCAGTAGAAGCGCTGAGTTTGGAGGAAAAGCAGGTTTATTCCCTTGTGAGGCAAATTACAGGAGTCGCTTCTGAGCTCCCAGGTGCAAGAAACTGGAACGAGAGGGAGAAAAGGGGGGGGGAATTAAAAGAGGAACCAAGACCTTGCTAATTAACTGCTGTAGACTTAACCAATAATCAAAACCACATATGCAAAATTATCTTTTCCTGTTGCAGAAAAGAAGTATATTCCATGCCATGCCTTCAGAGGTGAGCAAATAAGAAAAGGTGGGGCTAAGAAACCTGGAGAAGGAGGAAGCCTGTCCTAAATCTAATCAAGATTAAACTGCAAATAAACCATGAAATAGAGGCATTTGCAATCCTTGGTTGCTTTGCTTTTTCATATCTCATAATAACTAAGATAATTAGAGCTCTCGGGCAGTTGCAGAAATGATAGCTGATCAATCAACTGATAAAAGAGAATCAATTTAGTCTGCAGAGAAGGATGCATGTGGGGGGGGAATGTGTTTTGAGCAGGGAAAAGGTCACTCTGACTTTGAAGATCGCGCAGAAATTTCCCAAGTTTATTTTCAATCAGGAGCAAAAGACCAGCTCCGCACATGAAGGTTCAATTAAGCTGGTTTATTGCCAAAAGCATCTGTACAGGAATCTTTTCAACTATCAGTGGGCACCTACTTAGAGTTAAATAAGGATCAATGGCACTCATGGAGTGTTGGATTTAGTTCATTTGTGATTACCTAGAGATTCTAGGCTTATTCCTCTTTTGACTCCTCCCCGCAGGTTCTGCCACTCTTTCTCCTGCATCTTGGAATTAGATATTTCCTCTTATTTGGGTTGCGTTAAATGCATCACACACACACACACACACAAAACCATTCACGGTTGCATGGAAAGCTCTACATAAGATGAAGATTTGTGGAAGCTCGGTATATGAAGTATACATTATCTACATATCTCTCTGCACAAGAGAACGTACCAAGTAATGGGAGACATAAAATTTCCAGCATTTTTAAAATGAAAACATGCCAAAATAGATGAAAACATGCAGTTCTTTAGATGAGTAGAAAATAACTCAATGTAGTTGATTCCCGGATCTAACTAACTTTGCTCTTAAGGGCAAAAAAATCCCAAAGTTTTAATTGGAGGCCCAAAACGTGAATACTGAACAGCCCATAGCGTTCTCCCATTGGCAGAAAGAATTAACCCCAAGTCATAGAATACAGAATAACAGAGTTGGAAGGGACCTAGGAGGTCTTCTAGTCCAACCCCAACCCCAACCCCCAACCCCGCTTAAGCAGGAAATACTACACCATTCCATATAATCCAATGCCTGCAAAACAACTTCATACTGTTGACAATTATGATGGGTGCAGACCAGTGGTGGGTTGCCCCCGGTTCGGACCGGTTCTATAGAACCGGTAGTAAAACCAGTGGGAGGCTCCGCCCACTGACCCAAACGTCATCCAAACTCTTCTGTACATGCGCAGAAGAGCGCACACGGGAGCACGATGCGAACCGGTAATAAAGGTAAGTAGAACCCACCCCTGGTGCAGACAACGTGAAATTGAACGCAAGTTTATCAGTCTAATTGCTCAACAGCTATGACCAAAAATGTTCCATTTTGGAGAATGGCCAAGCAGAGTAAAGAGAGACAGAGGATGGAACACCGGTTAAGGCTCCTATGATGGAGGAGTCATTCGGAGGTGCCTGTCAGAAGATGGCTTTTTGCAGATAAAACTCTACCAGCTAAAGGTCTGAGAGATAACGTTATAGGCTACCTTTGTTTCAAAAAGGTCAGCCTCGGACATCCAACTCAAGTGAGAGATAAAAATGCATATTTAACCAAATAACTGGTTGCCAGAACAACGGAAGAAATGAATGCCATGCAACGGCATGACCCAAGATAGGATTTGACCCATCCTTCATGACACCAGAAGAAATAAAGACGCTCAGGAGAAGCGCTTTTCTGAATTCAGATGGAGATTTATCCTGGCTTCCTCCATTGCACAGAGGTGGCTTCCCTTAACTGTTGCTTCTTCAATAAACTACAACAGATTGGGCTAACAGGATGCACCAAACACACTGTGTGCAGTGGGTTTAAGTCAGCCAAATACATGCTGGCGTAACTGTTCTGTCTCCTTCCACACTTCAGACCCACGAGCTGGCTTTCAGCCAGTGGATTCACGGCTCTTATCAGTCCTGGCAGAGAAATCACAGCTGCCTGCCAAAGTTCAAACAAATGACTCACGTAGCAAGACTTTCAGCTCTTTTTGAAACGGTTCAGCTAAACTTTTGCTTCCCATGGAGTGAGAGCAGTCCCAAAGCTTCTTATATATCCTGTGGGGTGGGGCTCCTGCCCCACCCTTCCCTTTGATGACGCTGCCTCTCTAATCTTCTGAAGCGCGGATCAAGCCAAGCTTTATTATTATCAGCTGGGTCTGAAGGCATAGCCTGGGGAAGGGAGGAATCAGGGGATGACAGCCTCATTACGTCCTCCGACTGGTCTGGTTCTGGCTCCCGGAGCCAAGCCAAAGGAATCGGTGCTCCCGAGGTAAGCCTTACCGGCCCTTCCCCCTCACTTTCGGAGTCACTTTCGGGCATGGGGCTAGGTTCGGGGGCTGGAGTCACAACAGTAACCAACTGCACACAGCCAGCTGTAGAGTTCAGCCCAGCCTTTCCAGAGATTCAAAAGATACATAATATGGGTCCAAGGGACCCATAACCAACTTCTGATTCCAGATTAGCTGTTCACTATCTGATTGTTCTAGTCTTTTCCTCCCTCCTAAACCAAGGAAACAAGGAACGGCCTGGGTTAAGTTCACTGTTGTCCTCGATTGGCAAACAGGGAGAAGAGGAGAGAAAAGGAGAGGAGAGAGCAGAGACAAAGAGAGGAGGGGAGGGGGAGGAGAGAAGAGGAGGAAGGGGAAGGAGGAGAAAGGAGGAGAGGAAAGAAAAGGAGAGAAAAGGAGAGGAGACAAAGAGGGAGGGGAGGGAGGGGAGGAGACGAGAGGAGAGGAGAGGAGGAAGGGAAGAGGAGGAGAAAGGGAAGGAGGAGAGAGGAAGGGAGGGGAGGAGACAAAAGAAGAGGAGACAACAGAGGCAAAGAGAGGAGAGGAGAGGAGGAAGGGGAAGAGGAGGAGGAGGAGAAAGGGGAAGGAGGAGAGAGGAGGCGAGGAGAGGAGAGAAAAGGAGAGGAGACAGCAGGCACAAAGAGAGGAGAGGAGAGGAGGGGAGGGGAGCAGAGGGGAGTAGAGGGGAAAGGGGAAGTTAGAGGGAACAGAGAATTTCTAACAGGATCTCTGAAAGATTTTTCTCCCAATACTTGGTTTCTGTTGAGTTATTTCCAGTACTATGAAATGATGAGAAATTCTTTCGGTCTCATTTCTGTTTCTTTTTTGTCAAACAACAACTGGTCAGCATTAGCTAACTTCTCTATAATCCTGGCCTGGCGGAGACCACCAGCAAAGCATATCAGCCCAAACACTAACTTACATCAAGTTTTGGCCATCCCAGAAGACCAAGGACCGGTCTGAATTATTGAACAGACCCAACCGACAAACACTGTCAAACTTCGGAAGCAAATCTCACAAACCAACCGAAATACCGAATCTGCAATCCCCGTCTCCTTTATTTCCACCATCCGCGGCAGTCTTGGCGGGCTGCAGGAGCCTCTTATTATTGAAAGTCCCATCTCCAGTCCAAGCACGCCGCCTTGATCGCTTCTCCGTGCCCTGGATCCGTCAAAGCGAGCCATTGGCCATGGAAGTCTTCGCCACCTTGGTTGTTTTTCTCTTTGCAACAGGACAGCCAAGCTCGCTTTTGTATTAATGGAGTCAGATCACTCCGGCCTTGAGCTTTCCAACAAAGCTCAAATCCCTGCCCCCCTGCCACCATTGTGCGGGGAATGAGGCCATTTATAATCATTCTGCAAGATACCGTTCCTCGTCTCCCCGCCCTTCGCTTTGCCTGGTGGCTGCCAAGAAACCGGTTCCCTGCTAGCAATCTGAAATCCTTCACTTCCAATGACAACTTGGTATTAAGAGTCAAGACTTTCGCAGATGTAAAGGCGGGGAGGCCCGTTTTGTGAGTTTTTTTTAATGCACACGGCTTACGATGCCATTCAAAACTCCCCAGAATGTAGAAAACACTCATCCTTAAGCTTTCCTCTTGTACAAAATGTACGGTTCATAAAGAGACAAGTTTGAGGGGATTCGAGAACGTCGAGCGAAAATAAGAGTGTTATTTTATGCATTTGCATAAGAGGATGGGAGGTTCGGTTTTCCCGCAGATGGCCCGAGGTTGAGAAGCAGCGGTAAAGTCTCACAACGAAGGAACTGAAAGAGGCATCAAGGAAATTGAAGAAAGTTGTGGGCAAATCAAGGGCAGAAGAACTTTGAAAAAATGAGGTGGGGGGAGGGATCAGGTTGAGAAAAGGTAACATAGATCAGGGGTCTCCACCCTTGGCAACTTTAAGACTTGTGGACTTCGATTCCCCAAATTCGTCAGCCAGCTTTGCTTTCCTCAGCCAGCTTTGCAGAATTCTGGGAGTTGAAGTCCAGAAGTCTTAAAGTTGCCAAGGTTGGAGACCCCTGATATAGAGGGCGATGTCTAGTAATATTAAGCTCTGGAAGTTGAGAGAGCTGATCTCAGATCTGGTTTTTATTGTTAGGTTGCCAGCAATGCATTTCAAACTCTACACTTCAATTTGCCTTTTTTTTTTTTTAATGGTGATGCCATCTGGTGCAATCCTTGTCTAATTATCTTGTAACCACACCATGGCTTAGACTTCGGCAGGTGTGATGATATCAATGAAGCCACAGCATTTAACCTAGGCCAATAGAAGACTCCTCTAATTGTGAGAAGTTTCACTTGTCTCTAGAACAGGGGTCTCCAACCTTGGCAACTTTAAGACTTGTGGACTTCAACTCTCAGAAGTCCACAAGTCATAAAGTTGCCAAGGTTGGAGATCCCTGTTCTAGAAGGAAGAAAGGATCAACTGGAGCAACCACAGGGGCAAGGAGAAGCGGGAATCAACCTAATCTTTGGAGCAATTAGCTCCACTGGTTTCAGTGTTGGGGAAGCCAAGATGCTCAATGCTTCGGGAAGACCTACCTTAAGACACCTCTATTCCTGGTGTGACAAGTGCTAATTTCACACCTTCTTAAAAGATTCACTCATTGAAGACTGTCATGACACATCCTTGAAGCTCTGGCTTCTTCAGCGCACAGCTGCATTTAATTAACCTGATAACTACCCACCGTTGCTTCCTATTTGTAGAGCATTGTACACCCCCCAAATGGAAGGAGAAGAACAGGGAAAGGGGGCTCCCCAGAAAGTGGGGGATGAGGACAGGTTCCTTCAATTATTCACTTCCCCCTCTTCTGTCGTTAAGCTGAGATGGTGCGCAAACTGCATTCCCTCAATGCAGTCTGCAAACATGGTTACAGAAAAGACGGCCGAGGGTTACATATTAAGCATGCAATTAATAAAAGATTTTTGGAAAAGCCTTCAAGAGTAGGAGCTTTGTTCTGAAAGACGGAAATAACCAGAAATGAGTTTCACGCTGCTGAGGACTCGCTCTGCACTGCTCCCAGGGATATTCAGCACCATGGAGAAGAACCAACCCCGCATGAAGGCAGTTTGAGGATCAATCAATGGGAAGTTGCCAGACCTGCCCTAAGATTAAGAAATTTTGGGGGAAGATAAAAAACTGGCTGGATGAAATAACAGGGCAGAAAATAGGAAAAAAACCCAGAACTATTCTTATTGGGCATTCTGGAAGGGAAAATGGAAAAAAAATATACAATCTATCATATTACGCACATTGAGGGCATGTAGAAAGAACTGTGATAGCACAGAATTGGAAACATCCGGATATCCCACCGGATCAAATTATAATAAAAAAAATATATGAATGTGCAGAAAAGGATAGATTATTGATGGAAATGAAGGACAGGGAAGATACTGAGTATTATCAAATATGGAATAGATGGTATTCCTGGCTGGAGAGTTAGCATAAAACTTAAGGGAGATTTTTGTCATGAGACTGAATTCTGAATAGAGATTAAGATAATGTAAATAATAATGTTGGTTTATAGGGATACTTAGAAGTAGAATGTCTATATAGAGGTTAAATAGGATAGAGATACCGATGTAGGAAAAGCTGTTATAAGTAATGTAATTTTGATGCGTTTGTTTTTGTGTGTTTTATATATATATATATTGGTTTTTGTGTATTGTGTTTTTTTTTGTATTGTGTATTTTAACTTTTGGAAATTCAATAAATATTTTTTTTAAATGGGAAGTTCCTGGAACCAACATGGATGGTTTTTTTTTAAAAAAAAACCCTTTCTTTTGAACCCGCTTCCCCATCTTGAACGGTCCTTCTAAATGCCGATGGGAAGTGAAATGAAACAAGGTTCATATTTCCAACCATTGCAAACTTGAGGTGTGAGAAAGAGTTCCAAGAAATAGAAATAGCAGTGTAGACTCCCTTAAAACTGGCCAAAGGTGGAGCACAATCACAAAAGGCTTGAAAATTCTCCCCAACGCAAAGTGAAGGAGGAGCTTGACTGATTCACTGGAGGAGGGAGTCGTGTCATCAAGGGAGCCACCATGGAGAAGGCCCTGTGCCGTGAACCCAACGTATAGGCAGATATATCTAATAGCCTTCCATACTTTGCTACTGAGACGGACAAAGACAAAGCAAGGGATCTCTTGAACCTCCAACTGGGAGACCCTAGTTGACTGTGGAGTCCTCAACATGGAGATCTTTGAAAATGAATTTCTAACCTTTTTTTTTTTTTCATATATGTCAGGAAGGGATAAAACAGATATAGCTGGGACCAGAATTTGCATTGCTAAGCAAGAGGGGTTATTAAGTGAGCCATCCCTGATTTTTTGCCCTGGTTCTTAAGTCAACCACTGCATTGTTCAAGTAAATCACATGGTCTTTAAATGAAGCCAGCTCGCCCCATTGATTTTGCTTGTCGGACAAAATCAAGGGCCTCTGGTGGCTCAGCAGACTAAAGCAGTCTGTTATTAACACAGCTGCTTGCAATTATTGCAGGTTCAAGTCCCACCAGGCCCAAGGTTGACTCAGCCTTCCATCCTTTATAAGGTAGGTAAAATGAGGACGCAGATTGTTGGGGGCAATAAAGTTGACTTTGTATATAATATACAAATGGATGAAGACTATTGCTTGACATAGTGTAAGCCGCCCTGAGTCTTCGGAGAAGGGCGGGATATAAATGCAAATTTTAAAAAAAATGACAGTCACATGACCAATGGATGTGTCCTAAACCATACATGCCGGTTGCCAAGTTCCCAAATTTTGATCATGTGACCCTGAGGCTACTGCAACAGTTGTAAGCACAAGGATCTGTTGTAAGTCACTTTTTTCAGGGCTGTCGTAACTTCGAACTATCACTAAAAACATGGTTGTAAGTCAAGGACCACCTGTATTGAAAAGCAAGTTGTCCTTCATATGGGAGTTCCCCAAGCTTTCCGGGTTGATGGCCTAGAGTGGGGGGAGGGGGGAGAGCAGATGGTTTTGTGGAAGGAACAGGTGTGCCTGCGCGAACACCCATTGCTCACACAGCAACCGCCTCCGACGTTCGTGCGAAGGGGATGCAAGTGCCCACATAAGAGGGGCACTTGCATGTGGGGCCATGAGTGCCGGCGACTCATACAACCCGGTAGCCAATAGGTGGGGGATAGGTTGGGGACCTCTGCTTTACAACATTTCAACATGAATCCAACACCCCTATCCTTATTCACACACACACACACACACACACACACACACACACACACACACCAATCCGACATCTTTCCAGGCCCGCCGGTCTTGAGTAGACCACTCTCTTTGTCAGTCCAATTTTTGGGGGCCGACTGTTACTACAGAGATGACGCAAAACTAGGAAAGCCACCCAAAAAGAGGAGGGAGAAGCAGAGACGCCTGGTAGGTGTTAGGTGGTCTCCAGAGCCACATCGTCGCGCAGTGTAGAAGCAGAGCATAACTAATACAGATTCCTTTTATCATCTGCCATAGATTGGTCTCGATAGAGGACACACCATTAACTAAGCGCTCTGCGGGACTCCTAATTTCCGCAGAAATAGGATTTCCCCAGCCGTTAAAGCCGAACGTCGGCCACCATCAAACCTGCTGATTTCATTAAGAGACGCCATCTGCATCGAGAAACCGAACAAAAGGGCGATATCGAACAATGCCATTAGCTGGCATTTATCCTGGCCCGAAAACAGGCTATTGTTCTGGAGGCAAGGCATAATTTAATCTACATAAGGGAGAAGAATGCCGATGGTTTTTTTCTTATTCTACTTGCCATCATGGGTCAGGTAAATGGGAGGAATGCAAATTTCTTGTCCTGTTTTGTTCTATCAACTCCCAGCCCTCTTTTCGGAGTTGGCTAGTACGGGGAAGGAGAAAAAAAATATCTCAAGTTGCTTTCCGCCGGTTCTCATTTAATCTGGCGAAAGATCATTTGCTTTACATAGTCTCAGACGGGCAGGAAACGGGAGAGAAGGGACCGTTCTCCTGGTTCGATTGTGACGTTCTTGAAGTTCTTTTAGCCAAGCGGCCACCGGAAGATGGATGAGGATGCTTTCACTTCCATTCTCTGTTCTGACCTAGCCTTCCTTAGAAAGTAAACAGCACAAACTTAGTCCCGGCAAACCTCTATAATTCAAACGGCTGTCAATTATTGTCATTCCCAGTCCAAAAGGCTTTCCAGACAGTCTTTCAGGGGAGTGTTTATAAACACCCACCTTATCTCCCTTGGAATGCTGCCAGAGAACTAATTGCCCCATACAGGGCAAGGCCAAACTTAGCACAGAGTCAAACAGAGCTTTTCTAGAGCTGTTACCGACCAGATGAACTAATTGCTTCCTGGAAAAGCTCGCCTCCCATTTGCTTCTTTTTTTATATCTTATGGGAGGAGCCAATCATCTCCAAGCCTTATTCCCAAGTTGACCCTATTTTCTTAATTGTTCGTGTCTTCTGGAAGCTCTGCTCATGCGCACACTGGGAACAGGCTCCCGCTGTTCTTTTGCCTCGCTGATGTTGGACTCCGGAGGCTCCAGAAGCAGCAAAGAACTATCAGATGGCCTTGGCTCCCTCTCTGCCTCCAACTCAGAGCCCTCGTCCGAGCCTTCCCCAGCCCTCCAGGACAGGCCCACATTCCTCCCCAACCCTCTCACTGTCTAACTCTGCTGCCAGCTCTGCAGGCCACAACATTCTCCAAGTTTTTTTCTCCAAGATTTGGTGCTTCCTTGGCTCCCTTAAGGAAAAGTTCGGGAAGGAAATCCTGCCCTGAGAACTTTTTCAGTTGTGGTGCTTTTCTTAAGAGCTCAGGATGGGGGAACCTGCCCTTTCGTTCTCCAGGAAGCCTTTAGGGAATGAGTCCACTTTATTGGTTTAAGAAGATTTATGCAGCCACCCCACTCTTGTGATATCACTGCCCACAGGATGTGGAAATTCACGACCTAGTTAGAAGTAGCAGTTATGGCAATTAAATCAGAAGATGCATTTAGAAGAAAAGAAGAGAAGAACTGGGGGAAAAAATCTTGATGACGCTACATATTTTCACATTTGGTGGACTTGTAAGGACATAAAGGCCTTTTGGATAAAAATTTGGTGGATTTTACAAAATGTTTTGAAAAAGAAGATAAAGTTCCTGCCGCAATTTTTCTTGTTGGGAATTATTACGGATTGTACAGTAATTGAGACTAAATTGATTTTAAACCTAATAACAGCAGCAAGACTATTAATAGGACAATACTGGAAGAAAAAAGAAGTACCTACAATAGAAGAATGGATATTGAAGGTTGCCAATTTGGCTGAGATGGCGAAGATATCAGCCTTTTTGAAAGACAATACGCAAGAAAGATACTTAAAGGAATGGAAAAAATGGATTGACTATATTCAACGTAGATATCAGACTAAGAGTTATCAGACTGTTTTTGAATGATTATGATGTATTATTCTTGATTGTTTTTGGGGGAAGTTAGGAATTGATGATTGTAGGGGTATAATTAAGTTGGGATGAAAATTTTTTAGCATATGTTTGTTTTATTTTTAACTATACCTTGTGCCCGTTCCGGGAAGTCGGGGGGGGAGGGGGGTTGTGAAGGGAGGGGAGAGGAGGGGGGGGAAAGGGGGAAAAAATTTGTAAAACTTTTTGAATAAAAAAAAAAAAAGAACTGGGGGAAAAAATCTTGTCAGATTTCAAAATAAAAAAATACACATAACATCCTACACAGAGATATGTAGAACTCAAGAGTACTGAAGTCTTAAATATTTCAGTTGGATTTCCTTTTCCTAGAGCACTGCTTCTCAACTTGGCCAATTGAAGATGTATGGACTTCACCTCCCAGAGTTCCCCTGCCAGTCATGTGTGTGGACTTCAACTCCCAGAATTCTCTTGCCAACCATGCTGGCAGGGGAATTCTGGGAGTTGATGCCCACAAATCTTCAAGCAGCCAAGGTTGAGAATTGCTGTCCTACACTAATACGAAAGTTGGTGGGAACTAGGGCAGTTACTTCTCAAGGGGTAAAATTGATTGTTTCCTGATTGCTTATTTGTGCCCTATGACTGTCATTAAGTGTTGTACCTTAGAATTCTTGATGAACGTATCTTGTCTTTTATGTACACTGAGAGCCTATGCACCAAGGCAAATTCCTTGTGTGTCCGATCATACTTGGCCAATAAAAAAAATTCTGTTCTGTTCTATCCTATCCTATCCTATCCTATCCTATCCTATCCTATCCTATCCTATCCTATCCTATCCTATCCTATCCTATCCTATCCTTCCTTCCCTCCCTCCCTCCCTCCCTTCCTTCCTTCCCTCAACACTGTCAAACTATTTAATAAATCTGCACTACTATTAAACTTCTCATCGTTCCCATCGCTCATCTCCTCCCACTTATGACTGTATGACTGTAACTTTGTTGCTGGTATCCTTACGATTTATATTGACTGTTTCCTGATTGCTTATTTGTTCCCTATGACTATCATTAAGTGTTGTACCTTAGAATTCTTGATGAACATATCTTGTCTTTTATGTACACTGAGAGCCTATGCACCAAAGACAAATGCCTTGTGTGTCCAATCACACTTGGCCAATCAAAAGTTCTGTTCTATTCTATTCTATTGAGATGAATGTCATTTCTGCGTGCAATTTGCCTCCAGTTCCTATCTGCTCCTTGATTTTATGTAGGTGCCGTGTTTTCTTATCATTTTTTTTTTGAGTCAATCCAACCAGTTAGAAATCACTCGGGAACCAAATGATTCTTTCCTTACAAGACTACAAAGCCATCCCCAAGTCGGCACCAGAGAAGCCAGCCTCCCCCCCTCAACCTGACTCCCTGATGATGTCACGTCCGCAGAACTGGACACCACTGGAGCAATTCCGAGGAAGGGTCTTGACAAGGGGCAGAGATGCATCCGTGGCAAAGGGGCTGGTTTTATGGGGAGCAAAATCCTTTTGTTTGGAAAATGCCTCTCAGCTCAACCCTGGTGCAAAGCTCCATCACTGCTTTTCATCAAATCTCTGCCTGGCTATCTATGATGCCTGGGTTTGTTTTCCAGCCTCGCCTCTCTTTTTCCTCATCTATTCAGCATCCTTCACAAATCTTCAAAATGATAGCTCCAATTTCCAGACTGTCTCTATTTCGAGAGGTTGTAATTTGAGTTTGTTTTTGATGATAGTACCAAGATCTATTCAACTCTCCGGGTGCTACTGTAGACCGCCCTCCCCATCTCTCTCTTTCTCTCTCCCTCCTCTTTCTCTTTCTCTTCCTCTCCCTCCTTCCCCCCTCCCTCCTTCCTTCTCTTTCTCTCCCTCTCCCTCCCTCCCTCTCCCTCCCTCTCTTCTCTCTCCCTTTCTCTTTCCTCTCTCCTCTCTCCTCCTCCCTCCCCTCCCTCTCCCTCCTCCCTCTCTTTCTTTCTCTCCTCTCTCCCTCCCTCTCTTTCTCTCCCTCCCCTCCCTCCTCCCTCCCTTTCTCATTCTCTTTCTTTCTCTCTCTCTCTTGCCTCTCCTCCCTCTTTCTCTCCTCTCTCCACTCCCTCTCTCTCCCTCCCTTTCTCTTTCTCTTTCTCTCCTCCATCCTCCTCCTCTCCTCTCCCTCTCCCCTCTCCCCTTCCCCTCCCTCTCTCTTTCTTTCCTCCTCTCTCTCTCCTCCCTCCCCTCCCTTTCTCCCTCTATCTCTCTCTCTCTATCACACACGTAGTCCTCAACTTACAGCAATTCATTTAGTGACTGTTCAAAGTTATAACAGCACTGAAAAAAGGGAAGCGACTGTTTTTTCACACTTAACAACCGTTGCAGCCTCCCCAGGGTCACGCCATCAAAATTCAGGCACTTGGCAATAGACTCATATTTATGACGGTTGCCGCGTCCCAAGGTAATTTGATCCCTTTTGGTGACCTTCCTCTCCGGAGGCTTTTAAGAAGGGACTGGACAACCATTTGTCTGAAATGGTATGGGTGGGGGGGCTGGTCTCCTACTTGAGCAGGGGGTCGGACTAGAAGACCTCCAAGGTCCCTTCCAAGTCTACTTTATTCTGTTCTCAAGGATTAGGGGAAGGGTCAAGCAAACCTTTCACAAAATCCACAGAACGGAGCCTGTGCTCCAGCTTTTGCTTCCAGGAGCAAGGAAATGAGAGTGAGATTCTGGGCCATAACGGATGCGTTCCCCCATCACGTCTTGTCCTCCCCTGGGAGAAAAGATCTCCAGCATTAGCTCATTGACTCCGGTTTGGTCTCCAAACCATTTTTCGAATGTTTTATGACTCCTCGTTACTGCCGATGTCTGCCTGCAACAGGCTTTTCCTTGGGTTGGAGTCACACAGCTCAAGGAAGGCATCAGTATAAATTAAGAGGGAAGCCGGTGGGAGTCTCATTTGTATTCTGGTCCAGCGGTCTCAGCCTTCAGCGTGGCTAGGAAGA
The DNA here is from genome assembly GCF_028640845.1 of Ahaetulla prasina. Classification (NCBI taxonomy): domain Eukaryota; kingdom Metazoa; phylum Chordata; class Lepidosauria; order Squamata; family Colubridae; genus Ahaetulla; species Ahaetulla prasina. Next base: position 24,053,200 of record NC_080551.1, read on the forward strand.
ACAGAGGGAAGCTTCGCCGAGGAGGCCTGAAGAATATTTCACTCCGATTCCAATTTATTTCCCATTATTAATGCTTCTGAAAGCTGAGCCTCTCCTAGAAGCAAAAAAACAGCACATCCAGAAGGACTGCTGGGCTCGACTCTAATCTCATTAGCCAGCTTAGACAACAGGGCTCAGGATTCAATTTGGAAGAAGTTATATGAAAACTTAAGAGGAACCAGTCCTGATTCCCATCTGAATGAGACGTACATATCTCCGTTTGATGGGGGTTTTTTTGCCAGAGAACCAGGAGGAACAAGCTTCTCGGGTATGCTGGAGGAATCTTGGTCCTGCTTTAGCATTCATACTCATGTGTCTGTTCTGCCCTTTATGGATCCAGAATTCCCTGGTGGGATAGATGCTTTTGTGAGTGGGAAGTCCCCAGTTCAATCTTCAGCATCTCCAGATTGGGCTAAAGAAGTTGCTATGGTCCGCCAGCTGCCTGTGGAGCTAGCAACGGAGTCAGACAGCGATGAGGCTGAGGAAGAACAGGGGCCAGTCCTGGAGGCTGGGAAAGGCCCGGATGAGGGCTCTGCATTGGAGGCAGAGGTGGGGCCAGGGCCATCAAGGAGTGAGGTACAGACTCCGGAGCCTCCAGAGGCTGACAGTAGTGAGGCAGAGGAACAGGAGGAGCCTGTTCCTAATGCACGCATGAGAAGAGCTTCCAGAAGGCAAGAGCAGCACCAGCAAAGAAGATGACTCGAGAATAGGGCCAAGAGATGATTGGCCCCTCCCATAAGACTTAAAAGACCAGCAACAGCATTTGGGCTCTTTGCCGGAAAACAACATTGATAGCTTTGTCTTGCTGCATTTGTTTCTTATCGGCATCTTCTGCTTTTGAACTTTTGCCTAGAAAGGCCATTGGCAGTCTGCCTAATTAAGACCAAGGTTGGTGATAAGACTGAGGAATTTGTGTTGGGAGGAATTTGCTTCGAGTTAGTTTGGACTACGCTGAGAATGAATTAATTCTCAGCTGTTCTAATAAAGTTTTTTTTGTTTTTAAGCTAATTGCATCTACTATTACCTACTTGGGCTTGGGTCACAACAGAAGTGTGAACTGAAACTTTGGGAGAGGTCCTATTGGATCAAAGATGAGAAACGGTCCAAGAGCTATTGGCATTTTGTGGGAGAAATCCATACCACTTGTTTCATGTTGTCCAATGAGTGCTCCCTTGAAAGAGAAGACCAGAAACAGAAGCAAGAGTTCTTAGAAGACCTCTCTACCATATGCTACTGATCTCCCTGACAAAGCTTTCATGAACCTTTAAGGAAATCTGATATGCCTCAGATAATCATCAGCATGTTTACTCAGGCACCTAAGCATCCTTTTCCCACCCTGAAAAAGATGATAACCATTATTTAGCAAACCAGGATTTGTAGAACAAGGTGCAATGGCTGGGCTCACACGGGACATCCTAAGCCATGCCAGATAAACTGTATTTGTGGCTTAGCCTATGATGGATGGATGGATGGAAGGGAGGGAGGGAGGGAGGGAGGAAGAAAGGAAGGAAGGAAGGAAGGAAGGAAGGAAGGAAGGAAGAAAAGAAGGAAGGAAGGAAGGAAGGAAGGAAGGAAGGAAAGAAGGAAGGAAGGAAGGAAGGAAGGAAGGAAGGAAGGAAGGAAGGAAGGAAGGAATTTCTGGCACATTGTTGCTAGAGATAGATCCAGTTTCCTGGAAATACGTAGACATTATGTCCCCCAAATCCCATGTTGGCTGGAGAACAGGGCCAGCTGAATTCCACACACATACCTGGAAGATATCCAGGATGAGAAAAGTTGCTGGGTTGTTTCAAAAACTGAAGGAAAGAGCACATCGCTAATTCACCCCTTGTTTCTAGGCTTCCTATCAGTATTTTCTCAGGCGCTCCCACCAAGCAATGGATAAGTTGGTCTTTGCCAACTTGGGTGTCTTCCAAGTATGTTGGACTGAGCTCCACAGAGTCCCCAGCCAGCTTGGCCAAAAACCATGGAGGGATTATGGGAATAGACATCCCTCAAATCCAGAAGGTTTTGGGATGATGAAGGCTGATGAAGACTTTCAAGCAAATCCAGAAGCATCCTTCTGTTCGTTGAGAACAGACCGCAACCAAGCAAGAAAAAAGTCAAATGTCAGTTGTTGAAAAATATTTCATTACCCAAGCAGGCATACACACATTTCTCAAAGAACAATAGGATTTCTATTAAAATTCACTGCTGATCATAATTTCAGGCTCAACATGTCCTCATGAATAACCATCTCTGCTAAGAAGATGACACCGGAGACGCCAAGAGATTAGAGAATCTGCAGTTTGGCCTGGATAAATACGGTGTTTTACCAACATGTCTTGCCATGATTTTTTATTGCAGTGATTCTTGACCTTGGCAACTTTCACCTGTGTGGCTTTTAATGCCCAGAATTACTCAACCAGATGTGATTTGAAGGCCACACAGCTTTAAATTGCCAAACGCTACTTTAGTGGCCCAGGGAGAATGGTAGAAAAAAGAGGAGGGAGGGAGGGAGGGAGGGAGAGAGAGAGAGAGAGAGAGAAAAAGAAAGAAAGAAAGAAAGAAAGAAAGAAAGAAAGGAGGGAGGGAGGGAGGGAGGGAGGGAGAAAGGAAAGAAGGAAGGAAGGAAGGAAGGAAGGAAGGAAGGAAGGAAGGAAGGAAAGAAAGAAAGAAAGAAAGAAAGAAAGAAAGAAAGAAAGAAAGAAAGAAAGAAAGAAAGCCAATCAGAAGCGTGCACCCATGCTGAGTCTGCTACTGCTGCTGTTCCTCAAACTCTAAAAGGTTATAGCAAATAATATGATGGGATAGATTTTCCCCATAATGTGAAGAAAATTGCTTTTTACCAACTATCTGGCAGTTCCAAAGCAATTACACTTTGGGGGAGAGCTGAGAAGGCGAGAGAGAATACCTGAGTGCTGTGCATATATATATATATTTGGCCCGTTGTTGTTAATGTGGAAACCAAGTAATAGTAGAAAATGCCTCTAAAAGCAGCAATTTCAGGTATCAGACATGTGAGTATTAAATATTTACTTCTTGCAAAAGAGATGGCATGTGCCGGGAACTGGACAATATTGCTAAACAGTTTTATAGGCAACAGGATCTTGTTAGCATCTCTGACCTGGTCAAGGTGGGCCATCATCATCCAGGTTGGACTTCTCCAGTTCCATTTGACTCTCCTTCCCACCCCATGGTCCTCCTGCTCTGAAGCCCTCTGGATTAACTTTGGCATTGGTCTTCTTCCGACACAAACAAAGCTATTTGTTGCTTGTTGTAGCAGTGGCTTGGTAGAACTGAGCAATGGCTTTCTACAAACGAAGTCTACCACGGAACAAGCCACAGCAGGCTTACCAAAGTTCGTACCAAATCGGAGCCATGAATTTGTGGCTTAGAAGCCAGAGTGCCAGGGCAGCAGCCTCTGAAACAAGGCATAATAATACCCACCTGTTGAAGGTGTGATTGTGTCACAGTGTCACCGTGCTCCATACAAGTTCATTGGTCACATCAATTGGAGGAGGGTGTCATCACCCATCGTTCTTTGCCATCCCATGGACACCCATGTTCCTTGATGTACGCAACACACACCAGTGTAGATGCCCTTTACTTTTGAGGTTGATGAACACATTTGGCAGGTTCTCTTGACAAAATAGTTGCCATCTTGCAGACAATGCCTAGTCAACAGCCATCTCCTCACCATCTCATCTGGCCCTTAGATTCAGCACCCCAACATCCTTCTCTCTTTTCTTGAAGATCAGCGTGGACACTTCTCTAAATCAAAGGGCTGGGTTTCTGAAGGTATCATTCCCCTTTCAGAATACACCTCTGAGCTCCAGGTAGATCTCGGAGGCATGGTTAGAAATACCCAACTATCCTGCAGACTACTTCAGCTGACTGCTAGCTGCACTTCAAATCTCACCGGCTCAAGGTAGACTCAGCCTTCCATCCTTCTGAGGTGGGTAAAATGAGGACCCAGATTGTTGGGGGCTATAAGCTGACTCTGTAAACTGCTTAGAGAGGGCTGTCAAGCACTGTGAAGCGGTATATAAGTCTAAGGACTATTGCTATTGCTATCTTTTCTTCTTCTTCATCGTGATGGAGGAGGTGAGCTTGGCCTTTCATTGATGACCTGGAGCAGAATGTATCCTGAAGAAGAGGCAGGACCAAGACATCAACAAAATTGTTTTGGCATCCCTTACTTTTGGCAATTGATTACAGGGACAGGAACTAAACCTGAGCAGGTCCATGGATCTTTCCTTGTGTGGCCTTCGACACTTCCTTTTCTAACTCCAGCGAGAAATGTTCGGAAGATGTCACCAGCCATCCCAGATTTTTCACAGCAGCCCAATACAGCCTTGTGGACTCAGCTTACACAAACCATCAATAAAACATGGCTTATAAACAATGATCTGGGTTCCATACAGAGCACAAGGAAGCACGCTGTCTTTCTTCGTCTGCCCCTCCAGCCAGCAGCCTCGGTCGATGGGTTGACTTGCTTTCATTACCAAAGACTCATCCACATTCTGGATTCCTGTTGGACACAGCCAAAGAAGTTTGATTGATTTTGCTGCTAATATCAACCTGGACATCCCGTTTATCAGCTCTGAAGCCTTTTCCAAGAATTTGTGCCTCCTCGTTTCTCAAGACACTGCTGGGGGCTGGCAGGGGGGTGGGGGAAGAAAGGCCAACCCCAACTTGCGAAGGATCCTCCTTTAAAACAATCATTGTCCTGCTATTATTATTGACTCTTGCAAAGTGAAATTGAAGCATGAAGTAGATTTGCGCCCTAGATAATATCCTTTATCAGACGAGCTATTTAGGGCAAAGCAAAAGGCAACCAAGCCAAGAATCTGTAGAGGCAACGCTGAAAATCCATCACAAGGCAACTAGGAGAATTGACACTAATCACCCCCATTTCTTTAGGGACCTTCGAGTGCCCCTCTTAACCATGCCAGGATAAATGGGATTAATTTTATTGATCGGCAAAAGTTACATTGCAGAGACAAAGCAATCAGATGAGTTCCACGCTCCTGAACCGAGGAAGGGGGCTCCATTTTTCATTCGGGGAGGTAGAAATGGAGAAGACCAAATCCCTTCCATAAAGAGTTTCATTAAAAGTTTCAGGGAGAGCAGTCACTCAATTTGGAGATCCGATTATTTATTTATTTATTATGTTGGTAGGGTTGCCCATCTCATGGAGATGTCCCTCCCAGCCTCCTCCTTCCAAATGTTGGACTTTGGGGCCTTGTGTGTCCTCACAAGGGATGAATTCCTTGGAAATCTGCCGCAATTTTTGGTACGCAGTTCATAGCAGCTGCCTTCAAGGCCTTTCATCAAAGTGTTGGCCTGGCTTGGAATTTGAACCTCGATCTCTGCACAATCAGCAGCAGTCCTTGGCTTGATCCGCATCATTCCTCATGATTGAAGTTGCCCATTTCATGGATTTTCTGTTGTTATCTGCATCTTTGCTCTCCCTCTTGAGCATCTCACTAGCCAATCTCCCCTCTTCCAAACCTCTTTCTGCCTTTGTATCCTGCAGTTAAAGCCTTCAACCTACATGCCCTTACTGTGCCTTCTCATCCCCTGCTCTCCCACTGGTCTCACCATCAGAATTAACAGAATAACAGAACAAACAGAATAAACAGAATAACAGAATAACAAAAGAATAACAATAACAGAATAACAATAGAATAGCAGAATAACAGAATAACAGCAGAGTAACAGAATTAACAGACTAATAGAATAACAAAATAACAAAATTGGAAGGAAACTTGGAGGTAGTTCGACCCCCTGCTCAAGCAGGAGACCCTATCCCCCTGATGCCAAACCTATGGCACGCATGCCCAAAGTGGCACATGAAGCATGTCGCCCAGCACGCGCGGCCTTGACTGTTTGTCTTCTGGGTTTCTGGTGCGCAGGTGCGCACGACAATCAGCTGTCCTTTGCATGCACAGCAGTGCCGAAAACCAGTGTGCACATCTGCGCCGACCCGCTGATCGTCAGGTGCACATGTGCACCAGAACCTGGAGGTTCGGCTTTTCCGGAGCATGATCCTTTAGCCCATGTAGCAGTGCTGAAAACCGTCCTGTGTGTGTACACTGGCCAGCTGTTCGTCAGGCGTGCATGCGCATTAGAACCCAGAAATTTGACTTTTCCGCAGTGTGACTCCAACTAGCGCATGTTCACATGTTTCCGCACGACCTTTTTGGCACTCAGTGCCCTATACGATCTCCAGTGAAGTGGCTATCTGGTCTCTTCTTGAAAACTTCCAGTGTTGGAGCATTTACAACTTCTGGTGGCAAGTTGTTCCACTGATTAATTGTTCTCACTGTCAGGAAATTCCTCCTTAGTTCTAGGTTGCTTCTCTCCTTGATTAGTTTCCATCTGTTGGGTTTTTTTTTTCTTTGCCTTCTGGGGCTCTGGAAAATAGGTTGTCCCCAGTGGTGGGATTCAAATAATTTAACAACCGGTTCTCTGTCCTAATGATTTCTTCCAACTACCAGTTCACCAAACTGCTCAAAAAGTTAACAACCAGTTCTCCCGAAGTGGTGCGAACTGGCTGAATCCCACCACAGGTTGTCCCCCACTTCTTTGTGGCAGCCCCTCAAATATTGGAAGACTGCTATAATAGAATCTGAAGGCCGTCTCCGGAGTCAAACTTTTTAAATTTAAGATCTAACATCCTCTCTTCCCTGTTTTTCTCCAATCCTATCTCTTCCTATCCGTGATAGGAATCCTATCTACTGATAGGTTTGTTGTTACAGAAATGGCTAGCATATCGTATATTATTATGTAAAAATAAATAAGTTATGGTTGTATGTATACCGAGAGCTTATGCACCAGAGACAAATTCCTTGTGTGTCCAGTCACATTTGGCCAATAAAAAATTCTATTCTATTCTATTGTTGTGATCCGCCAGCAGCCTGCGGAGCTGGCAGCGGAGTCGGACAGTGAGGAGGCTAAAGAGGAACAAGGGCCTAGATCAGGGGTCAGCAACCTGCTACTCTGGAGCCGCATGTGGCTCTTTCACCCCTCGGCTGCGGCTTCCTGTCACTCAAAATATGCGTCACAGCCACCAATGTGCAACACCCGCCGGCACGCAATTTATTGAGCTTTTCAACCCCTGGTAGGTCAACCATGGATAAATCCAAGAAAAGGAAAGTTTCAGAAGAACTACATATGCTAGTTTTGTGGCCGCTCAAGAAATAGTCAGGCATGGGAAAGATTTTGTGGCTTCTGGTGTTTTCTTTTCTGTCGGAAACGGGTCCAAATGGCTCTTTTAGTGTTTAAGGTTGCCGACCCCTGGCCTAGGTCACAACATGTATTCTGTCCTGTCCTGTTATTACCTTATTCTACTGAGCTAAAAGGAGTCAAACATCAACATTTTTCTTTTTTCTTTTCCCCTGCTTTTTCCTCTTCCCCTTTTCCTTCCCTGTTTTCTCATCATTTTCTGTATTTTATATGCTGATAAAGTAATAAAAATACCATCCCTGGTGTTTGTTTTCCTTCTCCCTTCAGGACGGCCATCATTAGAGAATCGTTTATCCAGCCAATTTTATCCATTGTTGAGCAAAAATTCGACACTGTATATTATTCATCTTTTAGAAAAGGATTATCTGCCCGGCAATCATTTGTAACCATGAATCATACAGCGTGACGGATGAGAGAAAGAGACAGCAAAAAGCAGGCGTTGTACAAGATCAAAGTTAGAGAACAAAAACACCGCATTCTCCATCTCACTTTTTCAGGTCTCGGTGTAAGATCTTTTAAGACCTTTGAAACATCGACTTTCAACTGAATGAATGCAACAAAGCCACGTTGGCTGTGACCAGGTCAGAAATGAGAGCTTATGGCCCACATCATATGAATGTGAAATTACTTTTGGGTCATGGAAAGAAAGAACAGAACATGCCACAGTTTAAACCTGGAAAGAGAAGAGGAATTAAACCAGGGGTGAAATCTAAAAAAATTCCCTACCGGTTCTGTGGGCATGGCTTAATTGGTGGGTGTGGCTTGGTGGTCAGGTGACCCAGTGGGCGTGGCTTGGTGGTCAGGTGACTGAATGGGCATGGCCAATAATAATAAATAATAAAGTATACAAAACTTGGGAGCGCACCGGTCTACCTTCTTTAAAAATAGAGGCACCGGTCTACTAATTGCCTTTTTTTGGGAGGCACCGGTCTACCTTCTTTAAAAATAGAGGCACCGGTCTACTAATTGCCTTTTTTTTGGAGCACACTGGTCAACCTTCTTTAAAAATAGAGGCACTGGTCTACTAGCCGCCTACAGCGCTGATCAGCTGTAGTGCGGTCCTTTGAAGTGCCGTGGCAGTCATTTAAGGCCATTTGCAGCTATATCATCACCGAGAGCTTCAGGGACAGAGAAGAGGAACAGCGAGGCATGGGAGGTCGGGGAGGAGATCAGGGATTTTTGCTACCAGTTCTCTGAACTACCCGCCCCCATCACTACCAGATCGCACAATCTGGTCCGAACCGGGAGCATTTCACCCCTGAATTAAACCAGCTACAGGGATAATTCAGTATTTGGACAGAAAGCCATTGATACGGACCTTGGATTGGATTCAGTTTAAGGACATGAAACTGAAGAGAGGCTTTGAAGTAGAAGTTGCTGCTTTCAACAGGTTGGTGCCTCCACAGGTTGGTGTCTCCTGAACAGAGTTGAGGCTTTTCCTCAGCGCACACAGTAGTTACACAATCCCAGGAAATGTGGGTTTGAGTTAAGGAGGTGCCAACCCTCTCTTCACCCCTGGGAAGACACAGCAATTGTGTAAGCCCCACAAAGTTGCAGTTTTTTAAAAGCTGCATGGATGCTTAAGTGTGCTCTGGAGCACCTTTCCACGTTTGGATCCAAACACAGCAAATTCCTGGTTCATGGAACTCAACAGCTCCTTGGAAACCTTTGCTAGATTCATCGTGATTGGGCCATTCATTCTTCTTGGTGATCTCCCTTTTTTCTCTACCCTTGGCAGATACTGCCTGGTGGTATCCAGTCCGCCTTTCCACTGAGAACACATAGACATCTTCTTGAAATTAGAGATAACACAAATATCTGGTGGGAGGCAGGACAAGAAGTAAAAGGATGCTCCATTGGGACAGAAATTGTCTCTATTCCATGCCCTGGTGACCAAGAGCTACTATTAGTTCTGGTAGGTCCCAGAAAACCATGCCAAAATTATGAACCCAAAAGAGGAGGTGACAAGGTCATCCTTGTTTGATTCAAGCCCCAATGGATCTGGGTTTCTGACAACTTTAGAAGGCTCGGTATGTATCAATGCCATCTGCACAATAGATGCCATTCACAATTCACTCCTATCGAACTGTAAATAGAAGCGTGGAAAAAGATGTGGGATGAAGCATGAGAAGACTTTTGAAGAAGAATTTTGACCGCGTGATCATGGGGATGCTGCAATGTACACAAAGTGTGACAAATTGAAGGCCAGTCAAGGAACAATGGATGAAAACTGAAAAAGGAGAGATTCAACCTGGAATTAAGGAGAAATTTCCTGACAGTGAGAATAATCAACCGATGGAACAGAAGCTGCCTTCGTAAGTTGTGGGAGCTTCACCACTGGAAGCCTTCAAGAAGAGACTGGGCTGCCATTTGTCAGAAATGGTGTAGGGTCTCCTGCTTGGGTAGGGAGGTTAGATTATTTATTTATTTATTTATTTATTTATTTATTTATTCGCATTTTTATACCGCCCTATCTCCCTAGGGACTCAGGGTGCTTTACAGCCAAATAAAAATACATATAAATACAGAGTAAAACCACAATTAAAAAACTTATTAGATAAGGCCGAATATTTAAAATAGAAATACAAATATTAAAACCCCGTTAAAAACCAAATTCAAAATTTAAAAAATCTAGTCCAGTCCTGCACAAATAAATAGATGTGTCTTAAGCTCTAGACGGAAGATTAGATGACCTACAAGGTACCTAACTCCATAGGTTTGCCTGATAAACATTTGGCTTTGGCTGCTGATTAGAAAAAATTAATACAGGGGAAATATTTAGAAACCTGAATATCACAAAATGATGAACTCTGAGATTCGGCTTTTCTAGTTCTTCCATGCCTCCTCCGTGGAAGGGGAGAAATACTCAGTTGCCAGTTTCCTAAGATTGTTTTGGAGGACATCTAAGAAATCTCCCAGGAGACCAAGGGAATCGTTGAGGAAGCAAATATTTTCCCTTGTAAAACAGGAAGAGTCTCGTGTCAAGCCAGCTCTAAAAATGCGTCCGTTCCCAGGAGGGAGAAGAAAAAGTCCAGAAAAGGTCACACACATGAATGTATCAATGAGTTGAACTTAGACAAATTTTACATTCCAAGGTGGCATTAGGAAGAAAATACTTTCCGGTGAGGTTATGATCCAAAAGGTCTTCAGCATTTTGCTTCTTGAGAAGTAGGAAACCAGGCAAAAAGGATTAAGGAGCAGACAGTTTGAAGCTCTTTAGACCTCATGATTTCCACCCAATCACTGATATTCATTTTTTCATCATTCTTTGGGGAACAACTAGGAAAAAAAATCTCAGCTGAACCATGGGATGAAGCCCCCAACATAGATCCTCCTTCATTGGAAGGAATGAAGGTTCTGCTTCTTGCCGCCTGGCCCAGGTTTTGCCACGTGGTTCAGAAATAACTCAGTGTTATTTCTCTTCCCATATCACAAAAACATCAAGAGAAAGCCAATTTTTTTATTATCTGAACTATAATAATAACAACAACAACAACAACAACAACAACAGAGTTGGAAGGGACCTTGGAGGTCTTCTAGTCCAACTCTCTGCCCAGGCAGGAAACCCTACACCATTTTTTAAAATTTGAATTTATATCCCGCCCTTCTCCGAAGACTCAGGACGGCTTACACTGTGTTAAGCAATAGTCTTCATCCATTTGTATATTATATACAAAGTCAACTTTTATTGCCCCCAACAATCTGGGTCCTCATTTTACCTACCTTATAAAGGATGGAAGGCTGAGTCAACCTTGGGCCTGGTGGGACTTGAACTTGCAGTAATTGCAAGCAGCTGTGTTAATAACAGACAGACTTAGTCTGCTGAGCCACCAGAGGCCCCATTTCAGACAAATGGTTATTTAGAGAGAGATCTTGATGCGACATCAGATTTCAGTTGCAATCAGCAGCAAGATTTTGGGGTCCTTGGTGTTTCCTTGCTCTTCTCTGAACTTGGTTGTTTTCTTGCAGATGTTTCATGACCCAGCAAAAGTTGACCCCAGGATTAATACCAGACCAACAATCAATCAGGAAACAATAATCCCAATCAAGGAACTACCAACTCAAACAAACAATCAGGCAGTAAACAACAGCCCAATCAAAGAACTATCAAGAAGAAAACAACACACCCACCAACAATAAGCAGGCAAAGCCACTGTAAATAAACAGAGCACAAACTCCACTCCCTTCTAGAACTGATGACGTTACCTGCCTGGGTAATGAAAAGCCTGCAAGAAAACAACCAGGTTCAGGGACTATCATGGAGAACATCAAGGGAGGCCAGAATTCAACCCCTGAAATACGAATATTCTCTTCTTATCAGAAGCAAACAACTGTAAACATTATCTGCTTGGAGGCACATCTCACAAAATTCCATAAGGTTTCCTCATTCCTAGGTTTGGGTCCAGAGCATGGGCATGACCAACCCTTGGTATTCCTGAAGTCAAGAGAAGAATCAAAGAGAAGAAAAGCTGGAGTTAACCATCAAGAAACAACTATCTTTTGTGCTGCGTTATTTGCGCTCAGCTTGCTGGCTCAGCCCCGCTCCCAGATTCTAATTTGGAAACTCTAAAATTACATTTTGGAGCAGGGAGAGGTGCCATGCATTGCCCTTTTGGGGGAGGCTTATTTTATCACAGCTGCAATTTGTTTGTGCGCACGGGCACACATGCTCTCGGATTCAGGCAATGAACAAACAAGGAATGAGGCCGATCCAGGCTGGAATGCAGTCGGAAAGGGAAGGTGGTTTAAAGATTGTTTTGCACCAGGGGTTTTGCTCCGTTGATCACAGCAGGTTGTGCAAATTTATCCCAGGACTAGCTCACGTTTTTGCACTCTAGGGATAACAAGAGATAAGTCTATTCCCTTTTTGTCATCACAAGGATGGCATCTTCTCACAATTGACCTCCTGATAGCCCCCCAATATGCCAGGGCTTCCGAAATCTTGATTTATCCCGGATTCATTTCTCCCGATAAATATATTTTACTCTCCTTGGTAGCGGTGGTGCAAAATTACTCCATTCATTTCCATGACACTCTGCTGAGTTAGCCCCCTTGCTCTTTTTATCCGTAACTGCTGTTTTTCGGCTATCATTTATTCTCCCTGTCATTGGTTCCCATTTCTCTGATGCTGTTTTTATATCGTATCTGATGGTTTACGGTTCCACCTGTTTATCGACTGAGCTGTCCGTCCATCTTGGCGTCCAGGTTTTGTGGTGTGCCAAGAGGAATTCCTTCTACTCTGGCTCTGTCTGTCTCGTGGGATCCCTCCATTAGAATCGTGTATCCAAGGTTAAACGTAACCCTAGAAACTTGATGCTTCTTTGCTTTAGGATTTTAACCAAAGACTGAGATGCCCAAAGGGCTGTAGATCAAGAAATGGTTATAAAGTGAACATGAGAATATATATAAGGAGGACCGGAGATCAAGAAATCAAAAGAACAAAGGTTTCAGCTTTCAATGAGATTTCAGTGGCATTTGTTTGCCATCCGAGCCTTCAGCTATTAACAAATCATTTCCTACTGAAAAATACGAAGGGGGCATCAAAAACGGTGACATTAAAACAAACAGAAAGCAATTCCCCTGGGATCTGGTTTCACCCATGCATTAAACCACAGTTTGATTGACCTAGCCAAAACAAATCACACTGTTGTGACCTAGGCCCAAGTAGTTATTACCAGACACAATCAGTCCTAAACGAATATATTTTATTAGAACAGCTGAGAATTACTTCATTCTCAGCTTAGTCCAAATTAAGTCCAAAACAAAGTCCTTCAGAAAAAGTCCTTCGGCCTTATCACAAACTTTTGTCTTCTTTGGCACCCTGCCAAAGGCTTTTTTGGCAAAGCCCCATGAAGTTCAGAAACAAGAGATGCCAACTAGAAACAATTGTAACTACGTTGCTTTCCTACAAAGAGCCCAAGAGTGGTCGCTGCTCTTTTAAGCCTTATGAGAGGGGGCAATCATCTCCTGGCCTTACTCCCCAGTCGTCCTTTTTGCTTTAGCTACTCTTGCCTTCTGGCAGCTCTTTGCATACGTACACTAGGAACAGGCTCCTCCTGTTCCTCTGCCTCTCTGCTGTCGCCTCCGGAGGCTCCAGAGTCCACGCATCGCTCCCAGATGGCCCTGGTCCCGTCTCTGCCTCCAACACAGAGCCCTCGTCTGGGTCTTCCCCTGACTCCAGGAGTGACACATGGTCCCACCCCCGGCCTGCTCACTGTCCGACTCTGCTGCCAGCTCTGAGGGCTGCTGGTGGACCACAACACATATGAGGTTAGCCACAATGAGAGAATGCCAGTCTCTGCCAGTGCATTTGCAGCAGGCATCCTCAAATAACAATAATAATAATAAAAAAAGCTGATACAGGATTGCCATATGGAATATTAAACCGCAATTCAGCAGGAGGTACAGCTGCCACTTGAACAAATTATTAGTAGCAGTAGCAGCATATCCCACTATATATTTTAATCAGATCACTGGTGCAAAAATTCCTCTGTTCACCCAGCATCTGTTTGGTGAAATAGTCCCTTGTCGGTAAGGCATGTATATCACCAATACGTGTAGCTCAGGATTGAACTTGGACGTTTCATTATCCATTAGCCCTTGTCATTACCCACCAGTAGCACTGATGGTGTTACCTAGTTGGGTAATAAAACATCTGTAAGAAAACTACCAAGCTCAGAGATCACCAAGGGCCTCACAGTCTTCCTCTTCCTCTTCCTCCTCCCCTCCTCCTCCTCCTCCCACTCCTCCTCCTCCTTCCTGTCAACCCAACTGCCTTCTAGCACTGATGATGTTACTTTGTTGGGTAATGAAACACCTGCAAGGAAACCACCAAGCTCAGAGACCACCAAGGGCCTCTCACGTATCTTACTCTGACCCTACTTGTTGCAATTTTCCCCCAATAATATTTCTTATCAACGTACCTATTTCCACTTCTGTTCTCTAACAAACACAACATCGCAAAACATCGTCTCTCAAAGCGGACATCTCAAAGCATTTATTTCATCCTAATATATCCAGGCTTCTGAAGCACGAAGGTAGCTTTATTTTTTAACAACAACAACTTCAACGCACCTTACAAACTTCGTAGGAATACATCACACCAAGGAGACAGGAGTTTGTTCAAATTGTATCACAGATTAAAAAAAAATCCTCAACTATCCTTGGCTGGGATCACCTCCCTAGGTAGATCAACAGGGGAGAAAGATACCTGGAGACATGGCAGCTGGAACACCAGCTGTGACCCAGAAGGAAAATGTAGCACCCTTCCTTCCTCTTTTAAAAGTAGGTCCCCATCACAATTAGTGGATTTCCTTCAGACTTAAACAGCATCAATTGCTGGACATTGTGGACCTTTGTGAGCCATGCACACCCTTCCTTAACAGAATGGACCGGTATTTTTTCAACCTGGAGCGATTTTAAGATGGGATGAACTTCAAGTCCAGGAATTTCCCAGTCCACATGTTTGAGATATGTAGATTTCAACTCGCAGAATTTCCCCAGCCAGGCATGGGAAAATTTTACGAGTTGAAGTCCACACATTTGAAAGTTGCCCAGAAGAATGGAGCAGAAAGACCACAACTTGCATTCTCACATATATTTGGAAGTCCATCCCAACCCATCAATTGAACACCCTGGTTAGAAGTACCGGAATAAGAAACAGAAAAATGAAGAAATAGGTTTTGCCTCGCTCAGCGCACATGTTTTACCCGTCCCGTCGCAGCAAAAATGAACCCACTTAGCTTTTAGATCCATATCCACCTGGGATTCCCAGCTACGTGTTTAAACATGGAATTTCCATGTTTCTGATCCATCGCTGAGACCAGCTAGCTGAGCAACGGACCGCAGGGAATGGATGGAGAAACAGATGTTCCCTGCCGATCAACCGCCTGCTCAGAAAAGAGCTGGAAGGCACTTTGGGAATTTTTGTGTTTCCAACGGCAGAGTTCCAAAACAGGAGATAAAATTGCATCCCTCCTCTGCCCAGACAGCTGGATCCAAAACAGCTTCAAGCTAGTTGGGTTTAGTGGTTCAGATGCTGGCCCAGAAACTAGGAGTCCATGAGTTCTAGCCCAGTCTTAGCCATAAATCCCAGGTGGGTGATTTTGAGCCAATCACCAGGAAACTGTGAGTTCTAGTCCCGCCTTATCTATGCAAGACATCTGGGTGATTTTGAGCCAATCACAGGAGTCCATGAGTTCTGGGTGAGGCATCAAATCCATCAAGGAGGCTGTCTCAAAAAGTGGCCGTCCTCCCACTCCTCCTCCTCCTTTCCCCCCTCCCCTCCCATAAAAGCACGAAAGTTTGAGATCTGACCTTCAGACTGAAGGCCAGCGGCTAACCAAGTTCAGACCTGGTTAGTAGCAAGTAACAGGATACAACCGTGAGCCACTTCCATAACGTGTCCAAGAAAACTCAATGGCTGCATCCATTGAGCTCATCCATATACCAGCTGAACATGAAGGAGATTTTATACAGTTTATGAAAAATCAGTGGAGAGACCAAGGTCGCTGCACAGGGAAGGGTTATTTTCAGAAAAGAGGGCAGGGATTAAAATCCATCCCATCCCAAGGAGCTCATCAGTTGGAGGTTGGACAAGCCGCATAAAAGATGGATGAGTTCATTTTTATTTCTCCTAATGCCGTCTGACACTTGACTTTTAAATAGCCATCTTCCTCCAAAAGAAATTAGAAAATCAAAGCAGTTGGCTGACTATTTGCGCTGGCCCTGACGGAGACCTCCACCAAAGGTCGGAGGGAGAAACGAAGAGCAAAGCACCTAAAACTATCGTTCACGGCAATGAAATGCACCTACGGAAGAAAAAAGTAGCAGTGTCAACGTTTATTTTTTTAAAAGGAATGACATCAGGAAAATCCAGCAAGGAGCCTTGGGAAAGGGAAAGCCGGTTTTCTGCCGGTTAATGAGCCACGCAAGCTACACAAACTTTGCAAGCCTAGGTACAATCCAGAAAATAATTTTGCCCCACCTATAAAGGTAGACTATTCCTTTTCTGGAAGCTCTTCTTCTCCTTCCAGCCAAATCCAGACCCATTTTGGTCTGGGGTACGTTATTTAGCGATTCATGCTGGACATCATCTGTTTCCACTCTTTCCCTCGGGATGGCGCTATGGGGCATTGTATGCCAAAGCAACTAGACACACATGCCATCCCTCTGCTGAATTTAATTCATTAATTCACCGGAATTGTTATTTATCCTTATCTTCTTTACGTCCCCTTTTATTGCTAATATTATTATTCTGTTGCTTTGAATGTACGCTGAGCACTTTTCTGCTAGAGACGAAATCCTGGTGTGTCCAATCACACTTGACCAAATAAAATATTCCATTCAGTTCAGGTTTTTTTGATTTTCCCAGAGCGTCTCTTATCTCTTTCTTAACCAAACCTATACCCAAAGCACACCTATACCCACAACCTGGGATCCACCCCTTTATACAGATAAACCTTGATTTATGACCATTTTATTTAATGATGGTTGAAAGTCACAATCGCACTGACAAAAAAACTGATTTTATAACCGGTTCCCGCACTTACGGCCGTCATAGACTTTCTCAAGGTCTCATGATCTAAATTCAGAGGCTTGACAACTGGCATGTACCTGTGTTTCCCCAAAAATAAGACCTGGTCTTATATTAATTTTTGCGCCAAAAGACACATTAAGGCTTATTTTCCGGTTAGGTCTTATTTTCTAGGAAATACGGTACTCAGTGCATTCATCTGGCTGATGATCTTAACTGGGGTTTATTTTTGGGGTAGGGTTTATGTTACAAGCTTTCTAAAATATCATGCTAGGACTTATTTTCCGGGTTTTTTTTTAAATTTGCATTTATATCCCGTCCTTCTCCGAAGACTCAGGGCGGCTTACACTATGTCAGCAATAGTCTTCATCCTATTTGTATATTTATATACAAAGTCAACTTATTGCCCCCCCCAACAATCTGGGTCCTCATTTTACCTACCTTATAAAGGATGGAAGGCTGAGTCAGCCGTGGGCCTGATGGGACTTGAACCTTCAGTAATTACAAGCAGTTGTGTTAATAACAGACTGTCTTACCAGTCTGAGCCACAGAGGCCCGGTTGGGTCTTATTTTCCGGGAAACATGGCAGTTATGAGAGTTGTAGCATCCCAAGGTCATGCGAACTCCATTGGTGGCTTTCCCAGCCAGCTTTCAAGCAGCTAAGTCAAAGGAGGGGAGGGGAGGGGTGGGGAAGGGGGGACGTCTGATTTGCTAAATAACCACAAGACAGTTTGTAAAATTGGCCATGGCTCACTTAACAACCACCTCACTTAGCATCCGAGGTTCCATTCTTGATGGTAGTCATAAGTCACCTTATATCTCATTTTCAAATGACTCTCCCGTGGGGCGTTTGAGAAAGCATGTACGCATGCTCAGAGTAAGCCTAATCGCCAACTTCACACCATTTTGGCAAGGTAACATCAAGGCAAAGGAGGACAGGAAGAAGAGGTTTACAGTAGAAAAAGGGGGAGGGGTCCCATTCCTCCAAAATTCCTGGAGAATCGCTACAGTTTCTGGTTAGCACTGATGGTGTTACTTAGCTGGGTAACGAAACATCTGCAAAAAAACAGTCAAGCTCAGAGAACACCAAGGACCCTACAGTCGTTCTCCTCCTCCTCCTCCTCCTCCTCCTCCTGCTCCTCCTCTCCATTCCAGCACTGATGACATTACCTAGCTGGGTGATGAAATGTCCACCAGAAAACAACCAAGCAGAGAGCATCAAGGACTGCACAATCCAAATTTCTCCTCCTCCTCCTCCTCCTCTCCATTCCAGCACTGATGACATTACCTAGCTGGGTGATGAAATGTCCACCAGAAAACAACCAAGCAGAGAGCATCAATGACTCCACAATCCAAATTTCTCCTCCTCCTCCTCCTCCTTCCTCCACTCCCTTCTAGCACTGATGACATTACCTAGCTGGGTGATGAAATGTCCACCAGAAAACAACCAAGCAGAGAGCATCAATGACTCCACAATCCAAATTTCTCCTCCTCCTCCTCCTCCTTCCTCCACTCCCTTCTAGCACTGATGACATGACCTAGCTGGGTCATGAAATGTCTGCCTGGGAAAACAGCCAAGCTCAGAGAGCACCAAGGATCCCTGCGTTTCATGATTAATTCTCTGATTTTTCCTGACCCTGTAAGAACTCACAGCCCAGCAACTTCCTCCTGCTTTTTAAACCATCCTTTTTACACCTGGCACGCAAGGCAGAAATATGTATTTTTTTTAAAAAAAAATGAAATAACATTTGACCTGGTTACACCCACCTCCTTTCTCTCCATCCCGGACCCCCTCTTGCATTTCTAAGACTGCCCACCAGCAGCGCAGAATCGAGGCTAAAAAAAAATATCCATCCCTAATAATGGAATCAAATCCCTGGTTTGAAGAGGCTCCGTGTCTCACCTGATCCAGGAATTCATTATCCAAGTGATCAAAAGCACACACTGCTTTTTCTTTTCTTTTTTTAAAAAATCACAATTCCTTGTTTCACCTTACGATACACACACACCTACGCACAGCTGCCACACAACCAGGGCAGGTAGCATCTTGCTAGCCAGGCAGGTGCAGAATCTTTTGCAAAGACCCTCTTTTTTCTTACTCCCTGGGGTCAAAATCCTTGGGGGAAAGCGGTTGCCTTAAGACGCCGGCAGCTCAGGTCTGAAACGGGTCAAACCCAAATCCCGGTTTTCTGAAGCGGATTCGATCCAGGATTTTTGACTTTTGCTTCCTCCAAGCCAGTTCCTGCGGGTGTGTGTGTCAAAATCGCCTCTCATTTCCTCTTCCACCATCACCCCCCCCCCCGTCGCCCTTCCTCTTGTCTACTTGCCCGGCTCAGCGCCGGACAGACCCCACGCGTGCAAAGACCGCCAGCCGCACCTGCGAAGCTCGGCTCTCGGGTTAACCTTGGCTGGTCGCGCGGTGCCCAAACCTTTCCGGGCAGCCTCTAACCCGCGGCGTCTCTCTCGTGTGAACACGGCCAGAGTGTGAGCTTGCCAATCACGCTTTCCCCGCAAGAAAGGGGGGGGGAGAGCGCGGCGGGGGGGGGGGGTGTTTGAAAGGCGAAAAAAGCGTGAGAAACCGAGCAGGCTAGAGGAGGAAAAGTGTTCCTCGCCCCCCGATCCCCCCACCCCCGAAAAAAATGTCGTCTTCCTAAGGAACTCTTCGGAATAATAACAACAGCCACGACTATCCTGTGATCAACGAAGGCAAGAGTGTTCCGGGGCATGGCCCGAGCGCCTTCCCATTTGGAAGGGGGGGCAAGGCAAGCCTTTCAGATTAGGGCATGGAGAGGAGGGCGACACGCCAAGAAACAGCCCCCTCCCCCTCCCGGGCTGCTACGCCCACCACTCCCAGCCCCGCAGCCCGGCCAAGACTCAACCCTCCGGGTTGAGACTCACCCTCAGCGTCCCACCGACCCCCCCCCCTTTAAAAAATCTCGCCTTCTTAAGGAACTCTTAGGAAAAACCACAGCCACGATCCCATTGTCAAAAAAGCCAAGAGTGTTCCGGGGCATACCCCGAGCGTCTTCCCCATTTGGAAGGGAGGCAAGGCAAGCCTTCCAGATTAGGGCATGGGGGGATACCCCCAAAACCGACCCCCATTCCCCGGGTTGACCCCTCTCCCATCTCGGGCAAGGTGCCCTCCCGAGCGAGACTCACTCTCCGCGTCCCACCGACCCCTCCCCCCCCCTTTAAAAAATCTCGCCTTCGCAGGGAACTCAAGAAAAAACAAAAGCCACGACCCCCGTTGTCAAAAAAGCCAAGAGTGTTCCGGGGCATACCCCGAGCGCCTTCCCCATTTGGAAAGGGAAGGGGTACACCCTCCCAAAGCCGAGCCCCCTTTTCTGGCTCAACCGTCTAGCCTTCCAGCCCCCGCCCCCCCATTCCGGCCAAGGTGCCCTCCGGAGCGAGACTCACCCTTCGCGTCCTGCCCGGCCCGGGAGCCAGAGGCCGCCAGCGCCCGCCCCGGCATCCAATCTCTCCGCTGCTCCGGGAGAGAGTCTCCGCCGGCCGGCCGGCCAGCCAGCTCGCCCGCCCCGGCGTCCAGCGGCGCTCAGTCCCGCGGGCGGCGAGCGAGAAGAAGCGGCGGCGGCGGCGGCTGGGAAGGAGCGCGCATTCTCCCGGCGCCTGCCCGCCTCGCCTGCCTGCCTGCCTCGCCTGGCTGCGGCGGCGGCGGCGCCCGAGAGATGCGCGGGGCGGCGGAGGCGGCTGCCGCGCTTCCCCTCTGCTCCTCCTCCTCCTCCTCCTCCTGCCGCCGCCGCCGCCGCCAGCCCAGCCCGCGTCTGGCCGCTCCTTGGGGCTCCCCGGGCGGCCGCGCGAGGCAGAGGCGCGCCAGCTGCGGATGACATCAGCTGGGAGGGAGGCCAGCGCCGGGCTGGACTGCACCGGCTCCCCCCGCCGGCGGGAGGGACAAGGAGCCGCCCAAGACGCCCCGGACAGCAGGAGGAGGAGGAGGAGGAGGAAGGTTTCCCAGCCCATCCCCCCACCCCCAGCCGAGGACTGGACAGCTCCAACTTCCTCCAGCACCACTCGGTCCTTTGAAGTGGCCCCCTCTAAGCAGATTAGGGCGGGAGGGGGGGAAAGAGTGATGGGTTGCTTGAAACTCATCCTTGGACTTGGCCAAGAGTAAAACACTGGAAGATTTGAACCCGGGACTACTTGCTCCTCGGGGCTTCTTCTTGGCAGAAGTTTCTTTTCTAGAACTTCCTCCGTCCCTTCTCTTTTTCTTTCTTTCCTTCCTTGCCTCCCTCCTTTCCATTCCCATCTCCTTCCTTCCTTCCTTCCTTTTCTTCCTTCCTTCCTTCCTTTTCTTCCTTCCTTCCTTCCTTCCTTCCTTCCTTCCTTCCTTCCTTCCTTCCTTCCTTCCTTCCTACAGTTCCTACAGATAAGGAACTGTACGGTCTTCCCCACTGCTTCCTTCCCATTTTCCCTTTATCTCTCCTCTTTCCACCCACCTTTTATTTTCCCTCACTCTCCCTTTCTCTCCTTCCTTCCTTCCTTCCTTCCTTCCTTCCTTCCTTCCTTCCTTCCTTCCTTCCTTCCTTCCTTCCCTCCTGGTCCTGATCCTCGGAGTGGGGGGGAGGGGCTGCAGGTTCTGGGCCTCCGAGAACCCTTCACTTCTGGACAGCAGCAGCATAAAGGTAATGAACTCCCAAAGGGTTTGCTTTTGTTAGCCTGGGTCCTTAAGACCAGAGCCTCCCTACTCAGGAGCAGCGTACCCGCAAGAGCCAAACCCTAATGTCTACAGGCCACCTGGGCGTTTCACTGAAGCAACTACTGCATTCCAGGAGAGTTGGAGAAGGATTGCTCTCCAAATGTTCCCCAATCTGGGGTGTGGTCCTCCCACCTCTGTGGACCTCCCAGCCATCAAGCTCATCGCGGGGGTTAGGAGTTTGGAGATCAGAAATGCACAATCTGGGAAGAGACCCCATATTGCCTTTCAGAACATCCCCCCCCCAGTGCACCCCATTGCACACATTTGTACTCTCCGTGCACACTTGCACGTCTTGGAAGTAGTCGGTTATTTTGGGGGTGTTTTGTGTGAAACCTCTTTGCCTTTTGAAGTACATTTCTAAAGGTTCCGGGAAATTCCTGTTCCGTTTGGATTATTATTATTATTATTATTTTTAATTCTGAATGCAAAGAGCGTAGGATTTGCAAGGAATCTTAAACTTGGATCCCTTGATATGCAACGCAGGAATTCTCCCCTTGACTTTCCTTCAACTCCAGGTCGAACCCTCTGACTGAAGGGCGCGGCAGCCCCAAAGATACCTTGATGAAGGTATCTTTTCTTTTATGTACACTGAGAGCAGATGCACCAAGACAAATTCCTTGTGTGTCCAATCACACTTGGCCAATAAAAAAAAAATTCTAAAACGCCAGCAAGAGAGAAATGTTGTGGGGGGAGGGATCCCCTCATTGGGCTTTCCAGCCACCTCCCTCTTCCAGCAGTGGGGCTACCTCCTCCCTTCTGCCTGGCTTATGAGCACCCCCTTTCTCTTCCCATCTCCCCGAAACAGGGTTCTGAACCCTGAAGAGGGCCTAGCCAAGGACGCCCAGCCCCGGCTGCACTCTGCCATGCCAGGGAGGGGGGCAGAGGGTCCCCCTTCATGCTTGGATGGCTGCTAATAACTTGAGTTCTCCAGCTTCGTTTCCAGCCTAGATAAGGGGTGTGTGTGTGTGTGTGTGTGTGTGTGTGTGTGTGTGTGTGTGTGTTTTGCTATGCCAGAAGAGAGCCTCCCCTCCTATCCACGCCCCTCCCTCCTCAATCAAGCTCTGGTTAGCCTCCAAATCCAATTACGGCTCATTATGCAGTGGAACCTGGCCTCTTATCGAGGGACCCACAGCAGGCGGGCGGGCGGGTGTTCATTTCTGGGGGTAGCCAACCTGCAAATTGCTCCCATGGGCAAAGAGGGACGGACTTCGGGGCTGCCTGGGATACGGTTCTGCATCCCAAGATAAGGAACTGTACGGTCTTCCCCACTGCTTCCTTCCCATTTTCCCTTCTTCTCTCCTCTTTCCACCGTCTTTCCTTTTCCCTCACTCTCCCTTTCTCTTCTTCCTTCCTTCCTTCCTTCCTTCCTTCCTTCCTTCCTTCCTTCCTTCCTTCCTTCCTTCCTTTCTTCCTTCCTTCCCTCCCTCCCTCCTTCCTTCCATCCCTTCCTTCCCTCCAATCCCCTTCCTTCCTCCCTCCCTCCCTCCCTCCTCACTTCCTTCCCTTCCTTCCCTCTCTCTCTCCCCCTCCTTCCTTCCCTCTCTCCCTCCTCCCCCCTCCCATCCCTTCCTTCCTTCCTTCCCTCCCTCCTCCCTTCCATCCCTTCCTTCTTTCCATCTCTTTCTCCCTCCCATCCCTTCCTTCCTTCCTTCCTTCCCTCCCTCCTCCCTCCTCCCTTCCATCCCTTCCTTCCCTTCCTTCCCTTCCTTCCATCTCTCCCTCCCTCCCTCCTTCCTTCCGAATAGCCATTGTCCAGAATGCTCTCTAGGGTCTCTTGCTTGTGGAGGGAGCTGGACTAGATGACCTCCAAGGTCCCTTCCAGCTCTATTATTCTGTTATTAAGTCTTAAAGTTGCCAGGCTTGGAGAGCCCTGATGAAGGCGCCTTGCTGCCCTGCGCTCAGCTGGAAGGCTGGTGGCTCTGTTGCTTCCCCTCTTCACCCACCTCAGCTGCAAACGTGATTTGGGGAGAGGCCATCAGACAATGCAGAGTTGACAGGTGTGGGTGGGGGGGGAGTTGTGCGGAGGGGGCTCCAGTTATCCTTCAAACGCCAAATGGAAAGGTTTGGCTGCGACAACATAGGCAGGAGAGGGTAGCAGATGGATTACAAGCGCTCTTGTGTATCTCCCAGCAGAAAGAGGAGCTGAGAGGCTGATCTTGCGGACCATAAATAGCTCCTGATAGGGTGAGGAGGCAGCCTTTGCTGCATGATTTGAGGTTTATTCCAGGAGGTTTATGGGGCAGGCGAGTGTCACAGGCCATCAGGTACAAAATAAAAATAAAGTGGAGAGCTTATCTCATCTGGCTGGGTTCAGGAAGGGATGGATAACCGGGGAAGCAGCAGAATGAGAGCGGAAATGCTGAATATGGAGAAGGAAGGACTGAAGAAGCGAAGCAACTAATCTCCAGCAATGGATCTCAATCTAGACTTGCTCTTCTTATTTATTCTTCATTTAAATCGTGGGGGCGGGGCATCCAATCTTGAAAACTTTAAGTCCCGTGGACTTCAACTCCCAGAATTCCCCCAGCCAGCCTGGGAGTTGAAGTCCACAGGGATTAAAACGGCCAAGGTTGGATGCTCCTGATTTAGAGGGGCTTATTGATCTTTCCTCAACGATCTCAAAGCAAAAATCGCCCCTTATTTTACTCTCGGAGTAACTGGAGAGTAACTAGAGTCATTCTCTGAGCTGTGCAGCCAGGTGGATCTTCATTGTCCCTGCCGGTATCTTAATTTTGTCTCTAGATTTTTTTATTTTTTTTAAAAAAGTCATTGTTCAGCCAGCTCTCCAGCTAAGAGGCTGGCTCTATCGATTTTTCGGCATTTTTATTTTCACCTTTAATGGTAACTAAATAGTTCTACATCATCTCGAACAACTGGGTCAATCTTTGCATCTTCATACATTCGAGGGATCCACAAAGTTCATCAAAATGCAAATCAGTATTGATCCGTATTGCTGTCCATATATTCAGCGGAATTTAACAAGCCGTGAATTCCATGCGGCTTTTCCCTACAACCAAGTCTTTGCAGGAAACTCATTTTGCGCTTCAGATTAACAGAGTTGGAAGGGACCTTGTAGGTCATCTAGTCCAGCCCCGCCCCCCAAGCAGGAGACCCTGCACTATTTCTGACCAATGGCAGTCCAGTCTCTTCTTGAAAGGCTCAAGTGATGAAGCTCCCACAACTTCCGAAGGCAACTTCTGTTCCCTGAGTTGATGGTTCTCACTGTCAGAAAATTCTTTCTTATTTCTAGGTTGAATCTCTCCTTGATCAGTTTCCTTCTTCCTTTCTTCTTTTCTTTCCTTTTCTCCCTTCTCTCTCTTCTTCTTCCTTTTGCCCTTCCTTCCATCCAATCTTTTTTCCTTTTCTCTCTTCTTCATTCCTCTGCCCTCCCTCTCTTTCTCCTTTCTCCTTCCTCCTTTCCTCTTTTCTTCCCTTTTTTCTCTCCTCCCTTCTCCCCTGCTCCTCCCTCCCTCCCTCCCTCCCTCCCTCCCTTCCTTCCTTCATCCTTCTCCATAGCAATTAGTAGAGCTCGCATGCCATTTTCCATCAGCCATCCTGCAAAAATGCCAAGGATCCACTGCTTCATTCTCTTTCTGCCCTTCCACCATCCACCATCCTCTTCCTGTCTTGGCTGGCTATGACGGCTGATGCCCCCCTTCCCCTTGGTCCCGAAAGTCAGGAGCCCAGCTGATTTTTATGAAACCTTGATTTGACATGGCAGACGGGAAAGAGGAAAGCCGATGGGTTCTGTTTGAACTTTCCCCATTTCCATTCTGCGAACCCCGCTTAGCCATTTATCTTTGAAGTTTAGCATCTTAAAAGCATCGCTGAAAGAAAATATGCCCACGAACAGCCGCGTTTCATCCCGAGGCACCGCGAGGCAATCCGCCTCTATGAAAAACTTGGGAGAGATAAAATGATGCTTTATCTTCGGCTTTAAGGCTGAGCTACGGTTGTCCTGCCACAAGGAAGGAAAATCATTAACTGATATTGCAACGGGGGGGGGGTGCGTTGCGTGAGAGCGAATCACATATCAAAGTGCCGCCAAGGAAACGCATTAGAGAAAACGAACCTCGTCTGCCAACCTGCCTGCAAACATGGACTGTGTCCCCCACATTGCTCTAACCATGATTTACATAACCATGACCTAATGGGGCATACCCGAGATAAGGGTGGGCTGCTGGGGGTTCGGGAGAACCTCTAGCTAAGATTCTGTGCGCTCCTGGCTGGCCCCACCCTCCACCACCCTCCCAGGAGTCCCCACACAGCCCGTTTTGGATGCAGGTAAGCACAGGGCGCATGTGGACGCCCGCCTGCAGAGGGCCTCTGGAGCCTGGGGAGGGCATTTTCACCCTCCCGGAAGCTCAAGGAAAGCCTCCAGAGCCCAGGGAGGGAGGGTAAAAACCTGGGGCAGACTCCTAGGTGTGCAAAACATGGCTTGGCCAGAATCCTGGGTGTGCAAAAGACAGCTCAGCCAGAAGCCTGGGTGTGCAAAATGTGGAACCCACACCACATTTCTGACATCAATACAACTGAACGTGTCCGGAAATATTTTACAAGAAATGTTCTCCACTCCTCTGAATACAACAAAATACCTGATGCCACCAGACTTGAAATCCTGGGTTTAGAAAACTTAGAACTCCACCGCCTTCGACAGGACCTGAGTTTAACTCATAGAATCATCTATTGCAACGTCCTTCCTGTTGAAGACTACTTCAGCTTCAATCACAACAATACAAGAGCAAACAATAGATTTAAGCTTAATGTTAACCACTCAAGTCTTGATTGCAGAAAATATGACTTCAGTAACAGAATTGTTAATACTTGGAACACACTACCTGATTCTGTGGTCTCTTCCCAAAATCCCCAAAGCTTCAACCAAAAACTGTCTACCATTGACCTCACCCCATTCCTAAGAGGTCTGTAAGGGGCGTGCATAAGAGCACCAATGTGCCTATCGTTCCTGCCCTAATGTTCCCTTTGATTGTATCCAATTAACTGTGTGACAAAATAAAATTTAAAAAAAAAACACAGCTTGGGCAGAATCCCGAGTGTGCAAAAGACAGCTTGGGCAGACTTCTAGGTGTACAAAACACGGCTTGGGCAGATTCCTAGGTGTACAAAACACGGCTTGGGCACAATCCTGAGTGTGCAAAAGACAGCTTGGGCAGTGAAATCCTATCTTTGTAAGGAGTAAAATTAAAGCAGAACCAGCATCCTTATGAGAGATAATTTACACTTTTTTTTTTTGCTCTTCCTCTCTTTTTCTTCGAGAAAACTTCCTTGCTTCAGAGGGAGCCAGCCAGCCAGCCTCCCATTTTCCCATTCATAACTCCACCTGACACAACCCAGCAAAAATCAATTCATACTTATAAAGAGAATGCCAAAACAAATTACTTTTTGAAGCTTCCAATGAGGTTTTCCCCTTCTTCCATTGACTCCTGCTGGGGTGATGAGTCTTCCATCGTAAATTAACTTATTCTGGACTCCAAGAGATAGAGAAGAGACCTCGAAGGTCAGTCGGCTTCATTCATACCAGAGAAGGAGTGGGTGGGTATCCCTCTGTTTTGTCCTCCTCTTTTCCCACCTGCAATGCATGAAGACACATTAAAATTTGTGCAGCGGAGAAAAATGCTGGAGGTTTTTTTTTTGAGAGCAAGTTAAATCTCTCTCTCTTTTTAAAAAAAATGCCTGTGAAATTCTCATGGGAGTGAATGTGAGATTCTTGTTCTTATTTAATTATAGAATGGTTGAGAGGATGCTTGGCTCCCTCCGAGTGTGTGTAAGAGAAAAAGAGAATATCTTTCCCGTTATCATCTTTTCTTTTGCTTCCAACTCGGTGCTTTTCAGAGTGGCCGACTGGGAAAAGAGGCGAGGGTTAGGGATCTCCATGTGGTCTCCTTTCCCCTTTGCGAACAACCTCCAGGGACCGTCAACGGAAGTTGTTTCTTCTGCAGTTCTTTTGGTATTCAAACAATAGCAAGATGAATAAACCTTAGCAGATGTGGGGGGGGAAATACCACAATTCCAGATTTTTCAGAGATTTAGCAATTGGGAGGAAGTGATATTTTTCGGTCATCAGAAAATGCCATCTTTTTTTCTTCTTTGGATGAAAATTCTTGGACAGGTTTGTTCAGACAATGAAAGTATAGTTTTCCCTCATTAAAGACTGATAAAGTTGAATGTCCTGGCAAATAGATGGGGAAGAAATGGAGGTAGAGACAGATTTTATTTTCCTGGGCTCCAAGATCACCGCAGATGGGGACTGCAGCCAAGGAATTAAAAGACGCTTGCTCCTGGGTAGGAAAGCTATGGCAAATCTAGACAGTGTACTAAAAAGCAGAGACATCACCCTGCCAACAAAAGTGCGTCTAGTCAAGGTGATGGTTTTTCCAGTTGCAATGTATGACTGTGAAAGTTGGGCTATAAGGAAGGCTGAGTGCCAAAGAATTGAGGCCTTTGAACTCTGGTGCTGGAGAAGACTCCTGCGATTCCTTTGGACTGCAAGGCGATCCAACCGGTCAGTCCTAGAGGAGATCAACCCTGACTGCTCTCTAGAAGGCCAGATCCTGAAGAGGAAACTTAAATACTTGGGGCACCTAATGAGAAGGAAGGACTCTCTGGAGAAGAGCCTAATGCTGGGAATGATGGAGGGCAAAAGAAGAAGGGGACGGCAGAGAACGAGGTGGCTGGATGGAGTCACTGAAGCGTGAGATTAAATGGACTCCAGAGGATGGTAGAGGACAGGAAGGCCTGGAGGAACGTTGTCCATGGGGTTGCGATGGGTCGGACACGACTTCGCAACCAACAACAACAAAGTTGCATGAACTTGGAATGTAGTTCTTTTATGTTGGGCTTTTAATGTCTTTGCTTCTTTAATTTTTTCCCTTTGCGAACAACCTCCAGGGACCGTCAACGGAAGTTGTTTCTTCTGCAGTTCTTTTGGTATTCAAACAATAGCAAGATGAATAAACCTTAGCAGATGTGGGGGGGGGGAAATACCACAATTCCAGATTTTTCAGAGATTTAGCAATTGGGAGGAAGTGATATTTTTCGGTCATCAGAAAATGCCACCTTTTTTTCTTCTTTGGATGAAAATTCTTGGACGGGTTTGTTCAGACAATGAAAGTATAGTTTTCCCTCATTAAAGACTGATAAAGTTGCATGTCCTGGCGAATAGATGGGGAAGAAATGGAGGTAGAGACAGATTTTATTTTCCTGGGCTCCAAGATCACCGCAGATGGGGACTGCAGCCAAGGAATTAAAAGACGCTTGCTCCTGGGGAGGAAAGCTATGGCAAATCTAGACAGCGTACTAAAAAGCAGAGACATCACCCTGCCAACAAAAGTGCGTATAGTCAAGGCTATGGTTTTTCCAGTTGCAATGTATGACTGTGAAAGTTGGACCATAAGGAAGGCTGAGCGCCAAAGAATTGAGGCCTTTGGACTCTGGTGCTGGAGAAGACTCCTGCGAGTCCCTTGGACTGCAAAGCGATCAAACCGGTCAGTCCTAGAGGAGATCAACCCTGACTGCTCTCTAGAAGGCCAGATCCTGAAGAGGAAACTTAAATACTTGGGGCACCTAATGAGAAGGAAGGACTCCCGGGAGAAAAGCCTAATGCTGGGAATGATGGAGGGCAAAAGAAGAAGGGGAGGACAGAGAATGAGGTGTCTGGATGGAGTCACTGAAGCGTGAGATTAAATGGACTCCAGAGGATGGTAGAGGACAGGAAGGCCTGGATGAACGTTGTCCATGGGGTCGCGATGGGTCGGACACGACTTCGCAACCAACAACAACAAAGTTGCATGAACTTGGAATGTAGTTCTTTTATGTTGGGCTTTTAATGTCTTTGCTTCTTTAATTTTTTCCCCTTTTTGTTTTCAAATGGTTTGTTTTTATTTTAAGTATATCTGTCGTAAAGTGGATTAATTTAACAAAAAATTCAATTATTTTTTTTTTTAAAGAAAGTAGTTCCTTATCCCTATTTTGAAGGTTGCAGGGTATTTACCAACAAAATCAGAATGCTTAGACGCCCTCGTCTTGAAAATATTCTTGATTTCCAGATGAAAACGGAGTTGCTGATGGTAGATTGTTTTGCCTGACAATCTCGGCCAGAATCAAGGCTCAAGAGCAAGCATATTTCAGGAACAAAAGCTGGGGCGTAAAAATGAATATCCTCTCTTTTTCCTTTTACAACCAACGTAGCTGTTGATGTCTCTCTTTAGGTGAAACCCTGTGATTTAGCACCATTACGAGTGGTGAAATCCAGGAGTTCGCAGGGCGCAATTCCAAATGTAAAACACGCATTTGATTCCATTTTGCACATTGGAGAAGAGAGGGGTTTGTCGGTAAATAAACTCGCCAGGTTGCAACCTCATTTCTCTCTCTTTCAACCGCGTGCGTCTTGATTGTATTCAATTTTTGTAACTGTTATGAATAAACCTGTTTTTGAGTTTCCTGAACAAACAGGAGGAGCATTCAGTTTTGGTCTCCACACTACAAAAAAGATGTTGAGACTCTAGAAAAGGTGCAGAGAAGAGCAAGCAAGATGATGAGGGGACTGGAGGCTCAAACATACATGCATGAACAGTTGCAGGAACTGGGCCTGGCTACTCTAGCGAAGAGAAGGACCAGGGGAGACATGATAGCAGTGTCCCAATATTTGAGGTATTGCCACAGAGAGGAAGGGGTCAAGCTATTCTCCAAAGCAACGGAAGGCCAGACAAGGAAGAATGGATGGAAGCTGATCAAGGAGAGATTCAACCTGGAAATAAGGAGAATTTTTTCTGACAGGGAGAAGAATCAACCCATGGAACAGAAGTTGCCTTCAGAAGTTGTGGGAGCTTCATCACTGAAAGCTTTCAAGAAGGGACTGGACTGCCATCTGTCAGAAATGGTGCAGGGTCTCCTGCTTGGGCGGCAGGGGGTGGGGTTGGATTAGATGACTTACAAGGTCCCTTCCAACTCTGTTATTCTGGTATAATCTGTCCTGGTGGGAAGGATTAGATTACCAGAATTGAAAGGAATCTTGTAGGTCATCTAGTCCAACCCCCAGCCCAAGCAGGAGACCCTACACCATTTCTGACAGAGGGCAGTCCAGTCTCTTCTTGAAAGTCTCCAGGGATGAAGCTCCCACGACTTCCGAAGGCAGCTTCTGTTCCATGGGTGGATTATTCTCACTGTCAGGAAAGTTCTCCTTATTTCCAGGTTGAATCTCTCCTTGATCAGTTTCCATCCCTTATTCCTTATCTGGCCTTCGGGGGCTTTGGAAGATAGCTTGACCCCCTCCTCTCTGCGGCAGCCCCTCAAGTATTGGGACCCTGCTATCATGTCTTCATCACTGGAGGCTTTCAAGAAGAGACTGGACTGCCATCTGTCAGAAATGACGTAGGGTCTCCTGCTTGGGCGGGGGGGGGGGGGTGGACTAGATGACCTACAAGGTCCCTTCCAACTCTGTTAAACTGTAGGGAAGATGTGTTGCCGCTTTTCAAAATGTTGCAAACTTTTTTTTTTTTTACCCTGTCGTGTGTCAATGGGGAAGCTGGAAGGGAAGGTCGCAAGTCGTGGTCCCATGACATCTCACTCAACGACCGCATGGTTGGTCGTATGTCCAGGACTAACTGTAAGGGAAGGGAGAGAGAGCTCAAACTTTTCCTGCAAATTAGTTTTTGTCGAAAACTGGTGAACTTTCTTGAGGTATTTTAAGAAACACTGGAACACGCCGGATGTCTTTTAAGGAGTCACCTGTTTTCATCTGTTCCTTCTCCCTTGGAATTGAGGTTTTATTATTCTATTCCAAAGTCAGAGAGAATGCCTGGAGGCGAGCAAGTCCGATGCCATATTCTCCTCCTCCTTCTCCTTTTTCTTGACTATATTCTGCTGTAATGTTAAAAAATGTATTTTTTTTTTAAAAAAAAAATTCAGGTGCCTCCGATGCCACTGACGGGGTGTGTGTTCTAGGATGTGACCTTGAATAAAACGCAAGGGTTCTTGTTTCTTATTCTTAGAAATGTGCACAATGATCCTCCTTATTTATTTGATTTATTTATCAAATTTACAGGGCTACCCTTGGGGGTAACTCTTCAGGGCGTACACCAGATGATCCAATAAGGGAGCTGGAAGCAGAGGTGAAATCCAGCAAGTTCTGACAGGTTCTGGAGAACCGGTAGCGGAAATTTTGAGTAGTTCGGAGAACCAACAAATACCACCTCTGGCTGGCTTCAGGAGTGGGATGGGAATGGAGATTTTGCAGTATCCTTCCCCTGGAGTGGGGAGGGAATGGAGATTTTGCAGTATCCTTCCTCTGGAGTGGGGTGGGAATGGAGATTTTGCAGTATCCTTCCCCCAGGAGGGGGGAGGGAATGGAGATTTTGCAGTATCCTCCCCCTGGAGTGGGGTGGGAATGGAGATTTTGCAGTATCCTTCCTCTGGAGTGGGGTGGGAATGGGGATTTTGCAGTATCCTTCCCCCCAGGAGTGGGATGGGAATGGAGATTTTACAGTATCCTTCCCCTGGAGTGGGGTGGGAATGGGGATTTTGCAGTATCCTTCCCCCAGGAGGGGGGAGGGAATGGAGATTTTGCAATATCCTTACCCCAGGAGTGGGGTGTGAATGAGATTTTGCAGTATCCTTCCCCTGGAGTGGGGTGGGAATGGGGATTTTGCAGTATCCTTCCCCTGGAGTGGGGTGGGAATGGAGATTTTGCAATATCTTTTCCCCAGGAGTGGGGTGGGAATGGGGATTTTGCAATATCCTTTCCCTGCCACGCCCACAAAACCACGCCCACCAAGCCACACCCACAGAACCGATAGTAAAAAAAAAATGAATTTCACCGCTGGCTGGCAGCCATGTCTGTCACTAACCCAGAGTTTCTCAATCTTGAAGATGGGTGGACTTCAACTTCCAGAATTCCCCAGCCAGCCTGCTGGGAGTTGAAGCCCACCCCCTTCAAGGGGCCAAGGTTGAGAAACACTGTTCTAACCCAATCCAACCCTCTGCACTCCACACAAGGAGGCGCTTCCCAAAGTATAAATCAGATCATCCAACTCAGGAGCTTTCAGTCCTACCGACCTCAACCATTGTGTCTTTCGAACTGACCTCATTCCATCTTAGCACTGATGATGTTACCTAGTTGGGTCATGAAATGTCTGCAAGAAAACAACCCAGCACAAAGGACTCTACAGACCTTGCTAAGGACAGGATTCACACAATAAATCAATAATATCTGATTTCCAGGTATTTGCAACTCCATATTTGGCCAGTTCCTTTTCTCTCACTGCTGAAATTCTGCAGGACCTTCTTCCAGGAGCTAGCAAGCCGTTTCCCCATTTCTTTGCCCTTTCTGGGATCAGAAAACATTTGCAACGACTGTCAGCTTGCAGGTGCTCTTAGCAAAGGTTAAGCATAGTTCAGAGTGAACTACACAGCCGCAGGCCAAACGGAGAAGCTAACACAGGCTCTCGTTAATTGGTCCAATAATTTAGTTTGATTTTTAATGAACTTGGTCAGACTCTGGGTGAACTGGGACAATTAAGGCAATGTCAAAGTTATCAAAAGGGCAGAGTCTAAGCATCTTCCAGCCATCAGAACAGAGATCTGAGGACATCCAAGGTCAATTCGCTAATTTCCACCCAGCTCTTCAGTTCTGCAATGGAGCCCAGGAGAAGCTTCTTCGGAATTGAGCAAGGCTGCAAGTTCAAAGGAAGGACGTTTTTTTGACTTCATGTGACTTTCCAGGTTCCTTGTGTTAGACAGCCCCGATTTTCCAGTGGGGGAGCAGCAGGCCGATTGAAGGATGCAACCATTCCTGAATCCCGATTCCATGATAGTTGTGCAAATCTATCTCTGATTTAAGGGACTGGAGGCTAAAACCTACGATAAATGGTTGCAGGAACTGGGCATGGCTAGTCTGGTAGAAGAGAAGGACCAGGGGAGACAGGATAGCATCTTCCAGTATTTGAGGGGCTGCCACAGAGAGGAGGGGGCCAAATGTTTTCCAAATCCTCTGAAGGCCAGACAAGGAATAATGGATGGAAACTGATCAAGGAGAGACTCAACCTGGAATTAAGGAGAAATTTCCTGACAGTGAGAACAATCCACCCTTGGAACAGAAGTTGCCTTCAGAAGTTGTGGGAGCTTCATCCCTGGAGACTTTCAAGAAGAGACCGGACTGCCCTCTGTCAGAAATGGTGCAGGGTCTTCTGCTTGGGCTGGGGGTTGGACTAGATGACCTACAAAGTCCCTTCCAATTCTGGTAATCTAATCCTTCCTACCAGGACAGATTATATCAGAATAACAGAATTGATTGAATAGACTCCGTTACTAAAGTGATGGATACACTGTAGGAAGGCTTGAAGGACCAGGATGGAGACAGGTTGTCCCAAAGAATTTCTACCTATGTGTCTATGGAGATTCTCAATCATCCAAGTTATGGTTGTCTCAAAGGTGCTTCATCAAAAGGCAACTGGACTTTTTGGGGGGGGTTTCCGTTCTAAAGAAGTTTCTTGGATAAGAAGCAAAATGTCTCCAAGGAAAAACAAAATCCAGTTGCCTTTTGGAAAAGCACCTCTGGGCTCTACCAACGTGGTCTGTCAAGTTGATGCCACCTTGATTGCGTACAATCTATCAGTCAATGGATATCTGTAGATCAATACATATGGATGGGAACAAGCAGTCCTTAACCTATGACCTCAATTGGGACCAGAACTTCCATCATTAAGTGTCTATGGAGATTCTCAGCCATCCAGGTCGTGGTTGTCCCAAGGGTGGGCTTTAAAATTTTTAGCAAGGGGTTCTCTGCCAGGTTGCTGGGTAGGCGTGGCCATGGTGGACGTGGCCTAGTCGGCCTCCTGCACCATGGTAGGGGGGACCTTTTTGCCCTCCCCATGCTCCAGAGGGGTTCCTCAAGCCTCTGCAAGGGCAAAAACGGCCTCCCCAGGCTCTGGAGGACCTCTGGAGGCTGGAAACGGACTTCCAGTAGGCCCGTTTTTTACCCTCCCTGAGCCTCCACATGCCCTGCACTTACCTGCATCCAAAACAGGCTACGTGGGGTCTCCTGCGAGGAGCAAGGAGGGATGGGCGGGGCCAGCCAGGAGTGGGATTTGGGGGTTCTCCAAACTGCTCAGAATCTTAGCTAGAGGTTCTCCCGAACCCCTGCGAACCTCCAGCGGCCCACCCCTGGGTTGCCCCAGAGGTTCTGTTTTGTTTTTCAAGAGGCAACTGGGCTTCCTCCCATCGTTAAAGGGCGTCGCACCCAATTTTTGAACCCATCAAATCATCTTCCTTCCGTGAGCTGAAGGTGGGCTCGGTGGGTGGGAAACCTGAAGAACGGCGCTCCCTCTATATCTGGAAGGGCACAGCTGGAGAAAACTATTCTATTTAACAGAAGGAAGAATCCAAAGTCCCTCTTCAGTGCGCTTGTTATTTTTTCTTTATATCTCTGAACATTTCTTTCATTTGTCACAACCACTCGGCATAAAGAAACAGTGATTGCTTTTTTTTTCTTTTTTCTTTTTACCCTTGTGGTTCTTTGTTGCCTCGTGCTTTATGTAGTAGGCAGGGGAAGGCTGGGCTATCATGCAAATAAATACAGAAGTAATGAATTGTGTGGATGCAAAGGAGAGGGGGGCTGTCTCTCTGGGTGTATTGAGTTAAAATAACCCTCGCGGGTTGTCATTCGCCAAACAACATCAATCAAATCCGAGTATTCCAAATCAGATTGGGAGTCAATAGAGCTCTCTTCGGTTAGAGACTGAGATCCTCCCCCCCTTCACTCTCCCTCTCTCTGTCTCTCCCCCCCCCCCTCATGTTTCTGATTCTGTAGATCAGTGTTCTGACCTAGGCTTCCTTAGAAAATATAAAGCACAATCTTAGTCCTGGCAAAACCTCTTTTATTTACACGGCTGTGAATTATCGTCATTCACAGTCCGCAAGGCTTCACAGACAGTCTTTCAGGGGAGTGTTTATAAACACCCACCTTATCTCCCTTGGAATGCTGCCAGAGAACTAATTGTCAGATGCAGGGCAAGGCCAAACTTGGCACAGAGTCAAACAGAACTTTTCAAAGCTTGAACCGACCAGATGAACTAATTGCTTCCTGCAAAAGCTCACATCCCATTCGCTTCTCTTTTATGTCTTATGGGAGGGGCCAATCATCTCCAAGCCTTATTTCCAAGTCGACCCTTTTTTCTTAGTTGTCCTTGTCTTCTGGCAGCTCTACGCATGCACACACTGGGAACAGGCTCCCGCTGTTCTTCTGCCTCGCTGATGTCAGACTCCGGAGGCAGCACCTAACTATCAGATGGCCTTGGCTCCCCCTCTGCCTCCGATGCAGAGCCCTCATCTGAGTTTTCCCCAGCCTCCAGGACTGGCTTAAGTTCCTCCTCAACCTCCTCACTGTCTGACTCTGCTGCCAGCTCTGCTGGCTGTCGGTGGGCCACAACAATCAGACGGTGGGTGATTTAATCCTCTTTGCACAAAATCTGGAGTACCTGAAGTCATGATTAGCCCAGTAAGGTAATCTAGGCAAGAAGCCCAATCAAGACTACTAGCTCAGTCTTTTTTCTAAGGTTACATGAACAGAATCTTGCAAGACTGAAAGTATCTCTCCTCCCCTGAAAAACTAAGGAGGATGGTGCCCCTGTACGGCTCTCCTGTGGGCTGAGAGATCTCTTACTCACTAGTGGTTCTGTGGTTCTCCTTCCAGCCTCTCAGGGTCCCTTCTACAGACCGCTGGCTGGTCCGTATAAATTGTTTATCAGGAGAGCTTGCCTCCAAGGAATGAAGTCCAACTTAAGGACATCTGCTCTGGCTTTCATCCTGTGTGAAAGGGAACTCTGGAAAAAGATCTGTGAAACTTTATTCTCCTTCTCCTTCTCTTCCTCTCTCAGAATGCAGGAAGCAAAGCTAAACCCTTTTCTTTCTGTTACTCTTCCTTCTCCTCCTCCACCACCACCACTTCTTTCTTTCTTTCTTTCTTTCTTTCCTTCCTTCCTTCCTTCCTTCCCTCCTCCTTCTTCTTCTTCTTCTTCTTCTTCTTCTTCTTCTTCTTCTTCTTCTTCTTCTTCTTCTTCTTCTTCTTCTTCTTCTTCTTCTTGTCTTCCTCCTCCTCTTCCTCCTCCTCTTCTTCCACTCCTTTTTCTTCTCCTCCTCCTCCTCCTTCTTCTTCCTCTCTCCTTCCTTCTCCCTCCTTCTCCCTCCCTTTGCTACCCATATGGGTCTGGCTTATAGCCAGTTAAATCCTGCTTCCTCCTGCCCTCCCCCTCCCCCACAACTTCCTTCCTTGCCTGCTGGTCCCTCTTTCTCACTCCCTGCTTTATATGCAAAGGCAATGAGTCAGAGCAGCCTAGTGGAGAAGCAAAATGATTGTGTCAACTTGAAAGAGAACAATAAGTCGCCTTCAATGTACAATCCAAGGTTTAACAAATTGGGAGGAGGGAGGGGAGGCGCCAGAGGCGTGAAGAGCACAGATGTGTCATGCTGCAGCCTGAGAAACTAGGGAGGAAGGGCGGGGCAGCCCAGCTGGTCAGGGGAGAGCCAAAAAAAAGGGACCTGATGGAACCAAGCCATGATAGAAGCAGCTTAGCTGATGGTTTAGGATGAGATTCCTTGGCAACAGATTCATGGCTTGTTGTTATTTCCAATTTCACTGCAAATGGGAGGGAGAGAAGGAAGGAAGGAAGGAACTCTGAAGAATTGAAGAAGCTTCTTGGATGAGAAGCAAAATGTTTTCAAAGAAAAATAAAACCACAAAAGTCCAGCTGTCTTTTGGGGGGGAAAAAAGCATCTTTGGGACAACCTAGAATTCTGCATCCAGTCTTGGTCACCACACTATAAAAAAACATGTTGAGACTCTAGAAAAAGTGCAGAGAAGAGCAGCCAGGATGATGAGGGGACTGTAATAGTAACAGAGTTGGAAGGGACATTGAAGAAGAAGAAGAATAGAATTTATTGGCCAAGTGTGATTGGACACACAAGGAATTTGTTTTGGTGCAGATGCTCTCAGTGTACATAGAAGAAAAAAGGAAAAAAATACCTTCATCAAAGGCATGGAGGTCATCTCATACCTTTGGAGGTCATCTAGACGACTGGCTGTTCTTCTCTGCACTTTTTCTAGAGTCTCAACATGTTTTTTATATACGATGAACGGTTTTGTTTTGTTTTATTTGCATTTATATCCCGGCCTTCTCTGAAGATTCAGGGCACCTTATACTATGTCAAGCAATAGTCTTCATTCATTTGTATATTATATAAATGTCAACTTATTGCCCCCAACAATCTGGGTCCTCATTTTACCTACCTTATAAAGGATGGAAGGCTGAGTCAACCTTGGGCCTGGTG
The DNA here is from genome assembly GCF_028640845.1 of Ahaetulla prasina. Taxonomy (NCBI): domain Eukaryota; kingdom Metazoa; phylum Chordata; class Lepidosauria; order Squamata; family Colubridae; genus Ahaetulla; species Ahaetulla prasina. The sequence goes on from NC_080551.1 coordinate 24,091,059, forward strand.
GGACTTGAACCTGCAGTAATTGCAAGCAGCTGCTGTTAATAACAGACAGAGTTAATCTGCTGAGCCACCAGAGGCCCAGGAACTGGTTGCAGGAACTGGGCCTGGCTAGTCTAGTGAAGAGAAGGACCAGGGGAGACAGGATAGCCCTGGTCCAGTATTTGAGGGGCTGACGCAGAAAGGAGGGGGAGGGCAAGCTGTTTTCCAAAGCACCGAAGGCCAGACAAGGAATAATGGATGGAAACTGACCAAGGAGAGATTCAACCTAGAAATGAGGAAGTATTTTCTGACAGTGAGGACAACCAACCCATGGAACAGAAGTTGCCTTCGGAAGTTGTGGGAGCGTCATCACTTCATCACTGGAGGATTTCAAGAAGAGGCTGGACTGCCATCTGTCAAAAATGGTATAGGGTCTCCTGCTTGGGTGGGGGGAGGGGGTTGGACTAGATCAGGGATCTCCAACCTTGGTCCAAGCTTTGCTGGCTGAGGAACTCTGGAAGTTGAAGTCCACAAGTCTTAAAGTGACCAAGGTTGGAGACCCCTAGACTAGATGACCTACAAGGTCCCTTCCAACTCTGTTAATCTGATCTGATCTGACACAACCATACCTGGATGACTGAGGATCTCCAGAAAACATGACATTGTGGATGGGCCAAGCACAGCACCACTTTGGTTCCTTGGTCCAACCCTTCCTACCATTCTAAAGCCTTCCAACGTTCCCCCAGAAGACTGGGAATGTTCAGGAAGCCAGGTATTTTTAAAACATCCATTCATCCTGCGGTGGGGATCAAGACCATAATAACACCTCCTCTCCTTCGACCTGCAATGCTATTGATGCTTCTTGCATCATTCTTTTTAAAGCCCGTTGCAAACAAAAAAACAAAAAATGCTACCAATTCTACCTTTCGCTTCCCGTGGCGGCTGTCCTAATTAGCAGAACCGAAATGGTGTGAAGTGTGTGTAGGAGTTGTGTAAGGTTAGGTAAGAAGTCAAATGGCTAATTACTTGGCTTATATAGCACCTTTTGCTCGAAACTGGAATTTAACACTGGTTGTGGTTTCCGTCCCTTCCCTCCTCTCTCCTCCAGTGGAGCCCCAGCGATTAAATACAGTATATGGAGACTTTCAGCTGGTAATAGAATTATTTTTGAAGGAAGTGTAATGTATCACCCACTCTCTCTTGCACACTTGGTCACACAGAGTAGGATCAATTGAAATGGAAATCACCCAAGGGCAGGGGCAAAGGATTAGCAAGAGGACTTCAAGCATTTCTCCGAGGAGAAGACATCGTGTCAGGTTTAAGTGGATTGGCTAACCTTGTAGAAAATCCTATTTCCTCTCTGATGATTGGAAATGCAATGCCACAGTTTCACACAAAAAAAAAAAAAGCAAGCCAGGATGATAAGAATAAGAGCCTCAGGTAAGGAGTCAGGTAGGATGGAGATTAAGCTCAAGATCTGGAGATACAACAGGTTCCCCCACCCTGGTTCTGAGAGGCAGCTTAATCTCTTGGGATACCTTTGTTTAATTGCCACTAATGTTAAACTGCAAGAGATTATATTGTAGCTAGGTTCACCTACGATGCTAAAAATCTGAGCCATGGCTGTTGAAATAATGCAGCTTCCTTTGGGGAGACATCATAAATCACGGCTTACAAATCAAGTGCTAAGCCTATATGTCACATGAGCTTTGATTGCGAAAGATGGTCATAGATGCAGATTCTAGTGTCAGTTTGGGAGCATCCATGAGAAGGGGGCAGCTGTTCCCCCCCCCAAAAAAAAGTCAAAATGGCTGGGGAATGCTAGGAATTGACATTTGCCCATCTTTTTTTTTTATTGAAAAAGTTTTAGAAACATATTTTTTTTCAACAATTATCCCCCCCATCTCCCTCTGCCCTCCACCCTCTGCCCTCCACCCTTCCCCCCCCCCACCTTCTCGAGACTTCCCAGAGCAAAATACAGGGTATTACATCTAACAATCATAAGCTAAAACACAACAATAAACCATCACCCATAACTTCTCCTTTCCCCTTTGCAACCTTAACTCCCCTTTCCCATTTAAACAAATACACTAATACAGTACAATTCCTACAATCACTCATAAGCTATTTGATACTTTTTAGTCTGATATTTGTTTTGAATATAATCAATCCAACTTTTCCATTCCAATATATATCTTTCTTGTGAATAGAAATTTAATATAATATAACAACAGAGTTGGAAGGGACCTTGGAGGCCTTCTAGTCCAACCCCCTGCCCAGGCAGGAAACCCTACACCATCTCAGTCAGATGGTTATCCAACATTTTCTTAAAAATTTCCAGTGTTGGAGCATTCACAACTTCTGCAGGCAAGTCGTTCCACTGATTAATTGTTCTAACTGTCAGGAAATTTCTCCTTAGTTCTAAGTTGCTTCTTTCCTTGATGAGTTTCCACCCATTGCTTCTTGTTCTACCCTCAGGTGCTTTGGAGAACAGCCTGACTCCCTCTTTTTTGTGGCAACCCCTGAGATATTGGAAGACAGCTATCATGTCACCCTTAAGATTGCCCATCTTAAAAGTTGCTGAGATGGAGAAATAACAATCTAATTCATTTCCCTTGTTGGAACGCTCCATTCTTGGTTCAGAAAACTCCCTCAGTTCGGAAGGAGTCCATCTTGATGCCAAACAGATTGTACCACCCTAATATTCTTGTAGGGAGTTGACATTTATAGACACCTGAGCCTTCAAACTGGTCCCGTTTTCTGGAGCAACCAAGAACGAACCAAGTCCTTGTCCAACTTGGATGAGAAGCTAAACGTCTTCAAAAGAAAAAACAAGAAAGTCCAGTTGCCTCCTGAAAAGCATCTTTGGGACAACCAGGACCTCAATGACTGAGAATCTCTACAGACTTTGAACCAAGTCCTTCCACAGAATGAACCTTTCAATGTTTGAAGATGGCTTTGTAGACAAGGTTTACCCAATTCCTTCATCTTCCACAACAGATCTCCAGAACCTCACTAGATTCTCTGTGTCTCCTTTGTTCCCATCATTGTTCTGTTATTTCCTGCACACTCGGGAATATCTATCGAATACCACCAAAATAATCAAAATGGTGACCTCCAATGGTGAGCTCAAATCTCCAGCTGCTTTTCTCCACATCATGTTGTATGTGTGATACATGTAAACATCAGGCAGCGCTTCCATTTCACTATCCTGGTCAATCTCTTGACTTTTGTTGGCAGCATCTCACAGACTTTTTCCTACCTGCATTATAGCAAATTAGGTAAATGTCAGCCTCATAAACCAACTCACTGGAGCAGGGAATCCTCTCAGTTTGAGGGTCTCCAAAGAGATGAAAAACACCGGTGAAAATGCACCAATTAGTGTACAAAGAAAATAGAATAGAAAACCCAGTGGATCATGCAGCTCCTAATAACCAAAAAAATAAATAAATTACCCTTTTCTGAATGAGAAGAGTGCGGTTTGCAGAAAGATTCGGCGTGCAATCTACGTGTGTGTTTGTGGAAGTACCAAGAAGGGTGGATTGAACGTGCTTAAGCATGAAGGGGAATCTGCTTTGTCCCCTTCATGCGTTGGGACTATGATTTCAGGAATGTTGGAAGAAAGGTCCGTCTGGGTTCAGTTCCAAGCAGGGAGAAAGACACTGGAAACATGGAAGGACGGTTTAATGGTGAAGCAGAACCACCAAGCACGTGTGGTTCTGGGTAGCTGACCACATGGAGGAGAGAGAGAAAGATTTATACCCTCTCTTGGGCCTTGCCTTTGAGCTTCCTGTTCCTGTGCAAGAAATGTATCCTATTGGTTATCAGACTCCCAGGAGGTCTTAGCTAACTTTGTAGGTTGTCTTGAGTCTCAGGCTTGGTTGACTCTTGCTGGGTGATGCAATGAAGGGGCTTTGGGCAATTCCTATTATGGCTGAAGGCTAATCCTACCTTTGCTGGATCTTGGGTGAAGGTATTTGCTTATGAATAGATCTAGCCATCTCTTTATCTCTTAAGTGCTGACATCTGCTGTGGGCTATTGAGGAGGGGGGGAGCTATTAAGAGTGACTCTGCTTCCTGCCTCAAAAAAAAAACATGTTTGTCCATTTCTCATCCAGGGAAATATAATATTCTGCTTTTTAAATATTTCCTAGACCATGATGACGAACCTATGGCCCATGTACCAGAGGTGGCACGCAGAGCCCTGTCTGTGGGCATGCGCACCATCGCCAGCTGCTCTTCTGGTTTCTGGTGTGCACATGCACACCGACCAGCTGGTCTTCGTGGATGCTGGAGCGCTGGAAAACAGCTCGAAAAAGACCTGAAAACGGCCCAAAAAACCGCCCAAAACAGCCTGAAAAACCGCCCCAAAACAGCCTGTAAAACTGCCCAAAACAGCCTGAAAATGGCCCGAAAAATGACCTGAAAATGGCCTGAAAAACAGCCAAAAACCAGCCTGAAAACCAGCCTGAAAAACGGCCTGAAAATGGCCCAAAAAAACAGCCTGAAAACAGCCCTAAAAATGGCCTGAAAATGGCCTGAAAAATGACCTGAAAATGGCCCAAAAACAGCCTGAAAACAGGCCTAAAAATGGCCTGAAAATAGCCCAAAAAAACAGCCTGAAAACAGCCCTAAAATGGCCTGAAAATGGCCTGAAAAATGACCTGGAAACGGCCCCAATACAGCCTGAAAAACAGTCCCAAAAACGACCTGAAAAATGGCCTGAAAATGGCCTGAAAAACAGCCAAAAAACAGCCTGAAAAACAGCCTGAAAATGGCCCAAAAAACAGCCTGAAAACAGCCCTAAAAATGGCCCGAAAATGGCCTGAAAAATGGCCTGAAAACGGCCCAAAAAAGCCTGAAAAACATCCCCAAAAATGCCCAAAAAATAGCCTGAAAACAGCCAGAAAAAACGCCCTGAAAATGGCCCAAAAAATGACCTGAAAACAGCCCCAATACAGCCTGAAAAACAGTCCCAAAAACGACCTGAAAAATGGCCTGAAAATGGCCTGAAAAACAGCCAAAAACAGCCTGAAAACAGCCCTAAAAATGGCCTGAAAATGGTCTGAAAAATGACCTGAAAATGGCCCAAAAACAGCCTGAAAAACAGCCCCCAAAATGCCCAAAAAATAGCCTGAAAAACAGCCAAAAAAATCGCCCTGAAAATGGCCCAAAAAATGACCTGAAAATGGTGCGAAAAATGGCCTGAAAATGGCATAAAAAATGGCCTGAAAACAGCCCAGAAAACTGCCAAAAAAGGGCCAAAAAATAGGCATGTGCACGCCAGCCAGCTGGTCTTTGGGTTTCCGGTGCTGCGATGCACACACACACCTTCGTGCACACGCATTCCGGTTTGTGCACTCGGTGCTGAAAAGGTTCGCCATCCCTGTCCTAGACTCTTTCATTCTTCCAGGAGGAGGCTGGGTGCTGACTTTCTGCGGGGAGGCTCAAAATTAAAATTGTGACAAGCAGCAGGGCTGTGCGCACACACTCCGTGGAAGGCTTCAGTTCAAAGCCGAAGGAATCAAAGCATCCCTTTGAATCAGAAGCGTTGGGTTCTAATTTTCCAAACAATTCAGTCAGTCAAGGCATTGTAAAGTTGGCTTCAAAGGCAGCAAATGAAATTCAACTTCGTTTGGAAACACATCACCGGAGTCAATGAAAATTATTTTGGTTTAGTTTTGCTGATTTATTCCTCAAGTTGGCAAGGCCACCAACCTCTGCAAGGAAACCCCACCCACTTCTATTACCAGTTAATTTTTTTCCTCTTGCCCCCCCCCCATGCCCCCCCCCCGAAAGAAGCCCTGCAATGCAAGAAGCCCATCGTTTATGCAGAGGAAGAAGAGATAAAAGTGTCTTTTTTACATCAAAGGAGGTTCTTCTTGATTGTGCTAAAACAACTCAAGATCAAACGACATCAGGAGGTGGAGGAAATTGACAATTATTATCCCAAAGTATAATTGAAAGTCCTATAAACATATCAGAAATATTAATCCCTAAACTGTGCAGCTGCCTGCAAGGAGTACAAATCCTTCCATTCCCCACCATCCAGTCACAGCTGAAGAAGCTTCTGGGATGAGAAGTGAAATGTCTTCAAAGAAAAACCAGAAAGTCCAGTTGCCTCTTGGGGTGGGGGGTAAGGCACTTTTGGGACAACCGTGACCTGGATGACTGAGAATCTATACAGACTTTTAGCTCTACAATTTGGGATGAACACCCTTGGAATGGTCTGGGAGTAGGGATGGCTTTTCAGAGGAGAAATTGCAGACTGCAGGAACCAGAAGCATCACGCAAGTGACCCTGAGGACACAGATAAACCTCCAAGGGCTTCAAGCCCCTCTAAAAGGATGCAATTGACCAGCTGTCTGCAAGGAGTATAAATCCTCCCATTCCCCACCATCCAATCAGAGCTGAAGAAGCTTCTTGGATGAGAAGCAAAACATCTTCAAAAGAAAAAAACAGAAAGTCCAGCTGCCTCTTGGAAAAAACATCTTTGGGACTGTAGGAAGTTAGCACCCACCCCCCTCCTAGAAGAATGAAATATTTTAGAAAATATTAAAAAGGCAGAATATATTTCCCTGGATGAGAAATGGAGAAACATGTTTTAAAGACAAAGCAGCTTCCTGACTCCCTCCACCTTTGTCAATGGGCCAGAGGCAGAAACTCATTCTCCCACCTTTGTCAATGGGACCATCATCTGCAACACAATAGGACCCATCTAGCAACAGAAACTCACCACATGGCACCTGGGAAGATTACATCAGCCAGCAAGGCTAGCTAAAACCCCCACCCCGTGGAGGTCTGACAACCAATCAGGATACTCTTCCTGTGCTCCAGGAAGTTCAAACCTCAGAGAAAGCATAAAACCAAGGCGCGCTCAGCATCTCAGCCCCTTTTCTATTCAGGAACTCAAACCATGTGATCTTGTCCTCCATTAAACCATCTTTCCAAGCAGTCACCATGTTTCCAGTGTCTTTTTCCCCACTTGGAACTGAACCCAGATGGATGTTTCTTCCAACAGGACAACCATGACCTGGGTAACTGAGAATCTCCGTAGACATTAATCCCTAAATGCTTCAGGAGGAGCATAAAGAAATGTCCAGCTCCTTTAACTGAAAACCAGCCAAAAACAGATAAAAAGGAATGTTGAATTTTACAGCCGTACCTAAATAAGATTGTTTTCTAAAGCGCAAAACTCATTTTAAAAAAACCAAGGATGGTAGGTAAACCATTATGGAATACAGACAAAGAGGTAATAACCAACACACCGAAGCTTGTTTTAATAAAGAAACACCACAATAAACCATTTACAGTAGATTACAAAAAATAAAACCTCATTACAATAATATCATAGAGTCGCCATAAAACATTTCCAATGGCTCCCTTCTAAAGGAAGGTACACTGTACGGTAGTATTTTTCCCCCTCTCTTCCTCTCTCTACGTCTAATGCCTTCAGCCAGCACATTTTCCTGTAAGACCAGCCCCATAATGAGATCTGCACAGATGGTGGGGAGCTTCCGTTTTGACCCAACCTGCTGCATGCAGCTCCAGTTGGCTGACGCTCACGCCTTCCTAACAATTTCAATAGGAGGATGAAAGTAACACATCCTTAATCAACTGTCAAACTCCAGCCTGTCTTCTGAAATACAAAGCCTGCCAAAGTCTGGAGATCAAGATGATTTAAGTTCCTGTGAAATCCTCAAAGCTTCATCTGGGTCCAGATTCCTGGAGAGACCTACTATTACGGCCTGGCTAATCGGGATCAGAAAATGCTTAGCACAGAATAACAGACTTAAAAGGGACCTGAATAGAATAGAATAGAATAGAATAGAATAGAATAGAATAGAATAGAATAGAATAGAATAGAATAGAATAACAGAGTTGGAAGGGACCTTTAGAATAGAATAGAATAGAATAGAATAGAATAGAATAGAATAGAATAGAATAGAATAGAATAGAATAGAATAGAATAACAGAGTTGGAAAGGACCTTTAGAATAGAATAGAATAGAATAGAATAGAATAGAATAGAATAGAATAGAATAGAATAGAATAGAATAGAATAGAATAGAATAACAGAGTTGGAAGGAACCTTGGAGGTCTTCTAGTCCAACCCCCTGCCCAGGCAGGAAACCCTACACCACTTGCAGACAAACGATTATCCAACATCTTCTTAAAAACTTCCAGTGTTGGAGCATTCACAACTTCTGGAGGCAAGTTGTTCCACTGATTAATTGTTCTCACTGTCAGGAAATTTCTCCTTAGCTCTAGATTGCTTCACTCCTTGTTTAGTTTCCATCCGTTGTTTCTTGTCTTGCTTTATAGTCAAGCCTTCTTGCCCTGCATTGTCATGGAGGGGTGCGGAAGCTTTTGAAGGTCCATTGATGGAGATTCATGAAAAGGAGAGGAATAAAGAGACCTTTTCCACTCAGCTCTAAAAAAGAAATGTGTGCTGATTAAAAAAAACAAAAAAACAGGATTAGAGAAAGCGCAAAAAGAAAGAAGTAATTGAGATGACTCAAGACTTATTTTGGGCTCTGATTGAGGGAGCTGCCTATTTATGGTCCATGGGGTCATCACCAGGAGATGACTTGGCAACAAAGCAACCACAAGAGTCTGCCTTGTTTTGAGGTTGGCACGTCTCAGCCTGTCTTTTTGTACCGTCTCAAGTAGGAACTTGTCAGATTGGTGGAAGCAAAACATCTTCAAAGAAAAACAGAAAGTCCAGCTGCCTCTTGGAAAAAACATCTTTGGGACTGTAGGAAGTTAGCACCCACCCCCCTCATAGAAGAATGAAATATTTTAGAAAATATTAAAAAGGCAGAATATATTTCCCTGGATGAGAAATGGAGAAACATGTTTTAAGGACAGAGCAGCTTCCTGCCTCCCCCACCCCACCTTTGTCAATGGGCCAGAGGCAGAAACTCATTCTCTCACCTTTGTCAATGGGACCATCATCTGCAACACAATAGGTCCCATCTAGCAACAGAAACTCACCACATGGCACCTGGGAAGATTACATCAGCCAGCAAGGCTAGCTAAAACCCCCACCCCGTGGAGGTCTGACAACCAATCAGGATACTCTTCCTGTGCCCCAGGAAGTTCAAACCTCAGAGAAAGCATAAAACCAAGGCGCGCTCAGCATCTCAGCCCCTTTTCTGTTCAGGAACTCAAACCATGTGATCTTGTCCTCCATTAAACCATCTTTCCAAGCAGTCACCATGTTTCCAGTGTCTTTTTCCCCACTTGGAACTGAACCCAGATGGATGTTTCTTCCAACAGGACAACCATGACCTGGGTAACTGAGAATCTCCGTAGACATTAATCCCTAAATGCTTCAGGAGGAGCATAAAGAAATGTCCAGCTCCTTTAACTGAAAACCAGCCAAAAACAGATAAAAAGGAATGTTGAATTTTACAGCCGTACCTAAATAAGATTGTTTTCTAAAGCGCAAAACTCATTTTAAAAAAACCAAGGATGGTAGGTAACCCATTATGGAATACAGACAAAGAGGTAATAACCAACACACCGAAGCTTGTTTTAATAAAGAAACACCACAATAAACCATTTACAGTAGATTACAAAAAATAAAACCTCATTACAATAATATCATAGAGTCGCCATAAAACATTTCCAATGGCTCCCTTCTAAAGGAAGGTACACTGTACGGTAGTATTTTTTCCCCCTCTCTTCCTCTCTCCACGTCTAATGCCTTCAGCCAGCACATTTTCCTGTAAGACCAGCCCCATAATGAGATCTGCACAGATGGTGGGGAGCTTCCGTTTTGACCCAACCTGCTGCATGCAGCTCCAGTTGGCTGACGCTCACGCCTTCCTAACAATTTCAATAGGAGGATGAAAGTAACACATCCTTAATCAACTGTCAAACTCCAGCCTGTCTTCTGAAATACAAAGCCTGCCAAAGTCTGGAGATCAAGATGATTTAAGTTCCTGTGAAATCCTCAAAGCTTCATCTGGGTCCAGATTCCTGGAGAGACCTACTATTACGGCCTGGCTAATCGGGATCAGAAAATGCTTAGCACAGAATAACAGACTTAAAAGGGACCTGAATAGAATAGAATAGAATAGAATAGAATAGAATAGAATAGAATAGAATAGAATAGAATAGAATAGAATAGAATAACAGAGTTGGAAGGAACCTTTAGAATAGAATAGAATAGAATAGAATAGAATAGAATAGAATAGAATAGAATAGAATAGAATAGAATAGAATAGAATAACAGAGTTGGAAGGGACCTTTAGAATAGAATAGAATAGAATAGAATAGAATAGAATAGAATAGAATAGAATAGAATAGAATAGAATAGAATAGAATAACAGAGTTGGAAGGGACCTTGGAGGTCTTCTAGTCCAACCCCCTGCCCAGGCAGGAAACCCTACACCACTTCAGACAAATGGTTATCCAACATCTTCTTTAAAATTTCCAGTGTTGGAGCATTCACAACTTCTGGAGGCAAGTTGTTCCACTGATTAATTGTTCTCACTGTCAGGAAATTTCTCCTTAGCTCTAGATTGCTTCACTCCTTGTTTAGTTTCCATCCGTTGTTTCTTGTCTTGCTTTATAGTCAAGCCTTCTTGCCCTGCATTGTCATGGAGGGGTGCGGAAGCTTTTGAAGGTCCATTGATGGAGATTCATGAAAAGGAGAGGAATAAAGAGACCTTTTCCACTCAGCTCTAAAAAAGAAATGTGTGCTGATTAAAAAAAACAAAAAACCAGGAGTAGAGAAAGCGCAAAAAGAAAGAAGTAAATGGGACGACTCAAGACTTATTTTGGGCTCTGATTGAGGGAGCTGCCTATTTATGGTCCATGGGGTCATCACCAGGAGATGACTTGGCAACAAAGCAACCACAAGAGTCTGCCTTGTTTTGAGGTTGGCACGTCTCAGCCTGTCTTTTTGTACCGTCTCAAGTAGGAACTTGTCAGATTGGTGGAAGCATTTTCTCCTTTTTTTTCCCCCATCCTGTAAATGAAAGTCTAATTACACGAGGGTTGCAGGCGAAGGTAAGAGCGAGGAATGGACCTTCTGATTTCTCTCTTTGCTCAAAGTGATTAGCTTTTTTCTCCACTGGCCATCGCTCTCTTATTAATGGGCGGTCAATTTCATTTCAGCACCCTTTTCCACGAACAGTGAATCCAAGCAGAGCTGGTCTACCTTTGCGTGCTATACTTGGGGGTGGAGATACAGTAGATCCTTAACAACGGAGGCAAAACACACACGTTGGCACTCACTAAGGAGGTTTCGGCTGTGTTGTCTTCTCTAATCTCCCTAAACACACCAGCCAAATGAGCACTAATTTACCAATCAGGTGTTAGCTTCTTCGGTTAACTTCCCATCACCTGCCTTCAGTTGATGGCAGAAGTCTTAAGAGAACCACGCTGAGAAAAATCGATAAAATACAGTACCAACAGATTAACTCTAAAGGATTTGACTGAAACTAGCTGGTGTTAAACAAACAAAGCTCTTAATTTGGTAGAAAAGCAAACCGTAAGCATAGCGATAGATAACAAAGCCCAACAACTATCCTTAACAAAAAAAAAAAGCTTCTAGAACTAAGAATGCCTGCATTTCGTTCTCCTGCTAGGGAAGCCTTCCCAGCACAGTTTAATTCTTGATTTGATGTTTGTTGTGATTGTCCATTATTGCTGATCTTCATCCAGTGGTAAGAACTTCCTTGCTGGAGTAGGTCAGGGGATCTATCCTACTTCCCAGAATGGTGAACAAAGACATTTTGATCAGGGATGGGATTCAAAAATTCTAGCAACTAGTTCTCTGCCCGGTTGCTGGGTGGGCGTGGCCATGGTGGGTGTGGCCTATTCCTGCACCCTCTCCCCAAGCTCTGGAGGCTTTCCTCAAGCTTTCGGGAGGGTGAAAACAGCTTCACCCAGGCTCCAGAGACCCTCCAGAGGCTGGAAACGGGCCTGTTTCAGAACTTCCAGAACTTCCAGGAGGCCCGTTTTTTGCCCTCTCAGAGCCTCCGCACGGGCCCTGCACTTACCTGGCATCCAAAACAGGCTGCATAGAGACTCCTGGGAGGAGAGGGGCAGGGTGGGCAGGACCAACCAATCCTTGCAACTACCGGTTCAGCGAACCAGATGTAAAATTACCATCCGGTTCGCTCAAACTGGTCTGAACCAGCTGAATCCCTCCCCTGATTCTGATAGAAACACATGAGTAGGAAGTGTCCCAGACATATCCAACGAGTGGGGCACGTCTCATTGTCAGTTGTGGCTTATCTATTGTCGCTTGAGATATTAAACTTGCTACTACTACATTTTGGGAAGGGATCATCTATGATCGTTGGGAAATGGCTGCGGTGGGGAAAGTGGAGATGGGATGAATATGTTGCTACCGGAAACAGCAGCTCCCCAAGTAAAAGTCAGGTGGCCAAGGAGATATTTTATGTGGAATGCAAGTGGGAACTCAAATAATATATTAAAATGTCCTTGCTTGGGGGGAGAAGGGGAATTTCTCCACGCTGAATTCCTCGCTTTCACATAAAAGTCAGTCCAGTTGACAAAAAAAAAAATTCAGCCATGTGGGACTTGAGGAGTCTGTGAAAGTTCTACAAAAGGTAGTAGCAGATGCAGTCTCCAAGGACATTGGCCCAGGGGTAGCACGTGGAAACCAACAATAACAAAAATCAATACCCCTGTCTCTCACGGTATAACAATTATCTGTATTTCATGTCACTTGATATGGAGGTTGACCTCACTGTTGCTTTTTAATCTTGACAGAAAAGGAGATTGAGAATCGCCGAGTAAATAAACAGGGTATCTGGCTGAGATTGTCTGGGGAGGACAATCAAACCTCCTGCTGCTCCTCAGAAGCAACCAGGTTCCTCAGAGACACAGCCGATGCCAAGAGAGGGATTTGTGAGGCAGGAGTCGGTGCTCTTTGGCTCCTGTTATCCATACGTCTATTTAGCAGATGCCTCTGATCATCACGCTATCAAGATTGAAAAACTGAAAAGAAGCCCCTTTCCCTCAGGTGGAAACCTCCACCGACTCTCCTTTGATGAACCTCAAATTAGTTCCCGGCTCAGCAGGACCCCACGATAATCGTGTCCTTTTCTCTCCCCTGTTTATGGCTGTGTTGGCTCCAGCTGTTATGCTTCCTTCCATGCCACAGGTTCTACATTACCTTTCAGGTAAAGATGCTATATTTTCACCTGATTTCCCTCAGGGCTCCTGAGCTGATGGTCCCTAGAGCTCTGCCTTCACATTTCCACTTCTGGGTTTATCCTGAAACCTTGTGAGGAACAATGAATGCAGTGATTCTTAAGATAAGGCATCATTAGAGAAGCTTCTGGGTTCATACTTCCTTCCTTCATTTTGGAGACTTCTGAGCTGTTACACATGGACTTTTTCCCCAAATCATTTGTTAGAGAGCCATCTTACCTTTCTTCCTGGGTTTCAAGGTGACTTAAACTGCACTCCATTTTTTCCTCATCCCTTGGGGTAAACTTGGTAGAGAAGGAGGGACTGACACACACACACACACCCTAAAACCATCCTAAGTGCTTCTAGAGTTGAGGATGGGTTTCGATTTGACCATCACTTTAACCACTACATTACTCTGCCTGTCCACATCTCCAAAGTACAACATTAGGAACACTTAAAAATCCTCATGTGGTCAACTCCTAATCTGTGAAGTCCCAGATTTCTGCCAACTTTCTGAAATTCTTCTTCTTTTTCTTCCTGAGCCTAACCTTGAATAAATTGCTATTTATAAGCTAAGCTAGCAATTTACTTGGCCCCGTTTCCTAAGCTTCCCCCAAGCTCTTACTACGGGTAAGGAGTTACTTCATTTTATTTAAATAATTAAAGATGCCAATTGAACGTTGTTGCTTTAATTAGTTCCCATCGAATTATTTTCCCCTCCTTCCTTTTCTTTTAAAAATACCTTTATCCACCTTTTTTTTTTTTTGGCATATGTTTTCAGTCTATTTTAACCATCTCAGTCACCCTTTTTGCTTTGTTTCCTTCTAAGGGTTAAGTAAACACAGTCTCTTCATCTTGTGCCCTCAGGTCGGTAGCCTCCCTGGTGCCACCATGGCAATGCAAAATTAACCAAGTCTCTTTAGAGACTCCCTGCTCCGGCTGGTTAACCGTTAATTGCCAAGAATCCTTGCTAGGATCATTAAAGACATACCGTTGGATTGATTTGGAATAGTAAGTCATATGTTCCTGAGGACAAGATCAGATGTGAGACATTAAAAAGCAGAAACTATTATGGTCTCTGGGCATTAAGGTTGGTAGGGTGTTGCGTGTTGTTGTTTTGCATCTTTAAAAACCATTTTCCCTCTCTGGGCTTTGTGTCCCTTTCAAAAAGGAGATGGCCTTTGTTTACATCAGGTGGATGGCTACCTTGTAGATGCGATTATCTTACTTAGTAACTTAGCTGGATGCAGGCATTTGCCTAAAGCCCCATGCTCTTCTCTTATCCCAACCCAGTGTTTCTCAACCTTTGGCAATTTTACGACGTGTGGACTTCAACTCCCAGAATTCCCCAGCCAGATGATTGGGGAATTCTGGGAGCTGAAGTCCACACATTGTAAAGTTGCCAAAGTTGAGAAACATTGTTCTAGTCTGAATAGCTATAAAGACCACGAAAGGCCAGAGAACATCCTTGAACATCCTGTCCAAATATATGATTTCTCTTCAATTCATAAGCTATCTGGTCTTGGAGTTCCCCTCAACAGGGAATGAGAATAATGACCCAAAAGAACGAGTAAATCAGCTTGAAATTCAAACTTGGCCAGCAGCTCAAAAGAATTTATGTTTTGCTCAAGATGTCTTCCAAATCGGAGCGGTGAAAATTGCAGGCCAAATCCTTCTATGTTCATTTGGATGTCTGGCTCCTCTTTTCAATTATGGTACCTGTACTCTGAGAAGCATCCTCCTCCTTCTCCAGGAGGTTTCCTGAAGATCTATAGAACTTTGAAGAGCCGGGCCTATAAGCTGTCAGCCTTCAGGAAGACAATCAGCGATGTCCAGCTTTGGCAACTTTAAGACCTATGGACTTCAACTCCCATAATTCCTCAGCCAGCCAAATCTTGGCAAGATTGGACAACCTTGTCCTAAACATTGAGATGGATTGCCTTGGCTTGCATGTGACATCCCTAACCATCAGTCTTTTAAAAAAATGGCTACCAACCTGCCTTCCATGGAGGACCTGTATACTGCATGAGTCAAAAAGAGGGCTGTGAAAATATTTACAGACCCCTCACATCCTGGACATAAACTTCTTCAACTCCTACCCTCAAAACGATGCTACAGAGCACTGCACACCAGAACAACTAGACACAAGACACAGTTTCTTCCTGAACGCCCTCACCCTGCTAAACAACTAATTCCCTCAACACTGTCAAACTATTTACTAAATCTGCACTACTATTAATCTTCTCATCATTCCCATCACCCATCTCCTTCCACTTATGACTATATGACTGTAACTTTGTTGCTTGTATCCTTACGATTTATATTGATATTGATTGTTTCCTGATTGCTTATTTGTACCCTATGACTATCATTAAGTGTTGTACCTTAGAATTCTTGATGAACGTATCTTTTCTTTTATGTACACTGAGAGCATATGCACCAAAGACAAATTCCTTGTGTGTGCAATCATACTTGGCCAATAAAAATTCTATTCTATTCTATTCTATTCTATTCTATTCTATTCTATTCTATTCTATTCTATTCTAATAAACCATAAACTTGGATCGAGCCCTCTTCAACATTTCATTTTCAGTCCTCGCTCCTGGCACCTTCCCCATGCTCCATCCCTCCTTCTGCATGTAGCTTTTTGCTTCACCTTTCCTCCTGCAACAGTTTTCCACCATCGTAACACCATCACATCAAGGAGAGGTTGTTCTTCTCACCGTTGCCTCTGCCAGGCCTGCTGTGTGCCCACCCCTTGCTCCCCCCCTTCAGCCTCCTGAAATGAAAAAAGCGGCCCATGAGTTAATTAAACAACGTCTTTTGCTTGTAAAAGGAGATCGAAGGCATTATGCATGAGAACACAGCAAAGGCCGGCACCAGGAGAAAAAGTATTTATCTCATTAACATGCATCCGAGGTATGTCCTCATTCCATTTTAATGTTCTGTGCGCAAAGAGTAACGAAAGGACAGGAGCCAAACTGGCAGAGATGCTCAACTTGGGTCCGTTGGGTTTGCAGAGGCAGACGGACGATGATCTGGGCTAATGTTAGGACACAATGCCTCCTTCTCTCTTCCTCTCCCTCTTTCTCCCCGTTCTGCCAAGTGAGAAGCATTCCAGCTTTGGCCAGAAGTCTGAACTGATTACCCACCAAGGGCTCCTGAAATGATGCTGAAGCCGAACTTGGGTTTTGACTCGTGAATTGTTTGTGCCTGAGTTTCAAGGCAGCCAGATGTACCGGGTCTGTTATGACAAGCCTCCTCTCTCAAGGACTGTGGTACATCAAGATGAATCTGCTGGAGCCTGCCTGGTGAAAGGGAATTTAAACAAGGAGTGCATAAGCCCAGAGTCCAAAATGCACCTGTGGCTGCCTTCACACAGTTTAATCTAGTTCTGGAACAAACCCATCTTCTGCATTTGTCCCAGTTCACTCCACCAGAATCTCATGCTGACCTGTTGAGACTCTAGAAAAAGTGCAGAGAAGAGCAACAAAGATGATTAGGGGACTGGAGGCTAAAACATACAAATAACGGTTGCAGGAACTGGGTATGTCTAGTTTGTTGAAAAGAAGGACTGGGTGGAATATGATAGCAGTCTTCCAATATCTCAGGGGTTGCCACAAAGAAGAGGGAGTTGGGCTGTTCTCCAAAGCACCTGAAGACAGGACAAGAAACAATGGGGGGGGGAAACTAATCAAGGAGAGAAGCAACTTAGAACTAAGAAGAAATTTCCTGACAGTTAGAACAATTAATCAGTGGAACAACTTGCATCCAGAAGTTGTGAATGCTCCATCATTGGAGGTTTTTAAGAAGAGATTGGACAACCATTTCTCTGAAGTGGTGTAGGGTTTCCTGCCTAAGCAGGGGGTTGGACTAGAAGACCTCCAAGGTCCTTTCCAACTCTGTTATTCTACTCTAGTCTATATACGAAGTAGGTTTACGCAAGGTTCTAAGCACATCTTAAACTAACACCAACGAAGCATACCATGTTGGGTAAATGCATCTGATCAGTCTTTAAATGAATTGTTCCTATTCAGTTTGTGTTGTATGAATACAGGCGTTCTTTGATATTCCTACCATTTTTTTCTGCCTGAATATATCTTCCCTCTCTCTCAGTCTTCAGATTAAAAGGAAGGGATTTATCTATTCACCTTTAGATACATCCCATCTCATAGAGATAGGAAGACATCCCTAAAGGTTTGTCCTTTTCATTAGGATGGGGAAATTAGGCTAAGGACTTTATAAAATTAGGCCGAGGTCACCTGTGAGAGACAGGTTTTCCATCCTCAGTTGAGAAGGAAATTATATGGTCAGTAAAGGTTCGATGGGAAGCCCTTCTTTTAAGTGTAGAAGAGTCTAGGCTGACTCTCTCACATCTCCAGGGGGTTCAAAACAACCATCTGAAATTGAGTAGTTACTTCCAGGTAGAGATGATGGTGGCTTGGTTTGACTCTGTAGAATGTTCCTGGTCTCCAGAAATGACAAAAAGCCAAAAAAATGAGTCAGAGGGAGAGGCACCTGACCCAAAGCCCTTCCCCAGATCCTATCTTTAAGTATTTATCTTTAGCCTGTTCCATGCTGGAGAAGACCCCTGCGAGTCCCTTGGACTGCAAGGCGATCAAACTGGACAGTCTTCGAGGAGATCAACCCTGACTGCTCTTTAGAAGGCCAGATCCTGAAGATGAAACTGAAATACTTTGGCCACCTAATGAGAAGGAAGGACTCACTGGAGAAGAACTTAATGTTGGGAACAATTGAGGGCAAATGAAGAAGGGGATGACAGAGAAGAAGGTGGCTGGATGGAGTCACTAAAGCAGTAGGTGGGAGCTTAAATGGACTCCAGAGGATGGTAGAGGACAGGAAGGCCTGGAGGAACATTGTCCATGGGGTCCTGATGGGTCGGACATGACTTCACAACTAACAACAACAACAGAACTTCTGATGACCTTCAGTGCTAATGGGAAGATGAAACATGAATCCCTGCATCACTTCTAGCCCTCTGCAATCGAGTTACAACTACCCCTACTGGCAACTGAATTATTTTAGGAGAGTCAGCAATGCTCTCTGGTGTATTTTTCTCCTGCTGATTGCAATCAGAGCTGCATCAGCTTCTCACGTGCCTTCTTTCTGTTCTTTGGTAGATGCCAAAGCAGTGAACCAGATCTGCAATCAGAAAGCGAGCAAGAACTAAGCACAAGCATAAATGAGATCCAGCGATCAAGAAAGGCCACATCGATTACCCTAAAAGACTGCAGAGGAAGGGGAAAAAACAGCCAAGTGCCATAGATGTGGTGTGTGATCCACTGATGGTAAGCGGTATCAATTTGTCTCTCCAGGAGATCTCCTCCTAGCCCCCAATTTCCTGGAATGCAAGGCGTTGCCTTAGTCACTTTAACGCTGTGGGGTTTGCATAAATTTGAGGCTTTGCAAATGTTGCTACATCTCTTCAGCCTGGACTTGGTTGGAACCTCTCAGTGGATCATAGGATAAGCTCCTAACTAGAACAGAGCTCTCCAAACTTGCAACTTTTAAGACTTGTGGACAGTGGTGGAATCCAATTTTTTTTTACTACTACTGTGGGTGTGGCTTGGTGGCAGGGGTGAAATGTAAAATTTGTTACTACTGGTTCTGTGGATGTGGTTTGGTGTGTGTGGGGGTAATATGACTGGGTGGGTGGGGCCAACTTTTTTTTTTCTTTTAAAAGCATTTTTTTCAGCCGGAGAAAAAATGCTTTTAAAAGTTAAAAAAAAGCCTCTAATGACCGCGCAGCTCAACTGGGCATGGGGAGGGGGATCAGGGATTTTTGCTACCAGTTCTCCAAACTACCTGCCACCATCGCTACCAGATTGGGCAATCCGGTCCAAACCGGGAGCATGGCTTAGGGCCTGGGTACTTACGGGACCGCCTGCTGTTACCACATGCCTCCCACCGACCCGTACGCTCACACAGAGAGGGACTCCTTAGGGTGCCGTCCGCCAAGCAATGTCGGCTGGCGGCGCCCAGGGGAAGAGCCTTCTCTGTGGGGGCTCCTAGTCTCTGGAACGAACTTCCCCCTGGCTTGCGCCAATTGCCTGACCTTCGGACCTTTCGCCGCGAGCTGAAGACGTATTTATTTACTTGCGCGGGGTTGGCTTAAATTTTAAATTCTAAATTTTAACTTTTTGGATGTATTTTAATGGGTTTTAAATTTTTAATATGTTTTAAATTTTTGGCCAATTTTATAATAAGTTTTTTAACTGTTTATTTTAAATTGTATTTGTTACTGTTTTTATTTCTGGCTGTACACCGCCCTGAGTCCTTCGGGAGAAGGGTGGTATAAAAATCTAATAAATAATAATAATAATAATAATTTCACCCCTGCTTGGTGGGCATGTTGTGGCTTGGTGGGTGTGGCAGGGGAAGGATACTGCAAAATCCCCATTTCCTCCCGATCAGCTGGGAGGCAGAGAATAGATGGAGGTGGGGCCAGTCAGAATTTTTACTACCAGTTCTCCGAATTACTCAAAATTTCTGCTACCGGTTCTCCAGAACTGCTCGGAACCTGCTGAAACCCACCTCTGCCCCAGGCAAAGAAAAGTTATAATGGGAAATTTCTTGAGCTGTTTCTCTCTTCCTCTGCATCTAAAATACGGACACTGCTAGAAGATACTTCATGACAAAAGTTGCTCACCTGAGCTAGCTTTAAGATAAACGTAGCCAGGTGATGCAAGTTCATTGGTTAGCAACTTGCTTTGTCAACAGTTGTTTAGGCCTCTAGCTGATTTTCCTTTGTGGTGTTGGTTAAACGGTTATTCAACGTGGGTTCGTGGGACGTCTTCTTCAGCGGGAAGGAAATTACTTCTCATGGAGGATGGCGGCTGGAAGCAATCTGAGGATCTCAGCATGGGAGAAATGCGCCAGAATTTCAGACAAATAAAAGCCACTTTTTAATCCATGACATTTTGGCGGCGCATGGCCTGCTCCGGAGAGCTTCTCTGGAGTCCAACAACTGAAATGTCAGCTTGGAAAATGAAGCATATCTTATACAAATGCCACAAGTCTGCAGTGCAAATTCGTTCCCCCTGTTTTATCCAGGATGTAGATTGGAAAGTTATCAGCTGCCTGCCAGGATGAGGTGACCAAAACACAGCTAGTCCCTGACTTACGACAATATCGGGATCACATTTGCTAAGTGAGGCGATTGTTAAGGGAGCCGGGTTTGATTTTACGAACCTTTTTGCTACCGTTGTGCTGTGAATCGCTGCAGTTCTTAAGCGAGTCTTGTGGTTGTTAAGCAGGGGTGAAATGCTCCCGGTTCGGACCGGATCGTCTGATCCGGTAGCGATGGCGACGGGTGGTTCGGAGAACCGGTAGCAAAAATCCCTGGCCACCCCGCATGCTCAGCTGAGCTGCGCGATCATCAGAGGTTTCTTTTTTTACTTTTAAAAGCATTTTTTCTTCGGCCGAAAGCCTCTGATGATCGCGCAGCTCAGCTGGGATCATCAGAGGCTTTTAAAAGCATTTTTTTACAACCTCTTCAGCCGAAGAGGTTGTAGAAAAAAATGCTTTCAAAAGTTAAAAAAAAAAAAAGTTGGCCACGCCCAGCCAGTTACATTACTCCCCTCCACCAAGCCACGCCCACAGAACCGGTAGTAACAAATTTTACATTTCACCCCTGTTGTTAAGCGGTCCCTTCCAAGTGTGTTATTGTGCATTAAAGGGTCTCTGAGCAGGGGGTTGGATTAGAAGACCTCCAAGGTCCCTTTCAACAGGGGGTTGGACTAGAAGACCTCTAAGCTCCCTGCCAATTCTGTCGATCTGTTAAACCCAAGTCGTCCTGGCTGGGGAATTCTGGGAGTCGAAGTCCCTCTCAACTTAAAAGTTGTCAGGTTTGAGAAATCTTGGACTCGTTGATCCAAAGTCTCCTTTCCTGCGGCCAGATGTTGTTTCTCCTCAGCTGGGAATCTCTTCTCTTTTCACATGACTTCAGCGCAAAACCGACTCCTTGTAAGCTTGCTGGCAAATCTGCTTCCTAGCCCAGCGCTCCGGTAATTGCTTTGCAAATGAAATGTTCCTTAAGCGAGGCAAGAACAGTGTTAGAAAAATCATTTCTGCACAAGTAAACAAACACAAAGCCCGGCCTTTTAATCTAGCCCCATGTGTGCTGCAGGAGGGAGGGAAGGAAAGGAAGAGGGAGGGAGGAAGAACAGCGTAGTTGCATGAGCATCGCATTAAACCCCGGTACATGCCAGCGGAAGGTGTGTTACATCTGTAAGAGTGAAAGGCACCTCCATTTGCAATGCTTCATTAAAACCGGAGGGCTGGTTTTATTTTCATTTCCTGTGTTTTTAAAAAAAAGAGAGAGAGAGAGAGACAGGCATTTTGGAGAAATATAGATAGTCCCTCCCTTACAACAGTTCATTTAGTGACCGTTCCGAGTCACAACAAAAAGCGACTTACAACCATTTTTTAACCCTTGAGATCATTGCAACCTTCCCTTAGTTATGGGATCAGAAATTCAGACGCTTGGCAATTGACTCGTATTTATGAAGGTTGCAATGTCCTGGGGCTTTTATTTATTTTATTTTATTTATTTTATTTATTTTATTAGATTTTTATACCACCCTTCTCCCGAAGGACTCAGGGCGGTGTACAGCCGAAATAAAATACAGAATATATACAATTAAAAGAAATTAAAAGAAGCTATTAATAAACGGCCGATAATTTAAAAAATTTAAAAATTTAAAATCACTAAAACCCCAATTTAAAATCAACTATTTATGCCAGTCCTGCTTGAGTGAATAAATATGTTTTTAGCTCACGACGAAAGGTCCGAAGATCAGGCACTTGACATAAGCCAGGGGGGAGTTCGTTCCAGAGCGTCGGTGCTCCCACAGAGAAGGCCCTACCCCTGGGGGCCGCCAGCCGACATTGTTTGGCGGACGGCACCCTGAGAAGGCCCTCTCTGTGAGAGCGTACGGGTCAGTGGGAGGCATAGGGTTGCAGCAGGCGGTCTCGTAAGCCATGGAGCGCTTTAAAGGTGGTAACCAGAATCTTGAAGCGCACCCGAAAGACCACAGGAAGCCAGTGCAGACTGCGGAGCAGTGGTGTTACGTGGGAGCCACGAGCGGCTCCCATTACTACTCGCGCAGCTGCATTCTGGACTAACTGCAGCCTCCGGGTGCACCTCAAGGGCAGCCCCATGTAGAGAGCATTGCAATAATCCAGCCGAGACGTAACCAGAGCGTGAGTGACCGTGCATAAGGCATCCCGGTCAAGGAAGGGACGCAACTGGCGAACCAAGCGGACTTGGTAAAAGGCCCTCCTGGTGACGGCCGCCAGATGTTCATCAAAGGACAGCCGACCATTTTGGGATTGCGTTTCACAAACTTCTGACCAAAAAAAAGTCAACGGGGGACTCACATTCAC
The DNA here is from genome assembly GCF_028640845.1 of Ahaetulla prasina. Lineage (NCBI taxonomy): Eukaryota > Metazoa > Chordata > Lepidosauria > Squamata > Colubridae > Ahaetulla > Ahaetulla prasina. The sequence goes on from NC_080551.1 coordinate 24,113,624, forward strand.
TTAAAAACCAGGTGACTGAATTAACAACTGCAGTGATTCACTTAACAACTCTGGAAAGAAAAATGGAGGAAAACTCACTTGAACAAAGGTCTTACTTAGTGACAGAAACGTTGGGCTCAATTCTGGTCGTACGTTGAGGACTACCTGTGATATTCTCCTTGTAAATAACCCTCCTCATTTTTAGGATGGTCTTTCAGAGGCAAATTTTAATCTTTAATCACGGGATGGTGGGTTTCCCAAGAAGTTCAGTCAAAGTGACAATTTGCTTCTGTTCCTTCTCTTTTTGTTTTTTTCCCTCATGTGGCTTCTGACATGTGATTCCACGGGAGCGACCGGCGCTTTCAATTTAGTTAACACAAGTCTAGAGATTTCTGCTGCTTGCTTCTCCTTATTGGCATTTGACCTGCATTTCAGATTGGTTTCTGACCCAAATAACCTGGTTGCTAGCTGGATTTTCTTTTCAGATAGAGGTGGAATAAGTTGCTGTTTTTTCAGACGGACTCCTTCCAGACATTTTTCCCACCCCGTAGTGGGTGGACGTTGGTGGAGCCCTTGTTTTTTCATGGATCACGTGACCCCAATATCCAAAACATGGCAGTCAAGTGCAACCATTATCTAATATGTTCAGATCAGTTGAGACATTCACTCACAATTAATCAATGGAACGGTTTCGTGCCCTGGGCATGGGAGTGACTGGCATCTACAGAAGTGACTGCAATTTGAAAGACATTCTCTTTAACGAGTTCGAAGATGTCTTCAAGGACTGCCTGGGCAAGTACAAGGGACCCCTATTTCCTTCAACTTAGACCCCAGGTAGCCCCATTAGGCTTAAGGCGAGGAGAGTCCTTTGCCCTAAAACCAAAAATCGATAAGGAGCTGGACAAGCTCATAAATCAGGGATTTTGGTGCCAGTCGATCACGCAAAGTGGGAGCGTAATCGTCACCCCATCAAACCGGACGGGTCAATTAGAATTTGCGCTGACTACAAGGCGGCTTAACAAAGCCTTACAGAAAAGCGCTTACCCGGTTCCGTGGTGCAACACTTATTGCACTCTTTGGGGCAAGGGCAAGTCTTTGCAAAGTTAGACTTGGCCCAAGCCTACCAACAACTGCCAGTGAGCGCCCGCACAGCTGAAGCCCAAGCGATTGTGACGCACAGGGGGCATTCAAGTGCACCGATTGCAATTTGGGGTTAGTGTGGCACCAGGGCTGTTCCAAAACCTGATGGAGCGACTACTGCAAGGGCTCCCAGGGTAGTTCCCTACTTGATGATGTCCTAATTTCAGGGAAAACATGGAGGAATTGGGGAGGCGTTAAGAAAGGTCTTGAGCATTTTCCGGACAGCGGATTAAAAGTCAAGACAAATAAATGCCAGATAGAATTCGAATCGGTCGATTTCTTGGGCTACGGATAGACAAGAAAGGAATTCACCCTACTGAGAGCAAGGTTAAGGCAATTAGGAAGGCTCCAGCGCCCAAAAACAAAGCAGAGCTGCAGGCATTCCTGGGATTGGTTAATTTTCTGCGGTCTTTTTAAAGAACAAAGCAACCGTTCTTGGAACCGCTGCATAGGCTCTTAGGGAAAAATACTGTTTGGTCTTGGGGAAAGTCAGAAAATAGGGCTTTTGAAGCAGTAAAGAACCTGCTCTCAAGTGATAGCCTGCTCATCCAATATCACGACTGACTACCCCAAGTGCTGGTTTGCGAGGCCTCCTCTTATGGGTTGTGGGCTGTACTCAGCCATAGACTTCCAAACGGCACAGAAGCCCCTATAGCGTTCTACTCTAGAACGATGTCCTCCCAGAGAGGAACTACAGCCAATTAGACAAAGAAGCACTAGCTATTGTATCAGGGGTCAAAAAATTCCATGAGTATGTCTTTGGGCGGAATTTTGAAATCGTGACTGACCACAGACCGCTACTAGGATTACTGGCTGGCGACCGCCCAACGCCTGTGGCACTTTCGCCACGCTTGACCCGATGGACTATATTTTAGCCGCTTATTCATACAAGCTGCAGCATCGACCGGGAAAGAAGTGGGGCATGCAGGCGCGTTGAGCCGATGCCCACTGCCAGGCGACCGAAGACCCCACTCCGGGGACACCCATCCTCCTTATTGACTCGTTGGACTCTGGCCCAGTCACATCAAAGGAAGTGGCTCGGGCATCATGCGGGACATTGTGTTAAGGACTGTACTCGGTTGGGTACAGAGAGGGTGGCCCGCTGCGCGAGCAGTTCAAAGAATTTGTTAAGAAGCGAGATGAGCTCTCGGCTCAAGGGGTGCCTGTTATGGGGTGATCGTGTAATAATTCCTGTTAAGTTAAGGGGCAAGGTATTGGACCTCCTCCACGAGGTCACCCAGGCATCGTAAGGATGAAGGGTTAGCTAGAAGCTATGTATGGTGGCCACTCATGGATGCAGAGATTGCTGAGAGGGTAGGAAATGCCAAGCTTGCCAAGAGTCCAGACCGCTACCCCAACAGCCCCAGTCAGAGAATGGGAAAAGCCCCAAGGGCCTTGGTCAAGAATCCACATTGACTTTGCTGGCCCTTTCACGGCCAAACGTTCCTAGTGGTGGTGGGCGCATTTCCAAATGGTTGGAGATCATACTCATGAAGTCCACCACGGCCGAGGCAGTAATCGCAACACTCGCCACCTATTCGCAACTCACGGGTTGCGGACACTCTGGTGTCCGACAATGAGCCCAATTCACGGCAGCCCAGTTTGAAGAGTACCTGGCAGAGGAAGGCATCCGACATGCCCTCTCTGCGCCTTTCCACCCTCGTCGAATGGCCTTGCAGGCGTTCCGTCCGGGCGCTAAGGAGGCGTGTCAGGCTCAAGCCAGGTGACTGGCAAACAAAATAGACTTTCCTAGCCGTCCAGCACAGAACCCCAAGCACAGCCACTGGGAAAAGCCCAGCCGAATTGCTAATGGGACGGAAACTCCGGTGCCCACTTGACCGTTTGAACCCCATTACACACCCGAGGGTTACAAGGGGAACTAGAAAAGACAAGGAAATGAGCATAGGCGACGGGTGTGGGCCGAAACTATGGGGCGGCCCGAGTTGGGTCGCAGGACAAGTAACAAGATAACAGGCCCAAAATCGTCGTGGTAGAGCTACCAGACAACCGAGTGTGGCGGCGCCACATAGATCAGTTAAGGAAGCGAATAACTGACCAAACCAAACCAATAGAGACAGGTAATGACCAATACCACTTTGAATCCACAGCTGACAATGACCGGGAGGCGCAAGACTTAGCTGAGGTCCCAGAGTTCCAGCGACGCCATCAGGTCCCGAGGAAGCAGCAGGAAAATTCCAAAATTAATCCAAGGCGGATGGCCAAGAAAAAGTCGGCCAATAATCCGGGCCCGATGGCTCAGAGAAAGAGCTGGGAGGAGAAAACAGCCCCTCGACCAGCTCAAACACCACCAGAACTGAACCGCAGGTCAGAAAGAACTAGGAGGCGCCCAGGTTATTTGCGTGACTCGTGAAAAATAACATGTAAATAAATATGTAAATAGAGACAAAGTGTTTTCTGGGAGGAGGAGTGTTATGTATTAACAGTTGTACCTTTAAATATTTGAGCGGAAATCAACACGTTGCTGATTGGGCGAAACCTCCTGCAGAACTGTATAAAAGGAGAGGTTTTTCCCCTAGCCTGTTGCTGGGTTCACCCTATATTAAAGAGCTGTTGTCACTACCCTGGTCTCCAGCCTCGTTACTTCCCGAACTTAACAGTCCGAAGATCAGGCACTTGACGTAAGCCAGGGGGGAGTTCGTTCCAGAGCGTCGGTGCTCCCACAGAGAAGGTCCTACCCCTGGGAGCCGCCAGCCGACATTGTTTGGCGGACGGCACCCTGAGAAGGCCCTCTCTGTGAGAGCGTACGGGTCGGTGGGAGGCATAGGGTTGCAGCAGGCGGTCTCGTAAGTACCCGGGTCCTAAGCCGTGGAGCGCTTTAAAGGTGGTAACCAGAATCTTAAAGCGCACCTGAAAGATCACAGGAAGCCAGTGCAGACTGCGGAGCAGTGGTGTTACGTGGGAGCCACGAGCGGCTCCCATTACTACTCGCGCAGCTGCATTCTGGACTAACTGCAGCCTCCGGGTGCACCTCAAGGGCAGCCCCATGTAGAGAGCATTGCAATAATCCAGCCGAGACGTAACCAGAGCGTGAGTGACCGTGCATAAGGCATCCCGGTCAAGGAAGGGACGCAACTGGCGAACCAAGAGGACTTGGTAAAAAGCCCTCCTGGTGACGGCCGCCAGATGTTCATCAAAGGACAGCCGACCATTTTGGGATTGCGTTTCACAAACTTCTGACCAAAAAAAAGTCAACGGGGGAGTCACATTCACTTAAAAACCAGGTGACTGAATTAACAACTGCAGTGATTCACTTAACAACTCTGGAAAGAAAAATGGAGGAAAACTCACTTGAACAAAGGTCTTACTTAGTGACAGAAACATTGGGCTCAATTCTGGTCGTACGTTGAGGACTACCTGTGATATTCTCCTTGTAAATAACCCTCCTCATTTTTAGGATGGTCTTTCAGAGGCAAATTTAGTCACGGGATGGTGGGTTTCCCAAGAAGTTCAATCAAAGTGACAATTTGCTTCTGTTCCTTCTCTTTTTGTTTTTTTCCCTCATGTGGCTTCTGACATGTGATTCCACGGGAGCGACCGGCGCTTTCAATTTAGTTAACACAAGTCTAGAGATTTCTGCTGCTTGCTTCTCCTTATTGGCATTTGACCTGCATTTCAGATTGGTTTCTGACCCAAATAACCTGGTTGCTAGCTGGATTTTCTTTTCAGATAGAGGTGGAATAAGTTGCTGTTTTTTCAGACGGACTCCTTCCAGACATTTTTCCCACCCCGTAGTGGGTGGACGTTGGTGGAGCCCTTGTTTTTTCATGGATCACGTGACCCCAATATCCAAAACATGGCAGTCAAGTGCAACCATTATCTAATATGTTCAGATCAGTTGAGACATTCACTCACAATTAATCAATGGAACGGCTTCAGGGGTGGGATTCAGCTGGTTCAGACCGGTTCAGGTGAACCGGATGCTAATTTTACATCTGGTTCACCAGAACCTGTAGTTGCAAGGACTGTCTGGCCCTGCCCGCTTCGCCCCTCCCAGGAGTCTCCACAAAGCCCGTTTTGGATGCCAGATAAGTGCAGGGCCTGCATAGAGGCTCTGTGAGGGCGAAAAACAGGCCTCCCAGGAGTCCAGAAATGGGCCCATTTCCAGCCTCTGGAGAACCTCTGGAGCCTGGGGGAGGCTGTTTTTGCCCTCCCAGAGGCTCGAGGAAAACCTCCGGAGCCTGAGGAGGGCAAAAAACAGGGCTACTAGAAATACCGGAAGTCCAGAAATGGGCTCGTTTCTGGCCTCCGGAGGGCCGCCCCCCCCCCACTGTGGTGCAGGAGGCTGAGTGGGCCATGCCCCCATGTCCATGCCCACCCAGGAACCAGATAAAGAACTGGTTGCTAAAATTTTTCAATCCCATCCCTGAAGGGCTTGCTGTCAGATGTTGTGAGTGCTCCATCACCGGAGGTTTTGAAGAAAAAATTGGACGACCACTTGTCTGAAATGGTCGAGGGTCTCCTGCTTGAGTGGGAGTTGTACTAGAAGACCTCCAAGGTCCCTTCCAACTCTGTTATTCTTTTCAGTTCTGTTAAGTGATGGGGCCAATGGGATAGGAACACTCTTGTGAACAGGCTAAGAAGGTCCTCATTGTTCATCAGATTCCTATCATTGTTCATCAGATTCCTATCAGGGTGATTATCTAATCATTCATGATGATCACCTGATCGTCCATGATGGCTTCACATGTTCCAGGTTCCCTCATTGATTAGGTTCCTTCTAGGACGGAGAATGAAAGAGAAATAAACCATAAGATCAAGATCTCCAGTGATTGGGTAGCAACAGTAGCTACTATACTTTTCACAGACGAGCATTAAAGAGCAGTGAGGACATATTTCAGTCCCAAACTACTTCAGAAGAACATTCAATACAGGCTTAGTTAACTTTGTCTAGAAGAATGAGAAATTCCAGTGACTTCACGGGGTGCTGAAGTGTGCGCTTGTTCGCTGTTATTATATCTTATGATTGTTTGTTTTGGGATTGCCTAAAATAGCATCCATAAAATAACATATATTAAAGGAAACAGCCCTTGCTCTCAAGATAACAGCTTAAGGGATACAGATTGTCAGGCGCGTTGGAAATGAGACCCTGCAAATTTTGCTCGCATTAAGGCTCTATAAAAAGACCTGAATAAGTGGATCTTCTGCCCTTACAAGGAGTTCTTTCTTCCTGGCATTAACAAACAATCATCCGAATGTTGGTTAGGTAGGGAAATTTTTGTTGGGAGACCTGAAGAACCAAGAGAGGGACAGATCACCCTTAGGCTGGGTTACTCCAGCTTCACTTTCCCTAGGGAGAGCTTGGTTGAACTGTGTATCAGGTCAGCCCTGTTCTGACCTAGGCTTCCTTAGAAAGTATACAGCACAATCTTAGTCCCGGCAAATCTCTTTAATTCATATGGCTGTGAATTATTGTCATTCCCAGTTCAAAAGGCTTTCCAAACAGTCTTTCAGGGGAGTGTTTATAAACACCCAACTTATCTCCCTTGGAATGCTGCCAGAGAACTAATTGCCACATGCAGAGCAAGGCCAAACTTGGCACAGAGTCAAAAAGAGCTTTTCCAGAGCTGTTACTGACCAGATGAACTAATTGCTCCCTGCAAAAGCTAATGTCCCCTTTGCTTTTATGTATTATGGGAGGGGCCAATCATCTCCAAGCCTTACTCCCAAGTTGACCCTGTTTTCTTAATTTTCCCTGTCTTCTGGCAGCTCTGCACATGGGAACAGGCTCCCGCTGTTCTTCTGCCTCGCTGATGTCAGACTCCAGAGGCTCCAGAGGCAGCAAAGAACTACCAGATGGCCTTGGCTCTTTCTCTGCCTCTGACTCAGAGCCTTCCCTGACTCCAGGACTGGCCATGTTCCTCCCCAACCTCCTCACTGTTCAACTCTGCTGCCAGCTCTACTGGCCACTGGCAGGCCTCAACAAGCCCTTAGAATCTGTTCAGCACTAGTAATCACTTTAGTTACTTGTTTCATTTCTATAGCCATCTGTCTCAAGAAGGGTCTGAAATCCTATGCATCCTTTTCTGTAAATTTGCTTTTCAGCAGCCTCTACCGCTTATCCATCTAGCTCTCTTCAGGCTCTCAAGGCTAAACTTCTGCAAAAAAAAAAAATCCTTGATGGCACTCAAAGGAGCTGCCAACCGATCGATGGAACTAGATACAATCTACCACCTGGTCAAGTGCCTGATTCAAACTGTACACAATGAGGCAGGCCAATCAAAATAGAACTGGCATTATTCCCAACCACCAATCAACCGATACCTCCCAAGGAGCTCTCAACACCAACCAACCTCACGCAATTAAAATTCCACACGGAATATAAAAGCCACAAGGAGTCCTTCTTTCTGATCGGTTGCTTTGAGGAAGGCTTGCAGGGAGGAACATCTGCCAAATGTCAGTTGGTCTCCTGTAGAGCAGGGGTCTCCAACCTTGGCAACTTTAAGACTTGTGGACTTCAACTCCCAGAATTCCTCAGCCAGCTTTGCTGGTTGAGGATTTCTGGGAGTTGAAGTCCACAAGTCTTAAAGTTGACAAGGTTGGAGACCCCTGCTGTAGAGTATGAGGGAGATGATCTCAACAGAAGCCTTAGAACAGGGGTGTCCAAACTTGGTCCCTTTAAGACTTGTGGACTTCAACTCCCAGAGTTCCTCAGCCAGCTTTGCTGGTTGAGGAATTCTGGGAGTTGAAGTCCACAAGTCTTAAAGTTGCCAAGGTTGGAGACCCCTGCTGTAGAGTATGAGGGAGATGATCTCAACAGAAGCCTTAGAAGCTCCAAACAGAACTGTGGAGAAATGGCTGGAGATTGTTCAACTGTTGTCAATCAATGTCCCGATATAGCAGGAATGGGCAACTACATCAACTTTAGAACCTGTGTGGACTCATGGCTGGCTCAAGAATTCTGGGAGTTGAAGTCCATTGGTCATGAAGTTGCAAAAGTTGGACACCCTTGATTTAGATCGTTTATAGATCTTTCCCCAGGGATCTCAAGGCAACCTGCCTAGAGCTTGCTCCTTATTTTTCTCTCAGTGCAACCAATTTTGGTCACCAGAGGACAAAAAATATGTTGAGACTTTAGAAAAAGTTCAGAGAAGAGCAACGAAGATAATCAAAGGCCTGGAGACCAAACCAGATGAAGAATGGCTTCAGGTTTTGGGGTTGGCTAGTCTAAAGAAAAGAAGAATTAGGGGTGACATGATAGCAGTCTTCCAATATCTCAGGGGTTGCCACAAAGAAGAGGGAGTCAAACTATTCTCCAAAGCACTTGAGGGTAGAACAAGAAGCAATGGGTGGAAACTGATCAAGGAGAGAAGCAACTTAGAACTAAGGAGAAATTTCCTGACAGAACAATTAATCAGTGGAACAATTTGCCTCCAGAAATTGTGAATGCTCCAACACTGGAAGTTTTTAAGAAGGGACTAGACAGTCACTTATCTGAAATGGTATAGGTTCTCCTGCTTGAGCAGGGGGCTGGACTAGAAGACCTCCAAGGTCCCTTCCAACTCTGTTGTTGTTGTTGTTGTTGCTGTTTTTTGTTTTTTTTTTGTTTACATTTATACCCCGCCCTTCTCCGAAGACTCAGGGCGGCTTACAATGTATAAGGCAATAGTCTCATTCTATTTGTATATTTTTTTTTACAAAGTCAACTTATTGCCCCCCCAACAATCTGGGTCCTCATTTTACCTACCTTATAAAGGGTAGAAGGCTGAGTCAACCTTGGGCCGGGCTCGAACCTGCAGAAATTGCAGGCTCTGTGTTCTAATAACAGGCTTCTCTACTGCCCGAGCTATCCCAGCCCTGTTGTTATAACATAACCAAAGCATTAGAAGATTAATTATGGAAAGGTCCAACCATTATATTCTTTTAACAACCCCATAATCCCTTGCAGGGTGGAGCTGAGTGTTTGAATGGCCGGATGCCCTTCCTGTTGCCAATGTGGAGTTTTGTTCAGCAGATAGATTCTCATTGTGCCCAGAGAGAGAGAAGTTACTCTTCTTCTTGGCAGTGGCACGGGATTGGATTTACTGCTGCTGTTGTGTTTGGTGGCATCTCTTTCCATCACGGCTTAGCCTTTCTGGCCGCTCACATTGCCCAGCTGTGGGAGGTTGCCGAGTGCTGGAGAAGCGATTGTCCAAGCAAGTCGGATATCGACCTTCATTCTTCGGCTCTTGTGACTTCAATACACGCCACAGCAACACATTCGCGCCATGCAAATTCCTCTGAAATTCTCTTCTGGTTTGAAAACAACTTCAAAAATAATTTTTCTTGAAATAAGAATTGGGGTTTTTAAAAAATGCAATGGAATTCTTCCGCACAGCACTAATCTGAAAATCCTCTTAAAACACAGTTTCTTTTATGTGACTCACAAGTGGATAATGTAGCAATATAAAAAATGCAAGGATCTGAGGAACGTTCCTCAAAATAAAAGCTCGCCTCCTAAGGCTATTAAGCCGAGGGAAAAAAACAGGCAACGGGCGAAAGAGGAACATTGTGTAAAGTTCCTTCTCAGATGTTCAGAAGTAAACAGCTCGAGATTAGAGTTTGTCCATGGCCAAAATAAGACATGAGTAGAAATTGAGTCCTTTACACAAAAGAAAAGGGGCGCGTGCAGGGGTGAAATCCAGCAGGTTCTGACAGGTTCTGGAGAACCGGTAACAGAAATTTTGAGCAGTTCGGAGAACCAGCAAATACCACCTCTGGCTGGCCCCAGAGTGGGGTGGGAATGGAGATTTTGCAGTATTCTTCCCCTAGGAGTGGGGAGGGAATGGAGATTTTGCAGTATCCTTCCCCTAGAGTGGGGAGGGAATGGGGATTTTGCAACATCCTTCCCCTGCCACGCCCACCAAGCCACGCCCACAGAACCAATGGTAAAAAAAAATTGAATTTCACCACTTGGCACATGGCACCGGGCAAGTGGGAAAGAATTGCAAAGATTTGGAACAGGTAGTCCTCAACTTCCGACAGTTTCTTTAGTGACCTTTGGAAGTTGCAACAGCACTGAAAAAAAGTGACTCGTGACCATTTTTCACACCGCAGCGTCCCCCGAGGTCACGTGATCAAAATCCAGACACTTGGCAATTATCTCGTATTTATGACGTTGCAATGTCCTAGGGCAGGCGTCTGCAAACTTGGCTCTTTTAAGACTTGTGGACTGAGGACTCCCAGAGATCCTCAGCCAGCAGGAACTCTGGGAGCTGAAGTCCACAAGTCTTAAAAGAGCCAAGTTTGCAGACCCCTGCCCTAGGATCACGTGATCGCCTCTTGCGACCGTCTGGCAGAGCAGAAGTCCATAGGGAAGCCAGAGTCAATTAACCAACGTGGGACTAACTTAACAACTGCCACAATTTGCTTAATGACAGCGGCAAGAAGGGTCGTAAAATGGAGCAAAACTCACCGAACCAATGCCTCGCTTAGCAACAGAAATTTTAGGCTCCGTTGTGGTCGCAAGTGGAGAACTACCTATACTTCAATTCCAGGATAAATAGAGCTCGCATTTCGTATCCAGCTTTTCCTATAATTCTTTCGTAATGGATTCATAACTTTCCCGTAACAAAGCAATTTGGTTGTTGTGTTCTTAAAAAAAAACAAAAAAACCCACATCTGAAGGAGGATTTGTCGTTGTTGTTGTTACTGTTGTCATTCTCCCAGGTCCCAGCCTAGCATTTGATAAAATGGGTAATCAGTTGGGATAGCTTCTGCTACTCTCTCCGTAGATTCATTTCAACTCACTCGTAAATGCCCAACTTCTCTCTTTTAATAAATCCTTTTTCTTATATGGTCCTGTCTACACGATTGTGCAAAACATGAGGATGCCTTGATTAACAGAATATAAATGGGTGGATTTCTTTGCTACCTTGACAAAGTAGAGTAAATTTATCTCTCTCCCCCCCCTCTCTCCCTCCCTCCCTCCCTCTCTGTGTTTTTGTGTGTGATTTGCACACCAAACCCATAACCTTGGGTGTCTGGCGAAGCTTTCTCCCTAGCTGGCATTTGCAGCTGGTGTCTTTGCTACACCATCCATCATAGTCAAGCCTTCTTGACCATTTCAGCCCCTAGCTCTTCCACATGATAAGTGGCCCTTAAATTGCTCCACCAATTTTGTGTTATGGCTGGTCCTTGCTCTCTTGCACATGTGTGAAATTGCTTTTTCTCACACGCAAACACGCAGAGGGAGTCCTTGTGACAACCTTGCCCTAGAGGGCACCCATGGCTCTAAAGTTCAATAGACTAGACTAGAAAATAACAGAGTTGGAAGGGACCTTGGAGGTCTTCTAGTCCAACCCCCTGCTTAGGCAGGAAACCCTATGCCATTTTAGACAAATGTGTTGTCCAATCTCTTCTTAAAAACTTCCAGTGTTGGAGCACCTATAACTTCTGGAGGCAGGCAGTTCCATGGATGAATTGTTCTCGTTGGCAGGAAATCTCTAGTTCCAGTTCAGTAACAGAGTTGGAAGGGACCTTGGAGGTCATATAGTCCAACCCCCTGCAACCCACTGCCAACCTTTCTGATCGACAAGCTCAGTGTCTTAGCCACTGAGCCACCTAGTCAGGTGTCCTTAGTTAGGTAGTTTAGTTAGTTAGGTTTATTTTATTTATTTTATTTTATTTTATTAAATTTTTATACCGCCCTTCTCCCGAAGGACTCAGGGCGGTGTACAGCCAGAAATAAAATACAAGATATATACAATTAAAATGAATTAAAATTAGCAATTACTAAACGGCTGATAGTTAAAAATGAATTTAAAATTTAAAATATTAATAAACCCCAATATAAAATCAAACTATTATGCCAGTCCCGCTTGGATAAATAAATATGTTTTTAGCTCACGACGGAAGGTCCGAAGATCAGGCACTTGACGTAGGCCAGGGGGGAGTTCATTCCAGAGCGTCGATGCTCCCACAGAGAAGGCCCTACTCCTGGGGGCCGCCAGCCGACATTGTTTGACGGACGGCACCCTGAGGAGGCCCTCTCTGTGAGAGCGTACGGGTCGGTGGGAGGCATAAGGTAACAGCAGGCGGTCTCGTAAGTACCTAAGGTTTCCTTAGGTCTAAGTTGCTTCTCTCCTTGATTAGTTTCCATCCATTGCTTCTTGTCCTGCCCTCAGGTGCTTTGGAGCAGGGATCACCAACCTTGGCAACTTTAAGCCTGGAGGACTTCAACTCCCAGAATTCCTCAGCCAATGGCAACTTTAAGACTTGTGGACTTCAACTCCCAGAATTCCTCAGCCAAAGGCAACTTTAAGACTTGTGGACTTCAACTCCCAGAATTCCTCAGCCAAAGGCAACTTTAAGACTTGTGGACTTCAACTCCCAGAATTCCTCAGCCAATGGCAACTTTAAGACTTGTGGACTTCAACTCCCAGAATTCCTCAGCCAAAGGCAACTTTAAGACTTGTGGACTTCAACTCCCAGAATTCCTCAGCCAAAGGCAACTTTAAGACTTGTGGACTTCAACTCCCAGAATTCCTCAGCCAAAGGCAACTTTAAGACTTGTGGACTTCAACTCCCAGAATTCCCCAGCCAGAGTCACTACACAACTGTGTTACTAGCTTAAGAACTACAGTGGTTCCCTTAAGGAATCTGGCAAGCAAGGTCGTAAAATGAGACAACACTCGCTGGAAAAAATGTCTCACTCAGCAACAGAAATTTCTGCCTCAACTGTGGTCGTAAAGTTGAGGATTACCTGTATTTCAGTCTCAGTTCCTGTTGTGACCCAGGCCCAAGTAGGTAGTAGGAAACTCAGTCAGTGAAAAAACAAATTTTATTCGAACAGCTGAGAATTACTTCATTCCCAGAGTAGTTCAACTAAATTAAAGCAAATTCCTCCCAAATTCCTCAGTCCTATCACCAACCTTGGTCCAATTAGGCAAACTGCCAAAGGCCTTTCTTGGCAAACGTTCAGAAGACACCGATACAAAATAAATGCAACAAGACGAAGCTATCAACATTGTTTTCCGGCAAAGAGCCCAAACGCTGTTGCTGGTCTTTTTTTAGGCCTTATGGGAGGGGCCAATTATCTCTTGGCCCTACTCCCAAGTCGTCCTCTTTCCTTGAGCTGCTCTTGCCTTCTGGCAGCTCTTCTCATGCGTGCATTAGGAACAGGCTCCTCCTGTTCCTCTGCCTCACTACTATCAGTCTCTGGAGGCTCCGGAGTCTGCACATCACTCCCCGATGGCCCTGGCCCCACCTCTGCCTCCGATGCAGAGCCCTCATCTGGGCCTTCCCCAGCCTCCAGGTCTGGCCCACACTCTTCCTCAGCCTCATCACTGTCCGATTTCATTGCCAGCTCTGCAGGCTGCTGGCGGACCACAACAGTTCCTCCAGGAGAATCCCTGCCTCCGTGCTGAACCCTTGCCGTCTCAGACATTCCCAAAATAAAATAAAAATCCCTGGACAGAATAAATGATTCCCTGCCCTTCAATATCATCACTCCTTTCTTGGGTTCTCCCCCCCCCTTTTTTTTTTTTTCTTTGCGAATGAGATCTGGTTTTGGTCCTCCCTCCCTCCGGAGTCGTGGCTGCCTTCATAATCCCTCCAACTGCACAGAAACCTTCAAAATACACCTTGACATTTCACTCAGACTGAAAATTGAGCAGCAAGTTAGTGGTCTGTGGCAGATTCACCACCATCCCCTTTCCCACCCCCTCTTCCCACGAGACCCTTTCATCACATAAATAAAATTGTTGCTTCTCCGTGGTTCCCTTAGATCTTTCATCTGGGCTAAGAAGCGAAAGTCCCTTGAGGGGAGGAGGGGAAAATAACCATCCTGCTTTTGATGAAATTCAAGGTTGGCCAGGCAAATTAATCTAGTCCTGAACAAGTAGTTCACCTCCTTGGGGAAGCCCCTTCTCGAGGCTGGCTCTTTGCTTTCTGATCCGGAGGCTGTCTTGACGACAAAGCAGGGGGATAGAATGGGAAGTTGGGAATCTGGATGCGGCAGATTCCGCTCCAAATTTAAGAGGCCTTCGGCTTCGGTTAGCATTTTCATGGCAAGGTATCCGTGGTGGGTTGCTCCCTGCTCTGTCCGGTTCTTGCGAACCGGTAAGTAAAAGCAGCGAGAGCAGGGGTGAAATCCAGCAGGTTCTGACAGGTTCTGGAAAACCGGGAGCGGAAATTTTGAGCAGTTCGGAGAACCGGTAGCGGAAAATTTGTGTTCAGAGCAGCAGTGAAATTCAATTTTTTTTACTACCGGTTCTGTGGACGTGGCTTGGTGGGTGTGGTGTGGCTTAGTGGGCATGGCTTGGTGGGCATGGCAGGGAAAGGATACTGCAAAATCCCCACTCCCACCCCACTCTGGGGCCAGCCAGAGGTGGTATTTGCCAGTTCTCCGAAGTACTCGAAAATTTCCGCTACCGGTTCTCCAGAACCTGTCAGAACTGCTGGATTTCACCCCTGGTTCAGAGAACTGGCAAATACCATCTCTGGCTGGCCCCAGAGTGGGGTGGGAATGGAGATTTTGCAGTATCCTTCCCCTGCCACGCCCATCAAGCCACGTCCACAGAACCAATAGTAAAAAAAAATTGGATTTCCCCACTGAGCGGGAAGCTCCGCCCACCCGCCCGGATGTCATAATTGATGATCTACGCATGCGCAGAAGCTTCTATGCATGGGCAGAAGCATGCAAGTGAAGCAAGCATGCACGCCCGTTCCCGTTAGGAACCGGTAGAAAAGGTAAGTAGAACCCGCCTCTGCAAGGTGTACAACCTACCCTACAACCACAATCCTAAAGGCGTTTCTTCCAAAAGGCAACTGGACTTTCTGGTTTTTGTTTTGTTTTTTTCATTTTCCTTGAATAGGTTTCACTTCTCATCCAAGAAGCTTCTTCAGTTCTTGGTAAATTCACTTCTTCAGAACTGAAGAAGCTTCCTGGATGAAAAGCGAAATGTTTTCAAGGGGGGAAAAAAAATCAAGGTAGTCCAATTGCCTTTTGGAAAAGCACCTTTAGGGCAACCATGATTGAGTATCTCGACAGACCAATCCCAATGGATATGAAGGTTGAGACAACCAAAGGAGAAACATAGGATAATGGGCTTGGAAGGGACTTTGGAGGTTTTCTAGTCTGACCCTCTCCCTATGGCAGGAAACCCTAATACCATTCTGGAAAAAATGGCTGTCCAATCGCTTCTGGAATGCCTCCAGTGATGCAGCTTCCACAACTTCTGGAGGCAAGCCGTTCCACTGATTAATTGTTCTCACTGTCAGAAATGTTCCTGACTCTAGGTTGCTTCTCTCTTTAATGTCCTTCCACCCATTGCTTCTTGTCCAGCCCCCCCCAAGTGTCTTGGAATTACAGAATTAGGGAATAACAGAGTTGGAAGGGATCTTTGAGGTCTTCTAGTCCATGCCAGGAGATCCTATGACATTCGCGACAAACAGCCGTCCAAACTCTTCTTGAACACCTCTAGTGATGGGGCACCCATTACTGATCGACTCTGGAATCACTCTTGAAACAGTTGTGACCCAATCCGGTCCAGGAAGAGAGTCCTTCAGCATTCACTGCATTGTTTCCAGACCAATATTCTGGTGCTGCTTTCCAAAACAGCTTCTCAAAATTATTTGCACCATTCTACAAGATACACAAAGCAGGTTCTATTCGTGTAGGATACGCGGCAGTGGTGAGATTCAAATAATTTAACAACCAGTTCTCTGCCCTAATGACCAGCTGGGTAGGCATGGCTCAGTGGTCATGTGACCGTGTGGGCGTGGTCACTCACATCAATGGGCGCTTCGCCTTAGCTGTTACAATGTACTAAGGGTTAACCAGAGAGGCAGTTTCTGTAAACAGGGCAATAAAGATTAGGCTAGAAACACCACCAGAATGTTCCTTCCTGCCTTCCTTACAGGATTAGCCCTGCAAAGTGGAAAAAAACAAAATAAGATTTCTTCCAACAACTGGTTCTCCGAACTGCTTCGAAAGTAAACAACCGGTTCTCCCGAATAGGTGCGAACCGGCTGAATCCCACCACTGATATGTGGGTCATCCACCCTTATCTTGTTTTTTATTTTCTTATGAAGAATTTGATTTCTGCAAAGAATTAGGCAGCTCCCATGAATCTTAAATCACCCTAAGCTGGGCTGTTAATTCCTCAGCCTCATCTGTTTATCTACTTGCTCTCTATCTATTAAATGCATCTGCCAAAATCCGCCTTCCGTTCCCTCCAGAGATCCCTCTAGCGAGCCAAACGTAGCTGCCCAAACTCATGTGAGATTTCCAGCTAATTTATAAAAGTGTAATAAAAAAAAAAACACCCATGGTTTTCAAAATAATTCCAAAGAAGGCAGCTGTAAGGCCGTCTCAAGGCAGCTGTAGCCTTCCTTGTGCCTTGGTTCGAAAACCAACCACATCGGGCTGTGAATTGGCAGTCGTCGTTGTGTCGTCCTTTGAATGCACACCAAAGCCGGATTTGGCAGAGCTCAACTTGGTTTCCAAAGCCGGAGAGACGAATGTGCCAACCAAACATCTCGACAAGATCAGAAGTGAAGAAGAGGACATGCCAGGCCGTTTTGAAAACTGACCTGCTGGTCCCATTCAACAGATGAGACATTCAGCTTGAATTTGTTCCCAGTGTTTCATGCAGCAGATTCTTATTTTACTCCGTCGGCAGGCTCGGAGCTGAGATTTCAGGTAGGCAAGGAAGAAATGAGATCTGAACTCTGACTCCAGAGCTAGTCAGACAGATAATTAATTTTGGGCTCCTAATTGAATGAAGTTCTGCAGTGGAGGAATATTTGAAAATAGCCACGCTTACTCTAAGGTGCTTGCATAGGGAATATACTGTACATTGTTTCATTGCAGAAATACACCATATATGCCTTCTTAAATCTGTGTTCGCACGACAGCTTTGCTCAAAATACAGTACAGGAAGCTGAGCAGTAAAAAAAATGCCCATTTGGGAGAATGGATTCAGACTTAAGACCACGAGATTCATTTAACAACTGTCATAAAAAATTGTGGAAAGAGAAGGAATAGAATAGAATAGAATAGAATAGAATAGAATAGAATAGAATAGAATAGAATAGAATAGAATAGAATCTTTTCTTGGCCAAGTGTGATTGGACACACAAGGAATTTGTCTTGGTGCACATGCTCTCAGAGTACATAAAAGAAAAGTTCATCAACAATTCTAAAGTACAACACTTAATGATAGTCATAGGGTACAAATAATGTGGGTTCTTAGCAACCACAGTTTTTTTAATTATTATTATTATTTGAATTTATATCCCACCCTTCTCCGAAGACTCAGGGCGGCTTACATTGTATTAAGCAATAGTCTTCATCCATTTGTATATATATATATATACAAAGTCAACTTATTGCTCCCAACAATCTGAGTCCTCATTTTACCTACCTTATAAAGGATGGAAGGCTGAGTCAACCTTGGGCCTGGTGGGACTTGAAGCTGTGTTAATAACAGACTGCTTAGTCTGTTGAGCCACCAGAGGCCATAAGTGACTTATGACCAGAATTCTGGTCCCAGTTAGGGTAATAAGTCAAGGAGTACCTATAAGTGGCTTAATGCAATGTTTCTCAACCTTGATCGCATGAACTTCAACTCCCAGGATTCCCCAGGTGGCATGGGGAACTCTGGGAGCTGAAGTCCACACGTCTTGAAGTGGCCAAGATTGACAAACACTGGTTTAATGTAATATCCTGATTTCTATTAGTTGTTAATCTAAGAAAATAGATGTTGCTTTGCTTAGAGCATTGCACAACCCTTGCAATCGTGTGTCTGTGCCAGTGATGGATTTCAAAAATTTTACTACCGGTTCTGTGGGTGTGGCTTGGTTGGCATGGCAGGGGAAGGTTACTGCAAAATCCCCATTTCCTCCCGATCAGCTGGGACTTGGGAGGCAGAGAATAGATGGGAACAGGGACAGTCAGAATTTTTACTACCGGTTCTCCAAACTACTCAAAATTTCGGCTACCGGTTCTCCAGAACTGGTCAGAACCTGCTAACACCTACCTCTGGTCTGTGCATAGGTGTAGATAAAATGCAACCAATATGACAGTCTGATGCTGCTGGCTGGGGATGTTGGACATCATAGTCGAATACATCCAGAACATACTGAGTTGAAGAAGGGGTGAAATTCACTTAACTTCTCTACCGGTTCACAAATGTGCACGTGCCGTCATCCGCGCATGCGCAAAGCCTTCTGTGCATGCGCAGAGGCTTAAAATGTTGCAAAAAAATGATGTCATGACATCCACGCGGGTGGGCGGAGCCTCCCGCAGCTGCCCCAATGATTCACCCAAGCCGGATATAACCAGCTGAATTTCACCCCTGAATTGAAGGAAAGCAGGTCCCTTAATAGAGAGCTAGAATTATTAGCGGTTTAGTCTGATATAATTTTCTTTTCTTCAGGGGAAAATGATGTCAACTCCACCAAGATAAATGAAAGTTATAAGACCAACTATAGACATGATGGATGCGTTTCCAAACAACTGAGAAATTAATGGCTAAATAATGAAGAAAAGAAGAGCTCAACAACATTTTTAAAAATGCATCCCCCCCCCAACTCCTCCCTCAAAGAATGAAAGTCACAGGCAAGCAAGAAGCAGAACTTTATATATATTCATTTCCCTGAAGGCCATCCATAAAGTTAAGAAGCATCTTTTCTGGTTTCCCAAGAAGAAATTCTGCTTCCTTAGCCAGTTTGTGGGTTGTCAGAAGAGTCCTCCCAAACATACACACACACACACTCTGCCTCTCACCATTTTCATCCCGGGGGATAGTCTGATTGCATCTGATTAATGCCTGAGGATATGGTGGCTCAGTGGCTAAGAGACTGAGCTTGTCGATCGAAAGGTCGGCAGTTCAGCGGTTCGAATCTGCATAACGGGGTGAGCTCCCGTGACTTGTCCCAGCTTCTGACAACCTAGCACTTCGAAAGCACGTAAAAAAAATGCAAGTAGAAAAATAGGGATCACCTTTGGTGGGAAGGGAACAGCGTTCTGTGCTCCTTTGGCGTTGAGTCATGCAGGCCACATGACCACAGAGATGTCTTCGGACAGCACTGGCTCTTTATCTTTGAAACGGAGATGAGCACCGCCCCCTAGAGTTGGGAACGACTAGCACTTATCATCGGAGGCTTTTTTATTATTATTATTTTTAAAAGCATTTTTTCGGCCGAAGCAGGGATTTTTGTATCTGGTTCTCCGAACCACCCGCTGCCATCGCTACCGGATCAGGTGATCCGGTCCAAACCTGGAGCATTTCATCCCTGGGCTGAGGCACGAAAGGCCGTAAAATGGGGCAAAACTCACTTAACTCAGACTACAACTACCTGTATTTCATACCTGCCTTCAGAATTTATTTATTTATTTATTGATCAAATTTATATACCGCCCTATCTCCCGAAGGACTCAGGGCGGTGTACAGGCATTTAAAAAACATATAAATACAATATAAAAACAATTAAAAAACTTATTCTAAAAAGCCCGTTAATTTAGAATTAAAAATATAGAATAAAACCCAATTTAAAACCAGTAATTTAAAATCTAGCTCAGTCCTGCACAGTTAAATAAATATGTTTTAAGCCAGCGGAAGGTCCGGAGGTCCAGCTGGCGAAGTCCGGGGTAGTTCATTCCAGAGGTGGGGCCCCACAGAAGGCCCTTCCTGGGTGTCGCCAGGCGACATTGCCGCTGGCGGCACCCTGAGAGACCCTCTCTGTGAGGCGCGGGTCGGTGAGAGATATTCGGTAGCAGTAGGCGGTCCCGTAAGTAACCCGGCCCAATGCCATGGGCGCTTTAAAGGTGGTCACCAGCACCTTGAAGCGCACCCGAAAGCCACAGGTAGCCAGTGCAGTCTGCGCAGGATGGGTGTTATCACGGGAGCCACGAGGGCTCCAGCTATCACCAGCGCAGCCGCATTCTGGACTAACTGCAGCCTCGGATGCCCTTCAAGGGAGCCCCATGTAGAGAGCATTGCAGTAATCCAGGCGAGGCGTCACGAGTGCGTGGTGACCGTGCATAGGGCATCCCGGTCCAGAAAGGCGCAACTGGCGTACCAGGCGAACCTGGTAGAACGCTCTCCTGGAGGCGGCCGTCAAATGATCTTCTAAAGACAGCCGTTCATCCAGGAGGGCGCCTAAGTTGCGGACCCTTTCCATCGGGGCCAATGACTCGCCACCGATGGTCAGCCGGATTTAGCTGACTGTGCGGGATGCGGCATCCACAGCCACTCTGTCTTGGAGGATTGAGCTTGAGCCTGTTTCTCCCCATCCAGACCCGTCGGCCTCAGGCACCGGGACAGCGCTTCGAGAGCTTCGTTGGGGTGTTCCGGTGTAGAAAAGTACAGCTGGGTGTCATCCGCATACAGCTGGTACTTCACACCAAAACCACTGATGATCTCACCCAGCGGCTTCATGTAGATGTTAAACAGAAGGGGTGAGAGGATCGACCCCTGCGGCACCCCACAACTGAGGCGCCTCGGGGGCCACCTCTGGTCCCCCGTCAACACCGACTGCGACGGTCGGAGAGATAGGAGGAGAACCACCGATAAACGGTGCCTCCCACTCCCAATCCCTCCAACCGGCGCAGCAGGATACCATGGTCGATGGTATCGAAGGCCGCTGAGAGGTCTAATAGGACCAGGGCAGAGGAGCAACCCCTATCCCTGGCCCTCCAGAGATCATCCACCAACGCGACCAAAGCCGTCTCCGTGAGAGCTTCATCACTGGAGGCTTTCAAGAAGAGATTGGACTGCCATTTGTCAGAAATGGTGTAGGGTCTCCTGCTTGGGGTGGGGGGTTGGGCTAGATGTCTTCCAAGGTCCCTTCCAACTCTGTTAATCAGTTAATATGAAGTTGTCCTCCATCCGTGATTGCTGGTAGTAACAGGGTTTGCGTTCCTCCCTTAAAAGAAGATAAGCGATGCTGGAGATATATTAGTCACATCAATATATCCGTTTGTTTGTTTCTCAAACTGATGCGGCCACCCAAAGTGTTACTCCTGTATAAACATCCATGTGGAAGGAAAGGAAGAGCTGAGCTTTTGAACTAAAGCCCGGCTGATGCCCGTCTACAGGACGGGCATCTGGATAAAAATACATCCCCACCAGGTTCAGCAAAGCTTTGCTTTCATCTAAATCTCTCAACAGATCAAGAAGATCTTCTCCCCACCCAGCTGGCTCTTTGTCCATTTCCAGCGGCTTTCAGCAGGTTGAGTTAAGCCTGGGTTTCCATCAGCAACAGCTTGTAGTAGTAATTCACATCGCCCAATTAGCCCTACATCCCTTAACATTTTTACTAATAGGAGTCATCTCATTCAGCTAAGGAAGGAAGGTGGGTGGGGGCTCCCCAAGAACCTTGATAAAGAAGAAATTGTGGCAGAATTGCAGACTCCCATCAAAAGTGCTAATGGGACTGTCACTGACCACCTCAACACCTGAGAAAGCTCATCTCGTTCAGCAAGCTCCAAGAAGGGGTCTAGGACAGGGGTGTCAAACTGGATTTTTTCAACGGCTGGATCAGCACTGTACTTCTCTGCAGGCTGATCAGGGAGGGGCCGAGATGGAACAGATGCCTCCTGCAGAACTTTGCTGGCCAAAACTGGACACAGGGGGTGGGCACGGTCCCCCCAAGCCCCATTTTGGCTGCCAGAGGCATCACGGACCAGTCCTTTGAGGGCCAGATTTAAGCACCGCATGGGTCGGATACGGCCCTCAGGCCTTGAGCTTGACAACCCTGGTCTAGGACCACAGCCAACTTGCCATGGGACAAGAGTTACACTAATATCAAAGAAATGGTGGAATAGAATCATTAAAGAAAGGATGCAAAAGGAGGGACAGAATGAAATGTGGATGACAAAAATTAAAATGTTTTTTAATTATCTCAAATAATTACATTGAATTGTTGAATTGTCTTGCAGTGAGTTATTCCATGGTGAGTTGGCCATGGTGAGTTATCCCACGGGGAGTTAGCTATGGCGAGTTGACTGCAGCAAACTGGCCATGACAAGTTGACTGTGGTGAGCTGGCCATGGTGAGTTGGCCATGACAAGTTGACTGCAGTTAGGTGGCTGTGGTGAATTGGCCATGACAAGTTGGCCATGGTGAATTGGCCACAACATGTTGACTGCAGTGAGATGGCTGTGATGAGTTTGCCATGACATGTTGACCGCAGTGAGATGGCTGTGGTGAATTGGCCATGACATGTTGACCGCAGTGAGATTGCTGTGGTGAGTTGGCCATGACAAGTTGACCGCAGTGAGATGGCTGTGATGAGTTGGCCATGACAAGTTGACCGCAGTGAGATGGCTGTGATGAGTTGGCCATGACAAATTGGCCATGGTGAATTGGCCACAACAAGTTGACCGCAGTAAGATGGCTGTGGTGAGTTGGCTGTGGCAAACTGGCCATGACAAGTTGACAACACCACCACCCCAGTTGGCCCACGGAATACTGATCTGGCCCTCGAAAAAATCCAGTTGGCCATGGCCAGATGGCTGCGGCAAGTTGTCCCATTCCATCAAGGTGGCCATCTTTGTGGGTATTTTCTTGCTTCTGCTTTGTGGTTGGCTTTGGTGGCTCTTTCTAGGGTCAATGAATTCTGCAAACATTCTGCAAACATTCCAAGCCAACATGTCGGGCAGAAATTCCAGAAATGGTGCTTCCATTTGAAGGATGACAAATTGAGGAAGAGGCTCAACATGCTGTATCTGGATAGACCACCCTCAATCCTGCTTTATTCTGCATTTTAATTTTAAAAGCTCTCGAGGACGATCCAAAGGGAATCAGCTTCCCAAACGCAGCAGGATTCACTGTTCGAGTCAACACGTATAAAATTGTACTTGCAAAAACGCTTTAATCTACTAAAGCCCGCAATCTGGTATTGTCGTGGTTTTTTAATGCACTGCACGGAGAAGGCTTGAGTAAATAAAATGCTTCAAACCAGGAGTGAAATCTACTTACCTTCCTTACTGGCTCTGAAGTCCACACGCCCCACGCGCCACATCTGCGTGCAGACAGGTAAAAACCACATTAGTGCTTGGTTAAAACCTGGAAGTAATGACACCCAGGCAGCGGATCTTTCCAGTGGTTCGGCAATCGCTACCGGATCGCGAGATCCGGTCAGAACCGGGAGCATTTCACCCCTGGTTCAAACCCCTCACCTGGCAGTTTTCGATCTGCAGAAAGCAGTCCAAAATGACTTGCTACCAGCCATCCCCATTTTGCTACAACACGTGCCTTCTTCTTCTCTCAGCTCATCCATCTTCCCAACAACGAACAAACAATTTCGCAGGGAATAAATCCTCATTTTATTTTATTCCTTCTAGAAGAAGGAGGTGGGAAGGGTGGAATTGCAAAGCCCAACTCCCTCACCCAGGCTTTTAATCAACACCCATGGCTCTGAAATGAACAATGGCTCAATTCCGGTCTCCAAAGGCATCCGTTATCTGTCGGCATTTTCAGAGTCTCACATGGAGGTTGGCAGGTGGCAATGGAGGAGGAGACGGAAGGCAGAAGACCTCTCATTTGATTTGCTGTCAGCTCATCCGATGAACAAAACAATCATTTAATACGTTGCATTCCAACAAAGCAAAACTAAGAAATGAAGTATCTGAGACATACCTTCTCATGATGGTCATAGCTCAAAGCTTCATAAGGTTCTGTTGGGATAACCATGGACTTCTTTTCGGCCCCTAAGCAGAACTGAAAGATGTTCTTCTTCTTTTGTAGAACACCAAGGACCAGGTGATCGCTGAGCCATGGTGGGTGGAAGCAGATACTGAAGACTTAAATTGGGTGGAATATCTGTAGAAGGAAAGAAGAAATAGGAGTATGGAATAGGGTTTCCTGCCTGAGCAGGGGGTTGGATTAGAAGACCTCCAAGGTCCCTTCCAACTCTGTTATTCTATTCTAAATGTCACACTTTTTAAACCTTGATGACATTTTCCCTCAACCATCCTTTTGTGTAGATTTCAATAGGGGCCTTGAAAAATGCAGAATTGAGAAAAAAATTAGATGAAGACAACTTTGGTCAAGAGAATTGAGATGTTGATAGGCTTTCAATTGTAAGAAAGAAATTCTTAGAACAGCTTAAAGGTAAAGGTTCCCCTCACACATATGTGCTAGCCATTCCCGACTCTAGGGGGCGGTGCTCATCTCTGTTTCAAAGCCGAAGAGCCAGCGCTGTCCGAAGACGTCTCTGTGGTCATGCGGCTGGCATGACTCAACGCCAAAGGCGCACAGAACGCTGTTCTTTTCCCACCAAAGGTGGTCCCTATTTTTCTACTTGCATTTTTTACCTGCTTTCGAAGTGCTAGGTTGGCAGAAGCTGGGACAAGTAATGGGAGCTCACCCCGTTACGCAGCGCCAGGGATTCAAACCGCTGAACTGCCAAACTTTTGATTGACAAGCGCAGCGTCTTAGCCACTGAGCGGCTTAACGTCATGGAAGAACCCAGTCTCAGAAGGAACTTGTCACCTTTGGCCACAATTTTGGACCAATAATGGACAGTAAGCCGGTTTGGATTTCTTCCAGCCCTCCAACAACTTTACCTCAAGAAGTATCCCAAGGGATGCCCCGCAAGAGCTTGGTGAACACTTTTTAAAGGAGAGATTCTTTGACTTATTCCTACCGTATTCGTGATCATTATAATCCATCCACTATAATTTCTCACTCAGAGAAATTAGTATGTGGTAAGCAGTCATTGTAAGCTCTACAGTGCATTTTTCACCTGAGGTAGATATTAGGAATTGTGCCACATGCAAACCCTGATAATGAGGGTGAAGCCAAGGGGACCTTCCCTTTACCAGAAGATCTCATCTGTCCCTTCTCCTAAACCAGGGGTCCCCAAATTTGGTAGCTTTAAGACTTGTGGACTTCAGCTCCCAGAATTCTCCAGCCAGCTGGCTGGAGAATTCTGGGAGTTGAAGTCCACAAGTCTTAAAGCTGCCAAGTTTGAAGGCCTCTGTCCTAAGCAGTTGAGAAATTGGCTTGACCTCTGTGGGGCAACCCTTTAAGGGAGGACAATTAATTTCACCCTTTCTTTTATTGCAAAGTTCCACTCTCTAGTAAGCTAAAAGGTTTTTTCCCCCTTTCCCCCCCCCCCACTTCCAGATGGTGGCTGAACAATCATGCAAGACAAAAGAGATAATTAAATATGCGACTGAGGGTGCTACTCCTGGAGTCTGACTCAGCTGTAAAATGTGTGTAATTACCAGCATGGAGAAAGTTTTTCACCCACAACATGTTGATGTTCCCAAAGCAATTTAGAGAGAGAAGCTAAAGGATGCGCACACCAGAGGAAGTCGTGATATTATAGAGGGAGAGAGATCGCCCGAAGGGGCTATTTAAGCTATCAGAACTAACCTTTTGTTCACTGCAGGGATTCACATTAAAGGATCTCCAGCAGGAAGTGGCTGTCCAGCTTCTATCCAAACATGTCTAGTGAAGGAGAACCCGCAACCTTGCTGTGTCATTAGGTCCACTGTCATTCCCGTTCCTACTGTAGGAATTCTTTTCTAACATTCTGTCTGTGGGGTCCTTGGAGCTCTCTGAGCTTGGTTTTTTTTTTCCCCTTGCAAACGTTTCATTCACCAATTAGCTAACATCATCAGTGCTAGAAGGGAGTGGAGTTTGTGGAGTGGAGGAGGAGGAGGAGGAGGAGGAGAAGGAATGAGGAGGAGGAGGAGGAGGAGGAGGAGGAGGAGGAGGAGGAGGAGGAGGAGGAGAAGGAGGAGGAGGACGATGACAACAACAACAACTTTGGGGTCCTTGGTGCTCTCTGAGCTTGGTTTTTTTTTCTTCTTGCAGATGTTTCATTCGCCAACTAGCTAACATTATCAGTGTTAGAAGGCAGTGGGATTTGTGTAGTGGACAAGGTGGAGGAGCAGGAGGAGGAGGAGGAGGAGGAGGAGGAGGACTGTGGGGTCCTTGGTGCTCTCTGAACTTCATTGTTTTCTTGCAGATGTTTCATTACCCTAACCCTAATCCTAACCCAACATCCTGCTCATCTTATTACCTTTCTTGATATGTGTTTCACTTGGACGTAAGTTGTGATGCCCAGAACAGGATGCAGTGCAACAGGTGAGGACGGTCCAACCAAGAATAGCATAGAACTTTTCTACGGATGTATCCTAATGTTAGGGGGGGAGGTCTTTTCCACCTTTTTTTTTCTAGGCCTTCTATCACATGGCTCCATTTGGTGGGATGAGAAATGATGGCAGATAGGATGAAAGCTGTTATCCCAAGTCATCTGTACAGTAGTGTAGGAAGTTAGCACCCAGCCCTCTCCTAGAAGAATGAGATATTTTGGGAAATATTAAAAAGGCAGAATATATTTCCCAGGATGAAAAATGGAGAAACATGTAGCTCCCACCTTCCTGCCTCCCCCCTCTCTACCTTTGCCAATGGACCATCATCTGCAACACAATAGGACCCATCTAGCAAGAGAAACTCACCACATGGCACCTGGGAAGATTACATCAGCCAGCAAGGCTAGCTAAGAACCCCCCACCCCCTGGGAGTCTGACAACCAATCAGGATACTCTTCCTGTGCCCCAGAAAGTTCAAAGCTCAGAGAGGGCATAAAACCAAGGCGGCGCTCAGCATCTCAGCCCTTTTCTGTTCAGGAACTTAAACCATGTGATCCTGTCCTCCATTAAACCATCTTTCCAAGCAGTCACCATGTTTCCTTTGTCTTTTTCCTTACTTGGACCTGAACCCAGATGGGCATTTCTTCCAACAGGAGTGAATTGAAAGCCACTGTGTCGTGTGTCAGAATGCTGTTCTCTAAATACCCAATCAACTTTATTGGGGTGACCTTTCAGGTGTTGATAAGCCACAATTCCCAGCATCCCTTAATAAGGTTGGGCAACTGGACTGCTGGGAGTTATAATTGAGCAACATCTGGAGGTCCAAATATCATCCAACGTGATGACATTGGGACAGAATTAGCATCGGACACAGGATAGAGAAGGTGGCGTTGGCTGATACCTCCTTTCCTAGATTATCTATGGCATGAGTGATGTCGGCCCCATCTTCTCCCCCAAATCACATATTAAATTACAACCCCCTGTTATTGTTTCTTTGCCAGTTACCATTGGTCAGGGAGCAAATGGAACGAGGAAATGGGTTTTTTAACCTTAGAATCCCGTAAACAGTATACGACAAATGAAAACATTAAAAAAAAAGGAGCCATAAAGTTTACAACGTAAAATGAGCAATCTCAATCTACAGCCATCGCGAGGAAGGGATGGACCACGGACCATTAAGTGAAATGGCCCCCAGAACACCTCAGCCCATTTTCTGCTGCTGCTGCTAATGAAATTTATATCTCTCCATTTGCATCGTTAGTGCCAAGAAAGCTACGATGTGATTGTAAACTTCTCCTGGGTTGTGGTTGGTAGCAAAGAGGTTACTTCTCTTTCTCTCTCCCCACCCCTTCCTACCATTTCTCCTTCCTTCCTTCCTCCCTTCCTTCCTTCCTTCCTCCCTCCCTCCCTCCTTCTTCATTCCTTCCTTCCTACCATTTCTTTTTCCTTTCTTTTTCCTTCCTTCCTTCCTTCCTTCCTTCTTTCCTTCCTTCCTTCCTTCCCCTTCCCTTTCTATCATTTCTCCTTCCTTCCTTTCTTCCTACCTACCATTTTTCTTCCTTCCTTCCTGCTTCCTTTCTATCATTTTATGTTCCTTCCTTCCTCCTTCCTTCCTTCTTTCCTTCCTTCTTTCCTACCATTTCTCCTTCCCTCCTTTCTCCTTCCTTCCTTCCCCCTCCCTTTCTATCATTTCTCCTTCCTTCTTTTCCCTCTTCCTTTCTATCATTTCACCTTCCTTCCTTCCTTCCTTCCTTCCTGCCTGCCTGCCTGCCTGCCTGCCTGCCTGCCTGCCTGCATTCATTCCTTTTTAACACCAGTCAGCAGGACTGCAACAGTGGTTATCTCCTGGAGAAAACTAAGGAATATTTTCAGGCCTTTTAATGAAATAGAAATTGCCATCCAATTGCCTAAACCCAGAATCTGCCCACATCTAGGATCTCCAAAAATAATTACTGCTTCTTTCCTCTTTCTCATCCAGTGAGTCGAGAACTGGAGGGAAGGGTCGAGAGGCAGGCTCACCCACACGCACACTTCCATATCAAAATTTCCCTTCCTACTGGCATCCAAGCGGTGCTTTCACATCTATATACTTGTTCGTGTGGGATCTCTTCTTGATCTTGTTAATGAAAAGGCTGTGGTGGAGTGTAGCCTGGATTCCCAGAAGGGAGAGACGGAGGGAGGACATTCCAGAGGACCAAGAAACAGTGAAGTTTAGATAGTTTGGTTGGGAGAAAGAGAGTTAAGATGCCACCTCCCTGGAAGTTCCCAGAGTATGTCCTTAATGATGCGAGTAGTTGTTTTAATTTGGCAAGATTCTGTCTGTAGGTGAAGAACAATAAAGGAAATTGCTTAGAAATAACTCTGGCATGTGTTTCTTGGGTTTTGATGCCTGGCAGGGAAGTCAATAAGCATTGTGCCATAAGACAACAGCACCTCACTTCTTCATGATGGCCAAGAAAACAGCATGGGTTTGACTTCAACTTGAAGGAGAGTTTACTTTTCATCCTGGATAGGTGAATCTTAGCCTACCTACTTGTAATCAACAGTGCCAGATTGGTGCTTCTAATCCTAATGCTAGAAGTTAGCAGTAAAGCAACTGGATCCAATCCTATCTTTGCAAGAATCCACATTAAGGCCGCAGTGACAGATGGCGCTCAGCTTGTTCTTGAAGACATGCGAGGAACATCTCCACCTCATTGGTTCTACTCTCAAGCTGAAATCTTTGCTAACAGTCAAACTTGGGCTGCGTTCTTCTGGTACTTAAAATGCTCATTTGGGGTCATGAGCTCTGGAGATGATGGAGATGATGGATCACGACCTTCTTCTGTTTGCCATCCATTTGCATATTCGGAAGATATGTGTGCAGCAGCTGACAAAAAAAGCCAACATAGTTCTAGGCTGCATCAAGATCACGTGAAGTATTAATACCACTTTATAAGGCCTTGGTAAGGCCACTCTTGGGATAGGGCATCCAGTTTTGGTTGCCATGATGTAAAACAAGATGTTGAGACTCTAGAAAGATTGCAGAGAAGAGCAACAAAGATGATTAGGGGACTGGAGGCTAAAACATATGAAGAACGGTTGCAGGAACTGGGTATGTCTAGTTTAATAAAAAGAAGGACTAGGGGAGACATGATAGCAGTCTTCCAATATCTCAGGGGCTGCCACAAAGAAGAGGGAGTCAACCTATTCTCCAAAGCACCTGAGGGCGGGACAAGAAGCAATGGGTGGAAACTAATCAAGGAGAGAAGCAACCTAGAACTAAGGAGAAATTTCTTGGCAGTTAGAACAATTAACCAGTGGAACAACTTGCCTCCAGAAGTTGTAAATGGGGGTTGGATGAGACCTCCAAGGTCCCTTCCAACTCTGTTATTCTAAATCAGGCGTCTCTGACCTTGGTCCCTTTAAGACTTGTGGACTTCAACTTCCAGAGTCCCTCAGCCAGCAAAACTGAAGTCCACAAGTCTTAAAGGGACCAAGGTTGGAGACCCCTGTTCTAAATGACATGCCCATGGATAAACCTACAGCAGTCAGCTAAGCACCCTCCAGTTCCTTCAGTCTGCTCCTATAGAACTGAGATTTTAGCATAATCTAAGGATTCAGAAGCTCAGAACTCATTTCAACTTCACTGAATCTTTGAAGGAAGACTCGGGCTGAGGATATGATCCATGAAGCATGAGATATCATCTCCAGTGATTTTGAATCTTCAATTGTAACACAAACCCCCCTATCTGGTTCTTCATTAAGCTAACCTACTCTGTTTTATTGAATAATTCACTGCGTTTGGAAAACATGTCAGAATTTTTTTTAAAAAAAACACGTGGGTTCTAAGATCCACTACTAGGTTCACTTAATTTGCTAAACCAAAACTAAATAAACAGTCTTATGGATTAGTGCAATCCTTTACAAGGAAGTGCATTCTCTACCAGGCATTGATCGCATTTTTAAATCCAAGATTTTACTGGAGTCTTTTAGGGAAAACGCAGATTTCCCTGGTGCAATTAATCCATAATTCTTAAAGAAGATGACAACACATAGGAGCCATTGGAAAACATTTAGTCCTGTTGTAGAAGCACTCTCTGCATGAATCAAGAAGAGGGCCTTGAAAATATTTACAGATCCCTCACATCCAGGACATAAACTGTTTCAACTCCTACCCTCAAAACAACGCTATAGAGCACTGCACACCAGAACAACTAGACACCAGAACAGTTTTTTCCCAAAGGCCATCACTCTGCTAAACAAATAATTCCCTCAACACTGTCAAACTATTTACTAAATCTGCACTACTATTAATCTTCTCATCATTCCCATCACCCATCTCCTTCCACTTATGACTGTATGACTGTAACTTGTTGCTGGCAATCTTTATGATTTATATTGATATATTGACCATCAATTGTGTTGTAAATGTTGTACCTTGATGAACGTATCTTTTCTTTTATGTACACTGAGAGCATATGCACCAAGACAAATTCCTTGTGTGTCCAATCACACTTGGCCAATAAAAATTCTATTCTATTCTATTCTATTCTATTCTATTCTATTCTATTGACTTGTAACTGCCTGCTAAACTCAAATTCTGGTGTTTGCCTCTGTGGGTAAAAAGTCACTTTCAGATAAGGAAGCAAGATCAACAGCTTCGAGGGTCCCAATCAGGGATGAAATGTTCCCAGTTCAGACCGGATCGTCCAATCCGGTAGCGATGGCGGCGGGTGGTTTGGAGAACCTATAGCAAAAATCCCTGCCACCCACCCGCCCCCATGCCCAGCTGAACCACGCGATCATCAGAAGTTTTTTTTTGTTGTTGTTGTTGTTGTTTACTTTTAAAAGCATTTTTTCTTCGGCCGAAACTAATCAAGGAGAGAAGCAAGCTAGAACTAAGGAGAAATTTCCTGACAGTGAGAACCATTTGTCTGAAGTAGTGTAGGGTTTCCTGCCTAGGCAGGGGGTTGGACTAGAAAACCTCCAAGGTCCCTTTCAACTCTGTTGTTCTATTCTAAACCCTTAACAGCCCATTTACTCGAAGATAATACTCTTCCTGATTATTCCATTCCATGAAACTGGCTGATAGGCAGGAATTGCAGCAAAAAAAGAGAGATTTGCTTATAATTAATCTAAATGTTACTCTTTGGAGGCTCAAGGAGATGTTACTTACTCCCAAGAACTGTCTCCTTTTAACCCCAGGATGACTTAATAAATAACTTGAACTCATAAAACACACACACACACACACATTGTCGCTTCTGGGCATTGTATGTATTGCGAGTTTGTTGGTGTTAATTCTCAGCGATGGGTCCAAAAACAATGCAATTAAAGAGATTTCATTCATAATGCAGGAGATGGTAGCAAAGGGTTTCCGATATCAACGATGCCCTATGGCAGAGCGATAGAAAAACACACTCTGATCTGTTGGTATTTATACTTGGTTGAGCTTCTAACTTTTTTTTTTTAAAGACTGATAACATCACCATAATAATAGCTAGATAATGATTGGAGCCCTCCAAATGTATTCTTCTCAGGATAAAATTCTGATTCTATTGAGGAGTGAAAATTCTCCTCTGCATTAAATTACGCCTTTTTTTTCCCCCCCAGCATCTCAATCTCTTCAGTGCACAAACAGATGTCTCTGGATGCTCAAAGTAAGACATCAAGGCTGTCTTTATGTTCTTTATCTTTTGCCTTAAGCATGAAGAAAGATAAAATCATAGGGCTGGAAGGAACCTTGGAGGCAGGGGTGAAATCCAGCAGGTTCTGACAGGTTCTGGAGAACCGGTAGCGGAAATTCTGAGCCGTTCGGAGAACCGGCAAATACCACCTCTGGTTGGAGATTTTGCAATATCCTTCCCCCAGGAGTGGGAAGGGAATGGAGATTTTACAGTATCTGTCCCCTGCCATGCCGACCAAGGCATGCCCATCAAGCCACACCACGCCCAACAAGCCACGCCCACAGAACCGTTAGTAAAAAATTTCGATTTCACCACTGCTTGGAGGTCTTCTAGTCCAATCCCCCCACCGTCGGGGGATTGTTTCAGTAAATAATATTCCCAACCAAGGAATTGTCAAACAAGCTAACAATAACTAGCCTAAATTAAAACACCTCTGAGACCCTTCCCACAAACACTGACAGGGCAAGCCACTAGACTATAAAACAACAGCAAATCTCACTCCTCACTAGCACTGATGAGATAACCTAGTTTGGGAAGTGAAAAGTCTGCAAGAAAATAACTAAGCTCAGAGAGCCCCAGGGACCCTCAAAGATTAGAAGGAAACTCATCTAGTGCTGTAAAACCTCTTGATCCAAGGGTTCCTAATAGCTGAAAAGTACGTGCGCAGAGCATATTTGATGACGTCCAGGTGGGTGGGAGGAGCCTCCCACCACCGCTGCTACCAGTTCCACCGAACTGGTGTGAGCTGGTAGCAACCCACCACCGATGTCATTAAAGGCACCAATCATGGGTTTAGCATGATGGCTGATCCTTCATCTCCCCAGCAATAAACCCAGCTGAGACCACTGTCTTGAAGCCTCCATACGAGAAGCCACTGTCTGGAGAACTTGTGGGCGATCTCTAGTCCTCCCCTTGTCCAGAGAGGATCAAAGAGTCCTTTCTACTCCCAGCTCTTCATTCCACTCCATTTTTAGCTGAACCATCTTCAGTTCACCATTTCTTGCCTCTTGTTGCAAATACGGTGTTTCCCTGATATGAAACACGACACTTACGTTGGTCTGCAGGCAGCGTATCATAACTGAGAAGAAATGGGAGGCTTGGTTTTAAATTTCAGAAAAGGAAATCCTTGGAGTTCAACTGAAAGAAGTAACGTGTTTCGTATGCAAATTGCGGACGTGTTCCCGGGGTGTGGATGCTACGCGGAGCCAAATGAGAAGAAAACATTGCTTAATTTAGGAGAAGGCCCAAGGTTTACAGAAGCTGAGTTTACCCAGGGCATTAAGCCATAGCAGGGTTGTTTGGCTTTGACATAACCAGCCAAGTGTGCCTTATGCAATAATCATAGCTCAACCCGTCATAACTTCATGCCATTTTCTGAGGAGAAACCCCCGAGGATTAGAGGCGCATCAGATGTGTGTAAAAGAAATTGCTGCTGTTTCTTTCTCTCTCCCTGAGCACGTTTTAATTTCGTGGTATCTTGTTCAGCGGTTCATGCTCTCCATCGGACTGCAAATGAGCTAGTCCCTAATGGGATGAAATTCACACCTCAGGAGAAGGTGAGGATTTGAGTACAAAAAGAGGTCAAAGAAGAGATGAACTATCCTATGGTTAATTTAATGCGCTGCCTCCCTCCTCCTCCTCCTTCCGCTTAGGATAATATCCTATTCAGCGTTTTTGAAAAAAGGCAACGAGACGAGAATGAAGCGCTTGGCCCAGTTCGGCCCGAATTGTGTCCGCCTGCCGTTCTCTGAGGAGAGGCAGCCGATCTTATGGGTTTGGTTGGACAAGGATGGCAGAGGAGGGGTTTCTATGGCAACAGCAGGGAAGGCAGAGCACGGAAAAGTAGGCTTGGGGGCTAACGGAGAATTAGGTCAGAAAATAACTTTATATGCAACGTTGCCCGGAGTGGGCCTCTGAGGAAGGCTGCAGAAAGGCAACGACTTCACCTTCCAACCAGATTGCTATGGAAACTACCTGTGGACACAGCTTCGGAAAGACATGCCCCATTGGTGCAACTCTTCCGGGGCCATAGGCAAGCAATTCGAGCAATTCTCATGACTTGCCTGTCTGTGCCAAAGGCAGACTTGATCGTGCCATGATCTGTCATCTCGATCCCTCGACCAAGCTCCTGCCCTCCGGAAGTATGGGAATCATGGTTCTGGAACGCCGTGGTGTAGTAAACAACTGGGAATTGTGATCTGAACATTTTTGGAGGACACTAGCTTGGTTGAAAGCGGTCTTTCTCAACCTTTAAAGGTTGAGAAACACTGGTTTCGTTTGAACTTTGGGGTTGCATGGTATCATGTCACTTGGAAGGTAGTAATTCACACCGGTCTTAACGTTCCCTGTACTAAGAAAAGACAACGAACCCATAATGAGAAAGCAGGGTTAGATCTGTTCTTCTCAAAGGTATATTGATATCCCATCCAGTGATAAGTGAAAAATTCCATTCTTTGATCCCAGTGTTGGTTAGCATTCTTGGTTTACAGAGAGACCATGGTTTCTCTTCAATGTAGAGAAGCTGTTTATCTTGAATGCAGAGAAATCAGGGATGAAAGAGTTCTGTAGCAGGGGTCTCCAACCTTAGCAACTTTAAGACTTGTGGACTTCAACTCCCAGAGTTCCTCAGCCAGCAAAGCTGACTGAGGAACTCTGGGAGTTGAAGTCCGCAAGTCTTAAAATTGCCAAGGTTGGAGACCCCTGTTCTGTAGGATCCTGTATGGTGGGACTTCTCCATTCTGCTTTCCATTTCTGTGCTATTGAGGTATTAAAACTTTCTGCTCAAATATTTTTTCTTTTTTTTTTAAAAAAAAAATCAGATTTGCATTTGGCAACCAGCATTATCGCTTTCTTGTTTTGACACTTCTCAACCGACGCAGCTATTTTGAATTATATTTTTCATGCTGATATGCTGAGGCTAGGGAAAGCTAAACCAAATGAATGAATAAAACTCTGGGGCAGAAGATGATTTTTTTAAAAACACACACACACACAGAGAGAGAGAGAGGCTGGTGTTCCCCCTGCCAGCGGCTGAATTCTGTCGGGTTTGCTCCCAACAGTCTCACTTTGCTTCAAAAACCTTATTTCCATCGTTGAAAGATTTTTGCGCAAATGCAAACCCCTGTTCAGACTTGAGAAAGTGTAGCTGGGGGGCAACGTAAGGCGCGTATTTCGTTCAAAGAGAGCGTTGGCCACCCATCCACCACCCACGCCTGGCATCAATGTTTCTTATTCATAGAAAAAGAATAGCAGCTGATAGCATCCTTTGTTTACGCTGCACTAAAAGTGCCATGCTAAGCCGCAAATCTGATTAATACCAGCATATAAATAAATCCAGTGCCAATAACTAAGGAGATCAAGCCTAGAGGGAACAGAACTGGGAATGGAAGGTAGGACAGAGGAGAGACAAGAAAGAAGCAAATCCTGTAAGTCCCAAAGGGGCTTTTTCTGGAGGCTTTTACTGGACTTTTCTTGTTTTTTTCTTCTGAAGACGTTTCGCTTCTCATCCAAGAAGCTTCTTCAGCTCTGAAGCGAAACATCTTCAAAAGGAAAAAAAAAACGAGAAAGTCCAGTTGCCTCCAGAAAAAGCACCTTTGGGACAACCATGACCTGGATGACTGAGGATCTCTACTGACCTTTAGCTATACAATTTGGGATGGACACCTTTTGAATGGTGTGGGAGTAGGGATGGATTTTCGGGGTGGGTGGGTGGGATTGCAGACTGCAGGAACCAGGAGCTCTACTCAGGTGACCCTGAGGACACAGATGAACCTCCCATTGCTTCAAGACTCTCAAAAAGGACGGAAATGACCAGCTGTCTGCAAGGAATATAAATCTTTCCATTCCCCACTATTCTGTCAAGGCTGAAGAAGCTTCTTGGATGAGAATATTCTGATTGATTGATTGATTGATCTCTGAAGCCTCACCTGAGCAAATCTCTGCCTACTGGTGCCTCAGCAGATAACTCCAGAGAGACCCTGAGCGGTTCCCTCACCATGTTCTCCGCTGCGTGCCAGATGTCAGGGAAAAGTCCCACAGATGTTCCTGGTGGCTAAAATCTACAGTTTTGCAGAGGCTGCTCACCTCCTCTTCGCCCCGAGGTCAAGAGCAATGCATTTTAAGCCAACCCTGAGAGGCGGAAACTCCAGCAGGCCCAGCCTTTGCTCTCATTGGAAAGCGTCTCATTTCAAAGAGAAAGAGATGCACCAGTACCGTATATGTGGTACCTTGCTCAATAGTAGTACCTGTGAGAGGGATCTTGGAGTCCTAGTGGATAACCATCTAGATATGAGCCAGCAGTGTGCAGCAGCTGTTAAAAAAGCCAACACAGTTCTGGGCTGCATAAACAGAGGGATAGAATCAAGATCACGTGAAGTGCTAGTACCACTTTATAATGCCTTGGTAAGGCCACACTTGGAATATTGCATCCAGTTTTGGTCGCCACGATGTAAAAAAGATGTTGAGACTCTAGAAAGAGTGCAGAGAAGAGCAACAAAGATGATTAGGGGACTGGAGGATAAAACATATGAAGAACGGTTGCAGGAACTGGGCATGTCTAGTTTAACAAAAAGAAGGACTAGGGGAGACATGATAGCTGTGTTCCAATATCTCAGGGCTGCCACAAAGAAGAGGGAGTCGGGCTGTTCTCCAAAGCACCTGAGGGTAGAACAAGAAGCAATGGGTGGAAACTGATCAAAGAAAGAAGCAACTTAGAACTAAGGAGAAATTTCCTGACAGTTAGAACAATTAATAAGTGGAACGACTTGCCTTCAGAAGTTGTGAATGCTCCAACACTGGAAATTTTTAAGAAAATGTTGGATAACCATCTGACTGAGATGGTGTAGGGTTTCCTGCCTGGGCAGGGGGTTGGACTAGAAGGCCTCCAAGGTCCCTTCCAACTCTGATGTTATGTTATGTTAAGATCCATCTGTGAGCATCACCAGGCCGAAGTAATCTGGGATGAATGAAGTGACTCTCACTCAGCCGAATTTTAAATTTGTGGCCGGCTTCATTCTTGAGAGTTTCATTCCACAGTTCGACCTTCTGGACTGTCTTATCGATGGTTTTCCAATTCAGCCTCGGCCGGCATCAGAAAGAAGCATGTGTGATATTTTAGAATATGTAGTTGCCTCGTTGAGACCTCTAGCACAGGGCTCTCCAACCTTGGTCCCTTTAAGACTTGTGGACTTCAACTCCCAGAGTCCCTCAGCCAGCAAAGCTGGCTGAGGAACTCTGGGAGTTGAAGTCCACAAGTCTTAAAGGGACCAAGGTTGGAGAGCCCTGCTCTTGCAGATCCAATCCATCCCTGCCTCTTCTGCTCTGCTGCCACAGGGAGTCCACGGCTTACACATTTTCTCCTGCTAAGCGAGACTGTTAACGTTAATTTTGCCCCATTTTGCCACCTTTTTTTTTTTTGCCTCCGTCATTAAGTGGGTCATCGCTGCAGATGTTATGTTAGTCAGAAGGTCACAAAAGGGGATCACGTGACTCAGGGGATGCTGCCCCCGTCATAAAGATGAGTCAGTTGCCAAGCCTCTGAATTTTGATCGTGTGAACACAGGGAGGCTGCAACTGTCCGTAAGTGTGAAAAAAGGTTATGAGTCCATTTCTCCGGTGCCCAGTGTAACTTTGAGCGGTCACTAAATGAACTGTTGTAAGTCAAGGACTACCTGTATTTTTCTGGTTTTATCTATCTATCTATCATCTATCTGTCATCTATCTCTCTTCCACATTTCTGAACCGCCTTTCTCCCTCAAGGAGGTAACTCTGCATGGTGTGACATATATAGACATATATAGATTCTGCTGCTTAGATACCAGTGTGAACATGTAAAATCCCACCAAAATAAATAGGAGGAGGGGAGAGAAACAACAGACAGACAGAGACAGATAGAGATATAGAGATAGATAGATAGATAGATAGATAGATAGATAGATAGATAGATAGATAGATAGATAGATAGATAGATGATAGATAGATAGATAGATAGATAGATAGATAGATAGATAGATAGATAGTAGATAGGTAAATAGATGATGGATGGATGGATGGATGGATGGATGGATGGATGGATGGATGGATGGAGATAGATAGATGGATGGATGGATGGATGGATGGATGGATGGATGGATGGATAGATAGATAGATAGATAGATAGATAGATAGATAGATAGATAGATAGATAGATAGATAGATAGATGATAGATATAGAGATAAATGATAGAGATGATATAGATTAGATAGATGATTGATAGATGATAGGTAGATGATAGATTATGATAGAGAGAGAGAGAGAGAGAGAGATAAATGATAGAGAGAGAGATGATATAGATTAGATAGATGATAGATGATAGATGATAGGTAGATGATAGATTATGAGATAGATAGATAGATAGATAGATAGATAGATAGATAGATAGATAGATAGATAGATAGATAGATAGATAGATAGATAGATAGATGATAGATAGTAGATAGGTAGATAGATGATGGATGGATGGATGGATAGATAGATAGATAGACAGAGAGAGAGAGAGAAATGATAGAGAGAGAGAGAGATGATATAGATTAGATAGATGATAGATAGATAGATGATAGGTAGATGATAGATAGATGATAGATAGATAGATAGATAGATAGATAGATAGATAGATAGATAGATAGATAGAGATAGATAGATAGAGATAAATGAGAGAGAGGGGGAGGGAGATATGAGAGAGAGAGAGAGAGAGAGAGAGAGAGAGAGAATCAGTGTAGCTGCCCTTTCAGGAGGACACCATGACACCAAAGCAAACCACAAATAAATCATCTCTCCTGGAATTTAAAAACAAACAAACAGACCCAGCTTGCTGGTTTGCTGATTGATCGCTTGATCGATTAATTAGACTTCTACCCACCTCAATCAAATGACTCTCAGTCGTACACAATATAGTCATCAAATACAGTATATCATCCACAGTATAAATGTGTTTGTTTGTTTTTTTAAAAAAAAAGATAAATGCAAAAGAGAAGACATGAAAACATCCCCAGCAACTATCGAGAAAATGACATTAATCTGGGCTGAAGCTATCTGAGCAGCGTAAAAAAAAAGTTAGCAATACTGCAATTACACTGGAGCGTTATTGTGGCGGAAAGCTTCCTCCTGAGGAGCCGGTTACATAGGGACTAAATCGGGAAGGAGATTTATTTTCTTCCTTTTTTAAATGTAATTTTAAACCACTAAGAACAGGCACCAAGATAAATGCTGGAGAAGAAGCTTGATCATCTCTCTCCAAAGCCTATAAGGAAATATAATATTTCTAACAGAATTTCAAGATCTTTGAGATAAGGAGAAATTTCCTGACAGGGAGACCAATCAACCGACGGAACAGAAGTTGCCTTCGGAAGTTGTGGGAGCTTCATCACTGGAGGCTTTCAAGAAGAGACAGGACTGCCCTCTGTCAGAAATGATATGATGGGGTCTCCTGCATGGGCGGGGGTGGGACTAGATGACCTACAAGGTCCCTTCCAACTCTGTTAATCTGTTAATAACAAGACAGTCCAGTTGCCTCTTGAAAAAAAGCACCTTTGGGACAACCAGGGCCTGGATGACTGAGAATCTCCATAGACGTCATTCATTGAATAACTGAGTATCCTGACAACCCTCCTAGCCATATATGTCTGCATTCTCATGGCATGACAAACTCAACTTTAACCATCTCGAGTAGCTAAAGGGCAACCCATTTGTGCTTAACACCTGGATAAATGCTGGGCTGGGCTGGATCTTCAGAAGGTTTGACTTCCCTCTGGGACTGTGTGTGTGTGTCTCCATTCGGTTAGTTGTTAACTACAATGTGTCATGTCCAGCCCACTCCTAGCCCCCAGGAGCAAAATTACTTATTGATTTTCGAAAGACCTATCTCTTATTCCACTCTGGAATCGGCTGCTGCATATAAATATCAGACAAGCTACAGGGCCGGAGAATGAAACCAGCAAGCAAATATAAAAAAAAACAGGAGGGAGTAAACATAGATCGTCCTCGACATGCGACCACAATCGTGACCAGACGTTGCTAAGCAAGGCAGTTGTTAAGGGAGCTGGAGCCTCATGCGCACTGCATTTTGGGGGTTCACATGTGCAAGAGCTTTGGGCACTCGGTCCAGAAAAGGTTAGCCATCCCTGGTACAGGGTCTCCTGCTTGAGCAGGGGGTTGGATTAGAAGACCTCCTAGGTCCCGTCCAGCTCTGTTATTCTGTTATTTATTCGTGGGGGCGAACAGCAGATGGAAGTCAACCACATATCTATGATAACTGACGAAGAATGGGAGACTGGCCAAAGGAGAGCCATTTGCACTGAAACTCAAAATCACAGTATGTGTTCAGCCAATTAAATACTTCTGCTGGGCTATAAGACAAAAACGAGCCATTTAGTGCTCTTAATTTCTCCTTGCATCCTGCTAACTCGCACCGACTTTCTTTATTGTAGGAAAGGCGCCTCAACTGTTAAAACCTATTTTGCGGGATGGGAGGGGGGGGCTCTCTTTAAGGGTTCCTCAATTTTCCTGTGGTGCTGTCCGACTTGAGCACCAGAGATTACATTTTATTGGCATTTAGAAGGACTTATTTATTATTATTAGTAGTAGTATTAGTATTAGTATTAGTATTAGTATTAGTATTAGTATTAGTATTAGTATTACGAGTTCCTTAGTGAACCAGTATTTTCAAAACATTTTGCCCAGGGGAGAGAGAGAGAAAGAGAGAGAGGGAGAGAGAGAGGGAGAGAGCAAGCAGCGAGGGAGCGAGCTAAGGAAGGAAGGAAAAAAAGAAGGAAGGATGGAGAGAGGGAGAGAGGGAGGGAGGGAGGGAGGGAGGAAAATTCAAGCTGCCTGATAAGACATTTTCAAGAGAGGTGGAAAATCTCTCTCCACCTTTGTCAAACAGTCTCTAAAAGAGGGAGGGAGGGAGGGAGGGAGAGAGGGAAGGAAGGAAGGAAGGAAGGAAGGAAGGAAGGAAGGAAGGAAGGAAGGAAGGAAGGAAGGAAGGAAGGAAGGAAGGAAGGAAGGAAGGAAGGGCTTGGGCAATTACTATGCCATCTTTTTAGCCCTGAAATAAACGTGAGATATTTTGAAATTAAAGAATTGGCAATCGGTAAAACCAGCCCTTTTCATTCTGCTGCGACGTCTCACGTGATACCCCCCCTCCCCCGAAAATGATTTCATTAAGCAGAGCAGTTCCTCCTGCTCTTCCAAAGCATCGCTTCGAGTCCTTAGATCCAGGGAAGGATTTGCATTTGATTATCTATTACTCCTTTCAAATCGAGGGCTTCTAGTCTTGACTCCTTCATTTAGACGGTTACTCCAGCTAAACCAGGGAGGAGGAGGCAGGTATTTCCAAGCATTCACAAATCGACTCCACACTGTCATAAACCCTTAAAAGGAACAAGCAAAGAGGAGACTCCAGTCAGTCCATTATCCTTGAAATCAAGTAAATTACGCGATTCTATTTACTGATAAGTCGCCCAAGTCAGGCAGAGAAATTGTCTGGAAACCATCCAAAGAACCAGGAGCCAAACAAATGCAAAAAGATAGGTTTCAGGGACCAGGAAGGTGGGAAGGTAACGGAAGATCAATAAATGTCAACCCATTAAATTGTTTGTCATTGTGAAGAGCCCCCGATTGCAATGTTTTTGCACTGAATGGAGAAGCAACTCGCCTGTGGGCATAGTAGCGCCTTGTAATTACGAGGTTGTGGAAAGATCCTTTTTTGCTATTAAGTCTCATACTTCCACCTGGCACTTTCAAGAGTCTTCGGTTTCTAAAACCATCTTTATCAACCACCTTTGCTTGGCTCACCTTCTGGAAGCTGCACCCTCTGTTGGCGTCGATCGGGGGTGGGTTCTACTCAGTGGTGGGATTCAGCCAGTTCGCACCACTTCGGGAGAACCGGTTGTTAACTTTCTGAGCAGTTTGGTGAACTGGTTGTTGGAAGAAATCATTAGGGCAGAGAACCAGTTGTTAAATTATTTGAATCCCACCACTGGTTCTACTTACCTTTACTGCTGGTTCGCCTCGCGCCCACACATCGCAGACCACTTTTGATGGCGTTCGGGTCAGTGGGCAGAGCCTCCCGCCGGTTTTATTACCAGTTCTATAGAACCGGGAGGGGAGGCAACCCACTACTGCTCTCCATCCTAATGTACTTCTCCCTTTTTCAGAGGGGGAATTCTCCTATCCTATGGAGACGTGGTGGTATCAGGGGTGGGCTGCTGGGGGTTCGGGAGAACCTCCAGCTAAGATTCTGTGCAGTTCAGAGAACCCCCCAAATCCCACTCCTGGCTGGCCCCGCCCCGCCCACCCCGCCCCACCCCTCCCAGGAGTCCCCACGCAGCCCATTTTGGATGCAGGTAAGTGCAGGGTGCATGTGGAGGCTCGGGCCTTCTGGAAGTTCAGGAAGGCCCATTTCCAGCCTCCAGGGGGCCTCTAGAGCCTGAAAAGACTTTTTTCGCCCTACTGGAGGCTCAAGGAAAGCCTCTGGAGCCTGGGGAGGGCAACCCACCCCTACCCCCTCTGCCACGGTGCAGGAGGCCAACATGGCCACACTCACCATGGCCACGCCCACCCAACAAACGGGCAGAGAACCCCTTTCTAAAATTTTGGAAGCCCACCCCTGGGTGGTACGTGAGAAAGACCTTGAGGAGCGAAGAGATGCTGCTTAAGAAACAATCCAGCAAAAGTACTTTTTTTTTCTTCTTCTTTGAGCAGAGTCCTCAATTTTGGCTGAAATGGCAACATTGACTGCTCTGCTCAAAGGAAAAAGGAAGGAAGGAAGGAAGGAAGGAAGGAAGGAAGGAAGGAAGGAAGGAAGGAAGGAAGGAAGGAAGGAAGGAAGAAAGGAAGGAAGGAAGGAAGATAGCAATAGCACTTAAGACCTGTATACCGCTTCATAGTGCTTTTAAAGCCCTCTCTAAGCGGTTTACAGAGTCAGCATATTTGCCCCCAACAATCTGGGTCCTCATTTTACCCACCTCAGAAGGACGGAAGGTTGGGTCAACCTTGAGCCAGTGAGATTTGAACTGCTGCACTACAGCTAGCAGTCAGCTGAAGTAGCCTGCAGTACTGCACTCTAACCACTGCGCCACCTCAGCTCTTATCTGACTGTTCCCTCGGCAGCATTTCTTTGATCCATTCCCTCAGATCTTTCTCACATACCGTTGTTACATCAGGACAACGTAGTAAGGACCAGGCCTAACGTTTGATCTTTTGCCCAATCAGAAATGCCAGCTTGCATTTGCCCGCCTGCTTGTGCGCAGACATTTTTTCTGGCACTTCCGCTAGCTGCCTAAGAGAGATGGAAGCGGTTTTCTTCTTGCATCCATGGTCATATAGAAAAGAATCGTCAGCTCCTTGGAACGCTGGATGTGCAACAGAAAACAAAGCAACTCAACCACTTTGATTCGTGTTTAGAAGAAATGGGATATTCCCTTGTAAAAGAGCTCAGAAGCGATGCTTTGCAGATGCCTTCAAACAGAAGTTCCCCTTTGAAGTTCTGCACACGGCTCTGATCCCTCCCATCTCATGCTGCCATCTTTTAACATCAATCGTCACCCCAAAAGACAATCGTGCAGAGCCCAATTTGCATCAGTGGTTTTCTAAGTAGTGCAAAATTCTTAGAATGCGGAGAATAAATGATGGGCCGTGGTAGATAAAAACTCTACTGAACCTTTTTAACAATATGGATTTGTTAATGATTGCAAAATCTCTAAGTCTGATGGATGGATGGATGGATGGATGGATGGATGGATAACAGACACATTCCTGAATAAAGTATGCATTCTAGATCAGTGGTGGTGAACCTTTTAGGCACAGATTGCCCAAACTGGAAGGTGCGTGTGTGAGCGTGTGCCAGAGCACCGGAAACCCGACGACTAGCTGGCCAGCGTGCATGTGCGCCTTGGAAACCCAACGACCAGCTGGCTAAGTTGGGGCGATGGCCCACGTGCCCATAGAGAGGGCTCTGTGTGCCACCTCTGGCACTCGTACCTTAGGTTCGCCATCACAATTCTAAATCATGGGTTCTCAACCCTGGCAGCTTGAAGATATGTGGACCAACTCCCAGAATTCCCCAGGCTGTGACACCTGTCTTGTGGGCCCTACATTGACTGCTTGTTAGCTTCTAGGTTCTATATAAAGTGCTGGTCTTAACCTATCGAGCCCCCTTTATGGCTTGTCACCTGAACTAAACTACCTCTCCCTGCATAAGTTGGCTTCGTTGTTAGAATCCTGCTGGGAGAAGCAGCTGGATGGCTGCTCTTTTAAGATTTAAACAGGTGAGAAGATCACCCTTGCCCATCGATCACCACGGGAAGGCAGCTGTGACAACCCAGCGCATTACCAGCAAGCGGGCCAGAACCCAGCTGTAACATG
This sequence comes from Ahaetulla prasina, assembly GCF_028640845.1. Taxonomy (NCBI): domain Eukaryota; kingdom Metazoa; phylum Chordata; class Lepidosauria; order Squamata; family Colubridae; genus Ahaetulla; species Ahaetulla prasina. The sequence continues at coordinate 24,157,869 of NC_080551.1, forward strand.
GCAGAAGAGTTGGCTCTCCTCATTTAGGTTTGATCGATGCCCTACTAAATCTCACAGCTCGATGGCTGGAAAGAGTTGCCTTCTGACTTTTTTTCAGGGAGGAAAAGACTTTCCATCACCCACCGAAGGTCAGCACCAGTCAATAGATAACTTTGTTTTAAGAAGGAAACAAGAAGGAAATTTAAGTTTCAGGTCATTCGCATGCGGCAGGCAGGTCCATCCAAAGGCTTGGATTCAATTCAGTTCCTGAATTATGATTCTGCAGCATCGTACATTTCAGGAGGCTGGAGGAAACTTAACACATTGTTGGACTTCTTGTGATCCCCACTTCCGAAACAGAGTTTTCCATATCTCTGGACACTTGCTATTCGTTTTCCTCTCTGCTTTTCTTTACCAGATGTGTTACATAGGTAATATCTAGCCACCCCAAAAGAAGGGGGGAGCCAATAATCTTCATTTGATCAAATGAATGTCTGTTTCTGAGCGTTGACCTACTAGAATGGAATGGAATGGAATGGAATGGAATGGAATGGGAGGGGAGGGGAGGGGAAGGGAAGGGAAGGGAAGGGAAGGGAAGAGAAGAGAAGAGAAGAGAAGAGAAGAGAAGAGAAGAGAAGAGAAGAGAAGAGAAGAGAATTCTTTATTGGCCAAGTGTGGAATTTGTCTTGGTGCATACACTCTCAGAGTACATAAAAGAAAAGATACGTTCATCAAGAAGCATAAGGTACAAAACTTAACGATAGTCATAGGATACAAATAAGCAATCAGGAAACAATATCAATATAAATTGTAAGGATACAAGCAACATGGTTACAGTCATACAGTCATAAGTGGAAGGAGATGGGCGATGGAAATGATGAGAAGATTAATAGTAGTGCAGACTTAGTAAATAGTTTGACAGTGTTGAGGGAATTATTTGTTTAGCAGAGTGATGGCGGTTGGGAAAAAATTGTCCTTGTGTCTAGTTGTTCTGGTGTGCAGTGCTTTATAGCGTTGTTTTGAGGGTAGGAGTTAAAACAGTTTATGTCCAGGATGTGAGACATAATGTGTCTCACATAATATGTGAGACATACTACAGCAGTGCACAGGAAAAGAGGCGTACGCCAGAAAAAAAGTTCCCCCAAATGGATCACAGCGTAATAACTTTATCCTTTTTAGTGTTTTAGCAATGCAAAAAAATTTTCAGGGGAGGCAGGGAATCGGAGGAGATACAAGCAGGTATGCTTGGCCCACCTTTGGAATGTGTTTTATTAATGTGCTTAATTCAAACACATGGGACAGAGGAGAACGCAGAGAAACATGAATGCAGAAAGAGTGAGGTGATCAAAGGGCTGAAATTGAGAACATTCCTTCCAGGGTGGAGCTGGGTTTCCAGCTGCAAAGATCCTGAATGCTCTTCCCTGCCATCACTCCATATTAACCAGCCGTCAAGCTTAAAGGATGTCCATTCTACTGTAAGATTCAAACACAGTTTGTCCTAATAAGGAAATTCAGATGTTCAATCTGAAGAAAAGAAGACTTGGGAGAGACACAGAATAACAGAGTTGGAAGAGACCTTGAAGGTCTTCTAGTCCAACCACTGCTCAAGCAGGAAACCCTATGCTATTTCAGACTAATGGTTTACGATGACCATTTATAATATGACCTTTGTGATCATATTACAAGCAACTGCGTTCTCTTTGCGGATGATGTAGAACTATTCAATACCACTGACAATGCTGCTGCTCTACAAAAAGACCTTGACTATGTGTCAGAAGGATCAAACAGTTGGCAGCTCCAAATCTCAACCAACAAATGCTCTGTCTTACACACTGGCAAAAAAAATCAGAACACAAAATACAAGCTGGACGGATACGACCTGACAGATGACCCTCATTCTGTCAGAGACCTTGGAGTACTCATCTCAAATGATCTAAGTGCCAGAGCTCACTGTAACAGCATTGCTAAAAAAGCATTAAGAATTGTTAACCTAATCTTGCGTAGCTTCTTCTCCAATAATATTGAACTGTAAACTAGGGCATAAAAACCTTTGTCAGACCAATTCTCGAATACAGCTCATCTGTCTGGAACCCGCACTGCATATCGGACATTAATACAATCGAGCGAGTCCAGAGATATTTCACAAGAAAAGTCCTCCTCTCCTCTCTCACCACAAAATACTTTATGCCACCAGACTCCAAATTTTGGGCTTAGACAACTTAGAACTTCTCTGTCTTTGGTCTGACCTCAGCATAGTACATAAAATCATCTGCTACAATGTCCTACCAACCAATGAATACTTCAGCTTCAACCAAAACAATACAAGAGCACACAATAGATACAAACTCATGGTAAACCGATCCAAACTAGACTGCAGAAAATACGACTTGAGCAACAGAGTGGTCAGTGCCTGGAATGGACTACCTGACTCTGTGGTTTCTTCCCCAAATCCCCAAAACTTTAACCTTAGACTGTCTACTGTAGACCTCACCCCATTCCTAAGAGGTCTGTAAGGGGCGTGCATAAGCGCACCAGCGTGCCTACCGTCCCTGTCCTCATGTTTTCTTTTATTCGTATCCTTTACAGGTATTTATAATTATGTTTATTTACACTTGTATCTGTCATAAAATACATGCTTGGCGAAATAAATAAAATAAATAAATAAAAATAATGATTGTCCAATCTCTTCTTAAAAGCCTCCAGTGATGGAGCATCCACAACTTCTGGAGGCAAGCCGTTCCACTGGTTAATTGTTCTCACTGTCAGGAATTTTTTCCTTAGTTCTAGGTTGCTTCTCTCCTTGAAGATGGCCAAGAATTATTTCCCAAGACCCAGAAACCCCGGTCAGAAATACCAGGTATGATTTGCAGCTGCCTAGATTTCATTAAAATATCTCTTGAACAATGAAACAGTCTACTGATGGAGGTTGTGGGTCCCCCATCTCCAGAGGTTTTTAATAAGAGGCTGGGGAACCACTTCTTGAAGCAAGTTGAATTGGTGTTCCTGCACATTGCTGAGGGTTGGACTAGGTGATCCTTGTAGCTTCTCCAAATTTTATAGTTGTATGATTAATAGAACCACATGGGCTTCCATTTTCAATAGATACGAATGGGTTTTAAAAGTCCAGATTTGTTCCTAATTTCTGGAAGATCAATGCAGGAAGAGCCAGAATGTAAAGTAGGAATTATATCCATCCTGTATTTTTTTTTCAGAAGAATTAAATTCTAGGATGCTACCTAGATACCTAACACTACCTGCTCGATTAAAATGAAATTCACCCACACATAAAAATGTTGAGAGGATCTCTCCTAATTACCAACATTTGTTCTGGCAGCTGCTCACAGGGCCTTAGGCTACTCTTCAGACTATTTCCTGGTTCCTTCTGCCCTTGCAGATAAATTAGTTAGAGGCTGCCAATATTGCTCACCCATGGCATAAATCTCACCAAAGAAATATTCTGGGTTTCACAAGCATCACTAGGAAAAAACAGCAGGCCTCTGGAGTGTGAGGCTTATAAAAATAAAGACAGTAGAATTCTTTCTTTCTTTCCTTCCTTCCTTCCTTCCTTTTCTCCTCCTCCTCTTCTTCTTCTCTTCTTCCTCTTCCTCTTCTTCTCTTCTTCTTCCTCCTCCTCTTCTTCTTCTTCTCTTCTTCCTCTTCCTCTTTCTCCTCTTCCTCTTCTTCGTCTCTTCCTCCTCCTCCTCCTCCTCCTCCTCCTCCTCCTCCTCCTCCTCTTCTTCTTCTTCTTCTTCTTCTTCTTCTTCTTCTTCTTCCTCCTCCTCTTCTTCTTCTCTTCCTCCTCCTCCTCCTCCTCCTCCTGTTCCTCTTCTGCTTCTTCTATTTCTTCTATTTCTTCTTCCTCTTCTTCTTCCTCTTCCTCTTCTTTCCTCCTCCTCCTCCTCCTCCTCCTCCTCCTCCTCCTCCTCTTCTTCTTCTTCTTCTTCTTCTTCTTCCCAAGCATTGCTCTTCCCTAATTAGGGTTCAATCAGTTCAGTTGGGACCATAAGAAATCTGCTGTGGTGGCAGCTGTTATCATAACGAAAAAACATAACCGGAAAAACACCGATAAGCAGTAGGCAGTTATTACATTTATATTAACCAATAACCGAGGAGGCTTTTTCCAGCTTCATAACGGTCTTGCAAAAAGAAGCATTTTACGGCCTGGTTAAATTTCAAGGGATCTGACATCCTTCAAGAGGGAGCTGAGCTTTAATCCATTTAGCAATGTTGCCCCATCACACTTAACCATCAATTGCTCTCCCGAGAAGGAAGGAGAGACGAATCAGGAATCAGACGAATGGAACTTCCCTGTCCAATCTCGAGTGTCAGAAACAGATTGTCCAGGTATCCTCCAAGTGCTTCAATCTTTCTGAGTCTCTGGTCTCAGCATGGGATGCCTTACAAGACTTCTTCTCGACTGTTTTAGATCTGACAGCACGTAATTGGCCGTCTCCGATTATTTCTGGGCCGTGGCATGACTACTTGACAGCTTGTGAAATCACAGATGGGCTCTGACAGTTGAAAGGAGCCTACAGCACTCAAATTGCAAATATGTGAGGCTCCGGTTTTGTTTGGTTTTGGGTTTTTTTCCTCCTATGGGGGAAAGGGGGGAAACGAAATAAGCAAACTACCCGAAGCAGTTCAACTGGATTGTTTGGCAAATATGGGACGTTTATATTGATTTCAAGTTCTTAATCACACCTGCAGAGAGAGGGAGAGAAGAAAGGGAAATGTCATGTTGTCAAGACAATGCCTGAGTCCAAACTTTGGCTGGGTGTAGAAATCCAAAAGAATGCTATTTTCTTGAGAAATACATCGTCGTTCAAGGTTTGCCTTCAGAACCTCTGCCGGGGTGAAATCCAGCAGGTTCTGGAGAACCGGTAGCGGAACATTTGAGCAGTTCGGAGAACTGGCAAATACCACTTCCGGCTGGCTCCAAAGTGAGGTAGGAATGGGGATTTTGCAATATCCTTTCCCTGCCACACCCACCAAGCCACACCACACCCACCAAACCATGCCCACAGAACCGGTAGTGAAAAAATTTTAATTTCACCGCTGACCTCCACACTTCTGTAGGATAAATTTTATTCTTAAGAAATTGATATAATGCAGAGGTGTCAAACTCAAGGCCCGGGCGTCGGATCCAGCCCATGGGGTGCTTAGATTCAGCCCCCGGGGTCGCCCTGAAAACAGCGAAGGGCCAGCCCACCGTGGCTTAAAAACCATTGATATGGCTGTGGCATATCCGAGTTTTCTCTGAGGAGTTAGACCAAAGCATATCTCAGAATAGGTGGTAGAACTCCATTCAGCCAGAAAACTTGAGTTTTGACCCAGATCTCAGATTTGAAAAACAAACACATATTCCTGTTACCCTGGCTCTGGAAACCAGAAAAAAGCACTTCATTTTCAGATCTGGGCTTTCCCTGAGAAGTTAGCCCAAGCCATATTCGGAGCCAGGGGAACATGTGTTTTTCAAATCTGAGCTCTGGGTCAAAACTCACGTTTTCTGGCTGAATTGAGTTCTACCACCAATTCTGAGATATGGCTTCCTCTGGACCGGCCCGTAGTGGCCAACGAAAATGGAGCTTGAGAGGCTGTGGGAAGCCCTCCCGAGCTCCGTTTTCGCTGGCAGAGGATTGCAGGAGGCCATCGCAGCTGGAAGCAGAGCTTGGGAGCCCGTTTTCACTGGCAGAGCGCTCAGGCCACCCCAGGCGCCCCTGACATGAGTGATGTCGAGCTGGCCACACACCCTTTGGCCACACACACACACACCCCAAGGTCAAAGACAACCCTGATCATTGAGCCCTCAATGAAATCAAGTTTGACAGCCCGGATCTAACGCACGAGTGGAATTTGCTTTCAGTAACTTAAGAGTCCATAAAGAGAGTAGGAGCTCACTTTGGGGGTAGGAAAGAGGGAAGGAAAGGAGAGCAACAGGAATTTTGGGCTCCGTTGTGGTCGTAAGTCGAGGATTCCCTCTATTGTTCCCACCGAGTGTTTACTAGAAGCACAGCCAACGGTTGTAATGGCACCCTCTTGCTCGGTTGACCCTGTTAAAACAGTTGCTCAGAGAGATGGTTTATTACACACCTGGTAAATACTTGCTATTGGAGTTTAATTCAATTAGCGCCGTTTGCAGTCAATCAAATAGAGAAGGGGGCTATTACTGAGGAACATATATGACAATATAACTAACACGGAGGGAATTGGGAGCATTTCCCCCAATCGGTATTATCTGTGAGTTTTCTCCTATTGATCTGTGTGTGTACTGTGTGTACTTCAGGGCTATTGAAAACAGAGCCCAGCGGAAGGATTAACCAGGCAGTTTTCAAATCTTTGACAGGCCTTTTACAGTTCCAGCTTTCTCATATTTCGTTTCTACTGTTCCCTTTATTCCTATATTTTCACTCAATTACCTGCCGGGGTCTTCCAAGGAGAATAACCATTTGGTCCTCCTCCCCTTTCCTTTCCTTTGGATTTTTATTTATCATTTCATTTATCTATTTTTGCCCTCTTAAAAACCAATTCTACGGGTCACGCGCAATCAAAGCGAGAGAGAGCTATAATTCTACCATCTAGCCACGCAATCACGAAATAGACATGGTAGGTTAGAAGTTTAATAGCTGCTAGCAAACAAAAGATTGGGTGTGAGGGAGAGGGGAATAAAATAGGCTGCATTTGGCCGAATTTTGGGAGAGAGAAAGAATGACACTGCTCATCAAAATCACAATCTGTGATTGCTTTGGGATGGGTGAGAAAAGAACTTGGCATGGATTTATTTATTTTTATTTTTTTTGGAAGCACACAAAGTTCCATTTATGGATGGTTGCAATTTGCCGCAAAAATAATAATTCTTGAGCACGCGTTAGGTTTTTCCTGAGGATAGGAGAACGTATTGCTGATGGAAGTCTGCAAACTATGAATTCCAATATAAGAGGATCTTCCTGTCTAGCAACAGCTTTCACAAAGCTGACCAGTCAAGTTCTGATCTGAATTTTCCAGAAGCTTCTAAACAGAGACAGAGACAGAGAGACAGAGAGAGAGAGAGAGAGAGAGAGAGAGGTTCCCTGAAGATGGGCTCCAGCATGAAGCCTAAAGCTTAGAAGAATAAAATTTTGGTCCCGGTGACCGACTTTGGATCCTGCAACATTGTCCTGGACCATGAATATGTGCCTTTATTCGTAAGTGATTTTTGTTCAGAGCAGAAATCAGGAAAGAGGTATTTTTTTTTTATTTGCATTTATATCCCGCCCTTCTCCGAAGACTCAGGGCGGCTTACACTATGTTAGTGTAGGAATTTAGCACCCACCCCCCTCCTAGAAGAATGAAATATTTTAGAAAATATTTTAAAAGGCAGAATATATTTCCCTGGATGAGAAATGGAGAAACATGTTTTAAAGACAAAGCAACTCCCTGCAACTTCCTCCCACCCCTCACCTTTGTCAATGGGCAATTAAGGCTTCAGCCAAGCTCACACAATCCCCCCACCTTTGTTAATGGACCATCATTTGCAACACAATAGAACAGAAACTCACACATGGCACCTGGGAAGATTACATCAGCCAGCAAGGCCAGCTAAGACCCCCACCCCCTGGGAGTCTGACAACCAATCAGGATACTCTTCCTGTGCCCCAGAAAGTTCAAAGCTCAGAAAAAGCATAAAACCAGGGAGCGCACAGGATCTCAGCCCTTTTCTGTTCAGGAACTCAAGCCATGTGATCCTGACCACCATTAAACCATCTTTCCAAGCAGCCTCCATGTTTCCAGTGTCTTTGTCCCCACTTGGAACTGAACCTAGATGGATATTTCTTCCAACATTAGCAATAGTCTTCATCCTATTTCACCCTAATTCTAATTCAATCCTAATTCACCCATTCCTCCGATTCTGGATTGACGCAACGACAGAATAAGCCTGTCCTTAGCACGTGAGGCCTCCTTTTTTAATTCAGCATCTTCCCTCAGCTTCGGAAGGAATGGTTGTGAAACGATTCTGTCTGTCAACAGCAGACGGGGGACATCAATGGCCAAAGCATCACCTTGGCATGCTTCAACAAGCTCTCGAGGTGAGGCATCGAAAGGACAGGCATCTGACAGCTCTTACAAACACTTGGCACCTCTTTTCACATTGTCAAGGGCCTGAAAGAAATCATTTAAGTGATATCTGTTTGTTCTGCCTTAGCGACCTCGCTTCTCATTTTTTCCAATCAGGCCGTTTCTGCTGTTATTCCATCATGCTCAACCGGTCTGGCTCCCATTCGCAGCCAGAGGTGTTTTGCTGCAAAGGTACTGCGCCAAGGGCCTCCGAAGTTGCTCATTTGCACATGATGCTTGCATAGATGTGCTGTAGCCCTGCAAGCATAAGCAAATTGAAAAACCAAGAGGCGGTCAGAATGGATTGCTCGGAGAATCGTCGCTGGGAACGGATGGAGACATTAAGTTCCTGGTCCTCACAGTGACTGCAGAAACACAGATTGGGGAGACCTCAAGTTGCAGCAAAAAATAAAAGGCAAGATTTCTCCGGGGGAGGTTCCTCGCTTCTCTTATCCAGAATCTGGACTCAAAATATGATGGTGCCCCCAAATGGGGAGTTTCAAAAATTTTTTACTACCGGTTCTGTGGGCGTGGCTTGGTGAGCGTGGCAGGGTAAGGATACTGCAAAATCCCCATTTCCTCCCGATCAGCTGGGACTCGGGAGGCAGAGACTAGATGGGGGCGGGGCCAGTCAGAATTTTTACTACCGGTTCTGTGGGTGTGGCATGGTGGGCATGGCATGACTTGGTAGGCATGGCAGGGGAAGGATACTATAAAATCCCCATTCCCTCCCCACTCCAGGGGAAGGTTACTGCAAAATCCCCATTTCCTCCCAATCAGCTGGGACTCGGGAGGCAGAGACTAGATGGGGGCGGGGCCAGTCAGAATTTTTACTACCGGTTCTCCAAACTACTCAAAATTTCCGCTACCGGTTCTCTAGAACTGGTCAGAACCTGCTGAAACCCACCTCTGGTCCTCATTCTGAATTTGGAGATTCCATGGAAATGTTATCTTGTTCGATGGAGGAAAGGTTTTATTCATTATTGTTATGGTGGATGATGACACAACCAGCCAGATGTTTACACTGCATTTGGCTTTTTTTTTTTTTTTGTCCATCTATTGAATCCTTCCCAACACCTGGGATAGGCAGAAGTTGTCATTCAAAGGTCTCATCGCAGGATGTAAGTCAAGCTGCCTTTTGCAATTGAGTGGTGGGGATTTTGTTGATGCCAATGATATTCACCTGGTGCTCCAGATGTTTTGGAATTGTACCAAGGTGTCTATTACTACTGATACTATTTTTTTCCCTTTCTTTTGTCATAGTCATTTCACTTTTATTTATTTATCTATTGTATATTTGTTCTATTTGCAGATCTTCATATTTTGGGATTTCCCTCCTCCCGCAGTTTCTTTCTCTTCTCCTGTCTCCAGATACTGCCACATGCACTAACCAGACTTTTTTGTCTTTCTTAGCAACAATTGTTATTATTATTATTGCATTTAATTCACTCCTGTTGAAGAGACTCCTCGGTGGGAATGGCAAGATCATTTTGCTTCCGATCCAGGACACGTTTTGCTCATTTCTAAGCCCCTTTTTATTTGGTTTGCAATTTTGTTTTTCATTAAAACTCCCTCTTGCAAACCTGCCAGTCTAGCCTCTTCATTAAACGTCCACTTTTATATGCATCGCATCCCCGAATTCAAATTCTTCAAATTGGATGCCTTTTCGATGCCTTTATTTTTAGCCGGGATTGGCAGAAATGCAAACCTTGAAAGATTGGGGGGACTGGTGTGCAATTCTGCAAGCTCAAATGAAGCTGGCCGGGTTTTTTTGTTTTTTGTTTTTAAATTGCCCCTGGCACAAAACCCAGAAGCAGGTCAACTTCTGAAAGACACGATTCTAACCACCTACAGATGTTAGAGCAGGAGACCGTAGATAACATCTCGACCATGTTGGTCTTGCGGGGAGAAGGCCTCAGGAATAAATATGCCAATACTCTAGAAAATTCCCATTTTCAGCCTTAGCTTCATGCTTTCTCTCCTGTCTGCTTTGCCTTCTATTGTAGGACATCCAAAGATTTGGGAGGGGGGGGTTTGCAGAGGACACATTCATTCCGTAGTGAAATCTGAACCGGTTTACTACGCATGCACAGTGCACACCACGCACCAAATGCAAGTTGTGCACACGCAACACACAATGCATGCCAAAAGGAGGCATGGGGTAAGTAGAACAGCGCATGGGGGGGGGGGTGACCAGCTGTGGCGCAGGATCTTCTTTTTTTTTTACTTCTTTTTATTCTGCTGAATAGGTTGTAAAAAAGGCTTTTAAAAGTAAAAAAAAAAAGGCTCTGACAATCCCATGGCTCAGCTAGGATCGTCAGAGCCTTTTTTTTTTTTACCTTTTAAAAGCATTTTTAAAAGAAGCAGCAAGGCTCAGAGAACATGGAGGATCCTTTACTCTTGAGTCCTGGCTCCTCCCATGGAGCATTGTAACCAATTAACTCCTGCAAGTTCTCGGGTTTTTTTGCAGCTCCTTCCACCAGAAAGAAGATTGCAGTTGGGTTTTTAAAACACCTGGCTGAGTGCCTCCAGCAACTTACCAGCAGTAATTCTGTGCCACCCCCTTCCCGATTCTTGGAATCTACAATCTTTTTGTTTTTGCGTTCTTGCAAAAGAAGAGCAAGAGGGAGACAAACCGATAATTAAGTTTCTTTCGAAAGCATCCTTGCATCTGGACATCCATTGTCATGAACAAGCTTATCAGAAGCCGTTCCTTGATCTCCAAGCAGCCTCCATGTTTTTAATTGCTAATTATAATTATTATTAGCATGATTACAGGATCCTTTGTTTCTCCATTACACATTCGGAACAATCCCGAGGAAAACACAGCAACAGAAAGGAGTCCTCAGAATTAGTGTTTAGTTGTGCGACTGAACAGGCAGCAGGAATAGGAGCGCCGGATATTGTAAATTTTGTCCCAAGAAAGTCCAAGAAGGGAACACATATGGTCAAGACATCTAAGTTTGGGTGGAAAGTATAAATTAATATAGGCCAGTTTTATGCCAAGACTGTCACTTCCTTTCTAGGTTAATGCATTTCTTCTATTTTTGGCAACAGCCTGCAAAAGATAAGCTTTCCATTAGAGTAGTAAGCACATCACGAAGAAACCCATCTTATTCCATGTAGCCTTCTCTGCTCCTCAAACATCACCTCCAGCCAACATTTCTAGACCCAGTCTTCTTCTCTCCAGAGGAGAGAATTGAAAACGTCTGGATGGTCACCAGATGTCAGCAAAGGAATATCTAAAGCTAGGTTGGGTTGTGTTATTTTTTCCCCATATTTCCATGTGTCCTTTCAACTCATGTGCGTCCAAGTGGCCTCATCTCTGGGCCTCCATAAATAGCTTCATTAATGCTGTGTCACTTTGCATGATGGTTGCTCCTCCTACTTTCACTCTGCATGATGGTTCTCCTCCTACATTTGTTTTGCATCATGGTTTCTCCTATGTTCGTTTTGCATGGTGGGTCTTCTCCTACTTTCACTTTGCGTGGTGGTTCTTGTTCTACTTTGCATGGTGGTTTCTCCTCCTACTTTCACTTTGCGTGGTGGTTCTTGTTCTACTTTCACTTTGCATGATGGTTTCTCCTCCTGCTTTCGCTTTGCATGATGGTTTCTCCTCCTACTTTTGCTTTGCATGGTGGTTTCTCCTCCTCTTTTCTCTTTGCATGGTGGTTCTTCTCCTACTTTCACTCTGAATGGTGATTCTCTTCCTACTTTCAGAGCAATTCTGGTTGCTAGGTCAGACTTTCCTCTCTTGCCCCAATCATTCAAAGGCTCTAAAGCATTATGGGAAATGAAACAAGACAGAAATGCTGGGGCCAGACAAGCCTTCCATACCCCAAGGGAGGACCTTCTAGAATCCAAGAGAAGGTATGTGCTGGGCAAGAGGAGATGTTGTTCTCCATGTTCCTGCTTGGAGTAGACCCTGGTGGCTTCCTCCCCAATGGGCAGCTGACTAATGACAATGACACAGCCACGATAAAATGTTCTGGCAATGAGATTTTTTTGGCTGTCACTGCACTCTGGAAATAGCTTTATTTCTACCTACTGCCAGCTGATGGGTCTCCCCAAAGACTCGATGAGTTCCAGCAGAGCTGAGATGGCAGAGCCTCTTCTGGAGAGGACAGGGCAAGCATGACTTTGGAAGGTCTCTGGGGCGAGGAAGCTGCCAGCCTGAGTGACACTTTTAATATTACACTTATTATCGGTGGCACATCAAGGGCAGTTCGAGTCCGGCTGTTTTCTGGACCGTTTCCATCCTATATGTTGCCAGTCGTCCCACCTGATGGGTGTCCGGCATCAGCCAGGTTTTGTTTTCATGAAAGGAGAGAAAGGGCATCCCTATTTCCAGAAGAACCAGCCCATTTTCATTTCTTCCATATATAGGGTAGTTCTCGACTTAGGACCACAGTTGATCGCAGGCTTCCTGTTACTAAGCGAGACAGTTAAGGGAATCACTGCAGTTGTTAATGGCAATAGCACTTAGACTTATATACCGCTTTACACTGCTTTACAGCCCTCCTTTGGGTCCTCATTCTACCTACCTCGATGGAAGCCTGAGTCAACCTTGAGCCATTCAGGGTCAAATTGCTGGCAGTAGGCAGAGTTAGCCTGCAATGCTGCATTCTAACTACTAGGAAGGAAGGAAGGAAGGAAGGAAGGAAGGAAGGAAGGAAGGAAGGAAGGAAGGAAGGAAGGAAGGAAAAAAATAGCAATAGCCCTTAAACTTATATATCGCTTTACAGGGCTTTACAATCCTCTCTAAGCGGTTTACAGAGTCAGCCTCTTGCCCCCAACAATCTGGGTCCTCATTTTACCCACCTCGGAAGGCTGGAAGACTGAGTCAACCCTGAGCCTGATGAGATTCGAACTGCCAAATTTCAGGCAGCCGGCAGTCAGCAGAAGTAGCCTGCAGTACTGCACTCTAACCACTGCGCCACCATGGCTCATAATTTAAGTTAAGAACATGGTTGTGACTTCCCCATTGACTTTGCTTGTCAGAAGGTCACAAAAGATGATCCTGACCCCAGGACACCAAATCGTCATAAATATGCGTATGAATTTTGATCATGTGACCATGGGGATGCTGCAACGGTCATAAATTTGAAAAAATGGTCATTATTTTTCAGTGCCGTTGTGGCTTTGAACGGTCTGTAAATTGACCGTTTTAAGTCAAGGACTATCTGTATTTCTCTTTCAACCAGGTCTCCAAATCATCAATGTATTTCTTCTCAGGGAGCTGCAAAAGACCATGCAATTCTTCATTAGAAAATCTTTTATTAGTGTATTAAATTTATTGGCCACCCATCTTCCCACCGGTAACTCTGGGCGGCCTGCACTATTAAAAGGATAACGCTATACAAAAGTTATATGCAATGAGACTAAAATATTTTAAATATATAAATGCTCAACCCTAACTATAAGATGAGGAGTGAGGGAGTGAGTAGGATGAGTAGGGAGGGAAACTGTTACTTGTTTGAGAGAGTTGTTTTTAAAAACTCATTTCTGGATCAAGTTGGATTTAATTAGATGTATATAAGAGAAATTGGCATTGAAAAAAAAAACACATGCTAGAAGCAGCAATGAGATGAACTCAGTTTAAAGTAATAGATTAATTATCAAATCAATTGAACGGAGTACATTGGATGTAGCTCCATTGCAAAATGTGTGACTTAAGATAGGGGTCTCCAACCTGGGCGACTTTCAGTCTGGCGGACTTCAACTCCCAGAATCCCCCAGCCAGCAAAGCTGGCTGGGGGATTCTGGGAGTTGAAGTCCGCCAGGCTGAAAGTTGCTCAGGTTGGAGACCTCTGATTTAAGATACCTACTTAGCTCACACGGTACAGAAATATAACAGACAAAACAGATTAAGAAATATATAAATTGCAGGAAAGTCACCTTGTGGTAAGATGAGCAGCAAACAAACAAACATAAATTTGAGCCTCTGGTGGCTCAACAGGCTAATGCAGCCTGTTATTAACAGCAACTGCTTGCAATATTGCAGGTTCAAGTCCCACCAGGCCCAAGGTTGACTCAGCCTTCCATCCTTTATAAGGTAGGTAAAATGAGGACCCAGATTGTTGGGGGACAATAAGTTGACTTTGTATATAGTATACAAAATGGATGAAGACTATTGCCTGACATAGTGTAAGCCGCCCTGAGTCTTTGGAGAAGGGTGGGATATAAATGCAAATAAAATAAATAAATAAATAAAATAAATTCTCGGCTCTTTTAATAAAATAAGTTTGTTGAGAACTGAATTGTGTTTAGTGATCACTACTTGGGCCTTGGTCACAACAAGTGACAGATACACTGTGGGAAGACTTAAAGGACCTGGATGGAGGTTCCTTGAGCCACCATGCTCCTTTCAATTCCATAAATTGAGAATATTTCCATTGGTGCCTATTAAAAAGAAAATAACTAGCAAAATGGAACATCCGTCAGTGGGTTTTCTTTTCTTTTTTTTATTTGCATTTATATCCCGCCCTTCTCTGAAGACTCAGGGCGGCTTACACTATGTCAAGCAATAGTCTTCATCCATTTGTATATTATATACAAAGTCAACTTATTGCCCCCAACAATCTGGGTCCTCATTTTACCTACCTTATAAAGGATGGAAGGCTGAGTCAACCTTGGGCCTGGTGGGACTAGAACCTGCAGTAATTGCAAGCAGCTGTGTTAATAACAGACTGTCTTACCAGCCTGAGCCACCAGAGGCCCCTCTTAACATCTCCCTTCTTAACATCCCCTTCTTAACATCTCCGTCACCCCTGAACCAAGTTTTCCCGTCAAAGCAGAGTTGGAGTACAATGGGGTGAACTTTCAACCCACGAGCCCTCAAATTGGTCAGAGCGGAGAAATTGAGCATGCAGACAGTAAGCTGGCTTTCTGTATAACCTTTTCCAAGAAGCCATTCAGATGAGGCCTGGATCCCATCACCCACCTTCCAAGGCTGGACCGCTCCCCGTCTAACTAATTTCCCCCACCGCCTTGATGAATAGCTCTGTCAACAGAGTGACAACTTTCTAATCTGCTGGAAGACAGATGGGCTCCCTCTGAGGAGAGGGAAAACTCACCAATGAAGCTTGAACGGGACCGAGAAGAAACAATGAGGTGGAGAATTGGGCTGGGTGGTGGGGAAGAGAGAGAGATGGGGAGGGGTGGAATGATGGGGTGTTTTCTGAGATTCTCACAAACCCTAAGCGTTCTACTTTCAGTTAAAACTCAGGTGTTGTTTAAAGATGGGCCGTTGAAGAAGGTGGAAACTGAGCTGGTAATCTGAACATCTGCTAGGAGATATATCCTCCCTTTTGTGGCTTCTCCTTCCGTCTTCCACCTGCCCACAATCACAGGCGCAGAGAAACAGCCGCACGCGCCCTGCCACCGGATCACTGGCTACTCCTCTGTGTCAGAAGATGCAGATAAACAGTCGCATTTCAGATGATGAATTCTAGCTGGTCGCTTTATCCACTGTGCTGGCTTGTCTGGTCTGGTGCCTAAAATAGTTAAGCAGTTTTGAAAAATGAGGAAGATTCTCAGGGTTCTTCCAAGGTCTTCAGCTCCACAGTTGCCAAGGGGTTGTGTGTAATGAATGGACGAGGAGGAGGAAGGGGGAAGGGAAGGAAATGAGAGGGAGGGAGGGAGGGAGGCAGGAAGGAAGGAAATGGGAATGAGAGGCAGGCAGGGAGGAAGGAAGGAAGGAAGGAAAGAAGGAAGGAAGGAAATGGGAATGAGAAGCAGGGAGGGAGGGAATGAGAGGGAGGGAGGGAGGGAGGGAGGGAGGGAGGAAGGAAGGAAGGAAGGAAGGAAGGAAGGAAGGAAGGAAGGAAGGAAGGAAATGGGAATGAGAAGCAGGGAGGGAGGGAATGAGAGGGAGGGAGGGAGGGAAAAGGAAGGAAGGAAGCAAGGAAGGTAGGAAGCAAGGAAGGAAGGAAGGAAATGGGAATGAGAAGCAGGGAGGGAGGGAATGAGAGGGAGGGAGGGAGGAGGAAGGAAGGAAATGGGAATGAGAAGCAGGGAGGGAGGGAATGAGAGGGAGGGAGGAGGAGGGAGGAGGAGGAAGGAAGGAAGGAAGGAAGGAAGGAAGGAAGGAAGGAAGGAAGGAAGGAAGGAAAGGGGAAGGAGAAGCAGGGAGGGAGGGAAGGAGAGGGAGGGAGGGAGGGAGGGAGGAAGGAAGGAAGGAAATGGGAATGAGAAGCAGGGAGGGAGGGAATGAGAGGGAGGGAGGGAGGGAGGGAGGAAGGAAGGAAGGAAGGAAGGAAGGAAGGAAGGAAGGAAGGAAGGAAATGGGAATGAGAAGCAGGGAGGGAGGGAGGGAGGGAGGGAGGCAGGAAGGAAGGAAAGAAGGAAGGAAGGAAATGGGAATGAGAAGCAGGGAGGAGGAATGAGAGGAGGGAGGGAGGAAGGAAGGAAGGAAGGAAGGAAGGAAGGAAGGAAGGAAGGAAGGAAGGAAGGAAATGGGAATGAGAAGCAGGGAGGGAGGGAATGAGAGGGAGGGAGGGAGGGAGGAAGGAAGGAAGGAAATGGGAATGAGAAGCAGGGAGGGAGGGAATGAGAGGGAGGGAGGGAGGGAGGGAGGGAGGAAGGAAGGAAGGAAGGAAGGAAGGAAGGAAATGGGAATGAGAAGCAGGGAGGAGGAGGAGGAGGAGGAGGAGGCAGGAAGGAAGGAAGGAAGGAAATGGGAATGAGAAGCAGGGAGGGAGGGAGGGAGGGAGGGAGGGAGGAAGGAAGGAAGGAAAGAAGGAAGGAAGGGAGGGAGAGAGGAAGGAAGGAAGGAAATGGGAATGGAAATGAGACGGAGGGAGGGAGGGAGGGAGGGAGGAGAAAGGGAAAGGGAAGAAATTGAGATTTCTGGGAGTTGAAGTCCATCCATCATAAAGTTTCTACAGCTGAGCAAAGCTACATTAGAAGAATCCTGGTGGACAAAAACCAACTAAATCCAACGAATCCGACCCAGATGCATCCCCTGAACCCGGCTATCCAATCCTGGCATCCGAATATCTTGGACTAGGCATTGTAGGAAGCCTGGTTGAATGCAGAATCGGAATCCCGTCCACCAGGCTTGACCGCCAGCGCTGTTCTCCTTCAGAGCCACGTCCACGGCCCAATGGAGGATTATATGCAGAAGATACTAGACTTGATAGCCGCATCCTCCAAATTTTAATCTGTGAGACCGAAATCAAATTCTGGGTAGCAACCCGTTTTCCCTCCCCAAATGATAAGCCTATTTATCATTCTGATTCATTTTTAAAGTCTAGCTTTTCATAGCTGATGCTTTACCGTATTCCGATTCTTTTTTCCCTCCTGCGTTCTTCCTGTTTTTTGGCAGGAACAGCTTCCCTGCAGATCCAGATGTGCAGATAATAAGGCCCAGTTTGTACCTGTTGATGTTGGCAATTAAGCAAAGGCTGACAACAAGTATGTCATAATAACCCACCAAAGTTCCCACATCACAGCCAGGGCCCTTCTAATTACTACTAAATCAACCGCTGATCCAAACCTTTTTTTGCACGGCGTGTTATTTTTACCCTGTCCCCGTTCAGTTTGAGTGGCTTTTGATGTCTTTTCCCCCCTCAAGGAGAAGAAGAATTCTGCAAGGCTGAAGAAATTTTCGGAGTCGAGGAGAGAAAAAGGAGGTTTCAAGCCAAGGGAAACGAGGAACACTGTTCAGCCATACCTCCAGTGAGTCCTGAGTCCATCCATTAGAAAGTCCATGTGAAGTGAGATCAAACAGCTCGCAATCCCTCTGCCTTAATGTATCACTAATTAATGAGCGCCGGGATATACATTACCTAATTTCTAGGATTCTGCAATCTAACTCTTTTTTTTTTCCCCTTTAACTTGATTAATGAGATCTTGTGTGCTTGGTTTTGTAGGACCACCCATCCTCAAGGTCCTTCTCACGGGTAGAAGAAACGTCCTTCAAAGGCGAGGCTTGCAGTACGCATTCCTATCTCCAGAACTCAACCGTTTTAAGGAGAGTTTGGATAACAATTAGCATGAAATGGTCTAGGGCAAGTGATGGCTAACCTTTATGCCATCACGTGCCATCACGGGGGGAGTCGCGCATGTGCGCGCCCACACCCATAATTCTATGCGCCCCGCCCTCCACCCCGCCCCCGCGCTTCCCCCACCTTTGGCACGGTGGGCCTGATAGGCCTGTTTTTCGCTCTCCCCAGGCTCCAGAGCCTTTCTAGGAGCCTGGGGAGGGTGAAAACAGCCTTCCCCACCCACCCCCCTCTGGAAGTCAGAAACTGCCCATTTGCTGACTTCCAGTGGGACCAAAAGGCCTGCTTTGAGCTCGTGTGCCCACTGATATGGCTCTGCATGCCACCTGTGGCACGCATGCCATAGGTTCGCCATCACGGGTCTAGGGTCTCCTGCTTGAGGAGGGGGCTGGACTACAAGACCTCCAAGGTCCATTCCAACGCTGTTATTCTGTTAAGTCTGCAACCTCCTTGGCTTCTCATGCTTCAGTTGAAACCCAGCCACAGGAGAATTCCTCTTAGGGAATTCTTGTTGTTTTCAGATCAAGAAGAGGGACAACCAGAGGTGGTGATACGTAGCCAGTTCAATCTAGGAGTGTCGCATTCTTTCTAAGATGTCTATGCCAGATAGAGATGGAGCAGTTCAACTTGATTGCATGGACCAACACTCAACTGCTCAAGGACCTCTGATGGTTACCATCCTGATCTGGAGTAAGAGGCAGGATCTGGTATAGCCCAGGGCACTAACCTAGCCCCATTGTGTTGTGGCCCGCCGGTGGCCAGTGGAGCTGGCAGCAGAGTTGGACAGTGAGGAGTTTGGAGAGGAACACGGGCTAGTCCTGGAGGCTGGGGAAAGCTCAGATGAGGGCTCTGCGTCAGAGGCAGAAAGGGAGCTAGACAGCAGTGAGGCAGAGGAACAGCTGGAGCCTGTCTCCAGTGTGCGCATGCGCAGAGCTACCAGAAGACAAGAACAACTAAGAAAGCAGGGTCGACTTGGGAGTAAAGCCACGCCTTGGAGGTGATTGGCCCCTCCCAAACAAAAGAGGAGCGAATGGGGAGGGGGCTTTTGCAGGAAACAATTCATTCATTTGGTCGTTTCAAGAGTGGAAAGTTCTGTTCGTGACTCTAAGAGACTCTGTGCCAGGTTTTGCCTTACCCTGCATTTGGAAACTAGTTATCTGGCAGCTTTCCAAGCGAGATAAGGTTTGTGTTGATAAATATTCCTCTGAAAGACTGTTGGCCAAGCCTTGCTGACTGCGAATGAAAGGATTTCACAGTCGTGTAAATAAAAGAGGTTTTGGCAGGACCAGGACTCTGCTTCCTGTTTTTTAAGGGAGCCTAGGTCAGAATACATTGTGGCGGCTTCCATGACGGCTGGCACCATCTTCCTGCTTCTGCTCCAGCAACTGCAATTGGAAGACTCCACCTGAGACTGTTTCTGGTCGGCAGGGACAACAGCTGGCGCTTCCTCACTTTCTCCTCCAGACTTTTCTTATTCTGCTACCCCTAAGCCTCCAGCAGCTCCTTCAGCCATCCTCTCAACAGCCTGGCATTAAGATGAAATTCTGCAGTGTTAATCAAGCCAATCACGACTTGAATCATCGATTTGATTCAGCGAAATGATCCGATTTGATTGACTGTTCATCTTAGGCATTCAGATTAAACCATCAAGTTGATTTCATTTGGATTCTGAATTGATTTTCCCAAAAAAAAAAGAAAAAAGAAAAAAAGGCTGTTTTGACCCACGGGGCAAAAAGTGTGCAAATCACTCCACTCAATCCAATTCAATCCAACACTTTAAACTGACTTTCTGAGCTGGAGAACTGGAGCAGAACCACGATGCAGCCCAATCACCTCTGAATCAGATCTCCAAATACAATACTTGCGCAGTCCTCCCTAAACTCCAGGGCTTAAAGCAAATCCTCACTTTTATCGGTTAAAAAAAAAATAATAACAGAGCAGATGGAATTCTAGAGAAGCTGATTTGGGGAAGAGGTTCTCCTTGACTCCTGTCATGTCCCACCCCCACTCCGATGAATGAGTCAAGGAAGTCTGTAACAAATTTGGCAACGAAGCCACTGCAGCTTGCCAAGTGCCTTCGAGGTTTATCAGGGCAGGCAGGAGTCCAAGTTGTGACTTCAGCGATAGGATCCGATTATCAGCAAACTACATAAGACTTTGCTTGACTCAAGGTTGGAATGCCAAAAGCAGGTCCTTTATATAGGCTGTGGGATGTGGCTCCATGACTCAGCATTTATCCAGGCCTGCCCCACCCTTCCTTCTGCTGGTGTCGCCTCTCAGATCTCCGGAAGCAAGGGTCCACCCACCCTACATTGTCTTCAGCTGGATCTGCTGTCAGCGTCTGGGAAAGGGAGGAGTCAGAGGGAGTAGGCCCGGGTAATTCCACCACCTGGCTGGCTTCCTGCTCTGAAGGCTGAGCCAAAGGAACACACGCTGTATGAGTGAGGTTTATTGGGCTTCTCCTTTCACTCCTTGAATCCTCTCTGGGCATGGGGCCAGGGCCGGGGGCTGGAGTCATGACAGGCCATTCATCTTCATTATCGGAGTCTGATAAAAGGCCCGGTTGGAGACAGGAGGGGCCCGGCTGAGGAGAGGAGGGAGGACGAGCCACAACAACTCCATGGATGCGTGCAAATGCCTGCTAATTTAGGGTGTAACACCTAAGTCCTCTCCAGAGGTTGTCTAACGCCAATCCAGCAGTCGCAACACTGACTTTGGGGAAGTTGTGATGGGCATGGAAGGGAAACTAAGGTTGAATAACTTAGAGGACATTCAAGGGCAGTGATGGCTAACTTTTTCCGGACTGAGTCCCCAAAGCATGCGCGCGCCCCCGAACCTCCAAAATGCAATGCATCTGCAGCCCCTGCACTTGCTCCCCGCCATCCTGCTCATGTGTGCACGGCCCCCATGCATGTCCCCGCCCCCCATGCATGTGCAACAGAGGACCAAAGACCAGCTGGCCAGTGGGAAGTGCACGTGCATGCGCAGCGCTGAACTGGAGTGACGGCTCACGTGCCATCAGAGAGGGCACTGCATGCCACCTCTGGCACGCTAGCCATAGGTTCGTCATCATGGCTCAAGGGTATGAATGGTGTTAGACCACCTCTGGAGAGGACTTAGATTCCCCATTCATACCCTTGAGCCGTGATGGCGAACCTATGGCTAGCGTGCCAGAGGTGGAACGCAGTGCCCTCTCTGATGGCACGTGAGCCGTCACTCCAGTTCAGCGCTGCGCATGCGCGTGCACCTCCCACTGGCCAGCTGGTCTTTGGTCCTCTGTTGCACATGCATTGGGGGCGGGAACATGCGTGGGGGCCGTGCACACATGAGCAGGAGGGCGGGGAGCAAGTGCAGGGGCTGCAGACGCATTGCATTTTGGAGGTTCGGGGGCACGCGCATGCTTTGGGGACTCAGTCCGGAAAAAGTTAGCCATCACTGCCCTTGAGTGTCCTCTAAGTTATTCAACCATTAGTTACATATTCAACTCTTATTATAGCATGAAGACAGCAACAGCTGGATAATGCTAATTATTAGTGAGAAAATATCCAAGGAGATTCTAAGTCACCCAGATCGTGGTTGTCTTAAAAATGGGTTTGTTTTTTTTTCCAAAAGGCAACTGGACTATGCTTTTTCCTTGAGGAAGAGGACACTGCACACCAGAACAACTAAACACAAGAACAGTTTTTTCCCGAAGGCCATCACTCTGCTAAACAAATAATTCCCTCAACGCTGTCAAACTATTTACTAAATATGCACTACTATTAATCTTCTCATAGTTCCCATCACCAATCTGTTTCCACTTATGACTGTATGACTGTAACTTTGTTGCTGGCAATCCTTATGATTTATATTGATATATTGACCATCAATTGTGTTGTAAATGTTGTACCTTGATGAAGGTATCTTTTCTTTTATGTACACTGAGAGCATATGCACCAAGACAAATTCCTTGTGTGTCCAATCACACTTGGCCAATAAAAAATTCTATTCTGTTCTATTCTATTTCACTTCTTATCCAAGAAGCTTCATCAATTCCAATGAGAAAAATGATCAGAGAGAACTCAAGGCCAACCTTATGAGAGAAGGAAGCAACATCGAAGTTTAGAGTAGAGATTTGGCATGTTGTATTTTGACCAATTAATTCCAACCTGCTTCCAAAAACTCCTAACTTCCATTTCCTTCTTCCTTCTTCTTGTTCTTCGTTGGATGGTCAATAGCCACCAAATCCACATCAGGGGAAAATTATGGCTCCTCTAACAACTTGTGGCTTTTGGACATGGCTGACATCCTCATGCAGTTGCGTAACTATTGAGGATAAAACTACAAAGTCTTCTAAAGGGAACAGAGTCCAACAACATCTGGTCTGTATATTTAATAAAGGGTTTTTTTCTTGTAATTATAGTATTGCTTCATTTAGGAACAGTTCCAAACAGTCCTATATTTTTTTTCAAAGTGTATTTTGCAACAAAGTTCAGTACAATTAAGGGGCGTGCATTAGAGCACAAAAGTGCCTACCGTTCCTGTCCTATTGTTCCCTTCATCATATCAAATTGATATAGTTGATGCATATTTTTTTTACATATATGTATATATTTTCTTCAAAATATGTTGTTTTATCAATGACAATTGTTTGTGTATACTGTTGTGACAAAAAGAAATAAAAAAAACCCAATATTATATGTGCAATCCACTGAAAATTCACCCTTTGGTTGTCTTCTCCTTCTCCTTCTTCATCGTCATTGTCTATTCCACCATCTGATAATGCACAGTTCTCTGTTCATTTTTCTAAGGGATGTAAGATTATTTAAGATCGATAAATAGGTGATAGACAGACAGACAGGGAGACAGAAATAAGAGTATGCATGTGTCCATATATTATGCAACTAATCCCAATTTGTGATTTTCAATCAAGACCCATGGTGGTAAATAAGCACCCAATAAAGTTCACCTAAAGGCACGCACATTTATGGAATTTATTTCCTGAGTGTAACACTTTATCTGGCACACTTAAATCTGTCTTCTGTACTTGCGAACTGGCTGTTATACCTTCCCTAATGTGTGCAAGATTTGAATATTCCAAACGTTCTCATAAATGTACACGCTTGAGGTGTTGCACGACAAAGCTTTTCACACAGGCTTGAAAATATGCTTTATGGAATAGAGACCTTGCATTTCTAGAGTCTTGGGTATCAGAAGGAAAGAAGCTGGGAGCTTGGAGAAGTAACATAAGAGTTGGACAGTTCACGGCAGAAGAAAAATATATTTGGTCTTCCATGAAAAGCCATGTTTACTTACATGAAGGTAGAGAAGGAAGAGCAGGGGTGACTTTTTTCCTCTTCTCTAGGACAATGAGACATTTCAGGAATGGGGACACAGAAAGTCTAATCTCAATTGTTACTAATGTTATTGTCATACCAATACAGGCATCTAAAAAGATCCAGAACCAGGTGAGCATTTCAGAACATGATTCTGGATCCTTTTCCAATAGTGATCTGGAGTGTAAGCCCACCCACCCCAATTCTGAATTAAATCAAGATAGCTTAGCTACATGAATTTCACCCATGGAGGGGTTGACGAACGGTTGACACCAGATGGGTCTGCATGGAACATAAATAACTAAAGAATAAGGTTGGCTTGGAACACTGCGTGGTGTGCAGTCCTTTCTTTCTGGATTTGCATTTCTGAGCAATCTCAGAATAAATACTGGCCCATCCCTTTACCTTGGGGAGTTTATTTCCCAAGGCTCTGCTTTCTCCTTATTTTCTTGTCATGTTGGGTTGCTATCACCCACAAAAGGTAGAGATTCAGTGGAGACGTTCCAGATTTAGTCCAAAAACGTAAGTCGAGGGTGCCATCTTCTGGAGAAGGTCTGTAATCCTACCACTAAACTTCATATTGTATATTCCTTGATGTTGAGTGTACTTGCTGAATGACAGTTTCCAGGTGTGGGATGCTGGGAAATGTAGTCTAGCATCATCTTGTAGTTCAACATTTGGACCTGCAGATAACCCCAAGTTAAGATTCCTAAACTGAATTCCACCTGCATTTATGGCAGACCTTCAAGATATGAAATAATTCAATCAACTCTCTGGATTACAGTAAATAATCAAATTACTTTCCCAAAACGGACAGCAGGATCCAAGGCCCAGGAGAACTTCTGCATCAAAGAATTGTACTGTGGACATATTGTCTATAAATTATTTTATTGTACTTTAAGTAATCACCGAAAAAGGACGATTCGTCTCCCTTTTCTTCAGAAACCGTTTCCAAACTTAAATCCATGGGGAAGAGTAAACCATAGATAAAAACACTGCCTTGAAAAAAAAATTATCAGGAGATTCCAGAAGGCGAGGAAGAAGTCAGGAAGGACTTGGCCAGGATTTTCCAAATGAGAACTTCGGTTCCATGGACTGAAAAATGACCTGCAGCCCCAACTGGGCCACCTTCCATCCACAACTTCTTAAACTCCTCACACTGCCCACCAGCTGGCTTGAACCTAGTGGATGAAGCTCTCCCAGGATGAGACCTTGGGTAGCTGAACCTCGCTGAAGATCATCTGGTCTTCCAGCTGTGGTCCACACTCACTCTTGGATGAGGCAAACCGTAGGCGTGCCATGGGAATATTCAGAGTGGCGAACGCCCAGACTGAAGCATGGGGCTCTGGGCTTGTGGATAGTGACCTGCTCTGGGCTATAGTCCAGAGGGCCCGGAGTATGTTCCTTGCTGGAAGGAATTAACCTTTGAGACAGTGTATAGGATGGCTGATGTCTCAAGTAAACGTCTGGCTCCGGAATAGTGTAGGCGGCTGGGCCAGGCCCTTTTCTCAGCATATAATCTCGTCCAGGAGCAATGGAAGTGATTGACAGGCAGGGAGCTGCTCTTTTATTGGGCACCATGGGGCCCAGGGTCGCAGGCAATGTATATTTGTTGGGAGCCGGAGTTGGGTTGTTCAGCCAATAGGGCGTTCTTGCACCGATGGTATAGGCGGGAGCATTCAGCTCATCAATGGGGTGCAATTTCTCCACATGATACTCATTCGGAGAAGGAGTTGTCACTATATCTAGGAAGCCAGAGAAAATCATTACCGGCAATGAGTCTAGCAGAAAAACAGAGTTGGAAGGGACCTTGGAGATCTTCTAGTCCAGGTGTCAGCAACCTGCGGCTCCAGAGCCGCATGCAGCTCTTTAGGCCGTCTGCTGTGGCTCCCTGTCAGGTGATCCCACCACTGGCTGGGCCCGCCCCTTGCCCTCCCCTCCCAGTCACTCGTCTCCTGTCCTGAAAAGGTAAGGGCGACCGTGAGTGATGGAGAAGCAGGTGGGGCAGAGACAGAGAGATATAGAGAGAGGGGAGAGAGAGAGACATAGAGAGATACAGAGAGGGAGTCATGTGACTGTGTTGTGTCCTCCCTCGCCTCCGTCCGAGTGATGGCTTAATTAGCTGGCACTATCAGCTCTGGCAGCAGAATAGCCAGTGTCTGCCAAGAGCCTCCGTTATCTTCCACGACGCTGGTGAGTCACCCAGAAACAAACTTCAGCTCTTAATCAGTGGATTTGCCTGTTACAAAGAGACACAGCAGCTCTCGCTGTCTTTTATATCCATAAAAGATATAAAAGTTATGGCTCCATAACTCAGCACTTCCTGGGCCTGCCCCACCCTTGCTTCTGTTGTTCCCTCCTCCACCTGGCCTGCTCTGGCTCCTGGAGCTGAGCCAGGGAAGCCGGTGCTCCTGAGGTAAGTCCTGACAGCCCTTCCCCCTCACTGTCAAAGTCGCTTTCTGGCAGCAGGCCCGGCTTAGGGGGCGCAGACACAACAGACTGGTGGAAGTGAGTGACATGAAGTTGGCCACGCCCACCCAGGTTTTGTGGGCCCCGGTGTCTTCTTTTCTGTGGGAAACGGGTCCAAATGGCCCTTCGAGTATTTTAGGTTGCAGACCCCTGTTCTAGTCCAACCCCCTGCTTATGGTATGGAATGGACATATTGTCTTTATGCTTAAGCTATAGAATGGAATGGAATGGAATGGAATGGAATGGAAATGTATAGAGTAGAATAGAATAGAAATAGAAAAAAAGTTCTGTCACTTTAAATGTACATTAATCAGCATACATTAAAATGAAATTTCGTTGCTTTCAGCTCTCAAACGATAAGCATTACGCATATACCCACATACACCCACATATATGACACAGAGAAACATCACAGTCTAGTTCAAATTTATACATATACATGGGGGGGGGGCAATCTTGCGAATTGACCATTCAGAATGCCTAGGGTCTCCTGCTTGAGCAGGGGGTTGGACTAGAAGACCTCCAAGGTTCCTCCCAAATCCTGCCCTCCCATTTAAAAGAACTAGCCTAGTTCCTGTAAAACATGTTGGTTTGCTGCCGGAACTAGTAAGGAGACACCATATCAAGGCCAAAGGAACTGCATATGTGATCCTCCATCTTGAATATGGTTGGACTTGAACTCCTAGAAAATACCATATCAAGAACTTACTGTAAAGTATCTTTTCATCCCATTCATGGTTTCTAAAAAGTGGCCGCCAAGCTGCTTCCCTTTGACTGGGAAAAGCTTCGTTTCATTCTCATTTTCGTCCCCATAGCTCCATCCCATCCACCAATCATTCCGATGGAAGCACCTACAACTTGCAACTTACTTGTGCTCTTTCCTCGCTGTTGCATGAAGAATGACACCGGCCTCCATATCCCTAAGCGGGAAACGCTAGGATCCACGTAGTAACAAGGTCCAGGGCTTTCCAGAACCATGATTGCTTCAAAGAAAAGAAGAACTGTCATAGGAAGCCAAAGCTGGCTTTACTGGATGACTTCATGTGGTTCTAATGACCATCCATTTCTCTAGCTACCAAAATGCTTGAGGTGGCAAGAAGGGCCACTTTCCAAATAAACTGGCCACAGTCTTTCAGGAGGTAATTAACTTCTAGCTGAGCTACGGTCCTAAAATTGCCGATTCAGGAAATGAATGAATCAAAACGGGCCTCTAGGAATCATCTGCTCGGGAAAGGAAACCACTCGGTCCACTAAATTCCCAGCAGGTGGCCGTCCAACCTTTTTCTCAACTTGTAGGGAGGAGAATCCAGCATTCTTCCAGCCCTTTAAAGAGTTGGCTGTAATAAATGCTCAGCTGGACTTTTATTTTTGCAACGACTTTGGGAAAATAGCTGTTGCTAAGTCATCAAAGGATATGGAAGACATCACTGCAATATTACACCATCTTAGCTTCTTACTCAGTTGCCAAGCCCAGCTCAACCTTTTGATGGAATGAATATGGACTGCTTTCACACCCACATACTCACACGTGTGTGTGTGTGTGTGTGTGTGTGTGTGATATATATATATATATGTATGTATGTATGTAGGTAGGTCTTTGGTTATTCGGGTTTTCTCCCGCGTAAAATTGGAAGTGTCTTGGCAACGTTTCGACAAAGTCTCATTCGTCATCTTCAGGCTTCAGCTTCAGGCTTCTGGGAGCAACGAAGCTGAAGCCTGAAGATGACGAATGAGACTTCGTCGAAACGTCGCCAAGACACTTCCAATTTGACATGGGAGAAAACCCGAATAACCAAAGACCTACATACAAACCCCCGCGAAAACCTCAGAAAACACACACATACACACATATACACACTCACTTTTGTTGTCAGCAGTTTGGACATTAATGGCTGCATGTTGCGTTATTTTGAGGGGACAGCACATTTACACTGTTATACAAGCTGTATATTCACTACTTTACATTGTAGCCAAATGTCATTTCTTCAGTGTTGTCACATGAAAAGATATATCTATATCATCTATCCATCTATCTATCTATCTATCTATCTATCTATCTATCTATCTATCTATCTATCTATCTACATACAGTGGTGACATATGAACCGGTTTGCTACCAGTTTGTTGGCCGTGCATGCTCACTGAGCACCAAGCGTTCTGTGTGCGCATATGCAATTTACACCAAATGCGCACTGCGTACGGATGCATAATACACACCAAAAGGAGGCTTGGGAAGATAAGTAGGACAGCAGGGGGAGGAATCAGCTGTGGCACGCGATCTTGGGAATCTTTTAAAAAACTTTTTTAAAGCATTTTTTACTACCGGTTTGACGAACCAGTAGCATTTTTTACTACCGGTTCGGGCAAACTGGACTGCAGCTCCTGTCAGCCCATAGCATTAGTCAAGCTAAGAATTGCTGATGAGAACTAAAGTTCAACAGGTAGAGAAGCCATAGACTGATCATCCTTATTTTAGATCAGGGGTCTCCAAACCTGGCAACTTTAAGACTTGTGGACTTCAACTTCCAGAATTCCTCAGCCAGCCAGGTTGGCTAAGGAATTCCGGAGTTGAAGTCCGTAAATCTTAATGTTACAAAGTTTGGAGACCCCTGATTTGGATGAACTTAGAGGTTTTTCTCCAGGTTTTCAGGCATATTACAAGAGTTGCTTATGAATCAGGCCACTTCGATCATAACCTCATTACACTGAGAATGTCTTCTGAAGAAGCCGCAACAGAGTCGTCTACCGTGTCTTTAAGACCTCATTTTCTCTAAAGCCTTGAAAAGGGTCATTTAGAACAGTGAAGAGTGTCATTGAGCTAATCTCATTCAGGATTAGCTGAAGATTCTGTTGGAAATAGGAAGGTTTAATATGGTTTGTTTGCTTCTGGACTCAAGTCTTTTAAACCCACAAAGTCCTACTTTGATTTTTGCTATGAAGGTGAGAATAACCGAATTTAGCTTTTATCCTGTTCAAATGGAGACTTTAAAAAAAAAAAAAAAAGAACAGAGGAGAGGAGTTTTGATCACAAATCTCCTGAGTTCTTATTCATTTTGGGCTTGAAAACATGGTAGGTCTCAGGAACACAAATTGCACAATACAGGTGAAGTTTGCTTGGTATGGTGATTAGAACACATGCAGTCATGATTAGCATGAATCCATAAGGATCCTTGATGAGTTTCTTCGGGATCCAGAATCCCTTTCCCGGCTTACTTTTTGGGCTGGACTTCACACGCATGGTATAAGCTGGCTCAGCATACTTAGTGCAGTCATGATTCTTAATACCAGTACAAGGATATCGGTTGTACTTCCCAGGTCCTGGACCTAAAACGGGATCAAAATCACCAGCTGATCATGAGATCACAAGCAGAGAACCAGAGAAAGCTTTCCGTAGAAACACAACATCCAAGTCTTGGCAGAAAAGTAACAGGACTTGGTCTGGCCATTCTCTTTTGGGAGCATTAATCATCTGGTCATCCAAGTTTTCTAGTGAGCATTTCCCCTTTTCCTGAAAGCTCAATTTTGGCAAGATTATTAGGCAATATGTACCCCATTGGGTCATCATTTTGGAGGTATTTCCCTACCTAAACAAAGAAACAGAATGACCAAAGATGGGCCAAAAAACTCAGAAGTGACTTCCCACTGGCTTCCCCATTGAGTTTCCTTGTGAGAATCTGGCAGGAAGCATTGTAAATCTTTCCTTCCCTTCCCTTCCCTTCCCTTCTTTCCTTCCTTCCTTCCTTCCATCCTTCCTTCCTCTCTATTTCTTTCTCCTTTCCACTTCTCACTTCCGTCCCTTCTTCCCTTCCCTTCCCAGCAGAGAGGTAAGTGACTGCTGCTGGATGGGGGAGGAAGTGAGGGATTGCATGAGTGGCTGGGAAATTGTCCCAAAATGTTGTAAATGAAGATCATGTGACCACAACAGCAGCAGCCAGTAGCACTGAAACAGCCACAACTTCCCCAAGGGTTACTCCATTAGGAGTAATGGATTGTGGCTGCATTCTATAAATTAGCCCCATCTGAGTACCTTGATTCAAAAATTGTTGCCCTATGATACACTGTTTTTCCCCATTGAAAGTCACCACAAGAGTGTTCTATTACTCTATTCCAGAAAATGATAACTCCTTTCCGCTTCCTGTTCTAAGTTTTCTAGTAGTCTCACCCATAATTCTGAGCTGGGCAGATGAGGTGAATGGCTGAAGGCTGATGATTCTATATTTGTGGAGACATCAAGAAGAATAAGAATAAGAGTAGAGTAGAATAGAATAGAATTAGAAATAGAATAGAAATAAATAGAAATAATAGGAATGGAATGGAATGGAATGGAATGGAATAGAATAGAATAGAATAGAATAGAATAGAATAGAATAGAATAGAATAGAATAGAATAGAATAGAATAGAATAGAGTAGGCTAGGGTAGTGTAGGGTAGGGTAGACTAGGCTAGGGTAGAGTAGATTAGAAGAATGAAGAATAGAGAAGAGGAGAGGAGAGGAGAATAGAAGAATGAAGAATAGAGTAGAGTAGAGTAGAGTAGAATAGAATAGAATAGAATAGAATAGAATAGAATAGAATAGAATAGAATAGAATAGAATAGAGTAGAGTAGGGTAGGGTAGGGTAGGGTAGGGTAGGGTAGACTAGGCTAGGGTAGAGTAGAGTAGAAGAATGAAGAATAGAGGAGAGGAGAGGAGAGGAGAGGAGAGGAGAGGAGAGGAGAGGAGAATAGAAGAATGAAGAATAGAGTAGAGTAGAGTAGAGTAGAGTAGAGTAGAGTAGAGTAGAGTAGAGTAGAGTAGAGTAGAGTAGAGTAGAGTAGAGTAGAGTAGAGTAGAATAGAATAGAATAGAGTAGGGTAGGGTAGGGTAGGGTAGGGTAGGGTAGACTAGGCTAGGGTAGAGTAGAGTAGAAGAATGAAGAATAGAGGAGAGGAGAGGAGAGGAGAGGAGAGGAGAGGAGAGGAGAATAGAAGAATGAAGAATAGAGTAGAGTAGAGTAGAGTAGTGTAGAGTAGAGTAGAGTAGAGTAGAGTAGAGTAGAGTAGAGTAGAGTAGAGTAGAATAGAATAGAATAGAATAGAATAGAATAGAATAGAATAGAATAGAATAGAATTCTTTATTGTCACTTTGAATGTACACTAATCAGCATACATTAAAATGAAATGACACTGCATACATGCAGTTCTCAAAGTATCTCCTCCTCTAATATAAATGTAAATGTGACAAGAAGCTAAGAGACCCTCCTTTCCTGATCGCTGGGATCACTCTTGTACCTGGGCATCATTTCTTTCCCTCTGGCACCCAGCTCACCTTTAAATTTGGCACTGATTAAGGCGTACTTTTTCTGGCTTCCTGGTGCTCTGACTGGATTTGGAGAGGAACCAGGCTTGATGAAGCAAGTAACTTTCTCATTGGGTTTTTTCAGTGCGGAGGTTGCCATTTGAATAACAATGCTACGCTCTGTGAGGAGTAATGCACCACTGAATTCCCTATGTATAAAATAAAATTGAAATGACTTGAGTACGTGCAGATCTGGAACCTCAGGAGCTGAGATCAGGGCCGAAGGGATCAACAAAGGCAAGATGGCACCCAGAATGCTCTTTGATCAAATCCTCAACCAACCCAAAAGGGTAGGGCTTCCTCCAAGTAATTGCTTTAGTTCATTACAAGATGCAAATCTTTCATTATAAGCTACAGATACGAGCTGGGCATTGTGGTATCAACAAGTAATCGTTTAGACTAGGGAAGTTCAAAGACATTGAAGATAAGTTCAGATAAATGAATAGATAAGAAGAAAAAGGTTACATCAGGGACAGTGTTGAGCAGAGGTGGGTTTCAGCAGGTTCTGACCAGTTCTGGAGAACTGGGAGCGGAAATTTTGAGTAGTTCGGAGAACCGGTTGTAAAAATTCTGACTGGCCCCGCTCCCATCTATTCTCTGCCTCCAGAGTCCCAGCTGATTGGGAGGAAATGGGGATTTTGCAGTAACCTTCCCCTGGAGTGGGGAGGGAATGGAGATTTTACAGTATCCTTCCCATGCCACACCCACCAAGCCACGCCCATCAAGCCATGCCACACCCAGCAAGCCACACCCACAGAACCGGTAGTAAAAAAAATTGAAACTCACCAGTTGGTGTTGAGTATAATTTCAAATATGCGAATAAACATGGCTGAAGGAAAGGACAGGACAGGAAAGGAAAGGAAAGGAAGTACAAGAAAGTACAAAAAAAAATTGTACTTGAAGTATTGCATATTTGTTTCATGGACTCCTTTGACTGTTCTGCCCATCCTGCAGATGTCCCTGCTCCTAGCAGCTTAAGACAAACCCACCACATTCCCCCACCCTCAAAAAAAAGCCATTAACAGAAACTAAAACCCGGATGACAACAACCCGTAAGAGATGAAGGAAGAAAAAGACGGAGGGGGATCAAGGCGCAGGAAAAACATGACCAGATGAAAGCAGCCATCATGGCCATCTGAGAGACAGCTCTGACAGGACTCCAGAAGGATATTCCTCACTTGGGAACATCAAACATCCTCCTGCCTCAGGATCACAAGTGTCCACTCAGAATCCAACAATGGAAATTGCTGCCATCACAGGAGCTGACAGATCCCCAAACAGATGGATGCGAGCATTTTTTTTTTTTAAAAAATGGTCCTCTTTTTCAGGAAAATGGGAGGGAAGGAGGGAAGAAGGAAGGAAGGAAATGGGAATGAGAGCAGGCAGGGAGACAGGGAGGGAGGAAGGGAGGGAGGGAGGGAGGGAGGAAGGAAGGAAGGAAGGAAGGAAGGAAGGAAGGAAGGAAGGAAGGAAGGAAGGAAGGAAGGAAGGAAGGACGGTGCCAAATATAAAAAGTGGACATTTCTTTTTATCTTGACAACCCAGTGAGCAAAGAACCCCTTCCAAGCCATCTTGACCTACCCAACCTTGACAGATCTCTGAAAATTCAAGCGGCTTGAAGCTGGCCAAGGCTGGGTAGGGAGATCCCTGGGCAACCCAACAGACCTTGAGGTTTACGCTATGGCAGAAGCCAGATGGTTCTTGTCATTAATGGGGAATGAACCTGGGGTGGTTCTTATGACAACCAATTAAAATCACCGCTCTTTCTTTCAATCGTCTTACTCTGCCAAGGCAGCTTTTCAGCTTAGCTGGGAGGTGAAGCAGGCGGTCGATTGAAAAGAAATCACTTCTGAAGCATCTTTCCGGCCCCTTCCCCTGGATCCACACGCCCACCAGCTGCCTTGTGGAACATCAACAGTTCCTCCTCTCCGCATTGGCTGCCTGGTTGCTAAGGCAACAGTGATGCAGGCCAGAAGGCTGACTTGTTTACTCTCATTTTGCTATGATTCTGGCAGAAAACGGCCAAAGCTGACCTGCGTCGGAGGCTCCTGGCTGGGCTTTCTCCTTGCAATGCACAAGAGCTCTGGAGCAGGAGTCTCCAACCTTGGCAACTTTAAGACTTGTGGACTTCAACTTCCAGAATTCCTCAGCCGGCTTTGCCAGCTGAGTGTTGTAACCGAGGCCCAAATAGTGATTACCAAACACAATTCAGCCCTGAACAAACTTATTTTATTAAAACGGCTGAGAATTCATTCATTCTCGGCTTAGTCCAAAACAAATTCTTCATAAACAGTCCTTCGGCCTTATCACCAACCTTTGATGGCAACCTGCCAAAGGATTTCCTTGGCAAAAACCCCACAAAGTTCAAGAGACACTGACAAGAAGCAATGGAATTCAACGTTGCTTTTCTACAAAGAACCCAAAGGCTCGTTGCTGCTCTTTTAAGCCTTATGGGAAGGGCCAATCATCTTCTGGCCTTACTCTCGAGTTGTCCTTTTTGCTTCAGCTGCTCTTGCCTTCTGGCAGCTCTTCTCATGCGTGCCCTAGGAACAGACTCCTCCTGTTCCTCTGCCTCTCTGCTGTCCACCTCTGGAGACTTCGGAGTCCATGCCCCAGGGAGGGAGGGAGGGAGGGGGATAAATAGAAAGTCAGAGCAAGGGATAAGAGAGAGAGAGAGAGAGAGAGAGAGAGAGAGAGAAAGACAGACAAAGACAGAGAGAGGGGGAAGAGAGGGAAAGAAAGAGAGAGAGAGGCAGAGACACAGAGAGACAGAAACAGAGAAAGACAGACACAGAGAGACAGAGAGAGAGTAAAGTTAGAAGAAGCCATTCCAGAAAAATCATGAGGGGCCCCCATAAAATTATTTGTTTATTTATTTTTCTTTTATTAATTTGATTTCTATACCGCCCTTCTCCCAAAGGACTCAGGGCGGTTTCCAGCCAAATAAAACACAATTATACATGTAATATAAAATTTAAAAAATATATTAAAAAACTAATTCAACTTAGCTGAATTAAAGCTTAAAAACAAGAATAAAACTATGATAAACCCCTATTAAAATTACTAATTATTTCAAGCCAGCCCTGCGCGGTAGAATAAAAACGTCTTCAACTCGCGACAAAAGGTCCGGAGGTCAGGAAGTTGTTGTAATCCTGGAGGGAGCTCATTCCAGAGGGCAGGTGCCCCTACAGAGAAGGCCCTCACCCTGGGGGTTGGCAGTCAACATTGTTTGACTGACGGCACCCTGAGGAGGCCCTCCCTATGGGAGCGCACAGGTTGATGGGAGGCTATTGGTGGCGGCAGGCGGTCCCGTAAATAACCCGGTCCTATGCCATGGAACGCTTTAAAGGTGGTAACCAACACCTTGAATTGCACCCGGAAGACCACCGGCAACCAGTGCAGCTTGCGCAGGAGAGGTGTTACATGGGAGCCTCGAGTCGCTCCCTCTATCACCCATGCAGCTGCGGGTGTTTGTTTGTTTGTTCATCAAATGTTGGTGCCGCCCATCTCATTCTCTTTCTCACCCCCACTGAGATGCTGTTGGACCATTTTGGTTGCTCCAGTCTGCAGATGATCCACTGGGAGCATTTTTTTAAATGGCAGGCATTCTATGCTGTCTTGCGGGACGCCAGGGGCGAGATATAATTTGCTTATTGGCTCTTCAGAAGGCTCTTAAAACATGACATTCTGGGCAGAGCTTCTTTTAACCGGGGATGGCTTCCATTCATTTTTCATATTCATGGTTTTCACCTTGGTTTTATGGCCTTATCGTAAACTGCCTAGAAAGGTTGATAGCTGCGGGGAGATAGGAAATTCATCGTTATCCCTGTCTTGGGGAGAGATTTGCAGAAGTGATCATGGTTCTTCCCTTTTTTACGACTTGGGTGGGCGATGCGCCATCCAAAAATAACAACCATGAGAGCCATTCAGTGGGAATTTTTTTTAGGCTGGAGCCTGGGTGTTCAGCATTCAAAAACAGCACACCATTGCTCCTTGGATGGATGGGGGCGGAATTGCTGACATCCGACTCCTTGGCAAATTTACGCATCGGGTTTGAGACCATTCAGGCCCAAACCAATCTATTTATTTATTCCTCCTTGACGCAAAAGACATGTGGATAATATTTAATCTGCTAACCTTTTTTTGAGTCAGTCTACTGGTGGGGATATCAGCTGCCCTGAACTCCTGGAGAAAGAAAAGGATCAAAAATCTGTCAAAAGAATAATTTTTGAAGCGTGCATCTCCATTGACTAAAAGCATGGTTTGCTAGTCTGCTTGGAAGTGCAGAAAAAGCGGGATGACTCACACTCAAGGGTCCTTGAGTGGCTCAGACTGCTAAGACAGTCTGTTATTAACAGCAGCTGCTTGCAATTACTGCAGGTTCAAGCCCCACCAGGCCCAAGGTTGACTCAGCCTTCCATCCTTTATAAGATAGGTAAAATGAGGACTCAGATTGTTGGGGGCAATAAAGTTGACTTTGTATATAATATACAAATGGATGAAGACTATTGCTTGACACAGCGTAAGCCGCCCTGAGTCTTCGGAGAAGGGCGGGATATAAATGCAAAAAAAACCCAAAAAACCCACGTCTGCTTTGGGCACCAGGGTGGGGCGGAAGATAAATGAATGATCCTGCATGGACTACATGGTTTTGGAGAGGAGAAGAACTTGGCAAGGGCTGATCAGTGGCCGAAGAAGTCCAGAGCAGTTGGCGACAAAGGTTCTTCCCTCCCAAACAATGAGAAAAAAAGGATGATAGCATCTCTGAACTTCTCAAAGGAAGAACGCCAAAGAACTACAGTCTGTCGCAACCATAATAGGGATGTTTGGTTTATAGGCAGATGGCCAACATCTCATCCTTGGATGGAAGACACTGAAGGATGTTGAAGGCATAGCTGTCCGCTGCACAGGAAGTCAAGCCCCCCCCCCCACCATGGCCTGGCTGGATCCCTTACAGTTGACTCTTCCCCGCACATGTGGATCCAGATGTTGAGCTGGAAAGGAAGGGAAACCAACTGCTGCAGAGACATGAAATGTTTCTATGGAGAGCAGTCTTGGCTGGATGGCTGCAGTTCCCCTAGACCTTTCTGATGGTGAAGGAACCAGGGGGAAGGAAGGGAACATTGTTCTGAAGTGAAGACCCCTGTATAATTTATTTATTAAATTTGTTTGCTGCCCATCTCATCACGAGAGGACTCTGGTCCATCCCCATGTTTTCTTTGACAGGAATCAGAATTAGTGAGTGGCAAATGTGAGTGAAAAGGCAGCCCGCATCTCAAAACCACCTGGAAAGAAGGCTGCTCCACACAGGAAGCCCAGGAGGGCCTGAGTATTCACAGAATACCATGATAAAATGTAAGAATATCTATTCTTACAAATAGGATATTTATAAGTTGGAGTTGAACTGTGGGGTCCTTGGTGCTCCCTGAGCGTGGCGGTTTTCTCGCAGACGTTTCAAGACCCAACTACGTAACAACATCAGTGCTAAAAGAGGCTTATGGAGAGGAGGAGGAGGAGGAGGAGGAAGAGGAGGAGGAGGGGCGGGAGCCCTTGCATTCAGGAGTATCTTTAGGAGTGTTGAAAAAAGCCAAGTGGGCTGCCCTAACTACCCAATCAAAGCCCTACAAACTCAGTGTACCCCCCCCCAACTTTCCAGCAACCCTTCCCCCCCACCCTTTTTGTTTTTCCATACTCCTATTTTGGCTCCTGCCCTGATGTCGTTGTGATGAAAATGACAACTGGTCCCACATATTCGCCCAGAGGCCTTTGAGAGCTTTCGCCCTTTGGCTTTCACCAAGAGACACTTCTTGCGTTTGACACAAACCCGGTCAAGTGTTCAGCGGATCATCTGATAGGAGGATTAAGGAAGCCCTCAGATGGAAACGGCGCTGGGGAGGGTGTGATTGTGATGGCATGATAGAGGGAACGGGGAGAGCTGATGGGCTGCCCTTTATTGAAATGAGATCCAGAAGATTATTGGTTGCAGCTCATTAAAGTCTCCTTACAAGGCGGGTGGAAACGGGCCAGATCTAAATGGTTGTTAGAATCAGATTGTAACAGGACAGAATCAAGAAGATAATTTTGAAGATGGAGTACTTTTTGCTATTTGTATCCCTCCTTCCTTCCTTCCTTCCTTCCTTCCTTCCTTCCTTCCTTCCTTCCTCCCTTCCTTCCTCCAATCCTCCCTCCCTTTCCTTCTTTTCTCTCTCCCTCCCTCCCTCCCTCATTCCTTATCCTTCTTCCCTTCCTCCCTCTCTCTCTATCTCTTCCTTCCCTCCCCCCTCCTTCTTTTCTTGCCCTTTCTTCCTGAATCCCTCCCTCCAACTATGGTAGAAGGAGCAACTACCCAGCCAAACTGGAGAAGAATCATCCCAACAGACTGTGATGAATATTAACTCCCGGTGCTGAACTGGGCCAAGATTTCTCTACCAAGACTCACTCCCAACTGAACCCTGGGAAGATGCTACAATAGTCAGAGCATCTTGAGTTATGTCTGCTTTTCCTCCGGTGCAGGGTTGCAATGTGTAACATCCAATAATAAGGCTTGGAAATCTCAGCATTTTACAGTGCTGGAGATTTTATATCCAACCTCTTGGAAATGCTGCTGTCTACAAGCATCGACATTCCTGGGAAAGGGAAGGAAAAGGAATGGTGTAAACAGGAGTTAGCAGGAGCAAGAATCTATACATTGCATTGTTGTGGGGTGTTACCCATCCCCAGCCTATAAATAGGACTGGAAGAGTGGGCAGAGCAGTAGGCCCAGCATGAAGGAAATGTTTGTCCGGGCAGTTGGCAGTGGGGTGAAAAGGAGCCTTTGGGTCTCGACTCTGGAGCAGGAAATAGTTGTGTAGGAGACAGTCCATTAGTAAACCTGACTGCCTTGGTCCTACTGCGGTTGCTGTATTCGTTGGTTCCATTTTCTGTTGGCCATAGTTGGTTTCAGCATAGTTTGTTGAATAAGCCCAAGTTACTGAGCTGAAACAATAACAAAGCTATAAACCATGCCTTACAAACATGGGTTTATTCAACACGGGAAGCCAAAGCCAAGCAACCATTGTGTGGTTTTGGACAATAGGCCAATCGGTTGCTTGGACCGATTCACATAATGTTGCACAAGTCATGGTATACATACCAGGGGTGAAATTCAGCAGGTTCTGGAGAACCGGTAGTGAAAATTTTGAGTAGTTTGGAGCAGGGGTCTCCAATCTTGGTCCCTTTAAGACTTGTGGACTTCAACTCCCAGAGTCCCTCAGCCAGCAAAGCTGGCTGAGGAACTCTGGGAGTTGAAGTCCACAAGTCTTAAAGGGTTCAAGGTTGGAGACCCCTGGTTTGGAAAACCAGCAAATATCACCTCTGGCTGGCCCCAGGGTGGGGTGGGAATGGGGATTTTGCAGTATCCTTCCCCTGGAGTGGGGAGGGAATGGGGATATTGCAGTATCCTTCCCCTGCCACGCCATTAAAGCTTACCAAGACAGGAGAAACATCTTAGCAGTCCCAACTGGTGGATGGGCAGATTTGCAGATTAACAAGAGTTGGAAGGGACCTTGGAGGCCTTCTAGTCCAACCCCCTGCCCAGGCAGGAAACCCTACACCATCTCAGTCAGATGGTTATCCAACATTTTCTTAAAAATTTCCAGTGTTGGAGCATTCACAACTTCTGCAGGCAAGTCGTTCCACTTATTAATTGTTCTAACTGTCAGGAAATTTCTCCTTAGTTCTAAGTTGCTTCTTTCCTTGATCAGTTTCCACTCATTGCTTCTTGTTCTACCCTCAGGTGCTTTGGAGAACAGCCCGACTCCCGCTACTTTGTGGCAACCCCTGAGATATTGGAAGACTGCTATCATGTCTCCCCTAGTCCTTCTTTTCATTAAACTAGACATACCCAGTTTCATATGTTTTAGCCTCCAGTCCCCTAATCCTCTTTGTTGCTCTTCTCTGCACTCTTTCTAGAGTCTCAACATCTTTTTTACATCGTGGCGACTTTTTAAAAGCATTTTAAAATGCTTTTAAAAAGTTTTTTAAAAGGTTCCGACAATCGCGCGGCACAGCTCTGATCTTGGGAACCTTTTTTTACCTTTTTTAAGCATTTTTTTCCTACCGGTTCAGGCAAATAGGTAGTAAAAAAAATGCTTTTAAAAAAGGAAAAAGACGGCTCAGACGATCAAACCTGTGCCATGCAATCATTTTTACTTTTTAAAGCATTTTTTTTACTACCTATTCGCCTGAACTGGTAGTAAAAAAAATGCTTAAAACGTAAAAAAAAAAAGTTCTAACGATCAGCTGAGCGACGTGTGATTGTTGGAACTTTTTTTTTTTACTTTTTAAAGCATTTTTAACTACTGGTTTGGGTGAATAGGTAGTAAAAAAAGTTCCAATGATCGTGCGTCACTCAGCTGACTGTCGGAACTGGGTTTTTTTACATTTTTTTACTACCAGTTCAGTGAACCAGTAGCATTTTTTACTACCGGTTCGAGCAAACTGGCCTGAACCGGTAGCCTTTCACCCTTGGTTTTAGCCTCCAATCCCTTAATCATCTTGGTTGCTCTTCTCTGCACTCTTTCTAGAGTCTCAGCATCATATTTATTTGAATATTTGTCACCTTCTTCACCATTGTGAAAAGTAGTGGAAAGGACGGAAGCATCTGTTGTAAAATCCAATCAGGCCAAATCACTCAAGCTTGGCCAAAGACGATATTCCAGAATCTTAATTCAATTAAGCAATGTATTGACTAAAACCCAGAGGGAGAGGCTCATAAAAGTCCTCCAGAGCCAAGCAAGCGCTACATTTACGTAAGATCTTTATTAATGATCTAGGAAACAAGTATAAACAACCCATTAATTCTGTTTCATAGTTCTTGCCCAAACAGGAGCCACCACAAAAAAGAAAAAAAGAAAAAAGAGAGAGGTCAGACTTTTAAGTAGGAGCCAGCAAATCCCCAAGCAGGTCTCCAGGCTGGATCAAAGGCCCTGATTGCCTTGTGTGAATTGTGGGAATTTGTGAAAGAAGCAGTCCTTGTAAAACTGGGGCTCCAGCAGAAAGCTTGCTAGATTCTGGAGTGGGCTGCTGGGGGTTTGCAGGGGTTTGGGAGAACCTCTAGCTAAGATTCTGTGCAGTTCAGAGAACCCCCAAATCTCACTCCTGGCTGGCTCCTCCCACCCCCACCCCCCCTCTTCCCAGGAGTCCCTACGCAGCAGAGACATCTATGTTACCAGTAGCATTTGGAAATGAAGGTTGCCATTTATGTGATGAGTGCTCCCTTACTAGAAGTTTTCAAGAAGAGACAGGACTGCTGATCAATGGATAGAAGGAAGATATTTACCCAGTGGTGGGATTCAAGTAATTTAACAACTGGTTCTCTGCCCTAATGATTTCTTCCAACAACCAGTTCACCAAACTGCTCAGAAAATTAACAACCGGTTCTTCCGAAGTGGTGCGAACTGGCTGAATCCCACCACTGTATCTACCATATCTATCTCTTCCACAGACTGAGGAGATATTCCACACTCCCAAAGCAGTGAAAGAGGAACTGGACAAACACACAACCGGTCGGTGATTTTTTTCAAGAGCAAATCCACCGGATCCGCCTTCCAAGTTGGCCTTCGGGTTTTAAGTCCAATTCTCCTTCTCTGAGTCGCTTCACTGTTCCTGTCCCCCATGAAAACCCCAAAATGATCTGGGGGGAGAGAAAGAAAAGAGAAAGGAAGTGTTATGTGCCTCTGAGGAGAGAAATGGGGAGGAATTGACGTTCCCTTTAAGAGGGGAACTCATCTGTAATATGAGAGCCTTTAGCCCAGCCTGCTTGTGACTGCTGAGGAAATTCAGATTGTCCCTCCCTTGTCCCAGCAGCAAGTTTATTAAATATAGTAGTAGCTGAAACCTCAATTGGAAACAGACAGCCTCTGTTTCTAACGCCTGACTCACCCACTTGATCCTCCTCGGGGTGAGAGGAATGATCTGAAGCCACCGGCCAGAGTTGTAGGCAATATCATGGCATCTAGACTTCCTCGAGGGACCTGGGCTTGCTGGCCAATCTTCCAACTTCTGCTGCATCTTCTTCCTATCTACGCCGATCCAGCATCCGGAGGTAAGTCATCCTTCTAGCCTTTCCTTATTGTTTCTTCTTCTTCTGGACTCGGGTTCTTGCTTTCCAGGGGATGAAAAGCAATGATGATGGAGCTTTAGCCAAAGAAAAGTATGAGCAGAATTCACATGTCAAGCCAAGTTAATACATTGGAAGGCAGAAGGTTTGCAATGCATCCTTAAGGGACTGAGAGAGGCGGACACTTGTCTGACAGCCTCACAAGGAAAGGAATGGGGGCAAGGAGTGAGCCAGAAATTTGAAGAGGTATACAGTTTTGGGGGTGTGTTTTTATCCTTCTAGCTAGAACTTTTGGAATTTTCAAGGATGATGTTTGGTGATCTTTAGAGGAAAAAAACATCTTCCAGATTGTGCTTAAATTCCAGTTTTCCAGTAGCAGAAAGAGCAGCCTTCTTAAAGGCAGACTCCGTTGAGTAGATGAAATCAGAGATCATCAGTTGAAGCTGAGGGCTACAAGAGCATCAATCTGAGGTGGACATCTCAACTATGTGAGATGTGGACTCAGAAATCCCCGAGGTCCCAGTTTATGACAAGCTGGGTGCATGCTAAGCTATGAAGTGAGTTTCATTGGTGGAAAGGTGAGAGGATTTGGCCTCAGTTTATCTTTTTGTGGGAAATTAGAGATGAACGCAGTCTGAAGGTCAAGGTTCTACCCAGCAAGTTATGGGATTTGAATCAGTATCTTCTTCAGAACTTCTTACAGAGGGCACAACAAAGTCCTCAGCCCTCTTTTCCCTTACTGAGATTGCTCTGAGGACATCACTTCTTAGAGGGTAAGAGCCATGGAGATGTTGAGTGCCAATTACTGAATGCAAACAGGGTAGAATGCCATCTGCCTAGTTGCTTGAATCTAGCTGAATACTAGGTGATGAATAATGTTTCTTGACATACAAGGAATCCTACCTAGGTCTCTAAAAACCTGAACTGCTGATTGTTCTACCGTGCAGAGAAACTGCTTTTCCACTGTGGAGCTAGTCAGCAGTTACTTGAAAAGAAGCATGACCTTAGATTTTCATTATTATCAAGAGGAAACTGAAAACGTTACAGATCCGATAAAGGCTGTGAAGTTAAAAGGAAGCTGTACGTTAACTGCAGACCTCGTGAAGCACCTATTCATCACTGCTGCCCATTTACGACGCCATGTGCTTCTTGCCCTTATATAGCAGAAGTATTTTGCCCTTATTTTATTTATCTTTCCAATTGGAATATGCTAGGAGAAATAAATGCATCTATTTTTATTTCGTTGGGTTGGCCTAGGTTCCAAAAAATGACATGCCATACATGCATCCTTTATTTGCCCATGAGAAGGAAGCTTCGGATGCCCTTTGCCTTCACAAACTGCTTAGAAAACAAATCCGCTTTGAGTTGAACTCCCATGTAGGAAAGTCATCAAGCTGGCTAGAGTGAAAGAAACACTGATTTACATGATACTAGTTGGTTAATGCCAAACAAAGACTTTGAGGTCTTCTTTTGGCATTAACCAACTAGGATCATGTACTAGTATCAACCAACTAGAGACAAGAAGAAAGGAATCAGGATGCTGAAGATGTGGAAAATGGGTTGAACTTTTAGGAAGAGTAGATTCCTTTTAGGAAAATCTGATTTAGGAGAATCAGACATTTGAATAAAAAAGTCTTGATCAGAGAGAAGAAATCTCATGGTTCTTAAAATTAGGAAGACCTGATTGATTGATTGATTGATTGATTGATTGATTGATGAAGGAAACAAAGGTTATGGATGTTGGTCAAAGGTCACTAAAGGGTCCAAGACTCTTTTAGGGTCCAAGACTGAGAAGGGGATTTGGTTTAATTACCGACACCACAACTCACAATTCCAAAATTATGTAGCTAGGACTATTTACTTAAAAATAACGTTTGTATCAGATGTCTGCTAGTGATGATCAACCTGAACATGTGCACATTGTTCTAATCCCCAATTCCAGCCTCCTCATCACCAACCATATACTGATTACATGGAAATCACAATAGCGTAACATCTAGAAGACTTTACGTTCTCCACCTCTTGGCATAACCTTAGAAATAATTCCTCCGTAGGTTTACTTTGCACCTACAATGCATGCTCCACCATTGATGGTATCAGGGATCTTTCATGACACTTAAAGCAGGAGGCCACCAAAGATCATGGTGGTTTAGAACGAGAGAGGTCGAAGTCAAACGCATTGGGGGAAGGCTACTTTCCCCATTTTTCCATAAATATCTTGTGTATGTCTGCAGACTTCGGGCTCCCTGGAGCCTACTGAAATATTCCCCCGTTTATGGAGTGGTGCCACGTTGGCTGGAGCAACCAGGGAGTGCCCAGCCCACATCCTAGGAATAGAGCAAATCCTGCCAATGAATCCGTCTCTTTTGAATCTGCCTGGTTTTTGTTTTTTTTTAAAGTGAAGTCAGGTGGTGCCATATAGGTGGGGAACCGATCCCGGAGAATGAACAGTTACTTTCATTCTTCAGGATAAACAAGCATGCAAAATGCCAACCAATTTCCAGAGGGTGTTGACCACATTTTATCCACTGGGTGGTTTCTGTAACTTGGCCCTGTAAATCTTTGGCAGTTCTCCCTTGCTTGTTCCACTGTCTTTTCTATTTCACCCTTATCCTTGCTAGAACAGCCCTCTGGATCATTAAGGAGAGAGCTTTATCCAGCTGGATCCAACCTAAGGCTGCATTCTTCTGACCATCCAAGAGATCCCTCAGCTTCCCATTGGCTCTTGCTTGAACGTTTTGTTGCAGTAGAATAGAGAGTAACAGAGTTGGAAGGGACCTTGGAGGTCTTCAAGTCGAACCCACTGCTCAAACAGGAAACCCTAGATCCGCGAGGGCAAGCCTATGGCATGTGTGCCACAGATGGCGCACGGAGCGATTTCTGTGGGCACGCGAGCCTTCACCCTAGGTCAGCTCCACCACACATGTGCAGGCGCCTCCCTCTGGTCAGCTGATTTTTGGGTCTCTGCTGTGCATGGGGGAGCCGTGTGTGCATGCATGGGAGGCCTGGGAGCCACGTGCGCATGCACGAGGTTGTGGGGCTGCATGTGCATGCGCCGGGGGCCGGGGGCCGGGGGCGGCTTGCCCCCAGCGCCCCGTTTTTGCTTCCAGGAGGCTTCAGGGAGGCCACCTAGGGCCGTGGGGGAGTCACACACACACATGCACAGGGAGCGGGGGTTGCGGGGGGGCACGCGCGCATGTGCAGGGGGTGGGGGAGCGTGGGGGGATTATGCGCACATGCACAGGGGGCGGAGCACACAGGGGGGCATTGCATTATGGCAATGCATTATGGCAATTACATTATTCTTCTTAGTGGGGAGCACCCACTAATTTCTGGAAGCAAACCGCTCCACTGGTAATTTTTTTCTCACTGATTTCTCCCCAGTTCTAGGCTGAAATTCTTAATTCTAAGTTGGACTCCTAGGTTAGAATTCTCCTTAATTCCTATCTCCCACTTCATTCCTTTAGTTCCTCTTCCCCATCTATGAAGGAGGATCAGATTTGCGAGAACTCTTCGACCAGCCTTAGATTTTCTGAAAGCCAGATTATTTTTTTTTCCAACATCACACCCCTACATTGG
The DNA here is from genome assembly GCF_028640845.1 of Ahaetulla prasina. Taxonomy (NCBI): domain Eukaryota; kingdom Metazoa; phylum Chordata; class Lepidosauria; order Squamata; family Colubridae; genus Ahaetulla; species Ahaetulla prasina. Next base: position 24,202,744 of record NC_080551.1, read on the forward strand.
AAATTACTCAGTTTCTTTTGTCGGTACCTGTCATGAATAATTTTTTCCATTATTGTTCATGCTTGTTCTGGCATCAGCCATTGATCATGCTCTCTGTAAAACGCATGGATCTGAATTTTAAAAAAATGATGATGGCGAGATGGTATTTCAGTTTATAGCCACATGTTGAATTGCGCTTCGTAGCTAAGAGGTGGAAAAAATTACCTAAAACAGCAGAAGTAGTTGGGTTTTTTTCTTTTTTCTTATTTATTTTTTTTTTTTTGTGTGCCCTAGGAAAATTGATTTGATGACTATCAAGCATGGCTGCCTTGTGAATTAATAGTCAATATTTGAGTCAGGTACTGCTGAGATAGATTGGGTTGGATAGATAAACTAATCTTCATTGCACTTCTTAGAGAAACATAGTGGGCCATAAATATTGCGCTTAGATATTTGTATATTTAGTGCCCTGAAAGATTTTGTCACTGGCTAATTGCTTAATTGATTGAGCTATTGGATTTGGTATTTTCTGGCATTTAAAAGAATAGAATTAAATTACATATACATGGATTCAAATAGCTTGTTTGCTCATCAGTTTAATGAGCCTGATTAACGGTAATTTATTTTCTCTTGAAAGCTAATGTGGAATTAATAGATTCATTATCATGGAGAGATCATCAAAAGAACAAAAGAACTGTTTATGTATTTATTATTGGAAAATCAGTAGATCATTAATGTGAGAAACGTTTTCAAGGTAATAACGGTATGATGATAAATACAATTAATTATATTACTTCAGATTAATCAGCCAAATAGCATTATGGAGTATTTTACATTACTCTCTGATGTGTGCATTTCTGTACAATTCTTTGACCGATTGTGCTAGTCATTAATTCTACAGGCTTGCACATCTGTTCTGACATCATATTTCTTATACCATCTGCAGCCAAACCTTTGCATTGTGACAACCCATCGCTGGTTCAGTTCTAACGTTAATACTAAAGGTGTGCAATTTCTCAATTTTTTTCTTCTTTATCTGCAATCGTCTCACCCTTGATCATCATGTCACCCAAATTCTCTTCTCCGCAAAAGAAATCTTGAAAGCTGCTTCTTCATTCCCCAAAGTGATTTTTTTTCCCTCCACTAGCTAAGACTCTTCTCTCTTTTCCAAGTTTTTTGAACTCCATCAACTTGAACCAGACATAACCCTTGATTATTTCATTGGCTTGATTGTGGCTCTGGCTGTGAAGTTTCATACGAGCACATGGTTTCCAAAAGGAAAAAGATAAAAGCTGGATCACCAGACTTGGGTCCAGCAAAACACCAGGGACGTTGAATCCATGTTCCTCCTGACTTTTGAGAAGAAGACAGGGACAGCTTCCAGCTACCTCAAAGAAAGCATTCTCCTCAGACCTTCCTTGCCGTTACACACTATTAGCATATGGAATAGGATGTTTGGGTGTGACTAAAGCTGAAAGGAATGGTAAAATGCAATTATTTCTCTTTGATGCTGTTGTTTGCCATTCCTGACCTTAGTTTGGATTTCCTGCTGCAGCCTATGAATTTAGACGCACTTCGTAGTACAATATCTGAATTCTCAAGATTCCTGATATTTTCCTTGGTTCTTGGACCAATTAGTTGCTCACCCAAAGGATCCAGGAACTGTTTGATCCTTGCTGTCACTTGCCAATCTGAATTCTACCAGATTAATTCCTCTTCCTTCTATTAATTCAGTATGCCCTTGCTAGTCCCAGCAGGGAGACCATCCCAGGGAATCAGTTCCATAACAAGCTAAAACTTTGGCCATGATTTAGTGATGGTGCACTCACAACTCCAGAAAGCAAGCCATTCCACTGATTAATCCTTCTCACTGTCAGGAAATTTCTCCTTATTCCCAGATTGGATCTCCTTTTGATGAGCTTCCACCCCTTGCTTCTTGTCCTGCCCTCATGAAAAACAAATTGACCCACTCTTCCCTGGGACAACTCTTCAAGTATTGGAAGATGGTGTCATGTTTCTCCTAATCTTTCTCTTCGTTAGATTAGAAATACTTAGTTTCTCTCAACCGTTCATTTTGTGCTCCAGACCCCTGATCATTTTAGTTGCTCTTCTCTGCACTCTGTGGTTTTTTTAAAAAAAAATCTTCGTTGTCTGAACGTGTCCAGCTGATCTCAAAGACATTGTTGATCACTGATGGTGAAGGCTTCTGAACATTTAGCAAACGGGCATTTTCTAGAGGGACTTTACAAATTTGCTTTCCTGTTTCTACAGGCTTCTTCTTGACCTCAAAAGTCAGGACAACCCCTTGCAACACCCTTGGCAGGGCATCTGGCTGAATTTTCTGTGCTACTTGGAACTATCTGAGTAATTTACTCGTTCTCTCCCTATATTCCGTCTGCCCCCACCCTTCACCGCCTCACTTATTTTAAGGCTGCTGCTGTTCTAAAACAGATGGGAAAAAGAACTTCCAGCTGATGGGAACCAGGGGATAAAAAATAATTGAGTCAGAATAGGGAAAAACCACCGATATCGTGGGAATCTAAGAGGGATATGTTGATCTCACTCTCATTTTTAGCAACTCAATGTAAATTCATATGGCCAAGGTTAAAATGGGTTTAATCCAGGGAACTGGAATTTGTTTTTGTTTTTGTAGCCTGATTTAAAGTCAGCAGGAAATGCGGTTTCATCAGCAGATAAGGAAGGATGATGTAGATTCTTCAGGAGCCTCTGTCCTTTTTCCCAAAGCTGGATGAATTTTACTCTTCCAAGGGGTCAAAAAAAAATGAGTGCAACGTTTATTTTCTTTCCTCTCCCCCTCCACCCTCCCTCCCTCAATGGCAAAATTGTTCATTTTGTTGCAGGATGCTTCAGGTTTCGTGAGCTCTTGCCTGTGAAACGTCTCTCCTTCTTGGAAGGCAGCTGAGTAACACATAAGCTTTAGAAGGCGGGAGGGAGGCAAAAGAACGAGAGAGGACACAACGTGAAATTCAGAGTGAGTTACGAGCTGAGCTCTAACATCTCCAAAGTTGGTCACAGTTTGGAAATAGTGCAGCCGTGTTTGTAGCTGCCTGCCTTCCTTGCACCCACTGATGCAGGAAAATCTTGTTTATAGATCTTAAATGTAAAGGTATTGCAGTGTTACATTGATTTGTAGAGTGGGGAAGGGTCTTGTTAGGATATCTATCTATCTATCTATCCATCCATCCATCCATCCATCCACCCATTTCTCTATCTGTCTCTCTGTCTAACTAGCTGTCTCTCTCTATATATATGTCTGTCTGTCTGTCTGTCTACTTACCCACCCATCTGTCTGTCTGTCTGTCCACCTGACTACCTACTCATCCATCCATCCATCCATCCATCCATAGAATAGAATAGAATAGAATAGAATAGAATAGAATAGAATAGAATAGAATAGAATAGAATAGAATAGAATAGAATTTTTTATTGGCCAAGAGTGATTGGACACACAAGGAATTTGTCTTTGGTGCATATGTTCTCAGTGTACATAAAAGATACATTCATCAAGAATCATAAGATACAATACTTAATGATAGTCATAGGATACAAATAAACAATCAGGAGACAATATCAAAATAAATCATAAGGATGCAAGCAACAAAGTTACAGTCATACAGTCATAAGTGGAAGGAGATGGGTGATGGGAACGATGAGAAGATTAACAGTAGTGCAGATTCAGTAAATAGTTTGACAGTGTTGAGGGAATTATTTGTTTAGCAGAGTGATGACGTTCGGGAAGAAACTGTCCTTGTGTCTAGTTGTTCTGGTGTGCAGTGCTCTATTGCGTCGTTTTGAGGGTAGGAATTGAAACAGTTTATGTCCAGAATGCGAGGGGTCTGTAAATATTTTCACAGCTCTCTTTTTGATTCATGCAATATACAGGTCCTCAATGGAAGGCAGGTTGGTAGCCATTGTTTTTTCTGCAATTCTAATGATTCTCTGAAGTCTGTGTCTGTCTTGTTGGGTTGCAAAACCAAACCAGACAGTTATAGAGGTGCAGATAACAGACTCAATAATTCCTCTGTAGAACTGGATCAGCAGCTCCTTGGGCAGTTTGAGCTTCCTAAGTTGATGCAGAAAGAACATTCTTTGTTGTGCTTTTTTGATGACGTTTTTGATTATCTATATCTATTTACCTATCTATATCTACCTATATTTTCCTTTTATATGCATCCAGCCATGCCTTTCAAGAGGCCAAAGTATTTCACCCCTCCCAGATTTCTACTTCCCCTACAAATAGAGTTGGAAAAATGGAAGAAAACATCTAAAAAAACCATTGTTTCACCACTATTACTCAAAGTCTTCAAAGGCACTTGGATCACCCGAGAATTTGATTCACTTTTAACGGCAAAGCAAACTCTTTAGAAATAAGTCAGATCTGAGCCTCCATAGGAGAATTAAAAACAAGCTTAAAACCAATCATTCTCAAGCCCTGGTGATATTGTTAGAAGTTATACAACTGCGTTTTTGCTATAAATTGGCTGAACAAACACACATTGCAGTAAACCATTATGTGGTTTCTTTGTTTCTGGCTTAGCGTACAATATAAATCTGGCTATTTGAGCTATAATTATGGTTTATATCTTCACCTTATCTGTGAACCTAACCAGGTGTGTTTTGTACAACAACCTTGGTTGAGCAATTAATGGCTTGATGCAATATAGGAATTCAGACCCTTAAAAATGGCATGCTTTGATTCATATATTGATCAATGATTTGACTGAATTAGTATGCATAGAATTAAAAAAAATAGGATGTAATGGAGGGTCTTGCCCAAGGATGTTATTTAGCTGATTTGATCCAAGTTACAAGGCCTGGTTGCTAAATTTCGACACACATTATGCCTAAACCAAAAACTCACCAAAGCCTGAAATCTGAATGGGACTGGACTCTTGCAAGCCCAAGGAAAGTTAGATCCTTGATAGATCCAAGGTCCACATTTTGCCGATAGAAGCAAAACAGGGGAAAATGCAGACTTACATCTTAGCTCTAAATGTATTGAAAACACCGGGACTCAAGCACAGAATGAAGATTTTAATTTCTATTAATCTCTTTTTAATAGAACTTCACAGACATAATCATGATTTAGGCTTGAGCATGTACGTATTCCTATTTAGTCCAGCTGGTCACAAGCTGTATTGCCTCAAGCCAGGTTTAATAAGAAGTGCGCCCAGTGAGTTCTAGATCAGTATGATGCCTCTTAACTGGCAAAGCCCTTAAAACTGTTTTAATTATCAGTACACCATGCCTGCAATATTAAAAAGAGAGAAGGGAAAGTTTAACGGGGGGGAGGGGGAAAGTATCTCTAAGCATTCATACTCTCACCATCTACTCTCAGTAGAGATATTAACCTATTCTCCTTCAGCCCTCTGAAAACTCAGATCTTTAAGCCTTTTATTCTAAAAAAAAAATGCCATCCAACGCAAAGGGAATTTTTTTTTATATGGAAAATGTGTGTCTGGCAGTTTTGATATGCCCAAACTGCTACTTTTCCCCAGGGTTTGGGTTTAACTTTAGTTAATTGTGGGGTTTTTTTTAGAGCAGACTCTTGAATTTGTGATAGAAAGGGCCCTTATCTGAAATGATAGTGGTTCATGACACCAACAAGTTTGAAAACTCCTGTTTTATTGGTGTTGCTTTGAACTGATGGAGCTACTTTTGTCTGAAGTGGTGTAGGGTTTCCTGCCTGAGCAGGGGGTTGGATTAGAAGACCTCCAAGGTCCCTTCCAACTCTATTAGTCTATTCTATTCTATTCTATTCTATTCTATTCCATTCCATTCCATTCCATTCCATTCCATATTTATTATTCTATTCTATTCTATTCTATTCTATTCTATTCTATTTATTTATTTATTTATTTATTTTGTCACAACATCATACAAAAAGATTATATAGTATATACACATATAAACATATATAGGAAGAAGAAAAGAAAAACAATAGGACAGGAAGGGTAGGCATGTTTGTGCGCTTATGCACGCCCCTTATGGTCCCCTTAGGAATGGGGTGAGGTCAATAGTAGAAAGTTTTTGGTTAAAGCTTTTAGGATTATGGGAAGAGACCACAGAGTCAGGTAAAGTATTCCAAGCACTGATGATTCTGTTGCAGAAGTCATATTTTCTGCAATCTAGATTAAAGCGGTTGACATTAAGTTTAAATCTATCAGTTGCTCTAGTATTATTGCAATTAAAGCTGAAGTAGTCTTTAACAGGAAGGACATTACAATAGATGATTCTGTGAGTTAAGCTTAGGTCTTGTCGAAGGCGACGGAGTTCCAAGTTTTCTAAGTCTATTCTATTCTATTCTATTCTATTCTATTCTATTCTATTCTATTCTATTCTATTCTGTGGCTTTCAGAATTGCCCAGAATTGCCCAAGGAAGGATCAAGGTAGTCCTTGATTTATAACAATTCACTCAGTGACCATTCAAAGCTGGCTGAGGAGTTCTGGGAATTGAAGTCCACAAGTCTTAAAGTTGCCAAGGTTGGAGACCCCTGTTCTAGGCAACCCAGATGTTTCCATTCAATCCCACCACTGCAGCTGTCATGTTGACTTTTTTTATAACTACCCTGAAGACCCCCCTGGCCATGCAAGCCGAGCCCGTTGCAGTTCATTCCACCGATACAGATAAACCAATATATCTCAGCATGACGGATGAACCTCACCTACGTCAAACCCTAATAAATCACGTGCTGGTTTGGCACTGAGGGCTGTAATTTGATCACTGCAGCCTTGGAGAGGAGATTGGGGTGGGTGGGATAAACAGGCACAGGGATGTGGTGCTTTGTATTCCTTTGCAACCAGAGGCTGCAAGAACAGCCAGGAAACCAGAACCAAGGGAGATCTATGGGTTTTGTTTTGGGTTTTTTTAGGTTTTAGGGCACCCTGGAGATTTTTCCAGTCCTCACAACCATGTCTTCAAATGAATCAGCGTCGTCTTCTTTTTCTCCTCTCTGTCTTCTTTTTTTTTCCCCCGTTCCTTTCCGACTAAGGGAAAGGGTGAATATTTATTTTCAGCTGATGAATACATATTTTCCACTCCTCCTCCCTTCTAAGGCATGATCCGCTCGTTGTAATATATATAATTTTTCAGGACAGCTTGTGCAGTACGGCTGGAAACCACCCCCGAGATATTACAGCACCATTGGCTGCTGGGCAGGATTGGCAAAAGCTGAGAAACAACAGCCCAGAAAGAGAGAGAGAGAGAGAGAATTTTTTTCTCTCCGAGTGGTTGCAGACAAGGAAAACTGCAACTAGATTGGGGAAAGGGGTGGGGTGGGGTGGGGCTGGGCATGTGTGCCCAAAAAATAGGGAGATGCTTTAAGGGGGGGGGGAGGAGGCAGTGAAGATACCCAAGGAAGGATGGATGAGTCAGCTTTTAAGAAATGCACATGCCTGGATTGTATGAAGGGATTAAATCCTTGGGAGAACGAATATTAGAATAGAAAGAGTGCAGAGAAGAGCAACAAAGATGATTAGGGGACTGGAGGCTAAAACATATGAAGAACGGTTGCAGGAACTGAGTATGTCTAGTTTAATAAAAAGAAGGACTAGGGGAGACATGATAGCAGTCTTCCAATATCTCAGGGGTTGCCACAAAGAAGAGGGAGTCGGGCTGTTCTCCAAAGCACCTGAGGGTAGAACAAGAAGCAATGGGTGGAAACTGATCAAAGAAAGAAGCAACTTAGAACTAAGGAGAAATTTCCTGACAGTTAGAACAATTAATAAGTGGAACGACTTGCCTGCAGAAGTTGTGAATGCTCCAACACTGAAAATTTTTAAGGAAATGTTGGATAACCATCTGACTGAGATGGTGTAGGGTTTCCTGCCTGGGCAGGGGGTTGGACTAGAAGGCCTCCAAGGTCCCTTCCAACTCTGTTGTTATATATATATTATATATATATTGCAGAGAAGAGCAACTAAGATGATTAGGGGACTGGAGGTTAACATATATGATGAATGGTTACAGGTATTGGGAATGTCTAGTCCAGTGATGGCTTAACCTTTTCTGGACCAAGTGCCCAAAGTGCACGTGTGTGTGTGTGTAAATGAGTGTGTGTGCACCCAACCCTCCCCAAATGCAATGCAGGTGTGGGCCCCGTGCATGTGCCCCATCCCTGCATATGCATGTGCGCCCCCTATGCACATGCCCCGTCGCCCCGTACATATGTGGCAGAGACTTGACAACCAGCTGCCCAGCGGGAGGCATGCACGCATACGCAGCAGAGCTGAACTGGGGCAACGGTTCGGGTGCCCAGAGAGAGGGTGCTGCATGCCATCTGTGGCACACATGCCATGGGGTCACCATCACTCTAGTCAATGAAGAGAAGGACTAGGAGTGACACGATAGCAGTTTTCCAATATTTGAGGGCTGTCCTAGAGAAGAGGAGGTCAAAGCACCTGAGGGCACGACAAGAAGAAATGGATGGACCGTCTCAAGGAGAGAAGCCATCTGGAACTAAAGAGAAATTCCCTGACAGTGAGAACAATTCATCAGTGGTACAGCTGGTTTCCATAAATTGTGACTGCTCCAACACTGGAGGTTTTTAAGAAGAGGCAGGACAGCCATTTATCCAGAATTATATAGGGCCGTGATGGCGAACCTATGGCATGTGTGCGCCAGAGGTGGCACACAGAGCCCTCTCGGTAGGCACGCGAGCCGTCACCCCAGTTCAGCTCCACCACGCATCCCACTGGCCATCCCACTAGCCAGCTGGTCTTCGGGTCTCTGCTGCACATGCACGGGGGGGGTGGGGAACATGCAGGGGGGGCGTGGTGCATGCACATGGGATGGGGCACATATGGGGGGCCATGCATGGGGGGGAGGCATGCGGGGAGCACACGCGTGCATGGGGGCTAAGGCACATGCGTGGGGGTTGCACATGCATTGCATTTTGGGGGTTCGGGCATGCTCGCACTTTGGGCACTCGGTCCGGAAAAGGTTAGCCATCACTGATATAGGGTCTGCTGCTTGAGTAGGGGATTGGATTAGAAGACCACCAAGGTCCCTCCCTTATTCTCTTACTGTTGGTGTTATTTCCTATGGTACTTGAATTGAATGGCGTTTCATTGGTGGTGCAGAATCCAGAAGACTAGGTGGAAGGAGGCTTCAAAAAAATTAACCACAAACTACAAAGGGACTATTCTCATTCTTTGGTCAACCACAACATGATCTAACACTCCACTGGGGGAAACAAGAATACACACATTAATCCACAATAGGCATTTAAATCTGTTCCCTTCACAGTAGGAAACAAAAGGGGCGTTAGACAGGAGGTCAGCAAATTCAGAAAAGTCCTTCAAGTTGGGGCACCATGCAGCCGAAGACTGTTGTTGGGTTTTTTGGGGGAGCATTGTTGCTTTTCTGCAGACATCCCGTGACCAGGTTAAGGAACATCATCAGGGTATCTTTGAAGCCAATGGGATGTTTTCTCCAAAACTTACAAGATCCTGTTAAAATGGATTAAGAATGAGAATCCTTTTAATCTTGTTGCGTCAGTTAAGAAGATCCCAATAAAATATATCCATTGTCTTCTCATTTTTAATTCCCAAGTTCAAAGAAGTCCCTCAAGGAGACTTGAACTAAATGAGGACAAGAAGATGGCAAGGGACCTATAAGACTTGCAGCTTCTTGTCACCAAAAATCCAAGTCCCAAAGGTGCTTTTTCAAAAGGTAGCTGGACTTCCTTGGTTTTCCCTGAAGACTTTTCACTTCTCATCCAAGAAGCTTCTTCAGTTCTTCAGAAGGGAAATGTCTTCAAGGAAAACCAAGAAAGTCCAGTTGCCTTTTGAAAAAGCGCCTTTGGGACAACCAGGACGTGAATGACTGAGAATCTCCATAGATAAAATCCGACAAGACTACGCTTTCTCACTTCTAGTTGACCAACTTTGTGAACTACATAATATGAACTCTGTTCAGGATTCCCTTATCCAGCCACCCACTCCCCCTAAATAAGAGCCCTCCCCCATGCCTCATTTCTTTTAAATGATTATTTGGCCCCACACACCAAATAAGAATCTGGGGAGGCCTTCGGGGAGAGATTGAAGATGATGCGTGCTACATCAGCAAAAGGAAGCTGGCTGCCAAGAAACGGAGTGTATTAATTAAAAACAGATCTTTCCTTGCCAACAGTCTAAACTTAGGAATGAGATCGTCTCTCCCTCTCTCAGCCTTTGGGAGCAAGGAAGCTCCCCAAGGAACGTGCCCGTCCTCTTCTCTGCTTGCTTTTCTAAAAACAAGGACAAAGCCGGTGGTCTTTTTTTATGCATCCTGTCCCACAGAATTTCAGGGATGCTGGTGTCATTTCCTCTGAGAACCGAGGCGGGGGCTGGTTGAGAAGAAGACCTTGTTGGCCGAGGGAGAGGAAGGTGGGCTGGCAGAATGGAGAAGAGAAGGCTCCGATTTTGCTTTTGTTTTCCGCAACCTTCCCCGCCTTCTAAAACTATCTTGGGGTTAGTTTAAGGAGAGCCATCATTTACGCCTTCCGTACCTTGTTCTCAAAATGGAAAAGAAAGCTGGGTTGTATATTTGGGTCCTGAAAACTTGGCCAGTACCTCTCCTGTAGAAAACCACAGGAGGAAAAACGCTCTCGGTTTTTTCAGGTGGAGTGGGGGGAAAAAAGGAGAACCACTTTTCAGAAGTTAGTTTTGATGGTCTAAATGTGTTTTCTTCTAAGTAGAGCAATTATTTTTAAGGAAATGAGCATTTATGTTCATCCTAGGGGGGAAAACAAGGTGTGTAGCTGTTTTCTGTGTGGTTGTTCCCATGGTGTGCAGCCCTCCAGCTTCCCAAATCCATTGGATCCTCAAGGAAAGGATACCAAGGGGGTGGTATTTCTTGAGACGGTGGGGGTAGCAGCAACATTTTTGTCAGGGTTCAGGGGGAATCCAGCCCTTGCGTTGTTTCACAACCCAACTAGATAACATCATCAGTGCTAGAAGGGAATGGAGAAAAGGGAGGAAGAGGACTGTGGAATCATTGGTGCTCTCTGAGCTTGGTTGTTTTCTTGCAGATGTTTCATGACCCAACTAGGTAACATCATCAGTGCTAGAAAGGAGGAGGAGGAGGAGGAGGAGGAGGAGGAGGAGGAGGAGGAGGAGGAGGAGGAGGAGGAGGAGGAGGAGGAGGAGGAGGAGGAGAAGGTAGAAGAGGAGAAAGGAGGGGGGAGGAGGACTGTGGGGTCCTTGGGACTCTCTGAGCTTGGTTGCTTTCTTGCAGATGTTTCATGACCCAACTAGGTAACATCATCAGTGCTAGAAGGGAGTGGGGTTTGCTCTCTTTTTATATATTAACCTGGTCTATCAGTGTTGTGGGGGGGGGTGTTCTGAGTGATTCCTTGATTAGCCTGTTGCCTACTAGGCATTAACTCGTTTGCCTGAGCTGACAGTTCCTTGATTGGGATGTTGCTTATTGCTTGATTTTTGGTCTAGTAGTGTTAGTCTTACACCTAGCACTGATAATGTGACCCTGGTCAGGTAATGAAGAGTCTGCAAGAAAACCAACCAAGCTCAGAGAGCATCAAGGACCCCACAGCTATTATACTAAGGGGTAGCGGTAAAGGAAGAAGCATTTTCCTCTTGTGCCCGGAAGGAATACCTCTTGAGAAAGGATCCTGTCCACAGCATCTCTACTAGGCACTAGTTTTTAGAAAAATGAAAGAGGCACACTTGCTTTTTAAGGCTATTAAAACCACGTAGAGAGGTATGCTGATTTCATTCATAGATTCACCGAGTAGAAAGCACTCCGCTCGGAAGATAATTGAGCTAAAGCTTTTTCACTGGGCTGAAACCTACGCTAAAGGTCATCCAAGAGGATTTAACTTCAGATAAGGACCGGTGGGATTTTGTCACTTTGGGAAAACAGCTTAATGTGTCAGCTGTCCCGCAATTCCATGGAGGTCTGGGCTTTTTGCAGCCATTTCTTTCCTCGTTTGTAATGAGAGTAGTGTATCTCCCATAATCAGTGAGAAGGAGCTGAAGGAACTTCATGGCATGGCAGAGAGTTTATAGGCTGAAGGCCCAGATGTCATTGTTTCTAGAGATCTATGGTATAGCCACATCTGGAATGGCAGTTCTGGTTATCATATTTGAAGTGGACTCAGCAATCAAAGCCCGACCAAATGTCTTTCTTATGTGTAGTTGAAGACAAAGGGAGGGAGGAAGAGGAGGAGAAGAAGGAGAAGGAGAAAGAAGGGAGATGGAGATGGAAATGGAGAGGAGGAGGAGGAGGAGGGGAGATGGTGTTTGAGAGTAGAAGGAGCAGGAGAAGGTGGAGGAGAAGGTGGAGGAGAAGGAGAAGGAGAAGGAGAAGGAGAAGGAGAAGGAGAAGGAGAAGGAGAAGGAGAAGGAGAAGGAGAAGGAGAAGGATCTGAGGAATTCTTTGCCGTAAGATGTGGTGCTCTCACTAACCCAGACTGTATTAATGTGAGATTGGATAAACTCATGGAGAATGGGGAATCAGAGCTATTTGTCCCCACAAGCTGAAGGGGACAGATCTACAAATTCCAAGCAAGAGGAACATCTCCAACTTCTGCTTGTGAGCTCTCCCTCTCCCAAAAAAAAAGTCTGCTGCTAAGAAACGAAATGCTAGGCTAACATCGCCCTTGGCCTGATCCTGCTGGTCTCTCCTTATGTTCTAGACATCTCCAAATAGGGCCATTGTTAGCCTCTTCAAATAGATCTGGCAACCAGGCCTGATCTCCGTTGACTGAGTCAGCTCGAGGGGACCAAAACAGCTTCCTGTGTTCCTAATTTAAAGCAGTTCTGTGTTCAGAACATTAAGGACTTTAGTCCTATATTATTTTTAGGGGTAGACCATAATGAGTTCGTGGTAAGGGTGGGCGCCAGCTTTGCCCACAGGAGTTCTATCCTGGGCAATTCCAAAGAGAGCTGGCCAAGGAGGGAACTGTTGAACATTACAAAGAGAGGGCTGGAACTTTGGCTCAGAAAAGTTCTCAGTAGTCCTAATACATAAAACTTCCTGGGTTCCTACATTATACTAAGACATGGCTTAATCTTGGCTTTTTGAACAAACCAATGGTGGCTGAGTTGGCACAGTACAATACTGTAAGCCAGCAGTGGTGAAATCCACATTTTTTTACTACCGGCTCTGTGGGAATGGCTTGGTGGGCGTGGTGTGGCTTGGTGGGCATGGCTTGGTGGGTGTGGCAGGGGAAGGATACTGCAAAATCTCCATTCCCACCCCACTACTGTATTCCCCAAACTACTCTAAATTTCCGCTACCGGTTCTCCAGAACCTGTCAGAACTTGCTGGATTTCACCCCTGGATCACATATTATGTTATATCAATGCCAAAAATCACAGTATGACATGGGGTTCAACTACCGGCATTGACAGACCAGGCATAAGGTAGATGAATGAACAGCTAAAGGAACTGGGAATGTCTAGTCTAATGAAGAGAAGGACTAGGGGTGTCTTGATAGCAGTCTTCCAATATTTGAAGGGTTGTCACAGAGAAGAGGGGACAACCTATTCTCCAAAGCCTGGAGGCAGTGGTGGGTTGCTACCGGTTTGCCCCGGTTCAAGCGAACCTGTAGCAGCGGCGGCAGGAGGCTCCGCCCACCCACCCAGACATCATCAAATAAGCTCTGCGCATGCGCAGAAGTGTGTGACTGAGCGAACCAGTAGCAAAGGTAATTGAAACCCACCACTGCCCAGAGGGCAGGACAAGAAGCATTGGGTGGAAGCTCATCAGATGGAGATCCAGTCTGGAACTAAGGAGGAAATTCATTAACACTGAGAACAATTTGTTAATGGAACAGCTTTCCTCCCAGTGTTGTGGTTCTCTATCACTGGAAGTTGTCAAGAAAAAATAGAACAACCAATTGCTCAGGATGGTCTCAGGTCTCCAATATATAGTATATGGACTAGAAGACCTCCAGGGTCCCTTCCAACCCTATGAGTCTATGAATTTTTGATGCTGCAACTTGCAAGAACAGGAAATGTTTTTTAATAATCTTAAGACACTTTCTGGAACTATAACCCCCTACAAAAAAGTTGGAAGGACACTCAAGGAGCTGTACATCCCTTCAAAATCCACAGTTGACCATTGCTGCCTTGCCCATCTCATGGCCTTCTGTGGCTTACAGAGATAGCTGCCTAAAATTGGGTAGGAGGGCATGAAGAGTTCCTGACCCAACAGCACAGCACACCCACCAGAGACCAGCCTCAAGTACAATGCATAATGTCTTTCTCGATGACATTACAGGATAAAGAAATTCCACCAGAAATAAGGAGGGATGACATGGGAAGGAAGAAATAGTGGCGCTGGACACACCTCAAGTGCAAACTTTACAACGGGGAGACCAGCTGAGTTCTGGATTGCACAGTAGAGACTTAATAATAAGTTGGCTTTCCACACCTGCCAATGTTTCACTATTAATAGCTGTGAGTCATGCTTTTGCTTTCTTTATTTTGCTTTATTTTCCCCTTCCATGCCAAATGTAGTTTGCTGGTCCTCCATCAGAGGCCCTTCTGGTCTTCCCACAGTTGTCTCAAAGCCAAGAGATCCCCCAGGAACCTTCCAAGGGGAGGTTCAAAAAGCAAGTTGGTGGCCTGCCAGCAGCTGCATTGGCTGAAGAGAGAGGGAGCAGATTCCTAGGAGAAATTCAGCAACGGGATCTGCAAGCAATTGATTTTTCAGCCCACACAATCTGTCCTCTGGGTTCATCAGCAATGCAGCTCCGGTCTCAGCAAAGGTGGTGAGTTCCTGAGGTCCAAAGGGCTGTAGAAGACCTACAGGATTAGAGCTTTGCTCCAGTGATGGCTTTGAGGTCTACCAAATCAAGAAGAAAGAAGGGTGCTTGGACTAGAAGGAATTCCAACTTCGTACTTCGTCAAAACCTTCTGGTTTTGAAAGCATTCCAACAGAAATATTTTTTTTGTTTGTTTGTCACTGGCCATGGTGGTTGCAGATGATGGGACCTGGAGTGGAACACCTCTGGAGGAAGAAGCCGTACCTCCTCTTGCAGACATCTATCGCCTCTCTCAAGAAATTAGGCATCTGCTTGGACTGGACCAATAACCACAAAGCCAACACTTGTTCAATGTGTGGACCAATTTTTTAATGATGCTTATCTACAGTTTTCACCGTAGATGAGGCTGCATCCTGGAATTCACTTAAGAAAGTAGAGATGCTGTAATTGCACTTCAGATCCATCTGTGGGTCAAAGTTTAATATAGTTACCTAAAATGTTTCCTAACCTTTGGTGGTTCTATGAAAGTGGATGAGAAATCATTGAACACTCCTTTTTTTTTTTTTTAGTTTCCTATATAAGTAATTTTATTGCAATTTTGCCTTTATATAACAGTAGTCCATAATCAACAGACTGTGTCATTTTTATATACTTCGGATCAACATTCCACACAACATATACTTTATATACATTCAATATCTAATCCTCAATAGCCTTATGTACATTTCCAATTTTTATTTCTATTGTCTATCCAGGTATACCATGTTTCCCAAACCGCGTAAAATTCCGAACCATCTTTTTATTTTAGTTCTAAGGTAAGTTTATCCATTTTGGCACAGTCATATCTCTTCTGAACGATCAATCCCTCTGATGATGTATTGCGTTCCTTCCAATATTGTGGGAACACTCTTGAACATAGAATCTTAGGGCTGGAGAGACAGCCAAAGAACGTGTGAAGGCAACCCCATGAAAACATGGCAGAAAAGAGGAGGTAGATGGAACCTGTTGGTGCCACGGTGTGAGAGACAAATGGAGAAAGTCATGATTCACAACATATCTTGGTGTGGGCTGGTGAAGTTGCAACCAAGTTCACCCTTCCTCAACCAGTTACGACACCCAAGATCCAATTTGGGTCAGTCACCAGGGCCAGAGGTTTAGTCTTTCAGACTCATGTTGGAACCCCATCCTCAGGGAACTTCCAAAAGTTGGATAGGCTCCAGTATGAGTCCAGAAGCTCGGAAGATTAAACCTCTGGACCCAGTGACTTACCCAGATTGGATCTTGCAACATTATCCTAGGATACGTATATTTGCCTTCCCTCATGAGTTACAACACCCTCTCTCTTAGAGAAGGCTGACCCATCCATAGTGTGCCCAGAGACGTAGATGCTTTGTTCCTTCTCTTTTTCCTAATATTTACAAGTTTTCCCTTTTTTTTTCTGGGCAGCTGTTCAACGGTATCTGTTCTGTAGACTTTTCCCTTGGGGAAAAACAATTTATGAGTCAGCCACAGAGAAGCATTCTTCAAAGCTGATGCCTCAGGAGTTCTTCTGGCTCCTTTTTAGCATCATTCCTCCAGAACAGGAAGTTTCACATTCCCAAAGGAGACTTTTCACCCTCATACTTCCTTTTTGGGTGGCTTTCCATGGCCCAAATCTACATTGCTGAGATGAGCATTTGGGATCAACATCTTGCAAGGAGTGGGTGGGGGGAAGCTGTTACTGTTTCTCCGTATTCATGCACGTTAATGTGCTGTTTCCAAGCTACCACTTGACTGGAGTCAACCTCTCAAGTAGACCAGACTGGAAACATGACACAACGAGCTAATCTTACTTTATTGTAGGGCTACGTTGACAGAACCTTGCAAGTCTGAAAGTGTAGATCTGCCATCATCTTCTTTTATTCCCTGATCAATCAATCAAACCATCAAACTGCCCAAGGAACTGCTGATCCAATTCTACAGAGGAATGATTGAGTCTGTCATTTGCACCTCTAGAACTGTCTGGTTCGGTTCTGCAACCCAACAAGACACACACAGACTTCAGAGGATCATTAGAACTGCAGAAAAAATAATTGCTACCAACCTGCCTTCCATTGAGGACCTGTATACTGCACGAATCAAGAAAAGGGCCGTGAAAATATTTATAGATCCCTCACATCCTGGACATAAACTCTTTCAACTCCTACCCTCAAAACAACGCTATAGAGCACTGCACACCAGAACAACTAGACACAAGTCAGTTTCTTCCCGAACTCCATCACT
This sequence comes from Ahaetulla prasina, assembly GCF_028640845.1. Classification (NCBI taxonomy): domain Eukaryota; kingdom Metazoa; phylum Chordata; class Lepidosauria; order Squamata; family Colubridae; genus Ahaetulla; species Ahaetulla prasina. Next base: position 24,219,721 of record NC_080551.1, read on the forward strand.
CTGCTAAACAAATTCCCTCAACACTGTCAAACTATTTACTAAATCTGCACTACTATTAATCTTCTCATCGTTCCCGTCACCCATCTCTTTCCACTTATGACCATATGATTGTAACTTTGTTGCTTGTATCCTTACAATTTATATTGATATTGTTTCCTGATTGCTTATTTGTAGCCTATGACTATCATTAAGTGTTGTAAGTGTTCTTGATGAAGGTATCTTTTCTTTTATGTACACTGAGAGCATATGCACCAAGACAAATTCCTTGTGTTTCCAATCACACTTGGCCAATAAAAAATTCTATCTATCTTCTATCTATCTATCTATCTATCTATCTATCTATCTATCTATCTATCTATCTATCTATCTATCTATCTATCTATCTGATGAGTTAGGACAGATCCTATCTAAGTTTTTCCCCCACTTCCTGTTATTCAGCTCTGGGCTCCCCAGCCTTTTATCAGATCATTCTTTGGGTAGCATCTCTCCCCTTTGTTTCTTGAAGTCATTCCCACATATCACTACATTTTGTATGAAGGAAAAGATGGGAGAAAACCTCACCCCAAGTGAAACTCTTGGCCAAACTGTCTACTTTCTAGAATCTGCATTAAGTTTCTGCTTCCTCAGTGCGGGGGCAGGGAATCAAACAAAGCAAGATGTCAGTGGCATGCAATCTTAGCCCCATCTATTCTTCACACCTTGTAGGTGTGACCCATATCTTTGATGGCATCAGCATGCCATCATCTTGATATTTGGGCATCCATATTCAAGTGATCCCTACCAGGTGTGTTTCATTGACACATGAAAATCCCATTCCTGCATAGACAATTACTTGTTCTAGAGCTCAACTAAAATTCTGGCCAACATTTAGACATAGCAGGCAGCACGAAAGCAATCTAATTTTTAAGCTCTCATTTACTCATCCTTCCTCTCTCTCTTCTGCTAATTAGCAGCTTTCCTTGAGAGTCAAGCATAATAAGATTTGTCACCCTTTCAGATATGGCGAGTCTTGGCTGTTCTTCGTAAGGAACGATAACACAGCTACCTCTCCAGAAATTAAATACCAAGGGTTGTACTTGGAGTATTAATGTTCATTGATTGAATATTTTAAGAGTGGACAACAGTCCCAAGTACAACAACCTCTTATTGATGTCTGCATTTCTCTATCGATTGCTCTCTTCCCAAATTGAATCTGGTGCCGTTGAATCTGTTGGAGAGCAGTCATCCCAGTCGGGAGGAGGGATCAAGTGAGGAATTAGTTTGGACTCCTTACATAAACACAACAGGGCAACAGCTGATGGCAGGTAGCGATGGCAGGGCAGAGCTCCGCCCACCTGCCCGGGTGTCATTACTTCCTGGTTTTAACCAGGAAGTAATGTGTTTTTTACCTTCTGCACATGCACAGAAGGTCCGTGCGTGCATGTGACATGCGTGTGTGCATGAGCGAAGCGTGCACTTTCGAACCAGTATGGAAGGTAAGTAGATTTCACCCCTGAGTTTTTCCCAAGTGAAAGCTGCCAGTGTTGGGAGATTCCTGTGTTATAGGCAGAGAACAATAAAGTAAGTTAGAACTAGTCTCAGTCTGGTTGTACAACAGACTCCTTCTTTTCCCCGCTGTTTTGTGAAAGGGGGCAGCCCAATTCATCAAATGAAAGCCCACCAACCTCTCTCCAAATTGATTTAGGCCAGAGAGGCTGTAGACCTTCGCAATTCCTCATCTGCTATCCAGGTTGGAGATGCCTTTTCCCAGAAGCTTCCCGGCAGGATAGAGAAATCTGGGAGTCAGGGTGGAGTCCGGATGTCCACACCATCAAATAGAAAGCAGGAGAGGGGTGGGGGAAAGAGCAGCGGGTGAAGTTGCAAACCACATCCTGTGGGGCTGTGATCATTTTTCCAAGCCAAATTCACTCTGGCAGGGCTTAGACCATAAGCGCAACTGAGTCACACTACAAAGGCTTCATTTAGACTAAGAGAAACGCAGCCGTCTTTTCCCCTCTCTGGCTTCGCTTCCCTCTCCTTGTGCAGCTTCAGCCTTCATTTCCAACTGTTTGGGGAGAGGTTTCCAAGGCAGGACGTTGGAGGGACGTAACTTATCCTCATTTGTTCCACTCGACAGCACCCTAAAGAGCTGTTCCTGGCTCGGCTGTGGTCTGCTCTTGATAGACATCGGGCCAAGCCAGGATCTGCCTTCCGACTGCACACAAGTCTTCTTCTGTCACTAAAAAAGAGCTTCTCAGCTGTAGTCTCAAACTTCTGCAGAGATTATTCTCCCTCCTCCACCCAATATTTCCCTGAACAAGATTTTGGAGCTGACTTCGTTTGGGACGATGGAAGATGCAACTGTCTGGTTCTCTCAACCACGTCATTTCATTTCTCTCCAAAAGGCCCACACTAAGCAAACTCCATCCTGAGTTATTAAGGAGAAGCCCATGAACCTTCTTAACTTTCCTTTCCCCAAAATTTTCGATTGCATTTTTTGCAGTCATTCAAATTCCATCCGGGACCTCTGATCCCATCATCCAATTCTTCTGACTTCCCCAAAGCAAGTGCCTATCAGAAGGAAAGAGACCTCTGCACAGTATCAGCTGTTCTGCTGCCACAAAGTCTCTTTCCAACACATTTAGCACAAGATCCGCTTTAGAGCCCACACGTCTTGGTGGGTGGGTGGGTGGACGGGGGGGGGGGAACGCTTGACTTTTCCAATCAAGCCTCTTGAGGTCTCTTCCTCCATAATGGGGGTCTTTGTCTCTCTTATCCAAGCTGCCAAATCAAAAATTTTGCTCTGAGCGGGGAAAAAAAAATCCCTGTTATTGTTAGTCAGAAACACACAAGGAGTGGATCTTGTTATAATTATTATTGCAACTGTTTTATTTACACACTGGGCAAAAGAAGGAAATTGTTCATCCCGCAACAGAATCTGGCTGGCCCTTTCCTGCTGTTAGGAAGGGAGTGTGTGTGTGTGTGTGTGTGTGTGTGTGTGTGTGTGTGTTTTCTTGGAGCAAATCGGCTGGGCTGTCTGTGCGGGGAGACGGGTGGGTTGGCAGAGGTTTACCAACCTTTTAGTGGGGCAGGACTCCATCCGGTGATTTCCTGCAGGGCCTGCCATGGGCTTCCCACCCTTCTTCAGTAAACATCTTCATAATTCTGAATGCCAGCCTTGTTATCTGGAAGGATGGATTTGAAATACTGGGTGGGGGGTTGTGTGTAAATGTATAGTGTATAGGTATATCTATCTCTCTAAATATATCTATAGTTGTATCCTAATCTATATATCCATATCTGAATCATCTAAATCGATCAATTGATCCATCGATCCATCGATCCATCGATCAATCAATCTATCGATTGATCTATCCAGAGGTGGGATTCCCTTACCTTCCCTACCAGTTCGCAAATGTGAGTGCGCTCCCTCTCTCTCTTCGCTGGCGCGCACCACCTCTGCACATACACACGACCTTCTGCGCATGCACAGTAGCCACGCATTACATCTGGGAGGGTGGGCGGAGCCTCCCACAGTCAGTGCTACCGGTTCGCACGATCCGGACAGAACCAGCTGAATCCCAGCATTGTATCTATCTACCTATTTATTTATCTACCTATCTATCTATAACTTTATCTAAATCTATCTATCTATCTGTCTCTCATCTATCTATCATCTATCTATCTATCTATCTACCTACCTATCTTTCTATCTATCATCTATCTATCTATTTATCTATCATCTATCTATCATCTATTTATCTACCTACCTACCTTTCTTTCTATCTATCTATCTATCTATCTATCTATCTATCTATCTATCTATCTATCTATCATCTACCTAGCTAGCTATTTGATAGCTCTCTATTACTTCTATTGATATCCATACATCTTTGCAAAGTGAAGAAAAAGATAATAAAGGTGTAATGGATGGAGATTTTGGATCCAACTTTTCTCTTCCAGGGGTTAGAAAAACTCTGTTGAAGCCTGCAAGCATTCATGGTTAACTTGCGCTTTGGAAGACAGGCCCAGTAAAGGCTGTTTATATACCAGTCGGGGGTTGCCAGTTAAAACTCCTTAATATTATACATTTTAAACAAGCTTCTCCTTTCTTAAGTTCGTACTTTTCTGCGGCAGAGTAACTGGAAGCTAAAAGCAGGGAATGAAAAGCCCTCTTTTTAAAACGTTGCATCTGTGGGAGCCTCAGAGTGGTCCCTGGTGGGTTTACATATAATTGAGTCTTTTTGCATGTGTCGAAAGTGGGAGGGGAATGTTTGTACTGAAGCAGAATCAGAGATCTGGAAAAATGTAATTTAAAGGAGGGTCTCAGAGCCTCTTCTGTCTTCACCGAAGGTGGGTACCATCACCACCTTTTCCGGTCTCAGGATTTCAGCTTGCCCACAAATTTCAGAATTCTCCACCCAGATTTGTGGGCAAAACAACCAGACAGACGAATCTTGAAGGTCTCCGGATCCAGGAGAAATCCTTCAACCATCACCAATGAGGGATCATCCCTAGGAATATCACTCATGAATAAGATTCTGGGAAGAGATCCTTCAAGGTGGTCTTGCTTAGACTGGAAGGGTCAGAAGCCAAGGAGGCTGCAGATCACGGGTGAAATCTACTTACCTTCCTTACCGGCTCTGAAGTCCACACACCCCACGCGCCGCATCCGGTTAAAACCAGAAAGTAATGACACCCGGGCGGCGGGTGTCTCCAGTGGTTCGGCGATCGCTACCGGATCGCTGAACCACAGGCCACGATTGCTACCGGTTTGCGAGATCCAGTCAAAACCAGGAGCATTTCACCCCTGCTGCAGATCCTTGGAGAAAAAAGGTCGAGTGAGAATTTTTCCCAATCTCCTTGCTCAACGATTGACCCATTTCTGAAACTCATCTGATGGATGGGGCGGATCTTGGAGAGAGAAACGCAAGATAATTTGTCTGTGTTAACCCACTTCTTCTCGTTCTCTGCTCTCCAGTGTCACGCCCTACTACTGCAAAAAAAAAATGGGAAGGATCGGGCCCTCTTCCATCCATCTGGGCCTGCCTTTCAGAAAAATTTGACCCCGTTTATAGCTGGCTTGGAGTACGCCAAGTTTTTTTCTGCCTTCTAAGGTCCTCCTTGGATCCCAAACTCTGCTTCCACCCGTGCATGGAATAGGGTGTGTGGGAGGGACTGGAACTGCTAACTTCCTCTTAAAAGGACAGCCACAAAACAAGGCTGGTTGGGGGTCCAATCCTTGATCGCCCATCTTCCCTGGAAATGCAAACCCCCTCCCCACTTTCATAGGATCTATAAAAACCAAGAATGATTTGTTGGGTTTCTTCCAACATATTTCTGCTCCTCCTGCTTTAACTTTTCTCGACCTGTAAGAATCGTAGGAATAAGCATACAAGTCAGAGAAATAATGGACTCAGTCAAGCCAGATGTGCTCAGGAATGCAGTTATTCCTCTCCTTTCCTCCATCCAGTTTCCCTTTGAGAATTCCAGCTTGGCTTTCCTAAAAGAAAACATTGAGATCCACAATTTCAGGATGCTCCTTTGTCTGCGTATAATGGAGGCATTCTTTCTTCCCCAAAGTAAAAAGAAAAAATTGGGAAGAAACCTTTGGTCACCTGCCCTGAAACGGGTCCTATTCTTGCTGTCATCCTTTTTTTCCTAGTGCAACTGACAAGGGGAGCTAGAAGCCTTCAAAAAGATGGATCTTCTTGAAGGACAGCCCTTCTCCAGAGAGAAAGACCTGGCAGGGCACCTAGGTTGGAGTCCAGTTTGGCGGTTTGGGAGTTGAGGACAAAGAAGGTGCAGAGATGGCCTGACTCAAGAATGTGGGGCCTCTTCAAACCCTTGCAGCTTCATGGGAATAAGCACATCTTGCTTGCTTTTTCATTCTATGAGCTGAGGGAGAGGAAAGAGGAAGGAAGGAGAGGAGAGAGGAGAGGAGAGGAGAGGAGAGGAGAGGAGAGGAGAGGAGAGGAGAGGAGAGGAGAGGAGAGGAGAGAAGAGAAGAGGAGAGGAGAGGAGAGGAAAGAGGAAGGAAGGAGAGGAGAGGAGAGAGGAGAGAGGAGGAGAGAGAAGAGAGAGAGGAGAAGAGAAGAGAAGAGAGGAGAAGAGAAGAGAAGAGAAGAGAAGAGAAGAGAAGAGAAGAGAAGAGAAGAGAAGAGAAGAGAAGAGGTCTCTCTCATTAGCCATGGTGGGATGCCATCTTCTCTAAAAGCAGCTTTCAGTTTTGCCTTCGGCCTCAGGAAATCGTGTGGTGGCTTAGCTCCCAACACGTTCCACAAACACAAGCAGACAAGGCCCCGGCTGTTCGGCACAGCAAGGAGGTCCAGTCCCCTGATGTGTTTTTCTGCCTTAAGAAAACGGTGCGGCTCCAGCCAGAAACGGACAAGAACAGATGGTCCCTTTCAGGATGAGAAATACTCCGTGTGTGCTCATAGGTAATTAAAGAATTCTTTTAATAAAATCTTGCATACGCCACTGATTTCCTCTGGCATACCTGCCATCTTCGTTTTCTCTTTGCACACACATACACACACACGCACAATCTCCTCTGGTCTTTTCATCCAAAACCTGGCCATTCTTCTTGTTATCAGCTGGGACCACCCTGTTGAAACACCCTGTGCCTTTCTACAGGAAAGCTCTTTTCCCATGGATGGACCAACCCATCAAACTGAGTTGAAGAGTTGACTCCATCCGAGACCTCTGCAAAATCCCACCAACTCTTCAAACAGATTCAAAGATCCCAACTGGATCCCATATCTTGGCCCCAGTAAGCTGCTTCACGGTTGAACAGCAACATGATCCAGACGGCTCTCTTAACTTCTCTTATGGCATTGCTCTCCATCCATTCATGTATCAGCTGGGATAGCAGAAATAATATTTATGCAGCCCGTCGTAAGGGTGGCTATGTTTGTTTTGGAAACAGCGAAAGGAGATCCTCTCTCTTTTTTTATGATTTAATATTTTTCTTTTTAAAAAATTAAATTTTGGAATTTCAGTCCAAAGCAGTTGGATAATGCCACCTCACCAACCTTGCGCTAGAGGAAATGATGACTAAGATTTAGGGTAGGAAATGACTAGATCGGCTATGGACGGTTAGGCAATTAATGCATAATTCATTAATCAAATTAATTCACAATAGCATAAAAGTAAGCCAACGTATCCTCTCTGTTCCCTTTCAAGTAAATCTCTTCTCCCTCTCTCTCTCTCTCTCTCTTTCTCTGCCTCGATTTCCTTTCTGCTGTCCTGATCTGCATTTGCATTTGCTGTGGGGGGGCGGGGAGCCATTGATTTTAGCGGGGTGGCTTCAAAACTATTTCAAAGGATTTAATTTCTTTGTTCCTAGACTCAGGAGTTCCTCTTTGCTCTCTCTGTCTTTTTTGGATGAGCTACTTCTAAGAGTACAAATGAAGCGCATGCTGGCACTGACTGTTCATTGTTTGGAGACAAAACAACACACAATGGCAATCAAATATACAAGAATCCTGAACGAGTTTCTCTCGGTCTCTTGAAAGATTCCTTCTCTTCATCCCCCTCTCCATCTTTCTCCGGATTTCAGATGCAAATCTTTTTCTTGAAATACAACAGGGTGAAGTTTTGAGAAACAAGGAAGTGCTGATGTTGAAGGGTCGTGGACCATATCTATCTGTGGGGGTGGAATTGTTGACCTATTTGCAAGTCAAGAGATGCTGTAGAAAATTTGTTTATGTAATAGGGGAAATCGAATTTCTAAACTATTTTTTTAAAATGAGATGGTCTAGTAGGGACCAGAGAGGAGGGACAGTCCTGCCTTGGAGTCTTCTTTAGAGAAAAGACCACCTGAGTTTTGTATATTGGGAATGCAAGCTATAACAACATATGCACTGGAATTCATTTTTGGATTTCCAACCAATCATGATGTAGAGAATAAATTCTAAGACAGTGTTTCTCAACCTTGGCAGCTTTGAAGATGGATGGACTTCAACTTCCAGAACTCTCCAGCCACCTGTGCTGGCTGAGGAATTCTGGGAATTGAAGTCCACCCATCTTCAGGCTGCCAAGGTTGAGAAACAGCATTATAGGAGAAGGATTGCGGTGGGAAGCTACAGCATTGTCATTATTGTTTGTGCAAATTGGGAGTTTGGAAAACATTGCACGGTTTCTTTTGTCTGATTGCCCTGCCAATACTCATCATATGCTCTGATGAAGCAGAAAGATCTAAGAGAGGCTTGAAGCTGGGAATAAGAACTAGTTGTAACTTGGGGAGCTAGTAATTTGTAGATAGGGGGGAAAGAAACACACAACAGCCCTAAAAACACTAGTTATCACTCCCTGCAATCACTGTTGAGGCTCGTTTTCAGGAAAAAATGGTCTAAGATCCTAATTCTCGTATCTCCAAGGTTGCACAATTTTCTGGAAATCAGGAAGACGAGTGCAAATAATTTGAGGTCCGATTGGGTATATGAGACACAGAACAGCTGATCTTAAAGGCATAACAAGACAATTGATCAGGTCATGAAATATCTAACAAGACATGCCAATCCTTGTTAGCTTTGTGGTGGTTGTTCAGTTGCTAAGTCATGTCCGATTCTTCATGACCCCATGGACCAAAGCATGTCAGGTCCCCCTGTCCTCCACCGTCTCCAAGAGTTTGCTCAAACGCACGTTCGTTTTGCAATGACACTATCTAACCATCTTGATATTGATTGTTTCCTTATTTGCTTATTTGTACCCTATGATTAAGTGTTGTATCATTAAGTGTTAAATTTGTATCCTATGACCATCACTAAATGCTGTAAGTGTTGTACCTTGATGAAGGTATCTTTTCCTTTATGTTGGAGTTGCTGGCTGGGTTGGCAGTTGAAACCCCTAGATTGTTGGTCATGGGGGATTTCAATCTGCCATCAATTGGCGCGGCATCCTCGACTGCTCGGGAGTTCATGGCTTCCATGACGGCCATGGACCTGACTCAATTAGTTGATGGCCCTACTCACATTGGGGGAGGCACCCGACCTGATTTTTATCTCTGGCCAGTGGTTGAATGATCTGATTTTAAATGATTTAGTTGTTGAACCTTTGTCATGGTCAAATCATTATCTCCTTTGCCTGGACTTTCTGACCACTATCCATCACCGCAGGGAGACGGAGCCAATTCATTGGTTCTGTCCCAGGCGCCTGATGGACCCAGAGAGGTTCCTGATGGAGCTTGGGCCGTTTCCCGAGAATCTGGCCCACGACACGACTGAAGAACTAGTCGCGGCCTGGGAACAGCTGGAGCTTTGGACCGTGTTGTGCCTTTGCGGCCTCTGACCCAGCGTCGGTCTCAACCAGCTCCTTGGTTTTCCAAGGAGCTGAGGGAGATGAAACGCCGGAGAAGATGCCTAGAGAGTGTCTGAAGATCCAGCCGTTCTGAGGCTGACCAGACACTAGTTAGGTCCTATAGCAGGACCTACCTAGTGGCATTGAGGGATGCGAAGCGCTCTTACGTTTCTCCCTCATTGCGTCAGCAGATAACCGCCCGGCCGCCCTGTTTCGGGTGACCCGCTCTCTCCTTCAACAGGAGGGGCGGGAGGACCCCTTACAAGGGCGTGCCGAGGAGTTTAACGGTTATCTATACGATAAAATCGTTCAGCTTCGGGACGGATTGGATCAAAATTGGGTAGATCCAGGTGAGAGTTCCGAGACCCGTCTTGTTGAGGTGGTTTGGGATAACTTTGACCCTGTGACTCCCGAGGACATGGACAGGTTGCTGGGTAGGTTGAATGCCACCATATGTTTATTGGATCCGTGCCCCTCCTGGCTGGTGCTGGCCACGCAGAAGGTGACACGAGGCTGGCTCCAGGGGATTACAAATGCTTCTTTGTGGGAGGGGGTCTTTCCCGCTGCCTTGAAAGAGGCGGTGGTGAGACCTCTCCTCAAGAAGCCTTCCCTGGACCCAGCTGTTTTAGGAAATTACCACCCAGTCTCCAATCTTCGCTTTACAGCAAAGGTTGTAGAGAGTGCAGTGGCATGTCAGCTACCCCAGTACCTGGATGAAACTGTCTATCTAGACCCGTTCCAGTCCGGCTTTCGGCCCGGATACAGTACGGAGACGGCTTTGGTCGCGTTGGTGGATGATCTCTGGAGGGCCAGGGATAAGGGTTATTCCTCTGCCCTGGTCCTATTAGACCTCTCAGCGGCTTTTGATACCATCGACCATGGTATCCTGCTGCGCCGGTTGGAGAGGTTGGGAGTGGGAGGCACCGTTTATCGGTGGTTCTCCTCCTACCTCTCTGACCGGACGCAGACGGTGTTGACAGGGGGGCAGAGATCGACTCCAAGGTGCCTCATGTGTGGGGTGCCGCAGGGATCGATTCTCTCACCCCTCCTGTTCAACATCTATATGAAGCCGCTGGGTGAGATCATCAGTGGTTTTGGGGTGAGATACCAACTGTACGCTGATGACACGCAGCTGTACTTTTCCACCCCAGGCCACCCCAGCGAAGCTATCGAAGTACTGTCCCAGTGTTTGGAAGCCGTACGGGTCTGGATGGGGAGGAACAGGCTCAAACTTAATCCCTCCAAGATGGAGTGTCTGTGGATGCCGGCACCCCAGTACAGTCAGCTGCAGATGCGGCTGTCTGTTGGGGGCGAGTTGTTGGCCCCGTTGGAGAGGGTGCGCAACTTGAGCATGCTCCTGGATGGGCGGTTGTCTTTTGAAGAACATTTGACGACCGTCTCCAGGAGAGCTTTCTATCAGGTTCACCTGATCCACCAGTTGCGTCCCTTCCTGGACCGGGATGGCCTATGCACGGTCACTCATGCTCTCGTTACCTCTCGCTTGGACTACTGCAATGCTCTCTACATGGTGCTCCCCTTGAAGAGCACTCGGAGACTCCAGCTAGTCCAGAATGCGGCTGCGCGGGTTATTGAGGGAGCAGTTCGGAGCTCCCATGTAACACCTATCCTGCGCAGACTGCACTGGCTGCCTGTTGTCTTCCGGGTGCGCTTCAAGGTATTGGTTACCACCTTCAAAGCGCTCCATGGCTTAGGACCGGGATACTTACAGGACCGTCTACTGCCGTCTTCTACCTCCCAGCGACCGGTTTGTTCCCACAGAGAGGGACTCCTTAGGGTGCCGTCAGCCAAACAATATCGGCTGGCGGCCCCCAGGGGGAGGGCTTTCTCTGTGGGGGCTCCTACCCTGTGGAACAAGCTTCCCCCTGGACTTCAACAATTACCTGACCTTAGGACCTTTCGCCGCGAACTTAAAACCTATTTATTTCGCATGGCTGGACTGGCTTGATTGTTAAAATTTTAATTTAATTTAATGGGTTTTAAATTTCTGTAATTTTATTGGGTGTAATTTGTATTTTAAATTTTTTGGCCAATTGAATAAGTTTTTTAAGGGTTGTTTTTAATATTGTATGTGTTTGAGTTTGTATTTTATTTGGTTGTTCACCGCCCTGAGTCCTTCGGGAGAAGGGCAGTATACAAATTAAAATATGATGATGATGATGATGATGATGATGATGATGATGATGATGATGATGATGATGATGTACACTGAGAGCATATGCACCAAGACAAATTCCTTGTGTATCCAATCACACTTGGCCAATTAAAAAAAAAAATCTATTCTATTCTATTCATCCTCTGCAGTCACTTTCTCCTTTTTGCCTACCATCTTTCCCAACATCAAGGTCTATTTTATTTTATTTTTTGCACTCATTCATTCATTTATTCATTAACTTACAGCTTCAGATTTATCACTCTCTAATATTGACAAATGATGCAATTAGCAATGAACAAGGCTTGGTGTCAGACAGGAATACACAGTTACTAAGTGGATGGGACCCTGAAAGTCATCTGGTCCAATCTTCTGCACAGGGGGAAGATTGACATTTATTTATTTATTTATTTATTTATTTATTTATTTATTTATTTAGTAACAGTATAGACATAGACGTGGACACATGAAAAAAAATTGAAGATAATCACAGCTGAGCCACATGATCATCAGAGCCTTTTTTTTTTTACTTTTAAAAGCATTTTTTTTACAACCTCTTTGGCCGAAGAGGTTGTAAAAAAAATGCTTTTAAAAGTAAAAACAAAAAAAAAGATTGCACGCCACAGCTGGTCACCCACCCATACACAACACACACACACCCCGGTGTGCTGTTCTACTTACCGCATACTTCCTTTTGGCGTGCACTGAGTGTACAAGCACCTTGCATTTGGCGCGCGGGGCACACTGCGCAAGCGTAGCGCGCATGCGCAGCCAGCAAACCAGTAGTAAACCAGTTCAGATTTCACCACTGCTTGCCAGGCAACTTGAAAAAAAAAATGAATTGCAAATGATAGTCCTTGGCTGGGTTTCTAGTGAGGTATAATTTTTATCGGGTGTTTGATATACGCAGTTTGCATTCAATCTGATATGAAGTCAGTACAAGTAGATATAATGGTTTCAAATTTCCCTGCATCCATTTCATACCGTTTGTAGTGCTTCCTCTAATACATGCTGGAAATCAATAAATGAGCAGACAATGAGCATTTATTAAAGGAGAAATCATTTGTTTTCACTCTCTCTTATACATTTTAAAAAGGTAACATTCTTCTCAAATTCTACTTGTTCCTGGGATTGTAAAGAGGACAGGCGAACGATAAATGTGGTATTCTATTTTCCTAAAATGAAAGATGCAATGCTCAGAAATGAAGATATGCCTTAATTAAAACCCAGAATGAGACCAAAATGTCAAAATACTCACAGAAATAATTACTGGAGGGCCAATAGAATTGTTTTCAGAAATCAGCAACTCTGAAAATTATTAAACATAGAAAACCAACATGTAGCACTAAGTATAATTTTCCTGTTAACATGCTGGAAGATACCTTTTCCAATTTAATACCAAAATGATAGGCATGGTGTTGCTGAATTTTTAAAACGCAGTGTTCTAATTCTTTTTTTTTTTTAAAGCATGCAATGTTAAGAAAAAGCAATGTTTTAGGTGGGTTCTATTTCTTCGGAAGATGTAATTTATTTTGAGTCTAATAGGGTAGCAGCTGCCTTTTCACCAAAGGGAAGCAGAAGGTTTAAAACTGAAAGTCGACCTTCAACGTCCTCTACAGATAAAAAAAGGAAGCTAATCCCTCCGTTTTGCAAAGGGCTGGGTGTGTTTGGGACTCCAGACTCGGAGCCCGTGTCAATCTTCAGGCCGAACAAGAAGCCCCATGGCCTGGTGACATCCTAGTCCTTAGAGGATTTGAAAATGAGGACAAGGTTCCACCAGATCTTAAAGTCTCCCTGCTGTCTAGATTAAAAGATTGCACAAGGCAATGGGAGCAGAGAGAGTGGCATGGAATTCTGAGGACATCTTCATCAGAAGGGAGGAGGAGAAGAGAGGGAAGGAAAAGGGGAAGAAGGAAGAAGGAAGGAGAAGGGAAGGAGAAAGGGGAAAGGGAAAGGGAAAAGGAAAGGGAAAGGCATGGTGGTTTTCTTGCAGATGTTTAATTATCCAACTAGATAACACAATCAGTGCTAGAAGGGAGTGGGATTTGCAGAAAGGAGGAGGGGGGCAGGAGGAGGAGGAGGAGGAGGAGGAGGAAGTTTGCTTTGTCCAAGTGCATATCTTGCAAACAAGCTTTGAATTATTTGAACAGGCCAAAGGTGGATAGAATCTAGGCCTGTCTTTCCTCAATCTTGGCAGCTTGAAGATAAATAGACTTCAGCTCCCAGAATTCCCCAGTCATGCAAAGTCTGCACATTCTTTAATGTCGGGCAATTAGACTACACAATTGAGAAAAGTGCAGCTTCCAAAAGCTAATTGCGTTTCATGTCACAATATTGGCACTAAAATGCGCGTTTGAGTAAATCTGCGGCATCAGATGTAAATAGAATTAATTTCTTCTGCGATCCTTAAATAGAAAGAACAGGGTTTTTTAGAAAATTGGTCATTTGTCCTCCTTCTGCCTGGAATCTGACCAAGAAGCTCTACGGTTAGCACACCCACTCTTGAAATGAATCGTTTTCTTTGCTGTTCATCCCTTCTCCCTGCAGATGTGTTTCCCAGAATCTAGTGGAAATCTTGCAGAGAGAGGAAGCATAAAGCTGTTCTCTGCTTCAGAGAAAGTAGCTGGGCGTTAGTGGACATGCAGTAGTTAATTGAGGAGGGGGCTAGATTAGAAGACCTTTCCTCAGGTTGGTGTGGGTGACATCATCTGCCTCCTGCCATTGTAGAGGTTCCATGGCTTGAAGTTTTTAAGCCATGGTTGGCTAGTCCATTGTCTGGGACAATGTTACTCAGCCTTGGCAACTTTAAGATGTATGGACTTCAACTCCCAGAAAACCAGTTGGAAAATTCTGGGACCTGAAGTCCACACATTTTAAATAGAATTCTTTATTCTTTATTGGCCAATAAAGAATAAAGTGTAATTTATTGGTGTGATTGGACACACAATGAATTCATCTTTGGTGCATAAGCTCTCAGTGTACATAAGCAGAATAAAATACATTCATCAAGTTGAAAGACACAAGCAACATGGTTATACTCATAAGTGGGAAGAGATAGATACTAGTACGGAAGAGAAAAATAATAGTAATAGAACCTTAGTAAATTATTTGACAGTGTTGTGGGAATTAGTTGTTAAGCAGAATGATGGCATTCGGGGATGTCCTTGTGTCTAGTTGTTCTGGTGTGCAGTGCTCTGTAGCACTATAAGATAGATAGATAGATAGATAGATAGATAGATAGATAGATAGATAGATAGATGATAGATAGATAGATAGATAGATAGATAGATAGATAGATAATCAGTTCTTCTGAAGAAAGCCATCACTTTTTTGAGCATGTAGCTTTCCCATTTGATAGATTTTTTGGTCTATCTCCCAGTTTTTAATTCAAGTAATATGGCCCTCACAGACAAAGGCATTTCCTCACTTCCGCCCAAATGCATGATGTGTGGGGATTCTCTGGTTAGTGTTACTCAACTTGTAATGTCTTCCTTGGGTGATGTTGCATCTTATTCCTTCTTTTCGGGTCTTGAAAACTGAGCTCTGTCACAGATTAAGCAAGAGCTGGGTTTTGTAAACTGTAAATCCAATCAACTAATAAATAGGTTTCATCAGTAGCTAACCTCAGCTATACTTGGAGCTGAGATGGCTGAGTGTTCAAGAAACTGGTCTTCATAGATGGTATGATCTCCCCATCTAATGTCTGCGACTGGTACTGCAAGGTTTACCTCTCGGAGGTCTTGATTTTCCTCCAGCCAGCCGCTTTGCAAAATCAGTTCTCCCGTTGCATTTGCAAGAAATATTCTCAAGTGCCTCACTGGACTTACCCAAAAAATTAATTGTCAAATCCATCTGTTGTTGTTGGGGTTTTTTTTGCAAGGAATTGTTGGGGGTGAGGAACATCTCTCTCAACGTTGCTTCTTTTTCAGTGTCTTTTTTTGGAGATGACCATGTGGAGATCCCCTTGGTCCACACCTACAGCACCATCCATCTTCACGTGCAGTTCCTCACCGGCTATCACAGTGCCCTTCTCTTCTTGGCTGCTGGGCAAAAGGACTATCTTCTTCTAGAGCTCCGTGCTGGAGCCCTGCAGGTCAGCAAAATATTTCCCTGGCTTGGGGAGGGAGGAGGTGAAAGGAATGTTTAGAACACAGAATAATAGGTTGGGAGGGACCTTGGAGGTCTTCTAATCCAATCCCCTGCTCAAGGCAGGAGATCTTATACCATTCCAGACAAATGGCTGTCCAATCTCTTCTTAAAAGCCTTCAGAGATAGAGAAGGAAGGAAGGAAGGAAGGAAGGAAGGAAGGAAGGAAGGAAGGAAGGAAGGAAGGAAGGAAGGAAGGAAGGAAGGAAGGACAGCCGAATAACAGAGTTGGAAGGGACCTTGGAGGTCTTCTAGTCCAATCCCCTGCTCAAGGCAGGAGACCCTATACCTATATCTACTCTACTGCTATTTCCCATTGCTTGGAGCTAAAAAAAAAGAAGAAGAAGGGGAAGGGAAGGAACAGAAGTCTTTGGGAACAAGCTTGCAATTATAGACTGCAGAAAAGCTTGTGATTAATTAAGCATTAAGCTGGAGGAACAAGAGAGCTTTATTTCTGAGGGTGGGGTGGGGTGGATATGTCTAAATTTTGAATGCCAGAAGCAGAACATTGTTTTTCCTTGTTTATTTGTTTGTTTATTTGTTTGGAAAGGAATGGTATACATAGAATGCAGAAAGGAGTTTGAAAAAAGACTATTTCTTCTTGGTTTGTGCCGGGGTGAAATGCTCCCGGTTCAGTCCGGATCACCCAATCCAATAGCGATGGCGGTGGGTGGTTCGGAGAACCAGTAGCAAAAATCCCTGTGTGTCCCCCACCCCCACCCCCACACTATGCCCAGCTGAGCCATGCAATCATCAGAGTTTTTTTTGTTTGTTTTTTACTTTTAAAAGCATTTTTTCTTCGGCTGAAAAAATGCTTTTACAAGTAAAAAAAAAAAAGCCTCTGATGATCGCACGACTCAGCTGGAATCGTCAGAGCCTTTTAAGAGCATTTTTTTACAATCTCTTCAGCTTTTAAAAATGCTTTTAAAAGGCTCTGATGATCCCAGATGAGTTGCCTGATCATCAGAGCCTTTTAAAAGCATTTTTACATCTTCGGCCGAAGAGGTTGTAGAAAAAATGCCTTTAAAAGTTAAAAAAAAAATTGGCCACACCCACCCATTCACATTACCACCACCACCACCAAGCCACGCCCACAGAACCGGTAGTAACAAATTTTACATTTCACCAGCTGGTTTGTACCATCTGCAAAAGTGACGTCATCTTCACTTCACCCATCCAGGCAGCTAGCGAAAGCAAAGTTCTCCCCATCCTTCACAAGATGGAACCTGCCAGTACAATGCGTTTCTGATGCCTTTTGTCTTCTCTTCCTGCAGGCCACAATGGACCTGGGCTCAGGAGAACTGTCTGTCAGGTCCCCAGCAGAACTACAACTCAACAACCTTGTGACTCATGATGTTGATCTTCTGGTGACGGATGGCAAGATGATCTTGATTGTGGATGGGCTCTTTAATGCTTCCACAGAAATTCCAGAGCCTCTTCGAGAATTGGACATTGATTATGGGCTCTATGTGGCAGGTACAGGAAACCTGGAATTGCCGTACCTCACTGGAGTGAGTTTGTCATTCCGGGGCTGTCTCCATACTCTGACATTTAATGATCGTGATGTCCTCACTGCGCTGGCAACTGCCACTGGTGTCAAAGCAACTCGTGGCATCCATGAGGGATGCAGTGAAGAATTCTCTGCTGGCCCCGAGGTTCCTTTGGGCTTCCTAGGATCAAACTCTTACATCACGTTTCCTGGTTGGAATGCAAGGAACGAAGGAACCATAGAGTTTGTGATCACCACAGGTGTCAAACAGGCCCCTCTGTTTTACCAATCGGGGCTGGAAAAGGATTTCTTCTACCTGGAAATCTTTGACGGACACTTAAGAGGTGTGGTGGAGAAAGGGAATGGCCTGGTACTGCTTCACAACAACATCTACCTCAGCAACGAGCAGGATCACTATGTCAAGGTCTACATGGACAATCGAAAATTTGAGATCCTGGTTGACTATTATGTCTCACAGACTTCTAGCAAGGAGATCCATAGCCACTTTGACCTTCAAGGACCTCTTTTTCTCGGCGGTCTGAATGAGAAGGCTGCCGGCAGAATGAAAGACCGTGGACTGGGCTTTACATCTGCAAAGAGCTTCTTCAATAACTCCTTTGTGGGTTGCATAGAGGACTTGAGGATTAATGAGGAAAGGATGAGCCTGAGAGATGCTCTTGTGACGAAAGACGTAAGCGCTGGCTGTGGAAAGTCAGATCAGTACTTGGATTATGATAGTGTTTATGAACAGGATGAAGCCACCACAAGCTCCCCTCTTGACAGTTGGCAGGGCCCTGTTATGGAGCCCTGTCGCCCAGATCCTAGCTTGCCCCCAGTCTTCACTAACTTCACCAAACTCTTGCACGTCAGTCCCCTGGTAGTTGCTGAAGGAGGCACGGCTTTTTTGGAGTGGTGGCACACTCAGCCGACCATTGACCTCAACCGTGCAAACATCAGGCAATCTCAAGTCCTCTTCAGTGTCACTACGGACCCAAGACATGGGCAGCTGGAATTAAACCTCTCCAAAGTCAGGAGCAGAGGCAAGTTCACTCTCTTGGACATTGTGAATCGGAAGGTCAAGTATGTTCATGATGGTTCTGAGGGCCCCATGGATCAGCTGCTCTTGGAGGTCACTGTGACTGCCAGAGAAGATATTCCAGAGTGCTTGTGGCAAGGCCAAATATATTTGCTCCCCATTAAGATCAACCCAGCCAATGATGCTCCTGAAGTGGTTTTCCCACATGGAGATTCCATGGTCATCCTGGAACACACACGCAAACATCTCAACCCAGCCATCTTTCAAGCCCATGATGACGATACCCCCTGTGACAGCTTGCGATTCCAAGTGGTTGGTGGGAAGAGAATGGAAGAAGGATATCTGGAGTACGACTTCCATCCTGGAGTCCCAATTGAAGAGTTTTCCTGCAGAGATCTGGAAGCAGGCCAGGTGGTCTATGTCCATCAAGATGGGCCTGTATCCACCCTTACCATCCAAGTGAACGATGGCATGGTGATGAGCCCGGTGGCCACCTTGAGGATAGATGCAGTGGAGCCAGATATCCAGATCCACAATAACACAGGACTCTTTGTCCTACAAGGGGACAGCATTTCAATAACCAAAGCCAACCTTTCTGTGGTTCTTAATGCCGTCCAGCAAAAAGTACCTGTGTTGTATCACTTGGTCTCTCCTCTTCAGTATGGTGAGATCCAGAAGCAAGGAGGGATGAGTGGAGAGTGGAAGAAAACAGAATCTTTTTACCAGCAGGATATTGATCAAGGACGCATCCGGTACGCTAGCACAGATGATGAACATCGAGCAGAAGACATGATTGAGAAGCTTCAGTTCACCATCCAGGTAGGCCAGAAGATCCTGAAAAACAACACCTTCCCCATCAGAATTCAAAAGGCTGCCATCAGGATGAAAACTATGGTCCCCCTCCAGATGAAACATGAGAAAGAGAAAAACATCACATCTGCTGAACTGGAGGCAGCTTTGGATGAACCAGGTTCTGAGCAAGTGACTTTCCACTATGTGATCCTTCAGCCACCCAAAAAGGGAAATCTTGAACTTCGAGGCACCAGGCTGGCTGAGGGCTTGAGTTTTACCCAGGAGGATTTACAGAGAGGACAACTGAGTTACATTGCAACTGTTAGAGACTCCAAGGAAACAGAAGACCTTTTCCAGTTCCGGGTCATGGCTAAACCCTATTATTCCCCTGTATATTTTTACAAATTAGAAATAGGGGGGGATCCAGATACTCCTGTCTTAACCAATGTCCTTTTGTCCGTTTTAGAAGGAGGACAGGCCATCATTACCAAGGACTATTTGTTTGTCAAGAGTGCCAACAGCATGAACTACATGTATGAGGTGATAGATGGTCCTACACATGGGAAACTTATCTGGAGGACCTCTGAGCCTGGATCAACCAGGAAAGAGATGATAACAACATTCACAAATGAAGACATCCTACAAGGTCGCCTTGTCTACCAGCATGATGATTCTGAGACTCTAGAAGACGACATCCCATTTGTAGCCATCAAGCAGGAGGAAGGAAGCTTTGACTCAGAGACTGAGGAGGTGAGAGGTGTCTTCAGGGTCTCCATTCAGCCCGTCAACGACCACACCCCAGTTCAGGTGGTCAACAAGGTCTTCAACGTGGTGCGTAAAGGGCAACGCCTGATGACTACAGAAGACATAGCCTTTATCGATGAAGATTCAGGTTTTTCAGATGTCCAGCTAGTGTTGGTAAGAAAAGATATTCTTTTCGGTAGCATCATTGCCGCAGATGATAGAAATAGCCAGCTCTATCGCTTCACCCAAGATGACTTGAGGAAGAAAAAAATCCTCTTTGTCCACTCAGGAGCTGACCGAGGCTGGATTCAGTTCCAGGTTTCTGATGGTCTTCACCAGATCACAACACTTCTGGAAGTGCAAGCTTCAGACCCTTACCTCAAGATCAACCATACTGGCTTAGTCATTCACCAAGGTGGCCAAGAAGCCATTGACACCTCTGTCCTCAGGTTGGAAACCAACATAGACATCAGGAACGACCAGGACATTCTCTTCCGTATCTTGGCCCCACCCATGTCAGGAATGTTGCTACGAGATGGCCAGGAAGTCTCGTCTTTTACCAAAAAGGACCTTCTGGCAGGAGATATTATTTACCATCACAACGGGAGCAGAAAGTCCCAGGATGCTATTCATTTTTCTGTTGAAGCAAATCAGGTGTCTGTGGAAGAGACACTGAAGGTTACCATATTAGCAGATTCCCATCTTGACCCACTAAATCTTGTCCACAACGAGAAGATACATGTCCTCCAAGGAGAAGCGATGGCGATTAAAAATGACTACTTGCTGGTAAGCTCTACTTGTCCTATTTTTTGATGTTGTTTCTATATTTACTTTTCCTTCCCTCAAGGCTAAAAAAAAAGTCTCTATGAAGATTCTTAGTCATCTAGGTCAGGGATCTGCAAACTTCGCTCTTTTAAGACTTGTGGACTTCAACTCCCAGAGTTCTTCAGCCAGCAAAGCTTAAAAGAGCCAAGTTTGCAGACCCCTGATCTAGGTTATCTCAAAGGTGCTTTTTCAAAAGGCAACTGGACTTTGTTTTTTTTTCCTTGAGGAAGAAGATGTTTCGCTTCTATCCGAGAAGCTTCATCACTTCTAATTCCATCTTTCCATCCGTTTAGTCAGAACTGATGAGGCTTCTTGGATGAGAAGTGAAATGTCTTCTTTCTCAAGGAAAAAACATAATCCAACTGCCTTCTGAAAAAGCACCTTTGAGATTAAAAAAAATCTCCAAACAAACAAGAAAGCAAGAGGAATAAATCTGTGGATTTATGAATTAAGGGGGTCTTTAAGACTTATTGTTTAAGGGAATTTAGATAGCAATCTTGTAATATGTGGAGCCGTAGCAGTGCTAGAAGTTCTTCTAGGCTACCTAAGCTCATCAGAGTTTTATTACATTAAGAGATTCAAACGTTTACTATTAAGATTATCATGAGAGCAGCTGGTTCCATTCAAGAATCACCTTTATTATCAAGATAGTAAACCACCATCAAATGTGATCGGTGTGAACCAAAGAAATCTCAAACATTTCCTTCCTCGTCCAATCTGCAGGTTGAGCATGATGAAATTGAACCCCAAAACATCATCTATACAATCATCAACTCTCCCAACTCAGGGTTTCTGGTGGCTTTGTCTCAAAACCATGCTTCGGATGAACCTCCAAGCCTGGATCCCATCCAGACCTTCACCCAGGAAGATGTAGATGAAGGCAAAGTTCTCTTTCTCCATTCCAGCCCCGAGATTCAGAGGGATCAGTTCATGGTTGATGTTACCGCTGATGGCGTAGATGCTCTGAACGGGGTAGTAGTAGACCTGGAGATTCTTCCAATTTCAGTTCCTCTGGAGGTTCACAATTTCACAGTGACTGAAGGCCACAGCCAAGTGCTTTCCATGGACATTCTGAATATTCCCAGCACTTACTCCTCATCTTTCGACGTAGAATTTGCGGTTGTTGAGATACCAGAGCATGGCATCTTCCGGAATATGGAAAGACCTGAAGCAGGCAGCTTAAATGTTTTCTCCTGGTATGAGGTAGGAAGCCACACAATCTCTTCAAGTTTTTTTTTTTATTATTTGAAATGAATAAATGTATGTGTTCATTCATTCCAGGCCTCTCGAAATATCTCTGCTGTCTTAGAAATACTGCAGAATTTATTATCACATTTGAATTAGTTTGGTCTTTATGACCATCATGATTTATGTCTATAATGAGCAGGCTCCATGGTGGTCATAAATCAAGGAGTGCCCATAGTTCTCCAATCTGCAGGTCTGCAATTCTATATGTGTATGCAAAATGTTCTTCCGGGTGCAATTCAAGGTGTTGGTTACCATCTTTAAAGCGCTCCATGGCATAGGAGCGGGTTATCTATGGGACCGCCTGCTGCCACCAATAGCCTCCCAATGACCTGTGCGCTCCCATAGGGAGGGCCTCCTCAGGGTACCGTCAGTCAAACAATGCCGACTGGTGACGCCCAGGGGGAGGGCCTTTTCTGTGGGAGCACCTGCCCTCTGGAATGAGCTTCCTCCAGGGATACGTCAACTCCCCGACCTCCGGACCTTTCGACGCGAACTGAAAACTTTCTTGTTTTATCGTGCAGGGCTGGCCTAACGTATTTTAAAGCTGGGTTTTTATTATGGTTTTACTACTTTTTATTTACTTCAGCCTTTAATTGAATATAGATTTTTAAACATTTCTTGATTTTTGTACCTCTGCTTTTTATCTGGCTGTAAACCGCCCTGAGTCCTTCGGGAGAACGGCGGTATAGAAATTGAATTAATAAATAAATAATAAATAAATAAATAAAAGAAAACTACCTCTATATTTGTATGCAAAAGAAAATAAAAGGGCATTTTTCTTTTAATTTAAAACACAACTGTTGGTTTTTATCCAACCATATGGACACCTATAGAGGAAACATGAAATGCAGAGCTGATAGTCATCCATTATATGGAATCTTGATATATAAAAAGTTGTCTTATGTTGGCTCACTTTGTGATATCCTCTCTCTAGACTATTTGGGATCATGTCTAATCTCTTTAGGATTAACTGGCTGGTTCAACTGATCCCGTTTTCCTCTTGACTCAACACAATCTGTTAAGCAGGTTATGCAAACTGAACTACCAAATTAAACATTTGTCCATTGGCTCAAAAAGTACACACCCAATATTGTCCATCTAACAGGCCACATCTCTGAGTTTCTAGTTTTCCCAGTCCTTCATGGCACTGACTGAACTTTCTACATCTGTGTATCCTATAACATTTAAGCATGAAGGAGTATTTGTTTGCCCAAACATCTTGGTTGACCCAACTTTCAGAATTAAACCACCCCAGTTTAATTGAAATTTAATTGCTCCACAGTGCTTTTGAAATAAATGTGAAACAGGTAGAATCCTAGCCCTAACCCTTATCATAATGTCCTCTTTGCATTTAGGTAGAGAATCAGCTCATCAAGTATGTGCATGATGGAAGTGAGTCCTTGACTGACAGATTCACAATCATTGCCAATGTTTCTGAAGTTAATCAACAGAGTCAACCCAAGACCATCTCCATTAGCATCTCTCCAGTCAATGATGAGGCACCGGTGCTAATGATCAACACAGAACTGCAGGTATTTTCTTCAAGAGTGGCAGATGGAATTTTGAGGTTACCCCAATGGATTTTCCCCAGAAATCTTATTCTAATTATAGCTATTAAGTAGAAGCTTCAGATGGTCATGGAGAAACCTACAACTCTTGGCTGAACCAATGGGAGTACCCTAAAATATATATTTATTGTGACTGCTTTCACTTGTTGAGTTACCTCCAGCTCTTTGTGAACGAACAGGTATTATTTTGCCGAGACTGAATTTCTTTCAGTCTTGTAAGGTCCTCCTTATAGGTAGTCCTCAATGTACAATCACGGTTGGGACCAGAAAATCCACCGTTAACCAAAGCAGTTGTTAAGTGAATCAACATCCCCTGGAAGGGAGTGCCCCAAAACCATTTCATTCTTTTATTGACCATCAATTGTGTTGTAAATGTTGTACCTTGATGAACGTATCTTTTCTTTTATGTACACTGAGAGCATATGCACCAAGACAAATTCCTTGGGTGTCCAATCACACTTGGCCAATAAATTCTATTCTATTCTATTCTATTCTATTCTATTCTATTTTTTGCCATCTTTTGCCTGGCAGTGTAAGAAGTTGGTCGCAAGATGGCAGTAGAAATCTTTGCAACAATTTCCAACTTGCAAGAGAAGTTATGGCCAAGAGGAAAAAGGAAAACATTCACTCAAAGGCAGGCAGTTTTGGATCACTGGAGCTTTGCTTCTTGATCAGGGATTCTGGGAATTATTATTTATTAAGAGGTCCGATCCCTAAAAGTTGGAAAACCTTGCTCTAGATTATCTCTGACTGAGGACCATCCAAGGTCTCTCATGAAGCGGAATTCATATTTTGCAGCTAGTGCAACCGTTAGTCATTTCTCCCCTTCCAGTGTTAATCCTCTAGTTCTCATCCTTCCTTCTGGGATTAATAAAAGAACTGACTGCCTAGTGTTGTGATGATTTAGCAAGGAGCTTTGTGTTAATCCAAACAAAGAATAATGATGGCGAGCAAAGGCTGGCCAGCAGAGTCCCTAGATATTTATGACCGCCAAGTCCCTTCAGTCAGTTCTGCTCTAAACGGATTCCAAAATTAATCCCCTAAGGAATTTTAAAAATACCAAATCCGAGCTGCAAAATTCCAGAGAACCATTGCCAGGAAAGATGGGAGTTCTGCTTCTCCTTCTCCAGCAGACCAGGATAAGTGGGGTCAAAGGCCATCTCCTGAAGAACATGTCCATTGGGTCAGCACAAAAGATGGAGCTGGACCTTATGCCAGAGGAAGGAGGACAATTTCCACATGGAGGGTTTTTTTTGTTTTTGTTTTTGTTATTGCTGTTTAGTTTTATTTTGAGAGAGAGACTTGTTGTGGAGAACAAAATTGAGGGGGAAGATGTTATTAAGAAAGACTAAATCCAAAATGACCAAAGGCGATGTCCTCATTCTGTATGATCTCATTGTTGAACAGATGCTCAACAGGATCATTCAGGGGCCAGAATTTTTCTGGGATTCATTCTTTCTTTTTCTTTTTTTTTAAGAATTGTTTTGCTTTCAAGAACTTGTAGCAACTTGGGATTTATTCCTGCTGCAATTCTTGCTTAATGCCAGCGACCAAAACAAATTGAAACAAACAAACGCTAAATGGGTTTTCAGGGTCAGAGTTGGAGATCTCTGAGTTCTCCTCAGCTGAAGCATTTTTAATCTCGTCCGTATCGTAGTCAGACTCAAAGTTGTGTTGGTGACTGTGTTTCTCCATCTTTCCTGCCAGATTGAAGAAGGCGGTGCTGCTGAGATTACCCCGGAGATGCTCCAAAGTGAAGATGAAGACACCCCTCTAGAAGAAGTCATCTATTCCATCAGGACCCCAGTCAATGGGAAGGTGGTCTTGAAATCATCACCTGACAGTCCAATCCAGCGGTTCACCCAGGCCCAGATAAGCAGCCATCTTGTTCAGTTCATCCATGAAGGTTTGTACGAGAATGGAGGAAAGCAGGAGGTTTGGGCGCAGAGATGACAAAGTAGACAAAACTCTGCCAAGTCAGATGGTTGGATTAAGTAGTTCAGCTTTGTCAGCTCTTCAAAGTTTCAGATATGGGTCTCCCCAGTCTTCCCCCCAAATGCCAAGATTGTACTTGAGACCTTTCTCCAGACCAAGACATGAGATAAAAAAAAAATATTTCTCAACTCCCTATGATTTCAATTCATGAAAGATATCTAAAAGCAGAGTCCCTACGACATCAAATCATTTCTGAATTCAGTTGAGTTCCTAGTAACATCAAATAGCATGTTGTTGGATTCTCATGGCCTTCTCCTAGAAGGTCTTCCAATTTCCAATCTAGCCTTAGATGGGTTCATCTCCCATCTCAGTCTTACCCAAGGTCAACCCTGCTTAGTCTCCAAGCCTACACAAGATTAGCCAGGTCTTTCCCCCTGCTGAGACATACTTTTAAATCCTTAATTTGCAGCCCAGCCCAAGGCCGCCACATAAATGAATCTGTTCAAGGCAAGCTTGCAATCCAGACCATGCATTATGCTTACTTCCACAGTAACTTCAAGCAAGGATTGCCACTTTCCATGTGGTCAAGACAAGATATGAAATCCGAACTTTTGCAAGGCAGAGCAATCACTTAAACATCAACAATACAAGCGCAGATTAAACAACAGAATGTTTTAGTGAACAGATAGCCACAATAAAAGTGGTTGGTGAACATTGAATGAAAAAAAAAAGAAGCTAAGCCACACATCAGAGTATCCCAACAGAAAGGCACAAGCAGAATTAGCCTTACCAGAAGTAAAAAAAAAATTCACATCAACATTTTTTTACAGGTCCCAACTGCAGCATCCAGAGGTGGGTTTCAGCAGGTTCTGACCAGTTCTAGAGAACCGGTAGCGGAAATTTTGAGTAATTCAGAGAACCGGTAGTAAAAGTTCTGACTGGCCTCACCCCCATCTATTCTCTGCCTCCCGAGTCCCAGCTGATTGGGAGGAAATGGGGATTTTGCAGTAACCTTCCCCTGGAGTGGGGAGGGAATGGGGATTTTATAGTATCCTTCCCCTGCCACGCCCACCAAGTCATGCCATGCCCACCATGCCACACCCACAGAACCGGTAGTAAAAAAAATTTGAAACCCACCACTGGCAGTATCCAATATCCAAGAGTAGCAGAGGTCAAGAAGTTAGAGTATGAATAACCACCACTGGTGGGTTTCAAAAAATTTTACTACCAGTTTTGTGGGTGTGGCTTGGTGGGCATGGCAGGGGAAGGATACGGTAAAATCTCCATTCCCACCCCACTCCTGGGGGAAATATACTGCAAAATCCCCATTTCCTCCCAATCAGCTGGGACTCGGGAGGCAGAGAATAGATGGGGGCAGGGCCAGTCAGAATTTTTACTACCGGTTCTCCGAACTACTCAAAATTTCCACTACCGGTTCTCCAGAACTGGTCAGAACCTGCTGAAACCCACCTCTGGATCACACCATGTGTCCTTGTATTTTAAGCTTCTTTTTGGTTGTTCATCTCCAGGACCTCTGGAGGGCGGGTTTTCCTTTGATCTATCTGATGGTGAGAACATGTCTCCTGGACACTTTTTTGCTGTGAAAGCCCAAAAGAAACTTGTCATCACTTTGGAAAATAAGCAAGATCTGATGGTGTGCCCAGGTAAGAGATATATACCGACGTCTTCTGTTTCAGAGACAACGTTATACTTTGTGAAAGGCTAGTCTGGTCCAGCTTCTGACTGATGAGGTCATCAGCCTGGCTGTGAAATCTTTCCTGGAGCACCTGTCTCCTGATGTCCCCTCCATTTATGTCCCCAGCTCTACCATTAAACTAAACTTCCTCTCCTACGCATTTAAGTCACTTGTGCCTTCACCAGCGGCGGGTTTCCAATATTCTTACAGTACCATTGGTTCGCCGCATGCGTGCATGTTGCTTTGTGCAGCCACCTCTGGCTTTCACGTGTTGTCAATGCATGTAAGCACTATGAGATGAACATGATGTGTATGTGGAACACATCAAGCATTTAGAACTCGGAGAAATCGTTTCCAATGGTTTCATAAATGAGCAACCTTTTCGTTGCAAGGCATCCTAAGGGGCGGTTCTCCCTATCTTTTACTTTTCAAGGTTCTTCTGAGCCAATCAGAAGTCAGAACCTGAAAGCAGTGACCAATCAAGGAGAAGCTGAAAAGTCTTTACTTTACATCATACGACAACCTCCACAGTTTGGCAAGCTGTTGAATAGCCAGAGGAACAACGGAGATGAGCTGAGAAATTTCACCCAAGCTGAGGTTAAAATATTTGGGACTTTTTTTGTGTGTGATGCAGGCCACCAATAAAAGATCTTAATAATGATCCTAATTGATCATCAACTCTAGGGGGAGAGCTAAAAGTGATAATCTTTTGGGTGGGAGGCACCATTTTCATCTCTTCCTGGTTTGAGTGATGACCGGAATCGGATGTGGAATGAAACTGTTTCCTTTTAACCACGTGCAAACTAGGTCCTACAATATTCTTCCTGAGAAGTGTTTTTTTTTAACAAGGACCAAAAAATAGGAGAAGAAAAGGAACACAAAACCCATACATTTTTTTCAGGGGGGCAAAGTCAGTTTACTGTAACCTGAGTGCACCAAAATTAAGTTGTACAAGACAAACATCATAACAGGGCTCTGATGTCCTCTCTCCCTATGGAAAAATGATACCATCAGGACATGAAAGAGCTTAACTAGTGGCTGTGAAACACCACCAGCATTTCCATGAGGAAAACAGAATGAGAAAGGATACAGGAGAAGAGAGTTTGGATGGAGGGAAGTGGGCAACCTACATATCAACTTTCTCCAACAAGATGTTCTCATGAACGTCAACATCTCCCATCAGCCCCTCAGCCAGAAAGACCCCCTTTCGTGCTGACTTGGTTTTATAGGAGTTGATGTCCACCATATCTAGAGAAAACCAATTGGGGGAGGTTCCTTTTGTGTGGCCATAAGTAGACATGTCTAGAACCCAAAGGGCTAGAGAATAAGCGGTTCCAATCAAACTAACGTTCTCGTTTCTTTTCACCTTAATGAATGTTTTGTCCTTCCTTTGTCTTTTGCAAACAGGTAGATGCTGGGGTGATTGCATACCAACATGATATGCCGCCAGAACCTTTTTGGATCCGTGAGGATAATTTTCACTTCCAAATTTCTTCTCCGTCGGGGACCACAGACCTATTTGTTCTTGGCGTGATGATATCGTTCGAGGCCAGCTGTCCTCAGGGCTCCTCTCAGCTGTGGAGAAATAAAGGTAGGAAGCAGAGACATGGAGACATGCTCAGAAAGCAGATCTGTGGCTGCTAGGAGACTGGAAGGTTTTTAAGGGAGTGGAGTTATTTTGCAATGGTTGGGCTGATCCATGAATCAGAGCACAGTTATCCAACCAACTGTGTACTTCTTAATTTTTTTGTTGTTGTTCGTTTTGTAACAGAGATCTCCACTTCTGGGTGGGTACAAAAAAATGAAGTGGGAAAGGCATGCATACAAAATCCAGAGTTTAGGATAATGTGGGTGTAATCGTGAGCATTGGAGAAGAAAGATGTTCAAGGCTCACATGCAAATATTCATGCCTTTAAAAATGTAGAAACCGGGAAGCGGAGGTCGTGAAACAGGCCTGGATCAGAAAAAAACAGAATCGATCCATTTCTAGCAGTGCCTCTCCTGAGAAATGAGAGCAGGTGGCAGGAACAGAAGCCCTGGAGAAAGGGAAAGAAATGTTCTGTTGTTATTTGGAAAAAAAATATGGGTTACAGAAGTCCTCGATTTATGACCATAATGGAGCCTGCCAAGTCACATGACCTCAGGAGGGGGCCAACCATTGGAACGTCGGAACAGGGTCAGTCATGTGCCCCCAGGGAGAGCTGTCAAAACTTCAAAAAGTAGGACAGAATAGGACAGAGCTGGAAGCAGAGGTGGGTTTCATCAGGTTCTGACCAGTTCTGGAGAACCGGTAGCGGAAATTTTGAGTAGTTTGGAGAACCGGTAGTAAAAATTCTGACTGGCCCTGCCCCCATCTATTCTCTGCCTCCTGAGTCCCAGCTGATCGGGAGGAAATGGGGATTTTGCAGTATCCTTCCCTGGATTGGGGAGGAAATAGAGATTTTACAGTATCCTTCCCCTGCCACGCCCACCAAGCCACGCCCACCAGGCCATGCCATGCCCACCAGGCCACACCCACAGAACTGGTAGTAAAAAAATTTGAAACCCACCACTGGCTGGAAGGGAACTTTAAGGTCTTCTAGTCCAGCCCTCTGCTCAAGCAGGAGAACCTGTACTATTTCAGATAGGTCAAAGACAACCTGTTGAATTTTCTCATGGCCAGGTATGAAGAAAGGCAAGTTAAGTACAGCTCACGAAAGTAGTTTTGGAAGCCAGACCTCTGGAATCTTCTGATGCTACTTTCTTGAACTGTCCTTAACCTGCCTTTCTTCATTCTCTTCCCTTCTTCTATTTCTCCTTCCCTTGTCCATTCTCTCTTTCTTCCATAGCAGCTTCTATATTGCCTCCTTGTTCTGAACCAAGATGACCACCCGTTGTTTCTCCTTTGCTTCTCTCTTTCAGGCCTCACTGTCTCAGAAGCTCAAAGTGCAGCCATCGACATCTCATTACTTGATGCCTCCAACCTTCT
This sequence comes from Ahaetulla prasina, assembly GCF_028640845.1. Lineage (NCBI taxonomy): Eukaryota > Metazoa > Chordata > Lepidosauria > Squamata > Colubridae > Ahaetulla > Ahaetulla prasina. Next base: position 24,249,617 of record NC_080551.1, read on the forward strand.
TACCAAGGAACTGGAACCAACGAGAGCCTCCTATGATGTGGTCTTTCTGGTGACCAAATTGCCCATGTATGGGGCCCTTTCTCTTCCAGATGGTCGAGTTAATAACAGACACCCCTATTTTCTGCAATCTGACCTTGCTGCAGGTGGACTGGAATATTCTCACAACGGTCCTGGATTCCTGGATGATTATTTCAGATTTGATGCTTGGCTCCGGCACAACACGGTGAAATCTATTCAGCCCCCACAAAACGGAGAGGAAGTGGTTATTTCTGGGTTGTTCAACATCACAGTGAAAGACAGTAATGAGATGCCACCAAAGCTAGTCACCCAAGGAAAAGTCTTACAAGTTCTCCAAGGTTCCTCCATCATGATCTCCCAAGAACATTTGAATGTCATAGATCCAGACAGTTTCCCTGAAGAAATCCAATTCAACATTAGTTCTGAATCTTCAACTGGATTTATTGCTAAGGCCCATAATACATCCGTAGTTATAACCCAGTTCACACAAGCAGACATCAATGCAGGGCACCTGGTGTTTGTTGCCAATAGAACAAGTTCAACTGGAACTTTGAAGCTTGTTGTGTCAGATGGACTCCACAAGCCAATGTCCATTTCTCTGGAAATCATGGTTCTTCCAGCAACCACATGGGCAACCAATCAGACCATCTTGGAAATACCCCAAGGCTTGAACATGGCTTCACTGTCTCACAAACATCTTCTAGGGTCTTTAGACCAAGGAGAGCAAAACACCCTCTATGAACTCATCAGGGACCCAGAGTATGGGCAGGTGGAAGTCCATCAAAAGGCCGTGAGACGTTTTTCACAACAACAGGTGGACAATGGAGAAGTGATCTTTACTTTCACAGATTTGGCCTCCTCCTCCAAAGATGAATTTCAATTCCTTGCCACCTCAGGAGCCATCAATATTTCAGGGATTGTGAATGTAACAGTCAAGGCCTTAGTGAAAACCCAGCAGGAGATTCTTTGGCCCAGAGGAACCACTGTGCTGCTTAATACCAATGTCCTTGATGCACGTGATCTTGCCGACAGGACAAACAGCACCCCTGAATTCAGAATTCTCCAAGCACCTCAAGGGAGCAACTTGGTGAAAGTCTCCAGGGACAACACGGATCGGCCTGTCTCCATCGACACTTTTACCCAAGATGACCTCAAGGAAGGGTTAATTGGATTAGAAATCTGGGAGACAGAAGATTCAGGGCCAAATCTCCAAGAGGATCGCTTTCAATTTGAATTGATTGCAAAAGGTGTGCCCCCTGCCTTGGCCTGGATGGTGTACACCACTGAGACCTTCAACTCCTCAACCCCCTATAGGGCCACCTTGATCAATATGCCTGGTCCCCAGGAAAGCAGCCATAGCTCTACCCCACAGAGCATGACCTCCCCCTTCCAGACTTTTACAATCGTGCCTTATGAATCCAAAATGCCCCCCTCTAATTCCAACAAGTCCCACGTCCTTCCAACAACCAGATCAGGCCAAGAACCAACATCTCAGACAGAAAAGAGTTCTCTCCTGGGCTTCATTGAAGCCAACATGTTCAGCGTCATCCTCCCCATTTGTCTCATTCTTCTGCTTCTGGCTTTGATCCTACCTCTGCTTTTCTATCTCCACAAACGGAACAAAACTGGCAAGCACAATGTTCAGGGGACGCCACCCAAATACAAGAATGGAACGGTAGTGGACCAAGAAACCTTCCGTAAGACTGATCCTAGTCAAAGCATACCTCTGACCACCATCAATACCTTGGAGGCCAAAGAACCAGGATCCAACTCAAAGGGACCCGGGCCGGGAAGACAGCAGGATCCAGAATTGCTCCAGTACTGTAGGACATCTAACCCAGCTTTGAAAAACAGCCAATATTGGGTTTAAGTACTGGAACCAAAGACTAAACAGCCCATCAGTTTCTCTGCAGGATGCCACCATTTCTTGAAGTTTTCTTTCACCTCATCCTGCCATTCCTTCTCCTCTATCTGCAGATATGTAGAACAGATCAAAACCTTTTTAAGAGTATGAAGCTTTGGTGCCTTCAAAGATATTTATTCAGTGGGAATGATGCCTTTGGAGTAGGGCTGGGCAGCTGTGGCCCCTTTGCAACCTGTGGACTTCAACTCTGGGAGTTGAAGTCCTGAATCAGCCATGATTGGTTTAGGAATTCTGGGAGTTGAAGTCCTGAATCAGCCATGATTGGTTCAGGAATTCTGGGAGTTGAAGTCCTGAATCAGCCATGATTGGTTTAGGAATTCTGGGAGTTGAAGTCCCAGGTTGTAAAGGAACCATAGTTGCCCATTCCTGCTTTGGAGGGTATCATAAACTACTGAAAGTCTTTAGAAGAACGAAAGCTTTTTTAAAAGATCTATTTTTATGTCCTTATGGATGCAACAGAGTCCTCAGGGGTCTGCAGATGAAATTTGAGAACCCAAAAGGTAACCAGCCATGATATCCAGAAGCTGGTGGGAGAGGTTTGGGGCAAGATTCGTTGACTAGAAAAGACCATTGTGAACGTATGGAAAAGTGGAACCATTGCAAAGTAAAAGATGCAAAATAGAAAAGGGAACAAGCACCTCTAAAAACACCATTTACCCTTGTGGAAAATTCCAGTTTTTGGAAGACCATGGAAGTGAAATGGGTTTTACGCAGAATTTTCAGTCTTCTTTATCCACACCCTAAATCTTAGGAATTAACAGGGTGATTCCTAAAAGAGAGTTAAAACATGCAGATGGCTTAAAAGTTCCCAAAAGACTGTCAGGATATTTTTTCTTTCTTTCTTTTTGAGAACTTAAGTTTTCAGTGTTTAGTGATTAAATGTCAGTTGATCCCATAAGAGAACAAGCGCACTTGAGTGTCTTGTTCCAACAAGCCAAACATGGCACAGTTCTAGATTACATTTGTGTCATCCTGAATCACTTGCTCCGGCTCCTGGCAGGAATTTCCCACATGGAAAGTTTTTGAAAAGTTGTCTGTAGAAGTTAGTTAGAAATACCAAGGTTGTTTCTTCCAGTATAAAGCCTAAAGAGCTTCTAAAGCTGGTTTCAGAGAGAGAAATAGATTTCTTTAGTAAATCTAGAAAATCTAAGCAAAAGCCATGGTTGAAATCTGGAATTAGAAATAAGAATCTAAAAAAAAAAGCAAGATGAAGGAAGGAAGGAAGGAGGGAGGGAGGGAGGGAGGGAAAGGAAGGAAGGGAGGAAAGAAGGAAGGAAGGAGGGAGGGAGGGAGGGAAAGGAAGGAAGGAAGGAAGGAGGGAGGGAGGGAGGGAAAGGAAGGAAGGAAGGAAGGAAGGAAGGAAGGAAGGAAGGAAGGAAGGAAGGAAGGAAGGAAGGAAGGAAGGAAGGAAAAACGACTAGTTTTCTTCTAATTTTCAAGCTACAATAAAAGACTCCTATCAAAATTCCAGCTACCTATACAACAGGCTTTCTTCTGCTTTTCTGTGAATCAACAGCTGAAGGATAACTAAAAGCCCAGCCTTTATTTTGAAGGAGATATGTATTTAATGCAATTTCATAATTTTGCAAATATTATGTCTGTGTTTATTTATAAATTGGTTATCCTAGGATGATTCTCAGCTCTATTGTGACTTCCCCCCAAGCCTAAAAAGAAGGAAAGAAATCCAGAATATCCTTTTTTCCCTGATCTTTCCTGCGCTATCAACTTTCAGATAAGACTCCAGCAGGAGCAGTAAATTACATTACCCAGCTTTGGAGAGGCCTGTGGTTTTAAATAGTCTGAGTGAAAAGAGGACATTTCACATGCAGAAGACCCAAGTAGGGGAGCCAACATCCATGAAGGTCATCTGAACACCTGAAGCAGATGACTTCTCTATAAAGCAGGGGTCTCCAACCTTGGTCCCTTTAAGACTTGTGGACTTCAACTCCCAGAGTTCCTCAGCCAGCTTTGGCTGAGGGATTCTGGGAGTTGAAGTCCACAAGTCTTAAAGGGACCAAGGTTGGAGACCCCTGCTATAAAGCATAAGACTTGAATCGGTAGGTGAAAAAAATCAGGGAAACAAAGGTTGCATTCCACACATAGTTAACGTGGACCCTTGAAGACCAAATGGCTTCAAACATGATATGTTTGCTTTGTGTTGTGACCTAGGCCCAAGTAGTTATTACCAGACACAATCAGTCCTAAACAAACATATTTCATTAGAACAGCTGAGAATTACTTCATTCTCAGCTTAGTCCAAATTAAATCCAAAACAAAGTCCTTCAGAAAAAGTCCTTTGGCCTTATCACAAACCTTTGTCTTCTTTGGCACCCTGCCAAAGGCTTTTCTTTGCAAGAACCCCACGAAGTTCAGAAACAAGAGACGCCAACTAGAAACCAATGTAACAACGTTGCTTTCCTACAAAAAGCCCAAGAGTCGTTGCTGCTCTTTTAAGCCTTATGGGAGGGGCCAATCATCTCCTAGCCTTACTCCCAAGTCATCCTTTTTGCTTTAGCTGCTCTTGCCTTCTGGCAGCTCTTCACATGAGTGCACTAGGAACAGGCTCCTCCTGTTCCTCTGCTTCTCTGCTGTCCGTCTCTGGAGGCTCCGGAGTCCACGCATTGCTCCCAGATGGCTCTGGCTCCATCTCTACCTCCGACGCAGAACCCTCGTCTGGGCCTTCCCCTGACTCCAGGACTGACCCATGGTACTCCCCAGCCTCCTCACTGTCCGACTCCACTGCTAGCTCCACAGGCTGCTGGCGGACCACAACCCTTTGTTCAAACCATAACTGTATGATTTGGGTGGTTGAGTATTTTAGGCAAACCCAACATTTTGATGGGTACCCAGCTTTGTGTCAATCCAGAACGTGGGTTATCTCCCTTAACTGGATGAAGAATGCAAAGAAAGATAATGAGGAGAAACAAGGGTAGATGTTCTCCTACCATCTTGAAAAGGTAGAATTTCTTTGATAGTAAGGATGTAAGCAACATCTGGATAAACTTTGCCCACCAGTTATAGCTGACACCTGTATGAAGGAGGGAGCTGGATTGATTAATGATTGTATCATGCTGTAACTAAGGTGGACCCACTGAATTTTCTCTCGGTGGAATTTTCTCTTCTAAGTGGAAGTGCACTAAGAATCCATCTCTCATCCTACAAAGGTGAGACCAATCCCTTCATCCTTTCTCTTCCATAAATCCTCAAGGAATGCTAGTGACATTTCAGAAGCACCAGGAGACACCAAGGTGCACCTCCCAAAAGGAATGAGAAGCACAGATCTCCATGAGTTGGTTAAAAGAAATGCCCAAACATTTGGAAAAACAGCTCTGGTCCCATGTTTCTTCATGCTGATTGAGCAATTTGGCCAACTTTGTAAAGGATAAATAAAGCAGGTTATTTTTAAAAATTGTGGGTATGTGGAAAATTCTGGGGGGGGGGAGAAGATGCCTTTTAAAGCTGAGCAAAGATATTTGTCTAACCTTCACATTTTACAACTGGAAACATCTGGAATCTATCTTTGAATGCATGGTTACAGCTTTGAACCCATAGTATTTATTTCCATCCCTGTGTTTCTCAACCTTGGCTGGTTGGGGAATTCTGGGAATTGAAGTCCCCCCAGCTTCAAGTTGCCAAGGTTGAGAAATCCTGATTCTACCTTATTTCTATCAGACAAAGGAATACACCGGTTGGTTTATAATGCCTTTGAGTAACTCCTGGAAACACCAGGAAATATCCTGGATAACTCTAATAACTGTTGGATCAGCATGGGCCATTTTCTTGGCATCAATCCAAAAGGTGACTTCTGACACAGCTGCGCATCTGAAATATGGACCAGAGACCAACTGTATGGTTATATATAATTTCATCTACCACCAGTAGAATGAGAAATGATTGATCACTTTGGTCCTAGGTGGTCTTCTCCTTCTTCAACTCCCCCTCCCAAGGTGGTTGGGCTACACTAACCATTGTTATGGCAGCTGCAACCTGATGCTTTTGAAAAGCCACCCAACTGGAGAAGACTGTATGGAATGAAGTGGGGAAAAAGGATTTCAGGCTTTGGTTTTCATGTGGCCCAAGCCGAATGGGAGAACTTACATTTCCTAGTGAACCTTCACCGAATGTAGAACATCCTGTTTTTCATCTCAAATTTTCTGGAACAAGTTCCAGGAAGAATCATTTTTCTCTTTCTGTTTTGTTTTCTTCCGACATGTAGAAATCCTGTTTCTTCCACCCTGCTCCACACAGGGAGGCAGAGGGTAAAATAACCACATGAATAATGTCAAACACTCACCTAAGTAAATGTCAAATGGTCATCAACAAACAGCTGCAGTCCACCACCCCACCGGCCCTTTATGAGATTTTTACAGCACAACCACATTCCTGCTGCAGTTGTGAGCCAAGATCTGGTCTTTGTGAGACCAGCTTCAACCACACACACACACACACACACACACACACACACATCTTCCAGTTTTTACAGCCAAGTGTCGAAATTCCCCAGGAGGGTGAAAAAATATTTTTCAGTATGCAATCTCCAGACTTAAGGACACAACTTTCTGAAGCGACGTGGTTGTTGCACGAGTCGCATCCAATTTTACGAACTTTTTTGTCACAGTTGTCAAGTCAATCACTACAGTTGTTGAATTACTAACATGGCTCTTAAATGAATCTGGCTTCCCCCATGAATTTTGCTAGTCAGGATCACATTACCCCGGGACATTGCAACAGTCATAAATATGAGTCAGTTGCCATATGCCTGGATTTTGTGTTCAGGTTACAATGGTCATAAGTGTGAAAAATAAGTCAGTTTTTCAGTGACGTCGTAACTTTGAATGCTCATTAAACAAATGGTTGTAAGTCAAAGACTACCTACATACCCCACAGTTTTGAAGAGATAGTTGCTATGTCCTACTCTATTTATTCCCCCAAAATCTTGTCTTCTAGTTGTGTGATTTTAGACACGAAAATAATGTTTGCCGTTCCAATTCAGAATGTACTCTGGTGAACTCTGCTTCAAATTAAATTCAGTCTCTTTTCTCTGACTGGGATAAAGGGAATGTAAATACATGTAACACAAGGAGACAGGCTAGCCCAGCCAGATTATCAATACTTTCAAAATCTTTCAGTTTGTAGAATTCAGCGCCAAGTGTACAAATTGTGAAATGGCTGCAGCAACCAGCTTTTTCATTATTTTCCACCACTCAGTGCCTTTACAGCCAGGGGAAACAAAAATAAGATTAGGTCCATTTTACAGATCCAGTGGCTGCAAATTCAACACGATACCAAATGTACAGCTAACAAGATCCAAAGACTCAGGTTTCGCCAAGCCTATTTAAGCTATGCATAAGTTGGCAAGAAGTGAATGTTGGTCTCTTTGATTTTGGATTTGGGGTTGGCTGGGGGATTCTGGGAGTTGAAGTCCAGACATCTCTAAGTGGCTGAAGTTGAGAACCATAGCTCTGGGGAAGCAAGTTGTCCAAACAAGACCATTTCTGCTCAGCAAAGGTTATATAAAATGGTGTTTGTTGGATAGCAGATGTCTCCTGGTTATCTCTTGGTTGTCCCAGAAATTACACAACCCTTCCTTTTGTCAGCTCTTTGAGATAATCAAACCCAGAAATAGATTGTAGAGAGTCCAGGAATGGACTTTATTGTTGTAGGGCAGGGGTCTGCAAACTTGGCTCTTTTAAGACTTGTGGACTTTGCTGGCTGAGGAACTCTGGGAGTTGAAGTCCACAGGTCTTAAAGTTTTCAAGGTTGGAGACCCCTGTTCTAGTCCAACCCTTTGCTCAGGCAGGAGATCCCATACCATTTCAGACAGATATTTATTTTATTTGTCAATCATATATAAGATAACAGGTAAAAGTATAAACATAATTTGGATGCATGAAAAGAGTAAGTAAAAAAGGAATATTAGGACAGGGACGGTAGGCACGCAAGTCTCTATTAAGGAGAAACTTATGTCCAGTCTCTACTTAATAGAGACCCTGTCTCCTCCCCAAAAGTTTGAGCGTTACATAATTTTGGCATGAGAGGAGAAATATCTTGAGGCTTTGACAAATCTGACCGTGTAAAGGCAGGGTCCAAAGGCTGGGTGAGAACCACACAAAGATTTGGAGGAGACAACCAGGAAATCAAACAATATTTGATGCTGGATATGAGAAACACAGCTGCAGGTAAAATGACCCTCCAGGTCTTTAATCATCTCCCCTATTGGTTGCGCTGAACAATTTAACATTTGATGGAACCTGCTGGGTCAGGTGGCTGCTGGGCCCAAGGCTGTGCGGCCTTGTGGTGTTTGTGCAAGATGTCCAGAAAAGTTGAAGCCTTGCAAAGTGCAAAGGAGGATGTTGTCTTTACTGGAATAGCAGCTATCCCCAGATGAATAACGCCTCCTTTGTCCTTAAAGATCTACAAACCTCACCTGATCCCCACACAATGACAGGGAGGAGAAGAAGCCGGAAGGATCGAAGGCAGCAGGTGGTGGCTTTTGTGTTCCACAATAGCGGCTTACGTAAACTTGAATCGGAGCAAGTCTTAAATAACTGGGAATTTCATTCTCTCGGTTTTCTCCTGGGAAAGAAATCCCACCCGTTGGTAGTTAGGGCAGGAGGCGGTATCAAGTTTGAAGGTGCAGACCATTCTCAAGAATGGAAGGAGCAACTGCCTACTTTTACCGTTCAGTTTAACTTTTCGAAGGTAGTTCATTTCCTCGTTTTGCAAACAGATGATATCATAAGCTTGGGCTAAGTTTAGCTGCTTATCTGCCACCCCATTAACCTTAGATATATATATGTCACTTCTGGACTTTGGGATTCAAAGGATGCACCATTAGCAATGGACAAAGAGTAATCTTGAGCAAACTATCAGCTCTAGAGAGATAAGCAGTAGCTCAACTGGGTAACTGGAGACCTTGGAAATGTTTTAAGGCACAACTGAAATTTTTGAAGTTATTAGTCCTCATCATCCTTTGCCCCAAAGTTCTGGTGGAGAACTTTCAAGAAGATGTCTATTGTCATTGATTGCTAGACATGCAAAGTGTTGGTCATTTATTAACATTAGAGCATGCAAAACATGTTTATGTTCATACAATAATCTAGTTGAGGTTCTCCGGAACTTGTGCATGTCATCCCTCACACTAATTTGCAAAGAGAATAGAAGCTGCATCTGTATTATTTTGCATCTGTTAGCTAGAGCAACTGATTCTTCTCCACCCTGGTGCCCTCCAGAGTTGCTTGATTCCCATGGAGTACCCATCGTCCCCAACCAACAGGTCTGGAGGATAATGGGTTTTAAAGTTCAATATCATAGGAAGGCACGAAGCAGAACTAGGGAGAAACCATAAAACACAAATCCTGTTTTGTAGCTTTGTTTTGCTTTTTGTGAATTTAAGAGTTTCCATCTATTATCTAGAACAGGGGTCTCCAACCTTGGTCCCTTTAAGACTTGTGGACTTCAACTCCCAGAGTCCCTCAGCCAGCTTTGCTGAAGTTGAAGTCCACAAGTCTTAAAGGGACCAAGGTTGGAGACATCTGATCTAGAAGCTAAAGAACAAAGTGAGACCATAGTTGAGTTTTCTACTATGGACAAAAAAAATGAGCGGGAGGGCTTTTTGCTTCCAGGAGACAAATGACCTCTGTTCAGACAAGTAGCTGTTTTAAAAAAAAAGATAGTTTTGGCTTTCATATGAAATGGAACTTTATGAAGTTTGGCTGTCATATGAAATGGAATAGTAAAAAAATAATATTGAAGGTGAAATGGGAGATTGGAGAGAGAAAAGACAAGCTGCATAGTTCTGTAAATCCAGTTGTTGTTTTTTTAAGTCCACGGTTTCTTGTTTTTCTGTCTGGCTTCCTCTTCATTTCCACTGTTAAGCATGTGGATTTTATTTTTGTAAAAATTCAGCTGGGAGGGAGGCGAAGTCACATTCCTCAGATTCCAGAGGAGGAGGAGAAGAAGAAGAAAACCTGACATTTTGCATGTAAGCGACTCTATGCCAGGAGTCCAAAATTGCTGAAGGGGGTTTACTGTGTATAAGCTGGGGGAAGAGTTATTGCTTTGGTCATCTTTGGAACAATGGACAAGCATGATGGGGAATGGAGCTCCTTCCTTAAACTTCTACCCAGGGAAGACTGAAGGAATAAAATGATCTCTCCATGAGATGGTGCCAACCTGTAGAAGATCCAACAGGCTGGAGGGTGTTGAGTCACTTTTCAAACGGAATACAAACACACCCACACCCTCCACACATTTGTTGACTTTGACCCAAGAACCAGAAACATCAGACCGTGTTCGGCCTTTCTCTAATTCAGTTTCAAATCGAAATTGGTCAACCCCATCATTGGTGAAGAATATCAATCACCGATCTGGAGGGACAGAGTCTGCTGTCTGCTTTAGTGTTATTTTTTTATTATTATTATTTATTTATTTATTTGTCAATCGTATATAAGATAACAGGTAAAAGTATAAACATAATTTGGATACATGAAAAGAATAAGTGAAAAGGAACATTTGGACAGGGAAGGTAGGCACGCGGGTGCTCTTATGCACGCCCCTTACAGACCTCTTTGGAACGGGGTGAGGTCAACAGTGGACAGTCTTAGATTAAAGTTTTGGGGGTTTGGGGAAGAAACTACAGAGTCAGGTAGTGCACTCCAGGCATTGACCACTCTGTTATCTAGAGTTTTGTAGTGTTTTGTTCTCTCTCAGCTCTTCCATGCTCCATTTCTCTCTTCCGTCATCACTTTCCTGTGGGATTTTGGTGGCTAGGTGGATGGATTTTGGAATCGGTGGGGCCAAATGATTTCTAATTGCCCCTACAGTAGACTTTCTGCTCATTTCCATGGTGGGAGACCTTCCAGTTCCATCTCTGATCACCCTTAAGAATGGAGCAACCACAACTTCTGGAGAGAAGCCATTTCACTGATTAATTGTTCTAACTGTCAGGAAATTCCTCCTTAGTTCTAGGTTGCATCTCTCCTTGATTAGTTTCCATCCATTGCTTCTTGTCCTGCCTTCAGGTTTGTGTGTGTGAAAGTATTTAAACTATGAACATACATAAACCTTTCCAACAAGATATTGTTTTCTTCTTTCTGTTGGTTACTTTCTTCTTTTTTTAATTGAAATATTTCCTTTTATTTATTTAACAAACACTAACATCTTGAGTTCTGAAGAATTTGTGTTAAAGGAAAGAAGGAAGGAAGGAAGGAAGGAAGGAAGGAAGGAAGGAAGGAAGGAAGGAAGGAAGGAAGGAAGGAAGGAAACAACAAGAAGCAGCTGAAGGAAGAAGGATTAAGTTTAAATAAATTAAACAATCAACAACATATGTACAGACTGAAAAAACTTTGCTGAGCTAAGGAGGGACAGAGAGAAAGAGAGAGAGAGAAAAAACAGAAAAAGGAGGGAAAAGGTCTCAGCAGGGTCGGGCTTGGAAGGAGAAATCAAACGGAAGAAGTTTTAACGCGCAATTAAATTAAAAATACAAACACCAAGAGAAGGAAAGTCCTATGCTCTACTTGGTGGCTGTAGAAGCAATCTATACAAGAAAAATTCAGTTCAGGCCTTTTGCCCCTGGGCTGGAACGACAGTGTTGTGATACGTTTTAAAACAGAGCAAACATATTGCTTAACTTTTGAGATGTTTTGACTGTAAAAATATTAGTTGAGGGGAGCCAGGGATGGGAGGACAATGGAGCAATGGAACGGGACAGGAACTTTCTTTTGCACTGAAAAAAATCCTCTCCCTTCTGTTTATGTCCCTCTTTATAATAAAATTTGCCTTGCAGTCTCGGAGCCTCAGCCAGAGTAGAGTTGAGACAAAACTAGCAAAATTCTGGACCCCTTTTAAAACCTGGCAGGCGTTTCGAGCCCTCGATACCCAGGAAAAGAAAATGGAAAGACATGTCAGCAAGTGTTTTAGTGATTATGCATTTTTCACTTGTGGTTCCTGGCGTGGCCTCGTTTCAGATTCCAGGTCGCTTTGAGAATCGGAATCTGCTCGCGTCTCTTCCCCACAACAGCCTTAAGCTTCCTTTCGCACAAAGGGGAATAACCGACGTTCCATTTCAAGGGAAGTCGGGGCATTTTGAAATCAGCGCAAAAATATCCCATTTTTTGTGCACGGCCCAAAGGGATCCTGGAAACAACGGATTTTCCTTTAACAGGCACTGAACTGCTCTGAATCTGCAAAACAGATGTTTTCCAAAAGCCTCCTCTTACACAAATTGCCAAAAAAAAAAAAAAATCCCCCAAAATTATTTTATGGCATTAAGGAATGGACCGAGATAGGGGTCTGTGACCAGTTTTGAAGAAGACTTCGTCTTTTAAAAATGAGAAGATCTGTTTCTAGATTTACTGACAACTTTAAGGACGGATTTAATCCCATACTGAGCAAATGGATATTCTCTCAACTTTTTCAATTAGTTTTTTTTTCCCCCTTTCTGTTATTTTAGTTTAAAATTTCACTTATTGGCTAACTTATAGAAGCTCTTACTGGGAAGGGCTCGTAATAATCCCAGTCGAATTTCTGTCTCAATATTCACCAGTCCTCTTAAAGGTAAACACAGGGACGATGAATTATTAGAAGCAAAGCCCATTTGGGAAAAATGGTGGTTTTCTATTTTTCCAAAAATAGAGAGCACACAAAACCTTCAGGTTCTGAATTCCGCAAACCATGGAGGACATGGATTCATCTCCATTAATCAGGTATTTGGACAAGGAAGGATCCATTCGGAGACATCTGAAGACTTCAAAACACACGGGAAACTCATCTGCAGTTTTAGCCCACAAGCCAAAGAGAGAGAGAGAGAGAGACTGCTGGAGACCCATCTGCCTCAACTCAAGGAAAACCAGAAACACCCTGGACCATTCTGTGGCTCCCGGTATTATTTTGCTTTCACCAAACCACAGGCTGAAAAAAAAGAGGCTGGATCGAAAATAGCATTGGAAACCACTAAAATATTTCTTTTTTTTTTTTTTTTTTTAATGCCCTTCCTGCATTAAATTAGCTCGATGTTTTTCCGTTACAGCCTGGCACAACAACGTGGACATTAGAAGAAGGGAAGGAGAAGGGAAAACACTTCTGGGGAAGGAGAGCTAGATGGTGATTCAGAACCAGATACCAGTCCTTCTCGCCTGGAGAAGACAGTGGACGTTAGGAATTTAGGATTGTTTTTACCCTAGAGAGCATCTTGTGAAGTTAGCCACCTACCGCTGTAGAGGGTGTTGAAATGTTGATTTGGGACCTCTTGGATGGAAAGCACTGGAAGATGCTGTAAATCTCTAGGGTGGAATTGGCTGCAGAATGAAGGATTTGGAGACCTTCAGAAAACAGAAAGTTTATAGAAGATGAGGATGGACGTAGACATTATGGATATTCCTTCCTATTATCTTGCTTGGATGGATGGATGGATGGATGGATGGATGGATGGATGGATGGATGGAAGGAAGGAAGGAAGGACCAAGCATTGGATTAGGATTGGAGACACCCAGCTTCAGACCTATCTTCAGCCATGAAGTTCATAAATTGCCTTTGGGAAAGTCTTGTCCAGCCTAACCTACCCCTTGTGGACATCTTCACCTTCACCTCATCCTCATCCTCATCCTCATCCAAGACACCTTGGAACTCCTGAAGTAAAAGCAGGATATAAATCTAAGCAACAAGGCATATAAAATCTCTATCCTGCCACAAAGTTCTCTGGGTAACATAGAGCTGTCCAATAAACTTCTTGATATCACCCACCACCCCTGGGTTCCTTACCTAAAGTTTATTTATTTTATTTTATTTATTTATTTTGTCAAGCATGTATTTTATGACAGATAGAAGTATAAACACACACACACACACACACACACATACACACACACATATATATATATTGGGGTGAAATGTAAAATTTGTTACTACCGGTTCTGTGGACGTGGCTTGATGGAGGGGGTGTAATGTGAGTGGGTGGGCGTGGCCAACTTTTTTTTTTACTTTTAAAAGCATTTTTTACAACCTTGGCCGAAGAGGTTGTAAAAAAATGCTTTTAAAAACTTCTGATGATCCCAGCTGAGCCACGTGATCATCAGATGCTTTTTTTTTTACTTTTAAAAGCATTTTTTCCGCTGAAGAAAAAATGCTTTTAAAAGTTTTAAAAAAAACCTCTGATGATCGCACGGCTCTCCGAACCAACTGCCACCATCGCTACCGGATCGGGCGATCCGGTCCAAACCGGGAGCATTTCACCCTCGATATGGGTGTGTGTGTGTGTGTGTAAATTTAAATAAATATATAAACCATGAGTGGTTAAATATTAAACCATATATATAAACCATGAGGGTTTAAATATTAAACCATGAGTGGTTGGGCCCCATCACAGTGCCATCAAGTCATTTTCAACTCCTAGTGACCACATACAGTACATAGACCTTCTGCAGGAGGATCTGCTCCCAATTGGACCTTCAGATCTCCCAAGGTTGCCTTCATCACCACCATGACTGAGTCCAACCCTGTGGCTGTTGGTTGTCTTCCTCTTCTCTTCCCTTCCATTTTTCCCAACATTAGAGGTTTCCCCAAGGAGTTAGGTCTTGGCATAGTTAGACCTTAGCACCCAATATGCAGAGCTGTGAATGTCAACCTATAAGCCACAGTAGTCTTTCCACTATGCATTAAATTAAACCAAGGAAACCATGTTACCAATTGGCATATTAGGAACCCACTCCTTTAGAATCGTTATGAATAGGGTTACGATTGCTTAATCGTGGTTTGTTGAATAACCCTCTTTTGGTTGGGTTTGTGCATCAAACACTCCTTGTTCCATTTGCTCTCAAGCAGAACCTACATCAACATGATTTCATCATCAACATGAAAAATGCAAGACGATAAGGAACGAAATAATTCTGGAAATGGGCCCGTCTCAAGATCATTTTCCTTTCCTTCAAGGGTCTTGCTTTAGCAAATGTCAGGGTGTTGAAAGAAACCATCACCTCCTACATTTCACCTTCTGTCACAGTTAAGCTGAAATGCTCCTCACCACCTGGTATCCATTAAAAGTACCATGGAGACATCTTAAACACCAGCTGCAGCTCCTGTTGATGGCTTCCGGCATGGATCCCATTTAGAGAACCAGACCTGCAGCCTGGCCATCTGCCTATATAAGTCCAGGCCCGTTTCTATTCTCCTTGGAGAATTTCTACTCGGCTTCAACTTCCCCTCCAGACATCTCGCTGGAGACAGCCGCTGAGAGAATAATTAATAAACTCAACATGACTCTCTCTCTCTCTCTCTCTCTCTCTCACACACACACACACACACACACACACACACGTGCACCTCTTATGGGTATGGTGTCATTTGCTATAGAGAAATTGAGGAAAATCTCCATGCTTTGGTTTCTTTCACCTTTCTATGGCTCAGCTGTTGTGGTCTGCCAGCAGCCTGCGGAGCTGGCAACGGAGTCAGACAGCGATGAGGCTGAGGAAGAGTGTGAGCCAGTCCTGGAGGCTGGGGAAGGCCCGGATGAGGGCTCTGCATCGGAGGCATAGGTGGGGCCAAGGCCATCGGGGAGTGATGTGCAAATTCCAGAGCCTCCAGAGGCTGACAGTAATGAGGCAGAGGAATAGGAGGAGCCTGTTCCTAATGCACACATGAGAAGAGCTGCCAGAAGGCAAGAGCAGCTCAAGCAAAGAGGATGACTCGGGAGTAGGGCCAAGAGATGATTGGCCCCTCCCATAAGGCTTAAAAGACCAGCAATGGTGTTTGGGCTCTTTGCCGGAAAACAATGTTGATAGCTTCGTCTTCTTGCATTTGTGTGGTATCGGTGTCTTCTGAACTTTTGCCAAGAAAGACCCTTTGGTAGTTTGCCTAATTGGACCAAGGTTGGTAGTAGGACTGAGGAATTGTGTTGGGAGGAATTTGCTATAATTTAGTTAATTCTCAGCTGTTATAATAAAGTTTGTTTGTTTTTACACTGACTGAGTTTCCTACTATCTACTTGGGCCTGGGTCACAACATCAGCAGAGCCTTTTTCACTGTTGTCCTTGAGATCTAAGGTCTTGTAGCTTGAGGCGCCTCAAAGTTTGAACTGTCTTCATGTAAACCAAGGTTTCTCAATCTTAGCAGCTTTCAGATGGGTGGACTACAAGTTGAGGTCCATAGAGCTGGCGTCCACATAAGCTCAAAGTTGCCAAGGTTGAAAAACATACGGATGCGGACAAATAATGGTAAGGGAAGCTGTGATGAAGCTACCTAACCTGGGGTGTTAGCAGGAGACCAAAACCTAGAGGTGAACTAGGATACCTGCAGAGCACCCTGCCCTGACTATCCCAGAGGCATGTCCACATTGGAGATTTTGCTTCTGCCAAACCACATTATGTTCTTATGACAACAGCTGGTTGCCGTAGAGATGGGATGAAAAGCAAAAATATTGGAAGGAGACACCGGTCTCTGTTTTTTGAGCTTCCTACCATATCATCCAGCACAGTTGGAGGTCAGAGTCCATTTGAAGCCACATCTTCTTTTTGGTGCTCTGCCTCGAAGGCCAAAATTTATTTATTTAGTTTTGTTTCATTTCTCTATTCATTTGTTGACTCTGCTTGGGTTGATGGACTTCTTCCAAGCATAGACCATCTCATGGCACATCATCTGGTTTGTGGCATGCTCTCTTGGCAGCTGGGCAGTGGCCTGAATTTAGAAGATGAAAGCGACCCAATCAAACTATATAACTTGGTTAATAGCCCCTGGAGCTGACCAACCAAACATCCACTAAGTTTAGAGTTTTTTAATCTGGCCAATGAGTGCTACGCTCAATTTGCCGGCAAATTTGGAAAACTCAACAGTAGCCACAGGATTGGAAAAGATCAGTTTACATTCCGATTCCAAAGAAAGGCAATGCCAAAGAACGTTCAAACTATCGCACCATTGCACTCCTTTCACATGGTAGTAAAGTTACGCTCAAACTCCTACAAGCTAGGCTCCAGCAGTATGTGGATCGAGAACTATCAGAAGTACAGGCAGGATTTCGAAGAGGCAGAGGAACTAGAGGTCAAATTGCCAACATACCCTAGATCATGGAGAAAGCTAGGGAGTTCCAGAAAAACATCGACTTCTGCTTCATTGACTATGCAAAAGCCTTTGATTGTGTGGATCACAACAAATTGTGGCAAGTTCTTAAAGAGATGGGAGTACCAGACCATCTTATTTGTCTCTTGAGAAACCTATATGCAGGTCAAGAAGCAACAGTGAGAACTGGATACGAAACCACTGACTGGTTCAAAATTGGGAAAGGAATCCGGCAAGGCTGTATACTGTCGGCCTGCCTATTTAGCTTATATGCAGAGGACATCATGAGAAAGGCGGGACTAGATGAATCAAAAGTTGGAATTAAGAATGCCTCAGATATGCAGATGATACCATTCTAATGGCAGAAAGTGAAGAGGAACTAAAGAGCCTCTTGATGCTGGTGAAGGAAGAGAGTGCAAAAATTGGCTTGAAACTCAACATTAAGAAAACTAAGATCATGACATCTGGCCCTCTCAATTCCTGGCAGATAGATGGGGAAGAAATGGAGGTAATGACAGATTTTATTTTCCTGGGCTCCAAAATCACCGCAGATGGGGACTGCAGCCAAGAAATTGAAAGACGCTTGCTCCTGGAGAGGAAAGCTATGGCAAATCTAGACAGCGTACTAAAAAGCAGAGACATCACCCTGCCAACAAAAGTGTGTATAGTCAAGGCTATGATTTTCCCAGTTGCAATGTATGGCTGTGAAAGTTGGACCATAAGGAAGGCTGAGCACCAAAGAATTGAAGCCTTTGAACTCTGGTGCTGGAGAAGATTCCTGCGAGTCCCTTGGACTGCAAGGTGAACAAACAAGTCAGTACTAGAGGAGATCAACCCTGACTGCTCTTTAGAAGGCCAGATCCTGAAGATGAAACTGAAATACTTTGGCCACCTAATGAGAAGGAAGGACTCCCTGGAGAAGAGCCTAATGCTGGGAACGATGGAGGGCAAAAGAAGAAGGGGACAACAGAGAAGGAGGTGGCTGGATGGAATCACTGAAGCAGTCGGTGTGAGTTTAAATGGACTCCAGAGGATGGTAGAGGACAGGAAGGCCTGGAGGAATATTGTCCATGGGGTCCCGATGGGTCGGACACAACTTCGCAACCAACAATAACAACAACAACAATCTGGCCAACTTTAAGATGGTGGACTTCAATTCCCAGAATTGCCAGCCAGCATGTAGGGTGTTGATTTCCACCTATCTCTAAAGCATGCTGGCTGGGGAATTCTGGGCTAGTCTTAAAGTTGTCAAATTTGAAAAACACTGCAATAATTTAGGGGGGGGGAATTTCAGCTCCTGTGATCCTTAGTTTGCCTGGTAAGAAATGGTGAAATGTTTTCCTTGAAAGATTGATCAAGGAGGACCCAAGGTTATTGATCCAAGTTGATACCAGTTGCGACCACAATGGAGCCCAAAATTTATATTGCTAAGTGAGAAATTTGTTAAGTGAGTTTTGCCCCATTTTACGACTTAAGTGCAGTTGTTAAATTAATAATATGGTTGTTAAGTGAATCTGGCTTCCCATCAATTTGTGTCAGAAAGACACAAAAAGGGATCACATGATCCCGGGGAACCGGCAACCATCATAAGTATGAGTCAGTTGACAAGCATCTGAAGGTAGATCACATGACCGTGGGGAATAAGTGTGAAATAGGGCCATGAGTCCCTTTTTCGCTGCCTTTGTAACTTCAAACAGTCACTAAGCAAACTGTTGTAAGTCAATAAAATAGAATAGAGTAGATATTTTTTTTTATTGGCCAAGTGTGATTGGACACACAAAGAATTTGTCTTGGTGCATAAGGTCCCAGTGTGCATAAAAGAAAAGATACGTTCAACAAGAATTCTAAGGTACAATACTTAATGATAGTCATAGGCAGTAGTGGGATTCAAATAACTTAACAACCGGTTCTCTGCCCTAATGATTTCTTCCAACAACCAGTTCACCAAACTGCTCAGAAAGTTAACAACCGGTTCTCCCGAAGTGGTGCGAACTGGCTGAATCCCACTACTGGTCATCGGGTACAAGCAACAAAGTTACAGTCATAGAGTCATAAGTGGAAGGAGATAGGCAATAGGAACAATGAGAAGATTAATAGCAGTGCAGATTTAGTAAATAGCTTGACAGTTTTGAGGGAATTATTTGTTTAACAGAGTGATGGTGTTCGGGGGAAAACTGTCCTTGTGTCTAGTTGTTCTGGTGTGTAATGCTCTATAGCATCGTTTTGAGGGTAGGAGTTGAAACAGTTTATGTCCAGGATGTGAGGGGTCTGTAGATATTTTCACAGACCTCTTTTTGATTCGAGCAGTATACAGGTCCTCAATGGAAGGCAGGTTAGTAGCCATTGTTTTTTCTGCAGTTCTAATGATCCTCTGAAGTCTGTGTCTGTCTTGATGGGTTGCAGAACCAAACCAGACAGTTATAGAGGTGCAGATGACAGACTCAATAATTCCTCTGTAGAACTGGATCAGCAGCTCCCTGGGCAGTTTGAGCTTCCTGAGTTGGTGCAGAAAGAACATTCTTACTTGTGCTTTTTTGATGACGTTTTTGATGTTAGCTGTCCATTTTAGATCCTGCGATCTAAAATTTGTTTTAGATCTTTACCTATGTATTTTATATCATCTTAACCATCTATTTTTTCATATCTGTATCCAGCTATCTTTCCTCCGCTGCCCACATTCTGCCAATCAAAGGACAAATTCTGCAGCCCTGATGGCCCAGTCCCCCCACTCCTCCTCCTCCTCCTCCAAAGATTGAACCCTCACCTCCGTTTGACAGCTGCCTCTTAAAACTCCAGAGTACGTGCCGATTGGTCTCAGCAGCCTCCATCCATGTGCAAAGAAAGAGGCTGTTTGTTTGAGGTTTCTGCAGAGAACGTCTTTGTCAGAGGCAGAGCCCACAAGGACGCATGTACTGGCCTGTGGATGGCTTCCCGCTGGCCCGCATACCTTATCTCTGAGCTCACCCTCTCTGCGGCAAGCTGGGCATGGAAAGGCATGCAGGGCACACATTCTTTTGCTTTTGCTGCTAATTGTAAAAAACCCAAATGGTGCCCAGGCTGTTCAAAAGTTCTGCAGCCTGGCTGTTTGCTCCTTGGAAAAGCACTGAAGGAAGCCATGGCACTTAAGACTTATATACTACTTTCCAGTGCTTTATAGGCCTCTCTAAGCAGGGTCAGCTTATCGCCCCCACACAACAACAATCTGGGTCCTCATTTTACGCATCTCGGAAAAATGGAAGGCTGAGTCAACCTTCAGCCAGTTAGGATCCGAACTACTGACAGTGGGCAGAGTCAGCCTGCAATACTACATTCTAACACAAAGCCTGCAATTACTGCAGGTTCGAGCCCGGCCCAAGGTTGACTCAGCCTTCCACCCTTTATAAGGTAGGTAAAATGAGGACCCAGATTGTTGGGGGGGCAATAAGTTGACTTTGTAAAAAATATATATATATATACAAATAGAATGAGACTATTGCCTTATACATTGTAAGCCGCCCTGAGTCTTCGGAGAAGGGCGGGGTATAAATGTAAAAAAAAACAAAAAAAAACTATTGCACCAGGAAGGAAGGAAGGAAGGAAGGAAGGAAGGAAGGAAGGAAGGAAGGAAGGAAGGAAGGAAGGAAGGAAGGAATAGCACTTAAGACTTATATACCGCTTCACAGTACAGCTCCTCTCTAAGTGGATTACAGAGTCAGCCTCTTGCCCCCCAACAATTTTGGGCCCTCATTTTACCCACCTCGGAAGGATGGAAGGCTGAGTCATCTGTGAGCCATTTAGGATCAAACTACTGGCAGTAGGCATAGTTAGCATGCAATGCTGCATTTTAACCACTAGGAAGGGAGGGAGGGGAAAAAATAGCATTAGCCCTTAGACTTATATACCACCTCACAGGGCTTTTACAGCCCTCTCTAAGCGGTTTAGAGAGTCAGCCTGTTGCCCCCAAGAATCTGGGTCCTCATTTTATCCACTTCAGAAGGATGGAAGGCCGAGTCAACCTTGAGCCAGTCAGGATCGAATTCCAGACTGTGAGCAGACGTTTGCCTGCCATGCTGCATTCTAACCACTGTGCCACCACAGTTCTTATGTAGCCCTTGGCATATTCACCTCTCGTAAATTTGCACAACCGGCTTAACCCTGCTCCCCATTTCCAGCTTGGAGCCATCAAACAAGCAAGCAGGATTGGCTTGGCAGAACACACTAAGCCATGTTTCTCCAAGTTGAAAACCTGAAGATGGGTGGACTTTCAATTCCAGGAATTGCTGGCTGGAGAATTGTGGGAGTTGAAGTCCTCAAATCTTCATGCTGCCAAAGTTGAGGGACATTAATTTAGAGCCTAGTCCTTGAGTTATGATTTTAATTGACTCCACAGCTTGAAGATGCATGGACTTCCAATTTCTGGAATTGCCGGTTGCAGAATTCTGGGTGCTGAAGTCACCCAGCTTCAAGGTGTCAAAGATTGAGGAACATTCATTGAGAGTGTCATCGACTGCAATTGATCCTGCAACTTGAAGATATATGGCAGGGGTCTCCAATCTTGGCAACTTTACGACTTGTGGACTTCAACTCCCAGAATTCCTCAGTTATGTGTGCTGGCATGTGCTGGCTGAGGAATTCTGGGAGTTGAAATCCACAAGTCGTAAAGTTGCCACGGTTGGAGACCCCTGATATATGGACTTCCAACTCCTGGAATTGCCAGATGGAGCATTCTGGGAATTGAAGTCCACCCAGCTCTAAGATGTGAAGGTTGAGGAACCCTGCATTGCTATAATGTATAACTATGGCTTAGTGCAGGGTTTATAATTAGATGTCCGAGTCTGGATGTTTGTACTTCCTTTTCAGTGCGTAGAGCCAAAGTCCTGCTCTGAAGTCCCACCGGACTTGCAAAGTCGTCTTGAGTGGGTACAAGCGACGTGTTTTTGATAAGCCGAGCCAGGAATCTGCTTCTCCCGGTCCAAAGTTCATTGAACTTCTGCAAAGCTGCTTGCCAAGGAATTCTTAGGCAGAACAGCATGCTCTAAAACCCTGAGCAAGGAGCCTCTGTGGGGGAGGGGGGAGGCGGGGGGAGTTAGCTGGTTGACAAGAAACAAGAGCCTCTGATAGATGATGACAACCTTTCTCCAACTTGTCTCAGATTGGGCCAAAATTCCCAGTTCACCCAGGGCTTTTGCTGATCTTTGCAGAGAGTCGCTGGGAGTTTGTCAAATGCAGGAAGCAGAAAACCAGCTGCATGTAGCTCTGATGATGTTACCTATTTGGGTCATGAAATGCCTTCAAGAAAACCACCAAGCTCAGAGAACTCTTCCTCCTCCTCCTCCTCCTCCTCTTCCTCCAGAGTTCCAAGGACTTTACAGTCCTCCTCTTCCTCTTCCTCTTCCTCCCCTCTGTAAAATCCATTCTTTTCTAGCACTGATGATGTTACCTATTTGGGTCATGAAATGTCTTCAAGAAAACCACCAAGCTCAGAGAACTCTTCCTCCTCCTCCTCCTCCTCCTCTTCCTCCAGAGCACTCCAAGGACTCTACAGTCCTTCTCTTCCTCCTCCTCCCCTCTACAAATCCCATTCTTTTCTAGCACCGATGATGTTACCTAGTTGGGTTACGAAATGTCTGCAAGAAAACCACCAAGCTCAGAGGGCACCAAGGACCACCAAGCAACTCCAGGTATTGGATTGTCAGGGATGTCCCATCAATCCAAATTTGGGACGTTCATACATCCTCTTCTTCACCCGAGAAGAATCTAATCCAGCTACCTGGAATCTGCCCTTCCTTCCTTTATTTTTTGCCTTTCTCGGGGGGGGGGGGGTCCTCCTTGCAGCCTTGTACACAAATCACTTTTTTTAAAAAAAAAAACCTGCAACTTTTCCTTCTGAAGTGACACAGTCTGTGTGCGCATGTGTACCAGGCCAATAGAGTTTGTTGTTTTGGGGGTTGCATCGTTTGTCTTGCTTGTTGTGTGAAGACAGCAATCCACTCTACCAATTGCAAAGCTGGCCGGGGAATTCTGGGAGTTGAAGTCCACCAAGCTTCAAGTTTCCAAGTTTGGAGACCCCTGGCTGGCCCGTAGGCTAATCACTAAAACTAAGTGAAACTGAGACAGATTTTAAGCTCCGTTGCTTATTTGAAACAAGATTAAAACAGCCTGAAAGTTAGACCCACAACGTACCCAGGATGGGATGGCACAATTCGGAGACCCTTTTCGTGTGACAAAGTTGAAACCAGGTTCTCGAAGCTGCAACGGGCCCGTCTCTCAATTTGCACGAACCCGAGGATTTCGTGCAAAATCAGAAACAATCCATTCTGCCAATTGCTCCTATTATCCTTTGGTAAAGAAATAGCTTTTTTTTAAAAAAAGAAAAAAGAAAATGCAACCCAGACACAATCCGGTCATCATTTTGCAAAACCACAAAAAGAGCGGAATGCAACTTTTCACTGTAGTTTTCCACAAGCATTTTGCCCGGAAAAGGAGACCCGACAAAATCGCTAGGATGTAGCCGGCAAAGGTGAAGGGAGTTTTGGTTTCCTAAAGCAGACAGGAGGCTGCTCAGAAGAAAATATTTGAGATTTATAGATGGGGGAGGGCAGGGGTGAAATGCTCCCGGTTTGGACCAGATCACCCGATCCAGTAGCGATGGCGGCGGATGGCTCAGCGAACTGATATCAAAAATCCCTGTGTCCCCCCCCTCCCCGCCCATGCCCAGCTGAGCCGCACGATCATCAGAGGTTTTTTTTAACTTTTAAAAGATTTTTTTTTCGGCCGAAAAAAATCCTGAGGATTCCGTGCAAAATCAACAACCATCTGGATCAGGCGTAAAAGGGTTTCCATGCTTGTTTCGGGGGCTCCTCCTATTTTCCAGGGAAGCCGGGGTTACGGCCTCCGTCTGCCATGGAGGTGCCAGGCTCCTGACCACAACAATAAGCCAGTCTGTTGCTGATCCCGGGGTCACAGGCGTGTGTTTTGTGTGTGTTTCCCGACAAGACTAATCGTTTCCTTCTTGCCCTGGGTGACATTTTGAGTTGGCCGGTTTCCTTTCCGCACTTTTGATTTATCTGCAAAATCTCCCTGGAGAAACAAAGCCTGGTGCATCCAGCCAATTGACCATCCAGCACCAGTGACGTTTGCAGGGTCTCCCACTCCAACCTCCAGACCCTGGGAAGGAAGTGCCCTCAAAAGCTGCGTGTCTAGCTCTTTCCCTAGAATTCTCTGCCGCTGCAAGGAATTCAGATGGTCCTCGGGTTATGACTGGGTGCTCAGCAACCATTCAACATTGCGACGGATCCCCCCAAAGACACCCAGATCCAGTGACGTTTGTAGGTTCCCCTGCCCTCATCCCCCCAGGGGTGAAATCCAGCAGGTTCTGACAGGTTCTGGAGAACCGGCAGCGGAAATTTTGAGTAGTTTGGAGAACCGGCAAATACCACCTCTGGCTGGCCCCAGAGTGGGGAGGGAATGGGGATTTTGCAATATCCTTCGCCCTGGAGTGGGAAGGGAATGGGGATTTTGCAATATCCTTCGCCCTGGAGTGGGGAAGGAATGGGGATTTTGCAGAATCCTTCCCCTGCCACGCCCACCAAGTCACACCATGCCCACCAAGCCACGCCCACAGAACCGGTAGTAAAAAAAATTGGATTCACCACTGCAGCCTCCATGCCTCGGGAAGGAGCTCAAACGATGTATGTGCCTAGCTCCTTCCCTAGAATTCTCTGCCACTGCGAGTAACACAGGTAGAGTAAGTCCTCAACTTACAATACTTCACTTAGGGCCCGTTCGAAGTTTCAATGGCCCTTAGGACCATTTTTCACACAACAGTTGCAGTATCCCCATGGTCAGCTTTGCTGGCTGAGGAACTCTGGGAGTTGAAGTCC
Source organism: Ahaetulla prasina (assembly GCF_028640845.1). Taxonomy (NCBI): domain Eukaryota; kingdom Metazoa; phylum Chordata; class Lepidosauria; order Squamata; family Colubridae; genus Ahaetulla; species Ahaetulla prasina. Next base: position 24,274,466 of record NC_080551.1, read on the forward strand.
ACAAGTCTTAAAAGAGCCAAGTTTGCAGACCCCTGACCATGGTCATTCGGTCAAAATTCCTCTGCTTGACCAGTGACTCGCATTTATGACGGTGGTAGCATCACCTGATCCCCTTTGGTGACCTTCTGACAAGCCCAAGTCAATGGGGAAGCCAGGTTCCCTTAGCCGCTGGGTTACTAGTTCGAGAACTGCAGGGATTCACTTAACAGCTGGAAACATCGGGAACTGAAAGCCAAAAGTGGAGCAAATTTCTCACTTAGCAAACCTTAATTTTGGGCCCCGTTGGGGTCTTAGGGCGAGGACTTCCCCCAGAGACAATGAAGACGAAGCTCTCTTTATCTCCCAGACCCCAGATTTTATTCGCCAAACATGTCAAAATGTACATCCCCATCCCCCAATTCTTTGGAGAGCAAGAGGAGGAAAGAAGAAATGGATCACAGCAGGTCAGAGGACAAAGGACACAGAGCCCCAAGGAGCCATTTTTGATTAAGGCCGTGGACAAATCCACCTCAGAGTTCCAGTTACCATGGAGAAAACCTTTTTTTAAAACAAAAACAGGTATCAGCCCCTTTGGACCTCTGACCCTCCGTCTTGCAGACACAAATCCAAACACGTAACTGCAGTTTCCACGGACTGCTCTGATTTCAAAGATGGGGTGGGGGGAGAGAAACAGTAATTCTGGATTTACTCAGGTGAGTGCAGAGATGCGTGGCTTTAAAAACACATTCCTATTACCTGTGTACAAGTAGTCCTCGACTTACAACCATCTGTTTAGTGACTGTTCAAAGTGACAACCGCACTGGGGGGGAAAATGACTTACAACCGTCTCACTCTTACAACCGTGAGAGGTTACAGTGTCGTGATCGAAATTCAGATGTTTTGGCCACTGTTTCGTATTTATGACGGTTGCGGTGTCCCGGGGTCACGTGATCCCCTTTGGCGACCTTCTGACGAGCAAAGTCCATGGGAAAACCAGGTTCACTTAATGACCGTGTTAACTAACTTAACGGCAGCGATTCGTTAATAACTACGTCAAGAAAGGTCCTAACATGGGGGGAAGGGAAACTCACTTAGCAACAGAAATTCTGGGCCCAGTTGTGGTCGTAAGGCGAGGACTACCTGTAACAGGCCTCAGAAGTGAGATTGTGTTGCTTGTGCGACTTCCTAAAGAAGAGTCGTTTTGGTTGGCCAACCTTTTCGCTCTTTCCACTTCACCTCCATTTTTTGCTCTCTGGCTTTGCACAATCATCCTTTCTAGAGAGAGAGAAAAAACAACAACATCAACAACAACAATAACATCAACCCTTGAAATCAGGTTCAACCTGATTTTGTTCCTTTTTCTGGAGGGGAACGGGAAGTGCTGGTGTTGGAAAGGATCTGGATAAATAAAAGAGTGTTGTTGTTTTTTCCAGAAAATCAAGCCTGAGAGGAAATAAAGGAAGCCGGCTGGAGCAAAAAGCTACATTTCCTTTGGAAAGCAAATTCTTTTACTTCCTTTGTAAACAACAAGGCTAGAAGCTGGGCTCTTCTTGAGGAAAAGAATTCCGCTCGTCAAAATGTTCTTTTTGTGCAATGATTCTTGGCTGGGTCCTTGCGATGGGATCGGGATGGGTGGGGAAGACACCATCCCAAGCTTTGGTCATGACGGGGCTACAACCTTCCCTTTCGGCGCTCAAAGTTTAGCATCGTGAAGATGACGGTGAGCAAGTCACCGGGGAGAACCTCCCAGGATCCACCATGAGGAGAAGACCTCCCTTTCTCAGAGGCAGAGAAGACAACATGGTCCCTGCTGCTCATCCCAGCTGAGGGCACGGTAGCGTTGAGGACCATCCTGAGCTCCAACATCCGGCAAGCTTACTAGAGGCTGTCGTATCTCCTCAGCGTCTCTTCCAGCTTCTGGCTGACTCTCTGGTAGAAGACGATTTGCTCCCTGATGTAGGACTGCATCATCTTTTTGAAGTCCAAGATGCGCCTCTCGTGGAAGTGATTCATTTCAGCCTGCAGGGCAAAGCCAACCACTCGACAACGCTTCCGGATCCCGTCTGCCTCCTCCTGGTCCATTTTCCCTTCGTCGCTCATCCGCTGGCTCTCCTTCACTTTGGCAAACGCACCTGTGGGAGAGAAGTAAAAGGACAGCTCACCGAGGTTATAGAGCCCTCCGGAGATCGAAGTGACCGACGTTGAGTTGGCCAAGCGAGAGGAAAGAATATTCAAAAAACGAAGAGAACTGTGTAAGTCGGAATAATAGAGATGGGAGGGACCTTGGAGGTCTTCTAGTCCAACCCCCTGCTCACACAGGAGACCCTATACCATTTCAGACAAACAATTGTCCAATCTCTTCTTAAAAACCTCCAGAGATGGAGCAGCCTACCATTTCTGGAGGCAAATTGTTTCACTGACTGTTTTTTTTCTAACATCAAGGAAGTCTACTACGGCCAACAGTTAAAGAGAAGTTCTGTAAGCATCTCTTGAGTTCTATTTGAGTCTTGGGTTTCCTGAGCTCACTTCAAAAGCCAGGAGTGAATTTTTGGTAATGAAGTGAGTTGTAGCTCACAAATTGGCTTGGTGGAAAATGTGCAATGAAACTTCTGATTTGTGGTCTTTGGGGAAGACCTGAGGTTTATTCAGGAGCTGGAAGAATATCTGTTTATAATTTATCACCACCACCTTCATCCACCTTATTTCATTCTATCATGCCAAGGAATTTGGGGAAATGGGCAAGCTGTCCTGCTCCCCCATTTCTCCATGTCTGCCCACGTAGCAATCATGATTATCTAAGGAGATTCTCAGTCATCCAGGTCACGGTTGTCCCAAAGGTACTTTTTCAAAAGGCAATTGGACTTTCTTGGGTTGTTTTTTTTCCCCTTGAAAATATTTCACTTCTCATCCAAGAAGTTTCTGAGACCCAAAGAAGCTTCTTGGATCAGAAGCAAAACATTTTCAAGGAAAAAAAAACCCGAAGTCCAGTTGTCTTTTGAAAATCATTTTTGGGACATCCGTGATTGCCTTTATTTTCGTCAACCCAAGTTTGCCATTTGAGTACCTGGGTGAACCCATCCATGGTGTCATGTACAACATCCCAGTTACATCTCGACCTGGCCAATCGCGGTTTGTTCCCTGAACTACGGCTTCTCCTGAGCTGCAACCCTTGTCTTGCTGACGTTCCTGCAAATTCAGGAGTTAGGCAACGGCGGGGGGGAGGCTCTGTTGCTACCTCCGCTTGCACGCCTCAGGGCCTGCAAACATTTGCCGTCCCCCCCATGATTCAGACTTTTGAGAGAAAAGCCACGGCCAACTTCACCCTGAATCGACAGGTGTGGCTTTGGCGTTGTGTATGAATCACCAGGGAGATAAACCACGCCAGCCAAACAACCTTGTCCCCAGATTCCCCTTATGGAATGTGCTGCTCGGGGACAGGTAGCACATTCTCCCACACCTGTCCAAATTTCAAATCATTCTGCTGTCGTTCATAGATTTTTAAGCCTCAGGGAGCATCTGTTGCACGCACAATAGTTTTCGATGGTTTACAATAGTTTTTTAATGCCTTGGTAAGGCCACACTTGGAATCTGACATCCAGCTTTGGTCGCCACAATGTAAAAAAGATGTTGGGACTCTAGAAAGAGTGCAGAGAAGAGCAACCCAGATGATTAGGGGACTGGAGGATAAAACATACGATGAATGGCTGCAGGAACTGGGCACGGCTAGTATAATGAAAAGAAGGACTTTGGGGGACATAATAACATCTTCCAATATTTGAGGGGCTGCCACAAAGAAGAGGGGGTCTACCTATTCTCCAAAGAAGCAGTGCCGGCTGGCGACACCCAGGGGAAGGGCCTTCTCTGTGGGGGCCCCCACCCTCTGGAACGAGCTTCCCCCAGGACTCCGCCAACTTCCTGACCTTCGAACCTTTCGCCGCGAGCTTAAGACACATCTATTTATTTGCGCAGGACTGGACTAGATTTTAAATTCGAATTGGTTTTAATGGGGATTTTATTATTTATATTGTCATTTTTAATTATTCGGCCATTTGTAATAAGTTTTTTAATGGATGTTTTATGTTGTATTTATATGTATATTTTTATCTGGCTGTGAACCGCCCTGAGTCCTTAGGGAGATAGGGCGGTATATAAATACGAAAAATAAATAAATAAATAAATAAATAAAGCACCAGAAGGCAGAACAAAAAGCAACGGATGGAAACTAATCAAGGAGAGAAGCAACCTAGAACTAAGGAGGAATTTCCTGACAGTGAGAACAATTAATCAGTGGAACAACTTGCCTCCAGAAGTTGTGAATGCTTCAACACTGGAAGTTTTTAAGAAGAGATTAGATAACTATTTGTCTGAAGTGGTATAGGCAGTGGTGGGATTCAAGAAATTTAACAACTGGTTCTCTGCCCTAATGATTTCTTCCAACAACCAGTTTGCCAAACTGCTCAGAAAGTTAACAACCAGTTCTCCCAAAGTGGTGCGAACCGGCTGAATCCCACCACTGGGTGTAGGGTTTCCTACCTAAGCAGGGGGTTGGACTAGAAGACCTCCAAGGTCCCTTCCGACTCTGTTATTTTATTCTAAAAAGCATTCTGCTGGACCTGTGTTTCTCAACTGTGGAAACTTTTAAGGGGTGTGGACTTCAACTCCCAGAATTCCCCAGCCAGCATGAATGCATTTTCTGCTCCCAATCGTGGCCGTAAGTCGAAGACGTGTTGGCTATTCCTGCCAGTTTGGTGTCATCTGCAAATTTGATGAGTTCGCCATCTATCCTCTCATCCAAGTCATTGATGAAGATGGAACCATAAAAGATTTCAGCTTAAGTGCTGTGAATAGAATAGAATAGAATAGAATAGAATAGAATAGAATAGAATAGAATAGAATAGAATTTTTATTGGCCAAGTGTGATTGGACACACAAGGAATTTGTCTTGGTGCATATGCTCTCAGTGTACATAAAAGAAAAGATACGTTCATCAAGGTACGTTTAACAGAATCCACATGTGTGGATTCTGTTAAGGAATTGTGATTTGGACACACACATGAATGGTGCCTCTGTTAATATTAGTTTTCCGCTGATGTCCGGGACTTGAGCCAGTGAGATAAGACACTTGTCTGGCATGGCACAGAAAAATGTACAACACTGCTCAGTGGCCCTTTGTGTGTTTTGAACTGGGAAGCCTTTTAAATATTAATCCTGGCTGTCTGAGCTTCCCTTGGCCACACGGCTAAGGTCAAGACTGATGGTTGCCTGCAACAGGCATTAAATGAGGCACCCAGGGAAGTGTATCGCAAAAACCTTGGGCCTGACCCAGAGGTGGATTTCAGCAGGTTCTGACCAGTTCTGGAGAACCGGTAGCAGAAATTTTGAGTAGTTCAGAGAACTGGAAAATACCACCTCTGGCTGGCGCCGTCCCCATCTCTTCTCTGCCTCCGGAGTCCCAGCTGATGGGGAGGAAATGGGGATTTTGTAGTAACCTTCCCCTGCCACGTCCACCAAGCCATGCCCACCAAGCCACACCCACAGAACCGGTAGCAAAAAAACCTGAATAGCCTGATCTACAAAGTGATAGGCCCCGATCCAATGCCCAAATTTCTAATGAGTGAGCATAAGGGAAGAGGAAGCGAGTTGTTTTCCACCTAGTAGAAAAATAAGAGAGGCATTTCCAACTGAATTACCCGCTGATCTGCATAATTATTGCAGACGCCTAGATGCGGAAGAAGCCTGAATGATTTCTATCATTGCAATGGAAATGTAATTCAGGTTTATTGCAGTCCCATAGGAAGGGAAAGAACGCAGTCCTTTAACACCTTTTTTAAAAAAACTCCAGAATAATTCTGCAGAGATTAGGCTGAGATGGGGAAAAGGTGATAGGTCTTGTCTCTCCTACACCTGAGTTGTCAATACACACCTAATAAAACCATCTGTTTAATGAAATCCTATTGAATGGACATTGGAAGCAGGAGGGGGCATGCTGGCTGGGGAATTCTGGGAGTTAAAGTCCGCCTGTCTTCCAAGTTGCTAAAGTTGAGAAACGCTGGTCTACCAAACAATTTATGACCACCAACCGGGAGCAGAATTTCCATAGCTAAGCAAGGCAAGGGAGTCACGACCAATTTTATGATTCTTTCACCCTGGCTGAGTTAAATCTCTGCAGTTATTAAGCCAATCACGCAGTCATTAAGTGAATCGGCATTCCCCGGACCAACTTTGGTTGTCAGAGGTCGGCGGGGAAGGTCACCAATGGGGGGGTCATGTGACCTAGAGATGCTGCTATCGGCGTAAATACATGCTGGTTGCCAAGCAGATTTTCATGTGGCCGTAGGGATGCTGTCATGGTCGGAAGTGCGAGAACCAGTCATTCATCTTTTTTTTCCCCAGTGCCACTGTAACTTCAAACAGTCATTAAACAAATGGCTATAAACTGAGGACTATTTGTATTCTGCAGCTCCAATGATATATCATGGTCTGTTTGCAAAGCCGTTAGCATTTGCAAGAACATAAATCCACAAATTATTAAGAATGTTCCTGAGCAGGTGCATCTATATATATATCTATATCTATCTATTTATCTATCTATCTATCTATCTATTTATCTATCTATCTATCATTAGTCTCTTTCGCCATCTGTCATCTATCTATATATCATTATCACCCAACATCCATCCATCTATCTATCTATCTATCTATCTATCTATCTATCTATCTATCTATCTATCATCTATCTCTCTATCTATCTATCTATCTATCTATCTATCTATCTATCTATCTCCATATTCCATCCAACTATCATCTATCTATCTATCTATCTATCTATCTATCTATCTATCTATCTATCTATCTATCTATCACCCATCAATTATCTATCTATCTATCTATCTATCATCAGTCTCTCTCTCTCTCTCTCTCTCCATCTGTCATCTATCTATCATCTATCACCCATCAATTATCCCTATCTATCTATCTATCTATCTATCTATCTATCTATCTATCTATCAGTCTCTCTCTCTGTCTCCATCTGTCATCTATCATCTATCACCCATCAATTATCTATCTATCTATCTATCTATCTATCTATCTATCTATCTATCTATCTATCTATCTATCTATCATCAGTCTCTCTCTCTCTCTCTCTCTCTCCATCTGTCATCTATCTATATATCATCTATATATATATATAAAGCCTTCCTTATCCTGGAGAAAACAATTCACAAAAAACCTGGCAAGGATTGCTCCCTGTGACTCTCCAAAGATCCAGGATTTTTCCACTGGAAAGCAATTCATTCCATCCCTGCAACCTGCAAGATTTTTTTTTTGTTGTTTGTTTGTTTGTTTTTTTGCAGCCAAGATCATCCTTCCGCTTCCCTCCGGTCTGCAAGTGTGAATTTAAGAAGATGGATATCCCTCGAAGCCACCCAATCAAAGCCGATCACAGTTCTACCTAGCCGTTCCGAGCTGTATTAAGAGCACAGCTCTATCTTTAGAGACAGCTTTAATCTCTGGAGCTTGTTCCTCTAACTTCCGGCTACAGTCAGTGTTTGCCTTCAGCCGGTTCGACCTGCTCATCAGACAAGCTCTCCCACTTCCTGGTTGGAGAACTTCTGTCCAGGAGGCTTTCAATCTGCTAAGAAGTCCATGGGCAAAGTTAACCTTGTAACTCATCCACATAGGTGCCCAGCCTCAACACTTGTGAGTTTTTTCCAAAAGAGGACATGCCAGCTTCTTCTGCATTGCCATTCTGAGGTTCCTCCTGGCCTTCAGGTTGACTGGGACTCTGCCCTTCTGCGGAGGCACTACAGAAGTACCACCCCACCTCCTCTCTCAGTGCAAATGTCCTAGGCAGATGACTCAGGGGTGTCTGGGGACCCTCTGCCTCTCTTCTGCTCTCTCTGCAGGGAACTCCATCCTCTCCTGATGTGGCTTCCTTTGAAGGCTGTTTGGCCTGACCAGAACCCGACCTCACCTGCCGGGCTGCTCAGTTCTCTGCTCTCAAAGGGATTCTGTCCAGCTTTATGGCTGAGTGGAGGAACTGTACAGATGTGCATATGGGTTTGTATGAGTCGTCTCTCTGTCTGTCTATCATCTATCATCTATTTACCTCTCTATATCTATACATCTCTCTAATATCTATCATCTATTTATCTATATATCTATTTATTATTTATCATCTCATCTGTCTGTCTATCTATCTATCTATCTATCTATCTATCTATCATCTAATCTATCTTATCTATCATCTATTTATGTATCTCTATATCTATTTATTTATTTATTATATTTATTATATTTTATTTATTTATTTATTATATTTGTATTATATTATTATATTATTATATTTATTTATTATATTTATCCATCCATTCCTCCATCTATCTATCTGTTGATCACATCTATCTACCTATCTATCTATCCATCCATCCATCTATCCATCTACTGTGTTTCCCCGAAAATAAGACCCTGTCTTATATTTTTTTGAACCCTGAAATAAGCACTTGACCTTATTGCCATGCGCTCAAAAGCCTGATTGGGCTTATTATCAGGGAGTGTCTTATTTTGGGGAAAACAGGGTATCTATCTATCTATCTATCTATCTATCTATCTATCTATCTATCTATCCATCTGTTCGTCCGTCCGTCCGTCCATCCATTCGTCCGCCTGTCTGTCTGTCTATCTACCAATATCTATCTAATCTCCATCTACCCTGTTTCCTCCAAAATAAGACCTCCCCTGATAATAAGCCCAATCGGACTTTTGAGCGCCTAGCAATAAGGCCAAGCGCTTATTTCAGGGTTCCAAAAAATATAAGTCAGAGTCTTATTTTCGGGGAAACACAGTATCTTTCTTTATGTAATCACTATTTGTGACTTCCCAGCAGCTTCCAACAAGCAACATGAATAGGGGATGCTAGATTCGTCTAACAGCTGGGTGATTCACTTAGCAACCATGGCAAAACAGATCATAAAATCAGGCCTGGCTCCCATATCAACTGCTTTGCTGAGCCAAGGAAATACTACTCTTACTCTCAACTGTGGTCATAAGTCGAGGGCTACCTCTCCTCCTATCTCCTCCTAATCAGCTGCTCACTGCTTACTCACAGGCCCATCTCCCTTACCTGCCCCTACTCGTCTTCCATAGTAACTTCCTGAGCACCTGGGATCCCTTTCCAGCGCTCCTCCTCCTCCTGTGGGAACCATTTGCTTTTCTTTCTCACAGGCAGACACCCAAACGCACCAATTGCCCGCTGAGCCCTTGGAATGTCTGCAGACCTTCTGCGCCCTCCCAACAGGCAAGGCAAGACCAATTATGCCCCAGTTATCAAAATACAAGACGGCTGGATGCCATCGCATCCACTAGAGCCAGGGGTGAAATGTAAAATTTGTTATTACCGCTTCTGTGGGCGTGGCTTGGTGGGTGGGTGGGGGTGGTAAGTGTGACTGGGTGTGCGGGGCTAACTTCTTTTTTTTTTTTTACTTTTAAAAGCATTTTTTCTACAACCTCTTCAGCCAAAGAGGTTGTAAAAATGCTTTTAAAGGGTTCTGGTGATCAGGCAACTCAGCTGGGATCGCCAGAGGAGCCTTTTAAAAACTCTTTTTTTTTAACAATCTCTTTGGCCAAAGAGGTTGTAGAAAACATGCTTTTAAAGGGTTCGGACGATCCCAGTTGAGCCGCGCAATCATCAGAGGCTTTTTTTTTTACTTTTGAAAGCAGTTTTTTTTGGCCAAAGCCAGCTGGAGCAGGGGCGGGGGGCAGGGATTTTTGCTACCGGTTCTCCGAACCTCCCGCCGCCATAGCTACTGGATCGGGCGATCCAATCCGAACCAGAAGCATTTCACCCCTGTCTAGAGCCCCCCCAACATACTCTCTCCTGGTTTACCTAGATCAGTTTAACTTTGTAGCAGGCCCATTTGCTGCTTTAACTTTAAAAGGAAAACAAGTGGAGCACACCTGGGAGGTGTTGCAGAGGAGTGGCATGATCTCCGGGCAACTGGTTTGTGAGATCAGCTTCTCCTTTTCCTGCTTGGGCAACCCCTCCTTCCTTCTCCTCTCTTCCAACCAGAAAAAGCCCAGGTTGGTTTCCTAGAGATATTTTAATGATGGATTTCTTCAAGCCGTCTAGTTCCGGCTGTGTAAACAGGGCGCCTTAACTCCGTCTGCTCTTTTCTTAATTGTTTGCTGGATTGAGGAAGTTGGCCTCCCACTAAAGTGGGAATTAGATCAACCCAGCAGTCCCCAGCTTTATTTGGGGTTGGGCTTGCGTTAAGCCAAATCAATGAATCAGATAACTGGACTCTGGAAACCACCGTCTTCCTAAATCAAAAATCCTGCAAATACTTTGCCTTGGTATTGTCATAATCTCTGCCCAACAGTCTACCGGCCCTGTAAAATTATTCATATGGAACAGAACAGAATAGCATAGTTGGAAGGGGGCCTTGTTGGTCATCTAGTCCAACCCCCTGCCCAAGCAGGAGATCCTACACACCATTTCTGACAAGATGGCAGTCCAGTCTCTTCTTGAAAGCTTCCAGGGATGTAGTTTTCACAAC